>NC_085140.1:275556620-276916620 GCF_024139115.2 Armigeres subalbatus
TTAGATTATTTGGAAGAATGATGAAGAACTTCTGAGCATGTAAAGCATGTAAAAAATCTATATTTACTTGCCCTTGAGAAATAGAGTTTGAATTATATTATTTTCCGCAGTCCAGAAGCCACAATCTGATGATCTGACCAAGTTAACTAGCAGAGCTGTTGGGAAAAGCCTTTTTTTTATCTCAGAGTCGTATTACGTTATCTCAGTGGAGCTTGGATTTCGTCAATGAATAGAACTGGGCACCGTAACGAGAAGCCATTCTGGCAACAAAAAGACTATCGCGGACTCTAGAGTCCCGCGGCTCTATGGATTCTTTGAAAGAGCCAGAAAGGCTGGTAGGTGAACGGTGAACTATCTATATTGGTTGACGTTGTGTTGGTCTAGCCAAACTTATCAGAGTACATGCTACAAAAATCAAAAGTATATTAAAAATCTATTTCACACTTGTGGAAAAAACTACCACAATTATTTCGTATTCATTGATGGAAAACACAAGTTCAGTTCTCTGTATATCATCGTTGCCTTATTTCATCACCCCTTACATTAATGCAAAATCTCGTGAACAAGGAGCTATCCAAATACCTTATAACATTCTTTTTGTAGTTTTCACCTTCTAACTTTTTACGACTCAAATATTCTAGATATTCTGCTTTTTCATTGATCCATATACGGCGGAATAGTTAGTCATCGGAACTTTTTTATTTGACAAAAACGCAGTTTTTTATTTGACAAAAACGCAATTGTAGGGAAACAGTGCACACAACATGGTTTAAGCACTAAATATAAATCGATCCTTCTAAAACAACAATTCTCCAGCTTTTCCAACAACTTATTCGTGTTCCATTATGCACCGGCCTGTGGCCTATTTATAAAAATGTCAAATTAGAGAGTTGTAGTGGACAAAGGCAATACGGATTGTTCTTCAAACATATGAGAAAATTAAACTTCAAATTCCACATCATGTGCACGACTTTGTTGCTGATAGTATCTCGCATTTTCTGTCCCAGATTGATTGAATATCTTCAGAAAACATTTTATTAGTCTTGCAAAATGTCGTGACCATCACCAGATGATCAGGTATGAAAACAAAAACCACCACGCTTTTTAAACGATGTTCTTTACTGACAATCACTGCAAGCGCATCGTGACATGTAGAAGCTGACACGTGAGTACCTTCGGTAAGCGTGACACCCAGATTGACAACCACAAGCTGAGAGCCATAAAGAGCATCACGTCGGTCAGCTGTCAAAAGTGCAGGTGAGCACCGTTATTGATTGATTTTGTTGTCGTTTGATTGGACTGACGTCGTTTTAATTGATAAATTGGATAAATCAATAGTTAAATTAAGGGTTCATTCACAAATTACATAACGCTAAAATGGACCTGGGGCTGAAAGCCCCCACCCACCCTCTCGTAACGTATTTTGTATGGGAGGGTTCTGAAATTTGTATGGGCCGTATTTGTGAATGGCTCTAACCAGAGTCTATTATATAGAGTTGCGCAAAGAGGATCTTCTTACTCTTATTCTGAATGATGCTCTTGTTATTATGTTGAAAACTTTCATTTTCGTTCAACCCTTCAAGTGACTTCACGGGAGTGATCACTTGTAAAGCTTTTTAATTCGATAATCAAAGTCACCTACAGAGTGCAAACACGTGAGTATCTTGTTGCTACTTTATGGGGGGGGGGGTATTGAAGTTTTTTGAAGCTGTTTCTAGAACAAATCTAATACATTTCAATTCATTAGTTTTAATTCGCCATAATAATCATCAGGCGATAACAATACTTCCGCCTTACCAACAATCATTTGTTTACTTTGCTCGATAGGTAGACGGTTTGACAGTTCAATAGGTAGATTTGGCTTCACTCTTTGCGTAACTCTATATAATAGACTCTGGCTCTAACTAAGTTTTTACCAATTTGATCCAGACTATCTTTTGAAAAAGGCCAAATTTTTTTTTGATTTTTTCAAATGTTTTTTTTCCCTTAAAAGTGTCAAGCTTGCGATGTATGGACGGTTGGTAGGGAACATAATCACCTATCTTGAGACACAATTTCATACAAATCAAAAAAAGCGTTTTTTCGCAAATCGAGTTTTAATTTTTGAAACTGTTGAAACTGATTTTTTTTCAGTGTAGGGCTCAATTTGAATTGTTTCCGATATCTTTATTAGAAACTTTGACTGATTTTGCGATAGTCACCCATACAACATTTTTTGTAGGATGCGTCGTTTTTTAATTGTATCCATTTGAAAAAATCAATAAAAAAAATTTGGCCTTTGAAACAAAAATTTGTTTGTTCATAAATCAACCTAAAATGTTGGTTGAAATTACTCACAATTTGGTTGCGTTTACCAATTTTTTTTCTCCGTGATGTACTTTTCTTTTAATAGCACCTCTTAAAATATTGCACAAAAAGTCAATATAAACAATAAGAACACTTATCCAGCTTTCCACGTTCGCCATAATGGCGTCTTCTATAAATAGATCTGACAGTAACTGCTTCCGACGCTAAACTGTTTTCGACGCTTCCGACGATGGTCGTATCCGAGTATCATAGCAACTATTTTCACACTGTTTATTTATTGTTACGTGAGCAGGCATAACATGAAAAAAAAACAGGATGGATTTCAATTCTCGCTCAAGCTTGCAACAATTAAAATGAATGACGATTATATATTCATCTTTATTTATGTTTCAGGTGGAAAAAGAACAAATTTGCATTGAAGTACTACATTCATACCTCGATTCATACAAAGTACAAGCTCTGTTTAGATTGCAACGTAACCGACTGCATGTCTTGGCTTCTATGCATCAAATTTCCTGACGATTCATTCTCCATGCAACTGCACTGCACTTAGTTGATGAGTAAAACGAGTGCGAGCTAGTTTCTTCTAAATATCTAATTCACGCTCGGAGAAGCCAGAAAGTGCAGTTAAGTGTACTTGTCCGTGTCGAGCTCCATGATAGAACGGGGAATATCGGTTGACTCCCAGTTCTCCTGAAAAAAGAAAAAAAAACTAAAAACTTTCATTCCTTAATTTGTTGACCTTAAGTCATGGAGAATGTTCAAGGAAAATATCGACAAGAAAAGCGGATACTTCATTTGTAACAATCATACCAACGGTTCATCTTATCGCTAGAAAAAAAAAGCTAGTATGTTTAGCACGGTATATCTTAATTTCACTCCTATCTACGATCGAAGCTTAGGCTTAGAATCCTAGTCTTGGGCAGTTGATATTTGATAGAATTCTACGAATAGAGTGACGTGATGGAAACGTTACCCTTGCCCTTTTTCTTAAAATATTTGTTTTCCTGATGGTATTTATTGAACGGCGTAATCATTTGCGTATCTGTTATCTGTTTATTGGCTTTTACACCGTTAAGTAATTATCTCTAATATAACGGAATGCTATGGATATATGCAGACAGACTCCATTTATAACTTCATGCCCTTCTACACACAACTGAACGAAAGATGAAGTTCTTGATTTTATTTTTCTCCCTTTTTACCGCTCGATTCCCAGTTCCACCGAGGATTTCGAATTTATTTAACCCCCACAAGCGCACTAAACTGCACAATCTGGCTTCTGCGAACATCACTCATCAACTCAGATCAGTGAAGTTGCATCGAGGATAGATTGTCGCCAAATTTACTTCGAAGAATTCAGTCGGGTGTCATAGAATTCAGTCGGGTGCATATGTCCACGTATCTTAAATAGGATTCCCTTAGAAGAACTTGGATCCGAGTGCTAAAGCTAAGTAAAGCTAGTTGCGTTGCAAGCTCAATAAGAAGTATGGGCACTTCATATAAATGTTGCGTTTAAATGCCAAATTGTTCTTCCACCTAAAATATAAAATAGATTAATATAATATGTCCGTCATTAAATGTTTCTAATTGCTGCAAGATTTTTATGAGAGTTGAAAATCATGTTTTCATGTTGTACCAGATCACGTAACAAAAAATAAACAATGTGAAAATAGTACATTCAAAGTTAATTGCCTATATGCCGGGTATTAAGCCACCCGGAGTGGAAATTAATTACTATGTCTGAAACTTGATTATGCATATGTACAACATGTGATAGATTTAGTTCGGAAAAGGTATTGGAGGGTAACCGCCCCTTCGGTGGGGTTTGATCCCACGACCCCAGTGTGCAATGTGAAAATAGTTGCTATGATACGACCATCGTCGGAAGCGTCGAAAGCAGTTCAGCGTCGGAAGCAGTTACTGTCAGATTTATTTATAGCAGCCGCCATTATGGCGAACGTGGAAAGCTGGATAGTACGTTCAGATTATGAGCTATATCACTTGATATAGCAAATCTTGACATGAGATGCCATATGCATTATTTCCAGTGAAAAATAGATGTACAAACACTGATGTCAAGATGCTCTATATCAAGTGATATAGCTCATAATCTGAACGTAGTCTTAAATGTTCCCAAAAATTCTATTTTGGCTTCATGCATTTTTATCACAGCAAAAATCCATTAATTCCGCTAAGTGGATTTTTCCATTGCTGTCGAGCGTTGATTTCGAACCAAACACCGCATAGGTCAAGTGATCATCACGATAGTCAAGATGACATGGATATGACAACCACAACATCAGGAAAGTTTTCCTATCATTCAAGCTGGTGATCACAGGCAGAAGAAGTGAAGACATGGTGAGTGACCAAGCGCTAGTTGCTAAAATGTCACTTTCATGGTGATCGTTACACCAAGCATGTGAGATCCACATTGAGCATCACAATTGAGTACTTGACACATGACCTGGATTTTGTTATTGTCACGCTTTGCGTGACTTGTACGGTGACACTTTGCAGCACTGATTTTATGCAAACCTGAAAAGATTAATTAAATTGTATATAAAGATAAACCAATTCTTTTGGTAAATAATTTGAGAATAAAACTTAGATCCAAGAATCCAAAATGAACTCATTTGAAGTTTCATTGTAAATAACAAATTTCAGGTTTTTTTTTTCAAGTATGGACAAATATTGTATTGAAATAAGGCGGATTAGTATTGCTCTTCCAGAGAAAACTTTCCTGTTTCCGGCTCAATTATAAACTACCGCAGTTGTCATTTCACACTTTTTCTTTGTTGTTTCACATGGCATTCTACGATGACAACACAAAACATCAGGTTTTTGTTTCAGTGTTTCGAATATTTTCAGGCCTGCGTACAGTGGTTAAGATCCCGAAATACGTGATCGTCAGTTTTTTCAATAGAGGTAATAAACTATAGAGGACGATTGTCGCTGCGGTTCCCTTTGTCATCCTCCCCAAGCATGTTGGGTACCTATCTGTCAAAACGTACTGATTTTTCCTTCGTTGACATTTAGTGCCCTATCCTCGCCAGTAAAAGATGTTTCGCCAGTGACGACAGCGACAATCTTCCTCTATAGTTCATTACCTCTATTGTTTTTTCAGTATGAAATCGTGTTTTTAATGGCATAGTATGTTCAGCAAGTATGTTTCATACATTAAGGAGTATCGTTTGAGAAAATTTTATTTTTGATTAATTCACCTAAAATCGAGATAGAAATTATATTTTTTTCAAAATTTGTTGAAACAAAATGGCGTCTTTGGGAAAGTTGTTAGAAATAATGTACAGAAAAACTTTGTCAAAGACACTACGGGTCTATCTATTGAAACGAACAAAATATGACTCAATTTCAGGTAATACGTCATTTAAACCTATAAAAACTGGTAGCGGAAGGTAGGAAGTCATGATCCCCGGGGAGACTAGATCACCCCCTGTTTTATCGAGAACTAAAGTAGTTTTGTTCTAGCGTATGTTTTAGTGTAGATCGTCTAAACAAATTACCTTTATGCGGTGAGTTATTTTTGGATCGACAACCTTATTTATTCTGCAAGGGCGGTTTGTATGTTTTGACCCTCCTAAAGATTTTTTTATTGGCCACGCAAAACTTGAACAAATTTTCATAACAACGACCAAATGCTTTCGTTTTTTTCACAGCACAAAGCCATAGATATGCTTAATAATCTGTACTGATGAAAATGTCAACATTCTATCAAAGTTTAAGGATATTTGGATTTGAAGTTATTGCCTCAATATGGGGGGACTTGATCCCCCATTAGTCACCCATACAAAAATTTGGCGAAAAAATTCAAAAAATATAAATCTGTTCTCAGGCTTCTAATTTTTTTAGATTTGACAGATTTGATGAAGGGTTGGCAGGAACAAATATTTATTGCGTAGATGTCATAAAAAGGGGATCAAGTCTCCCCGAATTCGATAACAAAAATCGTTCATGCTTACGCATAGCAATTCGAAAATTTCGCGTATTTTGACGGAAAAATATTTTAAAAATCTGAGGGCAACTTTCTAATTTTATCGAAGCAAGTTCTTGAAGAGGGATCAATTTCCCCCAAATATTTAAAAAGTAAATTTTTGACAGCACTCCAAAAAATCAATTGTGTATCAATAACAACAATAATTTAAGGACTTTCATACATCAGTAATATTAAATACTATATTTTTAGAGAGTCTGTGTGGAAATCGCGTACACTGGATTTTGTTTTTACACGATTTACAGTTTTCTCAATTTTCCACTCATCCTAAATGTTTAACGTATATTAATTATCGTGCGATTTTTCTTTGATTTTTTCTGAATTTTTTGAAACATGTTGCGAAGAGTTTGGTGGTAAATTGAAGTCACACGATCAAAAATACGAGCGAAAAAAAATCGAGAATATTAACTCCTAGCTCTTGTTACTTAGCCCTTTGTTACGCTTACTTTGCCTTGAACCTATTTCAATATATGTATTAATGATAAGGCAATAGTAATAAAAAGATTAACATTCCATCAAAACACAACAGGCGTTCACTAAACATTTGATTGATATTAACTTGTGAATATATGAATGAAATGGGCAGTTCATTCAATAGGGATACCGGATGTTTGAGATATCGGTGCAACGTTTGGAGGAAATTGAAAATCAGTCAGGTGGTGATGAGGGTGTGGTCTAAAGCACTCTCATTTCAACCTGATTTTCAATTGTAAGGAATTTTGCTGTTCATGCGATAAAAGAACAATAAACCAATCACTTATTACCTTACTTCCACACCGATTTGCACCCACTGAAGATTTATCAAGTCGGATTTTATTTTGACGGGATTAACTTCGGTAGATAATGAAAAACACGATAAAAATCGATTTATGGTCAGTAACGATTATCAGTCCAAAGTATAAAATCGACTACAAATCCATCACGAGCATTTTGTTTGGAAATATCACTGGAACAGAATGAAGAGTTACACGGTAGCAGTTATTGCCCTGTTGGGACTGAGTGTAAGGACGTATTCTACAATTTGTTCACTAAAGCATAATAAAAATATATATTTGAAAAATTCCAGGCCGTTCTCGGAGCCCGTCCAAAGTCGGAACAAGTTCTGGAAGAAGTCGACAAACTCCGACCACGCTACCAAGAGATTCAGGACTACGTAATTCACACCATTAGTGATACCCGGTTGGAAAGTTCGGAAAAGCTCGGAAAATTCAATTCCGATATTTTGCTAGTAAAAACCACATTTGTACTCGATGCCATCAAGAAGGAGAACGCTTTGCTATACCAAGTGGAAAACCAACCATCAACAGTAGACCAGAGCTGCCTCTCTTTCGTGAAGATCTTGAGTGAATCTGTTATTAACTTGGCAGGCACTGGGTTCTCTAGCTGCATCGCTGAAACGAGCGATATTTTGGATGCCAAAATTAACGACTTCTATTCTGCGCTGCAACAAGATGAAAAGGACTACGTTGGACTCGGTTTGCTGAATGTGTTCAAGGGCGAGAACATCTTCCACAATCCTGATGCTATTCTTGCCAAACTGCAAGCGAGAGCACTTGATTTGGAGGGTTATCCAACCTACTTGAAGGACGATTTGGGAAAACTTATTGATTCTTTGAGCGGTGATCTGGAAGCCTTACAATTGCACTACATTGTGTGTATGACCGACAGCGAGCAAAGATTGCGAGACGGATTCATCTTGGCATACAGTCACTTGGAGTTGACTTGCAAAGCTGTTACGGTTCCAGCAGCAAACGTTCCAGAGATTGATGTGGTAGAGCCAAGCGAACCGCAGAGCTTGGAAGTGTCGTGGCCAAACACCGAAGCCGTTAGGCGACTTCGTGAACGATTTGGACTGTAAAATTGCAGTTCTTGAATTCTTACTATACTGAAAATAAAGATATTATTTTTTAATTGCAAATAAAAGCTCTGATAGTTACTAATTTTAAATATTTTTAATAGTCATCAATGAGGAAACTTTCGCCTTCGAATGCAATTGGTTTGTGCTAAAGTTGGTCTAAGTATGTACATGAAATTAGTTTTTCATTTCAATGCCAACCCGTGCATAACCTCAATTAATCGAACTGAATGAAATCATCTTTAGGAGTTATGTTTCGTTTTGGAGTGTGAGTACAATTCTGTAGCCAAGTAAAAAAAATCAAAATATTCAATTCATTAAAATTTGTGCATTGTAAATTCGTTTCCTTTGTCAACAATTTACGATTGTGTAAATTATGTCAGGGTACTGCACGGCGCTATCAGTTTAATCTATATAATAAAAATGAGTTGAGATTTCCTTCCTGACGATTTAACTCGCGAACGGGTTGATCGATTTGCAACATTTTTCCCTAATCGATTCGATTTTTGATCCGCAAGGTTTGTATATACAAAAAGTTGGTGAATTTAACGGGGAAATGTAAAAATCATTAGAATACTATTTTGGGTCAGCTGTTGAGGAAAACAAAACAAACGGACGGAAATTGATCTAGAGTGCGGTGTTGCAAATAGTTCATTGTGACATTTTCAACACCCGGGCAAAGCTGGGTTTCTTTCACTAGTTTATTATAAAACTTTCGTGTGTTATTGGCGCAGTATACAGTCAAACCTCCGTGAGTCGATGAACTATGACTCGATATCGACTCTAGGAAGCAAATTATCCCATAATAAAACATATTTCCTGGGTTACTGTGATGATCAATTTAAACAGCTACTCAAGGATTTTTTATTCCACATCTCAATATTTTCATGAGTCGACGGTCCCTTCAATATCGACTCACGGAGGTTACACTGTAGGTGCTTCATCACTTTACGTCTCGATCTTCTTGCTAGCGCATTTTACAAAAAAAATCCGGAGTTTTGTTTGTTGCGCGTCCGTTTGTATCGTATCTCGTTCTTTTTCGTGCGCTTTGCATAAATCTCGCCCATGCTGCATTTTTCTTCACCACTAACTACTCACATCCGCCATCATCGTTTCTCTGATCCAGGCCACTGACTGGTGCAGTAATTGCGGTGCTACCTACAGTAACCGACTAGTAACCATGACTACGCTAATTTTGAGTGGAGAGGAATCACAATTATTGGGGCAACCATGAATAGTTTCTTAATTTAGAAATAAAATAAAATTTAATACTCTGTACTCGCTCGGCTGCTGAGACCAGATCAACAATTAGTGAAATTTTCTGCGCAATAGCTTCCTCTTTGATGGGTATGCCGTAGCCGACATTTTTGTATCGACACGCCGCTGTTACAAATCTGTCACGCTGCTGATCTATAATTTTTCCAGCTGATTCAAATATGTAGAAGTCCAAAACAAATTTAATTCAAATTTCGAAGAATTCAAGTGGAATCTCCAAAGAAGTCTCCATAGAAATTTCGTGGAATTTCCGAAATAATAATCCTTCGGAACTTCCCTTTGATACTTTAAAGAATTCTACGTTAAATTACTGTGTTTTCTTTTAAAATTTCACCCCTCTGAAACTTCTAAGAACTTTCCGTACCTAATAAGATAAGAAGATTGTCTTGTAGGATTTCTTAAGAATCATTCCGACGGATTCAAAGAATTTCCTTCCAAATTCTAAAAGATTTCCGCTTCAAATTTTGATTAAATGTCTATGAAAATTTAGAAAAATTTCCCAAGCAAATAAAAAATGGATTTTTTTGCGAATGTTTCGGACAATTTTCCATGAAAATTACATAGGCTTTCCCGAAGTAAGAGCGAAGAGTTTTTTTTTTCATGGAAAGAATTAAATTCAAAGAAAGAATTTCATGTAACAATTTTAAACATTTTTCATTGGAAATTCTAATCAAGCAAATGGAACGTGGACGTTTTAAATGACAAGAAATGTTTCTATGATGGTTCAAAACCGCCGATGTCAATAAGGAGAAGAAATACTATCCAAAAAATTAGACCAAAGCTTTTCTGGAGCTAAACGAAATAGAATTATTTTGAGTATTATAGCAAGTAAAAACTAAAATGTAAAATGTCATGTTAGATCGCAATAGAAGCTAATCCGTCGCAAACACTAATCACTGAAAAGTGTATCCAGTAAAAATCCAAATGAGATAAGAAGAAATACACAACTAGACAGTGAGTCAACCGTAAAATTCATATTGTGGGAGTGAGCTGTACTCATTTGTCACCAAACCTACGCAAACACAACCTTTTGAAAAATAGTGAACATGTAGAATAAGAAAGATGCCTACCATAAGAAATGTTAGGCGAATTGAAGCTTATCGCCATTGGTTAAACTGTTGTGAATCATCAGTATAAATCCATAACAAATGATTGTAGATAATTGCACACTTTATACTGTGTACAAATGGAAAGTTTTATCATTTCGCAACAGCAGATTACATAGAGCTCTTCACTCAATAACAGAAGAAAAACGCTGGTAGAAAATAGGAACATGCCTTTCTCAGGACGACGCAGTTGTTGAAGTTGCTTGGAAAAATGTGATTTGTGGATGGTTTGTGGTGTCGATCAGATGGTAAGATAGTAGCGTGGGCTTCGAGCAACTTTTGTAACCGTTGCTTACACAAGCCAAGTCAAGTGTTCAAGCGCATCGCATCTATTGAGCTCAACGGGGGCGCTATGAATGAAAAAAAAAATCCATGGCAATTGGAGTACTTCCATCTCTCTGGAACCGACTAGTGGCACTGCTACGATCACAATAATAAATTCAGCCAAAACGCACCAAGCGCCAACTTAAAATTACACATTTTTCTGCCCAAACTTTCTTTTAGCAGACTTAATTGATCGGATATCCCTCAAACCAATAAATGAGGATATCCTATTGCAAATGTACGCTTGAATTGATATGAAACGATTTCCGTTGTCCTTGTACGAACAAATCGTTTCAAAATTCATTATCAATCTTAAAATTAGTATTTTACTATAGTTCGTGATGACTACCAAATAGAATGGATTTCTTTTCTGTTGCGCACATTTGTTGTCTTAAATAAAGAACACAATCCTTAGTAGGGTTTGGGTCTCCGTGAGATTGTACAATCGATGTCCAGTAGCCCACGGTCAAAATTTATTGCTCCATTTGTGCAAGTCCTGAAGCGACATCTGGTAAAATACCTGGCATCTCAAGGACGAAAAAGATGAACTTGACCAGTGAACTTTCAAAAAGTAATATGTTTTCTAGTGAAATTGTTTTTTTGTTTTGATCAATTTATCTGTTTATTCTAATGTAGCACTTCAATTGCCGGACCCTGTACTTCGTAATTGGTCAGAGTTTCAGATAATATTAAAATATGCCGTTGGGTGGCTATTGTGACTTAAAAACTTAAAAAATAAAAAAGTTATGACAGTTTTATTGGATTTTTTAGTCATATTTGATTTAACTGCTACTCGACACCGGGAAAATTGTGGCAGTCAATCTCATACGCATAACAAAGTACAAGTAATGAACCTTAAATTAATACCTGAACTGTAGAGTTGTAAGCGAATGTAAGTAACGTTTCATCAAAAACCATTTCCTAGAAATCAATCACCAACCACAAGGAGTTGATGAACCAATGCACCATGCGTCTCCATATGATTGTATGCTTATATGCTTATACATCGAACATGTTCAAAACTTGTCATAAAATGAAATAAATCTCCAAAAGTAATGAAATTACGAACTTGGTGTCTTCGACAAAGTTTTTCAGGGGAACAGACGAAATTTTTTTTTTTTTAATTTGTTTATTTATTTTTTTTTTTTCATTTCACTTTTAGGGGGATTGATCATAAGGCTGGATACCTCCAAAGAAGCGCGTCGACTTACTGATAAAATGTCTCGAAGACACCATTACGCTAAATCACATAATAAAGATACTATCAATTAAACGCGCTCAAAACACAATTTTAGCCACTGTGCAGCCCCGTGAAACGCAAAACAAATTAAAAACTCAAGCTAACTTCTTCGAATTACTATACAACATTTATTCTACCATTCGGGTTGGACTATTTTTATCGGTACGGAATGGAAAACAAAGCTAAATCCTGCGATGATACGTCGTTCTTTGAAGTCCTGGATAAAATAAATAATTCCATTGCAAGACTTCCGCATAAATTTGTCGTTGGGTCGAACAAACGTGTGCAAATCGTCACCAAATTCGATTGATTCTGGAGTCAACAAAACTACCTCTCGCATCAGCGTATCAACTCCGGCCGCACCTGAGAAACATTCGAACATATCGATCAATAAAGCATCATCAACTGCTCCTCAACAAACCATAAGTACAGGACTCAATAAACATTCCGAGCGGAATGAAGACCAGTTTGCAAATCGCCGTGCCTCTGAACGTTTTACGCTGTGGCTGGAAAGCTATCTTTCGAATCGTGTTCTGCGCGTTAAAATCGACTCGTGTGTATCCCGTCCGTTTAGTAATTAATCAGGTGTACCACAAGGTAGCAATCAGGGTCCATTGCTATTTGCGCTGTGCTCCAACGATGTTACATTGCTGCTAGGATCAAAATGTGTGCTAGTCTACGCTGATGATCTGAAAATTTACTTGGTGGTCAAGACAGGTATCAGAACGTCGGCTCCAGGGGCACGTTCACCTCAATTTGGGAGATTTGTGCCATAAAGAAGATTGTTACAAGGGCTATTGAATACCTTTGCTGAATGATGTAAACTGAACAAACTTGTAGTTAGCGTTGACAAATGCGTGGTGATTACGTTTCATAGACTGAGAACTCCTATCACGTTCGATTATAGCATTGACGGAAATGCCCTCGAGCGCGTCGATCAGTTCAGCAATTTGGGCGTTCTTCTGGACGCTTGAGTAACATTCAATCAGCACATTTCTTCCATTATATGCGAAGCTTCACGTCAATTGGGATTCATCACGAAAGTGTCCTGTGATTTCACCTTGCCTCAAAGCACTTGATTGTGCATTGGTACGACCAATACTGGAAAACTCAGCTGTGGACTCCATACCATCTATTGTGGATTGCCAGAATTGAAAGCATTCAACGAAGATTCATCCGCATTGCGCTAAGAGATCTACCATGGAGAGATTCGCTAAAACTTTCTCCGTACGTAGAGCGTTGTCGGCTTCTGGGACTTGATACGCTGCTTCGACGCCGAAAGATTCAGCAGGCTTCACTAGTTGCTAAAATATTAATCGGTGAGATTGATGCTTCTGAATTGATGTCCCGTATCGAATTTCGTATCATTGGTAGACAACTGCGGTCTTCGTCTTTGCTGATGACCAGATTCCATCAAACGACAAACGTATTCCACGAGCCGCTTACATCATGTGTTCGAATTTTCTCTTTAGTAGACGATCTCTCCGATTTTGGGGAAAATTGTAGATTGTTCATTAGTAGGGTAGAAAGGTCCGGAAGACTAAATTAGCTATCTAAGACATTCATGTAGACTGCTATCAGATAAATTAAATAAATAATAATAATAATGAATCATGGCCATGAAACAAAAGCTCACATACCTGCGCAGGTTTTTCACGTTGCGTACGATGCGTTGGGATTCCGCCGAGAAGATGGCGACGATTTCCTCCTACCAGGTTGTGGCGATGTCGGGCGATTGACTTTGCCGCAGATGCTGCAGTTTGACGCGCAGCGATGGAGGTCGAGCTCGAACGATATGGCCGAAACTCAAGATGCGGAGGGAGTGGCGGCTGGGTTTCGGAATCGAGAGTCCGGAATAACCGTTCCCTCAAGCTAGTAGCTTCCTTCTCCTAACGACCCAACTTCAAGTGGCTTTTCGGTCCACCGAGCGAGGACTAAATAAAAAACTACTAACCGTCGGTTCGGGTTCGGTCCTGCGTACGATTATTGATGACATACTGTGCTCCAACGATGTTACATTGCTGCTAGGATCAAAATGTGTGCTAGTCTACGCTGATGATCTGAAAATTTACTTGGTGGTCAAGACAGGTATCAGAACGTCGGCTCCAGGGGCACGTTCACCTCAATTTGGGAGATTTGTGCCATAAAGAAGATTGTTACAAGGGTTACCTTTGCTGAATGATGTAAACTGAACAAACTTGTAGTTAGCGTTGACAAATGCGTGGTGATTACGTTTCATAGACTGAGAACTCCTATCACGTTCGATTATAGCATTGACGGAAATGCCCTCGAGCGCGTCGATCAGTTCAGCAATTTGAGCGTTCTTCTGGACGCAGGACTAACATTTAATCAGCACATTTCTTCCATTATATGCGAAGCTTCACATCAATTTGGATTCATCACGAAAGTGTCCTGTGATTTCACCTTGCCTCAAAGCACTTGATTGTGCATTGGTACGATCAGTACTGGAAAACTCAGCTGTTGTGTGGACTCCATACTCCATACCATATATCTATTGTGGATTGCCAGAATTGAAAGTATTCAACGAAGATTCATCCGCATTGCGCTAAGAGATCTACCATGGAGAGATTCGCTAAAACTTTCTCCGTACGTAGAGCGTTGTCGGCTTCTGGGACTTGATACGCTGCTTCGACGCCGAAAGATTCAGCAGGCTTCACTAGTTGCTAAAATATTAATCGGTGAGATTGATGCTTCTGAATTGATGCCCCGCATCGAATTTCGTATCATTGGTAGACAACTGCGGTCTTCGTCTTTGCTGATGACCAGATTCCACCAAACGACAAACGTATTCCACGAGCCGCTTACATCGTGTGTTCGAATTTTCTCTTTAGTAGACGATCTCTTCGATTTTGAGGATAATTGTAGATTGTTCATTAGTAGGGTAGAAAGGTCCGGAAGACTAAATTAGCTATCTAAGACATTCATGTAGACTGCTATCAGATAAATTAAATAAATAATAATAATAAATCATGGCCATGAAACAAAAGCTCACATACCTGCGCATTTTTTTTCACGTTGCGAACGATGCGTTGGAATTCCGCCGAGAAGTTGGCGACGATTCCCTACTACCAGGCAGTCTTCAAAAGTTCCTTTGCAATTCGTTGCATTGGTGCAAAATCCAAGGAGCAGGAGAATGCATGCTCCTTATTTGGCAAGTGATCATTGCTTTGATGCACTTGCATCGTTTTGGAAAATACTGCATAATTAAATTGAATCCTTCATTGGATCCTAGGCAAAGGCAAATACGTGGTGCGTATTATTAGTAATCGGTTCGTTTTCCACTTCGTTGTTACGTCGCGAAGACGATTGTTGTTAGCAACTGGTTATTGTGTCATATTTTGCTTCTGTAATAGGAAATTACATTTGGAACAAAGCGTGACATTCAAAGACCAAAACTTCAATGAATTGTGTTGAGAAAATTAGTGTTTTACATTATATCACTCTTCCTAATGTGCTGCTGGTGCTTCCGATGTAATTTTCCCGAATATGAACATATTTAGTACATCGGGTGCCAGCTAGCATTTCAAACCAGTCAAACATAATTTCATTCCATTCCAGGTTTTCCCATACGTTTTGTCAACTCCCAACCACAATTGTTACATGATGAAAGTTTCAAAATAAATAGCATTAGGTTTCATGCAACAGATAGAATCGCGCGTTTCATTACGATGAGCTCTGCAGATTTGATGCTCGTAAGGTTGTTGTCTACATTTTCGCTGCTGCTGTCAGCTAGAAAACATTTTTTTCGTCAAAATAAACAGTTAGTACCCTCATTCGACACCATGTGTGTCCTAACCCTCGAATCATATCCATATAATAAAGTCTAAAAAACGAGAAAATTCGCCGAGAGAATCAAACTCTGACTCAAGAGATTGACACAATTGAATATGACACCACTAGCCATATTACCACAGAGCCACTTTTTGTCAAAAGAGGATGCTCTTAGAAGACTGCTACCAGGTTGTGGCGATGTCGGCCGATTGACTTTGCCGCAGATGCTGCAGTTTGACGCGCAGCGATGGAGGTCGAGCTCGAACGATATGGTCGAAACTCAAGATGCGGAGGGAGTGGTGGCTGGACGGAAAGCCATTCCCATTTCGGAATCGAGAAAGGTCCGGAATAACCGTTCCCTCAAACTAGTAGCTTCCTTTCCCTAACGACCCGACTTCGCGTACCTTTCCGGTTCACCGAGCGAGGACTAAAAGAAAAACTACTAACCGTAGGTTCGGGTTCGGTCCTGCGTGCGATTTTTAATGACGTACGGGGACCCCACTCTCGGAAATGATCCACGGAAATGGGTCAGGGATCTTACCTTCAACGGTTGATTGGCGACCGCCGATATTCGCTTGTTGACGAGCGACTTCACTCCTCCTCCGTTTGACTACCTTTACAGGCGGGCCAGTCGAATACGAATACGAATTCTGAATTTTATAAAGAAACTTATCCTGATGTCTAAATTTTATTAAAAAAAAACTTATCCTTTGAAAAGTCTTCAATGAATCGCTTGCTTTAAGCATGCTTACAGTGGCACACTAGGAGTTAACTTTCTGAAATCAGTATGGCGAAAGTCATCTAAGGTTCGATTTCTTAAAATTAAGCAGCTTGATCGAAAAAATATTTGGTAGCCGTAGTAGCGGACACCTTCCTACACTACTGGTACCAAATATTTTTCGTGAAAAGTTCCTACTTTTGAGAAATCCCGCTTTAGATGCCTTTCGCCATACAAATTTCTGGCGGTTAACTCATGCATTTTGATCAGTTCGCTTCTGAAGAAGGTGAGGAACGTGCCAGCCCCTAAAGCGGAGCACCTGAGTACGATTGTGGCCTATGGATTGGCCATTCAGAACTTGGTCGATCACATCATCTTGGCTGATCAGCAAGCACATTTGGCGAACCCAATGTTGCTTCAGGAGTTGGTCGATAAGTTGCCCACATCCCTCAAGATGCAGTGGGGAACCTACAAGCAAGGCGTTGCATATGTCAACCTGGCGACATTCAACGGTTTCATGGCAGGCCTTGTGAACTTGGCGTCGGAGCTCACCATCGACGTGGACTGTGCACAAAATCAACACAAGCAAGTTCGCGTGGAGAAGCCGAAGCCAAGGGAGAAGTTATTCACTCACGCCAACGAATCGTCCGATGCCGCCAAGAAGGAGAAGGACACGTCGACAGAAAGGTCTGCTTCAAAAGCCTGTTCGTATTGCGGAAAGGACAACCACCAGATACTGAACTGTTCCAGTTTCAAGTCCTTGGATATAGGAGCGAGGTGGAAAGCCATGCGTCAGAAGAATCTGTGTCGTCTGTGTTTAGTACCGCATCGGAAATGGCCATGCCACTCGAAAAGGAGTGCGGCGTGGATGGCTGTCGTTTTCGGCATCACATGCTGTTGCACAGTAACCAGACAAGCCGAAGCGAATCCGCTGAGACAACGAAGCCAACCGAAGCGATACAGCACAACTACCACCACACGAAGTCGTTCTCTCTCTTCCGTTATCTGCCAGTCACGCTTTACGGATATGGGAAACAAGTTGAAATCTACGCGTTCCTGGACGACGGATCATCGTCAACGTTACTGGAAGAGGCAGTTGCAGTTCAGTTGGGGATTGACGGAGAGCCGGACAACCTTTGGCTAGGATGGACAGGGAAGATCGGTAGACACGAGAAAAGCTCCAAAAGGGTCAACGTGGAGATTTCCGGAGCTGGGAAACAAAATACCTTCCAGTTGAGCAACGTACGGACGGTGCGTGAGCTAGGACTTCCCAGTCAAACGTTGAACTATTCCGATCTGTCAGGATCCTATCCACACCTACAAGGTCTTCCCGTCAGCAGTTACGTGAATGCGAAACCCAGTATGATCATCGGAATCGAACACGTGCATCTCCTTACCAGTTTGAAGCTTCGCGAAGGTGGAAGAAGTGATCCAGTCGCAACGAAAACTCGTCTCGGTTGGTGCATCTATGGAAGAAATTCTGGAAGTGAAGGTGAATCCGTGGAGCAGCTGAATCTACACGTCGATCAGGAAATGAGTAACAGTGATCTGTATGATTCGATGAAGAAGTTTTTCGCCGTTGAAGAAGCTGTGGTTACGAAACACCTTGAGTCCGACGAAGATCAACGAGCACGCAGCATTTTGGAGGCAAGTACAGTTCGCCGAGGAACTAGAATCGAGTCTGGTTTGTTGTGGCGCAAGGACAATATCCACTTTCCGGAGAGCTACAAGATGGCGATGAACAGACTCCTGGGATTGGAGAAGCGTCTGTCCAGAGATACGGAACTACGACGAAGAGTGAACGAGCAGATCAACGGCTACGAGCAAAAGCAGTATATCAGTAAGGCTTCACAGGAAGAGGTCGGCAGTCTGGATACTCGACGTGTCTGGTATCTACCGCTTGGAGTGGTTATAAATCCCAAGAAGCCTGGCAAAATTCGGATGGTATGGGATGCGGCCGCGAAAGCCCATGGAGTCTGCTTCAACGATATGCTACTGAAGGGTCCAGATCTCCTTGTCTCGCTAGTGGACGTTTTGTTGCGATTCAGACAGGGAAAGTCGCCGTGTGCTCTGACATTCGGGAAATGTTCCTCAGAATCCTAATTCGCGATGAAGACAGATGGTCGCAGTGCTTTCTTTGGAGAAGTAATCCGGAAGAAAAATACAAGTCTACGTGATTAACGTGGCGATGTTCGGTGCTACCAGCTCTCCATGTACAGCGCAGTTCGTGAAGAACTGGAATGCTTCCAACTACAGTGAACAGTATCCCAGGGCAGTAGAAGCGGTGACCAAGAACCACTATGTTGATGACTTCCTTGACAGCGTCAACTCGGTGGAAGAAGCAGTACAGCTGGTTCATCAAGTGAAAGATATCCACGCAGCAGCGGGTTTCCAGTTTGGGAAGATACTGTCCAACGAGAAGGCAGTGCTAGACCGACTAGGAGAGACGACTACAGCTATCAGTAAACCACTGCCAGTAGACAAAGACCGAATATGCGAACGTGTTCTGGGCGTCACATGGATTCCGTCGGAAGACGCATTCACATTCAATCACCAGGGATTGGAGGAAGTGTTAGGCACCGATTGGGCGGAACCGACGAAGCGCCAAGTCCTGCGTATCGTGATGAAACTCTACGACCCCTTAGGAGTCATCGCACACTTCGTCGTCCAAGGGAAGATCCTGATGCAGGAGATTTGGCGAACAGGCACTAACTGGGACGAGCCTATTGCGGAGCAGCCACGTGAGCTTTGGATAAGGTGGATCGAACAGTATCGGCAGATCAACGAAGTGAACGTTCCTCGCTGTTTCTTCAAGGATATCTGTCCGCAGCAGGTCAGCGATATCCAGGTCCATGTGTTCACAGATGCGAGCGTGTCAGCCTGTGCGTGCGTTGCCTACCTCAGAACCACAGTGGACGGAGAGAGTCAGTGTTCGTTGATTGCAGCGAAGACAAAAGTTGCGCCTCTTCGAACGCTATCCATTCCACGTTTGAGCTTCAGGCTGCCATGATGGGTTCCCGTCTACTGCAGAATATCTGCTCAGCTCTTACCATCAATATCCAAAGACGTTTCCTGTGGTCAGATTCAGCGACAGTTCTTGCCTGGCTTCGCTCCGATAGTCGTCGGTATCATCAGTTCGTGTCCTTCCGTGTTGGCGAAATCCTGTCGTTGACCAGTGTGGATGAGTGGCGCTACGTTCCTTCTCGCGAAAATGTTGCGGACGATGCCACGAAATGGAATGGGGGGCCTTCATTCGATCCGGATTGCCGTTGGTATCAGGGCCCACTATTTCTGCAAGATCCGGAAAGTCAGTGGCCTACGGAACGGCCAGGAGATACAGCGGAAGCAGATGTGACGACTGAAGAAATTCGCCTCGTTGCCACACACCGTACAGTAGTGGAAGTGATAGATATTCAACGATTTTCCAATTGGAACAGACTGCTACGTGCGACAGCTTATGTTCACCGAGCTGTAGCGGTATGGAAGCATTCAACGAGCAGGACAAGATCGCTTAAGGTACTCAGCCAGAGTGAATTCGCGAAAGCAGAAGAAACACTTTGGCGACAGGCGCAAGCACAGGCGTATCCGGAAGAAGTTCAGCTGTTGGAAGAAGGACAAAGAAGTTTGTCAAAAGGCAGTTCAATTCGTGCGCTGTCTCCATTCCTGGACGAAAAAGGAGTTCTACGGGTTGGCGGCAGAATCGAACAAGCTCCATCGATTTCATACGAAGCGAAGCATCCAGTCGTGTTGCCGAGAAGTCATCGGATTACATATCTCGTTGTGCTCAGCTTCCACCAGCAGTTCCTGCACGCGAACACCGAGACAGTGTGCAACGAGTTGAGACAACGATTCTACATTCCGAGGATGCGAACAGTAGTGCGGAGCGTATGTCGTAGCTGTCAGTACTGCAAGATTAAGAAAGCAGCTCCAGTTCCACCGATGATGGGACCGCTCCCGAAAGTTCGTCTGACTCCCTTCATCCGTCCGTTTACGTACGTTGGAGTGGACTACCTCGGTCACTTCGAAGTGAAAGTCGGTCGCAGTTTAGTGAAGCGGTGGATATGTCTGTTCACGTGCCTCACAGTTCGCGCCGTTCATCTGGAGCTAGCACACAGTCTGTCAACGGAGTCTTGCGTAATGGCGTTCAGGCGTTTCGTGAATCGACGAGGAGCTCCGCTGGAAGTATTCTCGGACAACGGTACTAATTTCGTGGGAGCCAGCCGTCAGTTATCAGAGGAGATCCAGATGATTAAGGCCATCAACGAGGATTGTGCAGCTACGTTTACTAACGCCCGTACGCAGTGGCATTTCAACGTTCCTGCAGCGCCGCACATGGGAGGCCCATGGGAGCGGATGGTCAAGTCCGTAAAAGTGGCAATGGCAGCAATATCCGACAGTCCGCATCATCCGAGTGACGAGGTATTCGAAACCATAATGCTGGAAGCAGAGGGGATCGTTAACAATCGTCCACTGACCTACGTAGCCTTGGAAGTAGCAGATCAAGAAGCGCTCACTCCGAATCACTTCTTGCTGTACGGTTCAAGCGGTATCAAGCAGCCAACAGTTGATCAGTCAGTCAGTCTCCGAGACAGCTGGTCAATCGCCAGGAACATCGTCGACGAGTTCTGGCGCAGATGGGTGTTGGAGTATTTACCGATGCTAACAAGGAGGACGAAGTGGTTCGAGAATGTGAAGCCGTTGGCACCTGGTGACCTAGTCGTGATAATAGATGAGCAGACACGGAACAGTTGGGAAAGAGGACGAATTCTGGAGGTTTTTCCGGACAAATCAGGACAAGTTCGACGTGCAGTAGTACAGACAGCTCGAGGAGTCTTCGCCAGGCCGGCAGTGAAGTTGGCAGTCCTGGATGTTGCGAGCAACGACAAGAAGGAGGATGAAGTCGCGTCGGAAACGGAAGTGGTTCACGGGGCGGGGGATGTTACCGGCAACACTGTTGACCGCGAAACGACGGTGAAACCACCGTCCGCTCCCTGGCAACTGAGCGGCTGTCGCTGAGTGGACTGACAGTTCGGACAGCAGCAGACAGAAAGGAGAAGAACTGATTCATTCAGAGTATATCGTAATAGTGCACAGTCAGCACATTTTGATAGGCATAAGTGAAAATTAGTAGTGGAATATTTGGATTATCTAAAGTAAGTTTGTGAACTGTAGTTAGTTGAAATCCATCTTAAGTTTATTCTCATTGAATTTAGTGCACAGTTGTACCCGGTATTCGGCAGTAGTCAGCATCGCACAGATAGTGTAAAATATCAGTCAGTTGAGGTACGTTTTGTAGTCAATTAGAAGCTCTTTCCATTATTCAGTCCGTGTTAAACAGTACATAACCCGAAACCAATTGTGTAATTTCTACAGATTGTACGTTTCACGTTTTCTCCTCAATTACCGACCCATCTAAAAGCGACAGAAAAATACTGAATTGTAAGACTGTTTTAAATACTGTTTACCGACCACTGACTAACTGAAATCTAATAAATTACAGCTTTGTAGCTGCTAAGTATGTAACTAGAAGAACGGTGTTTGTTCTGACGACCGGGAACAGACTCGATGCAAGTGCGACGTGTCAAGAGAGCAACTTCGCTGGTAGCGATATTGGGTTCAAGCAACGCCTTGGAGTTCGGAGCAACGCCTTGGAGTTCAGTTTTTTGATCGGAACGCGCGTGCTATATTAATGATCACTGGTTCAGTTCATTCTTTTGAACGCAAACTGAACGCATTTAAATGCAAAACTGACGAGCCGGTGTCCTCTCGTAGAAGAACTCTGCCTCGTTAATGCCAGCGTCACTATTCGCCTCTTACAACGTCACGCGATTCGCATCGTTATTGATGGAAGATGCAGATCTTAATTGAGCAGCGGAATGCCTAGGAGATGTTCCAACAGTACTCACACTCACCAGCAGTACCGGCTTGCGTAGCAGATCAGCAATCAGTGATCGAGAGAGAGCTGGGGCCGGTGTTGGTAGTAGAAGTTGGGGTTTCATACCTGGAGGATTGACGAGCGACGATCTGAACCCTTTTGTTGGACCCAACCACATTTTTTTTCCTAAATGTAAGCCATGGAACTATCGAGCTCATCTAGGAAATCTAGTCACATTCATTGGTTTGGGGAGAAGCTGAGATCTGTAGATAGTTTTATTGATCCTACGTAGATTTTCACCGTAGTTGTCAAGCTGGGTGTCCATCGAATCGGTACAAATAAGTCATTCTGGCAGGGATCTCATGATTGCCTTCTCACGATCGTAGACAGCGGAATCGAAGTTTAAGCGGCATTTCGATCCATCTGAGAAAACAGCTTCTCTTCAGGCTAGCGTACTCGTATTTGCTAGCAAATAATGGAGGTATGACTTGCGCACGAAGGAAGCCTGATATTCCATGGGACTCCTGCTTCATTGGCTGATCAAAAGATACATAGGAACTATAGAGGTCTAAGAAGTGCAGGATAAATGTTCTATCCATTCCTGGGGCTGAATTGTTATATGAAGGCAGAGCGAGCGAGAGCTCGACACTCAAAAGGGAGGAACCATATCATCCCTGCCAACAAAAGATATCACGTAACACTCGCTCCAATGATACCGAATCCGGACATACTTGCTTTACGAAGTCGAATATCTAATGCAGCGAGCTTTTACGATCTTTGTGTTACGCGTTCGTCTCTCGACAGTCCAAGAAGCTTTCTTTGAAGTTTTAAATGCCCGCATACTCGACGCGACTCCCACAAAGGAATAACAATTATTATCAATTAACTGTCAAATTGCACCGTCGCGTTGCGTCGCATCCACAACCGTCGAGTTGCGTCGTAACCACAATGTACACCCATCTAGCGGATGACAGATTTTAATACAGTCCAGCATAAAAACCTTACAGAAACTGTATAATAATGTGGCATATACAATTTTGGAAGATTTTAACAGAAACGTTGTATTGAAACCTTACAATTTTGTATTATTTTAATACAGTACTAGTCGACCCGGCAAACGTTGTCCTGCGTAATAGGCGAAAATGAGCGTTGTAAACAGCCCATGCGAAATCCCAAAACGAATCTGTGTTTTAGATTTTTTCTATTTACTCAACTTTACTATTGATTCTCGACTGAGAAAATATCATATAAACCCGTCGGAAACTATTACGAATGTAACTGCTGAAGGAATGAATAGAATCCAACCAGCCGTTTTTGAGTTATGCGGATACGAACACAGACCATTTCATTTTTATTATATAGATCTGCATAAAAAGCTTACATTTCTTGTGTTAGGACCATGCAGAATTGTATTTACCAAGAATTTATACAATAATTGTAAGATTTGTTTTTTTGCGTGTAGGTACACTGCCCATGATTGCATAATTGACGTAACAACCATTGCACTTTCGCATGTATTTCGAATAATTTAGGAACAAACATCGCAAATTTAAAATATTTCAACCCGTAGGCACATAAATGAGGCTTGGAACAAGCAACGTATTGATGTTGTAGCGGGTGAAATAACCTAGTGAAGGCATAATAACCAGGGGGGGAGTAAGCCTGTCATCCACGAACAAATCAAACCTACCTAAGATGTATTATCCGGGCCTCGCCGTTCGGGAAAGGCGGGCCACCCTGGGCCACCCCGCTTGGCAAGTGTAACATTTTTCGAACTGGAATCTTGTAGGATATTGGTTAACCTACACTACTGCTGACTAACAAAAAAATGTGGGATTGTTTATTTACATTTGCTTCATACTACATGCAGAGGAGGCGCGATGCACCGCATATTACTCCCTGGTAATAACCAAAATCGCTGAAATTTCGAATGGTTGATACGCCAACTATGAAATCATGGGCAGTACATATGTATATCAAAATTGGTTCTGGCATTTCAAAGCTAACCTTGACATCGCCATTTCAAAATAAACCCATTGCATTGATTTCCACAAAACCGCACAAGACGAGCTCGGTGGTCTAATGGCTACCGCTTCTGCCTTAAAAGCAGGAGGTCATGGGTTCAATTCCAGGCTCGTCTCTTTCCTACTTTGTATTTCTGCCTTAGTTCTTTCTGTATTTCACGTTCTACCAAAACAATTCCTACTGTTATAACTTCCCACACAATCCCAAAATCCCGTGGCACCTATGAGAGGTCGTAGAGTTCTCTGCATCTTTCTTAAGTAGGTGTCCAATAGACTGGCCCAGGAAACGAAAACTTGTCAAATTCCACGAGGCACCCCCACGGATTGTGTCTTTGAGTGAGAAAATCAATATCTCAATCGCTTGTTGCATAAGCTGTCGCATTTGATTTTGAAGTTTGTATGAGGATTTCAGCCAAAATACATAGGAAAATACACCTCCGTCACACATTCGATCTCGAAATTGGTTCTGATTGCTCGATTGAGCTCAGAAGTGCAAAAAAACGGCAATTGGTATGCTACAGAAAAATTTCACAGATATCAATTCACAGATATTAATCAATCATGAACTTTTATGAACTATATTATTTTCAGCTGATATGATTCGAACAATAAATCCAAAAATACACAATTCAGCTCCTCCAACCATCGTACAACGTTCTGTGGAATTGTTCTGTAACAACTGCCAACTGCCCATTTTGCAATTCTGATCTCAATCGAGCAATCAGAACCAATTTCCAGATCTAATTTGAACGAAGGTGTATTTTCCTATGCATTTTGGCTGAAATTCCCATACAAACTTCAAATCAAATCAAATGCGCCAGCTTATGCAACAAGCGATTGAGCTGACATTTTTAGAAATTGATTTTCTCACCCAAAGACACAATCCTGAGGGGTGTCCCGTGGAATTCGACAACATT
This sequence comes from Armigeres subalbatus, assembly GCF_024139115.2. Taxonomy (NCBI): domain Eukaryota; kingdom Metazoa; phylum Arthropoda; class Insecta; order Diptera; family Culicidae; genus Armigeres; species Armigeres subalbatus. Next base: position 275,582,066 of record NC_085140.1, read on the forward strand.
TTTTTTCTCCCCATACTAAGCTGGGCCAGTCTAGTGTCCAATTAATCATCCTTCCGCTTCCCCAGCATTCGCAAGAACGTGGCCAGGAGAGATCTCGACTATTGGAAAGTGCATTGCTTTCATCTAAGAGATAGTGATCATTCCCAAATCAATATCTGAGGTAACGGATGAAAGTGATGCTACTTTCATACAATAGTCTTGGCTTGTACCATGTACGAATTTGTGCGAAATGCTCAATGCTAATGCTAATGCTAATTGATTTCCACAAAACCGCACAAATCGATTACATTTTGATCCTTCTATCAATTCTGTGATTATGCCAAATCAACTTAGTAGCATTCCTCCCCGGTCCGTGAACCTGTTGGAAAAGTTTGACCAGCATATTAACTACCCCGCATCGCTCAATTCCGTTAATAATTTAACATCACTTTCCGTTTTCATTTCAGCCCACGATGGTGGTTCGGATGTGGTACAGCCTCGCCAGCCGTTGCAGTCCCGGAGCAGTGCCATGTCTAATCCCAGTGAGGTCAAAAATCAAATATCCGCTCCTCAGAAGCGTGGAGGTAAACTTTGTTTCTATCACAATCATTACACAGTGCGACCACCGTATGCGAGGCGATCCATTTCAACCCATTTTCACTCGCAAACAGCAATCGATATCACGGTGTTTCTCCGATTCGTTTCGTGTTGACCAAAATCTTAGAACACACTTGTTCAAAAATTTACTTGATTGTTTTATCTTATTCTATATACATAAAAATGAATTTCTGTCTGTCTGAACTATATAGACTCCGAAACTACTGAACCGATCGGCGTGGAAATTTGTATGCTGAGGTTTTTGGGGCCGGGAAAGGTTCTTAAGGTGGTTCGAGACCCCTCCCTCATTTGGAAAGGATGGCTCCCATACAAATGAAACAGAAATTTCTGCATAACTCGAGAACCAAGCAGAGAATAAATGAATTTTAGGCGAAACGAAGTTCGTCGGGTCTGCTAGTAGAGAAATAAAAATAATGCTTGGCTGGTACTCTCTCTAATAATCCTTAATAGTAGATTTTTTATTTCCCATCATACGAAATTTAAAACTTATACAAGTGAAAGATTTCCGAGATTTTTATAATTTTATAAGCACAGAACGGAACCAATTTACCTTTCATGAAACGACAATCGCGCAGAAACACCGTGACACGACTTTTCTCATTGCTTACTTACTTACTGCTTGTCTGATCTTGGATTTCCAGTGAATCCGTTGCTGTACAACGATTTCGACTATGCGGGCGTTTCCATTCCCCATGGGGGCATCTGGGATGGCTTGGGCGCGGTGCCATCGCCGAATTCGGCCTTTGCCCGGGCACCCCTCACCACCACAGCACTTTTCCCCGATGAATTTCCCGACATCCGGGTGAGGAATGACGAACTCTTGGCGACTTTACTCGGTCCTCCCCCACCAATCGCGAAGACCTTCTATGGCGACCCGGTTTCCCCGTCCGTCAGCTATCCTTACGTGTTCGGTCAGCACGCTTACGGCGACAGGAGCAAACGTTTGGTCAGTAACTCAATTGAACGGAGCCCGTTGCAGACGCTGAGGTGAGTGCTTTTACTGAAACGTAAACCATTATTGACGTTGTACCCTATAGGTCATATGCATTTAGATAAATATGAAACTAGTGGAGCTGCTGTTATTTGTGCTCTGTGGTTAGTGTGACATTGATTCTTTTTTTTTCCATAATTCATACAAATAGGTACTTCCGACAGGGATCTTATTCCTGTCAAGGCTCGGAGCTGAGTAAAATAATTATTATTTTGCCAAAACTCGACCGTGAAACTCGGTGTTAACGATGCAGATAATTGGATTATTATTTATTCAGACTAAGGCCGAAGTGGCCTCTGCAGGTTACAGTCATCTCCATTCAGCACGGTCCATGACTGTGCGTCGCCAGCCACGCAGTCTACGGAGAGTCCGCAAGTCATGTTCCACCTGATCGATCCTCCTTGCCCGCTGCGCACCTCGCCTTATTGTGCCCGTCGGATCGTTGTCGAGAACCATTTTCACCGGGTTATTGTCCGACATTCTGGCTATGTGCACGGCCCACCGCAGTCGTCCGATTTTCGCGGTGTGAACGATGGATGGTTCTCCCAACAACTGATGCAACTCGTGGTTCATTCGCCTCCTCCACGTACCGTCCGCCATTTGCACCCTACCATATATGGTACGCAGCACTTTTCTTTCGAAAACTCCGAGTGCGCGTTGGTCCTCCACGAGCATCGTCCAGGTCTCGTGTCCGTAGAGGACTACCGGTCTAATGAGCGTTTTGTAGATGGTCAGTTTGGTACGGCGGCGAACTCTATTCGATCGAAGCGTCTTGCGGAGTCCAAAGTATGCACGATTTCCAGCCACTATACGCCTCCGAATTTCTCTGCTGGTATCATTTTCGGCAGTCACCAGTGAGCCCAAGTACACAAATTCTTCTACCACCTCGATTTCATCACCACCGATGCCAACTCGCGGTGGGTGGCTCACATTGTATTCTCTTGAACCTCTTCCTATCATGTACTTCGTCTTCGACGTGTTGATGACTAGTCCGATCCGCTTGGCTTCCCTCTTCAGTCTGATGTAGGCTTCCTCCATCTTCTCAAAGTTACGTGCCATAATATCTATGTCGTCGGCGAAGCCAAATAGCTGGACGGACTTATTGAAAATTGTGCCACTCGTGTTAATCCCTGCTCTTCGTATTACTCCTTCCAAAGCGATGTTGAATAACAGACACGATAGACCATCACCTTGCCAACCCTCTGCGGGTTTCAAATGGACTCGAGAATGACCCTGAAACTCGAACTACGCACATCACCCGATCCATTGTCGCTTTGATCAACCGTGTCAGTTTATCCGGAAATCCGTGTTCGTGCATTAGCTATGGCAGCTGGTCCCGATCGATTGTATCATATGCGGCTTTGAAGTCGATGAATAGATGATGTGTGGGCACGTTGTCTTCGCGGCACTTCTGCAGTACTTGGCGAATGGCGAACACCTGGTCCGTGGTGGAGCGTTCGCCCATAAAACCCGCCTGGTACTGCCCCACGAACTCCCTTGCAATTGGTGCTAGTCGACGGCATAAAACTTGGGAGAGTACCTTGTAGGCGGCGTTCAGCAATGTGATTGCGCGGTAGTTGCTACAATCCAGCTTATCGCCCTTTGTAGATGGGGACACCTTCCATCCACTCCTGCGGCAAAACTTCCTCCTCCCAAATCTTGGTAATGACCCAGTGCAGCGCTCTAGCCAGTGCCTCACCACCGTGTTTAAATAGCTCTCCTGGTAGTTGGTCAACCCCAGGGGCTTTGTTGTTCTTCAGCCGGCCAATCTCCTCCTGGATTTCCTGGAGATCCGGGGCCGATAGAATTATGTCCTGCGCGCGTTCCCCTAGGTCCATCACCATACCGCCATCTTCGTCTGCCACATCGCCATTCAGGTGCTCTTCGTAGTGCTGCTGCCACCTTTGGATCACCTCACGCTCGTTCGTAAGAAGGTTCCCGTTTATGTCCTTGCACATATCAGGCTGTGGCACGTGGCCCTTACGTGAACGGTTCAACTTCTCATAGAACTTTCGTGTGTTATTAGTGCGGTACAGTTGCTCCGTCTCTTCACGGTCTCGATCTTCCTGCTGACGCTTTTTCCTCCGGAAAATCGAGTTTTGTCTGTTCCGCGCCTGTTTATATCGTGCCTCATTCGCCCTCGTGCGGTGTTGCAGCAATCTCACCCATGCTGCAATCTTCTCTTCTACTAACTGCTCACATTCGCCGTCATACCAGTCGTTTCTCCGATCCGGGGGCACCGTGCCAAGTGCAGCGGTTGCGGTGCTACCAATGGCGGATCGAATACCTCTCCAGCCATCTTCAAGAGACGCTGCGCCTAGCTGCTCTTCCGTTGGGAGTGCCACTTCCAGCTGCTGCGCGTATTCTTGGGCTAGCCTACCGTCTTGTAGCCGCCCAATATTAAGCCGCGGCGTCCGACTTCGACGCGTGTTGTACACCGTCGAGAGTTTTGAGCGCAGGCAAACTGCAACGAGGTAGTGGTCGGATTCAATATTCGCACTGCGGTAAGTGCGGACGTTCGTGATGTCGGAGAAGAATTTACCGTCAATTAGAACGTGGTCGATTTGGTTTTCCGTTTCTTGGTTAGGTGATTTCCATGTGGCCTTGTGGATATTTTTGCGGGGAAAGAAGGTGCTTCGGACTACCATTCCGCGGGAGGCTGTGAAGTTTATGCATCGTTGGCCGTTGTCATTCGATACGGTGTGCAGACTACCCGGTCCGATGACCGGTCTATACATTTCCTCCCTTCCTACCTGTGCGTTCATGTCACCGATGACGATTTTGACGTCCCGCAGTGGGCATCCATCGTATGTCTGCTCCAGCTGTGCGTAGAACGCTTCTTTCTCAGCGTCGGGTCTCCTTCGTGTGGGCAGTGCACGTTGATGATGCTATAGTTGAAGAAACGGCCTTTAATCCTCAGCTTGCACATCCTTGCGTTGATTGGCTGCCACCCAATCACGCGTTGGCGCATCTTTCCCAGCACTATGAAGCCGGTTCCCAGCTCGTTGGTGGTGCCACAGCTTTGGTAGAAGGTAGCCGCCCGATGCCCGCTTTTCCACACTTTCTGTCCTGTCCAGCAAATCTCCTGCAGCGCCACGACGTCGAAGTTGCGGGGATGTAATTCATCGTAGATCATCCTGTCGCAACCTGCGAAACCTAGCGACTTGCAGTTCCATGTTCCAAGCTTCCAATCGTGATCCTTTATTCGTCGCCTAGGTCTTTGCCGATTATATCGAGTCGCATTATCTCTTATATTGTTCGTAATTATTGGTTTTCCAGGCGGCTTATTGGGCCTGCGCAAACCTCCTGTCTCGCCGGAGGGCCGTCGTGTCAGGGCTGTTTAGCGTCCCACCTAACACCAGGGCTTGGGCTTGTGCGCTTTTAGCGGCACACGGTCGCTTTGGTGGAGCCTACTTGTGGATACATTTATAGAAGTTTAACAGGGCCCACTGTCAACCCCATCACATCCTAGGCAGACACCACAACTCACAGATGGCCTGGGGAGGGATCGTCAACAATCGCAGATGATTGGATCGCAGATAATTGGAATAGGTTATTATTATTATTATTTATTTACACTAAGGTCAGAGTGACCACTGCGGTACATAAAAGTCGTCTACATTCAGCTCCATGCCATCGCTAACTAAGCGATTTACGGAAGGTCCGCACCGCACATCATCTTCCATCTGATCAATTCATCTTTCATCGCTGCGCACCTCGCCTTCTTGTGCCAGTCGGATCGCTATCGGGGACCATTGTCACCGATTTTCACGGTGTGAACAATAACTGGTTCTTCTACCATCTTCGATCTGCTATCCATCATGGATGGATCTTGTTTGAAGCTACCAAATCTTACCAAACGAGTGGAACCTCAGCCACGTCATCCCAATACCTAAGGATAGCGTCTCCTCTCGGGATGCCTCGAAATACCGCCCTATCTTGCTAACTTCCTGGCTACGTTAGAAACTTGGGACTCACGGAAGATTCGATTTCCAACAGCATGCCCTCCGTTCTGGGTGCCAAACCGGGACCTACTTTGTCGATCTAGGGTACGTCCTTCAGAATGCCTTCTAGAAAGGACCACACTAATCCAGTTATCCGATGTTCGTTTAATTTTGGACAACCGATATCAACTTTATCAAATCCTGCGCCAGACCAATTTTCTGACAACGTATTTAACGGGACAGTCCCGTATTTTAGACCTTACTGCGCTGTCCCGTCGTAATCTAAGAAATCCTCAATTTGTCCCGTTTTTTCATTGATTCTTCCAAAGAGCTCAAAATATTATTCAAACAAATTTAATATTTTAGGCAGGAATCTAAAATCAAATAAATGTGTTTTTGTGTGTCTTTATAAGAGAGATTCTCTCAACAAAAAACTGGACGAAACCCATAAAAAAGTGTGAGATGTTATGTTATTAGTGTTACTTGTAAAAGTAAGCTATCTATGCCATTTTGTATTTTCCATTGATCGACTTTTCTTAAAATTTCTTACAGTTAATGACAACAGCTCCGGGAATTTTTTTCATACAGTTTCATTTCAATGGTTTTCATTATACTTATTCTGGAGACATTAAAATTTATCCAATTTCGTCAGCGGATTGAACGGAATAAATAACTTGGTAGGCAAGTATTTCCTGAAAATCAGGTCACGTCTCAACGTCAACAAAGTGCATGGACAACAATTCAAATTTTCAGATTAAGTCCATTTTTGATTATTCTTTTTGAATCTTCCGCAGACGGTAATTCAATTTTACTTTTCAAATCTGCTTTACCACATATTTTACAATCATTTGATTCAAAGTCTTTCTGAATAATTCTGAATATTTCGAAATCATCTACTGTAAAAAAGGCATGGAAAAATAATTTATAAATCAGTTTCAAATCGAGAAAAAATATGGTCGGATTAAAGGTTAGATTACACGTCAGGGGCTTGTCTGTAAATTTTGCTCCCAGTTTTACTTTTCGCGACGAAATAGCATGAGTCCCACGTTTTTTTAGCACTTGAGAACAGAATCAATGGATAAGGTTCCCGAGGTGTGAGGCTACTTTTAGCGTCATACAAATCAATTTCGATCAAAAAAGACTGTGAATTGATTAGATTTGACATTTCTTCTCATGCGCCAGCCATATTCATGGAAATAATTAAAATTACATTTTATCAATGTTCTTTCCTTGTTGAGATTCTTGTTATTCTTATCCGCAGATTTTTTCTCATTTATACTCATGAAAAAGAGATTTGAAACAGGAAATCAATAATCCACCCTATTGTTCTTTTCCCATTTTTCTTTTCTTTTGGCATTTTTTCTTAGAACTATTGTTTAGGCTTCTAATGCCCTAAACCGGCCTTAGCTTTGTAAATTTCAATTGTTCAGAATTGGAAAAGTTTTTGATATTTTGTCAATAATAAAATCCTTAATGCATGTCAAAGAGTAGATTAAAATAAAATTTCAAAATTCAACTTTTTTTTTAATATTGGAAGATGCGTAATTTTCTGTTCCTTCGTGTTTTTGTCCACATCCCTTTGAAAAGTGATATTTGTAGTGCAATATTTTCCACAACTAACTTAATACAATAGAAGATTGTGGAATGATTTACTCTAAAATATTTCTATTTTCTGGCACAAAAAATGAAAATTAGGCCCATAAATTTTAAAATTTCCACACCTCTTGAATTTTATCACAATTTTTTTTTACATGTCCCGTTTTGCAAGAGCGTTTGTCCCGTTCTTTCACTGAAATGACCTGGTCAGCCTAGTCATATGGTAAATGACGAAAAGTTGTTGTAAAATGTTGTAATATGTATGCGGAGATAACTGTTTTTTTTTTTTTATAGAGGGATGAAGGCAAATCTGCATACAGACACCTGAAATTATCACTCAGGGAGTGGGGTTGACGCAGTTGGCAGAAGGCCAGACCATGGACCCACTAAACCCACCCAAGCAACAGAAGGTTACTTGAGTTACCCTCTCTTCTAATGCACAATTCCCCCCGGGACTACCTTTCAGTATTACTTCTGTGGGGGAAAGCAGTACTAAAAGTACTCCTCCCAAAACAACACCTTTCACAGTGCCTCTCTTCGATGTTTTGTCATACGTCTGAGCCCTTTGGCTCCCTTATTGGTGCCAGCAAGCACACAAAAGCGTGGGCCCTTAAGCCCTTTACTTTTTTTTCCCTTGTGCTATTCAGCAACGCATCTACTTTCCTTTTTATTTTTAGAGCCATTTAGCTCTCAACGTGCTCGCAAGCTACTCAGATAGTCCCCCGGCGGCGGATCTACCCTACTCCGACGGGGAGTCCCCCGGCGGCGGAAGCTCCCCCGATACCGACGACCCGCATTCGTGGATGGCTGTTACATTACCAACACTACACATTCACCTGGTATGCATGTTCATAGATCCGCTCAAGTCCTACGCACATTCTCACTTCAACGGGTGACCAGACGAGTGCCGAGGTCAGGCCAAAGATTCCGGGTGGAGATAGCTTCCGGTTCAGTGGTGCCCCGACGACCCGAAGCAGGTGCATTCACGCGGCACGATCTACTCAACTGGTCCCCGGCGGTGGGCCTAGCCTACTCCGATTAACCGATTTCCCATGAACTGCGCCTTTCAGCTTCTTGCTTAACCGATGAGCCATTCAGCTCTCACCTTGATCGCGGACTACTCGGATAGTCCTCGGCGGTGGATCAATCCTACTCCGACGGGGAGTTCCCCGACGTCAGAAGCTCGCCCTAACCGACGACCCGTCTCAACGGGTGACCGGACAAGTGCCGAGGACTATCCAAAGATTCCGGGTGGAAAGAACTTCCGGTTCAATGGTGCCCCGACGACCCGACGCCGGTACATTCGCACGCCACGGTCTACTCAGCTGATCCCCGGCGGTGGACCTAGCCTACTCCGATAACCGAGTTTCATTTGCCTTGAGCCATTCAGCTCTCACCTTATTCATTGAGCCATTTAGCTCCCGCCTCGGTCGCGATCGCGAACGACTCGGATAGTCCCCGACGGCGGATCTAACCTACTCCGACGAGAAGTTCCCCGAAAGCGGGATCTCCTCCGAACCAGCCGTTTCGCCACGTTCTGCGGCTACGCGCTCGCCGTAAGCTGAATACAGTTGCGACGCTGTCGTTCCCATCCATTATCGACATATATATTCACGACTTCCACGACTCATGGTCCGCTATCCGTAACGGCTGCCTGCTGCTGCTCTATGCGCCAACTTCGTTGCAGGATGTCGGCTATCCTGGACGTCGCTCTTGCAACCGCTCTCCACTGTTCTGGGTTCTGGCAGATAACTGGAGATAACTGTGGAAGTGCTTAATGAACACTAAGCTGCGAGGCGGCAATGTCCCAGTGGGGGATGTAATGCCAATAAAGAGAGAGAGAGGACATAGGTATTTTGTTACTTTTACTAATGGTTTCACTTATTTTACGGATGATGATGATGATGCGTTACAACAATAACAGAAAGTATCACAGAAGGGAATTGACTTTTTTTTAAACAAATTGCATCTGAATGGTATTCACTGTTCCTCACACACCACAATAGAACAGTGTACACCCGATTCTTTTTTTACACGGGGGATGCGTTCCGTGCAAAAAAAAATTCAGCTTAAAATTCGATAATCCGTGTAAAAAAAGTTTTTAACCCTTTATAAGGCAGTGGCAACTATATTGCCACCAACAAATAATATGTTTTTCTATTTATTAACAAGAGCTCTACTTATTATTTCACATGTAGTGACTTTATTTGCTTCCTAGTAACACCCCAGATGAATTTGAGCCATAAAAAAATTGAAATGTCAATTTGAGAACAGTTTTTGCCTTTCTCGTACAACTAAGTTTTTCACTCCGAAGACGAACTTTTTATAGAAGCCTCTGAGACCCATAGTATTATATACCAATCGACTCAGCTCGACGAGCTGAGCACATGTCTGTCTGTCCGTGTGTATGTGTGTGTGTATGTGTGTGCACAAAAGCTATAAAAAACATTAGACAACTTTTCGTATAGTAATCCTTAACCGATTTTCTCGCAACAAGTTTCATTCGACAGGGGACAAAGCCTTGTTGATCACTATTGAATTTCACAACGATCGGTTATTGCGTTTAAAAGTTATGAAGAAAATGGTACATCTTCTTCTTCTTCCTATTAGCATTACATCCCCACACTGGGACAGAGCCGCCTCACAGCTTAGTGTTCATTAAGCACTTCCACAGTTATTAACTGCGAGGTTTCTAAGCCAGGTTACCATTTTTGCATTCGTATATCATGAGGCTAACACGATGATACTTTTATGCCCAGGGAAGTCGAGACAATTTCCAAGCCGAAAATTTCCTAGACCGGCACCGGGAATCGAACCCAGCCACCCTCAGCATGGTCTTGCTTTGTAGCCGTGCGTCTTACCGCACGGCTAAGGAGGGCCCCAAAAAAACAAGATGGTACAATGGTACATCGGATCATATAAACCTCATATAAGGTTCGTGTCTTAACTAAATGCGAGAAAGGCACCACCAACGCTAGGTGGATTAATCTGGGTTTTTTACGAACAGATCGTAAGTTTCGAGTGGAAGAAGGATTTTCAGTTATAATTCGTTAAAAAAACGACAAAGATATATTTTTTTCCCGTTGGTATCAATTATTTTGAATCTCCTGTGTTAGATTACTACGTGATTAGCGTGAAAAAAGCTTTGCCTTTCTGTATATTTGGTTTTTGGATTTTTGACGAAATTGTGTTCTTTTCCCAAGGGTCCCCCCTTGGGAGAAAAAAAGCGAAATTTTTTTTTTCACTTATAATGCGTTTTCTGACTAGGACTCTTGTAACGTACCTTGATTTGACTGGTTCTACGTAAAACCAAATTTTTAAAAATCTTTTCACATTTTTGTTGTTGCCTGTTTTCCTGCTTGCCGGGCAGTGGCAACTATATTGCCACCAATGTTGTCCCTTCGCGGCAGTGGCAACTATATTGCCACCAATTTTCAATGTTTCTGAACTGTTTAATGTATAACAAACATACATTTGATTTTAATACCATGTCAACATTGTGTCCTATTGTAGTTTTTGTTAATTTATTGTTTAGATTCGTCTGCCTTATAAAAGGTTAATTTCTCGACGAATCATGCAAAATGGAGCAACTATGCAAAAATTTTGTATGGGATTTTTTTTACAGTTTTTTTTTCATATAAACAGACAAAACTGAATCAACAATTTGGCGTGGCGAGGTTCGAGGCCACATCTCTCCATCCTAGATTGCGCCCTACGCTCGCCAAGTCGTTTTGCACTTGGTCAGCCCATCTCGCTCGTTTCGCTACACGCCTTCTTGAACCTGCCGGTTCGGAACCGGATACCATCTTTGCAGGGTTGCAGTCCGGAATTCTTGCAACGTGCCTTGCCCATTGTACCCTTCCAGCTTTAGCAACCTTCACAGAGGTTCCTTCTGGGTACGCCGTAGAGTAGGGCGAGCTCGTGGTTCATCCATAGATCGCTAATGGAGAAAGTTTGAGCTTTACTTCATAAAAGTGAATTACCAAGGAATTGTGGGGAGAAGCACTGTATGTGGTCGCTTGATGACAACAAGTGCGTTTGTTGGGGACCTATTTGTGTCGTAAATACTGCCGTCATACGCATATTTGTCCCATGTTTGCTGGGATTCCTATGTTCTTCTTCTTCTTCTTATTGACATTACATCCCCACACTGGGACAGAGCCGCCTCGCAGCTTAGTCAGGGGCGTCTCGTGGACTTTTGCTACACCTGTTCTACCATGCTGATAAAAAATTATTCATCAAGCTGAGTGGTTTCGAATGAAAGTTGTGCATTTAATTTAATATTACAACCTTTTCTTGTACAACTATATGTACAATATTAGAAAAAAAATTTAGATAGAAAGGATTTACAAAACAATAAATAGCTTATTAATCTCTTTTGTTACAAAAATGTTTTAAATTTAGATGCACTTGAAATTCTAAACTCTCGCAAATCGTCTGAAATCTAACTTGATAACAGTTGGCAATAACTGGATATTGCTCAGAATAGAGATCTTTCAAATCGGCTCATTCCACCATTCGGGGTACACGCCATCGCCACTAATATTTAATCTCTCACATCTTTTGTTGCTATGAAAGAAATGTTATTAAACATTATTAGTATAATAATAATAGTATATAATTATACAATTATTCAGTTCAATCAAAGTTAATTCCCTATTTTCCGGGGATTAAAACACCCGCCTTGGACATTAATTTACAATGTTGTGAAAAATCATATGTGAATAGTCTAGCGTACTGAACGTACATATTCACATATGAGTTTTCACAACATTATAAATTATCTAATTATTTTTGATGCGACCCCAATGAATCACATTTAGAAGTTGAAATGTGTTCCAGTTATTTAATTCTTCAAATTTAGTGAACACTATACCTTTTTCTCTATGTTGATTGATTTTGAGTATTCGTAAAAAACATTATTTAATGTCTTTTTTGAAAACGCAAACATTATTTTAATATTGTTCTTGATGCATTGCATATTCAGGAGAAAAAAGAAAAACAAACTGTTTCCAATCATCGAAGTATGAACGAAAGCGTGCGCGGTGCGCCTTTCGGCAAAGCACAGCCCGACACTACGATCGAGTCTAACCGAAGGTGCATCGCGTCGTTGATTGTTCTCGCAGCGCGTCGAACGGGTTTGACTCCTGCTGCGCGCATAGCAGAACTTGCATCTAAACGTGCTTGCTTCGCATGCGAAAGAGGATGATATGAGGAAACGGAGAAAGCTGGCAACGCTCACGCTGGTTCTCTGCGCGCGGAGAACGAGTGAGCATACCAAGAAGGAAATTATTTCAAATCATTTGTCATTGCGCAAAACTTTAAATTTGACTTCTGGCAGCGCTGCTGTTGGTTCTTCATTATGGATCGTACGATTGGCAAAAGCTTTCTATGTGATGGGGTGTGGTGTGTCGGGAAACACACATTTAGCTGCAATTTGACTGTACACCAAGCATGTGGCGTTAACTTGATCTGCTTACGAAATATTTTGTTTCTTTAGATGTTAAAATCATTGGAAATATTACGTGGAACTTTGTTTAAAAAATTTACTGAGTAAATTATTTGCCCTAATAATTAATTGCCAAGACATTAATTTCCTACTTCTGACCTAAAACTGGTAGAACGTATGGACGAGTCGCCTCTGAGCTTAGTGTTCATTAAGCACTTCCACAGTTATTAACTGCGAGGTTTCTAAGCCAAGTTACCATTTTGCATTCGTATATCATGAGGCTAACACGATGATACTTTTATGCCCAAGGAAGTCGAGACAATTTCCAATCCGAAAATTGTCTAGACCGGCACCGGGAATCGAACCCAGCCACCCTCAGCATGGTCTTGCTTTGTAGCTGCGCGTCTTACCGCACGGCTAAGGAGGGCCCCCAAGAGGGATTTCCTATGTACATGGGACAATTTTGTGTAGAACTGCAGAATAGGTCTCCAACAAACGCCTTTTTTTTTTATTCGTGTATTTATTTGGTAGGCACTTTTGTGTTCTTGACCGCTACTGTGCCGTGATCTACTGTGGTACTCTGCTGTACAGAGTCCACACAGAATCTATTTTTAGATGTCCATAATTCGTTATTGTTGTCGTTGCCAGTCCATATCATCGTGAGTCCATTGTGTTCATTTGTCCATGTGGTGTGAATCCAGTGATCGTTGCTTTGTTCGGTTGCCATTAATCGAAGTACGTTGGAGGAATGCCTCCGAGAAGAACAGATTTGTCAGTCGTCATTAGGCAGCCGTGTCGGTGAGGCGCGTTCCCCAAAACGCCACCGTACGGACTGCAAGGGTTTGGTGGAGGGGCTGGGAATCGAACCCATGACCATTCGCTTATGACGCGAACGTGTAGCCAACTACGCTACGGGACCCCCCAGCAAACGCCTTTGTTGTCATCAAGACGCCTTTTGGAATGGCAGAAAATCCCACGTAAGTAACCGTAGGATGTTTATTTATCATGCATTCGCGCAAATCCCAAAGGAAAAACGACACAAACTTGATTTTCTAGACCAAACGACTGATATTCGCAGGCATATATCAATGAGAATAGATAGAAGGTGAGGAAGAAGACCAAATGCAACTGTATTAGTGGATGATAGAAAATGTAATCAGCAAATTGTGACGTACATATTTGCACGGCTTCTTATGGGAGCTCGTTCGAATGTAGTAGTGAAAGCTTTTTCGCCATACACGAAAGGCACGCACACATTATATGGATTTCCATATCTTAGTATTTATTTTCATTGGGCAAATATGTATACAGGGTGTGGAATAAAAACAACCGAGTATTACAGATATCTAGAAATGTTGTGGTCGTTGAATCCAATATAAGACGTGTTGTACCATCAGAAGTTGTTGTTGAATAAAGTAAACAAAAAAGACAAATGCCCGCAGAGATTTGATTTAATACCAGAAAAAATAGCTTCATTGTTCAATGATAATATTTCTGAAATTATCGCCGAGCAGGAAAAATGCGATAATTGGAATAAGTAGCAGACTGCCATTGATGAAGAACTAAGTTTACTTCTAGATAATAAGATTTGGACAATGGTTAACTGTTTACCAACTAACCAAAAGGCAATTTATTGTCGGCGTAGCACCAAGTTAGAATTCGGAAGTCGGGACTTCCGAACCGAACTTTCTTCCGAAGTTTTATTTGTCACTTGTTACTAATTGATGCGTTGTTTAGCGCATCTTTAGGCGAATCCAGTGCACTACTTCCGAAGTTGGGAAAGTTGCCTGTATCTGGAGAAAAATCCAACTACGGTATAAAAAGCGGTATAAATTTATTCCGGATACACAATACTAGAAATGGATATTTTCTATAGATGGTAGATGGCCGATTCAAAGCACGCCTAGTCATTGGCGTAACTAACGAAAAATTCTGGGGGGGCTAATTTGTACGTAAAATTACGTTCTTTGCGAAGATAGGGAGGTAATTCTGCATATTCAAATTTGAGACCTTCACGAAAAGTACCGATTTTCGAGATTTTGGTATCAATCGATCGACGAACTCTTTAAGATTTTCCCCAACTATTAAAAACAATGGATTAGAATGCGCTGGCCGTCGCCGAAAATAGCAGTACTCAAAAGAAATATGCATGCAATGCTTCGACTATCGTTTCGCTTCTATCAGTGATTAGAAAAACGCTTTGTGGAAAGAAAATCTGTTTTTTTAGGCGTCGATTGCGGTCTCAGGATATCAGTGGTGGTGCTGAACTTTTATTCTTATTTAGCGGCCGTCGGACAGCAGCAGCAGTGAATTTTTAACGCAAGGTTCGAATTAACGTTTGATTGCTGTGAGTGATTCGAAAGACGTATTGTGGATTGGAAATCGACTCTTTTCAGGACCAGCATTTTATGAAAAGAAAGGGTCGATAGCAAACAATGGCGTCGGTTGCATTCCCGCGGTACTGAGGGAAGTTTTCGTCAGTATCAGAATCACAAACGCTCGTCGGAGAGCAACGCTGCAGAAACGTTGGCGTCAGCAGCAGTCAAGTGATATTTACTTCCAAAATTCAGATTTTATTTCTGTTTGTAATAGGAAAGGAAAAAAAAAATAAAAAAAAACAAATCGTTTTTTTTTTCAACCCCTCAACCCTTGTCAGTCGCCGGAAGCGCAGTTCGTACGGTGGCGTTTTGGGAGACGCGCCTAACCGACACACCTGCCTTATGACGACTGATAAAACTGTTCTTCTCGGAGGCATTCCTCCAACGATCCTCGATAAATGGCAACCGGACAAAGCAACGATCATTGGATTGGCTACACCATACGGACAAATGGACACAATGGACTCACGATGCGATGAACTGGCAAACGACAACAATAACGAATTAGGGATATCTGAAAATAGATTCTGTGTGGATTCTGTGCAGCAGAATATCACAGTAGACCACGGCACAGTAGCGGTTAAGAACACACCAAATAAATATACGAATAAAAAATCAGTTTTTCTCAGATACACTAGAGGAGGCAGACCCGAGACGAACATACTTCAAAGTGCAAATAATAATCGCTTGGTGACGCTGCAGAAGTTTTTTCTCCATGGATAGCAAATCATCTGACGTTGATGTCTGTTAATGCCTGCGGTAGATTCGGGCCTGGTGGCCTCACAACTGGATCTCAAACAACGAGCTCCATCGTCGTTGTCACCAGAGGCCGATAGCAACAGAAATTCGGGATCGGAAGTGGGGCTGGGTCGACCACACTATACGTAGGGGCGGAAACGAATGCTGTCAACAAGTATTAGACTGGAACCCAGCGGGACATCGCAGCAGAGGCAGACCCAGAGGCTCATGGCGGCGAAGCCTCAATAAAGAAATAAAAGAAGTCGACCGAAATCTAACCTGGCAACAGGTTAAAGCGATAGCCGGGCAACGCTCAGGATGTAGATCTTTCAAGTCGGCTCTTTGCACCACTAGATGTGTACAGGATCCATAAGTAAAAGTAAATAAGTTGATGTCAGAGTAGACAAAAGAAATTTTCTTTCAAAATTCTGATTATGCCTGTGATTGGAAAGGCACATTGTTGGTTCGTCTGAGAACCATAATTTCGCAGGAGGTTGAGTGTGCGTGACGAATTTTCTGTCGTCAGATTCCATAAAAACTTTATGTGATTAGAAAGACTTATTAGCTTACCCAACAAGCATTGGAGGCTGATAGAGAGATTATTTCGCCACAATTTGGATTGCTCAGCTAAAAAAATAGCTTATTCAACTCAAATTGTTTGTTGGGTAGTAAGAAGCCTGTGGAGTCTTATCCATCAAATTTTTTTCTCATTTCAATTTTTGTTACCTCTTCTTGAAAACTCAAGATATTGCCTTTCTGGAATCTCTTAATTGATTTTCTGGAAATAGCAAAAAAATCCCCCAAATTGCCATTCAAAGCTACAACAAGAAATGCTTCCAAAATATCTGGTTCGATACAGACATATGATACGCAGTATTTGGCTCTCACTTTTTCGGAAGGATTCTTTTGATAATTCTTTCAGAAAGGCCATGCATCTTTAAGAACTATGAACACGTAAGGTTTAATTATATATACTCGCAAAACTCTGTAAAAACTTTAAAATATTTAAAGATAAAATACTTGCTGAGAAAAACAATTTCAAATCAGGATTCTTTAGAAATATGGCGATAAGCTAAGCATCCTGTGTTCCTTAAACAATTTGTCCAAAATTGTATGCAGTGTTACAGTCTTCTAAGAGCATCCTCTTTTGAGAATGATTCGCAAACGCATGCTTTGAAAAAATGATTTAAATTGGGATAAACTTACATCCTCGCTTTTAATTGCTCCTTTGAACACTTGATTGGAAATATCGCATCATTGATTCAAATCATTTCAGGCGATGATCTACCGAATTGTGAATCGAAGCATCAAAAAGCCCTTTGAAACCATGGAACTCAAAAGTGGCTCTGTGGTAATATGGCTAGTGGTGTCATATTCAATTGTGTCAATCTCTTGAGTCAGAGTTTGATTCTCTCGGCGAATTTTCTCGTTTTTTAGACTTTATTATATGGATATGATTCGAGTGTTAGGACACACATGATGTCGAATGAGGGTACTAACTGTTTATTTTGACGAAAAAAAAAATTTGTAGCTGACAGCAGCAGCGAAAATGTAGACAACAACCTTACGAGCATCAAATCTGTAGAGCTCATCGTAATGAAACGGGCGATTCTATCTGTTGCATGAAACCTAATGCTATTTATTTTGAAACTTTCATCATGTAAGAATTGTGGTTGGGAATTGATAAAACGTATGGGAAAACCTGGAATGGAATGAAATTATGTTTGACTGGTTTGAAATGCTAGCTGGCACCCGATGTACTAAATATGTTCATATTCGGGAAAATTACATCGGAAGCACCAGCAGCACATTAGGAAGAGTCATATAATGTAAAACACTAATTTTCTCAACACAATTCATTGAAGTTTTGGTCCTTGAATGTCTCGCTTTGTTTCAAATGTAATTTTCTATTACAGAAGCAAAATATGACACAATAACCAGTTGCTAACAACAATAGTCTTCGCGACATACCAACGAAGTGGAAAGCAAACCGGTTACTAATAATACGCACCACGTGTTTACCTTTGCCTAGAATCCAATTAAAGGATTCAAATCAATGATGTAGCATTTTCCAAAATGATGCAAGTGCATTAAAGCAATGATCACTTGACAAATAGGGAGCATTCATTCTCCTGCTCCTTGGATTTTGAATCAATGCAACGAATTGCAAAGGAACTTTTGAAGACTGCAGTGTCAACATTAAGATCATACAGACAGTTCGGTATGCCACTAGAACTTTCTTTATCCAATCAACATTTTAGGAACTGTGTTTGTTTTCTTAGTCTGTTGTTTCTATTATTTATTCAATCAGCATTGAATCAGCATGGATCCACTGTTCCTACTTCAATTTCCTAAAGTAATGATATATGGCGCTGGAGAATCAAGGGAGCGTACTATTTTTTGTGTTAACATTCCTATCGTAAGATATAACAATTGTTCGAAGTTCAAAAATTTGTTAAAATAGATTCAATGTTTCGTAGAGAGAGAGATGTGAATGAAGAGAACTCATTCCTGGCAGTTACGCCTATATATGATCAGAGGCCTAAATAAGTACAATGTTCATGCAAAGTGGCAAAAATTCTAGGGGGGCTAATTTAGTTCTAGGTGGGGCTATAGACCACCCCCCCTAGCCCCCTGTAGTTACGCCAATGCGCCTAGTTGCGAAAAGCAGATCACAAAAACCCGGTTTCGATTATCCAAACACCTTCGCACCAGTACAGTGGCAAGCAGATTATGGGATAAGAAATTTGATAATATAGGAAAACTAGGTTTCAATCAAGAGAAATGTTATTGCTGTGTGTACACTAAGCATGTTATGCTCCCAGGGCCGAAAACCTCTTTAATAAAGATAATAATAATAATAATAATAATAATAATAATGTTATGCCTAAAGTATTTTGCATATAAATTTTTTGGTATTTTACCTCTTATGCAAGGGTAGTTCATACCAATTTCTGTTATCGAGGTCGTCGCTCCTGCTCGGGAATAGATGAATTTGTTGGAGATTTCGGACACACTGGCCACGTGCGGATGTGTTCCCGGCGAACTTGTTCTCGCAAGGGACGTGAACAAATTTCGATTAGTTCCGAAACCCATTTTGCGACATATCAAACCCCATGATTTTAAAATACAAGCTCAAAAGATGAATTTTTGAGAGATTTTGGTCACGTTAACCAAATCCGGGAATTTTCCATATTGAGCTTGTCTTCCAAATCATGGAATTTTATATTTTGCAAAATAGTTTCTGAGGCAAATAGAAATTTGTATCAGTCCGTAGGCTGCGTGGTTGATGACGTGTAGCCATGGACCGAACCGAATGGAGAAGACTTATATACCGCACAGGCCACTTCGGCCTTAGTCTGAATAAATAAATAAATAATAATAGTGTACAAATGGAATCGGGTTCCCAAGAACAACGATCAATGGCTCATCTGCTTGGCTTATATTTCTAAATAATGCAGTTTGATATGTCGCAAGATAGGTTCCGTGGTCAACTAAAAATCGTTCAATTCCCTGCGAGAACCAGGCTGCAGGGAACATTCCTGGATATGGCCAATGTCAAATGGGGAACACTTTCGGACCACTTTTAGTACGCACAAAAATTATAAAATTTCTTCGGTTAGTCTCATTTTTCAAAATCGTGAAGTTTGATTCGATTCAATTTGATTTGATTTGATTCAAGATGGGTTTCGAAGCTGATCGAAATTTGTTCATTTCTCTGTAGGAACCAGGTTTCCGGAACATCCGGAACCATGTCCTGGTGATCCATGTGATCGAATTGTATCAAAACTAATTTCTGATGCTGGTCAATACTTATTGACCACGTTTCTGGGCACTTTCGTTCATTTATCATTGGTTTTATGAAAAATGATCCGTTTTTGACTGCACCTCACCTGACCTCAGGAGAACACGGCCTGGAAATATTAATCGTCATACATATAGACGGTTTTGTGCAATACTCAATAATCAATAATGGCATAAGTAATTTTTTTTTCGTTTTTGACATTTTAATGGCGAAGCACGGAAATGGCATAAAGTTTTACATGACAATGAGCCAGGTAGAAATTCACATGATATATTGTAAATTTCGAGCTGGATTATGCGTTTTATGCGTGCTTCGAAATTTGACGATTTTTCGAAAAATTCCCAAAAATTCATGAATTGGTCCACACACAAAACCCATCCATTTGTATCAACACATAAAGATCCGTAAAATTCAAAATAATCACAAAAATAAAGAAGCATAATTTTTTGAGCCAAAATTTCAAACGTCGTTCAGAAAATTTGCAGATTTGAGTTGTGCCTGTATTGCACGAAACAGTCGATATTGTATGAGCTGAGCATACGGGCGTGTGGAGACGCATGGTGCATTGATGCAATGCGATTTCTTAGGATAAAGGGACAAAACGGCTCGCATTTTAAACATTTGTCTCACATTGAACATTGTCCTGTGGAACGTCCTGCATTAAATTTATTTCCAGATAATGTACCACGAAATACGGATAAAAAATGTCCCTCAGAACTTATCAGATTTTCAAAGTAACTGAGTTTGACTAATGGCATGCGGATTGTAAAGCTGTATGGTAGGAAGGACAATATGGACTAGAACAGAATCTTCGAAACTAGGATATGCATCTATGATTCATCCAAACAGAGTTAAAAAAAAGCTCAAAAACAATATGTTATATTATCATTTCTCCAGAATTATTTTCTAACGTTAGTTCAACCATTTTAAGCAGCACTTTTGTTATGTTATCTCTCATTGTTAATTCATCAATTCAATTGTTCTGAGGCTACAAATGATTTACTACGCTGTCTTGTTTTTAAACATGAAGTGAATGCACAATACCGTTAACGTATAGGTATCAGATAATACCAGCTTCAAAAAATGCAAAATCCGTGTAACGTGAAAACACCGAACAACTACGGTGGGCCAGTAATATAGCTAGGCTGACCAGATCATTTCGATGAAAAAACGGGACAAACACATTTGCAAAACGGGACATGTAAAATTTTGAAAGCCTAGTTGCAGGTTTTTCAAATAAAAAATTGTGAATAAGTTTTGATGATGTCGATCGCTAGCGCTATACTTTTCGGCAAAAAGTATGGGTAAAAGGCAAAAAGGTTGAGATAGGCGAGATGGACCATGATTGGCCCTAGCCGTCTGACAACATACACCACAAACTAAAAAAGGTTGAGATAGGTAAAATGTTCTAGAAATTGAAATCAGCTTCGAATATTTCGATTTTAATAAAACCTGGACCATCGGGACCATTCTAGTATTCTGTCCCCATCTAATTGGGAACTGAATACTAGAATTCAGATTGGCCCTTGGCTATTGGAGATGTTCCGGGTTTTCCGAGGGTATGTTAAAAATGATTTTTTTTCTTTTGCTTGTCATTTTATGTGACGTTTACTTTTATTATATTTTATGCTGAACTAGAACTAATATGCCGACCAAATTCACAATCTTTGTAATGTTGAAATCAAATTGCATATTCCTTGAAAAAAATCCAATAAGGATCGAAACGTTGGAGAAAGACAACATACAGACTGAAATGTCAAATAAATCACCAAATTGTGGATAAAGGTCAATAAGTAGGAAATACTTAGTCAAATTCTAATATTTCATTTGTTTTTTCTTGGGATGAGGAACTTTTGTTATTGGTTCTTCTTCCAAAATGTGCACACAAAAAACAAAAGTCGACAGGAACTTTCACCGAGTTGTGAGGTTACGCTAAACTCGAGATAGTTTAATTGATTATAATTTTTCAATTTTATAATTTGCACACATCGTTGATTTTTTCGCAGTAAATGATTCAAAATATATATAAAATTATTCAAAAAGACTTTAAATTATTGGTAAAGTTTGAAAAAAAACATCAAATGATTTAAAAATATTCGATAAAGAGAAAAAGATTCACAATTATCTTAACTATCTAACTTAATTTAGATAATCAGTCTGTGTAATTTATAAATTAGGAACGAAGAGCAAAAAATGAATCGAAAAGGAATCAAATTTATAAATTAAAATGTGTTTGGTTCCGATTTATATATTGATTAGAATAACCTGAAATAGGCCTAATTGAAGTGCAACTGTAAGAAAAAAATCTACCTGAGGAATTCTTATTTTACTTGTTGTTTTCATCAACTGTCAAACATTTGGTGAAGAATTAATCAATGGAACATATATTACAAGATAGCTAGCTAAAATCTAACAATATTTATGATTGGTTTCGTCCACTTAAAATAAATTTTGGAGCTCTTCTGAAGAATCAATGAAAAAACGGGACAAATTGAGGATTTGTTAGAATACGACGGGACAGTGTAATAAGGCCGAAAAACGGTTTAACGGTCCCGTTAAATACGGTACGTATGGTCAGCCTAAATAGGGGAAGAGGCCCCAAAACGCCCCCCCCCCCCCCATTGCAAAGCGCCTTTTGTGGTTTCCCTCATATTTACCGTCATTAATATGTCCGTAACAAAACTAGATCTAAAATTATGTAGGATAGGCGAAGAAAGTTTCAAAATAGTGCATGGGAAGGTCGGAAAAACCGAAAATTTCCACATTTTGAAGAAACATCTAACATTTTGGCGAGGCAAAACACCCTAGTGGCAATAACCTACAAAGTACTTGCATCTCCACGGACTATCCATCCTAGAATGCTGATTCGCCGACGCGTGGTACTTTGTTCCCTAGGAGCCGCCAGCTGAAAGGCGTTTTGCCTCATGAGTTTTCCGGCAACAAAATATCACCACTTTTTTGAAATGTGAATATTATCAATATGATTGAGATTTTTGACAATTTTTGAATGGCATCAACTAGCTATCTTGTTTAACTGATGCATAATGTAAAAATACCAGGGAATCAATATTCGAGCAACGCCTAACAATATACTCTTTGTCATCAACAGAGTTTGTTACTGACAAACGCACCTAGCGACAAACCTTCATCAGAACCCGAACACAATATGACAAGAATCCTTTGCTTTTCATGCTCTGATATCTCCGAAAATACGCTGCTAATTTTGTAATCATTGTTCGATTCTCGAATATTTCCATAAAAGAAGAAACTATGATAGCATAAACCAAGATTTTCACTAGAAATATTGCAAAATAACGGGATGAAAAGTTAGCAACAAGATTGTCTTCTTTTTTGTTGCTGACAACAATTTTCGGATCTTTGTCATTATTATCTCCGACAAAAACAAAGCTTTGTCGTTGGTTCTCTTTTGTCCCTTGTTTCGCAAGCGCATTCTAAAAAAATTGATTCCCTGAAATACCCATGAATAGCGTTACAAATAAGACAATAGAGCAGTGTTTGCTTAGCTAGGGCATATTGCCCCCCCTTCCCCTATAGCCAAAATCTCGTACCTGAAGTTTGGAAAAAGGATTGCTTTTTAAGCTTAAATTTTCAGTTCAGCTTTATACTAAAGCCTGTGACATGTGGCGACTGAATACCCTGGGTGAAGAACATGTTTGACACTATGGTAGGAAGCATTCTTGACGTATGTACACCTTAATCAGAATCCGGTGTTCCTATCACGTCATAACAAAACAAACAGCATTGTATACAGCCGCCCCAACGAAAGTGCTCCTTTTTTCGTGTGAGGAATAGCAAGTAAAGTAACAGATCCTCGACTAGCCGTCTCGCCAGCTGATGGGCACTGTTCAACCGAGACGAGCAATGTCACTGGAGATCTCGGACTGCTGCTGTTGCTGCCGGCGAAAAGTCACGCTCCTTCCAGCTTATAGTGTTGTACAAAGTTTGTCCTCCCGATTTCCCTCACGAGTGGTATCCCGTTGCTCGTTTTCGAGATTTGTTGACTACTCCTGCTTCATAGTTGGGGAAGGATAGTCTGATAAGCGCCACCCATGAGCTTTTTTGAAGTTTATGAAGCTGGGAACAGTATTACTGAAAAATCGATTTTTCTTGGAAGTTTTTCGTGGTCGAAAAAAAAATGTATCATTCTGTCTATGTTGCATAACATGTCCTGCCAAAAGATATTTTAGTTCAAGATAAAGATTGTCGCTGTTCGGTGGCAAGAATAGAGCGCTAAATGTTAATGAAGGAAAAATCCATACGATTTAACAGTTCTGTACCCAACATGTTTCGGACAGCAGAACAAAGGAAACTGAAGCGACAATCTTTATCTGGTAACTAAAATATCTTTTGTCCTAGAGCTTGGGACCATTTACATTCGGAACGTTCTGTAGGTACATTGTACGGTATGAAAGAATCTGACGCACAACCAGGAGCAGGCCATCCTGGAGATAGCCATATTGAAGTTTTCTTCCGGTTTATGGTCAATGTAAAAATGAATTGAATAATGAATTTGTAAAAATGTAAAAAATGAAATGAATTTGAGTTGAAGATTTTTATACCCTTTTCCCTCACTATGTAGGGTGCCCCAATCCAATGATGTTTGAATTATTTGCTTTGTGCTTTTTCTTGTGAATGACTGACTTATACTGGCTGCAGGATGCTCTGTCGATTTTGTCTCCGACATCATTCTGTTTCCTAACCAGTTGATAATAGGGACGATTATGTGTACATATACCTTTTTTTCTAACCTATCCGAGGAAGACGGCTGGAAAGAATCGGAATGTTGGACATTGTGACCGATATCGATGGCATACTTTTGTTTAATATCATTGCCAGAAGTACATTTCAAGTGATTTTGGTTTGCTTACATGCCGGTTAACTTGAGTGTTTGTTGGCATTTCTGATTTACGACGACGATGGAAATAAATTCTTCGACAATTGTTGCTTGAGATGCTCGGATGGAGGAACGGTAAAAAATCCGATAGGTCTTTGATTAATGTGAAACTTATAGGAAAATAGGTATACCGATATATCAATGCGAATTCTCTGGTACGATAAAGCATTCCTGTAGAGGGCACCGATTAATAGACCTGTCAATCTAAACTTTATACAATTCTACTCCATCAATAATCAAGTATCGATGTTTTAGGAAACTTTGGGGAATATTCGAACATTACAGACATTATAGATTCCCCAGATGAGCGGAGGCGAAGGAAAGTTTAGCCAAACGAACTGTCAGTTAGTGTAGCCAAACGAGACACCATATGCACAAATCAATATCAAATTTTCAAAACGACTTACCTGATAGCATTCTCACGCAAACCAACACCATCAACAGGTAGCAGAAACCTACACCTACGTATTGATTGGTGTTGAGTCGTCAAATCGACGTTTGAATATTTGTTTACAAAGTCGTTTTGAAAATTTGGTATTGAAATACAATCCAAGCAACGGAGCTGTGACTCAAATGCTCGTGGTGAACTGAGAAAAAAATCGCTCATCTATGGAATCTTTAGTGTCTATACCTATTTTCAGAAAGGTGTGTTAATAAACTTGTTCTTGTGATAAGAATCTCGTGCACATGGACAATTTTACCTATCAACATTTACCCACCAGACGAATAGCTTACGCCGAGCCAAATTACTACCAATAATGAGCGTCAGAGGATCACCGAACAGTCTCATATAGAATTGATTGACAGAAATAGTTCGCAGCAATCGAATCGAGCTACGAAATGGTGAGTTGACATCTGGGAAGAGGCAATTAGCATAGCTCTGGTTCTCACAAGTTCCGCTTCCTCAGGTCTGCTGATGACAATCGACCGCCAGTTACGGGAAGCGTGCTTAGCTGCCCAAGCAGCACAACTTGTTTTATTACTGAATAATTCGGTGTGCTACAACTTTCCAGAAAAAGTAATCGTTACTTATTTATGTGCCATCAAATATAACTCTCTTGCAATTTAAAAAGCGTAAGGGGTGGAGCTAATGGAAATATCCTTCGAATGCAATAAAATTGCAATAATGTTACATAATACTACCGCAGAATAAAAATAAAAAAAACCAGTTGGTGCCTTTCTCGTTTTTTTCCAGTGAGTAATTTCTACGCACTTTTTGTACGAAAAAAAAATATTTTGGCCATAACTTCTGAGCCCATAGTCCGATCCGGCCAATTTTCAATAGGAAACAATGGGACAGGATTCTGCGTCGAATGCAACTTGTTGCTAGCAAATCCGGTAAAGATAAGTGCCTAAAAAATGAGTGAAAATTTTGTATGTGTTTCTTATGTAAATAAATGAATTCTGGCCATAAGTTCTGAGCCCACAGTCCGATCCGGCCAATTTTCAATAGGAAACAATGGGACAGGATTCTGCGTTGAATGAAACTTGTTGCGAGTAAATCAGCTAAGAGTAAGTGCCTAAAAAGTAAGTGAGAATTTTTCTTGTAAAAACATATATTTTGGTCATAACTCCGAAGCCCATAGTCCGATTGGGCCAATTTGAGACAAGATTTCGCGTCGAATGCAACTTGTTGCGAGCAAATCGGTTAAGGATAAATCCCTGAAAAAATGAGTGAGATTATTTTGCGCACACACATACACACACACGCGCACACAGACATCACCTCTGGGGGGCAGCAGGGACTTTGTCCAAGGGCTTGACGACCCCTCCCCATGGCCACTGCGAGTTAGACCGGGACCATCGTCCCTAAACCCTAATCCCAAGGCGTCAAGCGACCCGTGCCGAGGGAATGCATGGCCAGGGGGGTGAAATAATAAGCTAGGCCTTTAACGGAGCCTGTGGGGTACCTGGGCACCCTCCACAGTAATTGTCCCTTACCGCGTCATGCTGGGCTCTGGCGTGGTGGACCTCTTTTCCCGAGCAATTCGTGGGACCAAAATGGAAAACCAAGTCAATTCTTCAATTAGTGGTAGTAGTGTAGGCGACAACCCCTTCGCAAGAGGTGGGTTGTTCAGGTCTCCACCTAGGAGGCCAGAGGCAATAGTCGGCAGCTCAGTGCGCAGCGCCAGCGTGGGTCTCTCAACCTTCCTCTCGGCCAAAAAAACGCCGGTAGGGGTTATTGACGGCCCATGGCTTGTGGAGGCGATGAACCGCAAACGCGATGGGCTTTCGGCCTTCGAGGTGGCGACGGAACAGCTGGACGCCGTGCTGCAAAATCACAGTGCAGGTAACGCAGCTTGCTTGCTCGGCCTTGCCCGAGTGTTTGGTGTGCGCAGGTTTAGAGGAAACGACGGAACACGTGTTGTTCGTGTGCTCACGTTTTCGCGCAATGCGTGGCCATATGCTTGCCACATGTGGTCTGGACACTACCCCGGACAACTTAGTTTGGAGGATGTGTAAAGATGAAGTTGGCTGGAACGCCGTAACATGGAACCGTAACTCAGTTTATACAAAAATAATTTTGGAAAGTCGTATTAATATTACATGGTACATAATAGATCGAGTTCTATGAGCGTCCAGACAAGACCTACGAAGAATGCCCAAAACACGACACGACAGAAGGGAAGTGAATCATTTGTATGAGAAACTGCATATATCCATTTCACATTATTTCGGGAAAACAACAAAAAAACTGTTTTTGTACAAATTGGAACCGAATTTTTAGATTTCTTCGATACAGATCAATAGTTTTTGTGAAATTTCAACACCCAGGGGAACTTTCAGCGCGAAAACTGCAAGCAGTACTCCATAATTGCTTTTTAAAGTGCGTGTACTGTGTAGTTTCTCAAACAACCGTAAAAATCTCATTTCGGCCAAAATTGTTACATAATACAGTTTCTTTCGCCCAGTCACACAACTATAACCAATGACAACGGCCTGAAGCTTGTCGAGTTTGCAGCAGCCAGAGGAATGGCTATCTGTAGTAGGCCTATTGAGCGATACGTGTTCTAATTGGCGATCCAGGAATCCCTGGAGGAATTTCCTGAGGAATTCCAGAAAAAAATCAGGATGAATATCTGGAGAAGTTCCTTTCGAAAGGAACTCATGGAGGAATTCCTGGAGGACCTTGCGATAGAATGCCTGAAGGAACATTCGAAGTAATTCTTTAGGAAACTATTTTAGGAATGCCTGAAGGAATTCGTGGGAACTTTTATAGGAATTCCGAAGAATTCCTGAAGGAGCTTCCCGAAAAAATCCTGGAGGAACTTCTCAACTAATTCCTGATGGAACTTCCAGAGAAATTTCCGGAGGAATTTTTGGAGGAACTTGCGGAGAAATTCTTGGACGAACTTCTGGAGGAATTGCTGGGGAAACTTCCGGAAAAGGAATTCCTGCAGAAGCTTCCGGAGGAATTTTGGATGGAATTTCTGGAGAGATTGCTGGAAGACCTTGCGATGAAACTCTTTTAGAAACTTTTTCAGGAATTCCTGGAAGAATTTGTTAGAAGTCCTGGAGAAGCTTCCCGAAGAATTCCTGAAGGAGCTTCTCGAAAAACTCTTGGAGAAACTTCCCAATTAATTCCTAGTGGAACTTCCGGAAGAATTTCTTCAAAAATTTCCGGAGGAACTTCCGGAGGAATTTCCGGAGGATCTCCTGGAGGAACTTCCAGATGAATTTCTATGGGAACTTCCGGAGGAACTCCTGAAGTGACGCCGCCGCCGCTGGCTGGAAATGATCTATCACGCCGCCACCGGTCAATTTTTACTCGGCGCACAGATCTAGTTCAAATCATGATTGGATACCCTACAGAAAAAAAAAACAGATGCGAAAGTTTGAGTCTCGTGTATGTTGTATAACATTACCGACGACATTACAAAGATGGCGCGTAACTAAAAAATCCCCTATACCTTTATTAGCGCATTTTTGGATATGACTATGAATGATCAACAAAATCGTCTTGTAGATTGGGATGAAACACCGCTGCTGCTGAAACCCTCACAGGGAAGAAAAAACCTGTTGCCTGCCGATTCCATTGATTTTTTTTCGTCAATTCAAGCCCCACGTGTGGCTGTGGTCGTGTCGTGCTGTGGTGATTGTCACAACAGATTGTCAAGTTGACGTCAATCATCTTTCGCCGGGATTTAGGTATGCCTTGCACCACGCAAATCACAGTGCCAACGAAGAGGCACCTAGCAACAAACTATGCCACTATCTCCGGCGCCCAGGCGCCTCAGATTTGGAATTCAGCTGATTTTATAACGGGTTGGAGGACCGAGATGGTGATTTGCTCCGTTGCTGGTAAAAAGGAGCAACCAAGATGCTGAGGGAAAGGATCCCATGATGGGACGATGTTTATTCATAAAAAATAAATCTATTGTACGTCGATGGTTCCAAATGGGATGTCGATGGGTGCAATTTACATGGCTGAATTAAAATCTATCGCTTGAAGATGGCGCAAAATGATAGACGGTTGTGATCGTGTTAGATGTTATTTTCAATTTGAACAATTTCAAACGTTAGCTCTATAAAAAGTTATGAGCACTCAATTCAAATCGATCAAGGTTGAGGTATCAATCTGATTCAAACAAGTATCAATTCAAAGTGGATTAATATCATATTGTCATTAAATTTGATTACTGATAACGGAAAGTGTTTGCCTGTGTTGATGCGCTTTTACGAGGGCTGTTGTCATAAACGTAGACAAATCATTTCCATCCATTGAGTTCAATGTTTTTTTATGAATCAACTAAAGGAAATGGCTCTCAACATGAACAAACGTCGGTGATAATGCTATCAAATCTAAATCAAATATGCAAATCGTTTATCTACCGAGCTGAGAGGTCCTTTTAATTTGCATAAGCAAATCGAATGGAAAGAAAGTCAACAGTTATCAATGCAAATGGCTTGGGACACAGATAGAAAAACAACATTGTTTTTATGCGACGACCGTGTTGGGCGTTGCTAATGACATAATAAGTTTAGCAAGTCCTAATCATAGCTGGTTCGGATGTATATGCAAATGGTAGGTTAAAATGATTGAAACCCTAACCCTGACACTACACTGCTAGAAATAACTATATATAGTATATGTGTCGCCGATTTAAATTTTTGCAATAGCACAACCCTAATATAATTGATATGGATCCACACATAAATCAAATTATTGCTTATTCGTGACCACACATAAAGTTTATTTCCATATACATTTTTGGTACTGTATCTGAGCCCTGCTGCAATTGCATGTTAATGTGCTTTCCATGTTTACTAAATCGATTCTTTCTTATGTTCTGAGTCTCATTGGAACTTATTTGGAGAAAAACTGATTGAGCACAAGCCATTTCAAGTTTATATGGAATTTAGTATGAGGAAATTAAATTTTTCATTGTAGGGAAGTGTCTCTGGTAGTAGGCCTAGTTGCGTTTTCACTCATATCTTTTTTCAAGCTAGAGACCTTAGCTAACTTTTCTCTAATAATACAGACTCTACGACACTACCCATAATTCCATTACCCATAATACCATTACTCTGAATGAGTCACTACTCCGAATGAGACACTGCCCCGAAAATAGAGGTAATAAACTATAATGGAAGATTGTCGCTGTCGTCCCTACTGGCGAAACATCTTTTGCTGGCGAAGATAGGGTACTAAATGTCAACGAAGGAAAAATCAGTACGTTTTGGCATATAGGTACCCAACATGTTTGGGAACGATAATAAAGGGATCCGCAGCGACAATCGTCCTCTATAGTTTATTACCTCTATTGCCCCGAATGAGCCAGTACCTCGAATTAGTCATTATTTCAAGTGTATTCTCCATTTCAATGAAAACATTTTCTTCTTCAATGTCTCTACATTCCAATTGGAACTTTGTCTGCTTTTCAACTTAATATTCATTAGCATTTCCTCAGTTATTAATTGAAAGCTTTTCTATGCCCGCCACTGCATTAGTATGTAAATTATGTAGTATGGCAAGTATATTGGATACACTATGCCCAGGGTGTCGAGAATGTTTCCAACCCAAAAACATCCTAGACCGAACTGAAAATCGAACTCGCCATCTCCAGATTGGCATTCCTACGCCTTTGCTCACAAGGCTGCTGGAGAAATCGATTGTTACTCAATAACAGTTTATTCTGAATCCATATGAATGATTAACAATTGTTTACGAATTAATCAATAGCAATCCTTCGACCCTGCTTTTTGCGTCTTTTTCGACAAGGTTCACCCTTTAGTACTAGCAAGTACTCAACTGTGCTGGAATTGTTTCAATACAATATAAAACGATGAATTCTTGTTCCATAAAATCCCATTCCACTTCGTGTTTCACCCTTCAAGATTATTAAGATTGAAGAAAGATTGCAGCAAAATCCAGAGAGTTGGAGTAAGCTTAAATTAAAAGATCCTTTGTTGGAATGTAGCTTCAATAGTGTGTGGAAAACCGGTGGTATTCCTTGTGGCAAGAAGAACAAGACGACAAGCAGCTAGAAGGACAATATGAATTTTTGAAGGCGTTATCTCCTCTTTTGTCTTTCTATCTTATTTAAAAATAAAAACTGTCATTCTGTAGTAGTATTGGTGTCGTATTTCTAAAAAAAACAAAGAGTATTAATAGGGTGGTTCAAAAAAAGATCCAGTTCCACCACGCTCAATCGATTCCGTCCCATGCTTCGAGTGTCCTCCAAAAGCCGATTTGAACAAAAACTGATTGAGCACAAGCCGGTTAAAGTTTTTATGAAAGCTAGTATGGGAAACCAAACCTTTCCTTACACTGGCTACAATGCCACTCCTCCAAACGCTGGCGAAAAGAGAACCCAAATAGCTGAATGAAAACCACACCTTGGGAAAGATCCATTGATTACGTAACGCGAAAATAGTATTTTATACCCCGCTCACTCCCATGTCACACTTTTTGATCCAATGATTACGTAAAGTGAATATAGCACTTTACACCCGCTCACTCCCATGTCACACTTTTTGTATGAAGTATCTGCTCCTGGTGCGATAGATATCACAGACAAATTCTGGCTATTTTGTTGAATTACACGTTTCACTGATGCTTTCTGAGAAGCCTAATTATCATGCTAAGGATTCGCAACCTCGGTTAGAATCGAATCCCAACTATCGGAACGACAATTCAATATGCATTGTCTATAAAGTCAAAGCTCTTGAATATTTCATCCAGTCATATGGTCTCCACCCTCGCTAGGGCCCAATGACGAAGCGCCACAATCAGAATAATGTAAAATTCAACCTCGCCATATCAACTCTCATACAAACCTGAAACGACCTGTTCCAAGGTAAGCCCCTATACAAACCAGCCTAAACCATCGGAAGACATCCAGAATATGAAACATATTCGACTGAGCGTGGCGGAGCAAAATAATTTTAGAGCCACCCTAAATATTAGTTTGCCGCTGCCGGTCCCGATGTTTACATTCGCTCCGCGATCCGTTTTTAATGTTTTTTTTTCGGTCAAAAATAGCAGTTTATATTAAGTTTTCGCTTCGAACAAGTGACTGATTTCAAAATGTGATGTTTAATTTGCATTCCATCAACATTTTGGGCTGCTTATGTGCGGAGAAGTGTATGAAAATTTTATTTTTTCAATGCCCTTTGAGAAGGAGTGAAGTGCAGTGATAAGCCCACCAAATCGCGAACGGCTATTAAATTGGCACGAAACTGCTGATTTATGCTAAAATTCGTGCCGAAATGCATAGGACTCTTTGAAGAAACATGTTCATTATCACGGGAAGTAAATAAATATGCTGTGAGCAGGTTAGTAATTTGAATATCAAACTTTTGTTCGGTGCTATTCGATGCATTCGAATGTTGGTGGGAGAGGAGTGCGGGAGGTGTGGTATTGACCCGTGGAAGGTCCGGTGCCATATTGACTGCCATCGTGGTACTCTTCCAACTATGTCCTTAAAGAAAACATTGTCTCTTCTATTTGCCTTATACCGGACAAACGCGTTCAATTGAAGAAAGCATTATACCCTGTTTTGGAACCTCCTTAGTCTAGCGGTAAGATGCGCGGCTATAAAGCAAGACCATGGGGGGGGGTCTTCTGGGTTCGATTCCCGTTGCCGGTCTAGGCAATTCCGTTTTGGAAATTGTCTCGACTTTCCTGGGTATAAAAGCATCATCGTGTTAGCCTCATGATATACGAATGCAAAAATGGTAACATGGTTTAGGAGCCTCGCGGCTAATATGTGGAAGTGCTGAATGAACACTAATCAGCGAGGCGGCAATGTCCCAGTGCGTGATGTAATGCCAATAAGAAGAAGAAGAAGAAGAAGAAGAAGAAGAAGAAGAAGAAGTAGAAGAAGAAGAATAAGATCTATCCTGTTTGCCTCATATCGGGCAAACGCGTTCATTTATTGAAGGCATTATTTCTTCTTTCTGCCTTATACCGGGCAGGCGTGTTGATTTAAAGTAGACATTATTTTCTCTGTTCGCCGCATACCGATAGATCCTAACATTCGCTTTGTACTGGGCAAACGCGATCATTGAAAAGAAATTCTCGCTCAACTTTTCAAAAGTGACCAGTAACATTTTTTTCATGAATTAATTTGAAAAGCGCAATCGACAGAACAAGATGAAAGCTATTGATTGCTGTATTCAAATCAATTCATGAAAAAATTTTACTTAGGACCTTTTGAAAAGTTTAGCGAGAATTGTTTCTATCGCACATTGGCCTGAGAAGTCCTTGCTTAGTTTGGGATGGCCCGTTCGGAGTCGGGACAATACGCATTGTTCCCTCCAGTTCATTCGATCCTCCCATGCTTTGATCTCGCCTTTTATTTGCCGCAGGAAGTAGGAGCGCTTTCTCCACCAGTCCATTTCTTATGCTTCTTTTACGGTCTTCTTTATTTCGCGTTTGGCGTTGATTCCGGGAATGTTTCGGGTGAGATAAGTACTGCTCCTTCCTAGGTTTGCAGGCTTATCTTCTTCCTCGTTGCCATGTATTCCGGCGTGCCCGGGCACCTACAGAAAACTAAAGTTTCTGTCAGTTAACTGACGTAATTACGAGTTCCTGTATGGCCTGGATCCACGGATGCGTTGCTCCAGAGCCAAAAGGACGCTTGTCGAGTCCGACACGATCAGGATGGGCGCCGTTCCTGTATCGGATGCTGCCTTGAACAAGGCCACTGGTCGGCCAGTCTGAGGCGCGCCTGCAGATCTGGGCCGAAGACCCCAACCGAGCCTTTGGCTTTAGATCCATCAGAGTACCGGATTTCAGTGTTTTGGTATTTATTTCGAATCCTTTCGCTAAAGACAGCCTGGGCACGAGTTGGGTTGGTACCTTTCCGCAATTGTGCCTTGATTGACCAGTCAATTGTTAGAGTCTTGGCCTTCCAGCTTCGCGGCCCTACTCGGTGGAGTTCAGCCACCGGGGCAAGCTTAGAATTGGCCACCGCGTTGAGGGCAAAGTTTGCTTGAGCCTGCAGGAAGCAAGCTTGCCCTTCTCCATAGGTACGCTCCAAGAACCCCACTGCTCTGCATCCAATTGTCGCCGCTAGTTTGAATCGGAATGGTAAAACACCGCTTTCAGAGAGTTTTCTCCATTTCATCGAAGGCCCTGCAAGTGATCTCCGATCCATACAGTAGGCGACTATCAATAATGGCGTCCGCCACTTGTCTTCTTATGTCTCGGTTGCTCCTGGTCCTTTAGTAGGTTATCGATCAATCCGATCAGTCGTCACTCCGAGAACCTTTAGTGTCTTTTTTGTAGGAATTGGATGACCTCCGACTTTGATGGGTTCACGCGGTGGTCACAGATATGAAGATTAGCACATTTACCTGCTGCAATTTCAAAACCTACATCTCGGGCCCAATTAGCAACTGCTGTCACTGCTGCCTGTAGCTTTCTTCTTATGCTCTTGGGGTGCTTTCCGGTGACAATCAGGAGAATATCGTCTGCATATCATCATTCATCATATATATAATAGCCCTGTTTGTCTGTCCGGTGGCTAGCCAACCAGACGCAGCATGCGGGGAAATTCCTACAAAAAAAATAAAATATTTGACACTTCTCGCGCTTAGTTTCATAGGGGCGTAACTGCATTGATCGATTTCTTTTAATCGATTTTATATTTTGTTAATAACTCAATTATTTCAAAAGCTACAACCGTGATTATTGATTCTGGTGCAAGATACAATCATCCTTTATCACACCAAACCATTAAATCATCGACAAACTAGCGCAATTCTATACAATAATAAAAAGAAAACATCGACGAAGAGAAATCGATCAATACAGTTACGCCCCTATGAAACTAAGCGCGAGACTTCAATTCTTTTTTACTATCAGATGCAGAAAACAAAACCTAGAACAAAACCAGTCACAACCTCTGACAACCAGACACAGCATTTGATGAAAAAAATCACAGACAACAGACGTTGATTTTTTTAAATGCAGAAAAGAATCTATCTCTCTGAAAAATAAAAAAACACTGGCCACGGGCGCTATTGCGTCCACAAATAAACTAGTACTAGAATAAAAACCCCATTTGGAAGTACCAGGAACACTCCGCTCATTGCCACAAGGAATAGAGTGTCAGCGATCACCGATCTTTGCGGTATGCCAGTTTCCTCCTGCACTACTTTGGATCTGTAGTTTCCCACCAGTACCTGACTCGTTCGTCCATACAAAAAGTTTCGCAGAAATGCCAGCATGTTTCCAGTGATGCCCCATTTCTTAAGTTTTTCCAAGACCTCCGGGGTCCATGCCCGATAGTAGGCTTTCGCTAGGTCAAGGGATGCCCAGTAGGGTGGTTCAAAAAATCAATTTTGCTCCACAGCGCTCATTTGATTCTTCGTCATGTTCTGAGCGCCCTCTGAAAATTTGAGCTCATTTGGATTAAAACTGATTTAGCACAAGCCGTTTCAAGTTTCCATGCAAATTATTATTGGGAAATTTATTTTTTCATTATACCGATAATGACGCTTCCCTATTAAGGGCAGGTTAAAAGAAAACCTATATGTCTAAAAGGAATACTAAAGAGCTTTCACCCAGTGAAAACTGCATCTTAATTAATCGTTCCAATAAATAGTAATCTAATTTAATCTAAACCGTAGTTTTCTGGAGCTAATTGCGTAACTCTTCAACAGGCAACATTGCTGCTCGTGGCGCGAAAGATAGCACACACAAATTCAGGCTACTATGTTGCACTGCACGTTTCAGTGATGCCCTCAAAGAAGTTTAACGATCATAAATAAAGATTCGCAACCTGTATTAAAATCGATTACTAATTATTGGGGCGATTAATCAACATGCGGTTTTCATTGGGTGAAAGCTCTTGAGTATTCCTTTTAGCCACAAAGGTTTTCTTTTAACCTGCGCTTAATGGGGAAGCGTCATTATCGGTATAATGAAAAAATAAATTTCCCCATACTAATTTGCATGCAAACTTGAAACGGCTTGTGCTAAATCAGTTTTAATCCAAATGAGCTCAAATTTTCAGAGGGCACTCAGAACATGATAAAGAATCAGATGAGCGCTGTGGAGCAAAATCAATTTTTTGAACCACCGAAGCCTGGTCGGAAAGCGTGCTGTCTGGGATCCAATCCCTTATTCTCTATCAGGTAATCAATAAGCTTGCGGTTGGTCATCCTCTCCATCACCTTTGCCACACAGCTAGTCAAGGCAATTGGACGGTAGTTGCGGACTTCGTATGCGGCATCGGTACATTTAGGGATGGGGACTACGTAGCTATGCTTCCAGCTGCAGGAAGTGTTTGATCTAGCCATTCTTTGTTAATTCCTTGTAGAAGTGCGGCTTTACCACTAGGGGGAGCTTTTTAAGCATTGGGTAGCCCAACTTGTCTGGACCCGCTGATTTCCCTTTCGCGTTTTGTAAGGCGAATTCCAGCTCCTCGATAGAAAAGGATATAACACTTTCGAAGGGCCGGGGCACTAAGAAGCTCTTAATTGCCTGTTCAGGTGCAGGGTACCGGCTCAAGAAGTGAGGGGAGTTGCACCCGAATCATGACAGTTCTTGGAAATAGGCGTTGGCGACAACGACTTGGTCCCTACAGGTGATATCGTTGATTTTAGGGCCAACCCATGCGCCTTCTGCCCTGAATGCAATTTATTCTCCTCCAGAACTCGGAAGACGAGAGATCTGAATTCAGCTCGTCAAGGGAATCCGTCCAGCCTTTATCCTTGGCTGGGCAGCCGCGTTGATTCAAAGAAGTAATCGCCTCTTCTGTTCGCATTATACCGGGCAAACGCATTCATTAAAACCTTCTTTTCAAAAAATTCAACAGGAATGAAAAATGCTAGTACAACAGCTATTTTGTTTTCTTAATTCCAGAGTTAAAACAGGGTTTTACTACTGTCCGACGTTTCGGCAATTGTATTTTGCCTTTTGTGGAACTAGTAATCAGACTTACCAGACAGTATTGCAACTAAAATAATTACCTAAATGATATGTTCTCACCAGAATCAAGGGGTATGACAATGCCTTGACTGTCCTACCCAGGAAAACTTGTTTGTGGGACATGTCACTCTTGGCGCCACTGCTAGTTTTAATGGACAATGTACTATCCGACATACAAGCGCGAAATTAGCATAATGTAAACACTATTAGCAGATGAGAATTCCTGTTCACATTATGCTCATTTCATTTCATATTGTCGGATAGTGAATTGTCCGCTAGAATTAGCTAATATGTAAACGGGCCAGGAACGCTGCCTACACTGTACTCTACCAATTTTTATGCCGCCGCCTAACACCAATTGCAAGACAGTTCGTGGGGCAGTACCAGGGATTTATGGGCGAACGCTCTACCATGGACCAGGTGTTCGCCGTACGTCAGGAATTGCAGAAATGCCGCGAATACGACGTTCCCACATATCATCTATTCATCGATTTCAAAGCCGCATATGACACAATCGATTGGGACCAGTGGTGCGAATTCTCAATCTCAGTGACTGAAATTTGTGGGATATTGATACCATTGGCTCTTCACACTCACTTCGTAGCAGTGAAAACTGAAAATGGTTAGCAGCAACAATCAAAGATAAAGTAAACAAAAGAGTTCTTTTCTCATTGCACACGCAGCCCGCAGTGACAGTCCATTCAGTTCACTCGCTGCTGCGTGAATGTGACGGCCCTATATAAATGCATGGGTGAATACTATCACTTGAAAGACAAAGACAGGAAATTTGTGCCGAATGATCATCAGCTTCAGCCCGCTGTTGGCAAACCGAGTTGGCCAAGCTACTCCTGCTTTGTATTTCTGACTGAAAGGCACCGGCATAGGCAAAGAGGAGCAGAGAAAAATACAAAACAAAAGAATCACAGTCCTCAGGCATTGTTGATAAATTGCACCACTGATTGGGACCCAAGGTCGAGCACGGATCTCCAGAAAAAAACTGATAAGGTTGATCAAGGCGACGATGGATTGGGTGGTGTGCGTAGTTCAAGTTTCAGGGGCATTCTAGAGTATATTGCCTTGGAGGGAGTAATACGAAGGGCTGGAATTGAAACGACTGGTACGAAATTCGTTCAGCTGTTTTGTTTCGCCGATGACATTGTTATTACGCCGTAACTTTAAGAAGAAGGAAGAAATCTACATAAGACTGAAGAGGGAAACAAAGCGGATCGGACTAGCCATCAATACGTCGAAGACGAAGTATAAGATAGGAAGAGGCACAAGAGAGCACAATGTTTGTCATCCACCACGAGTTTGTATCGGTGGTTGAAGAATTCATGTACTTAGGCTTATCGATGACCTCTGATAACGATACCAGTAGAGAAATCCGGAGACTAATCATGACAAGAAATTGTACGTACTTTGTAATCCACAAGACCGATCGAATAGAGTTTTCCACCGTACCAAACTGACTATTTACAAAACGCTAAATAGACCGGTATTCCTCTGCGGACACGAGACCTGGACGATGCTCGTAGAGGACCAACGAGCACTTGGAATTTTTGAGTTTTCGTCGTATGCCGACGAAAATTCAAAGAGATCAACAAATGAAACCTTGTTTCTTTATTTTGCCTAAAAGCATTTCTTTTAAGAATCTAGAACTGGTCGAGACATATTTTTCCTTCGTATCTTGTCAGCCAGCTTCTTTATTGGCATTACATCCCCCACTGGGACATTGCCGCCTCGCAGCTTAGTGTTCATTAAGCACTTCCACAGTTATTAACTGCGAGGTTTCTAAGCCAAGTTACTATTTCTGCATTCGTATATCATGAGGCTAACACGATGATACTTTTATGCCCAGGGAAGTCGAGACAATTTCCAATCCGAAAATTGTCTAGACCGGCACCGGGAATCGAACCCAGCCACTTGCTTTGTAGCCGCGCATTTTACCGCTAGGCTAAGGAGGCTCCCCTTGTCAGCCAGCACATTATCTAAATATACATACACCTGTTCTACTAGAGTAAGACAAAAAGACCATTCCCAAGACGGACCAAACACCCACCCTCCAAGATTCAAGTTGAACCTTAGGCCTTCAACCCGCAATACTCACGATGTAGAACCGGTAGTCACCAGGCCACTCGATTCAGCGGACAAAGTTTCCGCGCTTCGAACAAAATCAATTTACCCCTCTGTGTATCTAAACGCGAAAGGAGGAAAATTCTACTTTTCAAAACTTCTTCCCGTCACACCCCCGCTACGAGCAAAGATATAATGCGGTTTACCTCATCGAAATTCCATCATAACATCTCTACAACGGTGACCCTTTGTTAAAGTTGGAAGATAAGATGAAATCCAAACACAAAGCTGTAATGAGAAAATACCACCTCCTCGACGTTGGCTTCGGTTAGCTTCCTATGTTTTCCAGTCCATCGCATCGATTGAGGCCGCTTCGCCGTCGTCCGTCGTGTTTACTGTGGTAATTTCCGTTTGCCACTTGTTGCTCTTCAAGTGGTTTTGCGACTGGCAACCGACGTAAGACTTTTAGACCCATTATTAGCTATTGCAACATGAAACCGCTCTGTTCTGCACAGTTTATCATTGTGACTGACTTTGTGAGTTTATGGAAATGTTCTCCACGAAGTAATTGCACCATTTACAACTTGCAATAATTCATTCTAATGTACGACGAAAACACTTGTTTAAACCTACCAATTTAATAAAGATCGGCCAAATTAAAAAAAATCCAAATTACGCTGGCTTGGAGAATAAATGTTTGTTTGAATTTCAAAACTTTTTTGTTGTGCAGTCAAAATATCAGTTTTGAATAGGTATGTCGAAGTGCAGTATCCAGTTGGATATATCTCTCGCTTTTTTATAAATGGTGCAATTACTGTTCTGTTTCGCTTCTATCACGGTTATCAGATTCAATAACGAACATAACAATGTGTCCAATTATAAATTTCCACCCAGGTTATTTAGAACAA
The DNA here is from genome assembly GCF_024139115.2 of Armigeres subalbatus. NCBI lineage: Eukaryota > Metazoa > Arthropoda > Insecta > Diptera > Culicidae > Armigeres > Armigeres subalbatus. Next base: position 275,621,845 of record NC_085140.1, read on the forward strand.
CAAATAGATACCCTTTAGCGAAATCTTATAGATTACGCCTGCTCGTGGAAGAATTGAAAACAATGTATCAATAACGACCAAGCTGCAACGGTTCCAGTATCGGCACATCTCAATCCATGATAATCATTAATCAAACTCGTATTATAGGTTTTCCTGGGAGTGTGTCAAACCCAGACAGCTGAATCCACGTCGTAAATGTATCGAACAAGTTTTTTTTCCGTGAATTTGAGGAATGTTTCATTAGGTACCTCATCTAAGCCTAAAAAAATCTTAAGGAAATCTTAAGCAAAATTTCTACAGCAAAACCCTATAAATGTTCTGTAGGAGACCCAACCCGACTGTATTGAAGTATTTAGGATGTTTTATCACTTTCAAAAAATCCAGAGCTGCTTCGTCTGGTTTAATGGTTTCTTAATTAGTCAATCGACAATGTGGGTTGCTGAAATGTGTAAACGATTGAGCAACGATTTTTTTGTGGCAACGATATTTTGAAACAGAAGGATAATATAAACAGGTGATTTTAATTCCGGAGAGAGTAATAGATTCCTAGAATAAATAGAAGCACACAATCGATCGATACCAACTATACTTAGCAGACACGAATGAAAATTCCCAGAAAAAATGACACACAGAGATGATGGCTGGTTAGAAACAGTAGTTTAGGGGAAGGGGGAGGGCAATATGCCCTAGCTAAGCAAAGACTGCTTTATTGTCTTAGTTGTATCGATTTTCATGCAACAGTTAAACAACATAGCTAGCTGATGCCATATTAAAATTTAACATGCAGAGCATGAGCATGATTGACTGTCCACGATTAGGGTAAGACGGTATAATATGCCCCCCCTAAGGCAACTCCTTGATAACTTTTTACTTTTCAACGCAATTTATGCAAACTTTGTATTATTTGGTAGTCCAGGAAGTCGCAAATGTATTACCCGTGAGTAGTCATATAAAAATATTACAGATAACACGTAATAAAGCTATTCTGAAAAGTGAAAAAATGGATTTCAAAAAGTGCCTGGGCAATACGCCCCACCTTAACCAAAGACGTTTCATAGCCCTTCATTAATATTTTATCAATCCCATAATAAAAAGGTTACAAATCCTTATGCGCGTAACATTAAAAAACCAACATAAGTCCATTTAATCAGGTTTGAAATACATTTAAATAGTTTCCATATAATTTGGAAGTAACTGCTGCAAGCTCGCCGCGCTTGTGTCCAGTTGGTAAGGGCATATCGTCCTGCCTACACTAGGGCGTATTGACCAGAGAAATATATTTTCGAAAAACGTTACATTTTTTAAGATGGAAGCAATTTTATATCACATTAACCACTGATAGAATTTAATTGGTTGCCCAACTGAGTGCTCCAGTGCCAGTTTTGCGGACAGTATGCTAGAGTTGCTTCAGAATGTTGAGCAAACAAATATTGAAAGTTACATCAAAACTATAACTTTTTGTATTTTTCTATTATTTTTATTACGTAATACAAAAATACTCCCATATTCACATAGGATGATGGTTTTACAAATATTTATAGGTACCAACTGATTTTGACCCTTAGTTAGTTATAGTTTTCTAGAAATCCAAGTGGGGCGTTTTGGCCAGGTGGGGCGCATTATACCGTCTTACCCTACTACTTCGTTAATGCCAGGTGAGCTGTAACCTAGCTGATGCCATCCTAAAATTTTAGAAAATCTTAATCATATTGATAATACATCGAATTGTATGGAGATATTTTCTTTAAAATAAAAGTGTGTAAAGCTTCATTTAGCTATAGATGTGTGACAAATAATCATTGTCCTGTTTTGTTGCAGTTTGGGACAATCACTTGTTACGAGTTGAGTTTGCCCTGACATTTACAAGAGGGGACAATGTAGTTGTCCTTGACAATGCTTCAGTTTTAATTTCCTTGGCTCCATGATTTCAGGCGTCGCGTCTCGCTGACCAGTTATACCAGCTTTCACCGCAGAGCTAAAAAAAAACTTTCAAAACATTCCATGGGTCAGAGCTATATTGGACGCCCTTCCCGGATGTATGGTAAGACAGTATAATATGCCTCCTAAGGCAATACATATACATAATAACTTTTTGCTTTTCAACACAATTTATGCAATCTTTGTTTTATTTGGTAGTCCAAAAAGTCGCAAATGCATTGCCTGTCAGTAGCCAAGTCATATGAAAATATTACAGAGAACACGTAATAAACCTTTTTTTAAACGTCGTGAAAAAATGGATTTCAACAAGTGCCTGGGCAAAACGACCCATCCTAATGAAATACGTTTCATAGCCCTTCATTAGTATTTCAAGATAAAATTCTCAAAACGACTTATCTGCTTTTGTAAACAAAGATTCAAACGCCGATTTGACGAATCTGACAGCTCTCCCATGCAAATCAACACCACCAATAGGTAGGTGAAGGTTTCCGCTACCTGTTAATGGTGTTGATTTGCGTGGAAGAGCTATCAGATTCGTCAAATCGTCGTTTTAATCTTTGTTTACAAAAGCAGATAAGTCGTTTTGAAAATTTTGTCTTGATTTTATCTATCCCATAATAAAAAGATTACAAATGCTTAGGGGCTGTACACATATTACGTAAGCACTTATGGGGGAAGGGGAGGTCGGTCAATATCTTAAGCTCCATATAAATAAAACATCATTTGTATGAAAAAAATCTTACATGGGAAGAGGGGGGGGTGGTCGAAAAACCCAGAAAAATTGCTTACGTAATAAGTGTACGACTCCTTATGTGCTTGACATTAAAAAAGCACCATAACTCCATTCAAGCAGGTTTGAATTAGATTTCAATAGTTTCTATATCATGTGGAAGCAACTGCTGCAGGATCGCCGCGTTTGTGTCCAGTTGGTAAAGCCATATCGTCCGTTTGAGGCGTTTTACCCAGTTAAACATTTTTTCGAAAAACGTTACATTTTTGAAGATTGAATTAATTTTATATAATTTTAATTACTGAGAAAAGTTATTTTGTTGCCCAACTGAGTGTTTCAGTGCAAGTTTCGCGGACAGTATGCCAGCGTCGCTTTTGGCCCTTTACATATGAGCTAGTTCTAGCGGACAATGCGCTATCCGACAATACTAGCACGAAATTAGCATAATGTAAACGCTTATTAGCGAGGACAATTCCTGTTTACATTGTGCTGTGTCCGCTAGAACTAGCTCATATGTAAACGGGCTATTTAGAATGTTGAGCAAACAAACATTGAAAGTTACATCAAAACTGTAACTTTTTGTATTTGCTGTTATTTTCATTATGTAATACAAAAATACTTCCACATTCACATAGTATGATGGTCTTACAAGTATTTAAAGAAACCAACTGATTTTTATCCTTAGTAATAAACAAATAAACAAACGAATAAAAAAATCGAACATGGAGACAAAACAACTACAGGTCATCTGAAAACACTCAAATGCAGCAATTTCCACACAGACTCTCCATGTAATATAGTATTTAACTTTACTGCTGTATGACAGTCCGTAAATTATTGTTGCTATTGATACACAATCGATTTTTTGGAATGCTGTCAAAAATCGACTTTTAAAATATTCGGGGGAAATTGACCCCTCTCCAAGAACTTGCTTTGATAAAATTAGAAAAGTGTTCTCAGATTTTTTAAATATTTTTCCTTCAAAATATGCGGAGTTTTCGAATTACTGTGCGTATACATGAATGATTTTTGTTATTGAATTCGACAACACATGCAATTTTAAAATTTGGAAAGACTTGGTCCCCTTTCTATGATATCTATGCAATCAATAATTCATCCTGCCAACCCTTCATCAAATATGTCAAATCTACAAAAAATTAGAAGCTGAGAACCACGGGGATGACAAGCTACGCCATCTTTGTCACATCTTTTCTGAGTCACCAATACGAGTGCACTGCAACGCGAATGCAACACAAACAACTTCCAGGGTGAAAATGATATAAAACGAACGAAGGCATGGACAGTGCCTTACGCAAGTAGCATTCTAGAGAATTGAGCAAATAAGTTGAACATTCTTAAGTTTAAATCATGGAATCGAGTCTAAAATAGTTTGAATTTATAGTTCGTTTATTTTTCTCTATTTTCTCATGATTATATCATGTTGCATTATTGAGTGAAATGGGCGTTTTGCATCATATTCTCCTGTAAAAACGTAAAAATTAAAAATTCGCGTGCAAACTATTGCAAAATAAATCAGTATTTAGGTGATTTGACACTGGGGATAAATTTATCACCCAAAAAGCACGAACAGGCGAACCTGTCAAAATCTATAGTGAAAAAATTGGGTGTCGTTCCCCTGCTGAGAACAGATTTATATTTCTTTGAATTTTTTCGCCAAATTTTTGTATGGGTGACTAATGAGGGAGCAAGTGTCCCCATATTGAGGTAATAACTTCAAATCCAAATATCCTAAAACTTTGATGGAGTGTTGACATTTTCATCACTACAGATCATTAGGCATATTTATGGCTTCGTGCTATAAAAAAATGAAAGCATTTGGTCATTGTTATGAAAAGTTGTTCAAATTTTGCGCGGCCAAAAAAAAATCTTTAGGAAGGTCAAAACATACAAACCGCCCTGCAGAATAAATGAACCGTTTGTTTGAGAAACTGCATATGTGACATTTTTGGATAAAATGAGATTTTCATATATTCTGAATCCTCGTCCAAAAATACGTATTCTGGCAAAAAATACAAAAAAAAATTGTTCTGAAATGTATGAAGAATTTTTCGTTTGTTTGAGAAACTACATATGTACACGCACTTTGAAGAGCAATTATGAAGTACAGTTTGCCGTTTCCCAACTGGAAGTGCCTCAGAATTTTGAGTTTTGCCAAAAACTATTGATCTGTATCGAAGAAATCAAAGAATTCGGTGCCAATTTGTTCAAAAACAGTTTTTTGTTGTTTTCTCGGAATTATGAAAAACGGATTCATGTAGTTTCTCAAACAAATGATTCAAATAAGGTTGTCAATCCAAAAAATAACTCACCACATGAAGGTCACTTGTCTAAAGGATCTATACTAAAAAATACGCTAGTACAAAACTACTTTAGTTTTCGATAAAACAAGGGGTGATCAAGTCTCCCCGGGGATCAAGTCTCCCCACCTTCCCCTACCAAGTTGGAAGTCCATGAACAGTACATTTGAAACATGATACATTTTAATCACCAAATGCAATGAACTTGTTTCCGTGCTGCTTCAAACCAGGTGACTTTCGTAATTATCCAAGGTGAATTTGTGAACGAAGTCAAATATTAGTCATGTTATCAACTTGTATCAATCAATCCTCAGAATGATTCAACTCTGACTAATTACCCCGTCATTAATTAGGAACGTTACCACATACGTCAGAATGGTATTTAATGTATGAAACCAAGATTGTTGGTATGGAATGGCAAACGTGCGAACGCGGATAACAACTAAAGTGTCTTGCAAAACTGTAGGTCCGTTGCTGAAAGTGATATTCGAAATGAGGTTTGTTATATTTTATAGCCATTATGTTTTAGGCAGCAAAATAAAATTTCATAAAGGTTAAGAAACTTTCCATAGAAAATGAAAAATTTCCAATAAAGAAATCAGGGTATAAATAAATGTAAAGCTTCCTTACATAATGCAACATTTCCAGAAACAATATAAAAAATCCAAGAAACAAACACTTTTGAAAGTAAAAATTGCAATTATAAAATAATAATTTTCCATTAATAAATCAATATTAAATTACAAAATTTTCCACATAATAAATATTTTTTTCCAAAAAAATTTAAAAAAAACTCGAAATCGATTAAGAGCACGAAATTTCCTTGGAAAAATTATTCGCAATATTCGCGATTCAAATGCAACTTCCATAGAATCAATATTCAAGCAACGTCTAACAATATAGGGTAGTGAGCTAATTCCCATCGTAGTAGGTAGTGCTTGGTTTTCAAATCTAATTTATACGCTAACCCAGCTACTGACTTTAACTAAGTTGTATGTAACATGTATTTTAGAGTTCCTAGTTTTCATTGCGTAGTATTAGCACAATTAACAAATCATGGTTTTTTGAGAATCGGCAATCAAAAATACCCTTCAATTTTTCTCAAATTTGTCTTACGAAAATCTATTTACCATTCCAAAATTCGATGGATTGCTGTCAAATAAATCTGTTGGTATTGGTTTGCTATTTCATAAAGTACACCAAATTAGTTTTTTATGCGGTATGTTACCGTGTTGAATCAAAATTACATAAATTAATTCGACATGTCTGTTCTGAACATATTGTGTGTACATTGTGGAACATAGAATAGAATATGTGTATAGAAGATGTTCGCGGTTATCCAAGAAATTCCTGAAGTGGAGGCCTTCAAATCTACACGCGTAACCAATGATCTACAGGCCTGTTTTGAACGTTGTATGTGTCCAATGTGGAACATATAATTGAATATGTATATGAAACATGTTCATGGTTATCCAAGAAATCCCTATAATATAACAGAATCTGCGTATGGAAGACGTTCGCGTTTATCTAAGAAATACCTGAAGTGAAGGCCTTCAGAGCTAACCAATGATCTACACGTAACCAATGATCTACACCGTCATTGATTGATTTTGTTGTCGTTGGAATGACGTCTTGTTTTAATAGAAAGTTCAATATAGTTAAATTACTACACGTAGAACAAACGTGAACTTTTACAAACAAATTTTCATATTTGATCTAGACTATCTTTTGAAAGGGCCAAACTTTTTTTACTTATTTTTTCGAATGGATATAATTGACAAACGACGCATGCTACAAAAAAAAGTGTTGTATGGATGACTATCGCAAAATCAGTCGAACTTTCTAAAAAAATATTCGAAAAATTCTAAATTAAGCCCTATGCTGAAAAAAATCAGTTTAAAAACAGTAAAAGGCAATTTGAGAAAAAATGCCTCCTTTGATTTGAACGAAATTTCGTCTTAAGATGTATGATTATGTTCTCTACCAACCGTTCATATATCACAAGCTGGTCACTCCTGACAGAATCCAACTTTCAAAGTGCTCGCGTTTTCGGGGGCACACCACTCGATACGGAGGCGGCGAACAACTGTCATTTTGTTGATTCAGCTTTGCTGCCTCGCAGCATGCGCAAAAAAATAAAAATGACAGTTGTGCGTTGCTTCCGTATCGAATGGTGTGCCCCCGAAAACGCGAGCACTTTGAAACTTGGATTCTGTCAGGAGTGACCTTAAGGTAAAAAAGTTTTTCTAACAACAACTTTTTCTAGTATGAATTTCAGTGTCTTTAAAGGGTGTCAGTGGATTCAACATATACATACATACATATATTAAGTATTCCAGTACAGTCAAGCAGAGTACAATGTTTTGGTCGTAACTGGTCGCAACTAAACAAGCGAATAAAGGAATATAGTATTTTTTGAAGATATGAACCATTTTTTAATGTTATTTAAAAAACTATATTTAGTTGCTAAATTAGGCAAAATATCATTAAAATTGAGTTGTTTGGGGTTCTGAGATAAGTATGGCATTCATCGGTTTAGTTTCGGATAAAAATACACTGAAAATAATTCCGACAAAAAAAGTTTTTGTCAGAAAAACTTTTTTCCCTTAAAAGTGCCCAGCTTGCGATGTATGGACGGTTGGTAGGGAACATAATAGCCTATCTTGAGACAAAGTTTCGTTCAAATCAAAAGTGGCGTTTTTTCGCAAATCGACTTTTAATTTTTAAAACTGATTTTTTTCAGTTTGTGGCTAAATTTGGATTGTTTCCAATATTTTCACTAGAATGTTTGACTGATTTCGCGATAGTCACCCACACAACACTTTTTTTGTAGGAAGCATCGTTTTCGATTATATTCATTTGAAAAAATCAGTAAAAAAAAGTTTGGCCCTTTTCAAAAGATAGTCTAGATCAAATTTGAAAATTTGTTTGTAAAAGTTCACGTTTGTTCTACGTGTAGTAATTTAACTATTGAATTGTCAATTGAAATAAGACGTCATTCCAATCAAACGACAACAAAATCAATCAACAACGGTGCTCACTTGCGCTTTTGACAGCTGACCGACCAGATGCTCTTTATGGCTCTCAGCTCCTGGTTGTCAGTCTGGGTGTCACGCTTACCTAGGAGCACATGTACCCTATTAGACTTACGCAAAATGATCTTTAGTTACGCGTGTAGATCGAGAGGCCTTACTCCAGGGATTTCTTGGATGACCAATAACATATGCTGTCTACCACGAGGTCTACCATATCTTTTCTCTGTACCACAAGAAGCATACTTAAAACAGGACTGCAAATCTTTGTTCCTGACTGTAGAGCTTAAGCCTTTTCTTAAATAACTGGACGACCTATCTGTGACCTTATGCAGAATAATCATGTCGGTCAATTTCGAAAATCAAATTTGTAAGTTTGTTTTCGGTTCCAGTTAACAAAAATTTATAAGTGCAATCCTATTTCGACCGCATAAAAATGATTTTGATTGTACTGCCATTCAGTTAAGTGCCTCAGTCTGTCAAACAACTAACACATAAGCTTAACATGTATTTATTTATTTCTTCGTCTTGAATTATAAAACTCCTCAGACTGCTTCTTATCTAATATTTCTTATTCTATTCTTAAAAACTAGTTTAGACACATTAAAATCAAAAACAGCACTTGCACTATTAAACGACCGAAAACAGTTTTCCAGAGGGTTGTTAAAACCATATGACGTCCTGTGACGCTGAATGTACGTGTTGTTAACGCTGCCAACAAATTTCTACAGTCGACTCTCCACATCTCGATGTTCTACATCTCGATATCTTTCCCTATGTCGATGGTTTCCTCGGTCCCTTCAATATTCATACATTTAGGCATTCTGCATCTCGATAACCTCCTTATCTCGATATCTCTTTATCTCGATGTGTTCTGATCATATTTTATTCTGGATTCACTCTCCTTATGTCGATATGATCACATTTTTAACTAGACTAGACTACTAGACCATCTTTGGACAATAACAAACAAATCAACAACAGGAAACGACATTTGTTTTGTTGTCGTTTTTCATAGCAACGAGCATTTTTGGATCTAGTACCCATTTCAACTTTCCTTCCATTCCTCGATCTCTCCCTATCTCGATGGTCCCTTCAATATCGAGATGTGGAGAGGCGACTGTATTATGAAATTGTTTTTCCTATTTCAAACTTTAGGAAAAGTGGAAAATTTTAGTATGAATGGCGAGTGTGTATGAAAATATATATATTTTATTCCTATTATTACACTACCGGAAAATAATTGAAAATCCTACTTTTATTGACTGCATGATGTATTATCAGATGTGTAACATAAGATTATTTCAGTTCAAACCGCCAGTTTGGCAACGCGTTTTTCGACTATAAACAAGGCGACGAAGAAAATAAATTTCAAACGCTCCAAAGTTTGAAAAAACAGATCATTTGAACGCCTTCCGGCAGTTATTTTTCAATTATTATTCACTTGAGCAATAAACATTGCTTTTATTTAGTGCGCAGTGAGAAATTTATGTGAAAAAGTGCGGTGAAAATCAGTGAATTACGTTGATTTTGGTGACGATGTTGCGCGTCTTCTACAGCAGTGAACGAACTAGATTTTCCTTCGTCGCACGGATAACGTAGGAAATTGTGCAAAAAGTCTCAGTCTCAAAGTTAAATTTGACTGTATTTCAAGTAAGTAACACCGGAATGTAATTTAAATGAATGCAGATCGTAGTGTACACTTTTTTCTATCTCGCCAGATGATTAGTTCATTATGTTAGTTTACGATTCGCGAGTATTTAGTGATTTAGAATTTGATATGACGGATACTAGCGCCATGGACGAATTAGCGCATAACCCTACCCTTTGTCATCGACAGAGTTTGTTACTGACAAACGCACCTTGCAACAAGCCTTTGTCAGAACCTGAACATAATATGACAAGAATCATTTGCCTTGCATGCTCTGATATTTCCGAGAATACGACGTTTTTTTATGTAATCACAGTTAGATTTTCGAATATTTCTATGAAGGCAAAAACTACTATAACTAAACTACCGAAATTTGCTGTAGAGGAAATGCAAAATAACGGAATGAAAAGCTAGCAACAAAATTGTTTTCTTTTTTGTTACGGACAAAATTTTTCGGATCTTTGTCATTATGTCGTATGCGCATCGAAGAAAAATTGATTCCCTGGCAACATCAGAAAAGGTAAAAGGGGTGTTTGAATTTCAACAATTCCCATTTTCGGCCAAAACTATACCAGGGTGTCGACTCAAATTTAAGAATCAAATTCCCTGACTTTCCCTGACTTTCCAGACCATTCCTCTAAGAATTCCAGGTATGAGAAATGTTTTCTTTTCAAGAGCGTATGAAAATCTCTTCATGTGTGAATCCTTGAAATCCATATGAGTTCCTGAGCTACTGGAAGCCTAATAACTTCTAGAAACAGAACATTAAGGATTTTTAGAATATCGTAGGTAGTTCTTGTCGTTCACAAAGTTTCAAGTAAATGCGCAGAACTCCTGAAAGATTTTCATAATCCACATCTTTCTAAAATTGGCTCCAATTAAAGTTGTAACTTTTCTGGTGCCTTCATCTACCATTCGGAATTCTCACGGACTCCCTGGAGTCGCAATAGACCTCCAAGACTATTGACGGACTACTTCAAATCGATAACAAAACGCTGAAGAAGTTTTCAAGTAGAAAACGAAATACGTATCTGATGATACATTAGTGATTATAGTGGAAGTAAATGGAAGTTTGAAATTTTTTAACCTTGTACTTCAAATCGTTAAAGTTTTCCTTATTATTCAGGAAATTTGTGTGAAATCTTTTGACACAACTTATGAATTCTTTCCAAACAGTCGGAAGTTTCTACACAGAAAAAAATTCCATGGTAACAATTACTATTTTGTAGACTACGCCATGTTTTTAAAACAACCACAAATTTTCAGTTAAATTAACCATGCATTCGGACAAATTCACCACTGATTCAGTGCATGTAACAACATTTCACTAGGACCACAGTTGATTTTTACTGCGCGCATGGTAAAATCAAACGGGTTTGTTGTCTGCTGAAAATCGTCGGTGCGTATTCTTAAATTAACCCTCGGAATGGTAGTCTCGACCGCAACATTTTGTTGCGTGTAGATATCCTTCTAATGCCGTTAAAAATTTTACGGATTAGGTATTTTCATGAACACCGAGAAACCTCCACTGGCTCTCAAGTATAAAATTCTTATTCACACTCTGTGGAGTTTTTAGACTTCTAAAAGAAGTTACAGACCAATACCTACAAGCTCACATAAATCTATGCAGCACTTACAGTAAGCACAGCAAAATATTCTAACCACTGAAATACTTTCAATATTTTGATCTGAATACACTCAGGTCGTAAAGCAATGGTCCCATCCAAAATATGCATAGAATATTAGGGCGTGTTTATGGAGTAGTGGCATAACTAGTCTTAAATGCTAAGGGGAGCTACACCTACTCCATTTATTTGATTGATTTTATGTTGTTTTTCAAAAATGGTCTTGGAGTTTCAGTATTGCTTTATTTATAGAAAGGCGGACAACTGCAACAAGCAATTAAACTTAATAAGGAGCATCTAATAGAGTTTTTTTTAAGAACTCGTGAAAAAATGTTTAAAAACTCCTTGGCATAATTTGTACATGTATCCCTTCACGAAGACATTCAATTCAAATTTGAGTAAACACCATACAATCTACCAAGTTTTCGGAGCGGACCTTTTGAAAAAATCTACTGAACATCCATCGAGGAGCTTCAGGATAAAAACTATCGAGACAGCTTCAGGGATATGGTGCGACCCGAAACTCTTTACGTGCAACACGCGCTGCTAGGAGCGAGCACGTTCGGATCGAGAGAGACGAGTAAGTGCAGTTTGTGCTCGGGGCTCTCAAAGAGCCATGCACAGGGTAGCACTCTAACTGCACTTTTTCGGTTCTGCTTCTACATGACTTTCGAGCTTTGAACGGGGATTATTTCCCGCTATTGCGTTCTAAAAAAATATAGTTGATCAAAGATAATAAAAATAAATAAGGCAAATCCCAGTCTATATTTCAAAGAGAATAGTTTGTTCATATGATTGCGTTCAATGCATTCTAATCATAATCACAGAATTGTTTTTCAACATTGATTTACTTTACTTTGAAACATCTTCTAAGTTTCCAAAAATGACTTCATGTAAATACTAATGAAAATAAATCAATTTTACCCGGAGAATTAAAACGGCTTAATCCCAAAATAAAGGTAAAACTTCATTGGCAGAAATCGACAAGGAAATCGATATTTGTGGTGTTACGCATCCCGTTTTTTCCACAAAGTCGCGTGAAAAGACAATTTAAAAAAATAAAAACTCTCTTGGCAAGCGACCCTAATGTATATTATTATTATTTGGCAGGGCTTTATCATTATTAATCCAGTATGAATTGATCATTTTGATGGTAATAATATAAACGCAACTATTCAGCAAAATTCATTCAGATTCATCTACAGGTGATTAAAACACATTTTTTTCAAATGGAGAGTATTCCAGGCATACTTTATTCGTGAATGATCAGTGTAAATAGAATAATAGTTATTTCTATGAACGGTACATCTGAACGAATCCTTGCTTGCATGAAACAAATTAATTTGAAATTAAAATTACTGTAGCATTTTACCCGCAATTAAACGGCTCTGTTTTTGAAAATAAAATTTTAAAAATAAAAACAATATTTCCGAATAACATTCAACTCGAATCGGCTGAGATGTATCTTTAATTTCAGTCATATATGTTTAACTACATTGTTTTCACTATAACTAACGTACGGGCTACTGCTTCCGAAATAATGCTTATTTTGAAATAAAGAACTGGACCTCACTTCTTTATTATTCTACGTATTTTAAATAAGACACGAACGTGTTGGATGGCTAACGTTTCAATGTTGTTAAGCGAAAATAAACTATCAGAAACATTCATCGTCTACTGGTGGGAATTAAACATAATTCCTATTTTCTCGAAAACGCACAAAGTGCACTACCCGTGCTCTTCAAAGGGTAGTGCAGCCTTCGACTCGCACGCAGTTGTGAGAGCGCGCGCACCTTCGGCTCCGTAGCTCGTAAGATTTAAGAGTCGCGCTCCCGAAGCTAGGAGCAGCACCAACATTTTTCGCACCGCTCTGAGTATTTAGACAATCCCTGGCACAGCTTGTTTAAATCCTTTGAGATTTTTTTTATGTTTTAGTGAGAATTCTGAATTAATTTCTGGAGAAAATTCTCAAAGATCAACCAGAATATTTCCCGATAAAGTTGTTTTATAAACATCAAAAGCTGTGAATGTGAAACTGAAACATTATTTTTGACAACAACTTTATCTTCCTCTTGCGTCCGAGCATGATTTTGGAGTATCGAGTAACGTTTAATTGAGAACATCGCCACCTACGTTCATGAGGTAGACCATATGTTGCTTTTATCCGTTATCATTCTCTCTACATGAGGATCGACTAACGACTTTATAAGCCCGTCATCAAATGGAAGTTCACGAAATGTATTTAAAACGTTACCTACAGAATCTTGTTTGAAGATGATGCCGATACTGTGGAGTGCCGTCACAGGTCTACAAAGATACTATTCGGCGTTTTCTTTTAACAAGCTTCCAAATATCTAGTTGTTGGTTGTAGGTTGAACATGTTTGGTGATTGCTTGTTGAACGGCTCTGAACTATGCCCTATTTCAACCATTTTATTCAGTTTCGACTGCTTTCACTAGATATATTTGGGCGTTACATTTTCTTCAATATATTAAGTTTTTCATTAGAGTTGGTTACTAATCAGCAATTGGAATTTATCAAGATAGATCGCATTTAATGAATTTTTCCTATATCATAAATACAACAACATAGTTTGATAAGGAATTGCTCTCGCGATTGATGATTAAGTATTTGAACAAACTTCCAGAACTTCTTGGTTGATGGGAACATGACTCAAACGCTAAGGAAACTGCAAAAAAAAATCAAATCAACTCCGACACAAAACCACACCATCTAAATAATCTAAAATATTAAAGGGGATAATATGTATCAGGTCTCAACAGTGACCATTTGAGCAACGTGGCTTTGGGACGTGGCTGTTATTGCTTGGAGATTAATAGAAACAAACTCTAACATGGAAAGGGTCCGGAGTAGACTTTTAGTCTAGAGACTGCCAACGGCCACACACAAAAATAAGCTTTATAGCTTGATAGTGGAAATGGTTGTTGACTGTAACTGCCTCGAAGTATTGTTTATCGGCTATGAACAGCTAAAACGTTATATTAATTCTGATCCGAAGTTTCAGTACTTTGATTGGTCCTTTTTCAATGGATTAAAATTGGTTCAGAGTTTCATTGTCATAAGTAAGTTTAGTATATTGTTCGAATTAGTAAAAAATAACTATAAATTTTCAATAGTGGGTTTTGTGATTTTTTTCCCTGACCTCAATTAAAATTCCCTGACTTTCCCTGACATTCCAGGTCCAAAATGAAATTCCCTGACTTTCCCTGACTTTCCAGGTTTTTCCAGGTAGTCGACACCCTGTTTTTTAAATTTTATATAGAATATTGACATAAATGTTCTACTATATTATAGGGCAGCTTTTTCCAGTCAACTTTGCTATATAAACTTTTTCTGTAGCTCTTAAGCTCACTTATTTAGAGCAATTTTTCTTACTTGAATTAGGGTGTCCCTCAAAAAACAATTATTGTGATCTGCTTAATTTACTTTTTGTTTTCCACAAATGTCACCTTCTGAAGGCTTTTCAAAACGCGTGAACATGGCTTGTATCTTTTTTTGTTGTCGAGTTATATCAATAAAATACGACATTAGTGAAATTGGTGGAGCTTGAGATAAAAAAAAATAGCACTTCTCTAATGTTTCGACATAATAAAGAATATAAGTTGCTCTTTCAAATGCCGTGTACGCATAATTTTTTTGTTTGCCTTAATCGGAGATATCAACTTTTGAAAAACACGTAATAATGACAGAAAGACGATTATAACTTTTGATCAACAAAAGTTATTGAGAATATTGATTGTTGTTTTCAACTGTGATTGATTATTGACGACAGTATTTTTCGGCTCTTTCAATCTTTATGATAAGCTAAACGGGTTTTGCGTCGACTATTCTAAGTGGTCCAAGTTTTACTTCTTTGAAACACGAAAATTTCTCAAGGAGGGGCGGGGTGGTGATGTACAGGAAATCTTTGAAATCGAATTTTCAATTTTCGATGCAAAATGTCTTACATATGCATGAAATTGGAAATGCATGAGATCTGGTGTTACATCGGAAAAAAATTTAAAAAAAAATGACTTTTTGGGACTTGCAAAATGTTTGGAACTTTTTCGAAGTTCAGTGCGTGATCTCTCTTGTTTCGGATAGCAGAACGATCGCGCGGTCGGCCGAATTATTGTGTTCTGCATTGCGCGGCCGGTAATAAAAATAATCAGTTCAGTGCGTGATCTCTCTTGTTTCGGACAGCAGAACGATCGCGCGGTCGGCCGAATTATTGTGTTCTGCATTGCGCGGCCGGTAATAAAAATAATCAGTTCAGTGCGTGATCTCTCTTGTTTCGGACAGCAGAACGATCGCGTGGTCGGACGAAATATTGTGTTCTGTATTGCGCGGCCGGTAATAAAAATAATCAGTTCAGTGCATGATCTCTCATGTTTCGGACAGCAGAACGATCGCGCGGTCGGCCGAATTATTGTGTTCTGCATTGCGCGGCCGGTAATAAAAATAATCAGTTCAGTGCGTGATCTCTCTTGTTTCGGACAGCAGAACGATCGCGTGGTCGGACGAAATATTGTGTTCTGCATTGCGCGGCCGGTAATAAAAATAATCAGTTCAGTGCGTGATCTCTCATGTTTCGGACAGCAGAACGATCGCGCGGTCGGCCGAATTATTGTGTTCTGCATTGCGCGGCCGGTAATAAAAATAATCAGTTCAGTGCGTGATCTCTCTTGTTTCGGACAGCAGAACGATCGCGCGGTCGGCCGAATTATTGTGTTCTGCATTGCGCGGCCGGTAATAAAAATAATTAGTTCAGTGCGTGATCTCTCATGTTTCGAAGCGGGCTTGGTAGTCATATGGCTACTGCTTCTGCCTCATACGCAGGAGGTCGTGAATTCAATCCCAGGTCCGTTCCATTCTCCTACTTTGTATCTTTCTCTTTATTTCTCATGTTCTAGCAATCGCTAGAACTGGAAATGGACTTCCATACCGTTTCCATTACTATTCCTATACCTTCAATTTGAGTATTCTAACAGTAATCTGCTAGAATTGGAAATGAACTTATAGAGCTCGTTTCCTACATCCAATTAGAAATTCCATCAGTTACCTTCTCCTATCTATCGCATTGGCAGCTCGTTAACCAAGACGGACCTCTGCCTCTCCAACCTAACCCAGAAATTCCAACAAATTCCGCAGTGGGCGAGTGATTGCATCATCATTTCCCTTCCCTACATTGACTTGCATTCTGACGTGGCAGGCGCCAGTATGACCTAACAAATGAGATCACCAGTTCTTGTACATTGAAGATGTGTGCTAGTCCCAAGCAAACATCTGTTGGTTCCCTGTGCAAGAACAGCTGATCTGGTCATAATGGAGTAGCAACTACGAGCAGTCAATCAAGCTCAAGCTCAAGCTCAAGCTTGCAAAATGTTTGGAACTTTTTCGAAATTGCAATTTTTCAACTGTCTAACGAGTTTAGTAGTACTTTCCATTTAATTCCACTACGTTTCCTACTACGTTAAATGGAAAGTACTAAACTCGTCTTAGCCAGAAGACATTCCACTAAAAGAGCTTAAATATTTATTCTTCAAGTTTTTGTTTTTGATGCTAAATGTCTTAGAAATGCATGAAACTTCGAGGTCTGATGTTACCTCGGTTTTTTTTTTGAGTCCGATCTGTCCAATTTATGAAACAATGGGACAGGATTCTGCGTGGAATGCAAGCAAATTGGTTAAGGATAAGTGCCTGAAAAATGAATGACAAATTTTTTAATTGATTTTTCTGTAAAAAATAGTTTTGCGTCGAATGCAACTTATTGCAAGCAAGTCGGTTAAGGATAAGTGCCAGAAAAATGAGTATACGGTAAAAGGTAAAAACAGATAAATTGATCAAAACAAAAACATTTCACTTCAATTTAACTCAATTTCACAATAAAACATATCACTTTTTGAAAGTTCACTGGTAAGGTTCATCTTTTCCGTCCTTGAGTTGACGCAGACGATCGAGCAACTCATCGTACGAGGCTCGCAGGCACTTTTGTGGTATTTTACCCGATGCCACCAAATGTCGCCTCAGGACTTGCACAAAAAAACATGATGTTTCATAGAGCGACACGGCCTCCATCATACTCCAGACAATGAAATTCATTAGGTTCAGGTAAGGCGAACTCGATGGCCGCTCTGAGCTCGAAATGAACTCTAAAAGACCCTTAGTTGGGTTTGTTTCACTTTTTTAGCCGCCGTCTAATCCTATCGTAAAACCTAATCCATGGTACCAAAATAATGACGGACCCACGCTTAGACGACCTTTTGTTGAACTAGTTTCCAATGAGGGACCGACTGTTTAATTTGATGACATTTACTTCCATGGTGCAGCCGTCGGAAAAAGTGTATAAAACAGTGTATACATACAGTATAGACCGGCGTTTCTATTTATTTTGTTAAATCTGCTACTATATGTTTTGAAAATGGCAAAATTTCCACCATGAGCTCATGGAAATGGAAGAATGGTAGTTGGAAATCGATAAAATGTATGGAAAAATCAGATATTTTGCAAATTTATGAAAAATTGAGGTGTTTAGAAGAAAGTAGTGATAAGGAATGAAATATGAGGTGAAAATATTACCTCCTGCACTTAGTTTGCACTGACCAGCAGTTTTATAGTGATGAAATTTCGATTTTACTTCTACTGAATAAACGCCATCTCTTGCATTAAAAATTTTGACTGCTACCTTATTCGTATTTTGTATTATATTATTTTTACTCACTAATGTAGCAGTTCAATTGCCGGACCTTGTACAATGGAAGCCTAGACTTTAAATTCTGTGTACGGATCTGAATTATGGTGTATGTTTGCTGCATAACGCAAATTTTCGTTTAGGTTACTCACAATAGTCGCACCCTGCCAATGACGTATTTAAACCTAATTATCTAATAAGACCAGTCATTCAATTATTGAAATAATCGGTTGTACCCGCTTCAACTCTTCATATAATGTTTGCGATTACTGCCCAATCAGGTTTTGGCAAATACTGTCAGGAAAAGAATACCAATCTAGGGATGATTCGATTTCACTATTAAAATCAATAAAATTTTCCGTGGAAATTCTACAGAATGCTCTGTGAAAACGCATTTTGTCGAGGCTGATTACTTCAACCGAAAATCACAGAAAAATTGATTTTTCAAAATTCAATGTAATTCAGATTTTAGCGGACGAAAACAATAATTGAATATGGAAATGTTTATAAAGCATAACTTTTCCGAAGCTAATAAATCAATGTGGTCATATAATTATGAGAAGCACTCTGTGATAATATTCTCTGTAAAGATGTTGCCGAGCAATGTTCCATTATGAAATTTGCGATGATTACAAAGTTAAATTAAACTTGCACAATGTGTTTTATGTGAGACTGGGAGGCTGACAGAGAAACGAATGAAACATTGCCACATGCTTGGGAAAGAGATTTTCCTTCCAGCAGCAATCTCCCGTCACCGAACTGCTGTTATTCACTGGCAGGGTGGGAGTGCGATATTAACTCATTAAATGTATCACATGGTTAATGAATCTGCTTACTGTTTGTCGTCTCCAGAGTTCCTGCCACTGGGCTGATTGTACTCGAAGTTCACACAGTCAAAGGCAAACCAGAGCCTGTGCCCATTAGTGGCGCTAACGGTCGGTCCAACCACCACCCAGGAAGGATCTGGTGACCATGAGGGTCGCCACGTCGAATGGGTCAACAACGGATTAAAAGATCGGGCTTCGCATAGAAACGCAACGGATGCTAAATAGACCATCAGGGCGTACTCTATCTCACCATCGAACTGCGAGACGATAAGAGTGGGTGCAAAATCTCGTTTGCCTTATTTATGGGCCACATTCATAAATCAAAGTTGAATAAGCGAGTCCGACGAGAGAAGGAGGGGGGCCGTTTTGCACGAATGTCATAACTCTTACCCAACTTCATCGCTCATTTCGCTGCCAGGATGGCTCTCCAAGGAGAAAAACTGTTGAACTCTTGGTGGCTGCAGTATAATCACAAAAGCGATGATGGGTTTGTAGTGTTTTTGTTTATCTGTCTACCATGGAACTGCACAACAGCGGAATTCTTTAGTCCTTGTGTTCATGGTACAATGTTGAACTGTACAAACGCTCATAGTTGTCGATGCATGGAAAGCATTTTAATTCCTCCGGAATACTGACAATGATGGAATTTCACCTCAGTACTCGCATGGTGGGGATAAATAACAACATAACTTTGATTCAGATGATGAAAGTGATAACTAGCTCCGATGCCAAGCGAGTATACATAGAACCCACAATTTGTGAAGCATGGGCACCATACCCTATGGTGATTTTGATGGCATAATAAGCACGTGCTTGATCAACCGCCCGCGGCAGGTACTGCGTTATTGCCAAAACAGCTATACTTACACGGAAAACCAACAGATGATACTTTGAATAAGCCACATCACCAAGGTATGTAAGCTGGATGTTGTTACTTGAGGGAATTCCAGTTATTCTTGTTTTCTGTGGAAGACTGTGAAATCCTTGCACATTCACGTTTGTTATAGAAAGGATACTTATGTGCGATATGGAATATAAGCGTTTACAACTTTTTGCTTTTGGGAGGCAATTGAACATACTTTCATAATCACTATCACTTTCTTTATATATCATAATCTACCAAATTTGAAATCGTGGTTCAAATCTGCAGAAAATAGAACAGAGCGTTATATCAGTTTTTGACAGTTGACTGGTATAAAATATGAATCTTGAACAGCTGCTGGGAAATTGAATGTTTAAGATTGAGATTCATATTCAGAATGTCAGCCTCGAACAATTTGATCACTGCTGATTTCACTCTTAGCATTAGCATTAGCATTGTTACGGTATAATTTGTAGATCGGACACTAGTGATACTCATGTTTTACTTTTGAGATCCTTATCTAGAATTCTATCAGAAATCAAAAAGGGGAGTGGTCCTTGATTTCAGTCTTAAACAAAAATAACAAAAGCATGAGGATTACTACTCTTGGCCACGCCCATCTTCACCGTAACTAGGGAGAGGAATAAAGTGTTGATGTAGTACTTACTTAACGAGAGGCCACCGACTTAGCGACAATCTCATAAGTACCACGGAGTTGGATAATGAGGAGGGTATTCGTTGGGTCAGGATTTGTCTGTAGCTGGCAATGGACCGTGGTAAATCTTACCCCGTAACACACCACGTAAAGGTGTCAACCCCGGGTTACAATTTGACCACTGCTGATTTCACTCTTACCACACTAATTCGAATGCAACAGATGGAATCGAGAAAGGCATCATCTACACTGGGGGATAAATTTGGGTTTTTATTTTATTTTGACGTAGAACTTACGTCTCTCTTTACTATACCGGGTGTCATTTCAAAATATTCAAATCGACCGCGTTACGTTACGCTGTGTTTAGATTTTAAACGTTAATAGCGTTCGTCTCAGTGGACGAATTTCTGCGGTAAGCCCCTCAATCGACAGATTTCAAGTATGCCTTTCATGTCCATGCTTGATAAGACCCGAAAAACTTGTTTCAATAGGCATGAAACTGTTTTCAATGAAAAACATTGAGATCAAGGGAACCTATAAATATGGGTACCGCATAATTCTTGCATCATTCCATTACCACGTTCTGATTGGTGCAGACACCAGATAATGAGCAGCCGCTGGGTCTGCCGAGAAGCCATAAAATAGCGCAACGCGATTTTTTCCTTTCATTCTGACCGGGACAAGCGAAGCAACCGCATCATCGATTGAACAGCACTCACACCTTTTAGCAGGGAATAAAGTCATCGAAGCCACCATCATCAGCCGAAACCTAGCCAGTACATCAGCAGTCCACCCTACAGACCCGACAAAGCAGCAATGCTGAGCCGAGACAGGCTGAAGAAAAGCCACATGATGCAGCATGTATGTCCAAAAAACAAACGGTTCTTCAGAGAGCCAATGATAGAGATCAATATCAAAGCTTTCAATTCCCTTCGGGATAGAAATTGCAGGGTTGTTACGGAGATCCTGAAATATTTTCCGCGCCAAATCCGCGCCGACTAAAATCAAATCCACGCCATTTCCGCGCGACATGAAAATCCATTCTGCGCCAAATCCGCGCGACCCAAAACTAAATTCTAAGCAAATACACGTTAAATATCAATGTTAAATATTACGCTGAACATTACAACAATTTAGTGAACGTCTTTTTTCGAGTTCGTTTTTATAATATTACTGATTTTAAGTATATGTTTTAATTTCAACGTTACACATGTTTGTATACAAAATTGAAAATAGGATTAAGGAAAAAGCAGTTGTGGACACCCCTAATTAATTCCTACAGAAATCGCTTGGGAAATTCTAACAAAAATTGGTTGGTGACGTCCTGCTGAAAAAATTTCCGAAAAATATGTTATTAAATTTTCAGGATTTTTCACAGAAATTCTAGTGATCATAGCTAAATGAACTTCGAAGGAAATCACAACGTGAATTCCTGCGGGAATTTCTCGGGAATCTCTGCAAAAACTCTTCCGGGAAAACATTTTCAAAAATTTTCAACAATTTTTTTTTTTAAATCAACATCAAAAACAATTTCTGCGGAAGCACTTAAAAGACGGGTGTTCATGTCCTTCAACAGACATGTTTTGAATGCGCCATGCTTCAGAATGGTTTAAAAATGACAACAAGTGGCGCCCCTCTCCTCATAACATTTGTTTAATCAATGCTCAAGAGTGTAACCATGGAATTCAAACAGGGTTTGTTAATATCCGAAAATTGATGTTAGTAAATAACTACAAACGTTAATTTTGTTCTCGAAAACATTTGCTAACGAGAATAAAGCCCATCTAGATAGACATAAAACTAATTTTCAAATAAACGTCCTTAGATATAGAATTTCATTTGTTCAAATACTTCTAAAACTAAATCTAAAACTAAGTCCAAAAGTCGTTATGTAAATGATGAATGAAATGAAATTGTACTTGGGTGCCAAATCCAATATTCTAGAAATAAAATTTTATGCGTGATTTTCATAAATAGCGTTAAAACTAACAGTGGATAATTGTTCAGACTTAACCGCGAAGTGGACGAAGGACTTCACTTGACCATGCCTTTAAAGATTCATAAGATGTTCAAATATTTCACATAATCTTATTTGGATAAAAAACCACCGATAACAGCTCAAACATTAATAAACTATCAATCGATTTTTCATCAAATATTGGATTTTTTGGCATTGATAAAAAAATATGTAGAAAAACATTGTTTGATACTGACCGCACACAAAGCGAACGTGACTGAATGATCAGGGGGGGAGTAAGCCTGTCATCCACGAACAAATCAAGCCTACCTAAGATGTATTATCCGGGCCTCGCCGCTTGGGAAAGGCGGGCCACCCTGGGCCACCCCGCTTGGCAAGTGTAACATTTTTCGAACTGGAATCTTGTAGGATATTGGTTAACCTACACTACTGCTAACTAACGAAAAAATTGTGGGATTGTTTATTTACATTTGCTTCATACTACATGCAGAGGAGGCGCGATGCACCGCATATTACCCCCCTGTGAATGATCGTCCCATATTATGAATTCTAAATCTTATCACCCGAAATCCCATGTCCGGGTGTTTCCTTCCTTCTACTACTAACAATGTTGTCTCAGAAAAGAACACCCTACTTCCCACCTGAACTGCAATCCTAAGCTCGCTTGCCCGGCTTATTGCCCTGTATCAAGCGAAAAGTCCCGTTAAGAAATAGATGCCAGCAGCGAGCAACAAGCGTAAATAGCAGAAGCCCTTGTCGAACGCGTTGATGATGATGACGCTTTGGCTGACAAAGAAGCGGGATACAAGACACTAGCTGATTGGCCCACCAATTGGGAAGCAGAGAAGATTCAAAATTAAGTAGTATAAAGGCTCCCCCAGACCTAAGCGATTTCATCGCCGCGACTGCGACAACTAGTCGCCGCGATTTCATCGTTGGGTCGCTGCAAGCAATTTGGTATTTACGCTTCCATATTACCGACGACAGAATCGCTGTCGCCAAGCGATAGAATCGCGTAGCAACTGCCGCGTCGCGTGTGTTTGGGGGAACCTTAAAAGAAAAGTGCATTCGCTCACAGAGCATTCAGTCTTTTTTATACCATCACTAGAAATTCGCGGTTATTTGAAAAGATCGTTTTCTTACTTTTTGCACTTAGCCGAAGCAAACAGCCTTTTTCAAGGCTCTAAAGCCATGTCCATTTAGAATCCGGAATAATAAAATCATCTGTATCTCGGTAACGGATTTAAGTACAAATAAGGTTAATACATCAAAACAAGGGTAATTTACTGTACTTTAAGGATTAATTATTGATGCAAATAATTTCTTCGTGTTTCTAGTGAAAATTCGCACCTTCTTCTTTATTCCTCTCATCAAAAGTTGCACACCTCCGGAGTCAACTTCCTTGGCACATTTGTTCCACATTTTGGTCATCTGAGTCGCGTCCCGAGCTGTTTTTCCACTTTTTCCACTTTTTTTAAGCTTCCGCTTCATTACTGCTTAAAATGTCTCGATGGGCCGGAACTGTGGGCAGTTGCGTAGATTTATGTTTTTATCGATGAAATCTTCGTTATTATCGCGGTACCACTGGATGACTTCCCGGCTGTAGTGGCAACTCGCCAAATCTGGCCAAAACTTCACGGGACCTTTATGGGCTTTATGGAAGGTCGACCGCGGTTTTTTGAGACATTCCTCCTTGTACAGCTTCGAGTCCATCGTCTTATTCGTCACAAACACTTAGATCTATGCCCCACAGTTGCATATCCCTTGCCAAAATCATCCGTTTTTTTGCAAGTTTGTCCAAAAAGCAAACTTAAACTTCGCAGGAACTACTCCTCGTGCCGTCACCATGTAGAATTTTTGGCTAGGAAGCTGTCCGAAATCCATTTTGACGTAGGTTCCATCGTCGATGACAGGATTATCAACGTGGGTGTGCAGACTTTTTTTTCTCCTTTCGGCTTCCATCTGGAATAATTTTTGTTACGCTGCACGAAACTTCGTGAAATTTATACCACAGCAAGTGGGCGTCTAGGTAGACAAACCGCTGTAAAAGAATTCTTGCAGCGGTCACTTTCCGTGCCGCTGCAATACAATAAATGATTCCGGATTCTAAGTGGACATTACTTTAAGAGTTAAAAATAATGTTCTCCTTCAGTCGCTATCGCACGGATTAGAAGGCCCTTCAGTGGAAGGGCTGAGATACAGTCTACATCCCCTGCTGAGCCAACTTGTGGTTTATTTCAGGCAGTTCTTCAGTGGGAAGGTTGCCACTGTCGAGGCTAATATTTCGTGACCGGACAGATACTTCCTGAATTTTTTGATGATTTTTGTTCGAGGTAGATTTGATTTCTGTGTCGGTTTGATGAGAAGATTTTGCCAAGGAATGGTATGCAACGCAGATTATTTATCCAAAATAGTTGATGTGAGAAATTTGGATATATTATGTATCTTAAAGGCATGGTCAAGTCAAGTCCTACGTCCACTTAGCGGTTATGTCACAGACATTACCCACTGTTCGTTTTTTGTTGTAATTTAGTTGCACTTCCACAATTGGAATTGGAAACTACAGGTGAATTAGAATTTGGGTTTTCATTGCACTTTTTAACATGCATGTTTTATGTACGCTGTAATTTAGAAAATTAATATGATGTGAAAATGTAAGTGTCTTTTTGGAGCGCTTTAATTAAATTTGTGGAAAAACATGCTGCAGTCCGTCCACTCGCAGTCGCAGCGTTCTGCACATTAAAATTGAATTGAAATCTTCCCTGCAGTGGGAGTCTTTCCGAAAACCCTTTACCTCAAGCAGCGGCTGATACGCGGGTATCGCACTGCGGAAGGCGAAGTTATAGACAAAAACTTTTCTGCACGAACCACGTGGCACCCAAAGGCGACACGGAATCCTACACATTGTTGGTACGATGCAAAATTGTGTGCAAACATAAAGGTTGAAAAATATGCTCGGAAGGATTTGCTCAAAGGGGGAATATGGTGTACAAAAATTCCAACGAAGTGTGAGGAGCGGTAGGGTATTAATTGCAAGTACTTTTTAACTAACAAACCAAAATTTGATGAAGCTTTTATGACGAAACTGTACAGTATCCAGTAAAAACTCGACAATTAAATACCGTGCATTTCCAGTGGAATTATTAAAAAGGCAACGTACAGCAGTATACATAGGTACCGTCAACTGGGGGGAAGATGATCATTGAGGTGAAGATGATCATTTGATGTGTCAGTCAAAAGTGCCAAATTTTGTTATGAAACGGTATTCAACAATATTCTCCGTTCAAGTAATGTTACCGCTAGGTAGAAATTCGAGTTTTTCGGTTATAATCATGAAAATGTATTTTGTGGAAGAAAGAGAGAGATAGTCATAAATGACGCTATTTTCGTTTCAAATATTGACTTCGTAGACTTCTTTAAGTAGTAAATTCAACATTCATACAAATAACCTAGTGTATTTTGACTACTAGGTCATAATGATTTTAGTTGAGCTGTCTCGATCAACTTCACCCCAAACCAGATTACTCAAAAAATGTGTGATAATTTAATTTATTTTAATAAATGCGAATGCATTTCAGAAAACTAAAGTTGTTGATTATTGCAACGTATAGCAGTACATGTTTTGAAAATATTTGTTTCGATTTAAAATGTAAAGACACATTGTTATAGCATGTTTTGTCTTAAAAATGATCATCTTCCCCCCAGTTGACGGTACTTCCCAAAGCTGCAGCAAACAGAACAGAACATTATCTGATTCATAACTAGGGTAAAATACGACATTGGCAGGGTGAGACTATTGTTAGCAATCCTAACCAAATATGCGTAAAGCAGCAAACCTACACAACGTAATTTAGATACAAACACATAATTTAAGGTCTAGGCATCCATTTAAATAAATTGTTTAATTAATTGTAAAAGTAGAAATATTTGCGGAATTATCTGAAACAAATGTGCACATGTGGAATCCTTGCCATTGTTGCATTGCCAAATAAATTACGACAAATTTCGTAAATAAACCACTTGATGCAGTTGATCACCACATAATTTTTACTATTATTATTTGCCTATCTGCCTACATAACTCAAAGTTGATGTCAAGACTACACACTCAATTTTTATGTTAAGCCAGTTACGACTATTTGAAATACTGACCCAAAATTGTGTCGAACCAGACGATGAGATGAGTGACTTTTTCTGCTAAGATATATGAACAAACAGATTTAGATACCAATACGTAACCAGTCGTGTGTAACAGGTTTTGGAGCAGTTCTATAGCCTTTCCGTATACTTAGTATACGAGAAAGACAAAAAGAATAAATTAACTAACACCTTCACGATTCGCATTGCATGCTTATTTAATGGAATAAAAACTATCAAAGGTAGGAAAAATTCGTATAAACATGACAGGGCCCGCCTGGAAGTGTTACGATTGACTGGGGTACCTTCGAGGTGGCCGATGAATTTATTTACTTTGGATCCTTGCCAACGGCTGATAATAATGTTAGTCGTGAAATACGAAGGCGTATCATTTGTGGATGTTGGGCCTACTACGGGTTCCAGAAGAAACTGCGGTCAAAAAAGATTCACACCCGCACCAAGTGTGTCATGTATAGAACGCTCATAAGACCGGTGGTACTCTGCGGACATGAGACTTGGACCAAAGACCTTGCATCAAGGAGGACTTGCAAACAGTCGGAGTATTCAAGAGATATTTTAGCGGTGTGCAAAAGAACGGTGTTTGGCGGCTAAGGATGCATCACGAGCTTGCTAAACTCTACAAAAAGCGTGGGGCGCAACCGAAAATGGAAATATGTGGCCTCGAACCGTGTATTGTGGCGTCAAATGGTTGAGTCAGTGTTATCTGTTTAGATTTCATTTAATTTATTTAGCTTACATCTAGCATCTACATCTAACATTAACAAGTGAAGATAACACGCTACATGAAACATCAGAAGAGGTAAATATTTCGTCGACCGTCATACTTCCAAAAACTTCTTCGCAGAAACAGAATTCGACTGAAGTTCTAATTTATTGTCAGAATTTCAATCGAATGAAAAGCCCAGCCAAAATGAAGGATATATTAAAAATGTATTAAGCTCATCCTTTTCGATTATTCTGGCAACTGAAACAAGCTGGGATGAAAGCGTTAGGAGTGAAGAAATTTTTGGAAGTAACTTTAATGTATTTAGAGATGACAGGAGTTTTCTAACGTCTCAGAAAAAGTCCGGTGGTGGTGTTCTAATAGCTATTTCAGCAAACTTTAATTCAGAAATCATCACAACAAATAAATTCAATGAATTTGAGCATGTCTGGGTAAAAACCCAAATAGCTGGAGAAATGCATATATTCGCATCGGTATATTTCCCACCTAATCATGCTTGTAAGCACAACTATGAATCTTTTTTTGAGTGCGCTGAACAAATACTATCAGAACATCCACCGGAGGTTAAAGTTCACATCTATGGGGACTTTAACCAACGCAATGCTGACTTTATTCTAGACTCAGAAAACGAATGTATCCTACTGCCAGTCGTTGGGGATAACGAAACTTTGCAATTAATTTTGACAAGTCTGCAAGTTTAGGATTAAACCAAATTAATCATATAAAAACAATCAAAATTGCTATTTGGACCTCTTGCTGACAAATATCTATGAAGATTTCTGTGTAACAGAATCTATCAATCCATTGTGGAAAAATGAAGCGTTCCACACTGCAATCGAATACTCGTTATTCATTCATGAAGAACAAAGACCCAACGATTGTGAGTATGAGGATGTCTTTGAATACAATTTAGCGAACTATGAAAATATTCGAGGTAGGTTAAGTAGTGTAAACTGGCAAATAGTTTTAAGAAATGAAGAAAATGTCGAAGCATCTGTTAACATTTTTTCCGAGTATTATCTGACATAATCTCGCAAGAAACTCCACTAAAACGAAAACGACGTCATAACAATAATAAAGACCCAATTTGGTATAACCGGCAAATCAAGAATTTAAGAAATCGCAAGCAAAAAGCACACAAAATTTACAAAAGTCATAACAGTAATGAAAATTTAGTATATTACTTGGACGTATGCGATCAATTGAATTACGCTATCAGTAACGCATTGGAAGATTACAATTCAAAAACTGAGAGCGAAATAAAGTCCTGTCCAAAGAACTTCTTTAATTACGTAAAAACAAAACTGAAATCTAATAACTTTCCATCAATTATGCATCTAGACGAAAACGCGGAGGATAGCTCGGAAAAGAACTGCAATCTTTTGCAGATTTTTCCAGGAAACCTATTCTACATTTTCTGAAAATGATCGTGACCGCGACTATTTTGCATTTTTTCCAGAGTTTTCAAATGATATTGAGTGAATCAACTTCATGTCCATGACATTTTGCAGGCCCTACGTAATTTAGATGCTTCGAAAGGTCCTGGTCCTGATGGAATCCTCCTATATTTATGAAAACCCTAGCAGTAGAACTAACCACTCCATTATTTTGGCTATTTAATATGTCACTAGAATCAGGAAAATTCCCAAATATATGGAAAAACTCATTTTGATACCCATTTTCAAATCTGGAAAAAAATCAGACATACGTAATTATCGTGGAATAGCCATTATCTCTTGCAGTCCAAAACTTTTTGAGGCCATAGTAAACGAAAATTATTCAAACAAGTAAAAACCGAATAACAGACGCACAGCATGGCTTCTGTAAAGGGCTATCAAGTTCAACTAATCTTCTTGAATTTGTTGACTATACCCTGAATGCAATGGATAAAGGAAACCACGTAGAAGCTCTTTATACTGACTTCAGTAAAGCATTTGATCGCATAGATATACCCATGCTCCTATTCAAATTAAAAAAAAACTGGAATTGAGCCTACTTAACTTGAATTCTACTTAACTGATCGCCAATTAATTATAAAATTTTACAACAATAGATCAAAACCCATTCAAGCCACTTCCGGTGTCCCCCAGGGCTCTCATTTGGGGCCTCTATTATTCATAATATATGTAAACGACATTTCCTTCATTCTTGACAAACTTAAAGTGTTAATCTATGCAGATGACATGAAGCTCTTTTTGGAGATAGGGAATAAAAATGACCTCAACATATTCCAGAACGAAATATGCACATTCTACGAATGGTGCAATAAAAGCCTATTGCAACTGAATGTAAAAAAATGTAACCTTTTATCATTCAGCAGAAAAAGAACAGCATCGATTTTTTTAATTGCATTGGGAAACCAGGTTGTAGAGAAATGCGATAGAGTTAGGGATTTAGGAATTATCTTAGACTCCAAACTAACATTCATCGACCATTACAACACCATTATTCATAAAGCAAATAATATGATGGGTTTTATAAAACGTTTCTGCTATAACTTTCATGACCCATACACAATTAAAACATTATATATTGCTTATGTAAGGTCGATACTGGAATATTGCAGCATTGTATGGTCTCCATTTTCAATAGCACACGAAGAAAGATTAGAATCAGTACAAAACAATTCCTATTATTTGCTCTTCGTAAATTAGGTTGGACAACATTCTACTTCCATCATATGAGGCACGCTGCAAGCTTATAAACATTCAATCTTTGAAAGAGCGTCGTGAAACTGCAATGGTTTCATTTATTAACGATATAGTTTCGCAGCGTATTGATTCAACAAACATTTTACCGAAATTAAATTTCTACATACCATCTCGACAACTGCGTCATCGACATACATTTTAATTAATCACTGCCGTACAAAATATGCAAAATTCGGACCTCTCAATCAGATGATGGCTATCTATAATCAACACTGCGAAACTATTGACTTTACAATGTCTCGGCAGAACCTAAAAAATATTTTGTCACAATTCGTAACCTACACATCTAAATTTACATTAAATCGCAAAATTAAACACTACTTAACCAAACTATTTTTATTTTTATATACTATAATACCGTATTTATAGCATTAAGAAAATAAAGAAAAACATGTATATTGTATATGTACTAGTCTACGTCGGTTGACGAAATAAATAAATAAATAGATAGAAACCCTCGGGAAAATTATGTTTACTGAGAGCTCGGCTGAGCAAAGCTCGGTGAAAGTTCCTAAAACTTGAGATAAAACAATAAAGTTTATAGAATTTTAGGGGTGTTCGGCTACGTGCCTGTGCCCTTCGCAGCTTAGTTGGGAAAGCACCTGTCTAGCGTACTGGTTTCGTGGGATCAAACCCCACAGAAGGGAGTGGTTACCTTCCAATACATTTTCCGAACTCAATCTATCACATGTGGTGTATATGCATAAATCGAGTTTCAGACATAGTAATTTAGGGGTGTAGTTTTTCGGTAAAATTTGGTTGTATGAGGGAGGAAAAGTATATTTTGGTTTAACTTCCTGGTGTTCTTGTTTTCAACTTCAAGTGGTGATATTTCAATGTATTTTTATAGCTGAAAGCTGAAACTCGGTGACATCTAAGAACTCCATAAAATGTAGCATCTGTGAGAAAATCACGTTGATAAAGAGAGGAGGGACGTGGGGAGGGGCATCTGATTTTTTTTACCACGTGGATGACCTACAGGGTACCCGTGTTCCCATAAATTTTTATTTTCATAACTTTAACAATTTTCAACCGATTTAGATAATTTTGACAGTTTTGGAAATAGAAACTAATGTACTTTTTGCTCATTGTCAGGGTTTACAGCTTTTGTACATGGTTATACAAGAAATCTTTGAAGTAAGGCTTCGGAGTCTACACGCGTAACCAAAGGACTATCAACCAGTTTCAATTTTTTTACATGCTCATTGCGCTTCTTAGAATAGTCACAGTATATGTTCAGGGTCTCCAAAAACCCCTGGAGTAAGGCCTCAGTCATCCAAAAAATCCCAGGAATAAGGTCTTAAGGTCTGCTAGCGTAACCAAAGGTCTATCGTGCAATTTCGGTACATGTTCTTTATGGTGCTTAGAATATAATGCTTTCATAGTATATGTTCCAGGTCATCCAATGAATCTCATCCAAGTAGTTTTGTTGTTGTCATTGATTCCAGGTAGTCTACGAACTCCGTATAGTCAAGGTCTGCGGATCAACCTCAGTAATGGAGGCAGTTATCGAAGAATAAACTAGTTGCGTGACCCCTTCTTGGTATCTTGGTATATGTTTGTATTCCAAGTCAGTGGCGTAGCCACGGGGGTGGTTTTGGACATAAACCCCCCCCAGAGACTAAATTTTTAGAAGATTTTTTTTTCATATAAAAAATAATGTTCAGAAACACCTACCTCCCCCCCCCGACCAATTTTCTGGCTACGCCACTGTTCCAAGTAGTTCTTGTTGTTGTCGTGGGCTCCACGCAGTCTACAAAATCCATAGAGTTAAGGTCTATGGATCAACATCCGTTATGGAGGCAGTTATCGAAGAATAAGCAAGTTGTGTGACCTCATCTGAGTGAATGTATACATTCCAAGTAGTTTTTGTAGTTGTCATGATACTAGGTAGTCTATGAATTCCATATAGTCAAGGTCTGTTGATCGACCTCCGTAATGGAGGCTGTTGTTGGAGAATAAACAAGTTTTGTGACCCCTTCTTGGTATATGTTTGTAGCTCTTGTTGTTTTCGTGGGTTCCAGGTAGTCTACGAAATCCATACAGAAAAGGTCTTCGGATCAATCTCCGTAATGGAGGCAGTTATCGATGAACAAGTTGTGTTACTTCTTCTTAAACATGTTTGCATTTCAAGTAGTCCTTGTTGTTGTCATTGGTTCCGTGTAGTCTACGAACTTCAGTCAAGGTCTGTGGATCAACCTAAGTAATGGAGGCAGTTATTGAAGAATAAACTAGTTGCGTGACCCCTTCTTGGTATATGTTTGTATTCCAAGTAGATCATGTTGTTGTCGTGGGCTCCATGTAGCTTAGCTTAGCTTAGCTTAGACTGACTGTACATATCAATGGTTGCTACTCCGTGATTGATCTGAACTGGTGCAAATTGCACTTTGATAAAATGAATAGTGGTTGGGATTTACCAAATATTCTCAAAGTGCACATTTCAGCAGCTCGAAAATGTTGATCAATAACGGCGCCGGCCAAGTCCTTACAGTCAGTTGGGATAGGAAGGGAGTGTTAGTGTGTAGTAATTGTTGCTACTAGAGACCGAGAATACCTCTGCATCTCCACAATTACCACGGGAAGGAAGTTAGTTGGGTGGGGTAATCAGGAACATAGACCGGGATTCACCATGGAAAGTGATGTGATCTATGCAACTTCTATTCTACTAATTGTTACAGATCTTAAAATAACATAAACTACTGGAACAGGATAGAATCAATAATATACAGCTTTATGTAGTGTAGAAACAAGTATTTTACTTATTTCTAGTTATAGCATTGCTATAACAGATGTTGAATTTTACACAGCGAGTACCGATCATACTACATTATAGAAATCATAGAATAGGGAACGTTGGGCGTAAGAGATAATATACGGATCAAGTACATATAGTCGATGAAAAATATATGATCTAATTCTAATTCATAAAATGACAAAGCTTGTGACAATGACTCTTAAAGGTCATAATTCTCCAAAGTATAGTTCATGGTCTGGTTTTTAAATAAAAAATCAAAAAGGAAACACGAAACTTTAAATTTTTGGTCGTCTATTATATGAATACGAAGAGTATCAACAAAGGGTGCTCTGTTTTTTTCTTTAAATTTGGGATATGTAAAAAACAAACCTAACTTTTTAAGAATTTAGGTCAGGAAACCGAATATTTCCAGCAAACTATCCAAAGTAGCTACATGTTTTATTTTCTTCTTTATACGGGTTTTTTCAACCTTTCAAATCTAATTTCAATTTTAAGATTAAATAGCTACATGCAAAAATGCCTTTTTATAATGAATAAAACAGTAATTAGGAAAAAACAATAGTTTTACTAAAACAGATATGCACTTGATTAAAAGCTTGGGCATTGAATAGGAAGCTTATTATTATTATTATTTATCTTTATTAACGAGATTTTCGGCCCTTGGCAATAGTAAGCTTATATTTATGCATTATCTGTATGTATTTTAAGATTTCAATGAAAACATGGGTTTTAGTGAATTATACGACAATTATTCAAATATATATTGCGTGAATGAAGCAAAAGCTTGTCCTTGGAGGAAACTCACTTCCAAGTGTATGAGAATATGAAAGGT
Source organism: Armigeres subalbatus (assembly GCF_024139115.2). Taxonomy (NCBI): domain Eukaryota; kingdom Metazoa; phylum Arthropoda; class Insecta; order Diptera; family Culicidae; genus Armigeres; species Armigeres subalbatus. The sequence goes on from NC_085140.1 coordinate 275,655,331, forward strand.
GTCGAAAAGAAAAGGTGGAGGAAGAAAGTAGCTAGAATATATTTTAGATATGTAGTAAGAATAATGAAACAAAAGCCACATATCTGTTCTATTGACCTTACTGTCCGTATCCTCCTTTAAGTTTGACTTAACACATTATCAGTCAACACTATTTAAATTTTCTTAAAATTCTATATCACACATATGACCGACGGAATATTCTATACAGCTAGTGGGAACTATGGCTCAAAAACCATACCAAAAGCAAACATAAGCAAAAGATTTAGTATTGCAAATATTACCTAATCCCCTGAATATTTCCAAGTCCAATCTAAGTCCAAAACGAGGATAATTTCGCTTTTTCAACATGCCTAACAAAGTCGAAATGATAACATTGAACAAATTATTTTTAAAGAATCTGATAGGAAGCGACATCCTGTTTTATAGAAAGGATAGGTAGAAAGCAGGTGCCGGAGAGATTTTACTACTTTTTGGAATAGTAAGCCAATAATATAAAACGCACAATAATATCAAGTTCTATCCGGAATAAGGGCGAATGTCGCAAGAGAGGACTCTCCTCGTCGACTTCCCCTCTTCTATACAAAAGTGACAAGCGGCGGATTCCTCTGTGGTTCATCATTTCAGAACGATAGAAAACAATGCGAACTTTCCATTCTGAGGTGACAAAGTGCAAAGAAATCCCCCGCTTGTCACTCCTATTCAAAAGAGGGAAAATCGACGAAGATAAATCTCTCCTGTGACATTCGCTTCTCCACCAGATAGAGATTGATATACGATTAAACTATTTGATCTTGAAAATTACACAGTCTACAGAAAACAGAACAGAATAGCAAAAAGAGTTAAAATTGGAACCTCTCACCGGAATTTCATTGTACATCTGTTGCATCAAATAAAACTGGATCCAGCAAAGGCACTACTTCACTGTCCTAATACGCATAATATTAAAAAAAAAACACTTTTTAAAATTGTCAATAGATTAAAAACCAAAAATCAGCGGAATCACACGTTAAAACCTCTGGTGTTGTCGTGGGCTCCATGTAGTCTACAAACTCCATAGAGTCCAGGTCTGTGAATCAATCTCCGTAATGGAGGCAGTTATTGAAGAATAAACAAGTTGTGTGACCCCCTCTTGGTGTATGTTTGTATTCCAAGTAGTTCTTGTTGTTGTCGTGGGTTGCAGGTAGTCTACGAACTCCATAGGGTCAAGGTCTATGGATCAACCTCCGTAACGGATGCAGTTATTGAAGAATAAACAAGTTGTGTGACCCCTTCTTGGTATATGTTTGTATTCCAAATAGTTCTTGTTGTTGTCGTGGGCTCCAGGTAGTCTACGAACTCCATAGAGTCAAGGTCTGTGGATCAATCTCCGTAATGGAGGCAGTTATCGAAGAATAAACAAGTTTTGTGACCCCATCTTGGTATATGTTTGAATTCCAAGTAGTTCTTGTTGTTGTCTTGGGCTCCAGGTAGTCTATGAACTCCATAGAGTCAAGGTCGGTGGATCAACCTCCTTAATGGAGGCAGTTATTTGAAAATAAACAAGTTGTGTGACCCTTTATTGGTATATGTTTATATTTTAAGTAGTAGTATATTTTCGTTGTCTTGGGTTCCGTCATGAAGGCAGTTATTGAACATTACACACTTTTTGTGACCCCTTCTTAGTACAGTAATATCCCGATTTTATCACCCCCTTGGTGAATTTTGGGGTGATAAAGTAGAAAATGTGACAAAATCGGAACAGTTTTTATTTTAAATTTATTTGTTTCGCAAATATGCTCTCAGTTTATGCCTTGGAAAGGCAAAATACGTGAGTGGAACCCGTAATTTATTGTCGAAGAGACTTGCAAACTTCTTGACAGGTACTCATCAATAATTCATAATAAGTTACAGGCGGGGAAAGTTATTTCATGAAAATCATTGTTGTTTGTGGCAAATTGGGTAAAAAAGGTGATAAAATCGGACGTAGACAAAATCAGGGGTAAACAAAATCGAGGAGTGACAAAATCGGATCAATACTGTATATGTTAACATTTCATGTAGTGCTTTTTATTGTTCGAAGTAGTCTACGAACTCCGTAAAGTTAAGATCTGCAGATCTGCTTAAGACGCTCTTGAATACCATAATTTACTCTACAAGAGTGTAATAAAACCAGCATAAAACCAAAATGTTACTAGGGATAAAGTCAAGACCTGCTGATCAAGAAATCATCCAACAATTGAAAAAAAAATCAAGTTGTGCAACCTCATTTGAGTGAATGTATACATTCCAAGTTGTTTTTGTTGTGTCTATGAATTCCATACAGGAATGATCTGCAGATCAACCCACGAACAGAAAGCTATTGGTATATGTTTGCATTTCAAGTAGGTCAAGTTATTGTCATTAGCTTTAGGCAGTTATTGAAGAATAAACAAGATGTGAAACCTCATCTTGATATATTTGCATTTCATGCAGCTATTTGCGTAAGCCTAGAAGTCTTACTCTATAAATTTCCAGGATGGCCATTAGCATATGCCATGATTATTATTATTTAATCAGACTAAGGCCGAAGTGGCCTGTGCGGTATATAAGAGTCTTCTCCATTCGGCTCGGTCCATGGCTACACGTCGCCAACCACGCAGTCTACGGAGGGTCCGCAAGTCATCTTCCACCTGATCGATCCACCTTGCCCGCTGCGCACCTCGCCTTCTTGTGCCCGTCGGATCGTTGTCGAGAACCATTTTCACCGGGTTACTGTCCGACATTCTGGCTACGTGCCCGGCCCATCGCAGTCGTCCGATTTTCGCGGTGTGAACGATGGATGGTTCTCCCAACAGCTGATGCAATTCGTGGTTCATTCGCCTCCTCCACGTACCGTCCGCCATCTGCACCCCACCATAGATGGTATGCAGCACTTTCCTTTCGAAAACTCCAAGTGCGCGTTGGTCCTCCACGAGCATCGTCCAGGTCTCGTGTCCGTAGAGGACTACCGGTCTAATTAGCGTTTTGTAGATTGTCAGTTTGGTACGGCGGCGAACTCTATTCGATCGGAGCGCCTTGCGGAGCCGCAAGTACGTACGATTTCCAGCCACTATGCGTCTCCGAATTTCTCTGCTGGTGTCATTTTCGGCAGTCACCAGTGAGCCCAAGTACACAAATTCTTCTACCACCTCGATTTCGTCACCACCGATGCAAACTCGCGGTGGGTGGCTCACATTGTCTTCTCTTGAGCCTCTTCCTATCATGTACTTCGTCTTCGACGTGTTGATGACTAGTCCGATCCGCTTAGCTTCCCTCTTCAGTCTGATGTAGGCTTCCTCCATCTTCTCAAAGTTACGTGCCATAATATCTATGTCGTCGGCGAAACCATATAGCTGGACGGACTTATTGAAAATTGTACCACTCGTGTTAATCCCTGCTCTTCGTATTACCCTTCCAAAGCGATGTTGAATAGCAAACACGAAAGACCATCACCTTGCCGTAACCCTCTGCGGGTTTCGAAGGGACTCGAGAATGCCCCTGAAACTCGAACTACGCACATCACCCGATCCATCGTCGCTTTGATCAACCGTGTCAGTTTATCCGGAAAACCGTGTTCGTGCATTAGCTGCCATAGCTGGTCCCGATCGATTGTATCATATGCGGCTTTGAAGTCGATGAATAGATGATGTGTGGGCACGTTGTATTCGCGGCATTTCTGCAGTACTTGGCGAATGGCGAACACCTGGTCCGTGGTGGAGCGTTCGCCCATAAAACCCGCCTGGTACTGCCCCACGAACTCCCTTGCAGTTGGTGCTAGTCGACGGCATAAAATTTGGGAGAGTACCTTGTAGGCGGCGTTCAGCAATGTGATTGCGCGGTAATTGCTACAATCCAGCTTATCGCCCTTTTGTAGATTGGACACAAGACACCTTCCATCCACTTCGCGGCAAAACTTCCTCCTCCCAAATCTTGGTAATGACCCAGTGCAGCGCTCTAGCCAGTGCCTCACCATCGTGTTTAAAAAGTTCTCCTGGTAGTTGGTCAACCCCAGGGGCTTTGTTGTTCTTCAGCCGGCCAATCTCCTCCTGGATTCCCTGGAGATCCGGAGACGGTAAAATTATGTCCTGCGCGCGTTCTTTCAGGCCCATCACCATACCGCCATCTTCGTCTGCCACATCGTCATTCAGGTGTTCTTCGTAGTGCTGCCGCCCCCTTTGGATCACCTTACGCTCGTTCTTAAGAAGGTTCCCGTTTATGTCCTTACACATATCAGGCTGTGGCACGTGGTCCTTACGTGAACGGTTCAACTTCTCATAGAACTTTCGTGTGTTATTAGTGCGGTACAGCTGCTCCGTTTCTTCACGGTCTCGATCTTGCTGCTGGCGCTTTTTCCTCCGGAAAATCGAGTTTGCGCCTGTTTATATCGTGCTTCGTTCGCCCTCGTGCGGTGTTGCAGCAATCTCGGCCATGCTGCATTCTTCTCTTCCACTAACTGCTTACATTCGCCGTCATACCAGTCGTTTCTCTGATCCGAGGGCACCGTGCCAAGTGCAGCGGTTGCGGTGCTACCAATGGCGGATCGAATATCTCTCCAGCCATCTTCAAGAGACGCTGCGCCTAGCTGCTCTTCCGTTGGAAGTGCCACTTCCAGCTGCTGCGCGTATTCTTGGGCTAGTCTACCATCTTGTAGCCGCCCAATGTTAAGCCGCGGCGTCCGACTTCGACGCGTGTTGTACACCGTCGAGAGTTTTGAGCGCAGGCATACTGCAACGAGGTAGTGGTCGGATTCAATATTCGCACTGCGGTAAGTGCGGACGTTCGTGATGTCGGAGAAGAATTTACCGTCGATTAGAACGTGGTCGATTTGGTTTATGCCATGAACGCATTATATTCATGGACCACAAAGGACAAGCACCTAATTTAAAACAGACTGATATATCTCTGGTGTAGATCCTAATGCCTTACTTCAGGGTTTTTTTGAATGACCATGAAAATTTGAAATGGGTGCATCTATTCTACGTACCATAAAAGGCATGTCCCAAGTAACCAAAAGTTCCTTTAAGAGTACGTTTTTCGCTTAAGCAGCTCAGTGAAGCTGATTAAGCGCAAAACGTACTCTTAAAAGAACTTTTAATTACTTGGAGTATAACTATTCAAATAGGCCAAAAGAACTCTGGTTATTTATTTATTTATTTATTTATTTTACACCGTCTTCGAATAATTCGTACAGACTGTTGATCTTATATAAAAATACCTAATCTAATTCCTTAATTCTATTAACAAACATAGTTTTTGACATATTAAAATCAAACACATCAGCCACATCATTGAACGAACGTAAACAAGAATCGAATGGATTGTAAAAACCATAGTTAGTTCTGTGGTGTGGAAGGGTAAAAAACGGTTACGCGTGAAGTTCTTGAAGATTGTTCAAGGGTTTTCTTGGATAACAACCCAAGTAACATTTTAATTTTTATAACACTCTTGAAGACCATAATTTACTCTTCAAGAGTATTATAAAACCAGTATAAAACCAAAATGTGACTAGGGAATGAACATATGCAATGAAAGCGGTCTGAAGGGCATATGCCACTTTTGAAACAATCCGAAAGGTATCTGGTTACGTGTGAAGATCCTGAGGCCTATTCTAGCATTTTCTTGGAAGACCATAAACATATGCAATGGACGTATTCTATTCTATGTACCACAAAGGGCATGTACCACTTTTGAAACAATCTAAAAGATCTCTGATCACGCGTGTAGATTTTAAGGCCTTTTCCAAAGTTTTCTTAGATGACCAAGAACATATGCAATGAAGGCGTTCTATTCTATGTACCACAAAGGGCATGCACCACTTTTGAAACAATCCAAAAGATCTCTGGTTACGCGTGTAGACCTGAAGGCCTTTTCCAGGGTTTTCTTGGATGATCATGAACATATGCAATGAAGGCGCTCCATTCTATGTATCACAAAACACGTAGGTCCAAGCTTCAGGAGGATCTCGAAAAACTTTAAATACATGAAAATGACGATGAACGTCTTACTGTGCGTTATCAAGGATCTGCACTCATTCATTTCATTTTTTTTTTCATTTATTTAGTCTACATCTAAACAGATAACACTGAATCAACAATTTGACGCCACAATACACGATTCGAGGCCGCATCTCTCCATCCTCGAGTACGCCCCACGCTCGCCAAATCGTTTTGCACCTGGTCTGCCCATCTCGCTCGCTGCGCTCCACGTCGTCTCGTATCTGCCGGATCGGAAGCGAACACCATCTTCGCAGGGTTGCTGTCCCGCATTCTTGCAACATGCCCTGCCCATCGTACCCTTCCGGCTTTAGCTACCTTCTGGATACTGGGTTCGCCGTAGAGCTGGGCGAGCTCATGGTTCATTCTTCGCTGCCACACACCGGCTTCTTGCACACCACAAAAGATGGTCATAAGCACTCGTCTCTAGAATACTCCGAGTGCTTGCAAGTCCTTCTCGACCATGGCCCAGGTTTCATGCCCTTTGAAGACTACCGTTCTTATTAGTCTTTTGTACATGACACATTTTTCGTGGGTGCGAATCTTTTTAACCGCAGTTTCATCTGGAGCCTGTAGTAGGCCCGACTTCCACAGATGATGCGCCTTCGTATTTCACGACTAGCATTGTTATCAGCCGTTAGCAAGGATCAGAGGTAGACGAATTCCTCGACCACCTCGAAGGTATCCCCGTCTATCGTAACACTGCTTCCCAGGCGGGCCCTGTCGCGCTCGGTTCCGCCCACAAGCATGTACTTTGTCTTTGACGCATTCACCACCAGTCCAACTTTTGCTGCTTCACGTTTCAGGCGGGTGTACAGTTCTGCCACCTTTGCAAATGTTCGGCCGACAATGTCCATGTCATCCGCGAAACAAATAAATTGACTGGATCTGTTGAAAATCGTACCCCGGCTGTTACACCCGGCTCTCCGCATGACACCTTCTAGCGCAATGTTGAACAACAGGCACGAAAGTCCATCACCTTGTCTTAGTCCCCGGCGCGATTCGAACGAACTGGAGTGTTCGCCCGAAATCTTCACACAGTTTTCCTTATGACTTCTTGATTTCTCGGCGTACCAAGCATATCTTACGGCTTCAGCACTCAAAAAATTGGACGACCATTATAACGAAAACAATTTGACTTACCCTAATACCGAAATTGTTAAAAGACACATGTTAAGACTAAAAGTAAGTTAAATATCAAACTTTGGTCACCTAAAAGATGGCAAACTTATTTTATCACTTTTGAGACAAGTCCACAGACTCATGGTTACGAGTGTAGACCTTAAGGCCTTTCTACAGAGATTTCTTGGATGACTCGGAAAATATACTGTAAACGCATTCTATGCTAAGTAGCACAAAGAGCATGTACCGTATTTGAATTTGGATAATAGGCCTTTTGTTACGTGATCCTTAGGCTTAGGCTTAGATCCTTAGGCTTTACTCCAGAGATTTCTCGAATGACTAAGACCTCACTTCAGGGATTTTTTGCATTACTTGAAGCACATACTGTGAACACCTTCAATTCTAAGAAGCGCAAAGAGCTTGTAGCATATTTGAAACTGATTGAATGGCCTTTGGCCTTACTTCAAAAATTTCTTGAAAACCATGGACATAATCTGTAAAACTTAACAATTGGAAAAAAAAGTATATGAGTTTTTGTTTCCAAAACTGTCAAAACTATCCAAATCGGTTGAAAATTGTTGAAGCTATGAGAATATCAATTTATGGAAACACGGTTACCCGGTCGGCCATCCACGTGTGTTTTTTTGTTGGCCGCATAAGGGTTAAATCATGAACATTTTGAAGAACAGATAGGGTGACTATCATTAGAGTGAACTAACAATTGATTAATATTGAAAGCACCATCGAATAAGGAAGGATATCGAGTTATAGAGGTAACAGTTTGATTATAATTTGGAGGAATATTTTTATCTAAAAGGATTTTCTTTGAGTTACAAAACAGAGCTATAATAAAGGAGAGTAGTTCACGGTTTTTCCAAATTAAATAGACGATAAAATACACTCAGGGCAAGCGAAGCATATGGAAAAATCACCGTTCCTGTGCAGAGCACTACTTCCGCGTGAATGAGTGTAAATTAAATTAATAACGAAGATAATAGGACACAGAGCTACTTCTCGTGAAATCGATACGCCACAGACTGCTACCGTGAGTAGCTTTTTGTTCAAACTTCCAGGCAGCTTTCGGAACATTTAGGAAGCCATTTGATTGATGACACAGCAACAAATTGCACTGGGTGGCAGTTCCATTATCTGGCACCACGAACGGATCGCGTCCAATTGAATTATAAATGGCAGTCGTCATAAATTGGATTTCGGGTTTAAGCCGGTTGGTGGCAGCTGCCGACTAGGGTCGCATAAATTGCAGCGCATTAGCAAAACCCTAAATCCGAGAAATGCGTAGTCGGTTATCGCCAATTGGAAGGTGATGATTAGAAGCGTTGCGCTTATTCTGGACATCATTTTCGGCCTATGCAAATGAGGTAGATTTCATTTTCAGGCCCATGTGACTTTGTGCAGTAGTCGATTTCATTATATATATATCACATATTTCTCCGAAAAGCTCACCGTGTTTTCCTGACAGTGCATTTGTCGGAACTTTATCCTCGGCGACATTCAGTATTGGTCGGCGCATTACACTGAATTATTGTAAGGTACTCACAATGAATCCAAATCCTGGATACTGGGAGCGTTGTCTGAGCACCAAAATATAAAAATACCTAGCCAACGCTAGCTACTAGTCTCCAAAGTTTGATTATTCATAAAATAGACTATCGAAAATGTTTTTACAGCCTACACGGTATTTTTCGCCAAAATGTTTCTGTTTCATATTTTTGTCCTGCAGAAGTAAACATCTTAAGAGCCCATTTACAGGTGTACCAGAGCATTTTTTTTTTAAATAGGGGGAATGACGGCTTTGGCAGGTTTTGTTCTATTATTATTGGCAGGGGGTTTTTTATGTCTGAATATTAGACCTCTTCATGTTTTCAAAAGTATCAAAATTCAACCGGTCAGCCCAGAATCACAAGTCTTATGCTAAAATAAGTCTCCTGTCAAATTTTCAGCTAATTCGGATAAAATTTCGAGGTGGCTCAAGTCGATTTAGTGTTTTTGGGCTATATTCAATTTTGGAAAAATCTAACAAGTGATATAAACGTCGAAAACTATCGCATCAACCTCTAAACGGAAGCTTTTGGTGTGCTCGACAAGTTTTGTAAACAGTGCGATTCGTTTCGTTCACGTTTTGTCCATGTAAAAGTGATTTTTAAGCTTTTAAGTGCATAAAAATACTGTTTCCCCCAAAAATCGTTGTTCTATAAAATTCTTGACTTTATGACAAATAATTGTTAATTTATTATATTATTATTTCTCTTTTTTCCCTGGAAATTTGAGTACATAATATAATTGCCCATGTGTGATTTATCGTTAAATTCTTAAAAATCAGAAGCTGAACATTTGTCAAAAATTTGCACGCTGAGATTTTTTTGAACAAGTTGTTCAAACAAAGAAGCTTCGATTTCACTTGTTACTACGATGCACTCAATGTTAAAAGGATGCAGACATATGGTGAAATTAACAAAATTTTGAAGTCATTTGTTGTAAGCATCAAATATCATATGATTTGATTTATGTTTTGTTCAAACAACTTGCTTGAAGAAATCCTAGCGTGCAAATTTATGACAAATGTTCAGCTTCTGATTTTAAAGAATTTAACGGTAAATCGCACATGGGCAATTATATTACTCAAATTTCCAAGGAAAAAACGAACAGTGGGTAATGTCTGTGACATAACCGCTAAGTGGACGTAGGACTTGACTTGACCATGCCTTTAAGATACATAATATGTCCAAATTTCTCACATCTACTATTTTGGATAAATAATCGGCGTTGCATACCATTCCTTGGCAAAATCTTCTCATCAAACCGACACAGAAATCAAATCTACCTCGAACAAGAATCATCAAAAACAATTCAGGAAGTATCTGTCCGGTCACGGAATATTAGCCTCGACAGTGGCAACCTTCCCACTGAAGGACTGCCTGAAATAAGCCACAAGTTGGCCCAGCAGGGGATGTAGGGCCTCCTAATCCGTGCGATAGCGACTGAAGGAGAACATTATTTTTAACTCATAGAGCCTTGAAAAAGGCTGTTTGCCAAAGTCCGAAAAGTAAGAAAACGATCTTTTCAAATAACCGCGAATTTCTAGTGGTGACTGAATGCTCTGCGAGCGAATGCACTTTTATTTTATACCTTATTTTGAATCTTCTCTGCTTTCCAATTGGTGGGCCAATCAGCCAGTGTCTTGTATCCCGCTTCTTTGTCAGCCAAAGCGTCATCATCATCAACGCGTTCGAGAAGGGCTTCTTCTTTTTTACGCTTGTTGCTCGCTGCTGGCGTCTATTTCCTAACGGGACTTTTCGCTTGATACAGGCCAATAAGCCGGGCAAGTGAGCTTAGAATTGCAGTTCAGGTGGGAAGTACGTGTTCTTTTCTGAGACAACATTGTTAGTAGTAGAAGGAAGGAAACACCCGGACATGGGATTTCGGGTGATAAGATTTAGAATTGGTAACATGGGACGATCATTCAGTCACGTTCGCTTTGTGTGCGGTCAAACAATGCTTATCTAGATATTTCTTGATCAATGCCAAAAAAATCCAACATTTGATGAAAAATCGATTGATAGTTTATTAATGTTTGAGCTCTTATCGGTGTTTTTTTTAATCCAAATATCCAAATATTATGTGAGAGATTTGGACATCTAATATTTTTAATTTTATAAAATCACGCATAAAATTTTATCACTAGAATATTGGAAGCTTTGATATTGATCTCTATTATTGGCTCTCTGAAGAACCGTTTGTTTTTTGGACATACATGCTGCATCATGTGGCTTTTCTTCAGCCTGTCTCGGCTCATCCCCGATGCCGGCCGGTCTCGGCTCGACTCTGCTGCTGCTGCCGGTATCTGCTCAGCATTGCTGCTTTGTCGGGTCTGTAGGATGTAGAGATGTCGTAAAATCCCGATTAATCGATTAGCTACTAATCGATTACTCTTGATTCTTGTCGATTATTGAATCGATTAATCATTGTATCCAGCTTTTTACGCTAGCTATAAATTAACTAATCGATTACTCTTGATTCTTGTCGATTATTGAATCGATGAATCATTGTATCCAGCTTTTTACGCTAGCTATAAATTAACAAGGGGTGAATCGAATTTGACATGTACTGTGGACAAAATTCGAAGTGATGTTCTGAAATATCTTAGTAGACATGATTTAGAGTCTACACTTGTGGATCTGTCATATTTGTGTTTAAAATGAGTGGAAGGGTTAATTTTGTTTTACTAAAATATGAATATACTTAATTTCTTATAATTTCAGAGCTTAGGCCAGACTGGGATATGAACTGCTTCGAGAATTAAAAACCCAGATTAATCCACCTAGCGTTGGTGGTGCCTTTCTCGCATTTAGTTGAGACACCAACCTTATATGGAGTATATATGGTCCGATGTACCATTTTCTTCATAACTTTCAAACGCAATGACCGATCGTTATCAAATTCAATAGTGATCAACAAGGCTTTGTCCCCTGTCGAATGAAACTTGTTGCGAGAAAATCGGTTAAGGATTACTATACGAAAAGTTGTCTAATGTTTTTCATAGCTTTTGTGCACACACATACGCACACACATACACACACATACACACATACATACACACGGACAGACAGACATGTGCTCAGCTCGTCGAACTGAGTCGATTGGTATATAATACTATGGGTCTCAGAGGCTTCTATCAAAAGTTCGTTTTCGGAGTGAAATGATAGCCTTTCGGTACAACTTAGTTGTACGAGAAAGGCAAAAACAGAAAACGAAAAGATGTCTCAATCCACAATGGAGGAAGGAGGATTTCTGTGTGGGAAATAAACAGCCAACAACCACTAACTTGAAAATGAAACTTTCAGATAGTTTCGCTGTTTATGTCCAATACAGCACATTCGGAGCACAGAACTGTTCCGATTTGAATCTGCAGTAGACTGTACCGAGATGGCAGCTTTATAGTCGTTGTGTATTGATCCTACGAAATACGAAACGCCACAAAAAGCCCTTTTGCGAAATTAAAAAGTAAAGCTATTTCTTGTGCATTGTTTTCCGTTTCAAATCACTTCGTATTACCTACTACAGTATTAATTATGGATTATTATCTCTTGGCTAATAGTCACCAAAAGACCAAAAGATCTTCTTGGCTGATAGTAGAGCTAAAAATCGTCAATTTAGGAAGTTCGTCCGTTATTTTTCATACAAGGGTGGATTTTCAATACCTTCCCCAAAATTTGCCTCATGTAACAATTTGTTGCACTCATTGTTTGATTTTACACCTTCTCGTGCACTTAAATGATAAATATTCTAGATGGTCATCCTGCGGCCACATAGCTATTGATAGGAAACAGTGTGGCTCTATTGGTTTAGAGCAAGGCGACTTACACTCGAGCTTATACTGAAACACGAAACACATCTGATACTGAGTTTACTCAAATTAATGTCAGATATTGTTCAGCAAAAATCACATAAATTGCTCTAAACCACATTGATTGGAATTACAATTTTAACAAGATTTTTGTAGGTTCTATCAGGCCTTCCGGAGAATCACACATAGTCCATCGTTTGAATTGTGTCCCCATTAAAATTTCTTCGAAGACAGCTACAGTATAACCACAACTTCGTATATTCCGGCAGCCCGAGAAAGAATGCCATGCGTACTCCAGAATGTTTATGAACGCCTGAAAAGTATTTATGAATATATAGAAATATTTGATCGAATGAAATGAAATCTCAGAATAAAATATGAAACCATTTTCCATGCTTCGATTTACAGCAACATTTTGACAGCTTTATGTTCACATCGAAAAAAGTTTACAAATCACGGATTGCTGAGATCCATCTGTCTCAAGAATTATAGTGGACACAGCATATGTCAAAAGGGGTGATTCAATGATTTATGGCACCGTCGCGTAAAAAGCTGGATAGTAATCGATTAAAAATTAATCGATTATCACAACGATGAATCGATTAATCGAAATAATCAATTAATTTTCGACATCCTTATGATGTCGTAAAATTCTGATTAATCGATTAGTAACTAATCGATTACTCACGATTCATCTCGATTATTGAATCGATTAATCGTTGGGTAATAATCGATTCAAAATTAATCGATTATCACAACGATGAATCGATTAATCGAAGTAATCGATTAATTTGCGACATCTCTAGTAGGATGGACTGCTTCTGTACTGGCTAGGTTTCGGCTGATGATGGTGGCTTCGATGGTGTCGAGCCGAAAAAGTGGTCGGTGCAGACTTCATTCCCTGCTAAAAGGTGTGAGTGCTGTTCAATCGATGATGCGGTTGCTTCGCTTGTCCCGGTCAGAATGAGAGGAAAAAATCGCGTTACGCTATTTTATGGCTTCTCGGCAGACCCAGCGGTTGCTCATTCGCTGGTGTCCGCACCAATGAGAACGTGGTAATGGAATGATGCAAGAATTATGCGGTACCCATATTTATAGGTTCCCTAGATCTCAATGTTTTTCATTGAAAACAGTTTCATGCCTATTGAAACAAGTTTTTCGGGTCTTATCAAGCATGGACATGAAAGGCATACTTGAAATCTGTCGATTGAGGGGCTTACCGCATAAATTCGTCCATTGAGACGAATGCTATTAACGTTTAAAATCTTTCAACACAGCGTAACGCGGTCGATTTGAATATTTTGGAATGACACCCGGAATAGTAAAGAGAGACGTAAGTCCTACGTCAAAAGAGGAATAATAATATAATAAATTTACAATCATTTGTCATAAACTCAGGAATTTTGTAGAACAACGACTTTTGGGGGAAACAGTATTTTTATGCACTTAAAAGCTTAAAAATCACTTTAACATGGCCAAAACGTGAACGGAACGAATTGCAATGTTCACAAGACTTGTAGAGTACACCAAAAGCTTCCGTATAGAGGTTGTTGCGATAGTTTTCGGCGTTTATATCTCTTGTTAGATTTTTTCCAAAATTGAAAATAGCCCAAAAACACTAAATCGACTTGAGCCACCTCGAAATTTTATCCGAATTAGCTGAAAATTTGACAGGAGACTTATTTTAGCATAAGAATTGTGATTCTGGGCTGACCGGTTGAATTTTTGATACTTTTCGAAAACATGAAGAGGTCTACTGAATATGCTCAAATTTGGCAAAATATTCTTTGCATATCAAAGAACATTGTGGCCAAATTTCATAAAACTTGGTCGACAAAAACCCCCCTGCCAATAATAGAACAAAACCTGCTAAAACCGTCTTTCCCCCTAGTGAAAAAGTTAAAGTATGTTAATTTGTGAAAGTATGTTATTTTGTGTTCCATATTTGACGGCAAAGTGGTGGGTTGACATCAAGGCGTTCAATAGCTCTGGTCCCCTCAATTTCCTATCTCATGACAAAGACCGCCGGGCAGCCTGGATACTGTTGCCCTTATGACATCAGCATAGGTAAGAAGCTATTTATCTAGCCTCTATCCACAACGAGGTGCAGCTCTACCAGCGACCCCGGTAAGGTAACTTACTGAAACCTTTCTACCACGAAAAATGAAGAAATAAGAAAAAGAGAACGTGACTTTGATTGGATACTCGGTACCTGGAATGTCAGAACTGTAAACTGCAGAAGGTTAGAGGCGGCCGCTATCCAAGAAGTTCGATAGCCTAGATCCGGAGAACGTGAATTCAGAGCTGTGACGTCGATGATGGATTCCCTCCCGTCTCTGCGAAATGTACTGACGCACAATGGCGGAAACCCCGACAAAACCTTCAATTTTGTTTGTCTGTTGAAACTCGTATTTTTTCAATTTCACACATATATTAAATGAACTGATTCCAAAATTTGAAGTTTGTATCTTGTAAATTTATTTCTTGCTGGCTTGTTGAAGTTAATGCTGTAAAGCATCTCCCGTATGGCAAAAATTTGACTAAACTTTTTTCGGGAAAGATTCTATTTGTCATCTGCTATTTGTTATCTGCTTTCTGATGGTTAGTGTGGTTTGGTCCTAGCTGCTCCAAAGCTGGAATTGACTATTTCAATGTAAGAATGAGGACCTTAAGGCAAGGGCTCCTGGAAGTACTTTAGTTTGAGTAGCATGGTATATGTTGAATAACGATTCTAACCTCAACATGAATTTAGCGTTAAAAAATTACTCTTAAGTGAAAAATCCGAGCAACATTACGTTTTGTCCTGCATATGTATGGAGGCCCGCCACTGTGTTTGTTAGCCAGTCTAACTTCCAGCTTTGCTAACGCCTCCAGCTAACTGTAACCTCTGGCGTTAGTCAGACTGCTTCTCCTTGAGTGCATCCAGCATACAGTACAGTTATTCTGCTCCACCTTGGGGGTACGTAGCAGCTACACATGAAGATCGCCAAATCACGAAACCTTCGTTTGAGTTGTCTATTACTTTTTGAAAAGGGAATTTGCCCATCACTTGGATGGCCACAATCACAACAATTGATGTACGGTGTTGGAATGATTGAGGTTTAACAGAATGATCTCAATTCATTCCGGCTCGCCATCACCGGTCAATTACGACCTCCAGTTTGCAGAGCCCAGTGCAGCAACGTGTCCATCATCGCCACATATATTCTACATTTAACAGATCTGTCCGGACCTTTGCAGTGGCCAAACGCCATGTATTTGAAGCATCACTCCATATGTTTGGTGACTCGTGGGGTGAGTCTCAACGGACACACCGACCATCCGACTTTCAGCTTGCCCACCTCCACCACTTTGTTGCTCGTAACATATTGCATTCGACGCAGAATCCTTTCCCATTGTTTCCTATTGAAAATAGGCCAGGTCGGACTATGGGATCGAAAGTTATGACCTCAACCGATTTGCTCGCAACAAATTGCATTCGACGCAGAATCCTTTCTCATTGTTTTCTATTGAAAATTGGCCAGGTCGGACTATGGGATCGGAAGTTATGGCCAAAATACAAATAGCTCGACGAACTGAGATGATGTCTCTGTGTGTGTATGCGAGCACCGAAAGTGCGAAAGTTTAGCTCACTTTTTTGGTACTTATTCTCAACCGATTTACTTGCAACAAGTTCCATTCGACTCGGAATCCTGTCGTATTGTTTTCTATTGAAAATTTGGAAGATCGGACTATGGGCACAGAAATTATGGCCAAAATACTTTGTGTTATAAAAAAGCGCGTAAAAAAAGTCTAGCTCACTTTTAATGCACTTACTCTCAATCGATTTACTCACAACAAATTGCATTGGACACGGAATCCTGTTCTATTATTTTCTATTGAAACTTCCCTCCCTCTTCATACCGGAGTTTGGCAGAAGGACGGTCATGAGTTTTATATCAACAAATCTCGGGTACTTATTCAAAAGGACGTATGTGATTTTGTAAACAAAGATTCAAACGTCGATTTGTCCAATCTGATGGCACTCCCACGCAAACCATCACCACAGACAGGTAGGGGAAGCCTTCGGCTACTGTTGGTGTTGTTATGGCCAAAACATTATTTTTATGATGTACGAGTAAGGCACTATTACCGCTAGTTCTATTTCTGCTGTTTGATTATTTAATTTTTATATTCCATCTTCTGAGTTGTCACAAATCCTTAAAATAGAATTGGAAATCAAACAAAAAGTAACCATTTTGTTAAGAAAATTATTTAGGGCTTTTTAGTGGAATGTCTTCATTTGTCATAAGACGAGTTTGTACCTCCCCATTTAAATCCACCACTTTATTGTACCTTGACAGATACGTATTTCGACCTCATACGAGACGATGAAGACGACCTTACTGTTGAGGTCGAAATACGTATCTGTCAAGGTACAATCAAGTGGTGGAATTAAATGAGAAGGTACAAACTCGTCTTATGACAAGAAAAGTAACCAAAAAGATTGGAGTAGCTTTTGCGAGACAAAACAATAATAATTCATAGTAATCCCATTGCGTAGTACCTACAACCAATGTCGTGGGCAGCTAGACAAAATTTATATAGCGTCGTGTACGATACTAAGAATGTGTCAAAAGCGAAATCGACCGACAGGGTACAGGTGGCAAGCCCAACTGACTCAGCAAATTCATGGTACGCTATTTACCATCTCGGATGCTTAGCTCCGGCTATCCGAAGAACAAAAGCAACGCGAAAGCTTTCAACATTACAACAAGTGTAATCTAATATCGAATTACAAATTCGCCTTGATGCACGCGCTAGACTAGAGATAAACCACGCTCCCGATGGCGGCGATGTTCCTTCGGACAGGATAATGCAACGTGATTACATTTCTGGCGTAAGAAAGCACTTCCAGCAACTGAGAGGTGACTTTTACAGCTGGGTAGTTATCAATGATATTGATATAGGAAAAACAAAAAACTGTGCCATGGCATCTATAGTTGAGGGTCATTCTAGCATTGAATGAATTTTCTTTGCAAAATGTAACAGTTCATCAATATTTTGTTATCAAAAAATGTTTTTGTGCTTTTCGATGGAACACTTATAAAGGTGTTTGACACTACTATTTTGATGATAATTGCAATATGGTCGTCATATTTTGAACTCGACTTTGAATTTCGTTCGATTGTTTTTTATTGAACTGAAGATCAATCCAACTGCAGCTATGATAGCTGAAAAATAAACACATAAACATCCCTAGTAACATTTTAGTTTTATGCTAGTTTTATAAGACTCTTGAAGAGCAAATTATGGTCTTCAAGAACGTTATAAAACTTAAAATGTTACTTGGGATAAACACAATGTGTGCATCGTAAGTCGGTGAACCAACCGAAAATGCTGTGAAAATTAAACTGTAAAATAGTACATGTAACTATTATATACACCTTCTTCTTCTTCTTATTGGCATTACATCCCCACACTGGGACGGAGCCGCCTCGTAGCTTAGTGTTCATTAAGCACTTCCACAGTTATTAACTGCGAGGTTTCTAAGCCAGGTTACCATTTTTACATTCGTATATCATGAGGCTAGCACGATGATACTTTTATGCCCAGGGAAGTCGAGACAATTTCCAATCTGAAAACCGAAAATCGAACCCAGCCACCCTCAGCATAATCTTGCTTTGTAGCCGCGCGTCTTATCGCACGGCTAAGGAGGGCCCCTATACACCTATGAATGCATTTAAAACTATTCGAGAAATCATTAAAAATAATAAGACAAGCAAACAATTCAACCGTATCACAAATGAGCAGCTCCACTACTGTGCCATTGCCACTCATCTAGTTATGCACTGCAAATTCGAGCATAGGGGTTCAGCCTTTAATCCATCAAAGTGTAGCAAGCTCTGTCAAACTAAATCCCGTATGCTTTTCATTCTTCTCTTCCCAACGCAGACTAAAACGAAATGCATCCAAACTAACGGCGGCCGATGCTCTCTCGTTGCTGTCGCTGCTGAACTCCCGTGATCCGTATCCCTCGATGTCAGACTATTTCCCGCTCGTGCCTGCCAACGGCCCGAACGATGTTCTACCGTACTCGCCCAACTCGGTCTACCAGGATGTGCCCCTCTCGTTGGCATTGGCCCAACTT
Source organism: Armigeres subalbatus (assembly GCF_024139115.2). Classification (NCBI taxonomy): domain Eukaryota; kingdom Metazoa; phylum Arthropoda; class Insecta; order Diptera; family Culicidae; genus Armigeres; species Armigeres subalbatus. The sequence goes on from NC_085140.1 coordinate 275,673,938, forward strand.
GGTGGCGCACCCAGAAATACCGCACGACTGGCACCCTACAGCGATGACGAGGGCGAGTGGTTGAACACGTGGACCGAGCCCGCCGTCGACTATCTGGGCTTCCCGGTGGACGTTGACACACTTTCTCGGCTGGAAAAAAATCTCGACGCTAAACCGACTAAGAATGGTAAGTTGAAGGTCTATGTTTAAGGAATAATTGTGTACATGGATTTAAATGTAGGGGGAATGGAGTGGGTGTGGGTAACGACTTCAGAGTTGTAGCCTTCGGCAAGTACCACATTTAAAACATCCATGCTACGCTCACCGCCATGTAAAATTAAACACGAAAATCAATTACACATAATTCAGCACCCGCATTTCAAAAGGGCGAAACTGCATTAAAAGAACTGTAAAGAAAAAATTCTCCCGTCGCTGGTGAGCTAATTTGTGTCCACCATCGCAATCCAGCGTCATTTTTTTTATTATTCTTTATTAAGGTGTTTTTTTAATTCTAGATTAAGTTCAACACCGAAATGCGTCATTTATTTAAAGAAGAGTTTCTCTGCTTTCATCAGGGGTGTTGGATTTACGAAAGCAGTTTCACCCTCCTGAAATGTTGGAACCGCATTTTGAGAAGTGCTGAAAAATTAGTCAAACTTCACTAAAAAAAGACATTCGGTGCACGCACATTCGAAGTAGACCTGTGCGGCCGCTGGTAATTTTCTCACGCCGCCGCCGCCATTAAAAATGGATCGCATGAAAATTTTCCACGCCGCCGAATATTTTTCATCACGCCGATGCCTATTGAACGACTATTAAACCAGTAGAGATTAACGGGATTCGTACTGAGTATGTTTACTGGTTCATCCTATCGCAAATATATATTTTAGTCAAATTCATATTCTTCTTCCTCATTGGCATTAAATCCCCTACTAGGGTATTGCCACCTTGCAGCTTAGTGGCACTTCCACAGTTATTAACTCGAATTTAATTTATTGGATTTTTTCGGTGATAATTAATACTACTCAATACTTCGCCCAAATTGAATCTTATTCGAACTGTATTTCATCAATTTTTCGCCATTGGATTTCATAATTAGGATAGCTTTGATCACCGCGTGACTTTATCAAAATTAATTTATTGGCTTTTAAAAATTCATTTATTTTATTTGGAAACTGTAAAAAAAAATATTTAACCAGAAATTCGTTCGCGAAATTTTCCAGGAACTTCTCCAAGAAATTATTGTTTCATAAAATATTTTAAGAGCTCCTTCGAATATTCCCACGAAAATTCCATCGTGAATACCTCAAAGACTTCCTGGGGGAATTTTAAGAAGAAATGCCGATGTAATTTTACGAGAATTTTGTTTGGGATAGGGATTTATAGGAGTATTTTCGATGTAATTTTCGGGGAAACTCCTGAAGGAACTCGAAAATAGAAAAATTTGCAAAGGCGAAATTTCGGTGGAAGTACCAGGAATAAAAATTGGGGGACATTCGGAAGGAATTTTTTGAGCTGCCGGATAAATTCCAAATATAATTTCCAGAGAATATTTTGAGTGCATTCCAGAAGAATTTGTTAAGGAATTTCTGAAGGTGGATTCTTGAACGAATGTTTCGGGAAATACCTGGAGGTATTTTCTGGAGAAATTCGCAATTGAATTTCCGTAAGTATTCCTTAAAAAAAATCTGGAGATATTTCCGGGTTTGAGGGGGAGTTGAGTAAGAAATTCTATGTGACATTCGAAAAGAGGTCAGTGGAAATTTCTGGGGAGTTCTCGAAGTAATTCATGAAGAGTTCTTGGGGGAATTTCTGGAGGAAAAAATCCTTAAGGAAAACCTGGCGCACATTCTAGAGGACTATTCGTAAATAATCTAAATAATCCCCAAGCAGGAGTTCACTGGGAAATTTCATAATCGCTTATATGGAATTTCTGGACCCCAGAGAAATTTTAAAGAAACTTCTGAAGGAATTATCGAAGAAACTTCCTGATGAATTTTGATAGAACTTTTGTAGTAATTCCGGGAAAAAATCTTGGACAAACTTTTCGAGGAGTTTCTGGAGAAGCCTCCCAAATAATTCCTGAATGAACTTCCCAACTTATTTTTGGTGGGATCGTCGGAAGAATTTTTGGGAGAACTTTCGGAAGAATTCCTAGAGAAATTTCGGGATAAAATCCTGAAGGAGCTTCCGAAGAAAATCCTGAAGGAACTTACGTAGGAATTCCTGGGGGAGCTTTCAGAGAAACTCCTGGAGGTACTCTCAGAGGAACTCCAGGAGGAGCTTCCGAAGGAATTCCTGGAGGTACTTCCGGAAGAATTCCTGGAGGTACTTCCGGAAGAATTCCTGGAGGTACTTCCGGAGGAATTCCTGGAGGACCTTCCGGAGCAATTCCTAGAGGAACTTCCGGAGGATTTCTGGAGAAACTTAGGAAACTTAGGAGGTATTTCTTAATGAACTACCCAACGAGCTCGTGGAGGAACTTCATTAGGAATTCGATGATGAACTTCCGAAGAAATTCAGGAAAATTTTTGACGCTTTAAATAAGTTCACGCCGACCCACGCCGCCGCCGCCGATCACCAACGACGTGACGCCGCCACGCTGCCCTAGCTGGCTGAAAGTGATCTACCACGCCGCCGCCGGTAAAATTTCAGTCGGCGCACAGGTCTAATTCGAAGTCGTCAATTCTAGACCAACATTTGAAAAGGGCTTAACAGCCAAAATTTATTCCTTTCGAATCCTCGTGTACATACAAAGCTTTATACATAGACAATGTAGCACAGGTACGACATATGATTTCGACTATTCCCACGTGAGGTAACCGTGCTGTTCATTTTATTTTTCGTTTTTTTAACTAGTTTTATTTGCTTATTATCTAATACATGCATTCATCTCTTAGACTAGGTGTTCCGTATGCATTCGACTCCTAGCAACATTTTTCTCGTCCGTAACTCGCTGGCACTCCTCATCAAACCAACCATTCCGTTGGCGGAAGTTGCCAGGTGTGTTTGTGGATATTTTTACGTGCAAAGTACGTACTGCTGATTACCATCTCTCTAGCATCAGCAAAGATTGCAAGTCGCAGCCCATTATTGTTGGTAGCGGAATGAAGGCTGTCCGTACCAATGAAAGGGCGAAAGAAACTTTCTCTTCCGATCTGCGCATTTGCATCCCCGATTACAATCTTTACATCGTGTGTTGGGCACTCTCCGTAGGCCTTATCAAGGCTCCCATAGAACTCATCCTTCACGTCATCAGATTTATCGTTCGTTGAGGCATACTTTTAGATATGTCCTAGTCTACACATACACAGCCAGTTCGTGAAAGAATCCTGGAAAGTGATAGACTCGACTATGTCTATCACTTTTATTGTCATTAATTACGTTCGAAGCACATCGTTAATGAAGTTCAAACATAAAAGCGGCCAGGCCTACTGTGCATGGGTTTACCAGATTAAATTATTTGAAAAAATCATAAGGGTTGTGTACAAGACACGACCGCCCGACGTAAACTACGTGAAACAGTTTGGTGAAATGAAGAATCTAGTGCCATTATCCATGAGTATTACAAAATTACTCTTTGGATTTCTTATGAAATTTACATTTTAAAAGGAACTAATATATTTATGTAATTAAAACAAATTTATTGAATTCTCGAGTTTTGTATAATATGAGTAGTTTAGTTTTGTTTGTTTAAATTCAATTCATTGTTCTTTTTCGAATTTTTCGAAAAATATTCTAAATGAGCTTAACTAAGCTTGGGTATTTCTAAATTTCAATTTATCAGGTTTAATTGCACTTTTTACTGTATATTTTACTACATTCCATTCCATTACTGTATGGGTATTTCCATAAAAACTTTAGAAATGAGGATAACTACCGTCAAATCCCTGACGACGCACACATGTTTATGCAAAGACCACGCGTCAAAGCGCACTCTTGATTTCGCTACTGACGGCATCATTTCGATTGAACTGTCTCCATCTCCATCTTTCGATTGATTGTTAATAATCCGCCTTCCCAATCACAAGCTGCAACAAAATCAAATAAGATCTTGAGAGAATTTCACCTGGCTGCCACTGATGCCATCCATACGAATTCATATTTGTAGCAACTGCTCCCGGGGCGTACTCGTGATTCTGCTACGGACGGCAACATTATGGCGTCGCCAAGTGGTTAATTTGCTCTTTGAACAATATTTGCCTCACCTCTTCCTTTGCATAGGATGGTGGCCCTGAGAAGAACCGATTGATTCGTTCAGCAACTCCGCCGATGCTGAGACCGCCGCCCGAGACATTTCTAATGAAATGCCACGCGCGCGGGGGAGAGCAGTTTTCTTATCATCAATAAAGATGGCTCATTAGTCCCGCCTCTTTGTTGTCCGGTATGGCTGCAAATATTGTGTAACCGTCAAACACTCACCAAAGGGGCGTGGCTACAGGTTCAACTTTATTGATTACAAGAAAGCAGCACTTCCGCGCGCGAGCCATTTTGTTCGAGATGTCGCGGAGAGCAGACCGTGGTACCACCTTCGGCATCGGCGGAGCTCCTACCGGAAATTTTATTCCCGGCGATGGTGTGGGTCGCGCGGTCGTCGTCATCAACATTAGCAGCGCTCAGATTAAATTTTCTTGTATGAAATAGGGGGAATGACGGCTTTGGCAGGTTTTGTTCTATTATTGTCAGGGGGGTTTTTGTTGACCAAATTTTATGAAATTTGGCCATAATATTCTTTGATATGCTATGATATGATATGATATTTGATATGAAGTACTAACGATCGGCTACCATCAATGAAAGTGGCTCTTGGGAGCGTCCACAAATTACGTAACGCTTAGAGGGGGGAGGGGGGTTGGGCGAACTGTGACGACCCATACATAATTTTTAGATGCTTCATACAAAAAGTGTGACATAGGGGGGATGGGGGTTGAAAATGCCCATTTTTTGCGTTACGTAATTAAAGGATCTTCCCATAAGGTGACTCGGGGAGGCAGTACACACCGTGTTATTTTTCCTATCTTTTGTCTTTTTCTAACATTGTCACCTCGTAATTTTGGAGTGGCGTATTTCGGTTTTCAGTTGTTTGATGTAACTGTAAATGTATCAGCATGTAGATTGCGAGTAAGCACGCGCCGGTGATACTTTTTCAAAATCATTTTTGTTGTAAGAAAAAAAATTAAGCATTAATGATAATCTATAGTATCAATAGAATTGGCAAATTGCTGAAGGGTTTCCGAATCGATTGATAAGCAAATGTCGAAAATCCATCGAAAGATAAAGACGCTATAAGCGTTTGAAATCTATCCTAATTTTTGTGACAGTCTCGAATTTGGAAATTTCCGTTTTAAACCCTGTATCTGAGTCTTCCCCTTAGACGAAGTTTACGTCAAAAAATCTGTAGCAAACATCAATACTGACGCCATACAATTTTCTTCAGTCATAATGCGAATCAATTGTTTGCATGGTCTCCTTTCTATACTTGCTTGGGATTCAACTACCGACGTTAGCTTTGCGCTTTGAATAAAGTTCATCTCGGAACCGATTTCTTTTTTCAATCATCAACAGGAAAAATAAAAAAATAGAGTCTCGCGGGAAAATTTCATGTTGTGCCGACAACATCCAAATCGTTGCAAACGCCACATTAGTGAATAAATTGCTGTAGCAATCTTCCGTTAACAGCCTATGCTCGGACCGGCACTAATGCTATGATTCCGCTACCGATGCCAAACAATTATGCTTTGTTCTATGAAGAAAGTGCGTCTAATATCAACATTCTCAATCACTAAAATCATATAACTCCGAATTACGCTAGAAAATTTCACCGAAGAATTTTCCAGTTCCTAACGGTTGCACTTTAGGAAAATTATTTCAACTTAACCTTCCTCCCAAATATAATGATGGTCCTGAAAAGAACCGATTAATTGCCACTTATGTGCCTTATCATCAGCCACTGGGCTGCGCGACCGCCATCCGATGATTCGGCTCAACGAACGCCGTCGATTGCCAGATCCGCCGAAGATGGGACACGTATGAAAATCAGGGTTGTTAACGTTAATTAACGATTAACGCCGTTTCGTTAATTCGTTAACGTTAATTTCAACGATCAACGATATTTTCGTTAACCTTTATAAAACGTTTATCAACGGTAACAGTAACGATCTCCGTTAATTAAACGTTAACGGCTTCGTTATTTTACACGTTTTTTAAAGGATTTTTGTTCTTTTATTGGCAAGAGTTTTTGTTTGTCAACATATGTAAAATTTTTTGAGACATAAGGCGATTTGATACACAAAAAAATTTAAAAAAATTTAAGATCATGTAAAATTTGTTTTCAATGATAGAACTTCATTACTCATCTACTTTCATTAGTCAGATGACGGTATATGTCACAAGATAACAATGTATTGGCAATTAAAAGTGAAGTTAGGTTTCGAAAAAAATATTTCAAAACAGGAATCAAAATTTACTTTAATTGTGAGAATTAAAGCAGGGTTTTCATTACCAAACATAATCTACCATTTCAAAGACAAGAAACAGTGCATATAATGCATTAATCATCAATTTATCGAATGATGATCCTTCATTTTTAAACTCACTTTTATCTGCCAATAAGAGACTAGCAGACTCGTCGAACTTCGTTTCATCTAAAATTGATTTATTCTCTGATTAGTTCTCGAGTTGTGCAGAAATTAGTATTTCATTGGTATGGGAGCCCCCCTTTCCAAAGGGGGAGAGGTCTCGAACCACCTTAAGAACCTTCCCCGGCCACAAAAACCTCTACATACAAATTTTCACGCTGATCGTTTAAGTAGTTTCCGAGTCTATAAAGGTTAGACAGACAGAAATCCATTTTTATGAATACAGTTTTATCATATTATCAATATTATTAACTCATAAACCCGAATTTTGTATTTAATGAAAGATGTCACCATGAAACTGTATTCATGACATAACGATATGCCCAATGAAAGATCTTTTTCGCTTAGTATTTTCAATGAATGCAATAAACAAATAGATACACTTTTCTCATATTCTTGTATTGCGCATAACTGTATTTTCATTTCTCGAAGTTGTCAAGTTTGGTATCCATGAATGCATCTAACACCAGCAGCCCACACATATGTTTTAACTGCTCGCATATTGAATGACCTCCTGAAGATGTACAAGTTGTCATTTCATTAGTTCCAATCGCATATTATTTTTCCATGATAAATCTTGATCTGGCTTGAATGGAAATATTAATAAGACTGTCATTGGCTTTTCGGTGGTGAACTACGATTGATAATGAAAAAATCTATGACCCATGGATACCGCATTGGCTTAGAAACGAACTGATTGTTTATTGGGCAGGAGCTAAGGAGAAAAAACTAACGAGCAGATTACCGATGTCCGTTGACGTTGAATCAACGCATGCCGTTAACGTTAACGTTACAATCCAAGTAGTTCAACGCAACGACGTTGACGTTGAACCAAGAGAAAATTAACGTCAACGGCGTTAATCGTTGATTAACGTTAACAACCCTGATGAAAATATTGTGCGGCGGCTCCCACGCCCGCCCCCCCCACCAACGGAAAAAATTTCATGGCCGCCCGGGTCCGCTCGCCGTGCCATCCAGAATGAAAAAAACGCGCGCACGCGAAACACGGGGCTTTTTATACACAGGGAAAACGAAGCAGTGGATCAAAAGGCCCGTACCTTACTGCAATCTGATGTCCGTGTTGGGGATTTATAGACGGAATTGCATTTTTCACCCGGTTTGGAAAGAAACAGCATTTTCAATAGTTTAACGTTGATAATCAATAGTATCAACAAAATTGGCAAATTGCTGGAGAGTTTCTGAATCGATAGATAAGCAAATGTCGAAAATCCATCGAAAGATAAAGACGCTATTAGCGTTTGAAATCTATCCTAATTTCGTGACGGTCTCGAATTTGGAAATTTCGGTTTTACACCCTGTATCTGAGTCTTCCCCTTAGACGTAGTTTACGTCAAAAGGAGGACATATTTGGTTCTACGGATGGGTAAAAAGGAGTACATATAAAAAGGTATGATCCTCTACTGTATGTTTTATTTCACATTTATCAATTCCACATTTTCGCATTTCTTTTGTATGTTAGATCGCTTTTTGAATTCGAAAATATGAATATAACATTCTTGAAGACAAATCATTTTTGGCCATCAGATATATTCGAAACCACTCAAATGATCAGTTGATGACAGCCCTGAGGATCGAATTTATTCCGGACTTTCACCAAACTTTGTTTCATTTCGCTTAAAGTCATTTTTCAGGCTAAATTTACCAAATACCAACACACATTAAAATAACAGAATCAGATTTCAAAATTGTCAAACTCCGCAAAATTTAGCGGAATTTTGATTCGAACCACCTGAAAGGGTTTTTTTCGGAGTACTGTATGGATACTTACAATCTGAATGTGGAGATTTTTTGTCACAGCTATTTCAGTGATTTAATAAATAGTTTTCATTTTGACAAAAGGAGGACAATGTTGGTTAAAGGGAGGACAGGAGGACATTTTATGAAAAAGGAGGATATGTCCTCCCAAAGGATACCATCTGGTAAACTTAACTGTGCAGCGTTGTTTAATATAACTGTGAAAACCAATTATCAACCTGATGTCACATGTAAGCCATAAAACGGGGACATCTCGTACCAACCGTTCCGTTTATATTATGGTTATTGTATCGTTGGGAGTGACTTAGCTAAGATGATTAATAGTCACTTCTTAGGTCCTCAACGTCTTGGGATGGGACACAGTTTTTAGTCTAGTATCCCGGCTTACACACTGATGAGCAAAAGTAGTCGTTTGAATTCATGCTGATTACTATGAAAACATGACGAAGGCTTATATGGCCATCTGTGTACATATAAGCGCCTAGGTTCAAGCGCCATTACTCGCCCTCTGGAACAAAAAGAAAAAAAAATACAAAAGCGACAAAAAACGATCGAAAGCCATAAGACGATAAAAATATGGGCATACTTTTAAATATGTTCACATAAAGTTCTTTGAAGATTCTACGGAAAATATGTGAAATTTCTACAGGAACTTCTATGAAATTTTTAGGAATTTTCACGAGAAATTATTTCGAATACCAACGAAAAATTATTTGGAATTTGTCTCGGTCTAAACGTCAGTGAAATTGTAAAAGGAAATTATTTGTAATTTGCAAGCAAGGGGAATTCTTCGAAATTTCCGTGAGAAACCCGTTGGAGTATCCACGCGAATCTTTTCTGAATTTCTACGGGAATACTTTCGTAATTCTTCGGGCATCCACGAGAAATTCTTCGAAATTATCATGGAATTTTTTTTTCGGGATTGCAAATGGAATTATCAGTGGAAAATATCCCACGAAATTCCCACGGAAAATTATTTCAACTTCCCACCAAACATTTTTCGAATCGCCATGAAAAAATCTTAGTAATTGTTCAAAATTTTGTAATGCACAACACAGCAAATATTTGAAAAAGTCAACGTAGACTTCAAGGGAGGAGGAGGGGTTTCGGAAAAGTCTACGAAAGTCTACTAGGGGGAGGAGGGTTTCGAAATCTATACTTGTCCATATTTTTTAAGCAATTAGCTTTAATATTTTTCCTTTATTTCAGGGTTCGCTCACCAGAAACGATTCATGATAACAAAGAAAAAACGCAGCGTGAACTTGAATGGCAATGACGACTGCAAGAACGATAGTAGGGCAGCCTGCCTGTTGCGCAAATACACACAACTAGCAGCTACTAAAGTAGCCCCAGCCTAGACGGAAACTGGACCCATTGGCATCATTCACCCCGGACACTAGTCACTGAGTGTGAAAATATACGCAAAAAAGCAAATATATAAATATCTACGAACAACTGCAGTCTTTGATTAACCAGAATAAGGGTAGTACGGCTCTGCAATCACATATTGTCAAAGTCCGGTAACCCCCTACACTGCTGCCTCAGACTGTGGTACAGGATGGAATTAACGGCAACCAGCATCGCATCAACGGAAACTGGATTATGAATTTATCAATATCATTATTATTGTGAAGATACGGATAGCGACAAATGTTTCCTCGTATTTTCGTTCGAAATATCCATAAACATACATACATTGGGATTGGAATTACATAGAATTGAACAAATAAAAATGTAATCAACACATATTATATACATATTTAAACTCATTCGAATAAAAATTTAAATACTGTCCCGTTTGGATGTTGTTCAAAATTATTAAATGTATCATAAAGGATATCGTATGGCTACCATTGCAAATGAAAACAAATATCAGACATTTTATGACATGAAACAGCATGTATATTCAGAGTTCTATTAAATGACATTATAATTACTCAATTTAGCAATTATGTATAACATCACAATGACAAAATGCGATAAGATTGCGGTTCAGAGGTAAAAAATAATTATTAGATAAATCAAATACCCACAGGCAAGTAAGCTAGTAAATATTCATCGTATAATGATGCTGATCGTTCAAAATCCACAATAAACATTTATTACCCAAATGATGTCATCCTGCACATCAGAGGCACTAGAACAACATAATTGAATCGTGATTATTTTTACATTCGAATCGAACAGAATTTTACTTTTAAGTTACCCTCCGATGCCATTATGCCACGTAATCGCTGTTTCATCGAACACCATCTGGGAAGCAGATCGATGCACTTAATCACGAGAGTTTCAAATAAAACGCCCTTGGTTGGAAAACAATCACATTGTGTTAAGTTTCATTGCCACTGTCCAGAAGTACATAAGTCTACGATCGAAATGTAGTTTCTTTAGAAAAACATATTAACTAAACATTTATCATTCCTCGTTTCGAGGCAAATCTAAATGTGTACATGTGCAGCTGTAATATGATCTGGTTCACAATTATAAATGTTACAGCAAAAGGTAATTCACTTGTTTCAATCCGAAAAGTTTACTGTAGCTGTGTGGATGGCCATCAGAGATGATAACATTGCGGAAACCTACGCACATTGAAGGTAAGGTACTAATAGGTGGGTGGTAACATATAATAATCCACATAGCGATGATGGTGCCTTTCTTTTATCACAAGAAAGGAAAGTATCTTAGAAAAGCTGTAAATAACACCTTATGAAGATAGGATTTATTTCTTCAATTCGTTCTTGCCTAAATATCAAATTCGGGCACATTTTCAACTATTTTGCTGCACATGAATCGATTCATAATTCCAACAATTTGAAGTTGATAACAAAACACTGAATAAGTTTTCAAGAAGAAAACGAAATACGAATATGTGGATACAAGCAAAGTTGATTATAGTAGAAGTAAATGAAAAGCGGTCGCGCTGCAGCAAGGTACCCGGCAGAACGTGGAACGTTATAGACGGAAGCGGAGACAGCAGACCCGCCTTTTTCAGGAGAAGAAACGCCGCCTGGAAGAAGCGGAGTGCAAGGAGATGGAACAGCTGTGCCGTTCTCAAGATACACGCAAGTTCCATCAGAAGCTCAACGCATCCCGCAAAGGCTTCGTGCCGCGAGCCGAAATGTGCCGGGATAAGGATGGGAGCATCTTGACGGACGAACGTGTGGTGATCGAAAGGTGGAAGCAGCACTACGAGGAACATCTGAATGGCGCTGAGAGTACAGGCAGTGAAAGTCAAGGCAGCGGAGGAGATGACTACGTCAGTTCAGCGGACGATGGAAGCCAACCAGCCCCCACCTTGAGGGAAGTTAAGGATGCCATTCAACAGCTAAAGACCAATAAAGCAGCTGGTAAGGATGGTATCGGAGCTGAGCTCATCAAGATGGGCCCGGAAAAGCTGGTCACTTGCCTGCACAAACTGATAGTCAGAATCTGGGAAACCGAACAGCTACCGGAGGAGTGGAAGGAAGGGGTTATATGCCCCATCTACAAGAAAGGCGACAAACTGGAGTGTGAGAACTTTCGAGCGATCACTATCCTCAATGCCGCCTACAAAGTGATATCCCAGATCATCTTCCGTCGTCTGTCACCATTAGTGAACGAGTTCGTGGGAAGTTATCAAGCCGGCTTCGTTGACGGCCGCTCGACAACGGACCAGATCTTTACTGTACGGCAAATCCTTCAAAAATGTCGTGAATACCAGGTCCCAACGCACCATCTGTTCGTTGATTTCAAGGCGGCATACGACAGTATAGACCGCGTAGAGCTATGGAAAATTATGGACGAGAACAGCTTCCCTGGGAAGCTTACCAGACTGATTAAAGCAACGGTGGATGGTGTGCAAAACTGTGTGAAGATTTCGGGCGAACACTCCAGTTCGTTCGAATCGCGCCGGGGACTAAGACAAGGTGATGGACTTTCGTGCCTGTTGTTCAACATTGCGCCAGAAGGTGTCATGCGGAGAGCCGGGTGTAACAGCCGGGGTACGATTTTCAACAGATCCAGCCAATTTATTTGCTTCGCGGATGACATGGACATTGTCGGCCGAACATTTGCAAAGGTGGCAGAACTGTACACCCGCCTGAAACGTGAAGCAACAAAAGTTGGACTGGTGGTGAATGCGTCAAAGACAAAGTACATGCTTGTGGGCGGAACCGAGCGCGACAGGGCCCGCCTGGGAAGCAGTGTTACGATAGACGGGGATACCTTCGAGGTGGTCGAGGAATTCGTCTACCTCGGATCCTTGCTAACGGCTGACAACAACGTTAGTCGTGAAATACGAAGGCGCATCATCTGTGGAAGTCGGGCCTACTACGGGCTCCAGAAGAAACTGCGGTCGAAAAAGATTCGCCACCGCACCAAATGTGTCATGTACAAGACGCTAATAAGACCGGTTGTCCTCTACGGACATGAAACATGGACAATGCTCGAGGAGGACTTGCAAGCACTCGGAGTATTCGAGAGACGGGTGCTTAGGACCATCTTTGACGGTGTGCGATGGGCAGGACATGTTGCAAGAATGCCGGACAGCAACCCTGCAAAGATGGTGTTCGCTTCCGATCCGGCAGGTACGAGACGGCGTGGAGCGCAGCGAGCGAGATGGGCAGACCAGGTGCAGAACGACTTGGCGAGCGTGGGGCGTATCCGAGGATGGAGAGATGCGGCCTCGAACCGTGTATTGTGGCGTCAAATTGTTGATTCAGTGTAATCTGTTTAGATGTTAACTAAATAAATGAAAATGAAAATGGAAGAGATGTAAAGACTTATAACAGTGTAACATTTCCCCTAAGACGCTCTAAAATAATTATTCACAACAATTCGAAGATTTGTAACATGGCTGCTCGCGTTATTATTATTTATTTATTCAGACTAAGGCCGAAATGGCATGTGCGGTCTATAAGAGTCTTCTCCATTCGGCTCGGTCCATGGCTATACGTCGCCAACCACGCAGTCTACGGAGGGTCCGCAAGTCATCTTCCACCTGATCGATTCACCTTGCCCGCTGCGCACCTCGCCTTCCTGTGCCCCTTCGGATCGTTGTCGAGAACCATTTTCACCAGGTTACTGTCCGACATTCTGGCTACGTGCCCGGCCCACCGCAGTTGTCCGACTTTCGCGGTGTAAACGATGGATGGTTCTCCCAGCAGCTCATGCAACTCGTGGTACATTTGCCTCCTCCACGTACCGTCCGCCATCTGCAACCCACCATAGATGGTACGCAGCACTTTTCTTTCGAAAACTCCAAGTGCGTTTCTCGTTGAAATAGAATTTTTGGCACAAAGAAGGGTTGTGTGTTAAGTTATTTCGCCGAAAATGTCGAAATGGTCGTTTGACAGAAAGGTTATTTCAGCTAAATGATCTATTCGACAAAACGACATTTTCGGCCGGCAGTTTCAGGCTACACGGTTGCTAGGTCAAACAACTTTGTTGGCCAAATTACATTTTCGGTCAAACCATTTTCAACCCAATAAGCGTTTCGGACATAAACGGTTACACAATTCCGCCAAATGGAATTCGGCTTACAGTATTATTCGGCCAAGCGACATTCGAACAACAATGGTTTTTCGCCCAATGACTTTCAACCAAACGACAGGATGGGCCATTTGGCCGAAAGGTGTTTGGCCAATTAATCATTAGACCAATCTGGCCAAAAATGTCATTAAACGAAATGGATATACGACCGAAAATATCGTTTGGTTTTTGTCCGAAACAGTCGTTTGGCCAAATGCTAATGCTATGCTATGCTAATGAAAGTCGTTTGGCCAAATAGGTCAGACAAACGGTATTGCCGAAAAGGTCCTTTGGCCGAAATGGCCGTCTGGCTGAAAGGCTATTTAGTCGTATGATTCATTCGGCCAAATGGCCCTTCATGTCAAACGACCGTTACGACCAAACGGTATTTTCGGCCTGTTGACTTATTCGGCCAAACAAAAATTCCAGCCAACAACCTGTTAGAGACAACTTTTTTTTCGCCGATTGTCACTTTGGCCAAATGAAATTTTTGGTCAAACTGTTCACCATGTATAACCGTTTCGCACGAGATGTTTTTCCGTCGAATGATTTTCGTCCAAACGACCCATTCCCATTTTTTAGTAATTTTCTGAAGAATTACCTATCAGCAAAACAAATAATGTCCCGTAGAAATCCAAAGCAATTCGTCCGTAGTTTCGAAAAACAAAACAGCTAATCGTAAAAAAATAAAAAATAAATGTTTAAATTCTGAAAAGGTTTAGTGGAAATTCCAGAAAATTCATCGTGGAAATTTAAAAAAAGTTTTCTATACTCGCGGAAGAATCTTGTACGATTGAAACAACTGTTTCGTATGTTGCATCAAATAACGAGGCCATTGTTGTTTCAATCTTCAAATTTGTTCAGTGCTTTATTCAAACGAACTCCATTCGTAAGTAAAAACAACCATGAATATTATTGTTCTGAAGTATTATTTGCAGGGTTCGTACTTTTCGTTTCGATGAAGGCAAAAATATGCGTTTTTGGGCCGAAGGAGTATATTTTTTGTCAGTATGTGGCGATAAACATCTTTCACTCGCTCTTTTTTTTCTAGAGCATGCATGAAAAATAGTTGATGGAATTCTTTTTTCATTTCATCATTCTTACGGTTCA
This sequence comes from Armigeres subalbatus, assembly GCF_024139115.2. Taxonomy (NCBI): domain Eukaryota; kingdom Metazoa; phylum Arthropoda; class Insecta; order Diptera; family Culicidae; genus Armigeres; species Armigeres subalbatus. The sequence goes on from NC_085140.1 coordinate 275,688,949, forward strand.
TTCATTTTTCGCGAAAATTTTCAGTGTGCGATTATAAATAATTAAGACCGCAAGGGATTCGAACCTTTAGCCATACCACCACGGTGACTGCTTGTTGGAATAGATATTTGTTCCATAAATTCTACTCTTGTTTGCATTGGTGAAAACACGGAAAAGATAAAAGAAGTGAAAAAACAAGCAAATCATCTTTTCGCGGCTCGAGCAGTAAGGGACAAACAGCTATCTCTCATCAGGCTTTTTCTTTCTTTCCCACAAAATTATTTCTCGGTGGAAATCTGCGGTGCAAAATTCGAAAATAATTCCCAAATGAATATTTTGGAAAAACTTGCGTGAATTGCGTGGGGAAGTATCTCAGACATTTCCTGTGAAATCTAGCAGATCTAGTTGGCGACAACGAATCAAAGCAACCATAGATTAATATTTTAAATTTGAATAAAATTCATTCCTAGTTTGTTTCTCTTCAAGTTCAGACGTTTTCCTTTTCACGGAAGAACTAGTTCCGGTTCCGGTCTACGGCCATTTACCATCCGAAAGGTTCTGGGCCCAGGAGAAGTCAAGATGGAAAGATCTGGAATCGCGAAGGTGATCAACGAAAACTACGAAACCTGGAAGCTAGAGGTGGAGTTCCCATTGGTGCGAGAAGGCCTTTGGAAGTACATCGTGCCCGGCGTGAAGCCAGCAGCTACGGACGACGGTGCGAACGCGGCGGCGCTGGAAGCCGGGGACTAAGCTGATCAAAAAGCACGTGCGACCATCGGGTTGCTTCTAACCAGGAGTCAACATGGCCATATTCGAGGAACGCAGACCGCCAAAGAAGTATGGGATAACCTAAGGAAGCAACACGAGAAAAAGTCGCTGACGTTAAAGGTTCATATTCTAAAGCGGATTTGCGATCTCAAGTTCCAGGGCGGAGACGACATCGAGGACCAGCTGGCCGAGTTCGAAAGCTTGTTCGAGTAATTGGCCAACGCAGGTACGAAGCTCGACGATGATTTGCAGGTTATTCTTGTCTTTCGCAGTTTGCCAAGCACATTCGACGCACTAACCATCACGCTCGAAAACCGATCGGAAGACGCTGGCACTCGTGAAAGATAAAATTATCAACGAGGTGCAGAAGCGCAGCGAGGCGGTTCCGGCGGATTCAGCGGTACTTGTGCATTGTGGCAGAAGATTGTGCATTGTGGCAGAAGCAAAACCGTGGAGAAAATTTTCGAGGGCGACAAACGGTTGCCACGGAAACCAAACACGTTGCTAGGCAACAAGCGAAGGCAAGAAAAGCAGCGTCGACGCGCACGAGAAGGACCAGTGACGAAGTGGATTGTAGATTCCGGTGCGAGCTCGCACATGTGCGCCAATCGGGAGTTTTTCGTGTCCGTGGAAAGCCTCCACGGAGGTACCCCAAAGTTTGTCACGGTTGCTGATGGGAAGAGAGCTGCAGTGAAAGGTGTAGGTAACTGCCAGATCCACTGTTACGGGCGTGACGGTGAAAAGAAGCAGATTGTGCTGACCGGCGTGCTCTACGTTCCGGAGCTGGACATGAACCTTGTCTCTGTTGGAAAGCTCGTCCAAAAAGGTGCAGCCTTGATTTTCAACGAGGTTGGATGTACGATTTCCAGTGGGGAACGGATTGCCGCTGTGGCGACACGTAGCAACGGTCTCTATTATCTACGAATGATGGAGCGCGTGGGTGTTGTGAAGGAGCATTGCGATGCGAAAAGCTGTGTGCATGACTGGCACCGCAAACTCGGTCATCGAGACGTGACGGCCATACAGAAGTTGGAACAGCGACAACTGGCCACGGGTATCAACATCAAGCGATGCGGTTTGGTTTTGCCATGCGAAACTTGCCTGCAGGGTAAGATGGCAAGACTGCCATTTCCAAAAAAGGCAAAGAAGAGCAGTAAGGATGTGATGGACCTGATTCACCGACCGACCAAGGAGGTGAATACCGAGGTTCGAAATTGGTGGCGTATCTGAGGCGTGAAGGCATCCAACAGCAGTTCACGGCGGCCTATACGCCACAACAAAACGGTGTCGCAGAGCGAAAGAACCGTTCGCTAGTGGAGATGGCTAGGTGCATGCTTCTGGAAGCAGGTATGCCCAACCGCTACTGGGGCGAAGCAATCAGCACGGCGAACTATCTCCAAAATATGCTGCCAACGAAAGCGGTTGAAGTGACTCCCTACGAGATTTGGCACGGAGTCAAACCGGATGTTTAGAAATTGCAAGTTTTCGGAACGGCAGCGTACGTTTTTGTTCCTGATGTCAAACGAACGAAGCTCGAAGCCAGCCAATATCGATCCAGAGACTACCATGGAGGATGAAGGTACGTTATTCTTTCCCTTATCGCTAATTGACATGAACCGTAGCGAGATGGAGAAACAGGAGGAGCCTGCGCAACCCGGCCTGGCAGCCGAGCCCGGCGATAGCGAGAGCGAAGAAGATTTCCACGGATATGAAGACCATTCGGATGACAGCCTGTACGAGGATGCCGATCCCGACGAAGAGCCACACGTAGAGCCGATGCCGGTGGACGAAGAGCGAGCGGTTGGTACACCGCGACGGTCGACTAGGGTGACCAAAGGTATCCCACCCTTGTGGAGGCAGGCCATGCAGGAAGAGTTGAAGTCGCTATACGAGAACAACGTGTGGGAGCCAGCCAAGCTGCCGACCGGCAAGAAAACCATCGGGTGCCGCTGGATCTTCAAAAAGGAGGTGGACGAGAATGGCAGGATCGTTCGCCAGAAAGCGCGTCTAGTCGTGCAGGGCTTTACGCAGAAGTATGGAGTCGATTACGACGAAGTTTTTGCTCCGGTCGTGAAGCAAACGACGTTTCGGGCTCTATGCTCCGTTGCAAGTCAAAGGAAACTCCTGATCAAGCATGCTGATGTCAAGCTTACCTGAACGGAGATCTTCAAGAAACGGGCTACATGCGGCTGCCTCCAGGATGTGTAGCGGAAGATGAACTGGACGTATGCCGTTTACGGAAGGGATTGTATGGGCTGAAACAAGCCGCCCGTATTTGGAACCACACATTGGACGACACGCTCAAACAAATGGGTTTCAAGCCGTCCAAGAATGACTGTTGCCTCTACGTCAGGAGGAGAAAAGGTAAGCTCGCCTACATTGCTGTCTACGTTGACGATTTTGTTATAGTGCGCGAGACGGAGCACGAATACGGGGACATAGTCAAGCAGCTGAACCGACATTTCACGGTGACGTCTCTCGGGGACATTAAGTTTTTCCTCGGTATCCAAGTCACCCGTTTCGAGAAGCACATTGCGCTCAGCCAGAGAGCCTATATCCAGAAGCTTCTGACCAGGTTCGGTCTGCAAGATGCGAAGCCTTCTACCATTCCACTGGATCCCGGCCACCTACATCCAAAGGAGGAGATCCCGCTGCCCAATAACCACCAGTATGCCAGCTTGATTGGTGGGTTGTTGTACGTGGCCATGTGCACTCGTCCTGATGTCGCAGCAGCAGTTTCGATTCTGGGAAGAAAAACTAGTTGCCCATCACAGGCCGATTGGGTAGAGGCAAAGCGTGTCCTGCGGTACCTCAAAGGTACTATCGATCATGAACTGATCCTGGGAGCCGATTCCACGCAACTGGAGGTGTTCGCAGACGCGGACTGGGCTGGCGACACCAAAGATCGCAAGGTTTTTTGATTCGGTATGCAAGTGGAATGATAGGATGGTGTTCCAGGAAACAGAAGTGCGTCACGCTGAGCAGTTCGGAAGCCGAGTATGTTGCATTAACGGAAAGCTGCAAGGAATTATCCTGGTTGTTACGCCTTTTCGGCGATCTGGGGATCAACACGCAGCTTCCAGTGACTCTTCACGAGGACAACCAGAGCGCCATCAAACAACTGGAATGCAACTCCAGCGAGCGGCGTTCGAAGCAGCGTTCGAATGGGGTACCCCCCAGCGAGCAGCGTTCGAATGGGGTACCCCCTGCAGGGTACCTATCGTTCCTCTTGCAGTCATTCAAGCGGCATAGGCAGGTGAGTGTTGGGGCACATGTGGTGCCAGTGTGTCTTGTGCAAATGTGTTGCATGGGGAGTGTCGAAGAGTTGAGGCGCATACGTGCACTTGTGTACGTCATGGAGGGGGCGCAATGCCCAATAGTCATCACCCGAAGTATTGTTTAATTGCGGGCCGGGGGAATGACTGGAGAGGAAGGAGTTGGTTTTAGTGGGTCGGGAGTGGTGATCCCATCCCCACACTACCTGGGTTCGCCTCCCCAGGTGTCTGGTTGCAAGTTTCCATTACCTTCGTTAAAAAAAAACACCTCTAACCGCCGCCACCGTTGTCTGTCGCATCGCCATGCAGGTGCTCTTCGTAGTGCTGTTGCCACCTGTGGATCATCTCACGCTCGTTCGTAAGAAAAAAAAATTGTTTATGTCCTTACATATATCGGGCTGTGGCACGTGATCCTTACGTGAACGGTTTAACTTCTCATAGAACTTTCGTACATTGGTACGTTATTAGCGCGGTAATACGCGCGGCTACAAAGCAGGACCATGCTGAGGGTGGCTGGGTTAGATTCCCGGTGCCGGTCTAGGCAATTTTCGGATTGAAAAATGTCTCGACTTCCCTGGACTTAAGTATCATCGTTCTAGCCTCATGATAAACGAATGCAAAAATTGTAACCTGGCTTAGAAACCTCGCAGTTAATAAGTGTGGAAGTGCTTAATGAACACTGAGCTGCGAGGCGGCTCTGTACCAGTGTGGGGATGTAATGCTAATAATAATAAGAAGAAGAAGGTGAGCGGCTATAAAGCAAGACCATGCTGAGGGTGGCTGGGTTCGACTCCCGGCGCCGATCTAGGCAATTTTCGGTTTCGAAATTGTCTCAACTTCCCTAGGCATACAAGTATCATCGTGCTAGCCTCATGATATACAAATGCAAAGATGGTATTAACATGGCTTAGAAAACCCGCGGTTAATAAATGTGGAAGTGATGAATGAACACTAAGCTGCGAGGCGGCAATCTCCCAGTGGCGGATGTAATGGTCTAGATCTTCCTGCTGGCGCTTTTTCCTCCGAAGTTTTGTCTGTTCCGCACCCGGTTGTATCGTGCCTCGTTCGGCCTCGTGCAGTGCTGCAGCAATCTCGCCTATGTTGCATTCTTCTGTTCCACTAACTGCTCACATTGATCCGGGGACACCGTGCCTAGTGCAGCGGTTGCGGTGCTTTCAATGGCGGATCTAATATCTCTCAAACCATCTTCAAAAGAAGCTGCGCCTAGTTGCTCTTCCGTTGGGAGTGCCGCTTACAGCTGCTCGCGTAGTCTTAGGCTAGTCGTAAATATTTAGCCGCGGCGGACGACTCCGACACGCGTTGTACACCGTCGAGAGTTTTGAGCGCAGACATACTGCAACAACGTAGTGGTCGGATTCAATATTCGCACTGTGGTTAGTGCGGACGTTCGTGATGTCGGAGAAGAATTTACCGTCGATTAGAACGTGGTCGATTTGGTTTTCCATTTCTTGATTAGGTGATTTCCATGTGGCCTTGTGGATATTCTTGCGGGGGAAGACACGTAGGCGCATCTTGCCCAGCACTATGAAGGTGATGTCACAGCTTTAGTAGAATGTAGCAGCTCGATGCCCGTTTTTTCACACTTTCTGTCTTGTCCAGCAGATTTCCTGTAGCGCTACGACATCGAAGTCTCGGAGATATAATTCATCGTAGATTATCCTGTCACAACCTGTGAAACCTAGTGACTTGCAGTTCCATGCTCCAAGCTTCCAATCGTGATTCTTTATTCATCCCCTAGGTTGCTGCCGATTGTATCGAGTAGTATTAACTTCTATGTTGTTCGTAATGGTAGCTTTGAAGGGCGGCTTATTGTTGGGCCTGTGCAAATCTCCTGTCTCGTCGGAGGGCCGTTGTGTCTGTTTAGCGTCTGAGCTTGACGATCGGCTGGCAAACAGCACACACAACCTCTACTTGATCAGTGCCGTTACTGATGTAGAATGTGTGTAGTCGCCAGACAGAATGTAGCCTGATTTTCTCAAAATTGCACGTGGCGAACCCTTCAGGAAACGTACGGCCGTGCTTTCTGCATCCCATTTACTTGATTTTTATGGGTGAATAGCAGTGCGGTGTATCGTTTGGCGCGGTCGTACCTTTCGACAGTGATTCGCCGCGTGAAGTTTTGTGCAAGTATCCATTTGGGAACATTACAAAAACCGCGCAGTGAAACACATACAGAGAATTTGTCAATAAATAGGGGAACGGTTCGGCACTTCATCTCATAGCTCCTATTTCCATCCCATCAAAAACAAAGCAATGGAAAGGTATTTGATTTATTTATTTTTGTGATTTTTTTCAGCAGTGAGCACCCAAAAAGCAGCGACAAGATTGGTGCTGTATTTCTCTGTTTTGTGATGAGATAATAGAGCTAATAAAATATAGAGGAAGACTGTCGCTGTCGTCACTAGCGAAACATGTTTTGCTGGCGAGGATAGGGCACTAAATGTCAACGAAGGAATAATCAGTACGTTTTGACAGATGTGTAGCCAACATGTTTGCGAACGAGGATAAAGAGAACCGCAGCAACAAACGTCGAAACGTCCTCTATAGTTTAATAGCTCTATTGATGAGATGAATATATGTTCAGTGAGATGGAAAACGGAATAGTTCCCCTAATCAGGCTCACTCTATCGTGGATGTGTACTACACACATGTGGATGTGGAAGCATTTGGTTCGGGCAATCGATTGTGAATGCTTTGACCATGCGACCAATTAGGGAATCTAGGGCTCATTCAGTAGCCGCTAATTTGCGAAGGTCGACGGAGGTCCTTCGTAGTTTAGTTGGTTAAAAGCACCAGTCTAGCGTATTGAGGCTCGTGGGTTCGAGTCCCATCGAAGGAAAGTGGTTACCTCCAAGTTATCCAAATACAGAATTACTGTGTAATGATGTATAAAATAAAAGTGGGTGGTAATCCAGTTGCAGCAAACACATCACAAACACTGCGAGAGAAAAACAGCGGATTCACACTTGTATTCATTTGGAGAACATAACATTGACAATAATTTTCTATCTATGTACAAGTTATCAGTTTGAGACGAGCTCGGTGGTCTAATGGCTACCGCTTCTGCCTTATAAGCAGGAGGTCGTGGGTTCAATTCCAGGCTCGTCCCTTTCCTACTTTATATTTCTATCTAAGTTCTTTCTGTGTTTCGCTTTATACCAAAGCGATTTCTACTGTTTATAACCTTCCAAAAAATCCCAAAACCTCCCGTGGCACCTATGAGAGGTCGTAGAGTTCTCTGCATCTTTCTTAAGTAGGTATCCAACAAACCATCCTTCCCCTTCTTCAGCATTCGCAAGGACGTGGCCAGGACAGATCGCGATTGGAGAATGCATTGCTTCCATCGAAGAGTTAGTGATTAGTCCCAAATCAATATATGTGGTAACGGATGAAAGTGGTGCTACGCTCATACAATAGTCTTGGCTTGTACCACCTACGAATTTGTGTGAACTGCTAAATGCTAATGCTAATGTACAAGTTATCAGTTTGATTCGAAGAAACGCAAACCGATACAAGCTGCCCTCCCTGAATTTTAATTAGCAAAGTTGTCAAGATATATACTTATTTCATTTCTCCAGTTTCATTGTAATTAGAAGAAGAAAACGAATATAAATTAGCAAAAATTGAGCTGTCTATTCTTGAGTGATGTCAACTGTCAACAAATGTTAACTTTGTTTTTGCCTTTCTCGTATACTAAGTATACGGTAAAGGCTATATGATCCCTTCAAAAACAAACTTTTGTTATATACCAATCGACTCAGCTCGACGAATTGAGGTGATGTCTATTTGTGTGTATGTATGTATGTGTGTGTATGTGTGTATGTGTACAAAATTTTGTAGACACACTTTTTGGAACTTAGCATTGGCCGAATTACTCGCAACAGGTTCTATTCGACTGAGAATCCTGTCCCATTGTTTGCTATTGAAAATTGGCCAAATTTAGGGTGACCATATGGTATCTTAAAGGAGGACATGTCCTCCTTTTTCATTAAAAATCAGATGTCCTCCTTTTGCGCTAAAATGTCATCCTTTTTGGCTATCAAAAAAAAAAACCTTCTTCTGTGGTAATTCTAGTTACTTCAACAGCGATCCATCGTTGCATATATTATGGTGTTTTGCTTTCTAATATGAAAATTTTCCTTTAAGTTTTTGAATAAAATCAATGTTAATATCGAAAATTAAATGCTTGAGTTGCAGTAACACAGATGTCGAAGATAACAGAAGAATAAGTATTGGATTGGAAAATGGATTAGGAAAAATGCAAATGCTTCTCAAAATTTTCTACGTGTAAACACCCATTGAATTGCCTTTGGAACGCATCGCACGGTACGTTTCTTGAATATTATCGGCAAAGAGCAGTCCCTATGCCATGCCTAGAATGGAATAGAAATCAGAACTAATCTGAACAGTTGAGTTTCTTTAGTCTAAATCTGAACAGTTTTAAATTTCTTCAGTTAAGAACTTGGTGATACAGTTAACAATATCATTATCATTTACATGCCTTAACCTTCGGGGACTCGCACCGTTGTAAAAAGTACAACAGGTTCGAAAAAGCACGCTTCTCGTTCACAACACAGGCGGGACTGCATGAGCGGTCCAGGATGAAGCGAGTCCCGGAAGGTTAAATTGTGATTCTTAATGGCATTCAAGAAACAAATTTCATTGGTCCCCTATGCATCTTGTGTTCCGTTCTTATAGAACCTAATGTTCAGTCAGTTATCTATTTACAAATATTCAGAATTGCAAGCGATGAGCTGTTCTTGTAAAAATTCTGTTCACGGTAGATTTCAAAATTAGTTAAAGCGAAAATCTTACCATTACAAAGAAGGTGCTGGAAGTTTATAACTGGAAAATAATATAGACTATAATGTGCTATAATGACAGTTGGGAATATTTAATGTGACCAGCAAGCGTCCTGCGAAAGGCGGGACGCCTATCTGGATTGCGTCACTGGTTTAAAATGGATCCTCCAAAAGTGCATTTTGCATAGATTTTGGCCAAAAAAAACTGGAAAAATATTTGTAAGGCTGTATGAAATGTAATAAATTTGTAAAACGAAGTTGAAAAATGCAGAACGTCTGGTCACATTAAGAATATTTCATCTGGAGATGTAATGTTAATAATTTAAAAAAGTAAAAACACAGACTGTGGTAAAAAGTAGAAAAAGATGTCATATCTCCCAGCTAAAACAAAGTTGCATGTGCTAGCAAATAAGTGTAAGTTGGAGGCGATATAGGTACATGCATGTACCTATGTAAAGGCATGCCTTTATTTGAGTTCATGCAAAGTGTACGTATATGGCCTCCACTTTGTGCACTTATTCGCAATGTTATACGTTCTCTTGTTTGGTGGGTTACTTGCTGGTTCTTACAAAAACTTCTTTCAATAAACATTAGTGTGCAAAACTCTAACAAATATAATATTTTTAATCACGTCAAAAAACAAAAATCCTCCTCTTTAACCAAATGTCCTCCTGTTTCGCTACGATTTAGATGAATTGTCCTCCTTTGGAAAAATTCCATATGGTCACCCTAGCCAAATTGGACTATGGGATCAAAAGTTATGGCCAAAATACTATTTTCTATGCGCAATACACGCTAAAAAACACTTACTTATATTTTTTAGTTTTTTTTTTGCACGAGAAAGGCACCAACACCGCTAGGTGGATTAATCAGGGTTTATATATATATATATATATATATAAATGATCAAAATTTAAAAATCCCAAGCAATTTGTACGAGAAATCTAGCGAGAAATCATTTCATCGAAAGATTGAGTTTTGATTTTCAAAGTATTCCAGTTTCATCATAACTTTTTTCCTCGTAAATGAAAGAAAAAAACGAATATCAATTAGCAAAACTTGGGCTGTCTATTCTTGAGCGATGGTACAAAAAATGTTAACTTTGTTTATATACTTAGGTCACTTTTACGTATTCAAAAGTTGTGCTTATGGAATAATTGTTGATAAATAAATAAAATCTCAATTCAAATGCACCCTTCGCGAAGAGTTCTTTGAGGCAAACTACCTACTCAAAAGTAATCAGTCGCATTACATAGCGGCATCAGCAGCGCGCATGTGCGCTCGCTTTCCATATTGTATCCCGGACAACGCTGCTCCATACAAAACCGTTTATGCCCGTTCAATTCTTGTTGGTTTGATTATTCGTAGTTTTGAAAACAACTTCAACATGAAGTTCAAAATTTATTCTACAAAAGAAGCTAAATCCAGGGAAGCAATTTCCGCCTTAGGCTGGTGCAATAACGAAGAAATCTACAGCTGCAGCGATGATAATCAGCTATTTCGCTGGACATCTACGAACAGGGAATTCATGCAAGTGGCGAAGCTACCGGACGATTTTAGCCCAACCGACTTGCACTGGTTGCTACCGAAGGGGGCTGCGGTTACCAGTTCCGGTGGCGCCGGTTCCAAAGGAAGTGATACATTATTGGTTTGTAGCGCGGACGGGCGATTCATTATACTCAATAAAAGTGCCCGAGTCGAAAGGAACGTCTCTGCGCATAATGCGACCATTGTCTCCGGAAGATGGAGTCCCGATGGAACAGGATTGCTGACCGCCGGTGAAGACGGTATAATTAAAATTTGGTCACGATCTGGAATGCTTCGATCGACGGTTGTACAGCACGAGGGTCAAATTCGTTGCGCCCGATGGGCCCCGAATGCCACTGCTATCGTTTACTGCCAGGGACCGTTTGTGGCGATCAAACCACTGGCTGCCAACAGCAAGTTGACCAAATGGCGAGCGCATGACGGTTTGGTACTATGCATTGCTTGGTCTAATAACACGGATATGGTGGCGTCGGGTGGTGAAGATTGTCGGTACAAAATTTGGGACACCCAAGGAGCCAACATCTACACGAGTGTCTGCGATGACTATGCTATTACTTCGTTGGACTTCAGTCCAGATGGAGAGTTACTCGCGGTGGGAGGATTCAACATGCTGAAACTGTGTCACTATTCTGGGGTAAGCACGCAAACTTCCCACGTAAAAAATGTATGATTGGCTTCTTTCGTGAAAACCTTTTGTTTATTTTGTCGTTAAGGTCGTCAATTAAGAGTGAAGTTTATTGTCGGCTAAAACTGCTTATGTTCGGAAATGTTTTATTAATGTTACTTAGCTATTACCAAATCAAAGATAATAGGTTCGAATCCAGATTAAGTCGAGGCGCTTTCATTGTGGAACGGATGGAAGGGAGGAGTGGGGGTTGCGTTTGCACCAGCTGTTAAGGGTTTTGCACGGATTGGTTTAACCGATTTTCAATGGAACTAAAACTTCATATAAATAATACAACATCACGTTTGATTCCATATAACGAAGAGTATGGTCTCGTTTAAGAAGTTCTGCAGGTTGCGATGTCTTTATAGCAATTTTTTAGTTGTGAATGAAAATTTGATAGGATTTCATTTTCATCCATTTTTCATTTCTCCTCTCCTTTTTTTCAAACGAATATTTTTCTCTTGTAAGGGACGCAATGACGATCCTCTTCACCCCTTACGTATCTTATTAGTGCACGGCCCCTATCAAATCCCTACCAAATTGGTCTCTTTAAAACATATAAACGAATTCTATCGGAAAAGCATACTTTAACTGACATCTTGTTAAAAATGATTCATTTTACCGAGAGTAATTAATTTGACATGAAAAAATTACGCAAATTTACTATTCACATGCGTTACTAAAATCCGGGAATTAATGTTGCGATATCGAATGTTAAAAACGATTTCACTGAAACGCTGAAAAGTTCATATTTTGTTTATCTGCTTGCTGGTGGAATGTATTATTATCATTCTGTGCGTTATATTTATTACTCTGCGAGTTGAGTGTGGTCGGAAATGGTCGGGGTTCAGCCAAACCGCACCAAGCGGCTTTTCGACTGACTTGTGTTATTTTGTTCGTACAAGGGCAACGGAAATAGTTTAACTTCAATTTAACCGTACATTTGCAGTAGGATATCCTCAGTTATGGGGTTGAGGGATATCCCATACGATTTGGATTAATTAAGCCTGCTAAACGAAAGTTTTAGCAAAAAATCGCTCATTTTTCTTTGGCGCTTGGTGCGTTTTGGCTGAACCCCGACCAAATTTAAACGCTTTTCTACAAAACTTCTTTGTTCTCTGATAGAGTGATAGGTGAAAAATTGTTTTGTCGAATGCATAATGTAGTTTTATAAAAAAAAGCTTGCTTTAGAAGGACATTGGAAAGTGTTTGTTTTCAAAATCATCTACACCAAAATTCTAAATAAACACATATTTTGACTTTGCACCATTTATGAAACGTTCAAGTCGTAAACAAAGCAATGGACTTTATATAATCTCTGTTTGAATGATGCAAATCGGCATGTCGATTTTCTGAAGCATGGAGGAATTTATCTTGATAAGATTGTAGAATGTGTATGTATAAGATTTAAGAATTTGAATGTTTATTCTTATTCAACCTTTTATTACTGCAATGTAGCTTGATTTATTATGCAACTAGCGTAAAGAGACTACCATATCGTGTTAATTTTAAGTGCCCGAAATACTTTCGTTATTTAATCTGAACCACAACATTATCCAAAGTTTCAACAAAATTGGACTTGAGGCTCAGAAGAAGTATCGCCAAACACACATGCAAACACATTTTTATATTATGAAGAAGAATAAACATAGATATATAAAAACAGATATATAGATATATGTATAAGGAATGAATTAATACAACTTGTTTTAATTTTGTCAAGTCAGCTAAATTCGACTAAGTTGAATTTACATTCATCTGAACCTGAACTAGTAGTTGCAAAATACAATAAAAAAAACTATTCTTCAATTGGACAGAAAAACTTTTTATCATTTTTGAGTATTCTTTGTTCTCTTGGTTGGAAGATTTAATCTTTTGTAATTATTTGGCCTTTCGTTATTCGGTCCTCTAGGTTTTCGGCCTTTTCAGTGGTTCGAAATTTTGTGAAACGATTTTATACTGATTCCCTTCAAACTTACTTACTTACTTATGGATCCTGTACACCTCCGGTGGTGCAAAGAGCCGACTTGAAAGATCTCCATCCTGAGCGTTGCCCGGCTATCGATTTAACCTGTTGCCAGGGTAGATTTCGGTCGATCTCCTTTATTGAGGCTTCGCCGCCATGATTCTCTGGGTCTGCCATTGCTGCGATAGAACGCTGGGTTCCAGTCTAATGCTTGTTTACAAATTTCGTTTCCGCCCCTACGTAGAATGTGGCCGACCCAGCCCCATTTCCGATCCCGAATTTCTGTTACTATCGGCCTCTGGTGACAACGACGATGGAGCTCGTTGTTTGAGATCCAGTTGTGAGGCTACCAGGCCCGAATTATATACCGCAGGCATCTGTTGATGAACACCTGCAGCCGTTGAGTGTTCTCCACTGATACACACCATGTTTCGCTAGCGTATAACAGCACAGATTTCACGTTAGAGTAGAAAATTCTTATTTTGGTGCGTTCACTTATCTGCCTGTTTTTCCAGATATTTCTTAAACTCGCAAAGGCAAGTACCAAGATATTGGAAGCTTTCAACACTCTCCACTGGTTGCCCGGCTACTGTGAAACTGGAAGGAGTCATCGTGTTTACATCCAACGATTTGGTTTTGTTGATGTTGATGACTAAGCCTGCCGAAGAGGAGCGCTCGGCAAGGTCGTTGAGCTTACTCTGCATATCAGAGCGCCGTTGCGCGAGGAGTGGAACGTCATCAGCCAATTCGAAGTCATTTTGGTGCTCCATGGTTATATGCTGCCATAACAGCCCGCGGTTTGGTTCACGGTCAATCGCATCTACCAGAAACTCGTCGATTACGATGAGGAACAGTAACGGTGATAGAATACATCCTTGCCTCACACCAGCTACGACCCGGATAGGGTCGGACAGGACCTCATTGTGCAGCACTCTACACGAAAAGACCTCGTACTGTGTTTCTATGAGGCCGATGATTTTCTCAGGAACTCCCTTGCGTCTCAGGGCGCCCCACATATTCTCGTGATTGAGACGGTCGAAAGCTTTTTCGTAGTCAATGAATACCAAGTAAAGGGATTCTTGGAATTCGTTGACCTGCTCCAGAATGATGCGGAGCGTGACAATATGGTCCACACAGGATCTTCCTGTTTGAATCTCTAGTAGTGATGGAGCTTCGGTATTGACGCGTGTTATACGTCGGATCCTAGGCAGATCATGCCGAGGTGGTGATGGCCTGGCTGGCACTTGAAAAAGTTGTTCGAAGTGCTCGAAGTTTCAGCTGGTCAGTTGGGTCAGTTGATCATTCGCGTCTTTCACAGGCATCGTTGCATTCATCTTCGCCCCGCTTAAGCGTCGTGAGATATCCAGGGTGGCCACTGAAAGTCGATTTTCAAATTCCCGGTTTTTTCCCGCTTTTCCCAGTAATTTTTGTCAAATTTTCCTGGTTTTTTAACTTGAAAAAAATCAGGGTAAGTGTTTTTTTTACCTTTATACTTAAATTATTAATTAAATAATTTGAACAAAGATTTAACCCGAAGACAATCTTCGATTTAAACACATTCTAGGCAATCAAAACATTCGATTCGTAATTTATTCTATTTTTCCTTTTTTAATTTCTTGAAGTAATGTCCAGAAAGTAAATCTTGGATTTTTTTTATTGGAAACTTTAAACGTTCCCGCTTCGCCTTATAAGCAGGTGGTCGTAGGTTCAATTCCAGACTCGTCCCTTTCCTACTTTGTATTTCTATCATAGTTATTTCTGTGTCTTACGTTCTACCAAAACGATTCCTACTGCCACACTAACAATTCCAAAACCTCCCGTGGTACCTATAAGAGGTCGTAGAGTTCTCTGCATCTTTCTCAAGTAGGCGTCCAACTAGCCATCCTTCCCCCTCCTCAGCATTCACAAGGACGTGGCTACGATAGATCTCGTCTATTGGAGAGCGCACAACCCTTGAACATGTATTAAAATATATATTATTTACCATATTCATTTTTATTCGAATTCTGTACAGTTGGAAATTACATGCAAAAAACAGATGTACATACAAAGGCAAACTTGGACATTAGAAGAATAACGTAAAGATAAAAACATTCATTTGAAAAAATGAATATTTCAATATTTGATTCTTTGTTTTTACATCTTATAATTTTTATTATTATATAGCCGGGGTAAATTACTCATATTTTTGCCCAAGTTTTTGTTTAACAGATATAATTAATCACAAATCGTTTAGGTCCTATACTAGACGATATCCCTCAACCCCATAACTGAGGATATCCTACAACAAATGTACACATAAGTACAAAATATCGCTAGTCAGTCAAAAAGCCGATTACTCGAAATTGGAATCAAAATGATCTAGAAGCAAATGAATCTGGAAAAAAAACTACTTATTTTTTATACCTCACACATTATGTGCTAAAATCAAATAACTCAGTTAGAATGCGATTGAATAATGAAAATTAAAGAGAAAATCTTTCCCTTTATATCAACTTCATTGAACCCTTTGAAGAATTTTGAATGTAAGTTGCCCAAAATTTATTATTTCCCGGTTCATGTTCTGAATTCGCTTTTTTTTTCCGGTGACTTCAATTTCCCGTCTTTTTCCCGCTTTTCCCGTTTTTCCCGGTTCGGTGGCCACCCTGGATATCGTAGAGGAGGCGAATGTCCCCGGTTGCGGCGGCTCTCTCTCTTTCGTCGGCCAGAGAGTCTGCCCACGCTCGCTTGTCACGTCGACATGAGCGTTTTACTTCCTTCTCAAGAGCCGCGTATCGTTGACGGGCTAAGACTTTGGCTCCTCTGGTTTTCAATCGCTCTATCGCGGCTTTGGCTTCTCTTCGCTCCTCTATCTTCCTCCAGGTCTCATCGGTGATCTATTGTTTTCTCTGGGTGCGCAGTTCCCCCAGATTGTTCTCGCGGGTGGCGATGAAGGCATTCTTGATGGCGGTCCATTGGTCTTCCACGCTGCCACCTTCCGGAATATCTGCAGCACGCGTCTCCAGTTCTTCAACGAAGGACCGTTTTACTGTGGCATCTTCCAGTCGGCGTGTGTTGAATCGTCGTCCAACTCTTTCCTCCTGCCGACGAAACCGCGCAATGCGCAGGCGTATTTCGCCGATGAGGAGGTGATGATCAGACGCGATATCGGCACTACGTTTATTCCGTACATCAAGAAGGCTCCGTTTCCATTTTCGGCAGATGCGGATGTGGTCGATATGATTTTCTATAAAGCCGTCACGGGAGACCCACGTGACCTTGTGAACCGGTCGATGAGGGAAGAGCGATCCCCCGATCACCATGTCGTTATTACCACAAAATTCTGTGAATAGCTCTCCGTTTTCGCTCATTTCTCCGAGACCATGGCGTCCCATAATGCAACCATGGTTCGAGTTGTCGGATCCGATCTTCGCCTCTAAGTCGCCCAAACAGATCTTGATATCACCCTTCGGAATTCTATCTACGACGGCATTGAGTTGACTGCATCGGCAGCATCGGTTGGCGCATAACATTGGATTATAGTAAGGTTTCGGACCCGTGTTCTAAATCTGGCAACGATTATCCTTTCACTTATAGGTTCCCACTTCATAAGCGCAGAGTGTGCCTGAGCGCTTAGTAGGAAGCCAACTCCGCGATGCCGAGGAGCGTGTTCACCTCGTAAACCAAAGTATAGCAGAACTTGTCCCGTTCTGTGTTCTCCAAAGTTTGGCCAACGGACTTCACTCAGTCCCAGGATCTCAAGCTTCATGCGGCGTGCCTCATTGGCAAGTTGTGCCACTTTACCCTGCTGGGCTAGGGTTAAAACTGTGAGGCTCCAAATGGCTGCAGCGAAATGCGATGACAGCAGCTCTCCTTCGGTGCGTGTGCACGCCACGGAGATCGGACGAGAAGAGGCCGAGTCATGGCTTGCTGCTCACCGATTGACACGCTGAGGTGGTAATATATAATCACACGCTGATGGTAACTTACTCAAACCCCACATTCCCCTTCTTCTCTCACAAAAAAGGAACAAAAAAATCCTTTAGCATAGGACGAGTGTTTTTTTTTTTCAAAGTCATTTTCGTAAGACGAAGTTGAACGTTGAACATGTTTCATTTGAAAACTGAACTCCAAAATAAACTTGACTTAACCACGATTTTAAATTGCAGAACAACGTTGGTATCTGGTTATTATGATATTGATCACTCAAGGCACGTTATAGATCGCAGCAATAATCTAAATAACTTATTCTGCCCAATTAGTCCAACTATCAGCCTCGTGTATAGTAACACCATCAAGCTGACCTCCAACATGTCGATGTTCCAACTTCCGAACAACCGCCTAAAAAATAATATTTATTTAATAAAGATAGCGATACCTCAATTTTAGATTTTTGGTAACTATTATCCAACAACTCCAAACTAATAGCTTTGTGAAAGCTAGCAACGTTTTTTTTAACTTCGTGAATTTTGGATATCTGATTCAACGGGCAATTCTGCTATGACTACTTAGTCAGTAAATCCCTAAATAAACTTCAAGATATGTAATCTATTTCGCTTTCCAAACATCTTTGTCGCATATGATAGTTCTGCATATCTCTCAGATTTCGTTAGAATAAGCTAAACTTGTCTTATGTAGGTACACTGTTAATTGTATATAAATTAATGTTAACCAAAATCTATACCTCACGGACTCACCCTGGGATTTTCTAGATTGTCCACCCTTTTTTCGGCAGTCTCTCAGGCGCGCTTTACGGTTTTCCAAGCGGTCTCCCAGACGCGCTTAGTGATTTTCCAAACCATAATCCATTTTCCAGCGGACTCTCTAATACGCTTTGTGATTTTACAAACCACAATCCATTTTCCAGAAGTCTCTCTAACACGCTTTGTGATTTTTCAAACCACAATCCATTTTTCAGCGGTCTCCCAGACGCGCTTTGTGATTTTAAAAACCACAATCCATTTTCCAGCGGTCTCCAAGACGCGCTTTTTGATTTTCCAAACTACAAACCATTTTCCAGCGGTCATCCCGACGCGCTTTGTGATTTTACAAACCACAATCCATTTTCCAGCGGTCTCCCAGACTCGCTTTGTGATTTTCCAAACCACAATCCATTTTCCAGCGGTCATCCCGACGCGCTTTGTGATTTTTCAAACCACAATCCATTTTCCAGCGGTCATCCCGACGCGCTTTGTGATTTTTCAAACCACAATCCATTTTCCAGCGGTCATCCAGACGCGCTTTGTGATTTTCCAAACCACAATCCATTTTCCAGCGGTCATCCCGACGCGCTTTGTGATTTTACAAACCACAATCCATTTTCCAGCGGTCATCCAGACGCGCTTTGTGATTTTCCAAACCACAATCCATTTTCCAGCGGTCATCCAGACGCGCTTTGTGATTTTACAAACCACAATCCATTTTCCAGCGGTCATCCCGACGCGCTTTGTGATTTTTCAAACCACAATCCATTTTCCAGCGGTCATCCAGACGCGCTTTGTGATTTTCCAAACCACAATCCATTTTCCAGCGGTCATCCCGACGCGCTTTGTGATTTTACAAACCACAATCCATTTTCCAGCGGTCATCCCGACGCGCTTTGTGATTTTACAAACCACAATCCATTTTCCAGCGGTCATCCCGACGCGCTTTGTGATTTTCCAAACCACAATCCATTTTCCAGCGGTCATCCCGACGCGCTTTGGGATTTTACAAACCACAATCCATTTTCCAGCGGTCTCCCAGACTCGCTTTGTGATTTTCCAAACCACAATCCATTTTCCAGCGGTCTCCCAGACTCGCTTTGTGATTTTCCAAACCACAATCCATTTTCCAGCAGTCATCCCGACGCGCTTTGTGATTTTACAAACCACAATCCATTTTCATGCGGTCATCCAGATGCGCTTTGTTGAAATGGTTGTGATTCCTTTACGTATTTAAAATTAAATACTGTATCTTTCCGCATATTAACCACTCGAATTCAATCACCTTTTGAAATCAGCGTCAGGATACAAAAAAAAAGCAACCTGGCAGGATAGCCAAAATGTGAGGCTCCAAATGGCTGCAGCGAAATGCGATGACAGCAGCTCTCCTTCGGTGCGTGTGCACGCCACGGAGATCGGACGAGAAGAGGCCAAGTCATGGCTTGCTGCTCACCGATTGACACGCTGAGGTGGTAATATATAATCACACGCTGATGGTAACTTACTCAAACCCCACAAAAACGTTCCATGTTCCTATTCGTGTCCGTTGTTTCGCGCTAAGAGTCGTCGCCGTAAAATCAGTCCGTAGTCTTTCATTATCGGATTCTCGAACAAATTGATGTTTCGGGAACAGTAGGTTGTTGGCCCAAGGTTCCCTATCCACCGGGATGGGGCTGCCATCTTAGGTATAGCTTCCGGGGAATAGCATTTCATACTCAGCCAGAACAAACGCTGTTGGAGCCGCACCTCCTTGGTGGACAGACGCACGATCAGTCGGGTCTAATTTGTTTAAAGTCCCACCCAACACCAGGACTAGGCTAGTGCGCTTTGAGCGGCACACGGTCGCTTTGTTAGGGCCTGCTTGGGGACACATGCAGCTTTTTATAGAAGTTCAACAGAGTCCACTGTCGAACCCCACCACATCCTAGGCAAACCCCACATGACGCACCCTCTTACTCTAGCTGATGTCAGAAGGACAACAGTGCCCAGGCTACACTACCAGCTAAGTACGCAACCTTTAGCTGGCGGTCAATTGTCATCGGAAGACCTGTGGAAGCGTGAGTATTGGAACTTGTGTGCTATGTTAGGCGCCCCTTCCCGGATGTCAACTCACCATTTCGTAGACCATTCAAAGACCTATAACAATTGTATTTGGTCAAGGTTTTCATTAAAATATGTCTAGACTTCTAACTCCTAACCCTTAAAGGCGCAAGGCGATTTTTTTTAGAAATTGTCGGAATTAATAATAATAATAAAAATAAATATTTTTAACGTAAATAACCATTGAAATCATTGGCTTTAAACGTATTTTCGGTTTGTTGTTTTTAAACAACATTGCGCATTTAATGTTGATAACCCTCTTAGTGAAGCAATGCCAATAATGTTTTCACATATTTGCAGTGGAACCACAGTATTAACCGTTTCAATCAAGAAACGGTTGGGTCGATGTTCAACATCACATGGTCGGCGGATGGAACCCAAATAACGGCCGGTACCAGTACCGGAATCATTCTGTTTGGACACATAATCGAACGTGAGCTACGTAATCGTAATCTGAAGGCAACTACGACCGGCCGGAAAACGATCACCCTGCACGATATCGTTGCAAGAACGAAAGATACTCTGGATTTTTCTGAACGGGTCATTAAATGGGAGCTGGGCTATGGCCACTTGGTAGTAGCGACCGCTCATCAAGTTCATATATTCAACGAGAACTACATCAACACTCCAATCATTATCGATGGACGCACAGAGATAAAGATTATTGTTCTAGGGAAAAAGTATGTTGTTCAGCAAATGTAACAGTTTCTCAATCTAACAAATTTAAAAATTCTCTACAGGAATTTCCTATTGGTGGATAACACTTCAATATGGATCTACACCTACACAGGAAGATTACACCTAAATCCTCGCTTTCCGGCATCACAATCCCAAATACCCCACCTCAATAGTCGTTGTATATCCTTAGGGTTAGACACGTTGGCCATCCGGGACTATTCAGATCAGTCAGTCATTCATGTATTTGACCTTTTGCCAAGCGCAAGCCGACAAGAAGAGCCCTATACAGTGCAAAGCAAGTCACCACTGGTGGAAATTGCTGTATGTAGATTCGGTAATCCCGAAGATCAGTATCTCGTGTTCATCGACGTTAACCGGGACCTCTTTATCACAAGCGTCCGCAGCGCGCCAGATTATACCATCCACAAAATTGGGACTCAGGTTTGCACCGTCATGTGGTCCAGTGACACTAATATTCTCGTTGGCTTACACGATTCCTGTTACAGTGTGTGGTACTGCCCAGGGGAAGCTTGTACCGATCCAACGTTGATTGCTTTAACTACTTTCACGTTCGACACCAGCGAGTTTGGCAAAAACATAACGCTGGAGAATTTCGAAGGTGCAAATGTTACATTTCGGAGTTCTGGCGCAATATTCACCGTTTCGGTGAAGGCGTATTGCGTGATACTGCAGAAGCTGTTCGCTGATAACTCATGGGAGCGAGCTCTGAAGTTGTGCCGATTGGTTCAAAATCAAATCCTGTGGGCAACGTTGGCAGCGATGGCATCGAAACGAAATCAGCTGGAGATTAGCGAGGAAGCATTTTCTGCAGCGTTACAAATCGACAAAGTCAACTATTTGGCGTTTATGAAGGACTTGGACCAATCCAGTCCGGAACAGATGGCAGAAAATTCGATCATGAATGGAAGAATACAAGAAGCGGAAATCATATTGCTACACAACAAAAAGATTCACGAGGCAATACTGTTTTGTTTGAGAATGCATCGCTGGAGTCGTGCCATCGAAATCGCCAGGAAACATGAGTCCGACATAGAATTGGTCCTGAGAGAGCGGAAGAAATATCTGCAAGCGCTTGGGCGAGAGGAATACGATCCTAGTTATTTACAATTGTAAAATATTTGACCAACAGTAATCTTTTAGAAATAGTCAAAACAATTCAACTCATCAGCGAACTGGAAAGAGACCTCCTATAAACGCGACCCAAATAAAAACTTATTGTGATGTTAATTTTTTTTCCAGCTATAACAAAATATTAATTTTGATGACAAATGAGGCAATTAAGAAATTAATTTAAAATAACTTCTTGACATCTAGCAGAGAAGTCCATTAATTACAAAGGATTCTGTTTTTACATGATTTTTACTTTCTTAGTTTTACATTCACGATTCACCCAAATTATTTACTCACCAAAATTATTTATTTACATTTTTTTCTGAATGTTTAATGTGTTTTGGTTTCATTTCAAGCAAGAAACTAAAGCAGCCAGTTGTCCCTGGAAGAGATTAATGCTAACGTTCACAATTGGTTGGCATTCGTCACTGGTTCGCCGGTCGCTGCATTGAGGTAGTTCGCATTCCGCTGGTTTCATTGGAGAAGGAGAAACAGCAGACGTCAGCGGATACGCTGCATAAAGATAGCTTGCCTTTGCGCTTCATCCCGGAGCACCAAGCATCAGTCTTACAGTCTACTGCAACATAACGCAACAGCCCCGATCAAGAATGCATAACAAAATTATAACAAGGGGAGTTATTTATTTCAGAAAAATAATGTAACAAAATGTGTTATAAAATTGGCTGGTTAGTTGTTAAAATAACAAAAATTATATCAAAATTTCCTCTAGCCGTAACATAATTATATCAGAGGTTGTTACCTTCATTTCAACATTATAACAACCGTTGATATGATTATGAGGTACACAAATCTACTTTCATGGTAATTGCCTACATCACGTATAAAAATGTGGTACGCTACAACGCCGGATTTCCATCCATAATGTAGGCAATTAACTTTGTACTAGCTATTAACATCGAACATTGATTCAAGTTATACTGGAGGTGATAACCTCCGCTTTTTTCCAATATCAAAAGATGTAGGCAATTATTTTGTGTAAATATACATAACTAATGTCGTTATAATTTTGATATGAAATAAAACTGGCCGAAGAAACATTTTTATCGAATTATCTAATTATAACACACGTTGTTTTAAATAACAACCATTGATAGAATAGAGTTATAATTTTGTTATGTATTCCTGATCGGGGCTGGATATAAAAAATGTATATCATCAAAGCAAATGGTTATTCCGAGAGCCACTTTTTGTTGACCAAATTTTATGAAATTCGGCCAAAATATTCTTTGATATGCAAAGAATGTATAGGCCGAATTTGAGTATAATTGGTTATAGAAAACCCCCTGACAATAATAGAACAAAACTTGCCAAAGCCGTAATTTCCCCTATCTGGTTTTTAAACCTGGCAACCTACGATGCTAACAAGAAAACATAATTTTATATTAGTTTTAATTTGTATTTATTACTTTCTTCAAATAATAAAGATTTTCGTCGAGAAGACATCTATTTAGAAATGCAACAATAAATGCATGAATTAGGGGGGTTTGTTACGCAAAACGAGTTGAAAAGGCCAAAACAAATATAATTTTCTTCCTTCACCCCATTGCAAAATATTTTCTAATTTAATTTTAAATTCCCCCTCAATCAAATTAAATTGATATTTGTTTCTGCCTAACTAGGATAATGTTATTAGGAAATGAAAAATAAATTATTATTTGGTAATATTAATAGTCAAAGAAACCCTTTTAAGTTATGAGAATACATATTTCGCTTTATCCCAAAGTTTGTTCAAATAATCTCGTGTTGTAACTATTCTAAACGTAAGATTACAATGGCATTTTTTTATAATTTTGAATGTTACGGCCCTTGACAGACTAGACAAACACAAAGGTTGTTTGAAAATAAAGGATAGTTGCACTTGACCGCAGAGTTTACAGCTCATCATCAAAATGATGAATATTGTGCAGATGATCACCATAGTCAGTCGCTTCACTACCGACAAATATATCATACTTGTTGATGATTTCTTCGTAGGACAGTCGATCATCGTGGTCCTCATCGGCAGATGCGAATAAATGGGCTACCTCATCTTCAGCCACCTCACTAAAAATGGATATGATCGTTATGCAATTTCTGTTAAATAAACATTACCGCCTCGTTTTCACTTACTCATTGCTTGGCAAAATCCATGATAAAACTTCGTTGCCATTCAAATACCCATCGCCGTCCTTGTCGAAGTCATTGTCAAACCGATCCTTTTCAGTTATCAGCCACTCTTTGTCGTGATCCCGGGAATGTTCCGCTGCATACTCCTGGAAGTCAATCTTACCGTCCTTGTTCGTATCCTTATTGCGCAGAGTCTGCTTCAGGACAACGGCGAACATTTGCGGAAATTCTTCCGGGGACATGAATTGAACAAACTCATTCATATCCAGCTTTCCGTCTTTATTGCTATCGGCAGCTTCGAACATCTCTTTGTCATCGGCTATCAACTTGCGTTCTTCCTCCTTATCGGGATCCAATTCCATCCTCTCGGCTTCTTCGTCTTCGTTATCCATTCCGTATGTATCAGCGTAGTATTCTTCCCAGGTAATCAACTCGTCGCTGTTCTGGTCGATGTCCTCGAATCGTTCGGCAGCCTCTTCTTCGAGTAGACTCTTGAATGACCTCAGGATCCAGGCTTTCAACTCATGTCGATCTATGAAACCGTCCGCGTTCAGATCCATTTTGAGAACCAACAGTGCCAATCGTCGTTTCGATTCCTCCGGAGTCAGAGAGTCGAATTCTTCCGCTTCTTTCACACTACCCAGAATTGCTTCGTGGTCGAATTCGGAGTGATGTTCGTCTCCGTCCATGTGATGCGCATCTCGGGGTGCGTAGCTTCCATCCTCCATTCGCTCCTTCGCGCCGCCAGACGGGTGGTGGGAATGCTTATGAGTAGTTGCTGCCAGCGTACCAAGCGCTAGGAGCCCAACAAGTAGGGCCCACAGGAAACAGGCTCTAAGCATTATCACTTTTCAAATGACTGAATGAAATGGAAAGTAATATGAGTGTTATAAAACGTACATAGGATGACTATATTTAAATGCATTATTCAATCAACTTGAATTGTCTAGCTTGATGTTACAGTTAAACAATCTAATTATAGTTTATATTGTTATGTTTTAACTGGGTCAAGCCTTCTAGCCACGTAAAACAGTATGACTTGTCAGACATAATTTAAAGTTGTCTTCTTACCTTTCCTAACCAGAAACGTTTCTCCTTTAATACTAAAAAAATCAAATAATCTAATAAAAATTCCAGATGTGCCTGAATAAGGCTGTGCGTGATGTAAACAATACAGACCGCGATTAAAATTCAGTGCATTGAAATTGCTCTTTACCCGTTTTGACGTTTTTCTGTGCCCACCCACTCCGCGTATCAGCGCGTACCTATCCTCAGAGCATGCTGAGCTTTAGACTGACCCGACTATAATTTTTAAACCCGAAATGATTTTTTAGCTCATCGCAAATAAATTATAAATAAGATATAATACACCCGATTCTTTTTTTACACGGGGGATGCGTTCCGTGTAAAAAAAGTTTTCAATTCAAAATTTAAAAATCCGTGTAAAAAAAGTTTTATGATTTCTCGACGAATCATGCAAAATGGAGCAACTTTGCAAACATTTTGTATGGGATTTTTTTTACACGGCCGTGTAAAAAAAATCCGTGTGAAAACAGAATCGGGTTTACTGCGCATATAATAGATTTTGTAATGAGAGGCTTGAAGTGGCAATATAACCTTTCGATACAACTTAGAGATTGATTTATTTATAAGTTAATCATACGAAGTAAGTCATATAGAAATTTTACTTTTAGTCAATTTTAAATATTCTAGTGTACTAGAGAATTTTCTTTCAAATATTCTAATGTGTTGATCGACTTATTTGATTGTGTTTTTCGTATCGCAACTAATAATGACTAAACTAATATACGCAATCTCGAATGAATGAAAAAAGAATAGGATTGTAAATCGCTCTCGATGAAAAAGGTTGGATACAACTCTGAAAACAAAACTATTACGTACCTCACGACAATGAAGGTTGGAAAACGGTTATATAAGATTGTATTCAGCTAAAGCAATGGGGAAAAGCTGCCTTGTTTTTTATATTGATTTATTCCAGATCCAATAAGGATAATTTAACTCGAGTTTGTCAGTGATTTTTTTCCTGAACCAGCCTTCTGAGCATATACAGCATAATCATACACGGAGAAATCGAAATATGCTTGTTTATGACATACAGTAAAGCCTACCAAGAGCTATATACAATAAACCACGTCTCAATCATTTTTAATGCAATAGATGATTACCTACAAATTTTTAACGCTTAGTACATATTTACTGATTGAAATTTAAATTAAATATTGGTCAAATGGATTGTCTTTACAAGTTGAAAAAACGAATTAAGATTTATACGCGTGTTTATCTGTCAATATACAATTAAAGTTGGGGGATTACATGAGATTGTGGGAACTCATCTTCTAGCATTGAAGCATAATCAATATTATACATACTATAAGGTTGTTTGACTTTTTCAATAGTTTTGAATTCCAGCAACAAAAATATTGATACAACAATTTTGAACAACAACAACAATTTTGAAAAACATATTTCATGACTTTGACTTTGATTTTTACCACGGGTTGGGCAAGTGAAAATTTTCTGACACAAGAACGCATCACTCTATTTGTTCAAACACAAATAATTTCTTTTGAGCGTAAATGAAAAAATGATACAAATTTAAACTCATTCAAGGGCTTTTAATAAAGGCACTCCAGATACCCAGTGTATTGACTTTCAAAAAACATCACATCAGATCAGATTATCCTCTATTCAATATAATAAATTATCGTTTGCATAAAATGCATGAACAGGAAATGTGTTCTTATATTGAAAAATCCTCTTTTAAAATAATGTTTTGACTTAGCGGGGCAAATGAAAAATTCAAACAGATTTTTTGGTTTCACAAGCATTTTTCGAAAATCTTGCTCCCAGGCGTATACAGATTGGATAGATAATTTGTTATGTCATAAATATGATCAATTTCAATATTATATTCAACTTTTATGACTTAAAGAACATGAACTATGCGATTTCCTTTACCCACTTACCCCACTGTACCTTACCCATCATAATTTGGATTGAATCCAAAAGAGAATAAACAAGTCTCGCACTTATCATCTCTGTATACATATGATCCGGTATGCTACCCGTGGGAGACTTTTTTCGCAAGCTGTCATGATAAATAACTGATTCGGGAGGCTAATACCCCATGATGAAAGCTCCAAACGTGGGGAGCACTGGTTCTGACGATGCATTAAAACTTGTTCTACACAGTTATGTGGTCACCAACACAAAATTAGACAGAACAAAGCGAAAATCATCACTTCTCTGTGGGGGCAGCCTATCCGATTCTGTTTTTTCGTACTTGTATACAAGTTTGACCAAAGACCGCCAGCTAAGGGGTGTGTACTTAGCTGGTAGTGCAGCCTGGACACTGTTGTCCTTCTGGCATCAGCTAGAGTGAGAAGGTACGCCTCGAGCGTCTGTTCACCAGGAGGTGCGGCTCAAACAGCGTCTGCCTGGTAACCAGCGGCTGGTTAACGAAACGCAGTATCGCATCAGCTATACCTAAGGTGGCAGCCCCACCAGCGTGATGTAGGTAATGCGACCCCGGTAAGGTTGCTTACTGAAGCCTCTCAAATACAACGAAAAATGGAGATAGAAGAAAAAGAGAACGTTATTTTTGGCAACCGACCCGGCAACGAAATAAGGACTATGTTTAGAATGTCAGAACCCTAAAAGAACCTGGACGGGTGAACCTTCTGGCTCGGCTCTGCAGAAGGTCGGAGTGAACTTGGCCGCTATTCAAGACATCCGATGACCTAGATCCGGAGAACGTGAATTCAGAGCCATGGACCCCACGACCAACACTTCATTCAAATTCCATTAGCGAATGAATCTGAATCCGAAAGCACGCCTGGAGACACCCGAATGGTGAAACTTGCAACCGGATAGACCATGCTCTGATGGACGAGCGCCATTTCTCGAATGTTATCGATGTGCGGACATTCAGAGGTCCGAACATTGACTCTGATCGCTACCACGTTGTCAGAAAAATTCGATCACGGTTGTCAACTGTATCAAACGAAAGATCACAGCGAACGATGCGTTACAATATCCAGCGATTATCGGCGGAAGCAGTATCGGCTGAGTACCGCCAGAAGCTCGACGATCGGATAAGTACAATCAACGTTAGCGACATCATCAGCGATCTATGGGAGTCGATCCGTGGAACGGTGAGCACAACAACACGAGAAATGGTAGGCACTGCACAGAGGCGATCCAGGACGGGTTGCTTCGATGTGGAGTGTCAGAGAGTGACAGACGAGAAGAACGTTGCCAGAAGCCGAAAGTTGGTGTCGGGAACCCGATCGAATAGAGATCGGTACAAGGAAGCAATAGCAACCGAATCCACCACAGGAGGAAAAAAAAAAGAATGTAAAGAACAAGTAATTAGTGAGGCGCAGGAAAGCATGGAGCAGAATAGTATGCGGAGGTTTTATGAGACTGTCAATGGCGTGCGGAGAAAAACAGTGCCACCTCAAGTCATGTGCAACGACCCGGAAGGGAATTTGCTGACAGATAAAACCGAAGTGGCTGCCAGGTGAAAGCAACAGTTCGAGACGGTGCATCGGCGAACAGAATAAATATTAGCGACGATGGACAACCTATGGAGTCGCCTACACTAGAAGAGGATAGAAAAGTTATTAAAGAACTGAAAAACAATAAGGCTGCGGGATGGACCAGCTCCCGGCTGAACTTCTCGAATATGTGTAGCTTTATGAAGTTCTGCACCATATTAAGTCGTAAATATGTGAAGACGAGGAATTGCCTGCTAGCTAATTGGACGGTCTCATTTGCCCTTTCTTTAAGAAAGGGCACAGACTGGAGTGCGCCAATTACCGAGGAATAACCCTCCTTAATTCGGCGTGTCTGTTCTGTTCTTCGTCGGGGTTCAAATGTTTACCCTAAGACAAATCTTTAATGAATTCCGGGAGTACAACTTGCAGACACATCATCTGTTTATTAATTTCAAGGTGGCGTACTATTCAGTGAAACGGAATGAATTATGGCAAATTATGCTAGAACATGGTTTTCCGGCGAAACTGATACGGCTAATTCGTATAACGTTGGACGGATGTAAGGGTTGCGGATGAAATATCGACATTATTTGTTACCTTAGATGGATTGAAGTAGGGTGATGCACTCTAGAATCAACTGTTCAATAAAGCGCTCAAGGGAGCGATTAGGAGAGCTGATGTGCAAAGAATCGATACCATTACCACAAGATCACATAGGCTCCTGGGCTTTGCGGACGATATCGATATTATCGGGATTGAAAAAAATACAAAAAATCTGTAAAAT
Source organism: Armigeres subalbatus (assembly GCF_024139115.2). NCBI lineage: Eukaryota > Metazoa > Arthropoda > Insecta > Diptera > Culicidae > Armigeres > Armigeres subalbatus. The sequence goes on from NC_085140.1 coordinate 275,717,997, forward strand.
AATTACCGAACAGATCTGCTGTTGAGATTTCGGTAAAATTTACCGAATACTGTGAAATGGGTTAAGTGTGTGGGTTCAATAGTGGTGGTGTTAGTGAAATGGTGCTGAATGGAGATAAATTTGATGTGGTAGACAAATTTGTGTATCTCGGAACATTAGTGACGTGTGATAATGATGTTACCCATGAGGTGAAAAGGCGTATTCCTGCTGCAAATAGGGCTTATTATGGATTTCGTAACCAGGTTGAGTCCCGTAGTCTGCAAACGCAGACATAATTCGCGCTGTATACTACTCTGATTCCTCCGGTGGACGTGGACGTTAAAGAAGGCTGATCGGAGAGCTTTCGGAGTGTTTGAGCGTAATGTGCTGCGGACAATACTCGGCGGTAAACAGGAGAACGGTATCTGGCGGCGTCGCATGAATCACGAGTTGTACCAGGTGTATAAAGGTGGATATTGTTAAGCTTTATACAACGCGGCAGACTACGGTGGGATGGATACGTTGTTCATATGCCGGAAGAACGTCAAGTGATATTTAGGCCGTAGGATCGTCGAATCGTTGTCGAGAACCATTTTCACCGAATTATTGATTTTCACGGTTTGAACGATGGATGGATTCCCCAACAGATGTTGCAGCTCGTGGTTCATTCGCCTCCTGGATGTACCGTCTTCCATCTGCACCTCGCCATAGATGGTACGCAGCACTTTCCTCTCGAAAACTCTAAGTGCGCATTAATCCTCCACAAGCATTTTCCAGGTCTCGTGTCTGTGGAGGACTACCGGTGAACGTTTTGTAGATAGTCAGCGAACTCTACTCGATCGGAGCGTTTTAGAGTCCAAAGTACGTACGATTTTCTGCCATGATGCGTCTTCGAATTTCTCTGCTGGTATCATAATATCAATGTTGTCGGCGAAACCAAATAGCAGAACGGACTTCGTGACAATCGTACCACTCGTGTCAATCCCTGCCCTTCGTATTAGGGGCCATCCACAAAGTACGTCACGCCATTAGGGGGAGGGGGATTTCCGAGTAGCGTGACAATCCATACAAAAAATAGAGGTTTAATACAAAAAGTGTGACGAAGGGGGGGGGGGTTGAAAATCGCCATTTTTTGCGTGACGTACTTTATGGATCTTCCCTTACTCCCTCCAAAGTGATGATGAATAGTAGACACAAAAGACCATCACCTTGCCGTAACCCTCTGTGCGTTTCGAAGGGACTTATATGTGTTTATCCGGAAATACGTGTTCGTGCATCAGCTGCCATAGGTGGTCCCGATCGATTGTATCATAAGCGGCTTTGAAGTTGATGAGTAGATGATGTGTGGGCATGTTGTATTCACGGCATTTCTGCAATATCTGGCGTACGGCGAATAACTGGTCTGTGGTAAAGTGTTCGTCCATGAATCCCGCCTAGTACTGTCCCTAAAACTCTCTTGCAAGCAGCAGCCATATGCTGTTTCACTTTACGGGAAACGTCATTGTCACATGTCACAAACGTTTCAAGGTAAACAAATAATTCAACAACTTTAAACACATCCCCATCTAGCACTACTTCAGCACCAACCCCACTAGGTCTACCTCTATCTCTACCCGCAACCATGTACATTGTCATGGTAGAGTTAATGGTTCAGCCTATCCTCTCAGTGAAAAAAAGCCATCACTACTGACCTGCGATCGATTTTAATGGGACCTATGTCCTATGTCTATGATAGAACCGCTGAGCGCCAGATCTCCTAATCACCACCTTGAGTGCAATGTTGAACAATCAATTCGAAAATGCATCAATATGCTTCAATCCATCTACCGTCATAAACGAGGCTGATACGTTGTTCGCAATCCGAATGCTTGATTTCGAGCCATCAAGCGTTGCATGTATTCTAATGAGTTTCACCGGAAAGCCATGTTCAAACATTATCTGTCACAGCCTATTTTTTCACTGAATCGTACGTTGCTTTGAAACCACTGAACAGATGTTGAGTCAGCAAGTTGTACTCCCGCAATTAATCGGGGACCACCCGCAGGCAAAACATCTGATCCGTCAAGATATTCAACCCTGAAAAAATGGCTGTCATCGAAAATGAATACAAATCAATTTACTAAATGTGACAATTGATTATAATAGATTCGAGTACGTAAAATGTTTGTATGTAATATGTATGATTTTGATAATTCCATTAATGATTTGCTGTTCTTGAATATTATATTATGGGTTTCAAAAGAATAGTTATATACTTAAAAAACGGTTTCATAATACTTTACCATAAATCTAAATAACCTATGCACTGGTAAAAGCAAAATAAGTGATATAATTTTTGGCTTCATATATTGCATTAACATAAAACTAGACTTGATACATCTATGATAATAGGAATGGGAGTAAAATGAGGATCTCTTTAAAATAGACAATAAAATCATATTGGGAACATAATAGGATTCCGTTTTTTGGCTAACCATTCAATGGAAATATTTTTAAAACGGAGCGGCGAGTTTAATACTCCGCTATTTTATGTCATAGTACTTACCATCTCAATGGTGTTAGCTTACTATTGTGCAGTCCATTATTGGCAGCGACCACCCCTTGTGCTTGTGATGGGCTGATCGTTATTAACGGTGCAAGGCGTTCGGTGAAGCGAGCATAATTGCGTTCCAGTTCCTTTTGATAATCCTTTTGATCGGAAAGAATCAAATTACGATTCTTTTTCAATGCGTCTGAACATCTGCGAAGGTAAAACAAATAAGTAATGATTGTAATGTGATGCTGATCTAAACAGTGACCATACTTTTTGGAGAAATCTTTGAAGCATAGCCGAAGCTTATTCTGATGCTTTGTGGGAATGGTTGTGCTATCGGCGATGCCCGACAAGAACACCAGAGCCATTTCCATTGGGCCTTGGTTTACGGTGGTCCCGATGCAACCCTGCAGAACCATTTGCAGGATCTTCGGATCCGCCGGTTCCTGATTCGTGGCAGCGGCCAACTCGGCAGTCTTTTTCTGAATATCCTCAATAGCAACCTCGATCGGTTCCAGAACGATTTGCTCGCGGCCAACCACCTGGATGCGGGTCTTCACATACGGGAAGTGATTGGCGGTGGTCAAAATGGTTTTGCGCTTACATTGTTCGTGTAGCTCACCGTGAGCTTTTCCGGATTTTGTGAACGGTGTCGCAAAGATAAAGCGTTCTGAAAAAGATCAATTTTTAAAGTATGAACAGGCACTCTCATAAACCATTTGCTTTTAATCAAAATAGTAAAACAAATAAATAAATAAATGGACGATGATAGTAAGAAACACTTACTAATATTAAAGTTCCTTTCAAAGTACGTGTCTCTGTATCGCAATTCGTAAGTCTCAAAGTACGGTTCAACATAGGTGATCTGAATAAAAGCTTTCTCTGGATCCAGCGTTCTCGTGTCGACTGTGTTTGAATCTTTGATAATCTGCACTACATCCGGTCCAAAACGATCAGCATAGAAATTCTGCAAACGACTGAATATCTCCGGCAATTTGGTTAACGTTGGCTCTTTGTAGATAAATTCTTGCTGATCCAAATCTCCAAATTTCGCTCCGTAGAAACCAACCCGGAAGTAGGTTCCAAATACGCGTTTTCCATGCAGCTGGGCGATGCGATTGAATGCTTCCTGTAGCTTACCGTGAATCTGCCCTAATTTACGGAAGTCGCGATTAGCTTCGCATATTGGAATCAACACCTTATAGACGTCGTTCATCGCCTCGTACATCCCTGCGATCTGGAACGAATTGGACGCCTCTTCAAGCAAAGCCTTCAATCCGCTTTCGGTAAACCGGTTCCCCAAGCATATTCCATCTTCGCCCGGACTCAAAACGTCGTCGGAAACTGCTGATTCCATTAGTGCATTCGGAGAGATATGTTTGAAGGAAACAGCCCCCACCGGAAGATGAGTTTGCGATTCCAACATACTCAAATATTCAGCCACTAGAGCGGCACTATGCACATAACACATAGCAGACTCGGTGTGATTGGCACGCTCCATGTGCTTTTTGGCCATATTTTCCAGCCAAGTCAGTCGAAGATCGGGCGAGTTTTGGTACCCCTTGGCAATACGATTCATCAAATCGAGCAACATCTCCGGATCTTCCTGGTATTCCTTCATTTTGACCGTGTCCGACAGTATCATGTGGAGATTGAAAAGCAGATCCTGAACTTGTTCCGGGAAGGACGTATCCTGCAAATCGGTATCGGATTCGGCATACACAAGGATGGTCTTTAATGCCCGGCGCAGGGATTGTTCACTGAAGGAAGAACTGGTGCCAACCAGAGAGCTGAGCGACATGGTGACTTGCATCTTGACGCGAGCGAAATTCTAGAAAGTAAGACATAAATTAGTAAAAGATGCTAGTTTTCAGAAGGAGCATACATACATTCCCAATCTCAAAGTTTTGTCTCATAAGCAAATACAGGGAAGCAGCCGCTTGCGAACGTACGCTGGGCAACTGAGAGCCGCAATGTTTCAACAGCAGCAGACAAAGATCCGCACAGCTGTCCGTTTCTTCGTCGAATAACAAATTGTGATATTTGAAAATTAGCGAACGCTGCGAAGCGAACAGATTCTGCAATGCCAGAGTACTCTGATTGCGTGACAAAGCATGTAGGAGCACTTTCAGCACGGTGCCAAGCAAATTATGATGCAATTCCGATGTGGACGCCACTTGAACAATCATTTCCAACGTGTCCAGAATAGTGAGGCAAACCTCAGTGGCCAATGATCCCTCAATGTAGTAAGTGATCTCCATCTCCGCTTCATTCTTGATGTTGCTATCGTAAAACTGCGTGCGAATTTGGTCTTTTTTCCAGCGGAACTTCTCCGTCGAGTAACGATCCTTCCGCCTGTTGATAAGATCGTTACGAGCAGACCCCGTTCCTCGAATGCACTCCTCCAGTTTCTCCTTCATATCCGGTGTCTTCCGAAAGCTTGATGTGTTACGTTTGGATGTTGGTTTCTTTCTTCCTCGATATTCGAAATTTGGAATGCAGATGTTCAACACCTGAAGCATTTGATGAACGCGGTGTGGGCTCAGTCCCAGAGTATATTTGAACAACGTACTTTGTTCGAGGTTTTTGACCACCCAAAGGAAGCAGGACAACAGATGACGGGTGTTTTCACTGCTAAGAGGAGTTTTATTTTTGGGAGTCTCCGGTACGTAACTGTAGTTGCGAATTCCAGAAATAGCATATGCGACCTCTGGACTAATTGTGGAGGCAGCTATCGACGTCGAAGGTCCTTGATAATCTTCTAGCAAACCGATGGTATTTAGGCGATCATGAGATTCGGCAATTGGGGTATGCAACTGAGGAATGGCGTCTTTTACAATCCCCAAAAGAGGGATATAGAGAGCAGCCACCCGAGCTCGAGCTTCTACGTCATTGTATCGAAGATCCAAATCGTGAGACGTAAGTAAATTCCGTAAACAACGAATAGCTTTGCCATGAAGAGGAGGATTTGAAATATCCAAAACTGTTGCCAACTCCTGGAGGACTAAACCAACAAGAAAGTGTTGCTGGCGGAACTCTACACTAAGTTCGGCATAGAGTGCTTTGTCTATACCGGCCATTGCACTCACATACGAGTTCTGACTATTATTAGAAGTGACGCTAGGCGTAGGACTGCAAGGAGCCGAGAGCGCTGTATAAGGAGTTCCGAAAGGTAAATTCAACGCAACAAAATGTTCGTGGCTGCAAATTATTCTCAAGAAATCCAGCTTATAGTGCACCATGTCAGGTGTTGGTGAGCTCTTGGTCATAATCACCTTGTAGTATGTCCGGATCAATCCGAAAACAAATCCTCGGTCCATGATGCTCAACAGATCGAAAATGAAAAACGCCAAACTGGAATTGATGGATTGCGCCAACTTTTGGTCACTGCTATTGTAACCAACCACCTTCGTTGTCACCAAGTGCACCAACGTAGAGATGTCATCCGTGAATTGATGCGGGAAACGGCTTTTCCGAGGAGAATTCAGCGAGTTGGTCAACTCTAGATGTTCGATCATGCTCTTAATGGTTAGTTCAAACAACATCCACGAATTGGTCATAGACAGTTCGGCTGCCGCTCCGCTGGCCACTACCCAATTTTTAGCAATTTCTTCATGTAACAATCGAATCAACCCGTCCTTGGGACCACTGGCCGAAGGAGACATTTCTCCACGCATACTGGAGGTGCGATCGACCAGCTTACCGCTCATAGAGCTGGTCATTTCCGAATACGTGGAGCAGCTGTGATGTAAATCCGGATTGCTAGACGAACGGGTCATTTCCTCCGACGAGCCAGCTGCGCCCTGACGTGCGTTAGGTAACTTACACTTGGGATCCAACGGATGGGGAATTTTGCACTGGAACTGAATGTATGTGCTGAGGATGTTTTGCCGACCGTAACGATCTTCCGGTTGTAGGAACTGAAAGAAATGAATGAATTAAAAAAAAAATGTTAATTTGCACCTAGGTGTTTTTGATATATATTATATGGGAAATGTTATTATTATTATTGTTCGTTTACAAACGAATGATTATTTTTTGTTATTCTTAATTTTATTATCCTTTCCCATCGATATGTTATTCATAGTATTAAGTCCATTTGTCTGTGAATCAAAATGTAATCCCTTCCTTCCTTCCCCAATCCCTCAATCATTATAACATGATAACGGTTATTGCTGAACGATCACAGTAGCCTCCTCCCAACCAAGCACAATATTCCTTTTTGTTATTTTTGTTTGTTGTTCCTTCGAATATGGGAGGAGCCAAGTCACGCAAATAATCCGTTGCATCACAGAAAATATGTGTATAAAAAAGAAGCACTTCGCGAAGAGCGATTCGTTATTTTTTGTAAATTTCAAACGACGAAGAATAGAAAGAGTTAAACGTTTCCGTGTCGTTTTCCTGCCACCGAAAGAGAACCATTACCATTCCTCACTGCCGGTGTGAAGTCACCGATCGCTGCTGCTGCTCCAATCTGCCGATACAGTCCATCGTTGGTTGCTCATCCGAGCTCATCTAGTCAAATAGTGCTGTCCCCTCGTTCCGATCCATTACCTGATCCCTCCAGTGGTAGTCAGTTTTGGACACCGGTTCGACTGCACACGGACAGGCTATTTGCACGGCGTCAATTGTTCCTGGAGCACTGACAAAGGAATTCAGTGTTTGTTCCATCAGTCCGATCCACTCTCAGACCCTTCCGGTAATCTGTTGTGGACACTGAACTGACTTGCACACGGACAACCTGTTTTCCTTGGCCTGTGAGTGTTAGCCAGAGATGCAAATTGATTGCCCACCCCCGAAGAAGAAGAAGATATTGAGTATTTGTCGCCCTCCGTTCCCCCACATTGTGCACCGCACAATTATATTTTAGAAAAGCTTTCAATCAGTTCATATTTTTCCATCGCAAACGGCGGACGCGTTCTTGTTGTCTCTCGCTTTCATTAAACACAATTCGCAACCATTTAACACAATGGAAAGTGCCTGGGAAAATACACTTGTGATTGATTTTAGTGTGCTTCCAATTCGTCCCGACGTTGGGAAAGTCAAGCATTTCTTGGAGGATCAAATAAAGATCAATTATGCGGATGTTAAAAGCATTCAGTTGCATAACACCCGCAATTGTGTTCTGATAGGGCTGATAGATAAAGAAGTCGCTTTGCGCTATCAATCAGAGCACAATTGCATTGCAATTGCATTATTGTGTGCAAGTAAAAGCAATATAAGATTCCGGTTTACGTGGATAGCAAGGCGGTAGTCGTTAGGGTTCACGATCTACCCCCGACGGTGAGCCACAGTGCCGTAAATGAGTATATGCTCAAGTATGGAGAAGTGATTTCTATCCGTAACGAAACATGGAAGCATTATTTTCCGGGGATTTCAAACGGTGTACTGGTAGTGCGAATAAATTTATTTCAACACATACCATCGTTCATATCCATTGGACAATATAATACCATGGTAACTTACAATAATCAGCCGAAAATATGTCGCCGGTGCAATCAAGCAGCGCACTCTAATAAAACATGTGCAGAAGCGAATGGCAAAATTGCAAAAGTGGCCACACCACTATCCTCAAATGACGAGTTGTTCAATCAGGCCGACTTCCCACCGATAAATAGTAATGAAAAGTTATCATCGCATCCAGCTACTAAGGGAGCGTCCACAAATTACGTCACGCCTAGAGGGGGGAGGGGGGGTTGAGCAAAGTGTGACGATCCATACAAAATTTTCAGATGATTCATACAAAAAGTGTGACATAGGGAGGAGGGGGGTTAAAAATGTTCAATTTTCGCGCTATGTAATTAATGGATCGTCCCTAATGAAACCGCAACAGAAGAACGACCACAAAACGATGACGAGTGGACCGACGTATCCTATTCATCGTCCGAGTACAATGAGGTAACGCACAAACGCCGGCGATCAAAGCGAAATAGAACGATGGAAGCGAAAAAAACGTGTACGGATCAGTTCTAGACCAACATTTGAAAAGGGCGTAACAGCCAAAATTTATTCCTTCTGATTCTTTGTCCCCATACATAGCTTTATATGTAGACGGAGAATCAGAAGGAATAAATTTTGGCTGTTACGCCCTTTTCAAATGTTGGTCTAGAGTTTTTCCTCAATGCGGATCAAATTGAAATAGTTGAGAAAGTGAAAAAAAAATTGGGAAATAAAAATGGAAAAGGGTTTAGTACTAAGTAGTATTAAGTGTTATCGGCTCGGTAAAGCTGGATGCGGCGAGTGAGCCTTAAATAAACAGAATGAATAAAAAATCAGAAGGGTTATATACAAGATACGACCGCCCGATGTGAACTACGTAAAACATATCATAAGATAATTATTTTGGTTAGAGCCTAGAGTGATTGAAAATTTGACTTTTGCGCTCCCTTATGCTTGAACGATAACATTAGCTGTTTCGGTGAACCTCCTAAATTTTCAACTGAATTGGCTAAAATATAACTGAGTACGAGCAGTTTGAAGTTTGTATGAAAATTATTATACAAATCGCCCCCTATGTGAGAGATCGTTTCGTGAGGCGGATCATCAACTATTTAGGGGGAGATCTCCCAACGCCGGACACCTCCCAATACCGGACACTACCTGAAGAGGTCCCTCCTTCATCTTATTAAGTACAAAAGGAAGATATTAAAAAGGCTTCTAACGGCAAGGAATATCAGATCTTCATGTGATAAACTTTGTACACTTTGTACAAAATGTGAAGTTGAATAAAAATTCTTCACACCTGTTTTGTTACAATTACTTCAATTCAATTGTTTCTTCTTGCTGAGAAAGCCACAGAAATTAGCAGAAACAAAAAGTGTAGAGGACATTGAAAAAGGTGGGAATTTTGATTAGGATGTAAAAAATTTAGCTGAAGAGTCAAATAAGCTCCACTAATTTTTTTTTAATATTTACAACTTGAAGCACGCGAATAATTTACTATTCTGAATGATGTCTTTACTCATGTAACAGAACTTAGTCACATTTGAACATGATGCAATAGTGTCCGGTACTAGGAGACATTTTCCTGAATCGTAATAATTTTCACCAAAATTCATCGTTGAAAAACGTTTTCAAATGATCAAATATAGTTTGTATGAATCATCAATGGTCAATAGTCATATTTTGTGTTTCTTTCTTCTATCTATTCTTTCTTTGAAGCAATATAACTCACGAAGAGGATGACCGATTTGCAAGATTTCCTCACTAATCGATTCGTATTGGGATCAGCTGTGTTTCTATATGCAAAAGGTTAGTAAATTTTAAAGGAAATTTGGGAAAATTGTCAAAATACAATATTAGGGCGAGTTTGGAGAAAACCTAATGCGATCGCTCAAAAAATGATCTAGAGTGCGGCGTCGCAATCAACGCAGAAAATGACATTTCGTACGTTAAACGTAAAGACTCGAGCAATGCAGAGTCTATTATATATAGAGTTACGCAAAGAGTGAAGCCAAATCTACCTATTGAACTGTCAAACCGTCTACCTATCGAGCAAAGTAAACAAATGCTTGTTGGTAAGGCGGAAGTATTGTTATCGCCTGATGATTATTATGGTGAATTAAAACTCATGAATTGAAATGTATTAGATTTGTTTTAGAAACAGCTTCAAAAAACTTCAATACACCCCCCAATAAAGTTGCAACAAGAAACTCATGTGTTTGCACTCTGTAGGTGACTTTGGTTATCGAATTAAAAAGCTTTAGAAGTGATCACTCCCGTGAAGTCACTTGAAGGGTTGAACAAAAATGAAAGTTTTCAACATAATAACAAGAGCATCATTTAGAATAAGAGTAAGAAGATCCTCTTTGCGCAACTCTATATAATAGACTCTGGAGCAATGCAGGGTACGTTCTGCTAGTATGGTATAAATGGAAACATAATCCGGATAGTTAAAGTTTTTTTGTTAAATGGCTTATGTGTCCGGCACTGGAGGATCTCCCCCTAAATATAATCAACCCGAAGACTTCGTAGAATATTTCTAAATCTGTAAGACGATTGTTGTTGCGAACCGATCGGATTTTCGTAAGCAAAGAATAAAGAAAATAAAAATGCTCATTATCGATATGTTATTCTTTTACGTGCTCAATTTCCACGATTTTTCATTTTTCATTTTGTGCTTAGTCAAATAACAACCATTGGGATGTTGGATATATGGGGTCGGGAGGTAGCGAGGATTGTTTTGGTAAACGTTTTGCCGCGTGTAATGTGTAGTTTTTCCGCAAATCATGTTCGATCGCAGACCAATCCACCTAATTCCGTTCACGCAAGACAAAATGATAAATAATAAAGAGTTTTTGTCTTAAAACAACAGAAAAATATCCTTGTACTTTTCTATGGTTATGTATGCATGAAAAGAAATGAAAAACAGCGTCATTTATAGCGATTAATAGTGAAAATTTAAACAAAATTTGTTGGTCGTCACTACGAGCGCCATTTTGACTGTTTTCATTAACCCACTTGCTAAGAACGTCTGTCATAATATTTAAGCATTTTAAGTGAAAATTTGCCCTGGATTTCAAACACAGCAGCATAACAAGACAAAACAGGTAACATTATAGCGTATTACCAAATTGTTGTCTGTAGATAATGCTGAAAAGTGAAAAATATCTTGACCGGAATAAGGGTACATCTAAATCTATTCGTTCCTTATTCCGTTCATCGGGTTTGGAGGATGGATTCAGAAAATTGCGTGTTTGAGAATATAATCAATGGCAAGAAAAAATACATCGTACATGAAGCCATATGAATGGTGAACATTTAAAACTTTATCCCGCAAGCAGGCAGACCGAAAGGAATTCCGTTAACGACTCTACGCGAAAAGGTTATGGGACCTTTTTCAACTCGTGCCGGGAAAATACAGTTTTTTCAGTTAAGTTGAGCTGCAAATAAGATTATGTTTTACCGAAATCCGTGAATACTTCGTAGAAAAAGGGTTATCCGGTACTTTAAAGAACCGAAACATTAAATAATATTCAATTTGAACGAAACAGTGGTACGAACAATTCCAAACAAACAGAGACATTGTTTCAGGTCATAATTAAAGGCCTAGTATCCAGGCTCAAGTAAAAATTACCTTGAGGATAAGGTGTAAAACTCCGATAAGGTATTGTATCTGTCCTTTTCTGTGGTACCTAACGCAACTGGGCAGCTAGCATCAATGTTCATGTTGAATATATCTCGAATGGTAAGTGAAACAAACGAAAAAAAGTCAACTTGCCTATATAAGAAAATATCTTTCATTGTTTGTATTTAAAATTTGGAAGGAAATTACATTTTAAGCTTTTTATTTGCAATATTATAATAAATGAAAAGATGGATTTGTGAGAAAAATGATGCCTGGTATTAGCATCTCCAAGAAACCAAATGTTTTTCGGGTGATTGGAATTAGGAACACGAATGAACGGAATTAGGAACAATGCCATTTCAGGCGATTGGAATTAGGACCGCATGATTGGTCAACTTTGTTTTCACTATTGGAGCCTAAGTCTATGAATGCATCCCAACATATTTTATTTTTAATTGTATATAGAAAATGACACTATGCAACGAAATTCCAGCTTCAAAATACTAAACGGCTATTTTTTAGAGCTTTTAGACATAGTGCATTGTCTTAGGTGAACGGAATAGGGGCACAGCACGGTATAAGTCAACTACATTTAAACGATGTTTTTTGAGCTTTTCGGCGCTTTTCGGAACGGTTTCCTTAGGTGGCCCATATTGCCCCGATCACCCCTATTAATCTGTTCCAAAATGTCACTACAATCTATTCAGCCTTGCAAAACGTCTGCAACAAGTACAGCTCGAGCGGTGTTACGGCGTTCTCTTTGCGGCTCCAGATCGATAAGCCGACAGCGGCTTTCATAACTTGGCAGGCGTAAGTAGTCTGCGGTAGTCTACGCAGAGCAATTCGTAGGAAGCGTCGTTGCACGGACTCAATTCGTTCGGCACCGTTCGTATAATTGGGATTCCAAACGGCGGAGCAATACTCCAGTATCGACCGCACCAGTGAGCAATACAAAGACTTTAGACAGTAAATGTCAGAAAATTCTTTAGCCATCCGAAAGATAAAGCCCAGGGTTTTGGAAGCCTTACCTACAACGTATGAAATATGCATTTTGTACGTCAGCTGGGAATCCAAAATTACGCCCAAGTCTTTGACATGACTCAGACGTTCTATGCTGGTATTCAAAAGCGTGTAGTCGAATCCAACGGGATTTTTAATCCTAGAAAAAGTGATCATCGAGCATTTTGCCGGATTGACTATCATACGGTTGACGTTGCACCAATTGGCAAAGGATTCTAACTGACGTTGAAGGAAATAGCAATCGTCGATAGATTGGATTTGCAAGAACATTTTCAGGTCATCAGAATACGATAGGCGGGGAACTTCGAGTACAAAAGTCACGTCATTGAAATATATAGGAAGACTAACGGGCCCAAATGACTTCCTTGGAGTATTCCCGATTTAGCCAAGAAGAAATCAGATCTGCAGTCGCCGATGGTAACCATTAGTTGGCGGCCGGAGAGATATGATCGGAACCATTTCAATAGAGTGCCATTCACTCCTAACTTGCCTGATTTGGCAATAGCGATGCAGTGGTTTAGCTTATCGCTCTTTTCGTCATGCTGTTCGTGATGAAAGATGTAAAGCACAATAAATTAGTACTAGTGGAGCGACCGGCTATGAATCCATGCTGAGTTTCAGACAGATACTGCTTGCTGTGGGAAAGCAGAGGATCCATCACAACGAGTTCGAACAGTTTTGATATTGCACTCAGCGAAGTTATTTCTCGATAATTGTCCACGTCACGTTTGTTCCCTATCTTGTGCACAGGGAATATTTGTGCAATCTTCCAACATGAAGGAAAGATGCCACTGGATAAGGTTGTAGGTCATTTGGCCTAAAGTCGTTTGGCCTAATGACGTTTGGCATAAGGCCGTTTGGCCTAATGGTCATTTGGCCTAAAGTCGTTTGGCCTAATGGTTGTTTGGCCTAATGGTTGTTTGGCCTAATGGTCGTTTGGCATAATTTTGGAAAACGTAAATTATTCTTTGGAGTAAAATATGTGAAAATGTTAATATTTTATTTAATGCTACATTTGGAAATCAACATTAGAGTAGAGTGGGGCAAGAGTGCGCGTGGGGTAAGAGTACGTTTTCGATTTTTTGAAGTAATAAAAAAAGATAAATTAGCAACACTGCATCAGTTTGACAGGTATTCTGGCCAACTATTATCATGTGTAATTGTAAACGATTTGAATGAACAACAAGGGAGATATGGAGTTAGATAACTTTTTGGTCATTTTGCTAAAAATAATTGGGTTTCCGCAACTAGTATTTCATAACCATATATACGTTCAATCAGGTGAACATTATACCATTTCGATAACCTATTGTATAGAGTACTTTATGGTATAGAACACCAATCCGGTTGGTTTTCCAAGAAGTCAAAACCATTACTTGAATATTTTTTGGGACTGTGGGGTAAAAGTACGCAGGAACCGGTGGGGCAAGAGTACGCATATGAATCTTCAAGTTATGATGTCAAACCCGTATCTCCAGCCGAAATAAGACTTCTTCCAAAGCGCAAAGATCCAAAACTAAGAAAAAGGGACAGAATTCGAAATTATCACAAGTTTTTAGGATAAGTTGAAGTAATTCGGTGTTAGAAAGGAATTAGCGAACAAAGCACTGAAGCGAAATAATGAAATTGTATTAGGAATTGTTGTACACCTAAACATAGTACGAAAACACAATTTCATCTAAATGATAATTTCATTTAATCAAAAGAAACATTCATAAATTACGCAACGTATAGCTAGGAGGGGTTGCGAGATGTGTGACGATCCATATAATTTTTAGAGGATTCATACAAATAGTATAAGATAGGGGGAGGGGTGATGAAATAGTCAAATTTTACGTTACGTGATTGGTGGACTTTCTTTAAGGAAAATGCCTTTGTATACGCCACGCGAAACCTGATATATATTTTTATCTCTGTAGTTTTTTGCATATATAAAAAACAATGGTTTTTCGTATGAAAGTGCACATTTTGGACCCCTCCCTTTAAGAGCTACGTAATCTTTAAACATTCCCTAATATATTTTCATTAAACATCAATTAAATGTTATTAACTCTTATTTGTGTTAATATATACTCAAAGCACATGATTGGATAAATGCGTACTCTTACCCACCGATGCGCACTTTTACCCCACCGGTGGGGTAAGAGTGCGTTTTCACTTGTCTTGCAATAAGGGTTCTACTAAACGAATCTCAATAATTTCAATATTTTTCCACTGGGTAACATAAAGGAAGAGTATATAAATCATCGACACTGATTTGATATGCAGAAGCTTGCTTCATAAGGGCCACATGATCGATTGAAAACTAAGTGCGTACTCTTGCCCCACTCTACTCTACTATTATTGGTGTATAACAACATCATCCGATAATCATCGTCAGTCACATACGATATGTACACTCCCGGCCAAAAGTTTAGGTTCACCGTCAAAAAATATAGGCAAAAGTTTTTGGTCGTATTTTCGCCGTCTTACATTCGATTTCGGGTATTGTTAGCTCGATACAAAGAATTTGAGTAGATCTTGCACCGTAGGTATTTGAAACTAATAATTTCCAATTTTTTATGTGCTAAAATATTACATTAAGATACTCATTTGTCTTATTATTATGTTGTAAAATATGTTGATTTTCATCTAAATTGAGCCCACAAAATTTCGAAATGAAAAGTTAGATGGAACCCAATTTTATTCATCTTTGAGGGACGTTGATAATTTTTAGGCGGAAAAAAATGTTTTATTTTTAAAAATCAAAATGTTTACTCAAGTGCATAGTATGCATCGGCCAAAAGTTTGGGTTCACTTATTTAGCCGCTCACAATTTTAGCCGAATATTGTCTGAAGTACACTGCCGTGAATCGCATATTTTTCCCATATGAATAGGAAACCCAGCAAAGATGGGAAAGATATGCGATTCACGGCAGTACAGTTCTTGATGTTTTTTTTGGAAACTCACTTTCTTCAATGTATATTTTTCCTAAAATTATACTAAAAAAGATGATTAAAATTGGGTTTCATTTCACTTTTCATTTCGAAATAAAATTCTGTGGGCTCAATTTTGAGAAAAATCAACATATTTTTACAACATAAATATAAGAAAAATCAGTATATTAATGTAAAAAAAGGTCACAGTGTGTCTAGCGTCACAAAAAGTGAAGAAATGTTAAAGTATCATAAGAAAACAAAAACCATTCGATTTTGGCAACATAAATGTTCCAAACGACAATCTTTACAATATGGTTCACACTTAAAATAAATCGCCGACTTCGGTAAAATTTTACCGAAATCTCAACCGCTGAACTGTTCGGTAAATTATTTTACTGATTTTCGGTGATTTTGACAGTTGAGCAATGGAAAAAATTACAAAAAATCTGTAAATTAATTTACCGAACAGTTCAGCGGTTGAGATTTCGGTAAAATTTACCGAATACTGTAAAATGAGCTAAGTGTGTTGACACCTTCTTTAAAGCATGAGCTGTTCTTTCTAGTTTTACTGCATGTTGCTTTGGTATTGCATATGACAAGCATTTTCCAAAAATGTTGATGCCTTCTTTGAAGCATGATCAGTTCTTTCAAGTTATATTGTTTTCATATGTCGACATTGTCAAAATATATCTGCTTCATTGTTTTTTATACCTTCCTTTTTATAAATTCCTGGTTTTATTGTATTATAAAAGTGATTTGCAATATTTTAACGTTAGTTTGTATTACGCTTTTTGATCACATTCACATGGCTTTATTGCACCTACAAAAAGAATTTTATATATTTATATTTCAATATATTTCAACCGTTTACGCCTATGTGTACCTATTATGCCAAACGACCATTAGGCCAAATGACCATTAGGCCAAACGACCATTAGGCCAAACGACCATTAGGCCAAATGACTTTAGGCCAAACGACCTTATGCCAAACGACATTAGGCCAAACGACTTTAGGCCAAACGTGGCACAATCACTGGATAAGGAAAGCCGAAACAGGAGGAGCAACGGATACTGCAAACTGGAAATGTGTCTTTTCAGGAAATTGGACGGAATCCTGCAGTGATGATACAGTTTCGCCCTGAAATGTCATAGAGGAAGGGAGGCCAGATTCCCCGCGTTGTTTGTTGACATGATTCCAAAACAGGATGCGTTTTAAGATTGGTTTGGATCTTACTTTGATATCGGAAATAGCATATACGACTGACCCGTTTATAGGCGTTGTTGAGTCTGACGTAGTGATCCTTCAAGGAAAACGTGCGGTATTTAGTATTTATACACATATACATACACACTGACAGAAAGACATGTGTTCAGTTCGCCGAGCTGAGTCGATTAGTATATAACACTATGGGTCTCCGAGGCTTATATAAAAAGTTTGTTGTATACGAGAAAGGCAAAAAAGAGAAAAACATATCTATTTAGTTCAATCAAAGTTAATTGCCTATTTCCGGGCAACCACCCGACTTGAACGTTAATTTACAATGTTGTGAAAACTCATATGGGAATGTGGAAGATATTGATTTGGAAAATGTATTGGAGGTAACCACTTTCCCTTCGATGGGACTCGAACCCATGATCCTACAGTACGCTTGACTGGTGCTTTAACCAACTAAGCTACGAAGGACCTCCGTCAGCCTTCGCAACCTAGCGGCTACTGAACGAGCTCGAGATTTCCAAATTGGATGCATAGTCAAATCACTCGCAATCCATTTCTCTAGCCAACACTACCACATGTGTATAATACACGTTGCCTACGCAATGCGGTCGGGTCTGAGCTTGACGACCGACTGGCAAATAGCTTACACAACCTCACTTGATCAGTACAGTTGCTGATGAAGAATGTGTACAGCCGCCAGACATTCTAAATACTCACGCTGCTCTAATGTGAACGTGTACTATACACATGTGGAAGTGTTGACTTGAGAAATGACAAATGCGAGTAGAAAAGTTACTAATTATGTGAATACAAAACTCTATTATTACTCTTATGTCATAAAATGATAAAATCAAAATACTCACAAATATCTTATCCGAAATCTGGCAAATTGTTTCAAAAATGGTTTGCCCGAGCGAGAGCGCTTCTCCTCCAATCCGATACGTCGTTACCAGCAGCTCGATCAGCTTGTCCAAGATGACCTGCAAGTTCTTCACCAGCTTCTCCTGGTCGGCACTTTGCAGCTCCTGCAGCGTCTTCTTGAACTCCCGCTCCATATTGCCTTCGCCGATCCGTGGTGGAACCTTCCGCAGGTCCAAACACTCGCACAGATACACGAACTTGTCCAGATAGTCATCGAGCGCGTGCACCGAGGTGACCGCATCGATCGTAACGGAAAATACTGGACGATGATTGTCGAGCCATTTAGTACCCGGCAGTTGCACGTCCGGCGGTATGAAGGAATAGTTATCCGGGGGCTCTTCCACCATTACCGGGAGGTTGAATTCTCCGACGTTCAGGTGGCCGTCCTTTAGCACTGGAAGCCAAGTGTAGCCTACGGGGCTCTCGATGGTGGGTTGAATCTCCTGGGGCTTCTTCTGACATGATACATGAAACAGTGTGAAGAGGATGTGGTGGTTCTGTTTCAGATTCGCTGGAAGTGCAAGTTTGATTTCGTCGTAGAATGTTGGTTGCTTGTTGTGATAATTGACGGCCGTATAGGCCTCGGCGGTGTATTCCGGGCATGAGCTTTTACCAAATATTGCGGGTAAGGCATCGAATTGACGCTCTCCGGACATAAGTTGAACACGAACGGCGATGTTTCGAGCGGATCCCGCACGGGTAGAGAAGTTTAGCTCTTTGGGTGAAACAAACAAGATGTTGCGGTAGCTGTAATGGGGATTGAGAATTGGAGTGGCAGGAAATTCGAGAATTTCTTTGGTTGGTCTCGTGTGATCGTTTGGATAGGGGTCGATTTTGGCTAGCTCTGGCGTTAGAGCACATTTGAGATCTTCAGGAATGGGGGAGATTTCTATTTTAATCGATCCCGGAATGCATTTGTGTTTTTTCATCAATGCTCCAGGACGTTTCAATTCCGGTAAAAATTTGTACAACTCTTCGTCTTTCATTTTGTCAGATTCCTGTTTGAAGAAGCTATTGACCGTTATAGATATAGGTCGGAACGTTTCAACGCTATTGGCGAAGTCGTCCGGAGACCAAGATCTTCGTTTCTCCATTTTACGTTCTAAAGATCCTCTCCGAGTCAAAGTTCCCATATCTGTAGCTCGTTTACGAAATTGATCAAAACTGCTGGTAGATGACTTCCTATCCAAACTATTAGAACTGGACGCCGAGCTCATACTTTCTCGATCCTTATCGTGTTCGGGATTGTCGCCATTGAATATATTTGTCAAATATATTCCTGTCCAAGCGAAAGGCATTCGATATTTTCCTAAACGATCACAAAAGTCTGCTGCGTTTGATTTGGCCTTATCGCGATACTTGTCCTTATCTTCCTTTAAGTACGGTTCAACCGAATCCTTGATGTCTCCTTGAAGCACCTTTTCTAAGCGAATTACTAAGTAAAGCTCGTTACTAGGATTTGTAATATCGAAAATAGCTTCCCTTGCTTGCGTACTTATGTCCGCAAACGGAACATGGGAAACCAACATCCTCCTCAACGATTCCGAATTCATGTCAAAGTAGAAATTCTCGCTGATTTTCTTACGCTCCTTGGCATCGTAAATTGCCATTGAGGCAAATATTGGTTCTACTTCAAGCTCTAGTTTCAGTTGTAAACATTTAACATGGATCCTATTACCCAGATGTTCCAAAGGGATCTCTGCAGGAAGACGCTTCTCGATTACATCTTCTGGATCGGCCTCTGGATATAGACTAAATAGTGCCTGTTGTCTCTCCTCCAATCTTTTGGCTTCATTGCCCTGATCGATGGTTTCCGGAGCAACTCTGTCCAACAATCCTGGAATTAGTGGATCATTAACGGAGCTTCTCAAATCAAAAGAAGCCCATGAACCCCTCGGAGTTAATGTATCCGTACAAGTCGAAACCGACGACAAACTCGCAATCGATTGACGACTGCTTGGAGTACAGCTCTCGCTTGCATACAACGTCGTCGAAGTCACCGATTCGTCCAGCGATGCACACCCGAAAAAATCACGATCGATTTCGAACTCTTGCTGATACGAACTCGGGCTCAAAGCCCCTTTATCAACCCGTTCTCTACTGTTGCACGAGCTTGAATAACTCCTCTGGGCAAACTCCACCACTTTCCACGGTCTGGTGTAGCAATCCACACAATGCTGCACATGGAGCGGCAGCTCTACCAAATCCTCCTTTGGCACAACATGCTCCAACGTGCGAATCTTCCTGGGAACCACCTTCACCTGCACATCGTTAATAGGGAAATCCAACATCGCTCTCAGCGGATCCCTGATCAACATGTTGGAATGCTGGGTGAGGAATTCCTCATAATCGATCGGTTCCACCAGCTCGCACAACGAAATCGACGACGAACATACGGAGCTGCTGTCACTTTTCGACAACAGCTGGTAGTTGGCCACATTCTTGCGAATGTCGGACGAATTGTGCCTGCAATGAAAAAACATTGATCCAATAATTTTCTTTTTATTGTGAAATCGGAGAAAAATAAATAGAAAAATTGATGACTTTGGAAGTTAGTCAATTAAAAGTTTAATATAAAAAAAAATCATATTTTGATTGAAAATATAGTCTCACAGTGCAATTATTGATGTTGAGCAGTTAGACGAAGTTGTTTCAAAATATCATAATTTGGAATTTTGAATCAAATAAAATGAATAAAAACTAGGGCGTAGACCCACCCCCTATGGAAAATGCGATTCGATTTTCTTTATCCTGTTCGCGGAAGACAGAATTTTCACACTCTGTAAAACCGTACTTACTTGGTTAATTTGGATGCAAATGCACGCTGGCTGGATGCCATGATCGAAAAGCAATCGTGTCGCAATAAATTCACACAGGATAAGCAAAACTTTCACGCCAAATTCTGAGAAAATCACACGCGATCACACGAAATCGCGACGGATTTGTTTTCGTTTCTTGGACGCCATTAAAAAAATACTGATTTTTCCGCACAACAGCGAAACTGATACCAAAACAAAGTCCATAAAAACCTACACGGAACTACAAAATAAACTCATTTGATATGCTAAAGGCAGTCTCACACCTAGCCTGATCAGAACATGAGCTAATTTATCACATGATAAAGTCTATCTTGATGTCAAAGTTCACCCATGTTATTTTCATTTCATATATTGCTCGAAATCTAATTTTTTTTACCAATTTTGCTTAACTTTTTACTGTGCACCACGGTTTTTTTTGACACCAATCGATTTGACAGATTTGACAGTAAAGTGTTTATAAGTTGGGTGATTTCGGTGCGAGGGTGGATTGGGAGGAAAACGAGTTTTTAGTTTTGTGTGACCAAAATCTAGAAAGTGGTAATATTTTTAGCTAAATTTGCATAAACATCAACTTTTCTTATCACGTAAATGTTACACAAGTTAACGCCTGCTCGTGCAGCAACGGAAAAAGCAATCAAAATAATCGCCTAAGAGAGCATCATTCCTGTCTGTGCCATATTCGGAAACCAGTCTGCAATTATGGTAAGAACAAGTTTCAGGTTTCAGCAAATTTTTGCTAACTTTATTTCCTCTCGTTGCAGGACATTGCACATTTGCTGAATTAGTTTCAAAATAAGCGGCAACGATTGGAACCACAAACATTTGCCAGTTGAAATCATGAGAGTTCACAGATTGTTGGCGGTGCTGGTGCTGACTTCCTTTCTGCTGATTTGGTATTACATCCTACGTGTGAACAATGGATTGTTCAGTGGTCTCAGTCTGGGGGTCAATTCCACCTTCAGGGGATTTAGTTTGGGTCGGAAAAGGTAAGCAGGATGGATGGATATACTGAAAGAAACGTCATTTAATTGGTTTCATATTTCGCTGACAGCAGTAATCGTTTGCTGGTCAATGGAACGGAGATTGCGATAGTGGTGGTGGCCTGCGGCGAGCGGCACAACGAAGCGCTGAATATGATAAAATCTGCCCTCATGTTCAACCGCAATCAAGCGGCCCTTAAGTTTGTTGTCGTTGCTGAGGAAAAATTGAAGCAAAATTTCGTCGAAAAGCTAGACGACTGGCAGGAAATCAACGAAAATATTTTCACCTACGAAATACATTCCCTAACATTTCCAGAAGCTAATAAGGACGAGTGGAAGAAGCTATTTAAACCTTGTGCAGCGCAGCGGCTCTTCCTGCCGGTAATATTTTGTTGTTTTGGATAAAATTTCTCATCTGCATTCATTTACCTACATTAGGAATAGCTTCGAAGCTACACAATAGATTTTCTACCACAGATAAATTTAAATTGTATACTTTTATCCATTTTCAGTCTCTGCTACCACACATTGATTCAGTATTATATGTCGATTCGGACACAATTTTCCTGTCGCCGGTGCAGGAGTTGTGGTCACTATTTCGCAGCTTCAATGCGTCTCAGTTCGCTGGCATGGCACCGGAGCACGAGGACAAGAATGCCGGTTGGTACAATCGGTTCGCTCGTCATCCGTACTATGGTGATCTGGGAGTAAACTCCGGTGTCATGCTAATGAATCTCACCCGAATGAGGGAGTTCAAATGGGAAGAGCACATAATGCCCATCTACAAGGAGTACCGACTGAAGCTGGTATGGGGAGATCAGGACATCATCAATATACTGTTTCACCAGCACCCGGATAGATTGTTTGTATTTCCGTGCGATTGGAACTACCGAGCGGATCATTGCATGTACATGAGCGTTTGCGATGCACCGGACGGTGTCAAAATCATTCACGGCAATCGCGGATACTTCCATTCCTATGTTCAACCCATTTTCAACCTTCTCTACACAACTATCGAGGAGTACGCTTTCCGAACGGACATTCACTCCAACTTCATCCGAACCGTGGAAGATTCATTGGTGCTGCCGAGCAATTCGAACTGTGATAAACTGCTGGACAAGTTTCTACAAGATCCTAGGAAGTATTTCAAACAGAACCAGTATATCGAGGAAACATGAGGTAACGAAATTGAAGACACCATAGGAAACGAATCGAATCGAATAAAAGTGATTTCACTTACCCAGTGTGCTAATGGGAGAACAAACATGAACAATCGCAACGATTTCTACGCCCTTTCATATACGTAGCAAATGCACTGAATCAAAACAAATTCAGGAAAAACTCGCCTTAGTTGATAGTTTTCTTTTTTAATGTTTTCATGTTTAAGAAACGATCTGTTTTAGAGTTGATTTTTAAATGTGTTTTCATGTGAATTGTGCATATGTAAATTTTACAAACTTAGTCAAGTCAACCTCTTTGTGAAGAGTTCAAAGTATTAAATCGAACTATGATTTCAAAAAATTGAAATGTAAATAGACGATGCTTTTATAATTTTCCAAATATTTTTCTTTGGGGTAGGAAATTTGAGAATAGTTTGAAACGATTGTGCCTTTCTGAAGCAGCGTTGGCCCGACAGGAACTGCGTTAGGTAGAATTTGCTATTAATTTTCGTTAACAGGTCTGAGATGAGCCGGTAAGTCCACCTTCCTTTTGCCTGCACTACCCCACTCTTGCTGCCACCTCGTCATTGAATCAATTCTCACTTTTTTCCCAAGTTTTTGGTGTCCCTTATAAAAAAGCTGGGCAAATTCTTCAACCACGTTTGACACATTTCCCATGGGAAAACTGTCACACGCAACGCAAACGTACCATCCGCTACAACTTTCCTGAAGACACTAGCACAAACAAACAGACATAACACTCGACAAATTTCCATCGTTCACTGATTTACTGGTCAATTCAAATAATCATTAGTTGGCCAATCGATCACTCGTGGCGTGTGCATCGAATTTACTCTATTTTGACGTTTGCTCACTACCGCCACCTAGTTCGTGATTAGCCCAGCTAGCTGGAGTCAACAGATATCGTTAGTGTTTGAACGACGATAAATTTGATGAATGAATGTTCAATGTATTATGTCTGTTTGTCTGTGACACTAGGCTCATATGTGATTTCGATGGTTAAGCTAAATTTTTATCTCACTTTTAAGTGGATTAATCATTTTCCAGATTTTCTCAAAAAAATGCTTTTTTTATATCTAACGTTTTCTCCAAACAAACTTCAGCGAAAAATCAACAGAAACGATGCTATTAAAAAAGCGCACGATATCGGCAAAAAGCAACACTGTGCAATGTAATCTTCAGTACGATAAGCAGACACACGGCTCTCCACCGAACACGTCCATTCCGGTCAAATACCCAACCATGGTGGAATACTGGACTGCGACACAAACGTAATGTCCTTCGTAAGGTGTGCCGCCGTTTTCTGCGTCATCGTTCCGAAGAAAACAGGGTGTCTCTTCGCGAACTTGAAGCGGAATATAACAGCTGTGTCTCTGCTTCCTTCCGTGAGTATATTGCCCGAATCCAAGAGGAAGTTACAGCGAATCCGTCATCTTTTTGGCGGATTTTTAAAGATAGGATTAGGAAAGGAGCTGATTCGATACCGTTGGGAATGACCTTCGGCGACAAAGTGTCAGTCATGACTTCGAAGCCTCTGTCGAACTCTTTGCTGACTTCTTCAAATCCGTCTACAACGCCAACTCTCCGCCGCTTTCCGTGGAACTTTTAAATTCACTACCATCATGCGATATCCGCTTTCCACGTCCAACTTTCACTGTAGCAGATATCACCCGTGCACTAAACTCTATTGACCAATCCAAAGGCCCTGGATCAGATAAATTACCTCCCGCTTTTATTCGCCGAAGCTCAGGGGTACTTGGTGAACCTGTTTGTAGGATATTCAACCTCTCTTTATCGAAAACCGATGTCAGCTAATAAAGCTTAAGACGGTCTTTCCGTCAAAGGATTTTCTCCTTCGATATAATTGACAACCGGATAGACTGCCCAGATCCTCTACGTCAGACGAACTTCTATGTGTTATAAAGCTTAATACACAATAGAGATGAAATGCTAATTTGGAAATATTCTTTTTAATAATTAATAAGGATTTAGATTTGCCTCCGCTCTTATCTACGGCTCACGTTCGAATGACTTTATTGAAAATCATCTCTCTACGAGAGGGTTTAAACATTTGATTTTACCGAGTACACTCTAAAGTATTTTGTTCAGAGAACCTGAATATTACAGTTCTCCTCTTTTTAGAAAATTCTTACGGAATTTATTTATACATTTCTGAACACAAGACCTTTACTTGCTTTTAAAATAATTCTCTATAATTTCAAACATATTCGATTTCTCACTATTTAGCGATTCATTTTTAACAGCTAGTTGATTTTCTAAATTTCATTATTTGGCTTCCTGTCTTCCGGTCTTCGATCTCGTTAGAATTGGACTACGTATATGGAGATACTTCTTTTTCAGCGGTGGATCCTCCTCATCATTGATCGAAGCATCAAATCCAAAACAGTCCTTTTCCATCGAAACACTTCTTCGACGTTTCATAGATGTAGGCTGATTCATGTTGACAAACACTTTCGCCTGCCGTCGTGGTGTGTGTAAAACTTTCAACTGTTGGCGATGCGCAGTCAATTTATGTCCTTTCAGAGATATCTGGAAAATATGTTTAGATATTCGTTTAATAAATTTTGCTTCCAACCATCTTTGTAAATCTTTTTTGTTATAATTTTTATAGAACAACTTATCCCCTGTCACTAGCTTATCGAAATTATCAGGAATTAGTGTTCCTACGTCAAAAGTCACTGCCTTTCCAGAGGGCATATCTGATTTATTATCATGTTTATAGTTTTTCGGTGGTTTTAATTTTAGGCTTGAAATTTAGTACGTTTTCTGAAGGAACCTTTCCTTCTGTGCCAAGATAACTATTTCTATAGTTGATTAGGAATAAATTTAATCGATCTTCTATATCCAAAGATCTCGTCTTTTCATCTAAAAGATATTTTTTTAATACATCCTTATCTACCCTCACCATACGTTCTGCCTGCCCATTGCTGGCAGGATTGTAGGGCGGACTTTTTAAAACTTTGATTCCCTGATGCTCCAAGAAGCTTATAAACTCGTTAGAATTGAAAGGCGGACCACCATCTGTAACAACCACATCTGGCAGTCCGAACCTTGCGAATAGTGGAATGAATTTTCTTATGACTGATTTTGCATTAGTACCATAGCGCATGATTTCCACTTCAAGCCACTTTGAATGGCTATCCACGATAAGAAGAAAGGTTTTCTTATCGAAATAAAAAAAATCCGCATGTATACGGCTAAACGGACGACTAGTAGGTCGACATTGTTGTTTCAAAAGGGCGAAAGTCGCAAACGTAAACATTGACTTCTTCCGCTGATTTCAGGAAGATTGGAGACTTCTGGCGGTATTTTCCACTTCCGTCCGATAGAAGTTCCAAGTGGTTGTTAACTGGGAGCGGTCCTAGTTGTTGAGGAATTTGCAGGAAAAGGCATTGTTTACGTTTGCGACATTGGCCCTTATGAAACAACCGTGTCGAGGTATCCAAGATGTCATAGATTTTTTCTTAGGTACAACTGCCATTTTTATACACGGTTCACAAGTTTTAACAAAATCTTCTATATTCGAGTTAAGCCCTGGCCAGTATATAGATCTTCTAGCTAACTGCTTCATCTTGACTAGTCCACTGTGACTGTCGTGTAATAGTTTAAGTATATCCTTTCTTAATTTCTCAGGTACAACTACTCTATTTTCCATCATAAGAATGTCATCTACCATCTCTAATTTCTCTTTCACAGCAAACAAATTCCTAAATTGCTTTGGGACGTTTTTCGGCCGTTCTGTCCTAACAAATTCTATAACTTCTGTCAGAAATTTATCTGATTTTATTTCTTTTAAATTGAAGCAGAAGTCAATAGGTAATTCATAAGTAAAATTCAAACTGTTAACAGCTTCAGAATCTACCCTCTAGGAATTTTTTGATCAAGTGGGAAACGGCTGCAGAAATCTGCGTTACCCATTTTAGATCCTGGCCTATACTCTATGTCAAAGTTATAAATAGAGAGCTCCATAATGTACCTTTGCAATCTTGTCACGTACACTGATTGCTTGCCCTGCTTGCCAAATATTCCTAGTAGAGGTTTATGGTCAGTGAATACTGTAAATTTTTGACCGAAAAGAAACTTGTGAAACTTTTTAATCACACAAACGAGTGCCAGAGCTTCCAGGTGCAAAATTGGATACTTTTTCTGTGCCGTATTTAACGAAAAAGAAGTGAAGCAGACAGGTTTTTCAACTCCATCTGAAATTTGCGCTAATACCCCTCCTAAGCCGTATGAGGAGGCATCCGTTACTACTACTAAAGGCTTAGCAGGGTCATAAAAATCAAGTATATTTGCTGTCAACAAACTTTTCTTGCTCTGTTGAAACGAGTCCTCACATTCCTTTGTCCATAAATATTTTTCATCCTTTTTTAACAAATTGTAAAGACATCTCAAGTTTGATGACATATTTGGAATGAATTTATTGTAGTAATTAATTAATCCCAAATAAGCTTTGAGTTCAGTTTCATTTTGAGGTGATTTTGCTTTATCAATTGTAGAAAGCTTTTCAGTGGATGGTAACAATCCATCTTTTGTTATCAAATGACCTAAATAGGGTAAGGATTCTACGAAAAATTTGCATTTTTTATAATTCACGCGCACATTAGCATTTGCCAGTCTTTCTAAAACTTGAATCAGCTTGTCATAACATTCTTCCAGGGTTTTTCCTGCTATCAGGACGTCGTCAATATAGCAACATACGCCATCGATTCCTTTCAGGACCTGATCCATGACCTGCTGAAACAACGCCGCACTAGACGATGCTCCTTGCGGTAAACGATTGAATGTATAAAGGCCTTTGACTGTATTAATCACTACGAATTTCTTGGAACGATTGGATAGCTCAAGCTGTGTATATGCCCCAGTTAAATCTAACGAACAAAACACTTTGCATCCTGCAAGTGATGCAAATATATCCTGCGCTAGCGGTAGAGGATAAGTGTCTGGTATAATAACCTTATTTAAAGACACCTTGCAGTCTATCACCATACGTATTTCCCCATCTTTCTTCAGAACTGCAATCACTGGTGACGCCCACTCACTGGCGTTTATAGGAGAAATTACCCCTTGCTCTTCAAGCATGTCAAGATGAGTCAAAAAAGTTTCCTTTAGTTTGTATGGAACCTGGTAGGCACGTTTAAATATCGGTTGCTCTGATTTAAGTGTCAAATCAGCTTTAAATCCAACAATTGGTTCAGAAAAGTCTTTACTAAACACTTTAATAAACTTTTGTTGAATATTACCCAAAGCTTCATCTCGAAATTTGACTTGTATTAGATTGTTGACGATTGATGAGTTCTGGAAATTTAACTTCCAATCAGGGTAAAAGGTCTCCAACCAGTCTCGCCCCAGGAGAGGCGTGAAGTCCTTATCACTTTTTAATATTATCATTTTCTCTATACTGTTTAGTCCATTCAGCATTACTTCTACCTGTAGCTGTCCAACCACTATAAGCCTCGATCCATTGACTACAACTAGCCTCTTATTGCACACGAGCGGTATAACTTTTTATAAACTAGTTCGCTAATAACCGTAACTGCAGAGCCAGTGTCGATTTCCATCTGAAGTTTATGACCCTGAA
Organism: Armigeres subalbatus; assembly: GCF_024139115.2. NCBI lineage: Eukaryota > Metazoa > Arthropoda > Insecta > Diptera > Culicidae > Armigeres > Armigeres subalbatus. The sequence goes on from NC_085140.1 coordinate 275,746,234, forward strand.
CATTGGCTTCTATTAAACAAGGTTCGCTAACCCTGTTCGCTCCTCCTATCTTCATACAGGTTATATCCGAATCATCACTAGCTTCGTCTATACGTATGCGGTTAAATTTATCAAAAGGTGCTTCCTCAACAGATTCTTCTTGTTTAACGAATTTAACTGAATTTTTGGTAAGAAACCAGCATTTTTTTTTATATGGCCCCCACGTTTGCATTGCTATGTCCATTCCAATCACGTTCCCTTCCGCTACGATAAAACGCATTGTTATGTTCTCTGCTTCTTGAACGACTTCCTGAACCATCTCTACTTCTACTTCTAGAACGGAATCTGCCTCGCTGCTCTAAGCGTCTGCTACTGTAATTATTCTGATTGTGGCCTAAACGGTGTTTGGCTGATAAAACCGCTCCAACATCATTTGGGTCAACAATTTCTTTGGTTCTTTCTCCTGCTTCTTCGTGACTAATAATCAATTTTTCTACCGCATCAACCGATATTTCATCTTCCATTAATATTTTTCGTTGCAAATTCTTATCACGAAGACCTATAATTAGTCTATCTCTAACTGCCTCATCCTTGAACTCTCTAAAATTGCAGCTTTCCGCTAACAACTTCACTGCTAGAACAAAGTTCTCAGCACTTTCACTTTGACCCTGATATCTATCTATATATAAATGAAATGGTCTGTGTTCGTATCCGCATAACTCGAAAAAGGCTGGATGGATTTTCTTCATTCCTTCGGCAAATATGTTCGTTATCGTTTCCGACGGGTTTATATGAAATTTCCTTATAAGAAAATCACGAGTTAGGTTGAGTAAATCGTAAAAAAACAAAATTAAGATTCGAATGGAAATTTCATATGGGCAGTTCACAACGCTCATTTACGCCTACTATGCAGGACAACGTCTGCCGGGTGGACTAGTTTATAATAAAATTTGTATCTATGCATGAGAGCGGGCTCAGTCTTATCGAAACGACACTTGAGCTTGTTGATCATTTCATCGTAGTCTAAATCGTTTACATCTTTCTTAGGAAACAATAATTTTATCTCGTCAAATACTTTATCACCTCTTAGTGAAATAAACCATTGTTTTTTTTCCTCTAATCCAACCTTATTTAATTTACACATTATCTCAAACCGTTCTACATAGTTAGCAAATGATTTACCTATGTGGTAATAATCAATTGTGCCAATCATACCTGGGACCGACATTGCAAGTCACCTACGGGCACTGGCTATAATCAAATAATAAAAACTTGTTACTCACGTTCTAAACAGCTCACTCACTCACTGTAGAAACTTCTCACCTTTGCAGGTACGCTCACCCCAGCAGGTGCTCTCACTGGATGTCTTCCTATCGCTGTCTCACTCTCGTTGTTTAATCTCTTAATGATGGCTCTCGCCACCGGCGCCGCTCAGGAGATTGCGTGTTTTTCTGCTACTCTCGCTGCTCCGAATTCTCACCGTCAATGGCTATATCACCACCGTGTCCGTTTTTTATATAATCTCACGTCCTCCTGCTAATCTCGCTGTTGAATTGTCCTTTTCACCGTTATCGCCCTGGAAGTATCTATAACACTCCGTTCGATCGTCGATCGGCTCAAGTTGACACAAGTAATCATGCACCTTGTTCGACTATTGCATGCTTTTCGTCTCCTGATCTGCGCACGTTTCTCTTATCCGTGTTCTCACTTATGCTATCGCTGATATTACTCTCCCTCACTGTACTCTTTTTGAGTTTTCTCACCACTGTAGGTCTTCAACTGACTACTACAAAAGACTCCAACGAATTAAAGATGTCGGTTTGAACGGAATGTCGATATGGCTCTGAAAAACAATTCAATATGGAGATTAGATCCACGTTTCAACTGAACAAAAGCCCTGAAATTGGAATTAATTTCACAACAATATACGCATTTAAATATTCACTATGAATTCAAAAAACTGTATTTATTGCTTTTTCAGTCTCAGATTTGCTGAACAGCTACTCTAGCAATTTCTGCCTACAAGTGCACTGTTTGTCTCAAGATCTGCTCTGCCAATTACTTACCGGAGCTCACACTGGAATTTTCCGTTTGAGCTGGAAAACTGCTATGGGTACGTTTCACTTACTCGTCGCCACTGTTATAAAGCTTAATACACAATAGAGATGAAATGCTAATTTGGAAATATTCTTTTTAATAATTAATAAGGATTTAGATTTGCCTCCGCTCTTATCTACGGCTCACGTTCGAATGACTTTATTGAAAATCATCTCTCTACGAGAGGGTTTAAACATTTGATTTTACCGAGTACACTCTAAAGTATTTTGTTCAGAGAACCTGAATATTACACTATGTCCCAGCACGTTGTTCCCGCCATCGTCCCCTATTTTATACAAATCGGAATCGCACTGTGTTTGGACAAAATCACCCGTTGGAAATTTTGTTTATTATGCTCAACGATGTACACACGTTTGATTTCAATATCAGTAGAGACCGTTATAAATATAGCATAAGGCAACAATAGTAACTAACTGTTATAAGAATATCAGTCTGTGCAGCTTAAACTGAAGATGGTGAAAATAAAATAATAAACATGTGTGAGATCTGCTGGCCTGCTAGAAAGCGGATCAGCGTCAAAAATTCAACTTAACGACTAAACTCCACGAAATCATCAGTAAATAAAAAAAATGCTGAAATTTAACATGCATATCCCATTTATTCACCCACCCAGTATCAACTTAAGACTATCGATTTTACTTAGCTGCTAATGTTGTAAATGTGTATGCGTGTTTGAAGTCTATCCCTTCGGCGACATCAGCTACCATCCGCATGGAAATGCACTGCCACTGCTGGTTTTCGACTCCGGTTCTTATAGGTTCAAGTGCGGAACAACCATCGCACTCACCATCGACGGGGGTCGGTTGGAGACATCCTGTGACAAACACAAAAAGGCCTAAGGTGATACCAAAAGGAGGTTCAGGCATGGAGGTCCCTTACACCAAATATGCTTCTCACCAATCTCACAGCACTTTACTCCTACTCCATGCATATGCTTAGCTCCGAACTGACACTCTCTTGTTCTTCTTTGTACAGACTTTAGTTTAAAGAACTGAACGTTTAAAGTTTAAAGAACTATTGACGTTATTTGACCTTTGCATCCAACGGATAGAAATTCCCCACTGCACAATCATGCTTCTCCGAAGAGCGAGAGTGATGATTAGGTACCTTGGAAAGTTTTAGTACAGCGCGATCAAACTACTGTTCTATCGTACTGCCCAGACGGGTGGACTTCATCCCATTATTATACCGAGAGGATAGCCGTCGTTTAGGTAGGATAGGATGCATGTGTTGGAAGGACTGCGCAGCAGATGATCGATTGACATTTTGCTCCAATCGATTGTAGATGATTATCTGTTGTATTGTTCTGTTGGAGAGTGTTGTGCACATACAAGGGAAATTACGCCCAACACTTTTCAATACTGATGGTTTTTTTTTCCCCGTTGGGTATTTTAATCACTGCGACCATTTGTTAGATCTATTGTGATATATGCCCCATTTCATATAGCTTTGTCAAGTTGACGCATCATTGCTATGTAGAGCAATTGCATCACCTTGACTACCAGCGTCTTCCCAATACGGTATTATGGTTCTGATGAATCGTACTACCAAATTGGGACTTGTTCTCCAAACTTCAGAGGGTTCTATCAGCCCCCTGTTGAAGAACTGTAATCTTTTTCTAAAAATTGCCGGACAATGGCATAACAGATGTTCCGAGTCTTCCACATGTATACCGCAGAAGCGACATACATCATCTTGAAGTTTTCGTAATAGTTTCAAGTGATAATGGCTCGGGCAATGGCCTGTTACAAGACCTGTATATGTGTTAAGATCTTTTTTTGAAAGATCTAAAATTTTGCGAGTGATAAATACGTTTGGTGTGATGAAACGTTTAGACTGCCTCGCAATCAAGGTGTTCTTCCAAATGTCCTCTATTTTTGAATGTTCCCAAGATTTGAGTTCCATTCTAAGAGAACACGCAGATACACCACAAAAGGTTCTGGACCTATGAATTATCGAGATGAACCAAGTCTTGCCAGCATATCAGCTTGTTCATTGCCTTCAATGCCACAATGATCAGGAACCCAATATAGGTTCACTTTGTTACGACTACCCAAGGTTTGGAGTGACTGAACACATTCCCAAACGAGTTTAGATCTACATATTGCTGATTTCAAAGCATTCAATGCTGCTTGACTGTCAGACATTATGCAAAAATTTGAATGCCTGTAATTTCGACGTATGCATAAATTAGAGCATTCAAACAGAGCCTGAACTTCAGCTTGAAAAACAGTTGGCCACTTTCCCATGGGAATCGAAATGTTCGTCCCTGGGCCAGTCACGCCTGCTCCAACTTGATTGTTCAGCTTTGAACCATCGGTGTAAAACACAATCGATCCTGAACGAAGATTTGGTCCACCATTTGTCCATGTGCTTCGCTCAAGATTAATTACATCAAAACATCGATAAAAGTTGTATCTTCTTCTCATCCAATCATCGTTGTTTGTGATCAGTGAGTTGATACTTATTTTGTTTAGAATACTAAGATGTCCTGTTAGGTCACCTTCGAAGAGGTTTGAATCTCTTTTGATCTTCAAAGCACTCTTCCCTGCTTCTCATTGAATAAATTGATCCAATGGTAGCACGTGGAGCAAAGCGTCTAGTGCTGTGTTCGGCGTGCTTCTCATCGCACCAGTTATTGAAAGAGTAGCTAATCTTTGAAGTTTTCCCAACTTCTTCTGTACCACCCTTTCTTTTGGCGCCGAGGAGAGGTCTTGGGGGCGGAAGTAAACCTCCAGTGCAAGCAACTGGATGAGGTCACGAACGCGGACGACGTCGTCTCTGCCGTCAGAGACCAGTGCGGTACAGTGGTCGAGAAGAGGCGGTCCCTTTGACACGCAGGTAGCATACCTTACGTAACCGGTTGTGGAATCCAAAAAGATACTGGAGCGAGGGAAGTTGAAGATCGGCTGGTCAGTATGCCCATTGAGCAAACTCCAGCCGCCTTCAGTGGACAGGTGCTATCGGTGCTTAGAGTAGGGGCACAAGTCTTACAGACTTGGGCACAGACCGTAGCGACCTGTGTTGTCGTGAGGAAGGGCACAAGGCGTAGGAATGCGATAATGCACCAAAGTGCCTCATCTGCGCCAGCAAAAATCAAACCTGTAACCACTTTATTGGTGGATCTTCGTGTCCCATCGGAGAGACAAACAAGAAGTAGTACAACGTCTCTGTCGATAACGGCAATTGGATGGCGGACGGGTCTAGGATGGCGGTTATAGCGGGGCGGTAGCCGATCCAAGAGGTGATACACTCCTCTGCTGAGGGTGTCGCGATAGCTAAGATCAATGGTGTGTTCTATTGTAGCTGCTATGTCCCACCAAGGTGGCCATTAGAACAGTTCAACCAGATGATAGATAGGCTATCGTCTGACCTAGTGGGTCGGTTGGTCGTCATGTCATAGCAGGAGATTTTAACGCTTGGGCAGTGGAGTGGAGCAGCCGCTGCACCAATCGAAGAGGTCAAGCGTTACTAGAGGCGCTAACGAAGCTCGACGCAGTGCTAGTCAATGATTGTTCCTATAGCACGTTCAGAAGGAACGGGGTCGAGTCATGGATTGACGTAACGTTTGTCAGTCCTGGTCTGGCACCAATCTAGGACTGAAGGTTGGATGAGGGTTACACCCATAGTGAAGGACCAATCATTTCGACAGCGAAGTTTTCACCGCGGCCCTGGGACTGGAAGCCAACACTGAAGGTCTAAGCGGGGATGCGTTGGTAGCTGTCCTATCACGCGCGTGTGACGCCACCATGGCGAGAAATGGCAGACGCCCGGTATATTGATGGAGTGCCGAGATTGTAGCCCTTCGATCAACCTGCTTCAAGGCTAGACGAAGGATGCAACGTGCCCGCACCGAGGATGAAAGAGCGAACCGCCGTGAAGTGTTTCGAGCTGCGAAACTGGCCTTTAACAAGAGCTGTAAGAGAGCGTGTTTCGACAATCTATGCGAAGGAGCCAACGTGGATCCGTGGGGTGACGCCTACAGGATAGTGATGGCCAAGACCAAAGGGAGCTCTTAACCCCCCGAACGGTCCCCGGATTAGCTGGCGAGGATTATCGAGGTACAGAGCCGTAGCGTAGGGTTCCGGCGCCCTTGGCGAAACCTTTATTGGGCGCCCCTTTCATGCAGATATTCAAAACAAAAAGTGCAAAGAGATTTAGATTCAATTATTTTCTAATCATTTTTTTATAAATTCCTTAAGCCTTCATTAGATTCAATATAGAGGTAGGAAGTAAGGTTTACTAAAATAGTAAAAGCCATAAAATTCCTACAAATCCATTGACATTGCATGAATTTTTGAATTCAAAAAACCTATGCAAATATCTACTTGATCCAGTATTGCGCGGATTCTCGACAAAAAAACTGCAAACTTGTTGTGAATTTACGCACTAGTGAAGTCAGTCAGTCGCCATATTGAAATCTCTAGATGCAGATTCCTGTATTAAATATGCTGTTAAATGAGTGACGCCATTTCAAATACTTATCCTCGTTTAAAGCTTAAGCAGTTTATATAGACCCAAGAAAAAAACTCATGTTATCAATGCTCATCATCATCATCTTCGCTTTGTCTTTTCACCATTGATCTCATGCTAGTTTCTGGTTTAAGGTCTGAATGCGATTGTTGCATTCAATTCAGTGAGATTTCCGATTCCAAATGTCACTGAATCGAATGCAATCGTTTTCAAACCTTAAATAGTTTTTCTGTGTAAAATGAGTTATTTTATCTCAAATTCACACAATATCCAGATAACTACTTACGGGTATGCGTTTTGTACAGTCTACTCTGTGTTTTGCCGTTAGCGTTTTGAAAAGTCCCCTGCGAGTTCTTACTCCCCAGAAGCCGGTTCCGCACTCTGCCATTTGTATTTCCTGTACTATCTTTTTCTTTACTTCCTAATCCGTCAAATAGATGCAGTAAAAAACAGTGAAGGCGACGGCATAAATCTCATAAATTGAAGGAAACGTGCCACCTGAGTCGACGTTCTGATACGTGTATCAGTTATTTACAGAAAAGGGCTCTCTAGATACTAGTCAAACAGTTGATTACGGAATCGTTGATTATAGAGAATATAGTCTTGTCCTGGTCGCTTGAATCTGAATCATTTTGAATCAATGAATTTGAGAATAATTTTTAATCATTTCCTGTAGCGACATTCTTGATTTCGGCGCCCCCTTCTAGCTTGGCGCCCTTGGCGGGGGCCAACCTGGCCAACCACACGCTACGGCGCTGTCGAGGTACTCTTCCCGTCCCAAGCTCCTGGCTCCCTGCACCGCAAGGCAATATGGGTGCGGCCGGAATGGGGGCTCCGGTGACAAACGAAGAGTAACTCGCGGTGGAGTGCTGTTCGGAACTTTCAAGGCAACAATCATAGCAAACCCGAACATGTTCAGGCTAGCTATGCAGAGATGCCTTGATGAGTGTAGATTCCCCGAAAGATGGAAAAGGCTTAAAATGATGTTGTTTCCGAAGGCCGGGAAGCCGCCGGGCAATCCATCGGCGCATAGATCAATCTGTCTTATAAACACGACGGGTAAGTTGCTAGTCCGTTGCTAGTCGATAACAAACACTGAAGAAGTTTCCAAGTAGGAAACGAAATACGTATCTGGTTGTTGATACATAAAAAGTGAATAGTGGAAGTAAATGGAAGAATAATAGTCTTTTAACCTTGTAGCATTTCCCCTAGGACGCTCTAATATAATTAATCATCTACAGGTTTGTTGCGGCATTATCGAGGATGTTGTCCAACCGTTGCAAGGTGTGTGCCAGTAGACGTAGGCTACTATCCTGCCCAGGTGTTTATGAAACTGCAGAGCGCATACTGTTCATATGTCCTCGTTTCTACGACGAAAGAAGATCTATGCAAGACGTTTGCAATCGGGACACAACCTCGGATACCCTTATCCAAAGGATGTGCCAAACGGGGCAGAAGATGAATAGGTATCCCCCAGAAGGCAGATCCTGGGGAAACCAGGGTATTAGCAGAGATGGTAACTCAAGTAACCTTCCGCTACTTGTGCGGGTTTAGTGGGCGGCTTTCTGTCAACCCCACTTCCTGAGTGGTATTTTAGGTGTCTGTTTGCAGATTTGCCTTCATCTCTCTATATAAAAGAAGGTAGATTGGGCTTCATTCTTTGCGCAACTATATATATAATAGACTTTGGAGTTTGATACCTACCAGAATCTCGTCGTTTACGATGAGGAACAGTAACGGTGATAGAATACATCCTTGCCTCACACCAGCTACGACCCGGATAGGGTCGGACAAGACCCCATTGTGTAGCACTCTACACGAGAAGGCATCGTACTGTGCCTCGATGAGGCCGATGATTTTCTCAGGAACTCCCTTGCGTCTCAGGGCGCCCCACATATTCTCGTGATTAAGACGGTTGAAAGCTTTTTCGTAGTCAATGAATACCAAGTAAAGGGACTCTTGAAATTCGTTGACTTGCTCCAGAATGATACGGATCGTGACAATAGGGTCTACACAGGATCTTCCAGCACGGAATCCGGCCTGCTGCCGCCGGAGAGTCGGGCTAGGATAATTTTGCATAGACATTTGAGAACGTACACAGCAATATAATGCCTCGCCAGTTATCCCATACAGTCCGGTCACCCTTTTGGGCACCTTCACTAAGATACCTTGCATCCAGTCGACCGGGAAAGTTGCGGTGTCCCAGATATTACGAAATAAACGATGCAGTAGTTGAGCGGATGTCATGGGGTCAGCTTTGAGCATCTCGGCTGATATGCGGTCGACCCCTGGGGCTTTATTCGCTTTCATGCTTTGAATGGCTGTTTGAATCTCTAGCAGTGATGGAGCTTCGGTATTGACGCGTGTTATACCTCGGATCCTAGGCAGATCATGCCGAGGTGGTGAAGGCCTGGCGGGCACTTGATAAAGTTGTTTGAAGTGCTCGAACCAGCGTTTCAGCTGGTCAGTTGGGTCGGTCAATAACTGATCATTCGCGTCTTTCACAGGCATCGTTGCATATCGTAGAGGAGGCGAATGCCCCCAGTTGCGACGGCTCTCTCTCCTTCGTCGGCCAGACTAAAAAGCAAGGCGGCAATAATGTCCAATTGGGGGACGTAATGTCAATAATAATAATAAGAAGAAAAAGTATCCGGAATAAAACAATGTCGTATTGTCATCTTCAAAAAGAATAAAAAGTCACTCAGTTATCGGTTATCACTGTAACAATTCCGTTTTTGCACATTTTATTGGTGATGATCTGGACTCCACTTAAGTTCAACTGCATTTCAGTTCGCTTCTCGGCAGGTTACAGGAAAGAAAAGTATATTGTAAAACTCTATTCATTTAAATAAATATACATTTAGATAACATTTTGCAGTGTCTGTTGTTTTGATTTTGTTTGCAGTTGATCTGGTTCACATCTTCACATGCATACTGGGACAATTTTATCAGGCGAAAAAAAACTTGGCAATGTAGTTTTTATTTCTTGTTTTAAGAGTTTTGGAGGAGAGGCTCTTAATGCTAGGAGATTTTTTTTACACTAAAGCCTAAAATATTACAGACGAATGCCTGGGTTCGTGGCAGCGACGTAGTTCAACAGTTCCTCGGAGTCTTCGCACACGACGGGTTTCTCGTGGTAGCAGGCAACGTCGTGCCATCCGATACCGTCATTGTAAACATTGTTCAGCACTGACAAGCACGACTCGGTCGTCTGGTTAATGTCGAATTCAGCATTGTCTGGCTGCGGGATCTTCTTGTGTCCGGACTTGCTCCACGGGTTGTAGCCCCAACCGTTCGGGATCTTGTTGGTGGCGGTGATCTTCTCGCGGTTGTTGGACCAGAACCATCCGTAGACGTTCTTGGGTTCCAGATCAGGGCGGTTTTCACAGCCCTTGAAGTCGCAGAGCCGACCGGCCGTCCAGATGTATGGGACATCATTCTGTTGGATCAAACGGAAGATCAGGTTGTTCTCTTCCTGCGTCTCCAGCGACACCAGATCCATGCAGTACTCGCGGCAGATGTTACGGCCATCTAACCAGTCTACTCGCTTGTCGGCCAGGGCGGGCACGTGAGCACTGTAGAAGTAGTTGTGTCCGCGGTACTGGAACTCCTTTGGACCTGGGAATGGATAGAAAAAGAAGCTTCATGTTAGATTCAATTTGTTACTTTGTTTGCGTTGCTGTATAGTAATATACGTGTGGGAGTTCCGGAAATATTGCGTATTTGGTGGTATAATGAGGAAACTGGTTCACGTAGCTCTTATTGTTTGTTTAAAAAGTTAAACTCGTGAGAACCGGTGATTGCAGCACATTTGAACATGCTTCGACGGCATGGCTGGTCTGTAACATAGACGTCATGGTGAAACGGTCTTCAAACTATCGTTTATATCTGCAGTCCGATTATCCAATCTATGCCTACTGCATGCAAAATGTTCATACGAACAAACATGCAAAAATGTCTTGATCTGTGGCGCCGTTTTTGCACAGCAGAAGAAAGCGAAACCAATCCAACCGCAACAATGATGAGAAAATATCCATCCGTTGCCGGTTGCGCTTGGACACAGGCATGCTAAATCGAAACAAAGCCATTTGTAAGTACCCAATGGACATTTACCCTAGATGTCGGAAAATCATAATTTGCGCGAGTGGCGAAGAATAGGCGACCCGCCAACAAAACGATTAGAGGGCAGTGATTAATGTAATGGAGTTGGGTCGCGCGTTCGCGATAGCCACCGGCGGGTGATTTCAAAGAATTATTTATGAATGTGGGAACGGACGTTGCAATTGTGGGTATCTACACCAGTACCTGCACCTACAATTGTAACCCAACGATCTTATTTTGATACGGATGGTTGTGAAACCTGCAGCGAGAGTGGACCCGGACTGAGTGAACTCGATTGCTGCTCGATGTTGTGACATCTCGTTGCACGGACAGGTCACCAAAGAGGTGAATTGATTTGCAGCTAGGTCTTCGGGTGCGATTTGATCGATATTGATCGTTATGGTAGGGAATTAGTTTGAAATCACGTTGATTATAATTTCAGATGTGTGGGTAAAGAAATTGTTCACGATATTATTTTTCTAATAACATCATTTGGAAAAAAATAATCATACCGGCTTTCCACTAGCCCATCTGATATTTTATGCTGAGAGGTCGGCTTACGTCTAATAACTCATCCGAAAATGAAGTTCTGGTTTCTCTTATAATTTTAGGTTATTAAAAGGAAAAGGGTTAGGAATGGATAAACGTAGGGGAAATTAATTGTTTTGAAAATGATTAAACGTGTCTAATATTAATTTAATTTCATCAATTGAGTTGAAAAGGCTTTTTAGACGATTTTAAGTCATATGACTCGATCAATTTTTGAACCGTCTAACCGAGGCATCCCGACCAGTCAGTCATAATAAAATTATATCACAATTATATCAATATGTGATACCAATAGCAATATCTGCAATAATTTTGTAATAAATTCTATAATAAATTAATAAATTCTATAAAAATAGATCATAACGTCATAACAAAATTAGAACAAAATGTGATCTAACGAATAGCAACCCTAGCAGCACACATGTTCCGTATAGGTGACTGCTACTCATATGTGACCAAATTTAGTCACATTCAAGTTGCTGCAACCCATTTTGTCTGACTTGTGCTGCTCGGGAATATTTGTAACACAACTAGTGATAGCTTTGTTCTTATCAATAACATAATTCTGTTGCAAAAAAAATCTAAGCATTTTTATTACTTTTTATGTCACAAAAATGCTATAACAGAATAATAAGTTCTGATATAAATCTGTTACCATCTACTGCTCTTTAAACTAAATCCAATTAGTTTCTTCAAATCGAATTTCCGAATACAATCTTCAGATACAATTTAAGAATCATAATTTCTGAACGCATCTCGAATTGCTATTACCAAATTAAATATCAGATCTGAATTTTCAATCGGAATTGGGTATCGTGAATATCAATTTATCTCAATATCCCAATACTCAAACATAATTCCCTAAGAGTAGGAATCTTCAAATATCTTCAACAAATTCCTAAAATTCGAGCAATTCTAATCATATGTCCAAATCCATTAACTAGATATATTTATTCATTTGTTCATTGTTTGATTCAACTGTTGTTTTATAGTCCGCCGTAGCATGTGGTTGGCCGGGTTGGCCCCCGCCAAGGGCGCCTGGCCTTAGGGGGGCGCCATAATTCAGAATTTCGCTATAGAAAATGATGACAAATTATTCAAAAATTCACTGGTTCAAAGTGATACAAATTTAACCTTTTATTACGATTCTCTCGGGGACTACATACATAATCAATCATTTGACGAATTTTCGGAAGCCCCTGTTCCGTCAATAACTGATACAGGTTGTTACCGAATGGTATCACTTTGTGTATGGTCAAGTTAGTGTCTAATTGTGAACGGGCAAAGTGGGTGGCAAATGAATACGGTTATCAAAAATATGTGCTCCAGATGAAGAAAGGAATAAAGCGATCAGTCGAGGTACGAGATACTAAGAACCTACAGCCAACTCGCATCTTTGAAGTTTATTCCATTCCTCGTGAAACTCGGAATTTGATGATAAGCTGTAAATCAGCCCAAATAGTCAGTCCGATAGTTTGACGTTCGGGAACGAACTAAGTGGGAATCCAGCTACGTGCGGGTGTGGTGATTGCGCCTTTTCGACGCGTCTCATCAACTGTACTGCCACTAACCGCAAGTCAGACTTATCTGTATATGGACGCCATATCGAGATAAGTCTGACTTGCGGTTAGCAGCAGTGTAGGTGTTATTAACACGAGAACGCCATCTTGCAAATCGGCGTCCTGTTTCTGCTTCCGCGTGCCTAAGTACACCTCCGGAGCGAGAAATTACCATTTGGCTGGCTAACGTTTGGTTATTCGTTTCCGGGGTTGACAACTGTTGGTTCCAGTTCTGCGAGACGACTTCCGTGGACCAAAGCTATCCGGTCGGCAGACGACTTCCAGTGAGCGATGCGTAGTGAAGAAGCCGATCGTCCCCGAACTTGGCAAGACCTGCCAAGTGAGAATCACCGAGGTTGCTAACATTCTGCCCAGGGGTGCCGGGACTTCTCGTATTCCTGAAGGTACTTTCTCGCCCGGACCGACGGGCGGTACCACGCAACGAACGCCATTTACGGAGTCCTGATAACGACAGCTATTGTTCGTCCCAGCTTTTCTCACGTATCGTGCCAACTAGCGCCGTGTTATCGGCTTCCGTCAACGGATGAATATTACGAATTCACCTCGGCCATAAGATCGTCGAGAAACAACACCTCGTGGACGCCGCCGGGTCATTCGACAACCATCTGACCAACGACCATCAAGCTACACGTTGCGCCAGCACCTAACGCCATCTGCGATAGTGCCACTGCTAACTGACCAAGCCATTGCCACTGTATCTCATCGCCGCCTGTTGCCTACCCCATTCGTGCGGCACGCATCTCAACTGTCCAGCAATACCCCTCGTAAGACAGCGTAGAACTGAGTGACCGTTTTTGATGAATGTCAGGTAGAATTGTCATCGATGAGCGGTGAGTAGAGGCCAAAAGTTGTTATTGAAATTAAACGTGGTGTGAACAGAACTATTGAGAAAGATTAAATACTATAATTATTAGTTTGACCTAAAGTATATCTAATTAAGTATATCTATTGTAGTGAGTATCCACCTAATTACCTTAGATACCCTGGAATAATATGATTAATCTTGAATTTAGACCCTAAAATAGCCAGAGGTGAATTTAAAAATTAGCTAACCAAAAGTATTGTTAGCTAACGAGTGGTAAGCCTTAAAATCAATTGAATATGCCAGAAGTGCTAAATCATTATATTTACAGCCTTGATCGCAGACAATAAGTTTCCTAACAACTAAAAGAAATAACCAGCGAAGGTCTACTAAACGTAAGTAATTACATTTTCAATATGTGTAGCAAAACCCAAAAATATTTGGCAAACCTATATGTATATCGAGATAATTTTAGATCATTTCCTGAATTTATCGCATACACTTATATCTATCTACAACTAGAAAAGAGAAAACATACGAACTTGCATGCAACATGCAGATTAAATGTCACCTAAACTTAAGATATAGCACCACGAATGATTGTATATACATGCTAATTTGTACAACCCATTGAACGATTTCAGGAAAATTATAAAGCTCTACAGTCCTGATATCGAGTTTTATAATTGCGGAAGAAACTCCCTTCTCTGGTTTGTTGCCATTTGCAACAAATTATAATTTTCGTTTAATCGCACATATACGCGATGTCAGGCCGTGGTACTTCTGACGATATTACTAAGTCGTCAAAGGGCGCAAAGCCAAAAGGCTCTGAGAAGAGGCAGGTGGGCAGGGATGATAGTGTGGTTTTAGTGGATACGGTGGAGAAGAAGGCATCGGAGAAGAAAGGTGATACATCCGGTGACACATGTCAAGTATGCGGAGAACTTGACACACAGGCCATGGTCCAGTGCGACAATTGTGACGACTGGTCCCACTTTACCTGCGTGGGAGTCACTAAGGAAGTTGAAGATCGTAGCTGGGTTTGTATGAAATGCCAAACTTCCAATACAAACCAGCCAGCAAGTACATATTCCAGCCGAACTCGTCAGCAGCGAACATGTGTAGAGAAGCAGAAAAACGCCGCAGGACAAGAAACACATCTACAACGTTCACAAGAAAAACCATCCAACATCCCTCTGGTGGTGATCCATCCTGCAACCGATACGCGGTCCAACAATGATGGAAACAAATCACAATCTTCAAAGTCATCACAAGCCCTACTGAAGCTACAACTGATGAAGCTAGAAGAAGAAAGAGCGTTCGAAGAATCGGAAGCTACCAAATTTCGTGAATATCTAAATAAGAAGTATATGCTACTAGAACAGATGTCAAACCGAACAGAATCCAGCCACAGTGAGGCCGGAAGTCGAGTGAGAAGATGGGTAAATAACGTCAACGATGCATTTCATGTCGAGCCGGACACCTGCGGAGCTAGGGAGCCATTCAATCCTCAAGGACACTCTACCAACAATCCTCCAGATCATCATCATCATCCAGGGAATATTCCATCAACACACAACTACTACCATCGATCCCAGAACAGCACTCCTCTGTATGGTGATAGAAGTCCTCCAGGAATGGTAGCGCAATCCTTTGATCGAAGTATGCAGCACGAGTCTACAATTCAATCCGAGAATAAGTTCAACGCATAAGCTTCAAACCGGGACCGTCACCATTCAACAGTGGTTCACTCTTCAGGAGCAATTGTAAACAACCGGTATTCCTCAAGTCAACAGCAGTTAGCATGTCAGACATCAATCGATGAAGACCCTTGTTCGCTCACGAGAAGCCAATTGGCAGCTAGGCAAGCAGTACCAAAAGATCTACCTACATTCGGGGGCAGTCCCGAGGACTGGCCTATCTTTATTTCAATGTTCAACAGCTCCACAACTATGTGCGGATATTCGAATGAGGAAAACGTTATACGACTGCAGAAAAGTTTAAAAGGGAAGGCTTACGACGCAGTTAAGAGTAGGCTTATGCACCCATCCAATGTGCCTGGTGTGATGGATACTCTCAGACTGTTATTCGGACAACCTGAGGCAATTATCCACTCGTTGATCGCGAAAATAAATGTGATTCCACCGGTGAAGGAGGACAAACTCGAAGGTTTAGTCGACTTGGCGGTAAATGTACAAAACTTCTGTGCAACCGTCGATGGATGTGGACTGGACGATTATATGTATAACGTATCGCTTCTTCACCAATTGATTGGGAAATTACCGCCCGCGATCCGCCTGGATTGGGCCCGCTACCGGCAGACAGTACCAAGAGTCAACATGGCGACTTTTGGAAACTGGCTCTACACACTTGCTGAAGCTGCCAGCACACTTGCTATCCCTTCAGTGATTCAGGAGTACAAACTTCCAAGAAACGAATTCCGTGCGACGAGAAAGGAAAACATGTTTCTCCACAGCCAACCAGCAGACAACGAAGAGTCTTCGGAGCATTCATCCATTGATTTTCAAAAGTGCCCGCTATGCAAAAGAAGTTGTAAGTCAGCTGCCATCTGTAAAAAATTTCTGCTGTTATCACGTGACTCTAAATGGGCAGCCGTGCGAGAATTCAGTCTTTGCCGTTCATGCCTCCGATGACACGACGGGAAGTGTAATGCAAAACCATGTGGTAAGGACGGATGTTCTTACTATCACCACGAACTTCTACACAACGATAAAAGGTTCCAGCAATCGATACCAGATACTACAACCAAAGAGCCTACATCTCAAGGGGATCATAAGCAAGGATGTAATACTCACCAGTCAGCTACCGATACCGTTCTGTTCAGATACCTGCCGGTCGTTCTACACGGTGAGCGTGTGTCTGTTCAGACTTACGCGTTTCTAGATGAAGGATCGGGAATGACCCTATTGGATGAAGAATTGGCTAATAAGCTCAATATTTCCGGACCCGTGAACCCACTTTGTCTGCGATGGACCGGTGGGACTGAACGATGTGAAAAGAATTCCAAAGTAGTGAATCTACAGATCGCCGGAACGTTTAGTAACGCAAAGGAGTACAATCTAAGTGGAGTACGTACGGTCAAGGAGCTATTGTTGCCGTACCAATTTCTCAACATGGTGGAAATGGCCAATCGATATCCACATTGTCGGAAACTGCCTATAGAATCCTATGCCAACATTCGTCCTCAAATCCTAATTGGCTCGAAACACGTTGCAGTTAGTCTGGCATTGAAAAGCAGGGAAGGAAACCTGGACGAGCCCATTGCAGTCAAGACTCGCTTAGGGTGGACAGTTTATGGGGGATGCCACCATAGGGAACCAACCAACATTGTTGAGTTCTCGTTTCACATTTCCGAAAATGATACGGATCCAGATGCCCAATTGCATCAAGCAGTGAAAGACTATTTTAGTTTGGACAGCATCGGAGTAAATAAGTCTGGAACAGAGCTTCTTTCAAATGAAGACCAGACAGCAGTATCCCTTCTTCAAAATCTAACAAAATTCAATGGTAGGCAGTACGAGACCGGATTACTTTGGCGATACGACGTTACTCGATTACCCGATAACAAAGAGATGGCCCTATGCCGGTATTTTTGTCTTGAAAAACGGATGCAGAAGGACCCTGAACTGGCGGCCACTTTGCAGAAGAAAATGGAAGAATATTTGTCCAGGAATTACATTCGCAAACTATCGAACGAAGAGTTGAGCATGCACTACCCGAGAACCTGGTATCTGCCTATTTTTCCTGTCTTCAATCGAAACAAGCCAGGAAAAGTCCGAATTGTATGGGACGGAGCAGCGACTTACTTTGGCGTTTCTCTGAACTCGTCACTTCTGACTGGTCCGGATCAGATGTGCTCATTATTAATTATGCTTTTAAAGTTCCGCGAGCATGCCGTGGGTGTTACCGGGGACATCAGAGAAATGTTTCACCAGATTCTCATAAGGGGAGAGGATCAACAATGCCAAAGTTTCTTCTGGAAGGGTGAAAATGGTGAACCGGAAGTATACATCATGAACGTCATGACGTTTGGGGCCAGCTGCTCTCCAGCGAGCGCTCAATTTGTTAAAAATATAAATGCCAAACGCTTCGCCGCTGAATATCCTGAAGCAGTAGATGTCATTGTGAATAGACATTACGTTGATGATGCGATGTACAGTACAGATTCACCGGAACGTGCAATCCAACTTGCTCGAGATATTCGCAAGATCCACTCTGATGGTGGATTTGAAATACGCAACTGGGTGAGCAACTCTCACCAAGTTGTTTCTGCACTCCATGAAGATAACATTTCAGAGAAAAGCTTGGACCTATCAATAAGCCCAATGACCACCGAAAAAGTATTGGGGATGTGGTGGTGCACGGAGTTAGACGAATTCGTCTATAAAATCAAAAGGGGACCGCTACGACCCAGATCTTCTCACCGGCGATCGTCGCCCTACGAAACGTCAAATGCTTCAAATTTTGATGTCAATCTTCGACCCCCTAGGACTCATATCACATTTTCTCATGTTTCTCAAAGTCCTGTTGCAAGACGTGTGGCGATTCGGAACGCAATGGGACGAAGAAATAAGTGATGTGTTGTTCGATAAATGGTACAAATGGCTCGAAGTGCTTCCAAAGGTGGAGAAAGTTAGAATCTCACGATGGTACCGGACCATTGAGATTCCCGATTCATGTACGGTAGAACAACATACCTTTGTAGATGCCAGTGAGAATGGTATGGCAGCGGCAACATACCTACGGTTCGTGCACAACACTGTTATTGTGTGCACACTTGTGGCAGCAAAAACGAGAGTCGCTCCCCTGAAATTTCACTCTATACCGAGATTAGAGCTCCAAGCTGCACTTATTGGGGCAAGATTGGCTCAAACCGTTATGGAGTCTCTTTCCTATCACATCAACCTACGATATTATTGGACAGATTCTCGCGACGTTCTCAGCTGGATACAATCTGATCACCGCCGATATACAACCTTTGTGGCATTTCGAATAAGCGAAATTTTGGATATCTCTGGGGCTCGAAACTGGCGTTGGGTACCATCGAAACAAAATGTGGCAGACGATGGTACAAAATGGGAGACGCAGCCGGACTTTTCACCGGAATCGAGGTGGTTCGTAGGGCCGGATTTCTTATACTACTGTGAAGCGTTTTGGCCAGTGCCTCAAACCAAATGTCTCCAAACGGACAACGAGTTGCGGCCCTGTTTTGTGACTCATCACGCCATTCATTCATTTATTTAGTTAACATCTAAACAGATAACACTGAATCAACAATTTGACGCCACAATGCACGGTTCGAGGCCGCATCTCTCCATCCTCGGATACGCCCCACGCTCGCCAAGTCGTTCTGCACCTGGTCTGCCCATCTCGCTCGCTGCGCTCCACGCCGTCTCGTACCTGCCGGATCGGAAGCGAACACCATCTTTGCAGGGTTGCTGTCCGGCATTCTTGCAACATGTCCTGCCCATCGTACCCTTCCGGCTTTAGCTACCTTCTGGATACTGGGTTCGCCGTAGAGTTGGGCGAGCTCATGGTTCATTCTTCGCCGCCACACACCGTCTTCTTGCACACCGCCAAAGATGGTCCTAAGCACCGTCTCTCGAATACTCCGAGTGCTTGCAAGTCCTCCTCGAGCATTGTCCATGTTTCATGTCCGTAGAGGACTACCGGTCTTATTAACGTCTTGTACATGACACATTTGGTGCGGTGGCGAATCTTTTTCGACCGCAGTTTCTTCTGGAGCCCGTAGTAGGCCCGACTTCCACAGATGATGCGCCTTCGTATTTCACGACTAACGTTGTTGTCAGCCGTTAGCAAGGATCCGAGGTAGACGAATTCCTCGACCACCTCGAAGGTATCCCGTCTATCGTAACACTGCTTCCCAGGCGGGCCCTGTCGCGCTCGGTTCCGCCCACAAGCATGTACTTTGTCTTTGACGCATTCACCACCAGTCCAACTTTTGTTGCTTCACGTTTCAGGCGGGTGTACAGTTCTGCCACCTTTGCAAATGTTCGGCCGACACTGTCCATGTCATCCGCGAAGCAAATAAATTGACTGGATCTGTTGAAAATCGGACCCCGGCTGTTACACCCGGCTCTCCGCATGACACCTTCTAGCGCAATGTTGAACAACAGGCACGAAAGTCCATCACCTTGTCTTAGTCCCCGGCGCGATTCGAACGAACTGGAGTGTTCGCCCGAAATCTTCACACAGTTTTGCACACCATCCACCGTTGCTTTGATCAGTCTGGTAAGCTTCCCAGGGAAGCTGTTCTCGTCCATAATTTTCCATAGCTCTACGCGGTCTATACTATCGTATGCCGCCTTGAAATCAACGAACAGATGGTGCGTTGGGACCTGGTATTCACGGCATTTTTGAAGGATTTGCCGTACAGTAAAGATCTGGTCCGTTGTCGAGCGGCCGTCAACGAAGCCGGCTTGATAACTTCCCACGAACTCGTTCACTAATGGTGACAGACGACGGAAGATGATCTGGGATATCACTTTGTAGGCGGCATTAAGGATGGTGATCGCTCGAAAGTTCTCACACTCCAGTTTGTCGCCTTTCTTGTAGATGGGGCATATAACCCCTTCCTTCCACTCCTCCGGTAGCTGTTCGGTTTCCCAGATTCTGACTATCAGTTTGTGCAGGCAAGTGGCCAGCTTTTCCGGGCCCATCTTGATGAGCTCAGCTCCGATACCATCCTTACCAGCTGCTTTATTGGTCTTTAGCTGTTGAATGGCATCCTTAACTTCCCTCAAGGTGGGGGCTGGTTGGCTTCCATCGTCCACTGAACTGACGTAGTCATCTCCTCCGCTGCCTAAACTTTCACTGCCTGTACTCTCAGCGCCATTCAGATGTTCCTCGTAGTGCTGCTTCCACCTTTCGATCACCACACGTTCGTCCGTCAAGATGCTCCCATCCTTATCCCGGCACATTTCGGCTCGCGGCACGAAGCCTTTGCGGGATGCGTTGAGCTTCTGATAGAACTTGCGTGTATCTTGAGAACGGCACAGCTGTTCCATCTCCTCGCACTCCGCTTCTTCCAGGCGGCGTTTCTTCTCCTGAAAAAGGCGGGTCTGCTGTCTCCGCTTCCGTCTATAACGTTCCACATTCTGCCGGGTACCTTGCTGCAGCGCGACCGCCCGCGCTGCGTCCTTCTCCTCCAGAATCTGTCTGCACTCTTCGTCGAACCAATCGTTCCGTCGACTTCGACCCATATACCCGACGTTGTTCTCCGCTGCGTCGTTAATGGCTGCTTTAACTGTACTCCAGCAGTCCTCAAGAGGGGCCCCATCGAGCTCACCTCTTCCGGCAACGCTGCCTCGAGATGCTGCGCGTATGCAGTGGCGACATCAGGTTGCTTCAGTCGCTCTAGGTCGTACCGCGGCGGTCGTCGGTACCGAACATTGTTGATGACGGATAGTTTTGGGCGCAGTTTAACCATCACCAGATAGTGGTCAGAGTCGATGTTAGCGCCACGATATGTCCTGACGTCGATAATGTCGGAGAAGTGCCGTCCATCAATCAGAACGTGGTCGATTTGTGATTCTGTCTGCAGTGGTGATCTCCAGGTGTACCGATACGGGAGGCTGTGTTGGAAGTAGGTGCTACGAATGGCCATATTCTTGGAGGCGGCGAAATCAATTAGTCGTAGGCCGTTTTCGTTCGTCAGTCGGTGAGCGCTGAACTTTCCAATAGTCGGTCTAAACTCCTCCTCTTGGCCAACCTGAGCGTTCAAATCTCCTATGATGATTTTGACGTCGTGGCTTGGGCAGCTGTCGTACTCACGTTCCAGCTGCGCGTAGAATGCGTCCTTATCATCATCAGTGCTTCCGGAGTGTGGGCTATGGACGTTGATTATGCTGAAGTTGAAGAACCGGCCTTTGATCCTCAACCTGCACATTCTTTCATTGATCGGCCACCACCCGATCACGCGCCTTTGCATATCGCCCATCACTATGAAAGCTGTTCCCAGCTCATGTGTGTTGCCGCAGCTCTGGTAGATGGTATGATTACCTCTAAACGTTCGCACCATTGATCCCTTCCAACAAACCTCCTGCAGCGCTACGATGCCGAATCCACGGTCCTTGAGCACATCGGCGAGTATGCGTGTGCTCCCGATGAAGTTGAGAGATTTGCAGTTCCACGAACCGAGTTTCCAATCGCTAGTCCCTTTTCGTCGCAGTGGTCTTCGCCGATGGTTCCGGTCCGTACTCTCTTGTTGATTGTTCGTTGCTTAAGATTTTTAAAGGCTGGCTTGCAGGGCCCGACACCAAACCCCTAAATTTCCGGAGGACCATTCCTCCTTATTTCCGGTGGACCATGGTGCACAGTTTCACTTAGAGTCCCTCGCTGGCACTCGGACGATGATCAGCCGCCCCTAACATGGAGAACAGACGCTGTTGTGAGCCGATCCTGACATGGAGAACAGACGCTCAATAAGATTTGCACCTCCGAGAAGAGCAAACCCCCCTTCCCTGTCAGCATACGACCATAGTTCCCACCGGGGTTGGTTACCCGATCTTCCCTAAGGTTGCTCGTATCCCGGCCAGCACCGCGGGGAGGTAGGGATAGGAGTTGCTGGGTAAGAGGCTAAGGACCGCGAGATGGGGTCTATTTTATTCCTTCATCACGCCATACATGATCCTTTGATCGATGTGTCGAATTTCTCGAGTTGGAAAAGGCTTAACAACGTCACCGCCTTCATTAATCGATTTGTAACAAATTGCCGATAACGAGTGAACAAACAATCTACGACTACTGGACCGTTGACCATGCAAGAGTTACGTTTTGCTGAGGGACTTCTCTTTCGCCAGGCTCAGCGAGAAGGTTATGCAGAAGAAGTAAGACTTTTGAACAAAACACCTGAAGCGACACAATCAAATCCGCTCCCAAAAAGTAGTCGTGTATTCAAGCTGTCACCATGGACCGATGATCTCGGAGTTATGCGCATGCGTAGTCGACTATCAGCCTGTCAATATATTACTGAAGATACTAAAAAACCAGTAATCCTACCAACCAACCACCACGTAACCACACTGATGATCACCCACTATCACAAGAAGTTCAACCACCAGAACCACGAAGCCGTTATAAACGAACTCCGCCAGAAGTACGTCATTTCCCGCCTACGTAGTCTGTACAGGACCATACGAAGAAGCTGCCAACAATGTATGAACAACTCAGCAGTTCCACAGCCACCCTTAATGGCAGATCTTCCGCCAGAGAGATTAGCAGCTTTTTCACGCCCTTTCACACACATAGGAGTCGACTTTTTTGGTCCCATGGATGTAGAAATCGGAAGAAGAAAAGCAAAGCGGTGGGGTATGATCATTATCTGCCTGGCGACACGAGCCATTCATGTTGAGCTAGCAAACTCATTAAGCACTGACTCTTGCTTAATCGCCTTAAGAAACTTCATTGCACGTCGAGGAGTTCCTAGAACCATTCGTAGTGATCGTGGTACAAATTTTATTGGGGCCAGTCGTCTTCTCGGCGAGTTGCAGTTAAAAATGGACCAAGAACGAGTTCTGAAGGAAATTGTAAATGCAGACACAAGCTGGACATTTAATCCCCCCTGGCACCCCATATGGGTGGCAGTTGGGAACGCCTTATCCGAAGCTTAAAAAGAAACTTGATGACTATATGCACAACGAGAACGCCTTCAGAGGAAGTTTTGAGAAATATGCTCACCGAGGTGGAAAACACGTTAAATTCACGCCCACTTACTCATGTCCCCATAGACGACAACGACTCCCCTGCTCTTACACCCAACCACTTCTTACTGGGGTTATCAAACGGTATGAAACCACTAGTACCACTGGATGACAACGGAGCTCTCCTGAAGCAAAATTGGCGAATGTCGCAAGCTTTAGCATCTCGTTTTTGGAAACGCTGGCTATCCGAATATCTACCTGAGATTACTCGCAGAACAAGATGGTACGTAGATTGTAAGCCGATTGCACTAGAGGACATCGTAATTATCGTGGATCCCAATCTACCACGAAACTGTTGGCCAAAAGGGAAAATCATCGGGGTGAACACTGGCAAAGACGGTCGTATTAGGTCAGCTACTGTGCGAACAGCCAACGGGGTCTACGAGAGACCTGTGACTAAATTGGCCGTTCTGGACGTGCGACGCGACGGAGAGCAAGTCAACCATTAGGTTAACATACCTGGGGGGAGTGTTGCCTACCCCATTCGTGCGGCACGCATCTCAACTGTCCAGCAATACCCCTCGTAAGACAGCGTAGACCCGCATGGAAGGATGTCTAAAAGAGAACAGGAATCTACCTGGATAAGATGCAAACCATCCTAGCCATGCCTCAAATTTATATTGTGCTCGAACCAATCCCTTTTTAGCGTGTGTGCTCAGCGGTTCACCCATACTGCCAAGCAAACGAAGCGGTGCAACTGTCAAAACATGCGCGCTTTTCTCGTCACCCTCGCGGCTTCGCCATGTTTTTTCACCAGTCCAGTTGACTGCCCTTTGGTCCGGTCGTGACAAAAATTCCCCAAGCCCTCGGTATCAAGCAGCCCTGACCGTTCTGACCGAGTCGTACTCCTGATTCGCCTGATTCGGAGTTTGTAAGTATGTATTTTACTTCATGTATATTTTTTCACTAGAATTCTATTTCTTTGTTTTTTAGCGGCGCCGGTTGGCTGGTGGTTCGCCTTTTGCGGAAACGATGACGCGGTTTCGGGTTTACGACGCCAGGCATATTCTTGTTCAGTAATGTTCATGGTAAAAATGATTTCGAGGCGAGATGGACCGTCTGGCAACTGGCTAATGACATCACAAAGAATCATCGATTGTATTTAACAAGAAATAGCGACTGAATTCCAGTAAGTATTCCTTTTGTAATCAAGCCGACATTTTCTCTGGAACCCAGTTAATTCAGATATTCATTCCGACATTTGGCCGGCATTCCTAATGAAATTGTGACGGTAGCCGAGTAAATGCCATTTGAATTTCGGAAAGGATTCCTCATAGATTTTTGGAATATATTTAGTATAGATTCCTTTTGAAGTTCAGTAAAGATTGTAACAGAATTCCCTTCCTTTCTTTTGCACAGGATTCCTTTTTAAATTGGCCGCTTCTCCAATCTCAGGACCGGGAAGCAGAGGCCGTTTGGATGGCCAATCTTTTGATAAGATGTCAATCACCCCACAATGCTGCCGATTCCATCTTCTGCCAGTCGTCGATTCCAGCGAGTCGACCAGTTATTCTTTCACATAATTATTTATATTATAAATTGTTTTATATAATATTCAAATGGAAATAAAAAATATATACTATAGTATACATTTATAAATGTTTCCCAAAATAACCTAAAACAAATCATGAAAAATATAAAAGAATAGAAAGAAGAAGAAGAATCACTAGGTACCCACATCTACACCATATCTAGCAAAAATCTAGAAGACATGTGATACTTTTGTCTATTAGATATCTCTACGTTATCTAAGAGAACCGATATGTCAAAGCCTTTCCGGTTCAAACGGTTTGCTCGTCTAAAATTTGAGGTAGACACCGGTGTAAACGGTTGTTGCATTTGAGGCGGATTTGAGGTGTGACAGGTTCTAGACATCGAAGAAAAATATCTAGGAGACTCAACTTTTTGTCTCAGAGATATCGCGGAGATGTCTAGAACAAATTTCCGAGTGGGGATCTGAATGACCGTTTTTGATGAATGTCAGGTAGAATTGTCATCGATGAGCGGTGAGTAGAGGCCAAAAGTTGTTATTGAAATTAAACGTGGTGTGAACAGAACTATTGAGAAAGATTAAATACTATAATTATTAGTTTGACCTAAAGTATATCTAATTAAGTATATCTATTGTAGTGAGTATCCACCTAATTACCTTAGGTACCCTGGAATAATATGATTAATCTTGAATTAAGACCCTAAAATAGCCAGAGGTGAATTAGAAAATTAGCTAACCAAAAGTATTGTTAGCTAACGAGTGGTAAGCCTTAAAATCAATTGAATATGCCAGAAGTGCTAAATCATTATATTTACAGCCTTGATCGCAGACAATAAGTCTCCTAAACAACTAAAAGAAATAACCAGCGAAGGTTTACTAAACGTAAGTAATTACATTTTCAATATGTGTAGCAAAACCCAAAAATATTTGGTAAACCTATATGTATATCGAGATAATTTCAGATCATTTCCTGAATTTATCGCATACACTTATATCTATCTACAACTAGAAAAGAAAACATACGAACTTGCATGCAACATGCAGATTAAATGTCACCAAAACTTAAGATATAGCACCACGATTGTATGTACATGCTAATTTGTACAACCCATTGAACGATTTAAGGAAAATTATAAAGCTCTACAGTCCTGATATCGAGTTTTATAATTGCGGAAGAGACTCCCTTCTCTGGTTTGTTGCCATTTGCAACACCGCCCATACCGCTGATAAACCATAAAGGTAAAGTGTAAAGAATGAAGTCCTTGGGACTTGGGAGAAAGGAGGCATTTCGCGCCCACCCCGGAAGCTGCCGTTGGTCAGACCAGCAGCTTGGGGTATAGGCTAGTCCCTTTCTGGAAACTCCATAACATTCATAATTTCATAACATTTCAATATCATTTCAATATATCAAAACGTCGGCATGCTCCCCTAATTTAGGAATGTATTTTTCATTATTTACTTGATGGAAAAGAAAGTGGATGGAAAAGGAAGGAACAGGAAATGCAAATGGAAAGGAGTATGAAACAAGCTTCTGGGGAAGGACCCCCAGATAAAGACTTCATTAAGCCAAAGGCGAAGCATAAATCAAATACATATATCTCTCTTCGCTTATGTGGTCGGGTCGAGATCTGACGACCAACTCACACAACCTCACACAACCCTACTTCATTAAGCGCCGTTGCTGATGAAGCAAGTGTGTAGGAGCCGGACAATACTAAATATTCATCCTACTTGGTTGGCATGTGTACAAAAATACATATGAGAGAGTTAGTTCTGGAAATGTATTGCGAGAGATCGGCTGGTACCTGGTGCTGGGAATTTGGTTTCATCAGTACCCGCTACGCTGCGGTGGACGACGGAGGTCCTTCGTAGCTTAGTAGGGAAAGCACCTGCCATGCGAACTGGGGTCGTGGGATCAAAGCCCACCGAAGGGGCGGTTACCCTTCAATACCTTTTCCGAACTTAATCTATCACATGTTGTACATATGCATAATCAAGTTTCAGAAATACATATAGTTTTTGTTCGCGACTTAAAAATTCTAACCGTTATCTAATAATAGATGTACGGAAGTACTGATAAGAAATTTGTGTGAATTTGAGATAAATTCCCTCATTTTATGCCGACAAACTATGCGATCGCATTTGATCCAGTGTAATCTTTATAAACTGGTAAAGCTTTTAGCGGGAAAAAGTATTTGAAATTATGGTATGCTGAATATGAGAATATGCATCGAGGGATTTCAGTAACGATGGCTAAATCAGATTTCTAGAAATGTTTTGGTATTTTAATAACCCTTACTTTCTACCTATTGGAACATATGCAGGTTATAGAGGCTTTAGGATTTTTCATTAGACCCTCCTCGCAAAAAAAAATCTTCCTGCTCATAGCACGTTTTTTTTTAACATCTGAGTAAAGGTTTCGCCAAGGGCGCTGGGAGTCCACGCTACGGCTCTGCCTACAACCATTTTAGTTTACCGTAACTTAAACTGACTTAAGATCGTGTCTAAAGGACAATCATGATAGAGTCCAAAATTGGCTAAAAGTCCTTCCTAGCTGTCACCTCGCGTTTTCGATGGCACTCATATCAATCAACAGGTGATCAGCACATCTGAAAAACTTTTTTTTTTGCAATTCCTGATCATAATGCCTGGTTTACAGTTCGTGTTTGAGTGATACAACGGTCTACTTTTTCTCACTAATTGAATGGGTGCTTTAATGACCTTTATGCAATTTAAATGAGTTGAATAAAATAAGTTTGTGCAACAAGTTAGAAAAATATGATTTTTGCATCAGTTAGAAAAAGATGATTTGCAACCAGTGGAGAATGTTGAAAGCTTCCAATATCTTGGTAGCCAAATGGCGTCAGACGGCGGTACCAATATCGACATAGGCGCACGGATCAAGAAAGCAAGGGCTGCCTTTGTGAGTTTAAGAAATATCTGGAATAACAGGCAGATAAGTGAACGCACCAAAATACGAATTTTCAACTCTAACTTGAAATCGGTGCTGTTATACGCTAGCGAAACATGGTGTGTATCAGTGGAGAACACTCAACGGCTGCAGGTGTTCATTAACAGATTTTTTTTCCTGTTCGGGTGTGCCACTGTGACCTGTTATTAGATCTATTGTAGCGTTACCGGTATCCTTAGTGTTTAAGTGCATGTCGAATTACTTCATTACTATTAATAAGCAATGCAGTATCGGTTTCGATACAGTTGTTGTTTTGCTTTCTCAAGAGCACCATGACAAGGTCCCGCTATTTAGACCCTTCACAGAGAGCAATCCCATTGAAGGCGCGCCCCTTATCAATCGAAAATCAACCCTTTCTTGAGAAAACAGAACAGTGATACTGTTTTTGGTCATGCAACGGAGCCCTAGTCACATCCTTGTCTTGCTTCTAGAATATCACCAGTAAAACAATGAAAACCCGGGATTTAGCTCTGTCTACAAGACCATTTCAAGCAAGATAATTTGTTCAGTAATAAGAACTTCCGTGTGTTCCTCTCACTACCATTGTTCACCAGTTCAAGAAGAGTTAGTACGTATTTAAACCCCTAACTCGATTTTCCCAGCAGTCAGTTCAGCCTAGGACCGGGTACCGAGGTTTTTGACGTAGGACTTACGTCTTTCTTTACTATACTGTGTGTCATTTAGATTTTTGGAAATCGAGAGCGTTACGCTGGAAGGGAAGATTTTGAACGTTTCTAGCGTTTTTATCTTTCGATGGATTTTTAAGAATTATATATCAATCGACTTGGACACTCTCCACCATTTTGCCTATTTTATTGAAACTTAAGATTATTAACGATTAACTACTGAGAATTTCAATTCTTGTCAAAGCCAGTCAAAATTTCATATGTAACCAATCCCGTGCATTCCTAACACGGACATCAGAATGCGGTATGTCACGGTATGTTCGGGTCTACCGGAAGATTTTCTTTGTGTGTAAAAGAAACAGTGCCTGCCGTGTGCGAGTCATTACAATTTGTGACAGCAGCGCGTACTGACGTGTTTTTTGTTCCCACATTTTTTGTTTCGTTCGTTCATTCGTTCGCTGTGTTTACCTACACAGCGACAGCATACAGTCACCAGCGGTAGAACTGCGGTGGGTGGATCTGCGGATATCCATAAAAGAGGTGGGCACATTTTTTTGTCATTCGGTGCTTGATGATGGTCGGATGCAGTGGTGTCGGTTGCGATGGATGCAGTCGCCCATCGCATCGCTCGGGGTTCACGGCTACAGGCCGATGATGGCTGTGGCAGCGAGGGCAGCGGTGGTAGATGAGGAAGAATAAAATTAGAGAGATTTGGTCTGCTCATCCAGGTGATGGGTTTCATAATCCATATGATCCCGGGATGGGTATGAGTCATGTCATATGACTCTATGTTAAGTTGTGCTTGGTACTGAACCACACGTACATTGAAAATGGTTATACTATAACAGTTCTGATTCCCAAGAAAAACCCAGATTAATCCACCTAGCGGTGATGGCGCCTTTCTCGCGCAAAAAGGTAATGATTGTAGCCTTTACGCTTACACCTCGATGATGTACAAGAAAGGCAAAACAGTTACACCGTCTAATGTTATGATAGAAAATTTACACTAGTAGACGACAGATGGCGCTGCTAGAAGTTTCTCGAATTTCCTATGTTCGAATTTTGACTTTCGGACAATTTCATAGTACTATGAAACTGAACGAAGAGCATACTTACGCCTAAATGCGTGCAACACGAGCATCTCTATAGTACGATGAAACTCTTAATGGGAAGCCACGGATAAAATATTCATAGATGCAAGGCATTTTTCATAACACATTATTGTTCTATGTGACTATGTCTCATCACTATTTTAATATTATCTATTTTTTGCAATTTGCAATTATTATGAAATTTAATAGTGATCAACAGCGTTTTAGTCTCTGTCGGATGCAACTTGTTGCAAGAAAATCGGTTAAGAGTTTCTATGTGAAAATTTGGCTAATGTTTTTTATAGCATTTTGTGCACACACACACGCACACACATACACACACACACACGCACACACGGACAGACAGACATTTGTTCAGTTCATTGAGCTGAGTCGAATGGTATATAACACTATGAGTCTCCGGAACTTCTATCAAAAGTTCGAATTTGGAGTGAAATGATAGCCTTTCGGTACAACTTAGTTGTACGAGAAAGGCAAAAAAATAAGTACGCTGATAAAAATAAAAATTCGATTAAAATAATTACTTTCATTTATTTGCAAAAGGCATTAGCAATTAAAGATGCACAATCAGCAATAGTGTTAATATCCATTTTAGATTAGAAAATTTCGCTGTCTTACATGTAACATTTAAAAAAGTCCGTAAAAAATAATTTCCAGAAGAATATTTAAATAAACTTTATCTTATATTTTGTTTTTCATTTTCTGAGAAATTGTATTATTAAACTTGATGTAGACTCAGAGTTTGGGATCAAAACATTAAATAATTTTTCGTTGACGTATTAGCAGTACCTCCTCTATTTTAGTAGGGTTACTGCTCCTTGATTTGTTTCTTATTGTTGTGATTTTTTTCAGCAGTAAGCACGCATGTTAGCAAAAAGAAGCAACGAAATTGGTGCTGTATTTCTTTGTTTGGAAAACGGGACAGTTCCCCTAAAATAGCACATTTTGCCCAAGTCTGGAAGTTTTATAAATAAAATTTTTAAATTTCAAATACTATCATCAATAAGAAATCTATAGATGCCCTACATTTGCTTGAGTAAATAAGGGCTTAATAGTTAGAAACAAAGCAATTCTAATTATGTATTTAATTATTAGTTTTATTTCCAGAAGTTTTGAATAAACAATTTGCTAATAATTCTACACAGCATGGAAGTTGTCGTTTCCAATATCAATACCTATAATCAAACTCCACACTACTAAAAAACCACACATATTTATAGGCAAAAATCCATAGATTTAACTCATGATGTTTATCAGCACATGATCTCGAATTATTTAATTTATGTGTGGTTCTATATCAATTATATTAGGGTGGAGCTATTGCAAAAAGTTATAACGGTGACACATATATCTTATATAGATATTTCTGGCAGTGTATAGATCCAAAAGTTAGAAGTTAAATGTAAATACGTTACGTTTATACAAGTCCTACGTCTACTCGCGGTTATGTTGAAAACATTACCCATTGCTCGTTTTTTTTAACTAATTGCTTGAAAAGTTGTTTCCGCTGCATACAGTTTAGCCTCAAACAAGAGGAATTTGAGTCTTTCAACTGTCTGCAAGGTAACATTAATTATGTTTTATTTCTGAGACTGCTATTGGTAGCGGGGACTAAATACGATGAATCCTTAATTACCACAATTTATTGCCCTAGCTAGAAAAATGGATTAAGCTAGGGCTCTATTTGGTAGAGGCCGATAGCAACAGAAATTCGGGATCGGAAGTGGGGCTGGGTCGGCCACACTCTACGTAGGGGCGGAAACGAGATCTGTAAATAAGCATTAGACTGGAACCCAGCGGGACATCGCAGCAGAGGCAGACCCAGAGGCTCATGGCGGCGAAGCCTCAATAAGAAATAAAGAAGTCGACCAAAATCTAACCTGGCAACAGGTTAAAGCAATAACCGGGCAACGCTCAGGATGGAGATCTTTCAAGTCGACCCTTTACACCAAGATAAATACACAGCTAGGCGTTTCAATCTGCCCAATTTATGGGCGAGAAGAAGGCGGGGGTGAAAAAATCATTTTCGGTGCAAAACATAAACAAACCGGCTGGCTCTTCCATACTAAAATCCAAGATGGCTAAATCGTGAATTTGGCAGATTGGAACACCTAGTGGTGTATTCATCTTGCTTTGCACCACCGGAGGTGTATAGGATCCACAAGTAAGTAAACAGTCGGTTTCGGGGTCTAACCAATTTCTTTTACGAAAATTTCGATATTTAGGCGTTCACCTTGAAAAAAAAAAATTACGCGATTTTTTTAGAAATTTTTTTTACGTCGGTTTAGAGGTCTGATTCGGGGAAAATTCTTCAATTACAGCCTAATCAACGTTTACGCACCGACAAACGATAAATCCGACGACGTGAAGGACACGTTTTATAAATGTCTTGATAAAGCCTATGGAGAGTGCCCAATGCATGACGTGAAAATTGTTATCGGAGACGCTAACGCTCAGGTCGGAAGAGAGGACTTTTTCCGTCCCATAATCGGTAGGGAGAGCCTTCACTCCGCTACCAACGACAACGGCTTACGGCTAGTAAATTTTGCTGCTGCCAGAGGGATGGCCATCAGTAGCACCTACTTTGCACGAAAGAACATCCGAAAGCACACCTGGAGACACCCAAATGGTGAAAATTGCAACCAGATAGACCATGTTCTGGTGGATGGGCGCCATTTCTCGGATGTTATCGATGTGCGGACATTCAGAGGTCCAAACATTGACTCTAATCATTACCTCGTTATCAGTAAAATTCGATCACGGTTGTCAACTGCAAGATGAATACACAGCTAGGTGTTTCAATGTGGCCAATTTATAGACGAGAAGAAGGCGGGGGTGAAAAATTCATTTTCGGTGCAAAACATAAACAAATCGGCTGGCTCTCCCATACTAAAATCCAAGATATCTGAATCTTGAATTTGGCAGATTGGAACACCTAGTAGTGTATTCATCTTGGTCATCTGTATCGAACGAAAGATCACAGCGAACGATGCGTTACAATATCCAGCGATTGTCGGCGGAAGGAGTATCGGCTGAGTACCGCCAGAAGCTCGACGAACGGATAAGTGCAATCAACGTTAGCGACAACATCAACGATCTATGGAAGTCGATCCATGGAGCGGTGAGCACAACAGCACGAGAAGTGATAGGCACTGCACAGAGGCGACCCAGGACGGGTTGGTTCGATGTGGAGTGTCAGAGAGTGACAGACGAAAAGAACGTTGCCAGAAGCCGGATGTTGGTGTCGGCAGTGTTGGTAAAAACTCAAAAACTCAAAACTCATGGATGATTCAAATCAAGCGTGAGTTGAAACGCACCCAACTCAGCATCTAAAAACTCATGGATGAGTTGAATCATCCATTTGAATCATCGTAGGTTTTCTTTTGTTCTCCTTCGCTAAAAACAGTGAATTAACGTTTGTCGCATTACATATTAGACATTCTTTTATGTATAAACAATAAATTGCCCCCAAATTGATTTCAAATGCGTTTTTGAACCAAAATGATTTTTTGGCAAATGAGTGAATTGATGCGTTTTGGCATGAAAAATTCAAGCGTGATGCATTCCTTTAAAATCGCAGACGATTTCGTTCGCACGGGAGCGCTCGTTGAATGAGATTTATGATTGATTTTACCAACACTGGGTGTCGGGTACCCGATCGAATAGAGATCGGTACAAGGAAGCAAGAGTAGCCGAAAAAAGAGTACGAAGAACAAGTTATTAGTGAGGCGCAGGAAAAAATTGAGCAGAACGATATGCGGAGGTTTTATGAGTCTGTCAATGGCGTGCGGAGAAAGACAGCGCCATCTCCCGTCATGTGCAATGACCAACAAGGGAATTTGCTAACAGATGAAACCGAAGTGGCTGCCAGGTGGAAGCAACACTTCGAGACTTTGTTGAATAGAGGAAGTGACGGTGCATCGGTGAACAGAATAAATATTAGCGACGATGGACAAGCTGTGGAGTCACCTACACTAGATGAGGTTAGAAAAGCTGTTAAAGAGCTGAAAAACAATAAGGCTGCGGGGAAGGACCAGCTCCCGGCTGAACTTCTCAAACATGGCAGTGAGCAGCTTTATGAAGTTCTGCACCATATTATGTCGAAAATATGGGAAGCCGAGGAAATGCCAGCTAGCTGATTGGACGGCCTCATTTGCCCTCTCTTTAAGAAAGCAGAATTGCAGTGCGCCAATTATCGAGGAACAACCCTCCTTAATTCGGCGTACAAAATTATGTCCCGTATTCTGTTCAACAGATTGAGACCGCTTGAAGAGTCCTTCGTCGGCGAACACCAAGCAGGTTTTCGTGAGGGCCGATCAACGACGGATCAAATGTTTACCTTGATACAAGTCCTTGATAAATTCCGGGAGTACAACTTGCAGACACATCATCTGTTTATTGATTTCAAGGCGGCGTACGATTCAGTAAAACGGAATGAATTATGGCAAATTATGCTTGAACATGGTTTTCCGGCGAAACTGATACGGCTGCTTCGTATAACGTTTGACGGATCGAAACCAAGTGTAAGGGTTGCGGTTGAAATATCGACGTCATTTGTTACCTTAGATGGATTAAAGCAGGGTGATGCACTCTCGAATCTACTGTTCAATGAAGCGCTCGAGGGAGCGATTAGGAGAGCCGGTGTGCAAAGAAGCAGTACCATTATCACAAGATCGCATATGCTCCTGGGATTTGCGGACGATATCGATATTATCGGGATTGATTGTGCCGTGTAAAAGGCTTTTGTGCTTTTTGAGAGGGAGACAGCGAGGATTGGACTCACGTTCAATATCAGCAAAACGAAGTACATGGTCGCTGGCAATCAACGTGGGTTCATTAGTGGTGGTGGTAGCGAAATGGTGCTGGATGGTGAAAAATTTGAAATGGTAGAAGAATTTGTGTATCTTGGAACATTAGTGACGTGCGATAATGATGTTACCCGCGAGGTGAAAAGGCGTATTGCAGCTACAAATAGGGCTTATTACAGACTTCGTAACCAGCTTAAGTCCCGTAGTCTGCAAATGAAAACAAAACTCGCGCTGTATACTACTCTGATTCTTCCGGTGGCTTTATACGGCCATGGGGCATGGACGTTAAAGGAGGCTGATCAGAGAGCTTTCGGAGTGTTTGAGCGTAAGGTGCTGCGGAATAAAATTCGGCGGTAAACAGGATAACGGTATCTGCCAGCGTCGCAACACGGCAGACTACGGTGGGCTGGTCAAGTTGTTCGTATGCTGGAAGAACGTCAAACCTTTTTTCCCGAATTTGACACATTTCCTATTTAATCACCCCAAAATTCATCATGGGGGTGATAAAATCGGGATATTACAGTATTATGATCAGGAATTGCAAAAAATCCATTATAACACTCATTTGGGAGATATAATGAAAAACTAACAGTATTAACACTACTGCTTTTTTTGAGAAAGTGCTCAAATAGTGTATTATCTGCGTCGCGTAAAAAAATAAATAGTTCGATGGACATGACATGGGCCCTGGGTATTACGTTTTCATGCAGACGACACAGTCAGATGAACTCAGAACAAAATAAAACAAACTCACTGGTTGTCTCAGCAATGTTCTATTCATGTTTGATTTTTTTTTCAATTTAATAAAATAAAGCTTCCATAAAAAATATTTGAATCTCGTGATTCATTCGTGGTTCAAATCTGCAGGAAATAGAACTGAGCAGGATAACATACCCAACCAGCGACTGTTAGATTTTCTAACAATTCTGTAAGAATTTCTTGCGATTCTTATACAATCAATGTAAGCTCACAAATAAATACTGTAAGAAAAGCTTGGTCTCCTACAACTTTTATAAAAGGTTCTAGCATTTTCTCATATGCCCCGTTTCTTATACAGGTTTTTTTGTAGGTTCATTTCATACACAGATTTGTTATAAAATCTAACAATCTCCGGTTGGGTGCAGTTTTAAGCTTTTGAAACTCAACTGTTATAAAACATTAATCTAGAACAGCTGCTGGAAAAATGGTTGTTTCAGATTCATATTCAAAATGACAGCCCCAAACAATTTGAATCACTGCTGATTTTACTCCAACAACAGTATGTATTTACGGTATTTATAGATTTTAATGATTTAAAAAATCAAAACATATAGATTATCATAAATGATACAAAACCGTTGCTAACAAAATACAACAACTCCCAAGTCAAAGCTTATTGACCTTCCGTCTGTCATTTAAATCACGATTTCTATGCAGATCGACTGTCCTATTATAAGCTCCGAATGCCTCCGCTTGCCTCCCATGGCACCGGCACCTAATCCGAACAACTAAGCCGAGATTAGCCGAGAGCATAACTGCAGCGTCCAAATCGAGATCAAGGTCGTGGCTGTGTGCGATCTTTGTTCGAATATTCAAATCACGCTTTAATTATGCATTTTACCGCTATGAATAGGCATGTGCCATGTTTGTTATGTTTTCTATGTAGACTCCGGTTGGGGGCCTAATCGACGCTCAAGCATCTGAAAAGATCTCCGCCGCAAACAAAACAACAGCTGACGGACGGACGAAC
The DNA here is from genome assembly GCF_024139115.2 of Armigeres subalbatus. Lineage (NCBI taxonomy): Eukaryota > Metazoa > Arthropoda > Insecta > Diptera > Culicidae > Armigeres > Armigeres subalbatus. The sequence continues at coordinate 275,782,317 of NC_085140.1, forward strand.
CTACCTATGTGTGACTTTAGACCGTATAAAGAGGCAGCGCTACTGACTGGTGGATACACCTTGGGGATCGCTAATCCGGTGACCTTTGCTGCTACTTCAAATTGAACCGTAACAAACGCTAATTTTAAGTGCAATGCTCAAAGCGTACCAAAGTCGCTGCCTGTTTCGTTTGATTTCAACGGTGATCACGATTCGTATGTGATCGTTTTGTGTTGGATAGTAAGATAGCAGTAATACCGGTTGGAGGTTCTTTCGACACAGCAACGAGCCAAGTAGTATGTATATCGATACTAGACGGGACGGAGAGCAACTTCAGTGGAATCCAATGCATCATCCTTTCACCCTTGGCTCCGGTAACCTGTTGTTGGGTAGGACAGGTTTTTTTTCTTCTCATTTTGATTCTACACTTTTGCTGCCATCTGGGTCAGATTAATTATGACCTTTCGAGGCTAACCGATATCAGCAGCCAGCAGACAGCAGTGGTTGCTGCCGAAGGTGTGCACTTGTCCCCAATCACCGCAGCAGAGAGGTGGCACATGATGTGCAAGTCTCATCGCGGCAAGTCGGTTAGTCGCATCGTCAGCTGATGGTCGATTGCCGAATCGAGAGGGTAGAGGAGGATCGTCGAAGTAATGCCCGACAGCAATAGTCCTTCACTGGTTGTTGTCTATATTCAATAATTCATACGCGTTATGGGCCGACGATCCTCCGTCGACTGCTTTTACAGAATCATACACATACACGACGAGATGTTCTAGTGAAGATCAATCGATTCATTTGGCTGTACACGAGTGACTTTCAGCTGCAGTAGCTCGTCATTCAAAAGTCATCGGCTGATATAAACTTTTGCTAACTGATGGTGAGGTCTCCACGCTTCAGGTTCTCAGTAGGGAGGAACAGTTTCAAAGGACATTCCGATTTTACCCACTTCTCAACTATTTTCTTTTCTTAAAATGTGAGAGGATCTAATCTAATTTTTGTAGAACAATCAAAAGCATCTGGCTATGTTTCCACTGCTCTCGTGACTCTTCTGATTTTGAAGTGATTTTGTTGATGCGTTCTGCAGAAAAAAAGCTACTGATACCTCTTCTTAATTTAATATAGACCACTCTGAGCACCACTAAATATTATGGAGAAACATGTTTCCTGGCGAATGGAATCAATTTAAGTAGGATTGCAGTTGAATTCAAAATCACAGAAAGCCGCTCGAGAAAGGTTAAAACGCATTCCAAAAAGTTTCACAAGGGTCCAAACCAGTCGGAGTCATCGCTTCAAGTCTAAATCCATTTCAGAAACCAGTAAACAGTTTTGCATTCATGTCTATACATATATGCCCCGTGGGCTGTCGAGGGAAGATGAAAAGTTCAAGTGCTTCATTAATTATTAATGAGATTTGCAGAGTTTGCCAGCAGCGGTGACTTTTTGCCGTACGGTACGTTACTCGTCCGTCGTCAACCGAACAACCAAGCGAGATGCATCTGCCAGCAGTGGTAGGGGAGCCTCTTCTCACCTGGCGCGATCTACGCATCTCGAAAGGCGATTTATGAAAATTATCATGTTGAAGGTGCAAAAACAAACAAACCAAAACAAAAGGTTTAAATTTAAGCTCATCAGGCAGCACACTGTCCGACGACGGCGCGCGGTGCGATGACGCAACACTTGAATGCATCGTTCGTATGCGGCATGCAGATAAGCGGGTTGCCTTCGTAGGTCAAACCGCGGTCCAGTCTCCATATCGGGGAGCAAGAGCAGCAGCGCGATCGGCACTGATAGTGGTGGTCGGACATAATTTATGCGTTATGCGCCGTATACCGAACTTCGCCGTCGTCGACCACATGACACGAGGTAAGGTGGCTATAGCTGATGGTCGAGTATGTGTTGTTGCGGCTGGTATCGATTGGTTTGCTGGCAGGTCATTCGCTACACACTACCACACGACCAAAGTGCCCGTCGTGGATGGAAGGACGTTGCCCTGCCCCATTCGACGGCATTGCCTGGTCCTGTGACCAAACGTTTGAAGGTCTTCTGCTTGTCGGTGGGGTGCCCGCCCGACGACATCTGATTGATTCGATAATAGGCAAGCAAAGATGTCTCGGAGCAAGATGAGTTGAGTCACTTCAGCGAATATGATTTTAAAGAGCTACAAATTTGCATAAGGTTCAGTCAACCTAGCACTAAATTTTATGATACTTTTGGTCCCGCGTTTCATGCATTTTACGTATACCTAAAAACGAGTCCACCGATTTCAAGGTATCCGATTTTGAAAAAAAAAACGAGTGAATAGCCATGGAAGGTTATCTTCTTCATTCGTGTCACGCAATTCAGAAAAAGGCACTACAGTGCTAGCCGATATGCGACAGTAGGTTTCTGCCTGTGGAATATTTCCTTTTGCGAGAAAGGTTAATATGCGCATACGTGAGCTGCTTCAGTGGTGAAATTGCTTTGCTGTGACCTTTTTGACAAGGAAAAGCTAAGATGATATTTTGTTCTCCTCACGTTTTCATGACATGACATGGATTGTTAAGTCGAATGTGCACTATGGCTTTATATAATCTCTGTCTAGTCACCGCCAATTGGAATATGTTTGGTGAGACAATCTACTCATAGCAAAAACATATTTGTATGAAGTACTTTCTACTTCCTTGGTGTAGTGTAGCGTGAATGAGTTTGATGCAACAAGAAAAACAACTTGCATTTTAATATTCATTCAACGGCAGGCATCGATTTTCATACAAAATGATCATGTTTAAGCATCACAATCACGATTGCTGGCGATTAAGTCTTCTGTCAATTTTGGCTCCCAGCTTTAACTGACTTTACGAGATATTGATTCTCAAACATGACAGTTTTGTATTAAAAAAATCAATACCTGACGACCTGACGTTATGATTTTTCCACTCTCTGTTCTCTGGCCAAGCAGCGTATCGCCGAATAATATCAATTTGCTCATTCAAAAATTCTAGAGAATTCCTCAATTCTGAAGAAGTCTTCTTGGAAATTTTCCAGAAATTCTTATAAAATTCTCCAGGTATTCCTTGATGAATTTGTGGAATTCATCCGAGACTTCAGAATAATTTCTCTGGAGACTCTGAAGCATTCCTCCAGCAATCCTGGTGAATTCCTCTAGCAATAATGAACAATTCTTCTGGAAATTCTGAAGATTTCCGAAATTCTGGATATTTTTTCCGGAAATTCTGGTGAATTAAGGAATTCCTTAAGGCAGCAAAATATTTTTTGTATTTTTCAATGGGAAATTTTGTATTCTTTATGGAAATTTTATATTTGATTGATTTTTTATGGAAAATTTCTAATTTCTTAGGGGGAGTACCTGCATGACATTCTCAGACACAGAAGAAATTTTGCAAAATTTCTCCAAGATTTCTTTTATCCCATGAAATTTATTATCCAGAAATCGCCTGGAATTCATTTTGGAAGTGATCGGGGGATTCAATGCTGAAGTGTCCAGTAGTCAACGAGGACCGCTGATGGTGATTGAGAGTGGTAAAGCATTCAGACCACTGCTTGGGCGCACGTGGTTGGATGTTCTCTGGCCAGGATGGAGGTGCAAGTTCAAGGAAAGTATCGTGAGTATGAATAGTGTGGATTGTACCCTGATAGATTCTATTCGATCGAAATTCCCTAACGTGATATGTGACGATAACAGTCCAATTCGTGATTTTGAAGCAGAAATAATCATGGAAGATAAAGTGCAACCCATTTTCCATGCTGCTTATTCTCCTCCATATCAACAAAGACCAGCTATTGAAGCAGAATTGAACAGATTGTGCGAAGAAAATGTTCTAAAGAAGGTAGTTTTCAGTAAGTGGGCTTCACCCATAGTTGTGGTGCCTAAGGCAAATGGCAGCTTGAGACTGTGCATTGATTGTAAAGTAACTATCAATCCTTATTTGCGATCGGAATATTATCCATTACCGAGAATCGACGATATATTCGCGAAGTTGGGGAAACAGTAATTTCTTTTGTGTGATTGACCTCCGGGGCGCGTATCAGCAGTTGAAAGTTTCGGAAAATTCACAACAGTTCCTAACTATCATCAATACGCATATTGGACTTTTCCAATATTTGCGATTGCCCTTTGGCGTGGCAACTGCTCCATCGATTTTCCAAAGCATCATGGATCAGATTCTAGGGGACATAGACGGTTGTGTAACATATCTGGATGATGCACTGTTAGGAGCAAGAACGCTAGACGAGTGTAGAAAATTATTAGATCAGGTGCTAGAACGTTTGAGTAGATTCAACGTGAAGATTAATACAGAAAAGTGTAAGTTTTTCGTGACGTCAGTGGACTATTTGGGTCACACTATCAGTAAGGATGGAATCAGGCCGAATCAGTCTAAGGTAGATGCAATAGTAAATGCACCTGCTCCGAAAAATATCAGTGAACTGCAATCGTACCTAGGTTTGTTGAACTACTATTCGAAGTTTATCCCAAACATCTCCTCAGAATTAAGGGTTCTGTATAGATTACTTCGAAAGGATGTGCCGTTCAGCTGGAATAGAGAGTGTGAAGAGTGTTTTGTGAGAAGCAAGCAATTAATGGTGAAGAATAATTTGTTACAACTCTATGACTCCAGCAAACCGATTGTGGTAGCAGCCGATGCTAGCCCATATGGCGTAGGTGCTGTGTTATCCCATGTTGTAGATGGGGAGGAAAAACCAGTGATTTTTGCCTCGTGTACGTTATCGCCAGCAGAGAAAAATTACTCACAGCTTCACCGGGAAGCTTTAGCTATAATTTTTGCAGTAAAGCGATTCCACAAATACATTTATGGACATCGTTTCAAACTTGTGTCAGATTGTGAAGCGTTGAAGGAAATCTACCATCCACGAAAAGGAACATCGGTAATTTCGGCGTCTAGACTTCAACGGTGGGCGGTAATTTTGTCCATGTACGATTATGAGTGGGAATACAGACCAAGTAGGAAATTGGCACATGCAGATGCATTGTCAAGATTACCAGTGTTAGGTGGCACAGAGATTGATGAATCGTCTATGAATAGTTTAGAACAATATCCAGAACTACCGTTAAAGACAAGTGATGTAGCGGATCTTACAGCAAAGGATAACGTTCTATCACAAGTGTATGATTTTGTACAGTTTCAATGGCCGCAGATTATTCCGGATAGGCTAAAATACTATTATAATTTACGTAATTCTTTGGGTTGCCAAGATAATTGTTTGTTCTATGGTGATAGGTTCCATAGGTGATAGGTAATTCCAGAGAAATTTCAAAGAATTGTACTGAAGATGTTACACACCAATCATGACGGCATTGTCAGAGGAAAAATGCTAGGAAGAGGTTTATTCTGGTGGAAAGGTATGCAAGCAGACATTGAGGAGTTCTTTAAACAATGTGAAATATGTGATAAGAGAAGAAATGTTCCGAAGGAAAAGGTTGTTTCTAAATGGCCAAGTTGTACATACCCTATGGAGAGAATCCATATAGACTTTTTCGAGTTTGAAGGCAAGATGGTACTATTAATCATAGATTCGTTTACTAAGTTTATTGAAGCAAAGATAATGAACGGTACGAACGCAGAAAAAGTTAATGAACAGTTGGATGATTTTTTCAAATTTGTCGGGTTACCAGAGCAGATTGTGTCGGATAATGGACCACCCTTTAGTTCTTTTGAGTTTGTGCGGCATTAGGAATCTCTTAATGTTAAGATAATGAAGAGTCCAGTATATCATCCACAATCAAACGGTGCCGCTGAACGAGGAGTTCAGACAGTAAAAAGCTTTTTGAAAAAGAGATTGTTAGAACAACAGGGCGGTAGGAAAACTTTGACTAAGAGATTGAACGAAATACTTGCTTGGTACAACAGTACCCCTTGTACGGTAACTAGGAAATCCCCAAGTGAGTTACTGTTTAGATATAAGCCAAGAACTATTCTTACAACGATAAACCCGAAGATATGTACAAGTGATACAGATTCTGGAAGAAAATGATTTTGTGATTTTTTATTGATTGATTTTTAAATTCCCTGCATCTCACACCAGTTGGCCAGCTCGAATTAAATAATGCGTTTTGACGATACTGTGCATCCACAACAACTTTGAAGGAGACATAATCCAGCGTTGAAATATTCCTCCAGGGTGGTACCAAACGAGTCACAGTTTTAACGTTTTCGGCTCCAATTGCTTCACAAACCATACATGTTATCTCTTGCTCGATACATCATTCTCTATGTTGGAAACAAATAGTTGGACATCCGAATCAGTCATCGTATCGATAGGTTGATCTGTGGCTTTTTTCCTCAATGAAGTGAACGACAAAGATGCTAAAGGAGATGAAACCGACATTTCTTGTTGAAGCGTAGAACGGTTCCGTGATGCAGTACGAGTAGATTCAGAAGCTAGTTGCGTCACAATTGTACTGATACGTGCAACCTCGGCTTTCAAATTTTGTACTTCATCCTTCGTAGTCAGCTCGTTGAGTTCTTTTCTAGGCGGAGACTCTTTTTCGGGCGAATGCTTTCTGATGCGACCATACTCAATTGAATGCGAACAGGAATCGCACATCCAAAATATGTTTGAATGAAGACAGGCGCACCCTTCATCATATGATAAGCCTACGCATTTCGCATGGAAGTAGGACCCACTCGTACAAAATGCTTTGCAAGATACGACGATATCCTCCGCGCGGATCTCATTTATGCAGGTAGCGCAATGTTCTATTTTACACGATCGCCAGTTCAGCTAGTCAGACTCAGAGGTCACAAGCAAACAATAATTACAAGCTGCAGTGATGACGATGAAAGTGCGACGGAGTGATGTAGTTGTGCGGGAATGACGATGATGGCAGATATAAATTGCAAAAAACAGCTTCTTGGTTTTGATTCGCTGCTCTTGTGATACACCACAACGTAATAACCTTGTATACGGATTTGGCGACGCGGGTATGCCGATTTTATCACAGAAAAATCACACCAAAAACAACGAACGAAGGAAGCGCGATAAAGACGATGTCTAACGTAATCACTTTACAACCACAACCATTCTGCTTCAATTATTGAAGTGATTTTGACAGCTGCTCAAGCATGGGACAAATGTCACTTGCACGGCATACAAAAAACAAGGCAGGCTCATCACGTATGTAAACATTCAGTTTGAATGTAAACATGTGACGTCACCGCTATCTTCGCACAAGCTGGACCGAGACGATTCTCTACGGTCGCAGCATGCTTACTTTTGTACTCCAACATGTGGCGATAAAATATGCGTCACATTCGAAGTGTCATTTTTCCAACGAGACTACCTTGTTTTCTGTATACCGTGGTCACTTGAAATGACTGAACAATGAATCGACTGCTTTGAGCGTGCTTACAGCGGCACACTAGGAGTTAACTTTCTGAAATCAGTATGGCGAAAGGCATCTAAGGTTCGATTTCTCAAAATTAAGCACTTTAATCGAAAAAATATTTGGTAGGCGTAGTAGCGGACACCATCCCTCATAACCGGTACCAAATAGTTTTTCATGAAATGTTCCTAATTTTGAGAAAACCAGCGTTAGATGTCTTTCGCCATACAAATTTCTGGCGGTTAACTCTTGCTGGCTATTTTGTGCATATACTATAGCGCCTGGATGTGGCTGCAGCGGGTAGAAAATCAGCCACTGCCAATAATTCATTGAGAGATGAAGCGCAATCTTCTTCTTCTTCTTATTTGGCTTTACATTCCAACTGAACATGGCTTGCTTTTCAGCTTAGTATTATATTAGCATTTCCATAGTTAGTAATTGAATGCCTTTCTATGCCCGCCAATGCAAAAAACAAGGCAGGCTCATCACGTATGTAAACATTCAGTTTGAATGTAAACATGTGACGTCACTGCTATCTTCGCACAAGCTGGACCGAGACGATTCTCTACGGTCGCAGCATGCTTACTTTTGTACTCCAACATGTGGCGATAAAATATGCGTCACATTCGAAGTGTCATTTTTCCAACGAGACTACCTTGTTTTCTGTATACCGTGGTCACTTGAAATGACTGAACAATGAATCGACTGCTTTGAGCGTGCTTACAGCGGCACACTAGGAGTTAACTTTCTGAAATCAGTATGGCGAAAGGCATCTAAGGTTCGATTTCTCAAAATTAAGCACTTTAATCGAAAAAATATTTGGTGGGCGTAGTAGCGGACACCATCCCTCACTACGAAAATTCCACACATTTTTATTGGCAAAAATCCATTAATTTAATTCATGATTCTAATTAGTGCACACATAACCACTCTCCACGCGAAGTACAAATATAATCTATAATCAAATAAAATGTATGTGTGGTCTCTAATATGCAGTTATTGAATTTATGTGTGGGTACAAATTGCATATATTTGGGTCGCCAAATTGCAAAAATTTATGTGTGCGACAAATATATTCAATATAAAGAATTTTTTCGGTGCTCATAACCGGTACCAAATAGTTTTTCATGAAAAGTTCCTAATTTTGAGAAAACCAGCGTTAGATGTCTTTCGCCATACAAATTTCTGGCGGTTAACTCTTGCTGGCTATTTTGTGCATATACTATAGCGCCTGGATGTGGCTGCGGCGGGTAGAAAATCAGCCACTGCCAATAATTCATTGAGAGATGAAGCGCAATCTTCTTCTTCTTCTTATTTGGCTTTACATTCCAACTGAACATGGCCTGCTTTTCAGCTTAGTATTCTATTAGCATTTCCATAGTTAGTAATTGAATGCCTTTCTATGCCCGCCAATGCATGATTTTATATCTTGTGTGGCTAGTACAATGGATACAGTATGCTTAGGGAACCGAGAATGTTTCCCACCTGATAATATCCTAGGCCGGACCAAGAATCGAACTCGCCATCTCTAAAATGGCAATCCACCGCCTTTGCTTGCAGGGGTAATTGAAGACTTAATAGTCAATTTGATTAATGACAGAACTGTTTTCATCTGTGGATACACAAAGTATATGTCAATGTCACCCAGCCGGCGGTTGTTAGATTTTCTAACAATTCTGCATAAAAATATACCAAAACCTGCATAAGAACTGGGCATATGCGAAATTGTTAGATTCTTATACAAAAAATGTAAGCTCTCACACAAATATTGTTAGAAAAGCTTACAAAATTGTTAAATTCTTATACAATACTTGTATAAGAATCTAACAATTACGCATATGCCTAGTTCTTTAACAGGTTTTGGTAGATTCTTATTCAGAAATGTTAGAAAATCTAACATTGGCTGGTTGGGTGTAGTAAACTCTATGATGTGATTAAAAGTGTGATTGTTGCAAAGGAACGGGACTTACTATGTAAATTCAAAATTTTATAATTAATAAACAATAGTACAACACACAAATAACATAAACCGAAATTGTCCGCAGGTTCTTTGATAGAAAATATGTAGCAAAAACACCACTTCCGGTACTTCCAAGCTTATCTGATACGCATACAAGTTCTTGCACTTGGATTGAAATTGTCATTGCATCCATCAGACTCTATTCATAGTGACTATGGAAGCGGATATATAACGTAGCAAAGCAAATGTCTTCACGCCACAGCAAAGTAGCACCAGCTAGCGTGCAATTCATGCACGTGACTTGCCGCCTACGGAACTCCATCCTGGGCACACTCTCAGATGGAATGAGTATCCGGGATCGTATGTATTACGTGATCGACAAGTCATTGTTTAAGATTCTTGTTATCTCATCTCAATTAGTGAGTTATCGAATCCTATTGATGAACTTGACTGACCATCATAGGAATTTCTGTGTGATAATTCGCACCAATAAAGAAGAAACACGCCATACTGTACAGTCATCATCGATGACGGTATGCGGTAGTGTGGTTTCGGAGGGGTGAATTCCCGTTTGAACCTAAAACCAGTCTCCTGTGTCGATTACCGGCTAACATCATCTATGAGCTCATACATGCGTTCAGGTGAACTTGAGAACCCGATACGCGACAACAACGGTCGCTATACGTGGGGGAAGCCAAACGGGATGATTAAAGACGAAAAAAGAGGCGTGCTGATGATGATGTGCGCATTAGGCCAGTTTAGAAAATTAAAATCACATTTTCAACAGGATTTCAAGGTTGACTAAAAAAATCAAGAACGTAAATCACAATATAAAACGGTTGTAACAGTGATTTGGTGCACTACTGTCGGTGATTCCTTCATCATCAAACAAAGCTGCAACATCACAAGTTGCTTCAAAACCTTGCATTATGTGAAGACACAGCTGTGACGCTCAATGATTCGAGGTTACAACCTAAGGAAATATATGATTTATTCATCAAAGCACGCACAATTTCCTATTCATATTTCATGGTGAGGCAGTCTAACGCAGATGCATGATGCCAAATCCGGTGAATCGGATGGCACATCGTTGAATTAAAATTCAAGGTCCCGCCGCGTAGTAATTCACACATGGCGCGTTGCGCGATGCTGGGAAGACATTCGTGGTGTGCTTTGCATCTTTCTCCGTGGGTGTCGCACCGTGCGTTCAGCCGGTTCGAGCAATCTTGTTTTTGTGGTAGGTAAGCTTGCCATTTAGATCATCAAATGCTGTTTGCTCTTGGAATTAGTGTATGCCGATGGAACGCGAATCTGTTGAAAGCGAAATAGTTTCCACAGGTTGGGGTTTACCCTACCCCGCCTGGCAGACAGCTAGCTGGGGTCCAATTATCTACATGTGTTCTAAGACCTGTTCCAAGATGTCGCAAGCAGTCGTCAGAGCCAGTTTCGCATAACATCATATTAACATATATTGATCAACCACACGTCGCAAAGTGGTTAATTTTAGGTGTAAATGAGTACTTACGGTTTGCGCATTTTTCCGGCACTGGCAGTGAGAGGAACCGGCCCGGCTTCTGCTGTGGCTGATTAGATTTGACTTCGTTGATGGCGGGCTTTGGTTCGGCTAGGCAGATGGCGATCAGTGACGCCAGCACTAATACTAGTAATTTCATCTGGAAGTGAGAACACGAACCCGGTTACTTGGAATCCACTTGTGGTGGTTGGGAAATTTGGGAACAGGTTATTTTTTTTATTTTTCGGTGGATTTGTTGTGCGTGGAATTTGTGATTGGCAATGGGATATACTGTCGCGGTGTTATGTAATACAAAACAGGTGGAGCACTCATTCGACAGAAAGATCAGACTCAAGTCGAACGTGAATTCTAGAGAAATATTGCGATCATTTATATTCAAATCTGTACGGAAATAGAACTTTTTTATTTATTGTCGTCAATCATGTTTGTAGACCGTTTGATACAGATTTAGTCTTATAATATAGTTCTCCGTTACTTAAAATTACTAAACACTTTTATCCGATATGAAAATTATACACACCAAGCATTTACTGAGTACGCAAGTATTGTTTCAATTTAGTCTTAGATGTATTGAAATCAATAGCATTCCAATGTTTATTATAAGCAGCCATCATTTGATTTATGGGTCCGAATTTCGCATAGTTTGTACGATGACTACTACAGGCAAATAAAGTTCGATTTCGCAAAGGTCTTTGTGGGATATAAAATTTAATTTAGATAATATTGCCTCTGAGTCGACCTTGTTCGAGATAACATCATTATTGAAAGATGGCATCGCATATTCCCGTCGTTCCTTTAATGTTTGTATACTAATTAGCATGCATCGTGCTTTATAAGACGGGAGTGGAAGTTGAGTCCACCCTAACTTGCGTAGTGCATATAATAAAAAATGCTTTTGTACCGACTCAATTCTTGTGTCATGCGTGACTGTGTAAGGTGACCAAATTATGCTGCAATATTCAAGTATCGATCTGACATAAGCAATATATAATGTTTTTATAGTGTATGGATCGTGGAAGTTGTAGCCAAACCTCTTTATGAATCCTAACATATTATTAGCTTTGTCTATAATAGTATTATAATGGTCAATGAACGTAAGCTTAGAGTCTATAATTATGCCAAGATCCCTAACTCTATCACATCTTGTTACCTTTTGGCTACCTAAAGTGATTGTCATATTTGGAATACTTCGTTTTCTGCTTATAGTAATTAAGTTGCATTTCTTTATATTGAGCTGTAACAAACTTTTTATACACCAGTTATGAAATATCTGGATCTCGTGTTTGAATGTGTTCATGTCTTCAGCGTCTTTGATCTCAATAAAAGTTTCATATCGTCAGCGTAAATCAATACTTTTTAGATGTTTTAGAATGAAGGACAAGTCGTTTACAAACAAAATAAACAATAGCGGACCTAAATGAGAGCCTTGCGGGACTCCCGATGTGGAATGAATAGCTACAGATTGCTTTCCTTTGAACCTAACTATTTGATTGCGACTGGTCAGATATGCTTCAAGCCATTTAAGGAGTCCAGGCTGGATTCCATTTTTGCAGTTTAAAGAGAAGCATTGGTATATCTACTCTATCGAAAGCTTTACTAAAATCCGTATATAAAACATCAACGTGATTTCCTCTGTCGATGGCTTCAAGAGAATAATTCACAAATTCCAGTAAGTTCGCAGCTGTCGACCGACCTTTAAAGAATCCGTGCTGGCTTGTAGTGATCCTATTTTTATTTGGTTGAATATTTTCTCATTGACAATTGCTTCGAGTAATTTTGGAATGGTGGAGAGAAGAGCGATTCCGCGGTAATTGCGGATGTCGGATTTTGCCAGACTTGAAAATCGGCACCAGAAAGGAAGTTTTCCACGGTTTAGGAAATTCTCCAGATTTTAGTGACATATTGAAAAGCCAAAACAAAGGAGCAGTGAGCTCAGCTGCCATAGTTTTCAAAATACGGGGAACACCATCTGGACCGGTACTCTTGGTTACGTCCAATTGTTTTAACGCGTCCAAGATGTCAAGAACATTAATTTGGTCGACGCTTATATCGTTTGAGAACTCAGGATAGAAATCAAAAAACGCGCGATCACGGTCCTCCTCTGAGTGTTCAGAGTAAATTTCACGGAAATACTCAGCAAACAAATTGCAAATCTCATCAGAATTAGTACCCACTTTGCTGTCTATGTACATTATTGAGGGAAAATTTTCAGTCTTTAGTTTGGTGTTTACATATTGGAAAAATATTTTGGGACAAGATTTAATTTCCGCTTCAGTTTTTGCATTATACTCATCAAATGCTGTGTGCATAGCCGTATTAAGTTGATCGCAAATGTTCAAATAATTTTCCATACTACTTGAATTATTAATTTTTTGTGATTTCTATGCGCTTTTTGCTTTCGATGTTTTAAGTTCTTTATTTGCCTATTGAACCAAATTGGTTCTTTTGTAGAAAAAGAGCGTCTACGTCTTTTAACTGGAACTTCTTCTTTTATTATTTTGAACAATTTACTGTAGAATAAATTAGCAGCATTTTCGATATTATCTTGATTCCTCAAAGTTGTTTGCCAATCAATAATGTTTAATTTATTTCTAATGTTCTCGTAATTAGCTGCTTGATAATCCAGAACTTCCTCAATTTGATAGTCATTAGGTGGGGAAACATCGTGTAAAAACAAAGAGTATTCGATTGCCGTGTGAAACACTTCATTTCTCCATAATGGTGTGAGTGATTCGTTCACACTAAAGTCATCATAAATGTTAGTTAGCAATAGGTCCAAATGACAGTTCTGTTGATTTTTTACATGGTTGACCTGATTAAGTCCCAAGCTTGAGATTTTGTCAAAATAAAGTGCAGAATTTCACTTTCTCCAACTATTGGAAGCAAAATGTTTTCATTATCAATATCTGGTATGAAATCTACATTGCGTTGGTTGAAATCACCGAAAATGTGAATTTTTGTTCCAGGAGTTTGGCCTGACAAAATTTGATCAGCTACAGAAAAAACTTATCATATAGATCTTTATTGGCTCTGTTTGGAGGAAAGTATACCGAAGCGAAAATATGATTCTCATTTGCCATTTGAACTTTCACCCACACGTGCTCGAATTCTTTAAATTTCGTTACTGCAATGATTTCTGAATTATAACTTGTGGAAAATGCCACCAGAACACCACCACCTGATTTCTTTTCGGACCATTCGCAATCTCTGTCATCTCTAAAGACATTATAACTGTTACCAAAAAGTTCCTCACTTCTTACACTCATATCCCAGCTTGTCTCGTTTGCTAGAATTATTGAATAAGAGCAGCTCAAAATATTATTTTGTATTTCCTTAATTTTAGAAGCACTTCGCATGCGATTAAAGTTTTGAAAATAGATTGATATTTCTTTTGATGCATGCAAATTTTGCGAAGAACTATTTTGGTTATGATTCAATTGAGCTTGTAACTGATTGTTATTAACACTAATATCCTCATAAGTTAGTTTGTCATTTCCTTCACTACTATTAGGTTCCTCTCCGTTGTGGAAACTTGATATATTCAGATTATTGCTATTCTCCGAGTGCATCAGTTCCGTAGTTTCATCCACATCAGTATTTTTGCCATCGTCACTTATGCTAAGAATATTACAATTTAAACGTGTACATCCATTGCTTTCCTCTAAGGAGTTCGTCAATTCTGGCAAAAACACTGAACTTGACGGGACATCCATCCGGGGTTTCACAAGCAATCTAATTTTACAAATTTAATCTTGAAAATTCATTTATTAAATTAAATTCATGGAAAAAAGATCAAATTTCTATAAATTCTAAGATTGTGTGCACTGCCGAATTTTATTACTTTTATCAAGCAATTTTCTAAAGAGGGATCAATAAACCCACCCTCCACGCCACTCTTTATTATGAAATTGAATTTCTGAAAACTCTCCAAATAATCGATTTTGTATCAATATTAAAATAAAATGCCATGATTTTGCAAAAAACGATAATTTGTCATTGTTCTTATATACTGGTATGTATACAACCGGCGGTTGTTAGACTTTCTAACAATTCTGTATAAGAATCTACCAAAACCTGTGTAAGAGCTGGGCATATGCGAAATTGTTAGATTCTTATACAAATATTGTATAAGAATCTAACAATTTTGTAAGCTTGTCTTACAATTTTGTATAAGAATCTAACAGTTTCGCATATGCCCAGTTCTTATATGGATTTTGGTAGATTCTTATACAAAATTGTTATAAAACAACATGTTTCGAAAAATCTTAAATAATTCAAAGAAAAATCACATGGTAATTAATATGCGTTAAACGTTTAAGATTGGTGCAAAAAAATGTAAATCGTGTAAAAACAGAACCCATTGTAATTTAAAAGCCTAAACAAAAGTTTTACATTATTCTGCTTTGCATTCATTTTCAAAAAGTCAATTTATTTTTTATTTCTTTTAATAAAGTTTCGGAGAATAAATAATCGGAAATCTTTCTTGAATAAAGAAGGAAAAAGATTTGCAGTCACAGATTATTGCTATTTTAATCATTCCAATTTTTAGATTATTATTTTATCTATTTGGTTTTAAATTTTTTATTAGTGCACACGAGGTTTTTGCGCGACGCCCTTAAAAGTCTATCATGGAGGATTTAAGTCACAGAGCACTAAGGTAAAAATCCTGAAGGCGAAAAAATATCCCCTTCTCCCCATGTAAGATATCTCCCATACGAACTATTCTTTGCTTATAAGGAGCGTGAGAAAATGACAGACCACCCCTCCCCCGATAAATACTTACGTAATAGATGTTCGGCCCCTTGGGAAGCCACCACAGCTCAGCAACCTAAATCCCGTGTTATCAAATGTGCCACTAGAGTGGACAAGCGTTGAGTACTGTCAAAATGTGAGCCAAATGGACATTGTTATTGTTGCCGATTGAAATGTATTGCGATTGTTCTGAACTAGATATAGTTTAGATATAGATATAGATAAAGTTTCGCCGAAAAGACATTTTGCTTCAATTTCGTGAGTGGTAATATGGTTTATTCATCGTATTTCGTTAATTTTAATTGCACTTACTGGTACGTCTCGTATCTTGAGGAAGATTGAAGATACAGTGCCGCTATATGTCTGATTGTTTTATAGCTCAAACGCACATCATATGGACTTGTGAAAATGCAATAACGAATTGAATATGGAAAATAAACTTTTGTTATCAAGCTGTTTTCTTTTAGCCCCGCTACTTTTGACTCACCCGTTTAGTTTTAAAAAACAAATAAATTAACGAGTTTTTGTCTTCAAAATCTTCGAGTAACGGAAGTCTTTTCACATGCATTTTTGTGCTAAAAACGATTAGTCCTCAAGGCCTTATCAATTATCACTAAGCAAATTAATTAGAATGTGTTTAATCAAATTTCTGTTTACTATGCAGAACGGTAGATTCCGTTCTGCTGGTGTTATCGGTAAGCAAATTTTTTAGTGCGTGCTTGATCGTGTTTTTTAGCTTTAATCAAATTACACGCTTTACACGTCAGGCCGTTTACCAAAACGATCAATGCTCGATCCACAATTCTCAGCTTACATACTCAACATTCCTGTAATTTCTGCAGTGCGGATGACTCGTCGGCTTCCCGTAAAGCTAGATTCATATCATTTCCTACTCAAACCACCAATATTCGGACAACTAAATATCAATAAACTTCTTCAGTCAAAAATCTAGCTTATTCAGCTTTAATTGTTTGTTGGGTTGGACATAGTCCCTGCTGTCCCAACGCACTTATTGAGTACCGTCGTCGGGGTGACAATGGGTCAAATGGGGGTGAAAATGGGTTACTGTTTCAACTACTTAGAAGGCTTGTACAATAGGTTGAATGTATCTGAGGCCAAGAAAACAAAAATATAAGACACATTTTTGAGCGATTTTGCTCTACGACCTCCAGGCTGCCGGCGAGAGCGATGACCCATTCTCACCCCAGACCCATTGTCACCCCGATGGCGGTACAATAATAGAATAAGAATATCCAAAAGATGATCTTGGATTCTAACGTGTAAAAATATTAACATTATTCAAGATATCGTGAGACTTCAGACATTTGAAAACGATCTTACGAATGAACCAGAAAATTGAGAATGGATCATCTATAATAACTTCTGGTGAAATGTTAGTTGATTATGGAAATACATTTTCCTCGATTATGATCGTAAGCACAGAATGTAGCGGATCGCTTGGATACAAACGATGTTCATTAAGTACACTTGGAATGTCTGATGGAACAATAAAAGCCGAACGAGACCTTGCTGATGATATTTTTACGAAGGCCAGTATAGATCCTCTAGACAAATGACCTGTATGTGGTGAGTTATTTTTTGGATTGACAGGGCGGATTCTGCAGGGCGGTTTGTGTGTTTTGACCTTCCTAAAGATTTTTTTATTGGCCACGCAAAATTTGAACATCTTTTCATAACAATGGCCAAATGCTTTCGTTTTTTTCACAGCACAAAGCCATAAATATGCTTAATGATCTGTACTGATGAAAATGTCAACATTCTATCAAAGTTTTAGGATATTTGGATTTGAAGTTATTGCCCATTAGTCACCCATACAAAAATTTTGACGGAAAAAATCAAAAGAATATAAATCTGTTCTCAGGCTTCTAATGTTTTTGTAGATTTGACAGATTTGATGAAGGGTTGGCAGGAAAATATATTTATTGAGTAGATATCAAAGAAAGGGGATCAAGTCCACCCAAGTTTTTAAAATTGCATGTGCTGTCGAATTCAAAAACAAAAATCGTTCATGTAAACGCCCAGAAATTCAAAAATTCCGCGTATTTTGAAGGAAAAATATTTAAAAAATCTAAGGGCACCTTTCTGATTTTATCAAAGCAAGTTCTTGGAGAGGGATCAACTTTCCCCGAATATTTTAAGAGTCGATTTTTGACAGCCCTCCAAAAAATCGATTGTGTATCAATAACAACAATAATTTAAGGACTGTCATACATCTGTAAAGTTAAATACTATATTTCTTAGAGAGTCTGTGTGGAAATTGCGTATGTTTATTTATTTTTGGGGGGGGGGGGGGGTGATCAATTGTCCTCAGTCTCCCATAAAGCAACCAATTTAGTGATTTCTTGATGTGCTCTAACACAGTTTGAAAAAAAAAAATGAAGTTACCGGTTTATTATATGTATATGACCAAATTATAACATCAGAAAAGATGGAGCAAATCTTTTTGAGAAAAACATTCAAATTGAGCCTGTGAAACAGTGAAAAAAACAATTTTTAAAATTAAAGTCGATTTGCAAAAAAAAACAGCCTTTTAGTTTTGAACGAAATTTTGTCACAAAACAGACAGTTATGTTTCCTACCAACCTTTCATACATCGCAAAATGGGCACTTTGAAGGAAAAAAAAAGTTTTTCCTTTAAAAACTTTTTCTTGACCAACATTTGCCGAGAATTCAACAAGGTTTACCCACTTTTCGATTACAACAACTCCACAATTATCTTCAAGAATCGGCTCAAATAGCTTCGTCTTCAACCAGAGCTAATTCTAGAGCAAAGAATGGTGAGTTTATTTGTTTTTCTTCTTCTTTTTATTGGCTTTACAACCCCCACTGGAACATTGCCGCATCCCAAATTAAATCGACATTAAGCACTTCCACATTTGTTAACTGGGTGGTTTCTAAGCCATGTTACTAGTTTTGCATTCGTATATCATAAAGCTAACACGATGATACTTTTATGCCCATGCCCATGCAAACCTACAATTTTTTAAATCGATTTATTTCAGTCTAGGACACAATTTGGCATTTTTTTTTCAATATTTCTATTTGTAAATTTGGTTAGTTTTGCAATAGTCAGCTATATAACATTTTTGAAGTATTGACTTTTCCAAATGAATAAAAGTGTGCGTGATTCCGCAGTATTCCTTTCATAGTGTTTGCTGCAACTGGATTACCACCCGCTTTTATTTTATCCATCCTACACAGCGACATTAGTATTGGTCTGGGATTGAATCCTAAAGAAAATGAACAAGTCTCTCACTTATCATCTCTGTATACATATTAGCCTGGGACATGGATATATGGAAAAAAATAATTTTTGTTCCATCATATTTTTCATAAGCCTTTTGGGTCTTATAATGCCTGTACGAAATTTCAGATCAATCGGTGAAACTATATTTTAACGCCGGCGATTTCAATTTTCTATAGGATTTATTATGGGGAAAATTAGCTTTACAAAGAAAAACTCCCCAAGGTGTCCCATCAGGGCCGGATTTAGCCGGAAGGGGGCCCCGGGGCCGACGATATGTGGGGGCCCCAAAATGTACAAAAAAAAGTTGGTTTTGGTACATAAGATTTGTGGGGGTCCGGGGCCACGGCCCCCCCGGCCCCCCCCATAAATCAGGCCCTGTGTCCCATCTCTAACGATAAATCGATCCAACTACATCGTATGGAATTTTACCAGCAAACTTTCATTGGAAGACCGCAAAGTGATCCAACATTCGTGAAAAATGCTATTTAGATAAAACTATTTGCTGTATGAACGCAAGGCTCTTTGTACTTTTTGTTCCAGCGTCACTGCCGTCTGCTGCTGCTTGCTGTTGTTTGTTCGAGGCACCACTTTGCGTGGAGGATTCGCTTAGTATGAATGAAAAGCGGGTTACTAGGGATACGTTTATTGGCCTTGCTGTTTGAGTCTTCGTCCTTCTAGGTAGAATAAATTCAACCAAATTTCAATGACATTAACAACCGATTAACAAAAAAAAGCATGTAACGCACACTTTCCACACACAATACAACGAAGCGACTATAGATGCTAGGTATAGGTTGGGGCCTCTCATTCTCGACGTCAATAGTTCGAAGCTGGTCTGAGCGGGAGTTTTTTTCGATACTGGTATTCTTTAGGAAATTCTTTATATTTCCATATTCTTACTTTCGAGAAGCTTTCTGGTATTTCTAAAAGATTGAGATATGATTCTTGTGATACTGATTTCAGAAGAGAATAATTTAATGAAGTTGCTTGCTTCTTTGATATTTGATTGATATGTCAATAATTCAAATCAAAGACTTGAATCATAACTATTTTTCTATTTTTCAAAGGATATTCCTTTGACTTTCATACAAACTATTCTGTCAGCCGTGTATTTTTTTTTAATTATGAAGTGATGTGAAATAATTAATATTGATCGTCTTAGGGGAAAATGTTACAAGGTTAAAATACTTCAAGCTTCCATTTACTTCCGCTATATTCATGCCTCGTGCCTCGTACAAACAACAGCAAGCAGCAAATGGCAGTGATGCTGGAATAAAAAGTGCAATGAGCTTTGCGTTAATACAGCAATTAGTTTTATCTAAATAACAATTTTTACGAGCGGCGGATCACTTTGCGGTCTTCCAATGAAAGTTTGCTGGTAAAATTTCCTATGATGTAGTTGGATCGATTTATCGTTAGAGAATAATGGGACACCTTGGGGATTTTTTCTTTGTAAAGGTAAATTTCCTCATAGTAAATCCTATGGAAAATTAAAATCGCCGGCGCTAAAATATAGTTTCACCGATTGATCTGAAATTTCGCACAAGCATTATAGGACCCAAGAGGCGTGCAAAAACCATGCAGGAAATGAAAATAAAATTTTGTCCCACCCTAATATATATACGATATGTAGCATACCGCGAGAGACTTTGTTAGAAAACTCCAAATGCGGAGAGCACTGACTCTGATGATGCATTTCAACTTGTTCTACACAGCTGTGCAGTGACCAACATGAAAGGAGTGAAAATAAAGCGGGAATCACCATTTTTATGTGGGGGCTGCCTATCCGATTCTGTTTTTTCGCACTTGTATACTGCCTATGATCGCATATTTGTAACAATCGACAAAAGTAGGCATGGAAGAAATGGAACGATGAAGTTTGTGATATTTCTAAAAATTCCCAAAAAAATGCACAATCACTTTATCAAGTTGGAATCTTCGGTAGAAATTTCCATCACTTGGTATTTGACTGCGAACTAATTGCGAAATCTTTTGTACATAGCGCATGGCGTACCGACAATAAAATTTTTCAGTGTTACGGTTATGCGGTCACTTTGCTTACAAAACAACTTGGTAGTTTTTTCGAGTTTTTTGGAACAAACTTTCTTATTTCACCTGGTCAACTGGAAGAATTATCAATTCGGAGATGATTCATGAGCTTATCTCAAAATCGACAAAAATGCAAATGTTACAAATATGCGATCATGGGCAGTATACAAGTTTGATAAATTTGTTATCATGGCTTGTTATGATTCGGAACAGTTTTTGCCTCTCTTTTATCGTTGTTCGTTATCTATTGAGAGCGATTTCTGCAAACCCTGGTATTTATTGGTGATTCTGGGCTTGGAGAAGTCAATTTCTCATTTCTCAATCATATCCAAAAAAAGAAAGGTTGGCCTTTTTCATACTACACACTTTCCTTAAGTTCAGGTCTTGATATTCTTAATCAATGAAGATCATCAAGAAGGAACCCCTCCCCCTCGTGAGATTTTTCCCATACATTTTTTTTGTTTATATTGACTTCTCCAAAGCCAGAATCAATAACACTAATGTCACTGTGTAGGATGAATAAAATAAAAGTGGTTTATTCATTTTATTCAGTTTATTCATTTGGAGAAGTCCATGGAGAGTAAGAAAATGACAGACCTTCCCTCTCCCCATAAGTGCTAACGTAATTAATGTTCGGCTCCTTAGCTCCTGCGAATATCATCACAACTAAATACTTTACAATATTCCAAGGACTTCTTCAACATTCCAAACTATCCTTAATTTCCGATTCTGATATTCTAATTAATCGATTGTAGCTTAAACTGGCTATGCAATCTTTAAAGATTGAAACAAGATTTTTATTTGTCCAATGTTGGACGAATACAAATGTATCAACCACCTTTTTTTTCTGAACTTCTACATATATATGTTGATTAGAGTGGCTCAAAAAACACTTTTTCAAATTTTTTGATGGGCCGCCCTCTTAATCGGTTCTATTTGATGCCCTGATGCTCTGGACAAAATTTCAGCCAAATCGGTCAACGTTTGGGCAGTGCTAAACTCGTTGGAAGTTTATATGGAAAAATGTATGCAGAAACATCCAAAAACAGTGATTTGCTGTTGGACGGCACAATTTACGATTAAGAACCATGATACTCATTCAGTTCTTGTACAATAAAATACAGAATGTTATGCTGAAAACCGCGAGAAGATTAGAGTTTATTACGCAAAGATATTAGCATTTTACTGGAGTGTTGTAGGGGTGAATTTATTTCTTTTCAAAGGTAAAAGAAACGAAATTTGCTCAAACCCCACTGCAGAGAAATGCTAATAACTTAGCCGGGCAAACTCGAATCTTCTCGCGGTTTTCTGTATAACATTCTGTATTAAATTCTCAAGATTTGAATGAGTATCATAGTTCTTCATCGTAAGTTGTGTAGTCCAGCTGCAATTTACTGTTTTTGGATGCTTCTGCATACATTTTTCCATATAAACTTCCAACGAGTTTAGCACCGCCCAAACGTTGACCGATTTGGCTGAAATTTTGTCCAGAGCATCAGGGCATCAAATAGAACCGAATAAGAGGGCGGCCCATCGAAAATTGAAAAAAGTTTTTCCCATACTAATTTGAGCCACCCTAATGTTGATTCTATATTTGTGCAACTTTATTCTAATTATCAAATAACTGAAAACAAATTCAAACCTTTTCTTATCTATGGACGAACAAAATTTTCAAACGAATCCAATTCGTTCGATTAGTTTTCTCATTTGATTTTGTTGGCACAAATGGGAATTCCACGCAGAAAAAACTACGTTAAAAACAAACATATTCTAGGTAAATCCAAACAATAATTCAGTTTGTTCTGGCATCAAAAATAAATATGTTTGGATCAAACATATTGTTGCATTTGAAGCGAACGAAAACTTTTTTTTGAATCAAATGTGCGTTTCAAGTTGTTTCAAACGGATATTATTGTTTTGGTTCGGCCATTCATAATATTTTCTTATCAATTCTACCAATTTTCATATTCTGGTAGCATTTGACTACCAGATTTCACAATTCTAATCGTTCATATTTCATTTACTTACCTTTCTGTACCTGAAAAACATCCTTATCATCAATTTGGAAGCAAGAAAACAAATTATTCCACGCTTGCTCCTGCTTCTCTGTTGACCTCCGATCGGATCCGATCCGAACTCGAGTTTTGTTTACTTTTGCAAGAGCGAGCGAGGGTTGCCCACTAGTGTTCGTATAAAACAAACAGGGATTTAATTTGGTTTTAAAAATAAATATGTTTGATTCAAACATTTTACCATTTTGGAAGTAAACATGTATATTTTTGAAGCAAATGGATGAAATTTGTATCCGTGTCGCATTAACTGTTTTCGTTCGGAGGCGCGCCGATTGAAATAAAACCGGAACAAATTATCATTTCTTCTCCTGTCCTATTGCAATATAATGGTCTTTGGATACTCAAGGGGGTGGGATTTAAAAAAAAAATAAAAAAAACATAAAATCGAAAAATTTATCAGTTCAAATGTGAGAGGAGAGTTGAAAATTTTATTTTTTTACAATAAAACCTTGAAATTTCGTTTCGAATGTGGCAACAAAATTTCATGAGGGGATGAAACAGAAGAAGATAATAAAATTGATTTCCACCTAATAACAACAATAATTGTAATATCAGCGCTAGCCCCATATAACCTTCAAATGTAAACACAATTAACGGACATCAACAAACCCAAAAATTAGTTTTATGTAGATTAAATGCAGAATTGAAAACTTTGAAACACCTGAGCAACTATTACTCAATGCTAGTACACCCAAAAAACAAATCTGACAATTATTGTATAAAATCTTGGCATATACAATTCTGTAAGATTTTTATACAGATATTGTATTAAAATAAAACAAATCTGTAAGATTTCAATACAATAATTGTATTAACATCTTCCAAAATTGTATACGCCAAATTATTATACAGTTTCTGTAAGGTTTTTATGCAGAACTGTATTAAAATCTGCCATGCGCTGGTTGGGATATGAAATCAAAATCAACAATGATATATAGGTTCCTATTATGAAACTAAATTAGCTTTTTTCAAATACAAATTCAATATTAAGAAGAAAATCAGAGTGTCGCTGTTTCTTGTTGTATTAAATTAAACCATTATAAAATGACCTTAATTATTTATTTTAGCACTCATCCTAACATAAGGAACACGAACACCCGGTCCATAAACTACATAATATGCAAAAACGAAACGTGAACTTGCAACTTTAAAATGCAAATTCATACAGGCGTCTTTGTGTGAAACCCACGCGATCGCGGAAGATCCTGCTCCCGGATCCAGCAGAATCATCGAACAGCTATTTTTTTCATTCCATCTCCAAATCCTTCTTATCTCGATCCCTCGCAAAATCGAAACAGGTTCTAAGGCACGGATTGGGTCGCCAACACACGCACACCATCAGGCGCCTCACCCAATGCAACGAGCACTGTCCGAAATACCGTTTCCACACGTCAGACACTCGGTCGAGTCGGATCAGATACCGATCCAATTAAAGCCGACACCTGGCAAAGTCGGAGAGAAGAGAACGGGTTTCGCGGGTTGACTCGAGAACGTTCCAATCCCCAAATAGCCAACCGCCCACCCACCTATCAGTTCTACAACCGTGCGATGTGATCTCGCGATCTCGGATGATGTTACGAAATTAGCGCAGCTTTGAGTCGCGGACCTGGATACGTGCCCATCACTTCGCCAATCCGGTATTGTAGGGTAGGGCTACAAAATGTCGACAGACCATAACTAATTTTGGTTTATTTTAGGTATTGGAAATAGTTGAAAACCTAGACGTGCTTAATATATATAAAAGATTAAATATTCAATTGAAAAGTAGCTTCGAATACAAATTGCCAATTAATACCTCAAATTGCTCAAATACGACAACGTGATATTCAGAGGTCTTTGAAAATCTTGAGTAGTAGTAATAATAACAATGCAGCGAGCTCTACCGTATAATTGCTTTTTTTTTTCGCGCAGACCCAACAGTTGGCATTCGTGTGCGATTGTCGATTTTAGTAGCATCTTCCGTCTGTCACACAGCATCTACTCAACAGATCGCAACTAGTACGTTGCCTAGAGGTACAATGACGACAGGCAAATAATGTTCTGAAGGTAAATTAACTACCTTCGTCATCGCTAAGATCATCATTATCTCTGCTGATGCAGTGCTCAGATGTTCATAGCCGTACACGATCTTTGACATGATGATCTTGGATGAAGGTGGCGCGCGATCGATGCCGAGGGACGCGAAGAGGAGATCGTTAAGAACAATGAGCTGCTGCAGCAGAGAGCGTTCAATAAATGGGGCTTTGTTGAGCGCGGCAAGATCAACCGATGTCGAGGCTACCGATATGGTGTCAGTATAATGAATCTTCAAGAGGTGTTTGCTTAATTGAAAAATTAAAAAAAATGATTGATTCAATCATGGAATGTTTAAAAATAATTGCTCTCAAATTCAATTACAGAACATGATGTTTCAACCAATTATGAAGTTAAGTGTTTTTTAACCACAGAAAAACGGACATAACGTATGGACATCTACATAGCATTTAATTCTACATGGTTTTACGGAATTGGCTTCTTTTTCAACTAACATTAAACGAAACATAAGTTTGAAGAGTGGTGACCGGTTCATTCGGCAATGCAGATCTAGTCGAAGCAGCGATAAGTTCATCATAAGTGCTAAATGCCA
This sequence comes from Armigeres subalbatus, assembly GCF_024139115.2. Lineage (NCBI taxonomy): Eukaryota > Metazoa > Arthropoda > Insecta > Diptera > Culicidae > Armigeres > Armigeres subalbatus. Next base: position 275,807,902 of record NC_085140.1, read on the forward strand.
ATCGCTCGAAATATGGCGCACAGTTTCATGCCACAAGAGCCACATGTTTACCACTTCAGATCGCGTTACGGTGAATTTGAAAGGCGCCAATCCAAAAACTGGTGCGATGAATCCACCACATGGAACTGTTTAAGTATCTGACAAACTTATCCACGAGGCCCATGGGAAGAGGTCCCTTCAAATCGTAGAGACTTAACAAAATTACGTCGCCAGCTTCTTCTATGATGCTGACTCTGGAAAGTAACAATCACTTTCGGTTTCTGTTTTTCTGTCGTAATAACTGCATTGACATGTGCTGGGAATGTAACAGTTCCAGTAAGGCCCCTCTTCATATCAAGTTGCGTGATTTTCCACTTAGGAGCTACTAATGAGGCCACAGCTTTGCTTCACTTTTGGTAGCTCTAGACTCGTGACTGCCGGCGACCGTAAGCGCAAGGATTACAGTTTGTTGGGGAATGTGTCGTCGAAAAGCCTACCATATACACAGATAGAAAAATTCACTGAAATTTACGCTAACAATTATGCACATAAATGGAACGCCATTATCATCGTGATTCCACACGTGATATAGCCTAAATGTATACAATATTTGGCGTGCATAGTCAATATTGCTTGCAAGTTGCATGCAAACTTGTTAGAAAGAGAGCCGATTCAGCGTAGAATAGTGTAAATTTTCGCATCTCTAGTTTTACGCGCTTCTTACTTTTCATTATTTTTTTCTGTGTAGAAACTGGTACGATTAGATGCCCACATCTGAGGAAAAATATCAACCCAAAGCACCTTTTGACTAGTTCTGTCGACTCGGGCGCAAATCGTTTTATAAGAGTGAAGCTCGCATCATTAATCATGCGATTTTATAGATCCGCCTTTTGATTTACGGCCGGAGAACCGCACCGAACGACGAACTGCTTTCCAGTTTTGCAGCTGGAACTGGGGTCTTTGTTTCTAAGTTCTACGGTATTCTGTGTGTTCTAAAAAGTCTTGGATGCTTCAGAATATGTTGATTCAAGCACATTTAAATTGATATAGAGGAGATTCAGACTACATCAGATATGTCTTCTGATACGCAGAGATGTTTCAAAGAACGGTTGTGTTCAAATTGGGCAGAGATTATTTGCATATCAGATAGATGTTCTCTAAATATAGTGGAAGTAGTGGTTCTTATGATGAGCGATTCATTTGACCTTTTGCGTTAATGCATTATTAAGTTATTGTTATGGCGAAACAAATTTCAAATTATTTTGCGCTGCATTACTGTGCAAGCCGGAATTGCTTATTGAACCATTACAAAAACAAAACTGTGTCATTTTAGTGTTCTTTGAGTGACCAAATTGTTGTTAACAATATATAATAATCAAATTATATTGAAAAACTCATTACATTTCTTGAAAAATGTTTCGCAAAATCATGAAATTAGGGACAATTTTCAAAAACGACTTATTTGATTTTGTTAACAAATTTTCAAAGGTCAATTTGGTGCTTCTGAGAGCACACCCACATAAATCAACACCATCAACCTTTACCATAAGCCTTCCGGTACCTTTCGATGTTTTTCGCTTTGAGTAGTATAATTATCACCGAAAAAGCTAATAAATTTATTTCGGTTCTTGGTAACTGTTTAAACTTCGGAAAGCATAAATCAGGGTTGTTGAACGGGCTGCATTCTCGATGCGATACAGCACAGATTGTACAGTTTTTGGTAAAGTTCCTCGCTGGCACTTGGACGATGATTAGTCACCCACGCCACTAACATAGAAAAAACGCCGTCCCAACGGTGACGGTCCTAACATGAGAAAAGACGATCGATCAGATTTGCCCATTAAGAGAGTGGCCAACTACCCTTCTTTGTGAGCATTAGAGTGATTCAAATTATGACTTTTTTACAAACTTCAAATGACGTGTGCACAATCAAATTACATCCAAATTTATTAAAAATTTAGGAGGATTATTAAAATGGCAAATGCAATGGTTTAAGCATCGGGGGGCAAAAAAGTCAAAATTTGAATCACTCTAGTGAGCATACGACCAAAGTTCTCACTGAGGATGATAACACGATCTCTCCAAAGAGCTTGTATCTTGGCCGGTACCACGGAAAAGTAGGAACATGAGTCGCTGGATAGAAAGCTAATGAATCTCTGTTACAAAAATAATAAATCAGAAAAGTAAGGCCTTTACAAATTTTTAATGAACATTTTGTCCTACTGGTCTCCGAAAAGTCAAGGGGGGTATAATCATATATATATATATATATATATATATATATATATATATATATATATATATGACCTCTTCATGTTTTCAAAATGTATCAAAAATTCAATCGGTCAGCCCAGAATCACAATTCTTATGCTAAATGCAAATTGCAAATTTATTACAAATTATGACAAATTTATGACAAAGCTTCTGATTTTTAAGAATTTAACGGTAAATCGCACATAGGCAATTATATTACTCAAATATCCAAGGAAAAAAGAGGAATAATAATATAATAAATTTACGATCATTTGTCATAAACTCAGGAATTTTATAGAACAACGACTTTTAGGGGAAACAGTATTTTTATGCACTTAAAAGCTTAAAAATCACTTTAACATGGACAAAACGTGAACGGAACGAATCGCAATATTCACAAGTCTTGTAGAGCAAACCAAAAGCTTCCGTATAGAGGTTGTAGCTATTTTTTCGACGTTTATATCTCATGTTAGGTTAAAAAAGTGAAAATAGCCCAAAAACACTAAATTGACTTGAGCTACCTCGAAATTTTATCCGAATTAGCTGAAAATCTGACAGGAGACTTATTTTAGCATAAGAATTGTGATTCTGGGCTGACCGGTTGAATTTCTGATACTTTTTGAAAACATGAAGAGGTCTAATATATATATATATATATATATATATATATATATATATATATATATATATATATATATATATATATATATATATATATATATATATATATATATATATATATATATATATATATATATATATATATATATATATATATCTTCTATATAATAAAAATGAAATGGTCTGTGTTCGAATCCGCATAACTCGAAAATGCATGAATAGATTTACTCCATTTCTTCAGGAGATATATTCGTTATCGTCTCCGACGGGTTTATGTGATATTTCCTCATGCGAAAATCATGAGTAGGGTTGAGTAAATATGGATGGATATTTCGCATGGGCAGTTCTCAATGCGTATTTTCGCCTACTATGCAGGACAACGTCTGCCCAACTAGTAAAAATAAATATAAAAAAAAAACAGACGCCTCGGATCTGTTAAAGAATGTTTTGAAAATCTTCAAAATTATGTCAATTTTATTTTGTTGCTCCCTCAAAATATATTTGTTTAGCAGAACAAATTCGAAGGGGGGGGGGGGGAGACAACATAGTTTTTATTTATTTGTGTCGGCCTAATTGTTGTTCTTGAAATTGTAATTTTTAACCACAAAACATGTTTTCTATTCAATTGGCGAATGTTGCTCGGTCACTGCATCATATTATCGGTAACAATACTTTACCAGTAATAGGTATTTAACGCCAATAGCGACGAGCGCGGAGGAATCCATAAAATGATCAACATTGTGTTTTTATTCGAACAAATAGGGATACGGCAGGAATCTCCGTCCATCGTCGTAGGGGCTAAAGCCTACGAAAGCAACGTCCATTTGCTAGAACTCCCTTATAACAGAACGTTTCTACTGAGCTTACGATTTGGCGCGGATCAGTTTGGCTAGTTTCGAGACTATGACAAAAAGACGAAAATGCCTGCCCTAATCCTAAATTAATTGGTCACTGAAGCAATCGGTTAATTGACAATTGGTGTCAGCAGTAAGAGAGATAATTGGAAAGGTTAATCAGTTAAGCGATTAATCTATAAAACGTTGTCAAGCGTTCGGAAACTTCTTCAGAAACTTATTAGAATATTTAACCGGATGTTATTTCAAGTATGTTAATTCTTCGGAATCATCTTCCGGGAATTTCTTCGGCAATCTACCCGGTAATTTATTAAAAAGTTCATTTACGAGTTCCTTTGGAAATTTCTTCAGAAAATCCGCTGGCAATGAAACCTGAAATATGTACTTGCTAAAATTCCTCCAAAAACTCTAGACACTATTCTAAGAATCTTTCAAATCATTTTTTTATTCAATGTATCGAGGAGGAAGTTCTGAAGGAATTTATAAAGAAAGTTCCGAAGAAATTTCCAACATTCTTAAATTTCATTGCTCTAAAAATTCCTCCAGGGATTCCTTCGGAAATTCTGGTAGAAAAATCTTAGAAATTTGTCGAATTAATTCTTCCGGAATTTTATGTGAGCTTTCTCGTAAATTTCTTTAAGGATCCATTTGGAAATTTCTTTACGAATTTCTTTGGAAATCCCTAAGGAAGATTCCATTAGAAATTCCTTTGTAAATTCTTTCAGGAATTTCTTCGAAACATTTCTTTGACTATTTGTTCAGCAATTCCTTCAAAGATTCTTAAATGAAATTCCTCCAGGCATTCCATCAAAAATTCTTGAAATAACTTTAAAACTTTTCTCAGAAATTTCTTTAGACCTTCTGACAGATAAAATCCTTCCAAAATTTCTAAAGGAATTCCTTTGGGATTTTACTCAAAAATTCATTCAGGAATTCCATTACAAAATCCATAACAATTTTCTTTATTCCTCAAGGAATACTTTTCTTTTGGAATCTCTTTCGAAATTATTCTGAAAATTACTTCAGAAATTCCTTTAGTAATTTCTTCAGGAATATCCTTTTATGAAGGCCTTTGAAGACTCCGTCACAAGTTCCTTCGAAAATAGATGTTTTTTTTCAGAATTCCGTTGGAGTTGCTTTTAAGAATTATTTCCGTTACAGTTAAGATTTTTTTTTTAAAGTCCTTTGAAAATTCGGTCGGAAATTATTTTATTCTTTAATAAAATTTTGAGAGAACCCCTGCTACAAAGAGATTTCTTAAGGAATTTTGAAAGAATTCTTGATGAAATCCCCAAATTTTATTAAGGAATTTCTGAAGAAATTCTTTCGGAAGTTCTCCAGAAATTTAGAAAATTGGCGAAAATTTTTGTGTGTGTTTTTTTTTAATTTTCAGAACAATTTCGACGCATATCCAAAAAGGTTATATTCAATTTGCTGGGTCACGTTCCCTACCCTCCCAGTTTTTTTTTAGAACAATTTTTGGCCTACTCCGATGGTATTTTCGACATGGTCTCATTCCCGGCACAGGAAAACCAAAAATAGAAACCTTATTTCAAAACTCCAACTTAATCGTGTGAACTTGATCTTAAAAATGCAGCTGGGGCTTTAGAGGGGTGTGCAGAAATGCAATAGTCTGTCAGGAATACCTGCCGATACCCAAAGATATTTGGCAGAAGACCACTATGCCGAAAGCTGTTCGCTATTGACCGAAGACGACTGGGCCGAATTAGACCATTAGACTGAAACCTATCTGGCCGAAAATCATTCGGACGGAAATGTAATTTGGCTGAAATGGAAATAAGGCCGAAAATGTCGTTCGGCCGAACTGATCATTTAGCTGAAAAAGTCGTTCAGCCAAAAAGGTCATTTGGTCGAAATAGTCGATTGACAGAATAGGTCATTTGGCTGAAATGATTGTTTGGTAGAGAGGACTCTTTCTTCTTCAATGACTCTACATTCCAACTGAAACTTGGCCTGCTTTTCAACTTAGTATTCTATTCGCATTTCCTCAGTTATTAATTGAAAGCATTTCTATGCCCGCCATTGCATGAGTGGGTATGTATCTTGTGATCGTTCAAGGTTGCTATATTCAAATAAAAATTTGAAACATTATTTCACAAAATGGCAATGAATGTATGAGAAAATTTATTCTGATATGAAGATATTGTTCCCGAAAGTTGTTAAATCTTCGACGTTCGCTTCAAAATTCTATGTTTTGTGTATAACAATACAAAACTAAAATTATTGTAAGAAAACAAGTTTTTTTCGTTGAATCTTACGGATTACAAATGCAGCATCTTACATGTTTTGTTTGAAGAAATTTTCGATATACTTACGTATTAACACAAGTTTTGATTTTGTTGATAAAGACATAGTTTATTAGATTATTATTGATGCTTTCGAGTGGCTAACGTTACACATATAATAACATAAAACGCGACTCTTGGTGGAACTTTTTAAATCTGTGCGAGAGGTATCACAAATTTTGCATTTTTATGAACTCGAAGCATCACTACTGATACTTATGAGAATCTGTAGATGAAATAAACAGTTTTTTTACATTTCATATTTTTGCTGGATAGTAATGGAAAGTTATGAAACTTATATCTGTGATGGTAATCAAATCGTTTTTGTTTTGTTTCGCAAATCCGATTAAATTGTTGCTAAATTAAATTCAATTAATTATCTTAAATATAAATCGATTTTTTTAGGGTTTATTTTTTATTTTTTTTATCCAGTTCCTTAGCCTACATGAACCAGTTCCATCCAGCAACATCTGTTGCTTGTTCTGATTTGATCAAGTCACAAATCAGACGTCGATAGTGAGCAATCGTCGAATGGAACCGATTCGCACGTAACGAATGATGATTGATCAACTTTTCTGCTCTCAGTTTTATTTTGTACAGGTGGCTTCTAATTTTAAATAACTAGTTCGCCACCTGTACATTTGATCAACTAATAAATTAAAAATTCAACCGCTAAATTAGTGTGTGATGTTATGGTTTTTGGGGGCCTTCCCTAGCCGTGCGGTAAGATGCGAGGCCATGCTTAAGGTGGTTGGGTTCGATTGCGGGTCCGCTCTAGGAAATTTTCGGATGGACATTTTTTCCACTTCCTTGGTCATAAAAGTTGCTGAGTTGGCTTAGAAACTTCGCAGTTAATAACTTCTCTGGAAGTGTTAAATGATCACTAAACTGTGAGGTGGCAATGTACCGGTGAGGGATGTAATGCCAATGAGAAGAAGGAGAAGACATGGTTTTAAATGCAATGTTTATTTGCCTGCGTTTTATGCATGTCTTTTTTTTCAGAAGGTTGTGGTTGCTCAGTAAAGCTTGGAAAATACCTAAAGAAACCAATTTTTTTTGTTATCCGTTATCAAGAATAGTGTCTAATAAGTATCTGCATGTAGTATATTATCGGCGTTTTGGATGTTCTGATCATCCCACGTGTTCAAATGTTGTGATTTAGAATGAAACTATTCCTCATCATTTATTGCGCGTGATTTAACGTTAATATCATCAGAATTCTGTTCGGCAGTTTTGGTACAAAAAAAAATCGAAATATAAAGAAAGGGCTGCTATAAGTGAATTATCTCCCACTTGTCTAAACTTGCGCAAATAGTAAATCCCATAAATCCATCATGGAATGGTAACACATGATTTTTTTTTCATTACTTTAAATCTGATTTAATCACACATTTGTTGTTCGAATCGAACCCAACCGTCTTCAAAATGGGTTTGTTCTAGAGCTGCTAGCTCTATCGTCGAGTTTGAAAAAATCTCTAAAGGGTTCGTATTCCGCTTATTCACCGGTTCTACGAACGCGCATTAATTATACTGTTAGACAATCTTTTCCTAATCATCATCACACACTCAGAAGGCGTTCCTAGAACGTTGCGTACTGAACGTTAATTTCTCACATATTGGAATAAAATATCTCGTCAAACTGCTTCGATTGTGCAATTTTCCCATGCCTCACAACTTCACCGGTCTTTAGAATACAAATGTTCACATTTCACATGCGTCGCACATCCAATGGGACTAAGTCTGCCATAGCCCATCTTGTGCTCCTTTCCAAAACCCGTGTGGATCGGTTGGAGTGATTTGTTGAATAATCCATGGCACTCGTTATATGTTGCATAATGTTTGTCGCTCTGGGCCAAATCGGTCACTTTTCCCAACGACCCCGATGCTGGTGCTGTGCAAATTGTATTCTTATTGTTGTTCGCAAATAAATAAACTCTTAATATTCGACGATTGAGCGCGACTAGTTTACACGAGCGTTTGTCTCCATGTGCACAGACCGTGAAACCTTGAACCGGTATCACTTAAGAAATAGTTCACATTTTGTAAGAGTCCTTTTTTTGGGTTTTGCAAATACAGTCCATCGTATCACTTTTATGATCACACTCGCAATAACCCGATTGGTTGCGTTTCACCATCAGTTCCATCACTTCACATTGCCAACACACGAATCCTTCACGCGTCCTTTCCACACTCACCGCAAGGACGACAACATGCTGCGAATTCCTTACCTTGTGTTCGCACTTCTCCAGCTACTAAGAGCTTGAACCACAGAAGAAAAAAAAAGTCGACTTTTCTCAGAGCTCCGGAGGGGCTCTTTCCCTTATCTAGATAGACAGACACTCGAATGAAAACAAAAGTGAACTCATCGGGGTGTTGGGATTTTATAGCGAGGTGCCGACTTGCTTTGCATGCACAGACCCGACAATACATGCAAAGCGTGATCGCCGCACGGGTGCCAGGCGACGACGGCCCCGGATGATGGCGGGCGGTATGGTGGTCGGTCCGCTACCATGGATCAGATTGCGCGCAGGGAGATGGATGACGACGGGTTCTTACACACATCTACAACTTGAGATCGCGATCATGGGGCCGTGCAGTGGCGGATCTCTAAGAAAAGCCGGGCGCAAAACAAACATACTTTTCGGATTGCTAAGCTAGATAAATCACTATTGAGCAATTCCAAGCAACAGCATCAAAATTTAAGAAAATTTTTAATTCATGATTTTCTATTGAGTTGAAACTTTGCACAGTTTTTCAATTTCATCTAAATCGTCATGATATCAAATCTTCATATTGAGTCACGACTAACTTTTCAAAAGGGTGTATGTGAAAATGATTCAAAAATATTCAAAAAGATGCACAGCAAAAATGAAATGTTCGATTGTTATGATTTTTCAGCAAAGTTAGACAACTAAATGGTGATTCTTAAGAAAATGTGCACAGTAAAAAAAATTTTGCCTTTAAAAATATCATTTTTGTCACAAAAACTCAAATATCTCAAAACCCTATCTTTTTCGAACGTAATTTTTTAGGAAAACGGTCCATTATATTAGCTATCTACCATAAAAATTTGGTGATGGTAAACTAATAAACAAAAAAGTTATGACATTTCAAACATTTCACAATTTTCACATATAGTAAACAAAAAAAAATGTCCGTGTATTTTTTTTTTTCAAGAATCGCAGTTTGATGCTGATTTTATTGTTAAGGGCCTTACGTGAGTTAAACAAGTTGTTTGTATGATATTCCATATTTATGTATTCATCGATATTATGTATATTATATGTATAAATATTATATGTATAAATAAATAAAAATGAATTAATATTATCCTAAGTATTAAATTAAATGTGGCAGTTACACAATGTTGTTATAGAAACTCTAAGAGTTTTGGGTTTGAATTTTGGTATGGGTTATGATATCATGAAAACAGTTTATTAATACTTATTTTTTATTTATTTTTATTCAAATTTTTAAAATATCGAACACTTTTGAATTATTATCAGCACAGTTTGAGTATACACACCAAAAAATTATGAATATTACAGGTGATGTATTTCAATAAAATGACACAAAACCACATGACATAAACAGAATCGTATATTTTTCAATGTCGGATGATTTAAAATTACATGTCACGGAACCTAAACACAGCACCCGTGGCAACGCACCTAACGCACAAGCAGTCAATGACTTGATGCAGTGAAATACTTGTTAAGTGCAAATCGTGGAACCAGTTTTACTTCGATCATCCCTCTTTCAAGAAACGGAGATAGCTGAGTGGTAGCGTGCTGGGCTCTCACTCAGCGGACTTATGTTCGATTCTCGTTCTGATCAATCAATTTTTTTGTCAATAAAGTTGTGATGTAAAATTAAAGTACCACCTAATTTTACGTCAAAAATGACGCTCGTATATGTCGGTGTCACAGCACCTAAAATTACATGATTATTTTTAGGTGTGTAGTTTTGCTTTAATTTTATTTTCCGACAATGGAATGAAACAGTGAAATTTTTGGGTTCCTTGGATCGTTTTCGCGTTATTAAATTGCTCGCTGAGCTCTGAAGCCTTTATTTCGTACTCTTCAGTAGTAGTAAAACAAAATGATAATTTGGTTAAATCTTTTTCTTTTCTACGATTTGCCCAATCAAAAAGTTCTTTCGCAGTTTTAATTGGATGCTCACGTTCTTTGGCTAAACTTGCTCTTGTGGCCATGCGCTTTATTGTTCCTCCAATAGCATCACAAGGACCTTTGCCATGTGATGTAGCAAAAAAATGCCATTCTGCATCAATTCCGTACATTGATTTAAATTGACATAGGCTCGAAAAATTCTTACGATTTTTGTACTGCGACATGACTTCTTTATGCTTATCAACGCGTAAAAAGTTAATCATTTTTTCAATGAACAAGTTTACGGATACTGAATCGTGTCTTAAATCTTCGGAAATTATAATAAAACTTAAGTGTTCAATTTGCGTACTTCCATTAAAATAAATAACGAATGGATGAATTGTAGCTTGTTGTACGTTACAGTGATGGGACTGCACTTCATCTTGCAATACAAAGCTGTAATTTTCAGAAAAATTACAAATGACTAAAAATTCACCATTTTGTAATGTATTTTTCGTATTTTTTAAAAAGCTGGATTGTTCTGTTTTAATGAAATCGTGAGGGATTAAACTTTCTAATTTCAAGCAAAAATATGACACAAACTCATCTACAGGTTTTACAATAGTTTCTATGTCACACCTATCCGTGGTCACCCATTGCTCAAATGATAACTGATCAATATATTTTTCTTCAAACTCAGCGAATAAAGTATTTTCCAATGATGAAGAATCTGGACAATCCGAACAAGATCGTAGATAGCAATTTGATGTTGTATTTTCACACAAAAGACTACCAGTTAACATTTTAATATCCTTTGTTAAATTGATTCTTTTCAAACTATGTAAAATAAGATTAATATTCTCATGGGTTGTGCACACACACATTATGTGTTCCTGAATTGGAAAGAAGCTTACATTGCCTTGGTCGAAGGCTTGCAAATGAGGAAAACCTATTTTAATATTATCATGAATTTCCTTGAAGCGTGTGTACGCTTCTTTCAAAATCGTCATCATTAATCGTTTTTGGATTGCTTGACGCTTTCCATCTTTTTACTGATACATAATCTTTTTGACCAGTCATAGCTCGACTTACTTCATCATCTTCAAAATATTGAACTACTATTTCTTTTGTCTCATCTGTTAATGCAGTACTAGACCTAGTATTTTTGGTTGAAAGACAGTTATTCTTCAATTGTTTTGCCTCTTTTACTGTATTTCTATTGGTTTTGAACTCATCAATGGCATCCTGAATAGACCACGAACTTGGCAGCATCGACAAAATCAATAATTTTTCTTTCCTTGTCGTGGCTGCATTCGAGAACCTTTCCTTCATATTTATAATTACCTCATCGTAGTCTGTATTTTCCACATCATCAGGTCCTAATTTGAAGAGGTTTCTTCGTACAGCTTCGTTTATTTCACGGTATTTTTCTCCGGGTAATAAACGTAGTCCATCTTACTACATTTAATCAGAGTCACTTTTATCCCAGCTATGCCCTCGTTAAAGCGTTCGATGTTGACCTTTTGGATACACTCATCTTCCGATTGATTTGTTGAAACAAATTTCGCTGATGGTACGGTGGCAAGGCTCTCAGCACTTAATACTTCTGGTAATTCCTCAGTTGTTGTCGATACATCTGGCAATTCCTCAGTTGCTGTCGTTTTCGAACTTCCTGCTCAACCGATGATATACAGATTGCTCTTTTGTCAACGTTTAGACGGCAGGACGTGCAAATGCGTAAATTTGTATTCAATGTGGACATTGGAGCATAACCAGTCGCTTTCAGTTTATCTATGGTGCTTTCGGTGAGATTTCGTAACTCTTTTGAACACTTTTTCCATCAAACGGCCTACAACAGTTGAGAAAGCGGCTACTCATGTTGTTCGTAATATTTCAATAAACAAAATCACTTTTAAGTTTTTACTGACTAGTTTGGTGTCATTTGCTTGACTGAAGAAAAAAATTACTATAAGATCTTTAACAACCTTAGTAGTAGTAATTTTTGCTTTTTTCGTGAGCATTGTCATGGTATGTACCTATCATGCATTTGTTGTTGTTGAAGATACCCGTTTCCTCCCGATCATAAAGTCTATTCTCTAAGAGGTATATTTTTTGCAGGTAAACTATAGACGTACACGTGTATATAAATCTTTGATTTTGCAGCTTTTGTCTTAAAAATAACATTTCTGATATGTTTCTATCAACGTTATTATCAACAGGTTTCAACACTATTAAAAGAATTTTCGCCAGTCACGTGCAATGAAAATTATGACACTATCAATACTTTTGATCACAACACTGGATCGTGTCTAAGTTTCTTATAGATGCTATGAATAATTAAATCAAAATATCATGAAAACAACTTGTTTAAATCACGTCCCTTAACAATAAAATCTGCATCAAACTGCAATTCTCGAAATAACTTACACAGAAAAAATTTTTTTTACTAAATGTGAAAATTGTGAAATGTTTGAAATGTCATAACTTTTTGTTTATTAGTTTACCATCACCAAATTTTTATGGTAGATAGCTAATATAATGGATAAAATTACGTTCGAAAAAAGATAGGGTTTTGAGATATTTGAGTTTTTGTGACAAAATGATATTTTTAAAGGCAAAAAATTTTTTTACTGTGCACATTTTCTTAAGAATCACCATTTAGTTGTCTAACTTTGCTGAAAAAATCATAACAATCGAGCATTCCGTTTTTGCTGTGCAGCTTTTTAAATATTTTTGAACCATTTTCACATACACCCTTTTGAAAAGTTAGTCGTGACTCAATATGAAGATTTGATATCGAAAAATGACGATTTAGATGAAATTGAAAAACTGTGCAGAGTTTCAAATATTTTCGAAATGGTCGCTCAGGATCGACTGACATGCCCCCGTGGAATGCCTCTATTGGGATCCTATGATAAGATAGGCGTCCTAAAACGATTTTGGATAATTGTCATTGGTGGTCAAATGTGTTCAATTTTCAATTAATCTTTACGCAAAAACAAAAATACCTGAAATTGTTAAGGAAACCATCACGATTGAGTTTCTCAATCAATTAGGGTTCCTAGTACCGAGCCCTATTTTGTAGTATTGGCACTACCGCACTACGCTATTGAGCAGTCCAGTACTGGTAGTAAGTACCAGGAAAATGCCGGTACTGGGGTATTTTTATTGTTGTTGGATTATGAACTTAATTTTCTTTCGTCATTCAACGTATAGGGGAACTGTTCCGATCTCCATCTCACTGAACATATATTCATCTCATCACGAAACAAAGAAATACGGCACCAATTTCGTCGCTTCTTTTTGTCAACATGGGTGCTCACTGCTAAAACAATCACAAAAATAAGATATAAATCAAATACTTTTTAATTGCTTTGTTTTTGATGGGATGAACATCGGAGCTATGAGATGAAATCCAAGAGCAGTGCCCCTAGAACATTGCGCAACACTAGATCCCACTTCAAGATGAAACTTGTCACTTGTCATATAATGGTTTACTAGTATCCCATTTAATTCAATCACATGATTGTAACTTTGCAGTACCAATACGGCCGTCTTCAATATCTTATACGTGCCTCGGTTTCGATCATTAGTGGCCCCAAACTATGGTTAACTTTTGGTTGTATCTTGGAACACGATCTAGTGGAGTAAATAATTAGAAATTTTGAATAGGCAACTGTACCAGTTTTGGCCATGTTCCTAATTTGGCCAATTTCTCTCATAACTCCAAAAATAAATCAATTATTGAGAGTTTTCATAGCTCTAACAGGAGATATATCACTTATCTTTCTTCGCTGTTGAAACTGATCTATATTTTTTGGAAAATATGCATTTTTCAGGGTTGGCCAAATTAGGAACTAAGTTGGCCACAATCGGCACACTTCCCCTACTGATTAACTTCTTCCACTGAACATTCCCAGGACTCCGTACAAACTTTGGTATTGTATTGAAAAGCCGCTTTGGAAGCACTCCAAAACCAATGGTTGTACGGAAGTATTAGTCAATATCAAAAATTCTCATTTTTTCTCTACTGAACCGCGCTTTAAGATGCAACCAAAAATTGACATAAGTTTAAGATGCAACAAAAAATTACCAAAGTTTGTGGTCCCTCATCACCGATCATAATTTGTTTGCAGAAATTTGCCTTAAATTTTCCGCAGTGCCTTAACATTTATTAAATTTTGCATGCATTTGTTTGGAAAGCCGTATAGGGTATCTGTTCCTATGTCCATCTCAGCCCCTATATCCATCTTATTCGGTACTCTATATTTATTTATTCAGACTAAGGCCGAAGTGGCCTGTGCGGTATATAAGAGTCTTCTCCATTCGGCTCGGTCCATGGCTACACGTCGCCAACCACGCAGTCTACGGAGGGTCCGCAAGTCATCTTCCACCTGATCGATCCACCTTGCCGGCTGCGCACCTCGCCTTCTTGTGCCCGTCGGATCGTTGTCGAGAACCATTTTCACCGGGTTACTGTCCGACATTCTGGCTACGTGCCCGGCCCACCGCAGTCGTCCGATTTTCGCGGTGTGAACGATGGATGGTTCTCCCAATAGCTGATGTAACTCGTGGTTCATTCGCCTCCTCCACGTACCGTCCGCCATCTGCACCCCACCATAGATGGTACGCAGCACTTTCCTTTCGAAAACTCCAAGTGCGCGTTGGTCCTCCACGAGCATCGTCCAGGTCTCGTGTCCGTAGAGGACTACCGGTCTAATGAGCGTTTTGTAGATTGTCAGTTTGGTACGGCGGCGAACTCTATTCGATCGGAGTGTCTTGCGGAGTCCAAAGTATGTACGATTTCCAGCCACTATGCGTCTCCGAATTTCTCTGCTGGTATCATTTTCGGCAGTCACCAGTGAGCCCAAGTACACAAATTCTTCTACCACCTCGATTTCGTCACCACCGATGCAAACTCGCGGTGGGTGGCTCACATTGCCTTCTCTTGAACCTCTTCCTATCATGTACTTCGTCTTCGACGTGTTGATGACTAGTCCGATCCGCTTAGTTTCTCTCTTCAGTCTGATGTAGGCTACCTCCATCTTCTCAAAGTTAAGTGCCATAATATCTATGTCGTCAGCGAAGCCAAATAGCTGGACGGACTTATTGAAAATTGTACCACTCGTGTTAATCCCTGCTCTTCGTATTATCCCTTCCAAAGCGATGTTGAATAGCAGACACGAAAGACCATCACCTTGCTGTAACCCTCTGCGGGTTTCGAAGGGATTCGAGAATGCCCCTGAAACTCGAACTACGCACATCACTCGATCCATCGTCGCTTTGATCAACCGTGTCAGTTTATCCGGAAAACCGTGTTCGTGCATTAGCTGCCATAGCTGGTCCCGATCGATTGTATCATATTCGGCACTCATCAAATTTAAATTAAGCATACCAGTCTAAATAATCACTGATCGAAACAAAAAACCAATCAGGCACATTTTTACGGGTTCAAATTACATTTTTTCTAACAAATATGAGCGAGAATCACATTTTCAAACCGTAATTTTTAATAAAAAGTCGAACATCTTCTATGTAGGATGAAAATCTTACCTTCATAAAAAGTCATTCGTCTTACTAGTCAATCCGTACTAGTGCAATACCACTTGATACCACTGAACTTTTTCACATTTTTATAATTTATTCACAATACTTTCCTCGAAAAATCACCACGCACAACATACTTCGAATTATAAATTCACGAATTTACTAATTTTTAGTTAAAAAATAGCCACATATTGCTTGAAAACTATGAGATGAATTTTGTTATCGAAGAAAAACTGTTTTGTTCTTATATGCATCTCATGTTACTATCTTCCTAGCAGCACAGAGGTGCCAGTTTTCAAGGCTATGGTACCGTTTTAAGAGAAAAAAAATACCGTGATACGCTGTGTAAAACTATGATATTTTGTTAAATTTAGATTTGAATATTTTTTTCAAACACTAGAAGCACATAATCGTAAGCTTTTTGACATAATTTCGCTCAAAATGTATGCGGTAAATTTCGGTCACTCGTTCACTCGGTCACAAAATGGTCACTTTTCTGAATAGCGATCACGATACAGAAAACATTTTAGAAATTAGTAAGAAAAAAATCGTGGCGAAAAAAACGAATGTCAACCGTTCGAGGCAAAGCCTACTACCCATCCCGTGTTTGCCTCACACAGATAAAAATATGTTGTGATTTTAAATGTATTTTAATGCACATATTTGGAGCATGCAAATAAACGTAATATTCAATCGATCTCACTATTCTTTTAAATCGAAATAAATTTAAACGTAAAATTCAGTCAAATTTAATTGAATATCGAATGTTAATTCGTTTGATGGGATGAGCTGCATTTTTACATGTCATTGAATTTTCAAAATTATTTGCTGTGCATGATATACGAATGCAAAAATGGTAAATAACTTGGCTTAGAAACCTCGCGGTTAATAACTGTGAAAGTGCTGAATGAACACTAAGCAGCGAGGCGGCAATGATAATACGTTGCCGGAAGACTTATGAGGCAAAACGCCTTTTAGCAGGCAGCTCTTAGGGAACAATGTACCATGCGTCGGCACATAAGCATTCTGGTATGGACAGTGCGTGGAGACGCATTTCACGTCTAGTTTTATTAAGGCTATCTTAAACATGGTAAATATAAGTGAATACCCGAAAGTCGTTTTGCCCCCGGGGGGAGGGGCGTTTTGGGACCTCTTCCTCTAATTCTATCACATCCCGGCCCCCGGATCGATCACATCATCCTGTTTTGAATTGTTTTGTGAATGTTTTTGTAGAGAATGTTTTTTGCCTTATTTCGAAGCTGCTTTTCGTATTGTGTAATCAACATGTTCGATAAAATTTAGTTTCTCATCGACCATTACTCCAAGGTACTTAACAACTTTCACTTGCTCTACGGTCTCATGGTCGATTTTCAGCGTATCAGTAAATACTCCTCTTATCTTAAAAAGACAGAAACCAGTGGTCGTGTAGATTGAACACATCTTGTTTGTGATTACCATGTATTTTGTTTTCCTAATATTTAGTTTTAGTTAAGATTCCTGGAGGGACTCCTATCCATTTACACTCTGATTCCTGCCTTTCAAAAAGAGAGACCTGTGATCTTACCGACAAAATAACTTTTGAACCACTCAATGACTTTTCCACAAATACCTATCTTGTTCAGCGGTCCGTTCAGCTTTTCCCTGTCAATAAAATATTATATCTAAGCATAAAATCTATCAGCTATTTTTAAACGATATTCTCTTAATCCTTCACATACAATGGTAACATAATTATAGGCCGTCTATCTTCTATCTTCCTGGAATTGGGAACTTTTGGAAGCGGAATAACCAAAGATCTCTTCCACCCTGAAGGAAATTCTCCTCTATTTAGGGACATGTTTATAAGGGTAAGAAATTCATATTTTATAGACTCAAAAGAGTCGATCATTACAGAAGTATTGATGTTATTAATTCCTCCACAATGTTTCAGTTCCCTTTACGGTTTTCATAATCGAATCATTCCACGCTTTTGAAAGAGGCTCATCTACCTTCCAAGGTTTGAGTATCTTCGGTATCGACGTATTCTGTACTGAGGTCAGGGATGCTATCATGAATCTGATTCACACTATCAACAAAGTATTCATTAAGTCTATCAGCTTTAGCTTTACTGTCCATGCCATCAGTTACATCACCAAATTGAATTCCTCTGCCTTAAAGTTTAGTTAGATAAACACCTTCCAGGCCCAGATTTTTCTAAACGGTATTATAAAGTAAATTTGATATATTCCATTTGATTTCGTGATTAATAAAGGAGAAATTACAAAACAAGTTGAAAAATATTTTTTTGGGATGTGCTAGATCATCCAAACCATCCTTGAGTCCAGAACTTGCGATCTACCGCCACGAGACTAGTTTTTCTCGTCATTCCAAGCTTGGGTACGAATTCAACTATGCTCATAACATATTTTTGAAAATCAAGAGACATGGGTTGATGGTTTTGGCATATCCTGGGCTATCCAAATCGTCCTTGAGTCCAGAGCTTCCACGACACCAGCTTTTTTCGTCTCTCCAAGCTTGGATGTGTATTCAACCATGTCCATAACATATTTCAAAAGTCCAGGAGACGTGGCAAAATAGTTTAGGGATATCCTGAGTTATCAAAACCTTCTTGAGTCCAGAAATTGAGATCTACAGCCTCGACACTAGCTTTTGTTGTCATTCCAAGCTTGGATATGTATTCAACCATATTCATAGACCTCCCAGGAGGTGTAATGGATATAATTGAATGAATATTGAAGCTTTGATTAATAAAGAAAGATTTTGTTGCAGCTTTAGATCTTAAGCCCAAATTTCAAAGATAGTTTGGATGATCCAGAATACCCCTCAATCTCAAGATCTCAAGTCCCGAACTCAAGGACAGTTTGGATGACCAAAATGTCCCGGATATAGTTCAATGCATATTGAAGTACTGGAAAAAAATCCTTTTGACGTGATGAACTTATATAATCTTCTTCTTCGATGGCTCTACATTCCTAAATGGAACTTGGCCTGCTTTTCAACTTAGTATTCTATTAGCATTTCCTCAGTAATTAATTTAAAGCTTTTCTATGCCCGCCATTACATGAGTATGTATCTTGTGTGGCAAGTACGGATACACTATGCTCAGGGTGTCGAGAAAGCTTCCAGCCCGAAAACATCCTAGACCGGACCGAGAATCGAACTCGCCATCTCCAGATTAACAATCCTACGCCTTTGCTCGCAAGGCTACTGGAGACTTGATGAACTTATACATTATAAAAAAATCACAATAATAAAAAAGTTTCTTTTTCTTTTTTCTTCTTTAATGGCTTTACATCCCAACTGGAACTTGGCCTGCTTTCAACAAGTGTTTTATTAGCTTTTTCTGATACAATAATTTATTTATCTTCCCCCATGCTGTTTATACTATTCTCTAATGCTGCAGCTAACAAATTAGCTGCCCCATCTGTATTATTATGCTCAAAATAATCCCGCAATCTTAAACGAAGTTCAGAATGTAGACGTAGACATGTAGACATTTATTCTAGATGGAAAGTGCACTACTTGCCACAAAGACACTGAATCCATCACATTTTTCAGTTCTCGTTTGTCTGAATCCAACAACAATCCAACAACAATTCATATTGAAATCTCCTAGAACTAAAGTTACTTCATTCTTATCTAAGACAGTAGGCAACCATCCCTTTTCCAAATACCTCCGAAATGTCGAATCACTAGCATTTGGCGAATGATAAACACCGCACATACCTTTCATAGCTCCATATGATTCGGGGGACCCGATTACAATGAGTGAAGCTGAAAATAATTCTTTTGACGATGCGTTTGGCATGGAGGTGATAAACCCCTTTTCCAAGGGGGGTTTGGTGGGATACTATCCGGAATGCGGGTGGTCGCCGAGCAACTCGATGATATCATCGAGTTCGCGAACGCAAGGCAGAACATCAGTAAGGAACTGAAACAGAACCTTCCGATGCTCCGCCAGACTGTTGAGGTCGCAATACAAGAACAGGATGCGTTTATCTGGCGGGTAGTGAGAAGAGAGAAGGCTGACAAAGATGCCAAAACCGATGCCTTCTCCTTCCTTGGAAAAGCGACTATGGCCAAAGAGGCGATTGATTTCGCCCTGACGGCCAATGAAGAAAAGACTGCGCCTAACCCGAAACGTATCAGGCAGCAATTCAGCGAAGGCGCCAAGGGCAAAGCCAAACGACGTGCGACCATAAAGGCCAAACGTCGTCTGGATGGAGCAGATGGGGGTACAGAGGAGCCCGAAGGGCGTCGTCCCGAGAAGGTGACTCTAAACATTCGCACCATTGATCCCTTCTAACAAACCTCCTGAAGCGCTACGATCCACTGTCCTTGCCTTGAGCATATCGGCGAGTATGCGTGTCTTCCGGATGAAATTGAGAGATTTGCAATTTCACGAACCGAGTTTCCAATCGCTAGTCCCTTTTCGTCGCAGCGGTCTTCGCGGATTGTTCCGGTCCGAACTTTCTTGTTGATTATTCGTTGCGTGAGTTGTTTTCAAGACTGGCTTGAAGGGCCAAACCCCCTAAATTTCCGGAGGGCCATTCCCCCTTATTTCCGTTAGACCATGGTGCACACTTTCACTTAGTGTCCCTCGCTGGTACTCGGACAATGATCAGCCGCCCCTAACATAAACAACAGACGCTCAGTAAGATTTGCACTCCTGGAGAGGAGCGAAACCGACACCCCCTTCCCTGTCAACATACGACCATAGTTCTCTCCTGGTGGATGTAGGGATAGGAGTTGCTAGGTAAGAGACTAAGGACCGTAAGGTGGGATCTATTTTATTTCTTCGGGCAGTTCCATGAAATCTCATTATCAATTGAACTTTTTGAACCAAATGTGAACAAGGCCTAAGTAGATCTCAATTGAATAACAGAGATGTTAATTTAGTATCCCGATATATTTAATTGACAGCAGCAAACGGATTCATCCGAAAAACCAGGCAGGTATAATTTTAAATTGTGACAAATTGTAATATATTTCTGTTTCCGGCCACTGCGTAAAACAAACTAAGACATATGTGTGAGACTGGATGACCGGAGGAAAAACGTACCAGAATCGATACTTGAGCACTTTAGTTGGTTTAACTGGTCGTTCAAGACTAATCTGCCTGGTGGAAGACTAATCTGCCTGGTGTTTTGTACCATAGTGGACTCGATAGTGGGGAAACTGTGCACTAACACGAGAGAGCACTATTTGAATGGTTTTACGGTAGATTGAGGTGATCAAGAAGTCTACAGGAATAGAATGTGTTTATCATCGCATTGGATGGTGAAGGGTTATATTCGGCTCAGTCCTAGTCTAATTGTGGTATCCAATCAGCCTTGTGACCAAAGGCATTGAATTCCCAATCGGAATATATCGAGTACTACATTCATCCCGTTCCAGGATCTTTTCGACTAGTAAAGGCAGTCGATGTCATCGTGTTTCATTGTGCTTACTTCACAGATAATAATTCATGCAATGGCAGATAATTCAATATAATAATCTTCTGTCAACCATTTGTAGGCTATACACATGATTGAATAAAGTTGAACAACAAAGTGAGTAAGTAATATTAAGTTTATTCAACATCCCTAGTGCAAAACTGTCTGCTTCTTCTCTGATGCTGCCGGTTGCAATTCGTAATGTATTGACTGGGCGCTTATCTCCGTTGGAAAAACAGCGCATGTAAATGCTTAATGCTGCTCAAAAGTCCAACGATCGGGTTGGTAGCACCACTACTTACTAAGGCGGGCGTGATTCTTGAAACCATTTCACGGTAAGCAGTCTTCATTTCACGTTTTGGACACCGATCATCGCGAGCGTTCGCCGAAGAGCGCAGGCGACCAACCTTTGTTTGTTTGGGCTGGCTGCCGTCGTTCGTCGATCGTGCTTGAGAAGTATCCAGCGTAGATGGTTTAATGAGATGCGTTTTTACTGCGCTCGAGGTTTTTATGGTTCTATTTGGAGATGATTTCAATATTACTTTGCTGATTGGCATAATTTCCTCACAGTGATAATGGTATATTGGACAGTTAAATATTTGCAACAGTTGAATGGAAATGACCGTCGTTTGTGAATTTGGATAGTCTTATTTCTTTAGGAGTTCAGAGTATGTACACTGTCAACTGTAACCGTGAGAAACGAAATTGCTAAAACTGAGTTTTTTTTTGTCTTCTGATTCATTACAATTACGGTTCTGTTTATACCCCGACAGATGCATCTGAATGACTTCAAAAGCGTTGTGTTTCCTTCATTATATTTTTGTTGGGGAAATTGCGTCAACTGCATCCGTCAGTTAAAGCTATTGCAGCTCATCCTTGTTTCATGTGCGTATTTATTCATTGGTATGAGCCGCATAGCATGCCCTTAGAATACAAACTTGTTCTCCGTGTGTTGTGGAATTT
Source organism: Armigeres subalbatus (assembly GCF_024139115.2). Taxonomy (NCBI): domain Eukaryota; kingdom Metazoa; phylum Arthropoda; class Insecta; order Diptera; family Culicidae; genus Armigeres; species Armigeres subalbatus. Next base: position 275,829,969 of record NC_085140.1, read on the forward strand.
GGCTAGCATGATGTGGGATTCATGTTCCGGTTCTGTAAACAGGCCATAACAAAGTAACCGTTCTCCGTTCAGAATACACAAGCTTGGTCCTGTAGACAGAACCTTCTTTCTGTCGGACTCGAAAAAGACCCGAGACAAGAAGTTGGGGCAGGCCTAATAGGCCGCATATGAAATGAAATGACATCAAATTTACGGTCTGCAATCAGATCTCGCGTTTAGAATCATAAGGGCGTAAATGTATTGATGGGTTTCTCTTAATCGATTTTATTTTTCGATAATAACTCGACTGTTTCAACCGTTAAAACCCTGATTATTGCTTTTGGTGCAAGATGCAATAACCCTTTATCACACCAAGCCAACAAATATTCGGAAAACCACCACAATTCACTACATAGATCAGCGGTTCTCAACCTGGGGTACATGTACCCCTGGGGGTACCTTTGCTAGCCGCAGGGGGTACCTCGGACAAAAATGCGTAATGGCGGACATTGTCTTGTACATAATATGTATAGCGATCAGGAAATCCAAGCCAATTGAAGCCTGACCTCCACAATAAACAACAACAAAATGTTAAAGAATATGTTAAGAAAATGCCTCCTAACTAAAATCTAGAATTTAAAGGTTCGGAAGCCTTCGTTTGAGAGCCATGAAGGCCTTTTTTTCGAAAAACTTTCGTTGCAAGAAGCATCTTTCTAGGCTACTTCTTCTTTTTCATCGGAAGCGTTCTTACAAGCTGCTCGAAGGTGGCCTTTCAAGAGGCTTGGACGATTTATTTCAAGAGGTCTAGAAGCCTCGTTTTAAGAGGCCTTCTTTCAAGAGGCTCAGAAGGTTCCTTTCAAAAGGCTCAGAAGGCTTCCTTTAGGGGCTCGTGAGACTACTTCTAAGAGCCTCCTTTCAAGAGGCCCGGAAACCTCCTTTCAAGAGGCCAGGAAGCCTCGATTCACGAGGCCAGGAAGCCTCTGTTCAAGAGGCCAGGAAGCCTCCTTTCAAGAGACCCGGAAGCCTCCTTTCAAAAGGCTCGGAAGCCACCTTTCAAGAGGCCCGGAAACCTCCTTTCAAGAGGCCAGGAAGCATCGATTCAAGATGCCAGGAAGCCTATGTTCAAGTGGCCAGGAAGCCTTTTTTCAAGAGGCCAGGAAACCTTCATTAAAGAGGCCAGGAAACATCCTTTCAAGAGGCCAGGAAGCCTCTTTTCAAGAGTCCCGGAAATCTCCTTTCAAGATACCCAGAAGCCTTCTTCAAGAAGCCCGAAAGCTTCCTTTCAAGATGCCCGGAAGCCTCGTTTTAAGGGGTCCGGCGCCTCCTATCAAGATGCTTGGAAGCCTCGTATTAAGAAGCTTGGAAGCCTCCTTTCAATAGGCTCGGAAAAAGTCTTCTTTCAAGATGCTCGGAAGGCTTCCTTCAAGAGACAAGAGGCTTCAAGAGGTTCGGAAGCTTTCTTCAAGTGACCTGGATGCCTCCTTTCAGAAGCCCGGAAGTATTTTTCATAAGGCCCGGAATCCTCGTTTTAAGTGGCCTGGCCGCCTTCTTCAAGAGGCTTTGGAGCCTTCTTTTAAGGCTCGGAAACCTTCTTTCAAGAGGCTCGGAAGCCTCCTTTGAAGAGGCTCAGAAGAATCTTTTCAAAAGGCACGGATGCCTCCTTCAAAGAGGATCGGATCCCTCCTTCCAAGAGGCTCGGAAAGCTCCTTTGAAGATGCTCGGAAGCTTTCTTCCAAGAGGCTCGGAAGCGTCCTTTCCAAAAGCTCAGAAACCTTATTTCAAGTGGATTGGAAACTTTCTTTCAAGTGAATCGGAAGCCTCATTTCAAGAGGCTCGGAAACCTCCTTTCAAGGGGCTCGGAAACCTTCCTTCAAGAGGCTCGGAAGCCTTCCTTCAAGAGGCGCAGAAGCCTACTTTCAATTGGTTCGGGGCTCAAAAGCCTCCAATAGTCCTGTAGGAAGCTTGATGGTTAATCTTAATGTAAATTGGAAAGTTGCACGGAATAACAAAAATTTCAGCCCACTTCATGGAGAGCCGTTAGGGATATACGTTGTTAGTTAACTATGGGCTATATGCCGTTAGTTTTCAGGTTCATTTTCAGTTATGCTTATTTTCATTTACAGCAATACATAGGGGGTACCTCAATTAATGCAAAAGTTCGAAGGGGTACCTCTCATTAAAAAGGTTGAGAACCGCTGACATAGATGAAAAAAAACACCTAGTGGAAGAGACCGCAAAACGCACCGCCCCGAGACAAAAAGTCTTTTGGGTGTTTCCACATATTTACCGTGTTTGAGATGGTCGTAACAAAACTAGACCTAAAATTGTGTAGGTTAGGTGAAAAAAGTGTCAAAATAAGGAATAGGAAGGTGGGGAAAATCGAAAATCAAAATGTGGATAATAAATACTTGGAAATTGTATACTGTTGTGGGGTTTCTTTAACGGAGTAAATAATAACGCGATGTGTTCAGGTCGAGTGCCAAAAACAGAAGAGAGCTCAGCTCTAGTTTATTCAAATTATGAAGACAGCAGCAGTGTTGCGCGCAGCGCTGACTGCTGCTGAATCATACACTGTTAATTAAGTTTAATCTGAATGTATTTACAATATACATCAGTTCTTCCCCCTTAGAGAAGTTCAAATATATATTTAAAATTCCTTCGATTACCTCGGTAGGCCAACTAGCTCTACCGGTTCTGATAACAAATTTCTTTTCTTATTCCTCACTTCTATGAACACTTCAATATTATTCGATATGTTGTATTTTCTCCGATCCGGTATTCGCCAGACATCATTCAGGTCCTCCATGGTTGGGGTCTCGTTTACAGTAACATCGACAGCATCGGAATCTGAAGGGATGATCGACATAGATCGACAGTTATCAGATCCAAACATATTTCGAAACGTCCTTCTAGTATTGGGTAGTTCGACAGCCAGGTCCGCCCGACCATACTTGGCTCTAATGACAGTCAGTTGCAGCCGACAAGTCCTGATGCGAACCCAATTCATCTCAGGTCTTGATAGAGCTGATGATCTACGTCCATCCATAGCAATACTGGCTTGTTTCAGATAGGCGATAGTTATCGTTTTGTTTCCAACCATGATCTGTACAAAATATAGAGGTATTCGTTTTAGAAATGATGACACCACAAGTCGTTTAGTTACATTCGGTATGCCACGCATACGTCTAATTAAGTTAATCAAACTGATTAACACAATATATATTATGGGATCATATGCTTTTTCTGAAGGAAAACTGTCCTTCAATGTCAATTTAGCGTAAGTTGAACATACAATTATCTGTTTTTCAAAGCTCGGCTTGCAGCTTTTGAATAAAATATTGTCAGCCACTTTGACGTATGGTAATCCAAAACTAGCAATAATCTCAATTAACATTGCCAAAACCGCTAACCAGTTATTAATGTTAGACCACTTCACCTTCACCCTTTTGAAGAAATTAATCACTGCCAAAATATTTGCAGCAGGTTTACGTTTCAATATTTTCATAATGATGTAGTTTTTTGGATTGATTGTCATAGTTGCCAAGACGTCACAAGCAGCAACAAAATTTGCGTTTATTCCAAGAAACTCTATCGCGTTGTTTATTATTCTTTTTAACATAATGACACCAACATGGTTGCCACGTAAAAGTTTTAAAAATTCTTGTGTAAACTGCGATATATTCACTTTATCTTGGAATATTAAACACTCGTCAAAAAATCTAAAAATTTGTCGATTTTTAAAAATTCTTACATAATCTCAAGCATAATCAGTTCTTCTAAGCCAATCAGAAAAGATCATTTCTAGCATATTGTTTTTCTTGTTTTCTCTGGCATTGACCAAAGATTTGGCAAATAACTTAGTTATTTCACTATTGCAATATTTAACGAATTCTGTGGGAACTGATATATTTGGAGCCATTCGCGAAAAAAATTTAACCAAATTAATTTCTAATGAAAGTCTACACTGAATTTTGAAATCTAACACCGACAAATTGAAAATGTTCTCCCTCAAACTGCAGGGAATGTCACAATCCTTATAGCAAGTATTTGGAAAATTATTTTCTTCTCCATTATCAGCACTACACATAGTTTTACTCAAATATTTGACAAATACATCAACAAAATTAATTTTATTTACTGCAATTAGTGCTACAATTTGTTTTTCAAAAATGTTGTTTAATTGCATTGAATTACCAATAATATTTCTCCAGTTGGAAAAAAAAATCATCCAACCACGTTTTACCCAGCAAAAGCATAAACTGGTAATAACAATCAAGCACTAACATATTTAAATTGATTTTTCTCCCATTCAATTCAACCGTAACATCAACTTTGTCAGAAAGTTTTACCCTGGAACCATTCATCACAATCAGTTCATTTGAACTTTTACACGAAGGCAGATTGAATTCAGAAGTAAATAAATTGTTATTCGTCACTGTTACCAAAAAGCCACTGCGAATCTCCTTCGGCATCAAATTGTCTTCCATGGAATCTTCCAGTAGACTGGATTTACTAGAACTGTTGGTGTTAGGAATATGCATACACCCCAATTCAAGGTTATTTGCCGTATTATTATCCGAGTCATAGTCCATTTCCAGCCGTTCAGACAAGGGATACGGAATCACACTGGTATTGGATTTTTGAATGTCGACATGTTTGGCTTCGTCGTCCCTCTCTCGCTTGAGTTTGTAGCACCTTCTCCAAACGTGTCCACGCTCTCCGCAGTAATCACAGACACGCTGATCCATTGTCCTTTGGTAATCATCCTTGTTGCTCCGTCGATAAGATGTAGCAGAGCACCGATTCCTAGACTGCAGAGAATGGATACCTATTTGTGAGCTATTTCGATGATCCTCCATTGTTTCATAATGAAATGGATATTTGTTATTTATTGAAGCCATATAGTCAACATCATTATTTGTTAAAAAATGTGTATGAGAATTCGCCATTTCCCATGCAGCGACAATCCTTTCTGCTTGTTCTAATGTTAAGTTATGGTTATCTTCAGTCAAAAAGCGATGTTTAAGTGAGCTATCTAGAAGACCAGCAGAAAAACTGTCAATTATGAGGGTATTCTTTTGATCCCCAAACTCACAATGTTCCGCAAGAAGTTTTAGCGAAATTATAAAATCACTGGCTGTTTCGCCAGGTTGTTGCGCCATCCTACTGAAATTGTATCTATGGAGTAAGACTGAATCATTTTTGTCAAGTCTCTCCTTAAGCTTTTGAACTAACACTTCATAGGAAACTTCTTCCAACAATTCATTTGTAGGAAATAGTTTGTCTGCCATTTTGAACAAAAATTCACCTCCCAAAAGTAACATCTGGTATTTTTTCTCATTTTCTTTCACTTTGTTCACTCGGAAATGGCATGATATACGTTTAATCCAAGCAGCAAATGATCAACTCTTACGGTAGGGCTCAATATTGGGAGTTAACACGTAGGACATATTCGTCAAAATTTTAGCCAAACCAAAAAAACACAATATAATTTCACTCAAAGCTGTTTTACAACGAAAATTGCAAACAATGAAATACAATCAATAACTTTTACTGACAAACAATCAAAATAATTAAGATATTGTTTTCTTATTGTGTTCTATGCCTTTTGTTAAAACAATCAAAGCAAAAAGCAGTATTGTTCACTCACTAGGATTCAAAGGAATAACAATTTTAAACGCGCCAAATCACTATTATTTGTTTTGTTCAATTGCGCAACTTTTCTTTAGCAAGCGAAAAGTAAAATCATCAACAAAAATTTACGCAAAATTTAACATTTAACACGCCACTGCATTTGCGCAAATTTATTTTCTTTGTTATTAGCTTTGGTTTCACGCCTATTCTATGGCAATAGCGGAAATTAAAATCACCAATGAATCAAAATACCCAGTAATTACACATCATTAAAACCACATTGAATCACTTTTCTCAATTAATTTCAATCACTATAATATTGGCACAAACCAAAAAATGTTTTCACTCACCCTTTTGGTCCGCTACGCTTACCTTGATGCCAACGTAAAGCACAAAGCAGCAACTAAACCTCCCGACGGGCGGAACAATAGCCACAGCAGCTAAAACGAATGTCGTCGTACAGTTTCTTGCACCATCCGTAGCGCGTTTCACTCGGAAGAAAAAGAGAAATGAATCACTGTTAATAGATTGCAATAAATAATCCTTTCGACTTAGCACAATTTCCCAGTAAAAATATTAAATTTAGAATAAATGTTAGATATTTGTTCTTTTGTCGAAAAAGCAAATGGCGTTTTGGTAGGCAAATCAACTCGCCACCAATGAAAAAGCCACAACTAATCAACACTAATTAGCACTTTTTTTTTTCTGCCGGCAGGTGGAATTTCCACCAAAAATGCTAAACCGATTATGTATAAGGTGGATCCGGAACGAATTGCACTGCTCGTTTTTCGCACCGAATTTATAATTTTCCTCGTCGCCACTAATAAATACTTGGAAATTGTATACTGTTGTGGGGTTTCTTTAACGGAGTAAATAATAACGCGATGTGTTCAGGTCGAGTGCCAAAAACAGAAGAGAGCTCAGTTCTAGTTTATTCAAATTATGAAGACAGCAGCAGTGTTGCGCGCAGCGCTGACTGCTGCTGAATCATACACTGTTAATTAAGTTTAATCTGAATGTATTTACAATATACATCAGTGGATTTGATGAACCATCTAACATTTCGGCGAGGCAGTAAAACGCCCTGAATGTTGACTCGCCGACGCGTGGTGTCTTGTTCCCTAAGAGCTGCTAGCTAAAAAGTGTTTTGCCTCATGAGTATACTTTACTTCATGTACCATAAATTGTTCGTAATATGAGTCAAAACGGTAATTCTATAAATCGTTTGTATTGAACCGGAATAGTCCCAAAGAAAAAGCAAATGTATAGCAAATAAAAAAATAGCACAGAACGTAATTAAAACTAGTTTCATACAAAAGAGAATGCCAATAAATAACTTATGTAAACGCGCCCTATTATACAATGTTTGTTTATAAGATGTAGAACAAATGCTTGTATGTTGGCACTTGCAATGTATATTCAAATAAGAATAGGAAATACCAGTATCACTAACAATACACCCATTTTTAAATTAGCAAAACGAAAAACGTGTCAGATGTCTACGATGAGTTGTTATTAGCTTATTTCCAGCAATTGTACCCATTTCTAGCTTGAACAACCTACTAATAAGCCACTTTCTTCTCGTCTCGTAATGTATCAAAGGTAAATCTATTAAATCATCTTGATTTATTCATCATAATTCGACGACAAGTTAAACAGCCGTTGCTATAAGCCGTACCAACCATAATGGGGTGGTGTTGTTGTCGAGGGTCTGTTGATGTCTATTGGCAGTGCAAACAAAATTCTCGCCGTTAGCATGGCTGAGCCGCGGGCAGGCCCGCAAAAGCTGCAAAAGACCAATATGATTTATGACAGGAACCACAGATCTATGGATGTTGTGGATTTGTGCGGTGCGAATCGAACGACAAGAATCAGCACCCCCCAGCGGGTCCCAGGGCAGACTCGTCGTCGGTCGCGCTGAACTGTTCCATGGGCAGATGGTGTAACTAACAATCAAACAATCGATATGAACACATGCACCGTTGCGGATTTTTCTCATGTCGCAGCATTTTATTTGGTCTGCGTATTTGTTGATGGTCCATTATGTAAGGTGTGCGAATTCAACATAAAATTCCCATTGCGTATGCGAAAGGTTGTTTTGGCGTAAGGTTTCAGTATGTGCGTATGTATGCATATTTTGCCTTCGCATGTATAATTAGGTATATTTTTTAAATGTTTATTTCATATTTTACTGGAAGATGAAAATTACCTTAATATCCGAGCAAGTATAAAAGCACACATGCACTCTGGAAAATCTATATTATTTCTATAATATTTTATCACATAAAAGCACTAATCAGAGCAAACTAATTACAGGAGATAATCTATTCAGATTATACAAAGATCGTTCGCTAATTGGGGCGTTTGATAAGCGTGAACAACGTTCAGCATCGAACAAAGATAAAAATTACGCGCAAAGATGTATCAATCTCGCCAAAAACGAAAACAAACGTCAACGGTTTTGACATCACATTTAGAAATTTGACTGATTTTTTTATAGGATTTTGCCCCAATTAACGAACCTTCAACTAAAACGCCCTAACTAAAAAAACTTATTAGCGAACGTTTACTGTACTTGATTCCATATCACTACTTTCCTCTACGCCTTCACGCAAGAAAATTTCACATTACCGATTTTTCTATAGGTTTTATCGATTTCCAACTACCATTCTTCCATGAGCTGGACGAGAATGACGAAAATATACACATGAATGGAGCACATGTGATGTATGGGGATTGTCTTTGGCAGTGTAGTGAGCGGTATGAAATTTGACAGACTTTAGTGGGCTGGTCACCGAAACAAATAATTGTGCAACTATGTTCAAGAGAGATATCCGGTTCCCAACCTCACTTGATCAGTACAGTTGCTGATGAAGAATGTGTATAGCCGCCAGACATTCGAAATACTCACGCTCCGCTAATGTGGACGTGTACTATACACATGTGGAAGTGTTGGCTTGAGAAATGGATTGCGAGTGATTTGACGACGGAGGTCCTTCGTAGCTTAGTTGGTTAAAGCACCAGTCTAGCGTACTGTAGGGTCATGGGTTCGAGTCCCATCGAAGGGAAAGTGGTTACCTCCAATACATTTTCCAAATCAATATCTTCCACATAACGTACATATTAACATATGAGTTTTCATAACATTGTAAATTAACGTCCAAGTCGGGTGGTTTAATCCCCGGAAATAGGCAATTAACTTTGATTGAACTGATAAAAAAGGATCCGTTTCAATTCTCGGTTGATGCAGATATTATCAATTTGGTTCTCTACAGTGATTGTGTAAAAAAAATCATGGGATTGCTATTAAAATTTGTTAATAACTATTTTCAAAAGTTATTTACAATCCGTATTTTTTTATTAACTTGTAATGCTTAAAGGATCCTAGAATTTTGTCATGACATTAATGTCATTTGACACTAATTCGGTTCTCACGCCGCCAGTTTCAGAATTGGAGCATGACCTATTAGAAAACGTTTAGGATCCTTTAAGGACAAGCACCTCGGAATCCAAAACAAAATTTACTCGCGTTTTCATGGACACACCACTCAATATAAAAGCATCGCACAACTGTCACTTCTATCATTCCACGCATGCTGCGATGCAGCAAAGCTGAAATAATAAGAACAAAAGTTGTCTGCTGCCTTTGTAATGAGTGGTGTGCCCTTGAAAACGTGAGTGATTTTATTTTTGGATTCTGTGATGCTTGTCCTTAAGAGCTACATGTTTATATTAAAACACAGTTGTAAATAACTTGTGAAAAAGGTTATTAACAAATTAGTCTCATAACATTTCTTCAACTTCTCAGTATATCGATCACGAGAAACCTACGAGCTGTTCTGGTCTATGGAAAAAAAGCGTGCTATCAATAACCGTTATCGCTCTTTTCTCCGAAATCATAACGACTCATGATGTTTTTGTTTTTGGAGTCGATCTGGCATTGGCATTGCATTCGCCAATGTAGATTCTGATTTAACACTTCGAAACTTTATCCAAGATGGCATTTAGTTGACTGTAAAAAATCTCCTTCGGAAGAACGCGTGCTCTGGATCTGCTGATGGTAATTACCTTATTAGTTAGTTCCTACTTGATAATTTAGCATTGCCTGTGTCTGGACACTAAGTAGGAATCCAACTTCTCGGTACCGGGGAGCGTTGTTTCTTCGAATACCAGAATATAACTATTTCTGTCCCAAAGGTAGTTTGCTGGTTAACAGCTTGCTTGTTATACTGAGCTTTGGTTAATACATTCCAAGTTCTTATTCCTCAGTCAACACAAGATCGTATATGATGTCATATAAGTGAAGGTAATATACATACTTACCCATACAACAAGAGAATAGAAAAGTCTCTCACTTAGAATCTCTGTATACACATACGATATGTAGCACACCGTGAGGGACTTTTTTCGCAAGCTGTCATGATAAAGAACTGATTCGGGAGGCTACACCTCATAATAAATTTCTTTTATAAAGCTCCAAACGCGTAGAGCACTCCGATGATGCATTTCAACTTGTTCTACACAACTGTGCGGTCCCGAACACAAAGTGAGCGAGAACAAAGCGAGAATCATCACTTCTCCGTGGAGGTTGCTTATCCGATTCTGTTTTTTCGCACTTATAGACAAGTTTGAAAAATTTGTTGCCGTGGCTTGTTATGATTATATGTTTTGCCTTTCTTTTATCTTGGTTCGTTATCTATTAAGAGCGATTTCTGCAAACCCTGATGCCAATAATGCAAAGAGAAGGTGAAAACAGCAATTGTTACGACTGTCCAATGAACGACTGTTCAATGAACAACTATTCCGAACGGTCATGTCTGCATGGAAAGCCTTCGTACAATTGTGTGTTCAAACAAGAGAATTTGAACCAATCGGTAAACTTGGAAAATAAATCAGGACACTCTAAAATGACCTCAAAATCAGGACATGTCCTACTAAATCAGAACGTATGGTACCCCTTCTGACTCTCACAGTAGAATTTAATCGTACGCCTGCTCCCGGTGTGCATAGACACATCTTTCTCATAGTCGGTTATCCTTTCAAGTGGGCCGTTGGAAATGCTGTATTTCTAGAAACTTTGATCCTTAGCTTACACTTCATCACGCATTGGTGTATTTTACCCAGAAATATTGAGTCGACCCCTAATCGTTGGTGATGCAACCGCTTTGTTAGAGGGTAGCCGCTCGATGTCCGCTATCCCTCACTTTCTGTCCCGTGTAGCGAATTTCTGGTAGTGACACGACGTCAAAGTTGCAGGGATGTAATTCGTCGAAAATTGTCATGACGCAACTTGTGAAGCCGGGAAGCTTAGAATTCCATATTCCAAGCATCCTATCGTGATCCTTTTTTCGTTGCTTAACCCTTTCAGGACGATTTTTTGTAGATTTAACCTACAATTTGCAAACTGACAGAATCCAGAAAACTGGTATGAAAAGACTTCAAAAGATATTGAGATATTTTTTTTGTTGTCCTAGACCGTCCAAACTGTTCTGGAGTACATATCCTTGAATGTATCAGAAAATATCTCTAGAAACAAAGTGTACTAAGATTAATTGTATGTCTAAACATATCCTTGTGATCTTTATACATAAATTAATCGAGTTTTGAATAAACGGTCACTATTTCAGGGTCTCCAAAACGTCCTGGAGTTCAGAACATATGATCTACCCGATCAACCAAGCTATAAACGATGTATTCGTTCCATGATGAACTTATTTTTAAGATAAAAAATCACGTTAATAAAGTATTCAAAAAAACAAAGCCTACTCACTCTGAAGCTCTTCGGCTTCGTTCAACCTCTGACTTGGGTACTCATCTCCCTGCGCGCATTCATTTTTTTTTCTTTTAATGATTTATTCGCAGTGGCCGAGGTCGCTCATTGGGTCGGTCGTATGAATAACAAGTAGTAAGATCAACTTTACTACATTTTCAGTAGTAAACGTCACTTGTGGAACATGTTCGTATGAATAAAAGAGACTTTACTACACTACACATTTCGAACATACTACAAACAACTGATTCGGTATGAATAAAACAAGAGTTTACTACTGATTTCTTGTAGTCTGCTCAAGACGTTGCTACTCATGTTTCAAATGCAGATTATTCATCCGAATCGAAGCGAATCGGCTTTGTTCTTGAAAATAGAAGTCCAATTTAGGGAAAACAAAAAAACAGACATGTCTTTTGTTGATTAGCCGCAAAAAAATGATGAAATTATCATCGTCACCATGGGGTCTATTTTGTTTTGACGTTTCTCCGTGTAGTAAATGGTAGTAAACTGTAGTAAAGGCTAAGTTCGAATGTAGCATATGCCATAAGTTCGAAAATGTTTTTATTCATATCAAACATGTAGTTTTCTCTGTGGACTTTATTTTTGAGTAGATACTACAAGCGTAGAGTTTTGCTACTTTTTATTCATACGACCCATTGTCTGGTTTGCGTTTAAACCACCCATCGCATAAATTTGAATTCGCCGTTCAAAAATTCGCAACTGTTGGATTTTGCCGTGCTCTGATTTCTCTTCATTGAGATGTGTGCTATTGAAGTTGTGAAGCAAATAAAGATATGTCCATTTAGAATCCGGAATCATTTATTGTATTGCAGCGGCACGGAAAGTGACCGCTGCAAGAATTCTTTTACAACGGTTTGTCTACCTAGGCGCCCACTTGCTGTGGTATAAATTTCACGAAGTCTCGTGCAGCGTGTCAAAAATTATTTCAGATGGAAGCCGAAAGGAGAGAAAAAATCTGCACACCCTCGTCGATAATCCTGTCATCGACGATGGAACCTACGTCAAAATGGATTTCGGACAGCTTCCTAGCCAAAAATTCTACATGGCGACGGCACGAGGAGTAGTTCCTGCGAAGTTTAAGTTTGCTTTTTGGACAAACTTGCAAAAAACAGATGATTTTGGCAAGGCATATGCAACTGTGGGGCAAAGACCTAAGTGTTTGTGACGAATAAGACGATGGACTCGAAGCTGTACAAGGAGGAATGTCTCAAAAACACGGTCATAAAGCAAGGAAACCGGAAGGTCATAAAGCCCATAAAGGTCCCGTGAAGTTTTGGCCAGATTTGGCGAGTTGCCACTACAGCCGGTAAGTCATCCAGTGGTACCGCGATAATAACGAAGATAATTCATCGATAAAAACATAAATCCACGCACTGCCCACAGTTCCGGCCCATCGAGACATTTTGGACAGTAATGAAGCGGAAAGTTTAAAAAAATTGGAAAAAGTCGAAAAACAGCTCGGGACACGACTCAGATGACCAAAATGTGGAACAAATGTGCCAAGGAAGTTGACACCGGAAGTGTGCAACTTTTGAGGAGAGGAATAAAGACAAAGGTGCGAATTTTCACTAGAAACAAGAAAAAATTAATTGTATCAATAATTTTTCCTTAAAAAACAGTGAATTACTCTTGTTTTGATGTATTAACCTTATTTGTACGTCAATCCGTTACCGAGATACAGTTGATTTTATTATTCCGGATTCTGAATGGACATAGCTTTATAGAATTGGATTTTGTTGGGTTTCACCTTAAAATCAGGACAAGTATCTAAATTTTCTAAAATTTATAAAACAGAAGAGTTCTAGCCAGATTTTGATTAATAGTTAATTCCACTTTTATGCATGGTCAACAAATAAAGCAATTCTATTGTCAACAATTGAAATTGCATTGCTAATAAGAGAAAAGTGGACTTGTCACTTAATATTAAAATTTAAATTACTAGGTTTATGGTAGTAGCTGTTATATTTAGTTATATTTATTATATCAAGAAAGAGCATACAAATGTATACCTCCAGTTTGGCGTTATCCGTGTTTTAGGGTAAATATTTATTAATTTTATTTTTCAATTTGGCAACAAACCTAGATTGCCAACAATGCACAATGGTCCCAGAGTCGAATCTAGCAAGACAAAAATGTTTGCGCCAAAACTATTAAGTTTAGACATATAGTGACTTTGGGAAAAGAAAATCATATTTTTTGATGATTTTTTTCCATGTAGGGTGGTACCTATATTTCAGAAGTTCATAATATCAACTTTTTAATTTTTCGGTAAAAACTTGTGCAATGTTCCACAAAGTTGTAGAGCAATTAATTTTGAGCAACTTTGCCGAAGAAACCATTTTTCTATCGCTTATGGTTCACAAGTTATGAGCTTTTTCAATAAATACGTTAGGGCGGTCCCTAAAAATCGATATTCTTCACATAACTTTTTATACATTCATTTCTCGCATAAGCTTTGTTCCGAGCACTTTTAGGACTTTTAAAGGCGCACATTTTTGTTAAAGAACCATGGATCTATCTCTTATAACAAAAAAGTTACTCGAGTTTTTGTATGAGAAACATGTTTTTTTCATATGCATATATTTCAAAATGGAGCAAACCGAATTTCAATCTATTGGTTCTATTCGAAAGCTCGCACTTTTCTGCGTTTATGGTGGGAAAAATGAGAGAGCGTTTTTTGTTTAAAGCGTTTTATTTTATTTTGAAAAAAAATCTGATTTTAAACAAAAACGGCTACAACTTGATAAATAAAAAAGATAGGTCCATGGCTCTTCAACAACTCTAAAAGTTCTAAATGTGACCCATACAAAGTATCCCCCAAAAATCATAACATAAAAATATATTGTGGATTTACTAGACCAATGGATTCGAAGGTCGGTTCACTTGCCTATTTCAAACGTTCCCTTTTGCAGCAAGGTTTGCCAAACTCAATAAATGTTTGGTAGATTACCTTGTTTTTTGCTCCTTGTCGATCAAAACAGATGTCAAAACATCGGAAAAAGAGAGAGAAGTCCGAAGGAAACAGCAAAAAGCACGTGGCAGACTTGACAGGTTTTACTATGAAAACCGGTGTGAAGGTGAAAACGGCGATTCCAACGACCGTTCAAGGAGCGACTATTTCGAACGGTCGGGTCCAATAGGGAAATCCACGTACAATATTAAAAAACGATTTTCGGTCGGTTAACTTTTACATACCTTCTCGGCTACTTCAACATAGAACATTATTTTAACCAACCACTGCCGAACAAATTACGCCAAATTTGGGCCTCTCAACCGAATGATGGCCGTTTACAATCAACACTGCGAAACTATTGACTTAACAATGTCTCGGCATAACATTAGACAGTATTTCCAAAGAACAAACATTACAAATTCAGCAATATAAATTCAAAATCAAAATTATACATCACTTTACTAAAAAAAACCTATTAGGGGGATTCAGTTAACGGCGTAGGTTGCTGTGTATCTGTTTATGGAAATGTTTCATAGGCGATTTGAAATATGTCCCTAGTGATTGAGTGTGAAACATTTCTATAATCAGATACGCAGCAACCTACGCCGTTAAGTGTATACCCCTATTGTTTAATTATACTATAGCATTACAAAAGCAAACATGTATATGTATATGTACTAGTCTACGTTGGTTGACGAAATAAAATAAAATAAAAGTAAGGAAATAAACGTTAGATCGATCAAAGTAGGCTGAACACGTTTTCTCGGTTCACCTGGTACTAGGATAGTATGACGTATGACGCTATATGTTCAAATTCATACTGAATGTTTACATACGCGTTGAGACTGCCATGTCTGTTGTGTGCCATGCTAAATATCGAACAGAAAATTAGGCTACTATGCATATTAATGATAGTAGCCTGAGTTTCTGTTGGATATGTAGCGTTAAAAGTACATCACTTTTGAAGTATAGCCTTTGTTACAAGCCTACCTTGTTCTGATTAGTTTTTTTTTCGGTATCGTCAGTAGGAGAAAGCGAAGATGACCAGTGGTTAGCTACTGAAATGTTTTTATTACTATTACCACAGATAACAGATATTGATGCTAGAACAAATTTTATTGAAAATCCTGTGTAAACTTTTGAATTGATATACGTTGGCCCACTACTGCCATCTACTCAACTGATTGCGGCAGTACCTAAGGATGCAGCTGAATTACAGCTGTCGAACGCAGTCAATGCATTTGACAGCCGCAATCGGGCTGCGTTTTCAATAACAATGATCCTTGCGCCATCTCCAATCGATTGCCAAACGCGGTCCCAATTTAAAATACATTTGAATTAACGGTTGCGGATGTTTACACACGTATGGGATGCCAGCCTCAATATCTGTTATCTGTGCTATTACGTTAAAAGCAAATCTTCATCAGGTGGGAAAATCTCAGTGGTTTGCATTAAAGTTTGAATTGTTATGGAAGGCAAGTAATATAAAAAAAGATCATTTCTTGAACGCAACAAACTTGGCTAAGTAGGTACATCAGGAGAAATTCCGGTACGGAAAACCTTGAAACGGCGCAAATCTTCATCAAGCACGTGATCAAAGTTATAAAAAAAAGGTGGGTAGGGGTTGAAAATTGTCTTTTTCGGCATTATGTAATTTGTAACTGTACCGCTCATGAAAAAAATCTACTCTGCCGCTCATTTTTGGTCGCAACGGAAATTTGACCGCTACGTGGTGCATCCTAGCGGTGAATGCTTGGATTGTACGTGCTATTTGTACTGCGGAGATTTTTTTCACATCTATGAGAGCTTTGGAAAATTATCACGAAAGTTGTCATTTTGTCGCAAGGCACAATAACGTAAAAAGTCATACGCTCTGTTGACCAGCCTACTTTGATCGATCTAACGTTTATTTCCTTACGAAAACCGTTTTATTAATATATTTTTATGTATTGATTATTGAGGATTTTTTGTATGGAACACATTTAGAACTTCTGAAGGCACATCTTTTTGTTGAAGACCCATGGACATATCTCGTTTATTTTTCAAGTTATAGCCGTTTTTCGATTAAAAACATATTTTTTTCAAAATGAAATAAAACGCTGTTTAAAAACGAGCAATGGGTAATGTTTTAAACATAACCGCGAAAAGACGTAGGACTTGTATAAACGTAACCTATTTAAATTTAACTTTTGAATCTATGAGGCTTGATTATAGGTAATAATATTGGAAATGACAACTTCCATGCTGTGTAGAATTATTAGCAATTTGTTTATTTTCAAGACTTCTGGAAATAAAACTAATTATTAAATACATAATCAGAATTGCTTTGTTTCTAACTAACTAGCTTTTATTTACTCTAGCAAATGTAGGGCATTTGTAGATTTCTTATTGATGATAGTATTTAAAGTTTAAAAATTCTATTATTAAATTTTTTAAACTTGGCCAAAATGTGCTATGTTATGAGAACTTTCCAGAACTTTCCATCTCACTGAACAAATATTCATCTTATCGCCAAACAAAGAAATACAGCACCAATTTCGTTGCTTCTTATTGCTAACATGCGCGCTTACTGCTGAATGAACTTATGAAATAATAAAAAATCTCGAAATTATCGGCCTTTAGCCGTGAGCTCCGAGTCCACTGCATCATCAAGCTTAGAACGACAAAAAAATGCATCCTCTTCTTTCATGCATACTCGCAGACCGACCGGCAGCTCTCCCACTGGCGACTGCATGCTGTGTACGTAAGCACAGCAAACGAACGAGAAAAAAATGGGCGAGCAAAAAGCACGTCAGTACGCGCTGCTGTCACAAACTGAAATGACTCGCACACGGCATGCACAGCTTTTTTTATACACAAAAAAAATCTTACGGTAGATCCGAAGGCACGTGGCAATGCATTTTGATGTCCGTGTTAGGAATGCACGAGATTGATTATATATGAAATTTTTATTGGCCTTGACAAGAATTGAAATTTTCAATAGCTTATCGCTAAAAATCTTAAGTTTCAATGAAGTTGGCAAATTGGCTCTCGATTTCCAAAAATCTAAATGACACCAGTATAGTTAAGAAAGACGTAAGTCCTACGTCAAAAACGCTCTCTCAGTTTTCCCACCATAAACGCAAAAAAGTGCGATCTTTTGAATAGAATTGATATAATAGGATTAAAAATCGGCTTGCTCCATTTTGAATTATTCACATGTGAAAAAACGTGTTTTTCACAGAAAAACTCAAATGACTTTTTAGTTATAAGAGATAGATCCATGGTTTTTTAACAAAAATGTGCGTCTTTAAAAGTCAAGTGCTCTGAACAAAGTTTATGCGAGAAATCAATGTATGAAAAGTTATTTGAAGAATGCCGATTTTTAGGGACCGCCCTAACGTATTTATTGAAAAAGCTCATATCTTGTGAACTATAAGTGATAGAAAAATGGTTTCCTCGGAAAAGTTGCTCAAAATTAATTGCTCAACAACTTTGTGGAACATTGCACAAGTCTTTACCAAAAAATTAAAAAGTTGATATTATGAACATCAGAGATATAGGTACCACCCTAATTTCACTATAGGGCACTGCACGGACTGCTTTGTCTCTTTCTCGCTGCAAAGAAATTAGAAAACAACAAGGCCAGTAAACGTCAAAAGTTATGAGGAACGAAAGAGAAAGAGAGGTTTCCGTGCAGTGCCCTATATGGAAAAAAATCGTCTAAAAATATAAAAAAAAATTCCCAAAGACACTATATACCTAAAACTAATAGTTTTGGCGCAAACATTTTTGTCTTGCTAGATTCGACTCTGGGACCATTGTGCAATGGGTGTTTTCCCCTATCTCAAATTGTGAGTAAGATGAAAAACTATCAAGCGATGATACCTTAGTCAAACCTGGATTGAGAGATCACTATGTTTAATGTTACGATTTTATAATCAACGGTGCAGTCAAATGGTACTGGTGCTTTTTTTTTCAAAGACGAATAACCCAGCTTTTAATATTAATGAGATCAGACGTGTCGAAATGCATATTTTGACCGTGTAGGCTACTATCGCGAAGGCGTTCTGCCTTCCAAAATCGTTAGATTATAATTTATTTATTCAAACAAAGGCCAGAGTGGGCGTGCAGTTCATAAAAGTGGTCTCCATTCCGCTTGATCTATAGCTGCATGTTACCAACCACACAATTAACGGAGGGTCCGCAAATCATCTTCCAACTGATTAATCCACTTTACTCGTAGCGCACCTTGCCTTCTATGTATCACTATCGAGATCAAAATCTCTCTCAAATTTGATTATTTGTGTACTAGTTTTTGATAGATACCTCTTACTAAAGTGCCTGCCTCGTTACCTCGTAAAAAGTTGATTTTGAACCACCCAAATATGTATGCATAGGTTGTTAGTACCTATCGGTGAACACACCAACCGATTACTCAACCTCGGAGAATTTAATATGAAGGCGAGAAATTGATTTTGGAAAACTGGATATGTTTCGAACGGGAACATAATGGAAATACGGAATATTCGATGAAGGGAAATTTAGTCACTGAATATCGGGACGCACTGTCTCTTTTCTTCATGTGCTCCTAGTGGTCCGTTTTTCATTTGTTTTTGCATTTTGCTGTTTGGGTTGCTCTCCGCTTTTAAAGGCCATATGAAGTATTGGCCAGATTTTGCTGCCTGCTACCACAGTTGAGAAAAACTACAATTATTCAAAAGGGGAATTCATCGAACAATAATTTGGAAATTAATAATAAGAAAATAACCTTGATTCACCTAATGGACTAATCAATAAGTAAAAACCGCCCATATGAAATGAACAGATTGCGCCACCGTAGACAATGTGGGTGGCCCAAATTAATATGGAAAAAAACTTTTTTCAATTTTTTTGATGGACCGGACCCTCTTATTCGGATCTATGTGATGTTCTGATGCTCTGGACAAAATTTCAGCCAAATCAGCCAACGTTTAGGCGGTGCTAAACTCGTTAGAAGTTTATATGCAAAAATGTATGCAGAATCTTCCAAAAACAGTGATTTGCAGTTAGACGACACAATTTACGATGAAGAACTGAACTTAAAGAATTTAATACAGAATGTTATGCTGAAAACCGCGAGAAGATTAGAGTTTGGTTTTGTGAAGTTATTAGCATTTCTATGAAGTGGGCTATGAGCAAATTTCGTTTCTTTTACCTTTGAAAAGAAATAAATTCACCCATTCACTCCAGTAATATGCTATTATCTTTGCTTGAGCTTGATTGACTGCCCGTAGTTGCTACTCCATTATGACCAGATCAGCTGTTCTTGCACAGAGAACCAACAGATGTTTGCTTGGGACTAGCATTCATCTTCAATGTACATGGTGATGGTGATCTCATTTGTTAGGTCACACTGGTGCCTGCCACGTCAGAATGCAAGTCAATGTAGGGAAAGGGAAGGAAATGCTGATGCAATCACCCGCCCACTGCAAGCCGAATATACCTCTGCACTTGTCACGAGTTCATGCGGAATTTGTTGGAATTTTTGGGTTAGGTTCGAGGAGCAGAGCTTCGTCTTGGTTAACGAGCTGCCAATGTGACAGATAGGAGAAAGCAACTGATAGAATTTCTTATTGGATGTAGGAAACGAGCTTTTTCGTTCATTTCCAATTCTAGCAGCTACTACTAGAATAGTCAAGTTGAGTATAGCATTGAAATGGAAACGGTATGGAAGTCCATTTCCAGTTCTAGAGATTGCTAGAACATGAGAAATATTGAGAAAGATACAAAGTAGAAGAATGGAACGGACCTGGGATTGAACCCATAACCTTCTGCGAATGAGGCAGAAGCAGTAGCCATATGACTACCAAGCCCGTTCCAGTAATATGCTAATATCTTTGCCTAAAAAACTCTAATCTTCTCGCGGTTTTCAGCATGTTCTGTATACAAGTATCACAACGTCGTCTCAGGGAGCGTGTATCTCCTCCTTAGATTTCTGCCATCACCTTCCCTGTCTTTTTCATCATTTACCTGACTAAAGAGGAAGAGAGAAAATGGAAACGAGTAGGAAATGCAAATGGAAAGAAGCATAAAACTAGCTACTGGAGAAGGAGCCCGAGTAGCACACTTATCACATATCAGTCACTGTGACTCGTATGCGACCAAATCCAGTCACATTGGAGTTGCTGTAACCAAATCAAACTGAACTGTGCTACTAGGGAGCCCGTGTCCATATTGAAGGACAAAGGCGAAACACAGAGTAGACTGTAGAAACGCGTAGATCAAATTCATCAAGATGATGACAGATACGCAGAAATAGTGATAAGAAGTTTGTGTGAATTTGAAAGCAATTCTCTACTTCTATGCAGACAAACTATTTGATGTCAGACAACTGACCATTACGATTTCATTTGAAACAGTGACATTTTTGATTCCAACAAAACAGAAACGATGAGCAGTAAAGTTTTCTTCAAGGATGCGTATTTGAAATGACGGCATTCATCTAACGGTATGCTAAATACGAGAATCTGCTTCGAGGGATTTCAGTAATGATGGCAACTGACCTATACTTCAAAGTTGAAATTTATTGATCCAACAAAACCAATCGGTGCCACCAAACTACCGACAAACTTACTTTAGAAATTTATATATCTTGATTCGAATAGGTTCGGAGTTAAATTCTTTTCTTGATACAATAAAGGCCATTCCGAAGGATGTTTTGTCATGAATCCACGCGCTACTGGATCTATTTTTTTTATATATATGCATAGGTTTATTTAATCCTTCAGAAAATGGCATTTCTAGCAAAGTTGTAACCTTTCAGTAATCCTGACTTCCTATCTTTTCGAACATATGCAGGTTATAGAGGCTTAAGGAATTTATAAAGCAAAAATTTGTTAAGTCCACCACGCAACAAAATTTTAATTTTTAATCTTTCTGCTTTTATCACGCTCATTGTTTTGTAAGGACGTCCAATAACAGTTTCACCAAGTGCGCTGTAAGTCCACGCTACGGCTCTGAATTCAGATAATGTTATTGTACGGGTCTCCGAATAAACCTTCCAGAAGCTCAAACAATTTGACATTTAACAAATTCCTAGAAGTGCAAGATTTGTGTTGGTAAATAACCGGTTAAAGCAGTCAAAATTTCCTTTTCATTCTGTGAATATGTTCGACAAATAAAGCACTGAAAATCCCCATTAGATACGCGTAAGCATTAATCATTAACTCGATAAGCCGTTGTTGTTTTGCCCAAGCTTCGGATCGGGCAGTGATGCAGCAGTAACCATTGGATGTCCAATTACCGGACAGACACCTTTTGATCTCGCCAGTTTAGCACCTAGACGCTCGAGCTATATAGATTATTAACATTCACTCTCGAATAACAGCAAACCATTTCGTTATTACGTATAGCAAGGTTTCGTCACACGGATTCATGGTTGAATGATTGAACACTCATCCTGTCCATTGAAGAGAGCGGGAAGCACCCTCGATTGAGAGGTTTGCATAAGCTTAAGAACTGTGTAGCGAGCAAAACTTCTTGGTTTTTATATTAATTTTATATTTGGGATCACAAAAAGCAATTCACGGTGATCGATCCATTGTTAACAATATTAGTTTAAACAATCTTATTTTTTTTCTAGAAAATCTAGAAGTATACCCAAACTATATGTAGCACATGCGCAGCATATTAGTCTAGATAGTTCAAATAAATTGAGTACACGTGAAGCAACAGCACAGCCAGTACGCTAAGCACAACAACATGCAGCGTTAGAAGCTAAAGGGTCTGCAAGTAGCCTTGCGAGCAAAGGTGTATGATTTCTAATTCGCAGATGGCGAGTTCGATTCTCGGTCCTGTCTAGGATGTTATCGGGTAAGCAGCATTTTCAACTTCTCGGGCATAGTTCTTGCCGCACAAGATAGGCAGGTAGGCAGGCATAGAAAAGCATTCAACTGATGAATGTTAAAATGCTAGTAGAACACGAAGTTCAAAAGTAGGGCAAGTTGATCAAGAAACGATTTGAAACACAGGATTTTAATCTCCTTTGTAAAATTGCGATCTTCTGTGCATCGGTATGGGATAAATCAGTGTATCAGTGTAAAAAGTGTATTGCCACAAATTTGCATAGTGAACGACATATAAAGTATGTTCTTGAAAGTATACTTTTTCAGAATAAAATTTAGTGCTAGTTATCCCTATCAATAGCTGTTGAACAAAACTGTTCAATTGGGAAACAATATGGTACAAAAAAAAAACAAATTAAAAAGTTTCTGTTTATTATGACTTACTCTTTTATGGCATATTGAGAATGTCATTGGTTTCCATAATTAGTCCAATTTATTATAAAGCGCTTCAATAATTACACATTTTTTAAATAAATATCTTACTATTTGATGATCAAACTTAAAAATTACATAAGTTCGATTGCTTTTTCTGAAGGTTATTCATATTATTATTTTTACATACTGTTTCGCAGTTATAAATCCATAATATTCTTCAATAACTAAACTAAATTCATTGTAGGTATTTGCTTATCATACTAATGGACGAAACAAACTAAACCGGAGCCTAGTCACCTCCGCAAAAACTTTTTTGTAGTTATTTCCACTGAGCTGCGGACGGGATCGAGATTCCAATAATTGCAGAAGTTAAAACACATAAAATTGCGTTTTGCGAGTCAACATAACAGTTTCGCATTACGCCGGGTATGCAAAATAATGAGAATTTTCATATGAATGTATGTTACACTACAGAGATCTAAACAGATAGATAATGTTCTAAAAAAGGCTCTGGGATTTGCTGCAAAATCGATTCTGCATATTTATTTTATTAATTTCACGCGAAATATGCAACAACCTGCAACACGCCTATCAATTGGATATGATAAATAATGTATTACCTAGTTTGCCTGCCAAATTGAATTCTTTATTATTGCTTTGATTTTACTTACTTACTTACTTATGGATCCTGTACACCTCCGGTGGTTCAAAGGGCCGACTTGAAAGATCTCCATCCTGAGCGTTGCCCGGCTATCGCTTTAACCTGTTGCCAGGTTAGATTTCGGTCGACTTCTTTTATTTCTTTATTGAGGCTTCGCCGCCATGAGCCTCTGGGTCTGCCTCTGCTGCGATGTCCCGCTGGGTTCCAGTCTAATGCTTGTTTACAGATTTCGTTTCCGCCCCTACTTAGAGTTTGGCCGACCCAGACCCACTTCCGATCCCGAATTTCTGTTGCTATCGGCCTCTGGTGACAGCGACGATGGAGCTCGTTGTTTGAGATCCAGTTGTGAGGCCACCAGGACCGAATTATATACCGCAGGCATATGTTAATGAACACCTGCAGCCGTTGAGTGTTCTCCACTGATACACACCATGTTTCGCTAGCGTATAACAGCACAAATTTCACGTTAGAGTTGAAAATTAGTATTTTGGTGCGTTCACTTATCTGCCTGTTTTTCCAGATATTTCTTGAACTCGCAAAGGCAGCCCTTGCTTTCTTTATCCGTGCGCCTATGTCGATCTTGGTACCACCGTCTGACGCCTTTTGGCTACCAAGATATTGGAAGCTTTCAACATTCTCCACTGGTTGCCCGGCTACTGTGAAACTGGAAGGAGTCACCGTGTTTACATCAAACGATTTGGTTTTGTTGCCGTTGATGACTAAACCTGCCGAAGAGGAGCGCTCGGCAAGGTCGTTGAGCTTACTCTGCATATCAGAGCGCCGTTGCGCGAGGAGTGCAACATCATCCGCCAATTCGAGCACAGAGATCAGACATGGAGGCTCGAACAAAAATTCTTGCAAAACATGTGTAAACAAACACATCGAACCACAACGCCATCGACGTCGACATTGCAACTCATATTCGCATTTTGACAATACGATGGCGCTGGCATGCTCTTGCATGCATAGCGACACTAGCGCATAGTGGCATTTTTTGATGACGCTAGCGCTGATTATGCATGGAATAACGGCGACATTCCAAAGCTATTTCAAAATTAACAGCAAAAAGTTATCACAACATGGCGAGTGCAGCTTCAACGTCTGTTCTCTGTGATTCGAGGTCATTTAGGTGCTCCATGGTTATAGGCTGCCATAACAGACCGCGTTTCGGTTCACGGTCAAACGCATCTACCAGAATCTCATCGATTACGATGAGGAACAGTAACGGTGATAGAATTCATCCTTGCCTCACACCAGCTACAACCCGGATAGGGTCGGACAAGACCCCATTGTGCAGCACTCTACACGAGAAGGCCTCGTACTGTGCCTCGATGAGACCGATGATTTTCTCAGGAACTCCCTTGCGTCTCAGGGCGCCCCATATATTCTCGTGATTGAGACGGTCGAAAGCTTTTTCGTAGTCAATGAATACCAAGTAAAGGGACTCTTGGAATTCGTTGACCTGCTCCAGAATGATGCGGAGCGTGGCAATATGGTCCACACAGGATCTTCCGGCACGGAATCCGGCTTGCTGCCGCCGGAGAGTCGCATCGATCTCCTCCTGAATCCGGGCTAGGATAATTTTGCACCGAACTTTTAGAACGGTACACAGCAACAAAATGCCTCGCCAGTTATCGCATACAGTCAGGTCACCCTTTTTGGGCACCTTCACTAAGATACCTTACATCCAGTCGACCGGAAAAGTTGCGGTGTCCCAGATATTACGAAATAAACGATGCAGTAGTTGAGCGGATGTCATGGGGTCAGCTTTGAGCATCTCGGCTGATATGCGGTCGACCCCTGGGGCTTTATTCGATTTCATGCTTTGGATGGCTGTTTGAATCTCTAGCAGTGATGGAGCTTCGGTATTGACGCGTGTTATACGTCGGATCCTAGGCAGATTATGCCGAGGTGGTGATGGCCTGGCTGGCACTTGAAAAAGTTGTTCGAAGTGCTCGAACCAGCGTTTCAGCTGGTCAGTTAAGTCGATCAATAACCGATCAGTCGCGTCTTTGACAGGCATCGTTGCATTCATCTTCGCCCCGCTTAAGCGTCGTGCGATATCGTAGAGGAGGCGAATGTCCCCGGTTGCGGCGGCTCTCTCTCCTTCGTCGGCCAGAGAGTCTGCCCACGCTCGCTTGTCCCATCAACATGAGCGTTTTACTTTCTTCTAAAGAGCCGCGTATCGTTGACGGGCTAAGACTTTGGCTCCTCTGGCTTTCGATCGTTCTATCGCGGCTTTGGCTTCTCTTCGCTCCTCTATCTTTCTCCAGGTCTCATCGGTGATCCATTGTTTTCTCTGGGTGCGTAGTTCGCCCAGATTGTTCTCGCTGGTGGTGATGAAGGCATTCTTGATGGCGGTCCAGTGGTCTTCCACGCTGCCACCTTCCGGAATATCTGCAGCACGCGTCTCCAGTTCTTCAACGAAGGACCGTTTCACCGTGGCATCTTGCAGTCGGCGTGTGTTGAATCGTCGTCCAAGTGTTTCCTCCTGCCGACGAATCCGCACAATGCGCAGGCGCAGGGTTTGCAGAAATCGCTCTCAACAGATAACGAACAACGATAAAAGAGAGGCAAAAACTGTTCCGAATCATAACAAGCCATGATAACAAATTTATCAAACTTGTATACTGCCGTTATACGCATAACTGTCCCATGTATATAGGAAATCCCAGCAAACATGGGACAAATATGCGTATGACGGCAGTATACAAGTGCGAAAAAACAGAATCGGATAGGCAGCCCCCACAGAAAAATTGCGATTTTCGCTTTGTTTTCGCTTCTTTCGTGTTGGTTACTGCACAGCTGTGTAGAACAAGTTGAAATGCATCATCAGAGACAGTGCTCCCCACATTTGGAGCTTTCTAAAATAAATTTATCATGGGGTATAACATCCCGAATCAGTTCTCTATCGTGATAGCTTGCGAAAAAAGTTTCTCGCATATGTATACTAGAGTTGCTCAAATTAGTATGGGAAAAACTTTTTTCAATTTTTTTGATGGGCCGCCCTCTTATTCGATTCTATTTGATGCCCTGATGCTCTGGACAAAATTTCAGCCAAATCGGTCAACGTTTGGGTGGTGCTAAACTCATTGGAAGTTTATATGCAAAAATGTATGCAGAAACATCCAAAAACAGTGAATTGCAGTTGGACGGCCCAACTTATGATGAAGAACTATGATACTCATTCAGATCTTTAAGAATTAAATACAGAATGTTATGCAGAAAACCGCGAGAAAATTAGAGTTTGCCCGGCTAAGTTGTTAGCATTTCTCTGAAGTGGGGTTTGAGCAAATTTCGTTTCTTCTACCATTGAAAAGAAATAAATTCACCTCTACAACACTCCAGTAAAATGCTTATATCTTTGCCTAATAAACTCTGATCTTCTTGCGGTTTTCAGCATAACATTCTGTATTTAATTCAACAAGAACTGAATGAGTATCGTGGTTCTTGATCGTAAATTGTGCCGTTGAACTGCAAATCACTGTTTTTGGATGTTTCTGCATATATTTTTCCATAAAAACTTCCAACGAGTTTAGCACCGCCTAAATGTTGACCGATTTGGCTGAAATTTTGTCCAGAGCATCAGGGCACCAAATAGAACCGAATAAGAGGGCGGCCCATCAAAAAATTTGAAGAAGTGTTTTTTGAGCCACCCTAATGTATACAGAGATGATAAGTGAGACCCTTGCTATTTCGTTTAAATCCCTGCACAGGCGTATTTCTCCGATGAGGAGGTGATGATCAGACGCGATATCGGCACTACGTTTATTCCGTACATCAAGAAGGCTCCGTTTCCATTTTCGGCTGATGCAGATGTGGTCGATTTGATTTTCTGTAAAGCCGTCACGGGAGACCCACGTGACCTTGTGAACCAGTCGATGAGGGAAGAGCGATCCCCCGATCACCATGTCGTTATTGCCATAAAATTCTGCGAACAGCTCTCCGTTTTCGCTCATTTCTCCGAGACCATGGCGTCCCATAATGCGCTCATGGTTCGAGTTGTCGGATCCGATCTTCGCATTGAAGTCGCCCAAACAGATCTTGATATCACCCTTCGGAATTCTATCTACGACGGCATTGAGTTGACTGTAGAAGTTCTCTTTGTCTTGCAGATCGGCAGCATCGGTTGGCGCATAACTTTGGATTATAGTAAGGTTTCGGACCCGTGTTCTAAATCTGGCAACGATTATCCTTCCACTTATAGGTTCCCACTTCATAAGCGCAGAGTGTGCCTGAGCGCTCAGTAGGAGGCCAACTCCGCGATGCCGGGGAGCGTGTTCACCTCGTAAACCAAAGTATAGCAGAACTTGTCCTGACGGCGTTCTGTGTTCTCCAAAGTTTGGCCAACGGACTTCACTCAGTCGCAGGATCTCAAGCTTCAAGCTTCATGCTTTGATTTTGATAGGATGAAAATGGGCGCTATGAGATTAAGTTAGAACGAGTAACCCTATCTCGAAAGACAATAAGAACTCTTCCTAAAAATAAGATTTTTTTTTATATAATAAAGAGGATATTCGGAATAAAAAAAATTAGGGTAGGAGCAATAAATAAACAAATAAATATAAAAATTTCCAAAAAAAAAATTAAAATTTTCAAGCTTTTCTAAAAAATAAAAGGATATTGGAAATTTTAAACATAAAAATTGCAATTTTTAACAAAGAATTTTTCATGTCATATAGTTAAAGTCAGCCATTTTTTCATTCAGTTTTCATTTAATGATTTTTTTAGTGGATAGTTTTTAACTTTATGTGAGTTTTTTAATTTTGTCTTAATTTTGATATTATTTATTGCTAATTATTGATGTAGGGGAACTGCTCCGATCTCCATCTCACTGTAGATTTATCCATCTCATCGCTAAACAAAGAAATACGGCACCAAATTCGTCGTTTCTTTTTGTCAACATGCGTGCTCACTGCTGAAAAAATCACAAAAATAATAAACAAACCAAATTCCTTTCCATTGCTTTGTTTTTGATGGGATGGAAATAGGAGCTATGAGATGAAGTGGCGAACCGTTCCCCTACCTACCTATTTATGGAAATTTTGTATATTTTTCAATGAAAAATTTTGATTGCTTTATGGAACATTCTTCTTTTTTAATTTACATGTTAACGTTTAAAACTGCTAATGTCTTTCTGGTTATTGGAAAATTTGCCCATGTTTATGTATATTTTGAATTATCTACAGAAAAAATATATTTATTCTTTGCTCCTACCTGATTTCTTTTTTTGCAATTTCCTATCTTCTACTGAAAATTTGTGCTTTTGTTAGGTTAATTTGATAATGCTGTCATTATGAAAACAAAAAAGTGCGAAAACGTGCCTCAGTTTTCGATACTCTGCATCACGATTTCTTCATAGAATATGAAAAGTAAGTATTCTGCAATTCAAAACGACGTAAATTCACACTTTTAAGTGTGTTTTCACACTACCCTACTAGATTATAGAAACAAATGAAAGGAAAAGTGATTGCTCAATGTATTACGGTTCGAAGTCATTTAATCGGCTTTCAATAGAAACGAGTTGACACTTTGCAACCACCGTTTCGCTCGTATAATAATTTAATTGAATAAAAAATTAAATGAATGATATGGTTTTAAATATAACTGGTTAAATTAACTCTATTTTTTAAAGTTTTGAATATATAGGTTACTTGCTTTGAGGTTAATTTTATGCATGTACAATAAGGTGGCTCAAAAAACACTTTTTCAATTTTTTTGATGGGCCGCCCTCTTATTCGGTTCTATTTGATGCCCTGATGCTCTGGACAAAATTTCAGCCAAATCGGTCAACGTTTGGGTGGTGCTAAACTCGTTGGAAGTTTATATGAAAAAATGTATGCAGAAACATCCAAAAACAGTGATTTGCAGTTGGACGGCACAATTTACGATCAAGAACCATGATACTCATTCAGTTTTTGTAAAATAAAATACAGAATGTTATGCTGAAAACCGCGAGAAGATTAGAGTTTATTACGCAAAGATATTAGCATTTTACTGGAGTGTTGTAGGGGTGAATTTATTTCATTTCAAAGGTAAAAGAAACGAAATTTGCTCAAACCCCACTGCAGAGAAATGCTAATAACTTAGCCGGGCAAACTCGAATCTTCTCGCGGTTTTCTGCATAACATTCTGTATTAAATTCTCCAAGATCTGAATGAGTATCATAGTTCTGCATCGTAAGTTGTGTAGTCCAGCTGCAATTTACTGTTTTTGGATGTTTCTGCATACATTTTTCCATATAAACTTCCAACGAGTTTAGCACTGGCCAAACGTTGACCGATTTGGCTGAAATTTTGTCCAGAGCATCAGTCCATCAAATAGAACCGAATAAGAGGGCGGCCCATCACAAAAATTGAACAAAGTTTTTCCCACACTAATTTGAGCCACCTAATGTACAAGCAAGCGTCTGGGAATGTTGGTAGCGGTGGGTAGGAAATCAGCCACTGCTTTCAATTCATTTTTAATAAATAATCTTCTTTGTCAAAAGTCAATTACACTTCAATTTTCATCTTCTGCGAAAAATTGCATTGCCATCGGATACATTTTTATTGTTCAAACGAAAAATGTAATGCGTCTGCATCTTTTCCATTTTTCACGACAATCCCCGAGAAACTTGTGGCATCGTTGTTTTCATTCAATAGGGTAAATCACTACTTGGGATGGGCCTATGGACCCGGTTCCCGGCTCACTGCACACTGCACAAAACTAATGATTTATACTGTTTAGAAGTCGTAGGCCTTTCAAAAAGTCTCCCATGTATTTTGCACAATACTCAATATTTTTCAATCACTTGCTTTACTCCTAATTGATCCAATTGTAGAAAATAAAAATGTAGATTTCAAAATTTCGTTCTCTGATGTCACACCACTGATACGAATGTTAATTTTAGTTTTTTATGAATTACTTAACCCTGCCCATGATTTTCACATGAAGAAATATCATATAAACCCGTCGGAAACTATAATGAACGTTTTCGCTGAAGGAATGAAGAAAATCCATCCAGCCGTTTTCGAGTTATGCGGATACGAACACAGACCATTTCATTTTTATTATATAGATTAGAATACATTTAAAAATGTATCCTCAAACAAAAGATATTTTAGTTACTAGATAAAGATTGTCGCTACTGTTCCCTTTGTTCTGCTGTCCGAAACATGTGTGGTACATACCAGAGTCTATTATATATAGAGTTACGCAAAGAGTGAAGCCAAATCTACCTATTGAACTGTCAAACCGTCTACCTATCGAGCAAAGTAAACAAATGCTTGTTGGTAAGGCGGAAGTATTGTTATTGACGATTAAAGGTTGCATGAAGAAGAAGAAGTCGAAGGATGATATTTGAAAAATATTGCACGGGGAAGCATACAGGAAGTTTTTAAAACTCTTCTTTAAAATTCTAGGAGCAATTTAATTAAAACGGTTAGCAGTACGGGGTTGGACTTTCCTTCTACTGCATAATAAACGCAATTTTTCGATTTCAAATTTTATTTTATGATATCATACTTGATACACAGTATAAGGAAAGTCCAACCCCGTACTGCTTTCCGTTTTTAATTAAATCGTTTCTAGAATTTTTGAGAAGAGTTTTAAAAAAAATTCCGTATGCTTCCCCGTGCAATATTTTTCTAATATCATCCTTCGACTTCTTCTTCTTCATGCAACCTTTAATCGCCAATCGCCTAATAATTTTTATGGTGAATTAAAACGCATGAAATGAAATGTATTAGATTTGTTCTAGAAACAGTTTCAAAAACTTCAATATACCCCCCCCAATAAAGTAGCAACAAGAAACTCACGTGTTTGCACTCTGTGGGTGACTTGGTTATAGAAATAAAAAGCTTTAGCAGTGAACACTCCCGTGAAGTCACTTTAAGGGTTGAACAAAAATGAAAGTTGCAAACACAATAACAAGAAGATTATTCAGAATAAGTGTAAGAAGATCCTCTTTGCGCAACTCTATATAATAGACTCTGGTACATACCTGTCAAATCGTATGGATTTTCCTTCTTTGACATTTAGCTCCCCTATCCTCGCCAGCAAAAGATGTTCCGGACAGCGACGACAGCGACAATCTTTATCTAGTAACTAAAATATCTTTTCTCAAACCGAACAAAAATTCAACTTCTAGCCGCACCGTGCTGCCAAAAGGCCAGGATTATGAAAATGATCCTTTATCGTTAATAGGAAAACTGTCTAATACGTTGACGCTATCTCTCGAATTCAAAAGGGGAAAACAATCTTGTTTTTAAGTGTTTGGAAGAAATTTGGATGAGTGAATATATTTTCTCATGCAAATAAAAATTATTATGAATAATACCATGTGGCGTCACGTTGTCGTGGAACGTGCATATTTTTGTTGACGTCGCATTTTCTATCGTCCCGAGAGAGAATGAGAGATTAAAATGTTGAGAGATTGAGTGAAATTATGCTTAGGTCGGGAACTGGTTTTATGATATGCCGGAATGGCAATCGCTATGACTGATATGAGTGCTGCACCTCGTTAAATTAAATCAAATAAAAGCTTTTTTGAACGATATTTAGCACGAATACCTATTTTTTAAGCAGAAGTGAACCCCAATACAGTCTTATACAGCCCATAAAATTCAGGAAAAGTTGCTTTCTGTCATAAATATCGATTGAATAATGCAGTCGTACGCATGTTAGGCCGGGAATGGGGTAAGAAACCCTACATATTATGCAGCCTGGAAAATATTTATGTGGAAATCGAGGCACCTCCGATATCCTAATCAGTAACTACAAAATTATGTTTCTACAACCTGCTCAACGAACCAACATTTTATATGAAGAAAGG
The DNA here is from genome assembly GCF_024139115.2 of Armigeres subalbatus. Lineage (NCBI taxonomy): Eukaryota > Metazoa > Arthropoda > Insecta > Diptera > Culicidae > Armigeres > Armigeres subalbatus. The sequence continues at coordinate 275,862,042 of NC_085140.1, forward strand.
GTTGACTACAAAAATAGCACTGTTGCGATCCCGCGCCGCCAGTTATTCTTCACAACAATACGCATTCTAGATAACCAACAGCTCATAACCAAATTCAGAACCTTGCGAGAAAATTTCATAGGATTCTTAGAATTTGTCATTCTCCAAACGGCCCGTTGTCTGTGGAATTCCGAATTCGCAGACTTTTCTTAAAGCTATGAATTGAATTCGAGTTTCTTATGCTTGCGAGGAACAGATTGAACATTCTTGGGCCTAGATTTACAAATCTTCTTCTTCCGATCTCCGTGCGGAACTCAGTTTGTTGTAAGAGGTGAGCGTATCTCGTGCGATGTTCATAAAGGGCAGCGTTGAAGGTCCAGTTATGATGAAGATTTACATTATTCACTACTTTATACATCGTAACTCCTGTTTGGAACGCATACAGTCCTAATATGGGTAGAATATTATTCTCCAGGGTGGTGTACAGCGTATTTGTTGGTTGTAGGAATGGAAGTTTATAAATAGCCTTAATGCACCAATTTTGTTGAATTTGTATTTCCTTGAGGTACGTATTATATGATATACCCCACACTAGACCTGTGCGCCGAAGTATTTGTGAACGGCCATTTTTACACCGGCGGCGGCGGCGTCGGCGGCGTCACGCCGTAAGCAATGTTCGGCGGCGGCGGCGGCCTGAATCGGCGTGAAGAATTTAGAGCTGAAAAAAAAATCAGCAAGGCATTTCATGCTTTTCATGAATTTAGGGTTTTTGTATAATTGCTAGCCATGGGGGGAACAGCCTAATAGCTATAGCTTGTATCTGCACAGCAAAAGTTTACATTACATCCTTCACTAGGACATTTTCGCATCACAGCACATGAGTTCATTGAGAAGTAAGTACTTCGGATATAAATCCAGAAATTCGTGTGAAAATTCCTCAAGATATTCCTCAGAAAATTCGAGAAAGGAATTCTAAGAATTAATTTAAAATTTCCCTAATGAATTCCTTCAGAACTTCCACCAAGAATTCCATTGAAAATTTATTAGGGTATTTCTCCGGAACTTCTTTCCGAAATTTCTTCAAAAGTTCCATCAGGAATTTCCTTCTACTTGAGGGATTTCTTCGGAAATTCATTCGAAAGTATTTTTAGGGATTCCTTTGAAAATTCATTTAAGAATTGAATACCCTTGGAAAATCCTTCAAGAAGTTCTATGAGAATACCTTCGTACACTGTTTTAGGAATACATTCGAAAATCCATTTAGGAGAAATCCTTCAGAAATTTCTAATAGAAAATCTTCCAGTACATAATTCATCAAAACATTTCGGAAACTCTAGGAAGTTATTTTTGGTATTCTTTCGAAATTTCCCTCTGGAATTTATTTGAAAAAAAAATCTTCAGGACTTTATTTCAAATTTCTTATAGAAATCCCTTTCGGATATTCCTTGAGCAAATCTTCCAGAAATTCCTGTAAACCTTCGAAAATTTCCTTTTAAATTACTTTACGAATTATTTCGGGAATCTCTTCAGAATTTCTATAAGGATTGGGAATTCTTCGGAAATTTTGTTTGTAAAATCCTTCTTCTTTTAAAACGTTTTAAGAGTTTTTTTTTTATTTGAAAATAAGTTTAACTCTCAAATACCTTTAGAAATTTCTCCAAATTCGAATTCTTTCCGGAACTATTCCTGCAGTAATTTTGTATGGTTTACTGAAGTAATTTCCTGAATACTTCCTGGAGGAAGTTCCAAAAGAATTTCTGAAAATATTACAAATGCCTTTCCGGAGGGGTTTCTGAAGGAATCCCTGGATAAATGTCCAAATTAGTTCTTGGTGGCTTTTCTGAAGAGATTATCGAAGAAATTCCTGAAGAAGTTTCCGACTCACTAACCGAAAAAGAACCTGAAAAGATTTTCAAACAGAAATTTAAAATGAGTTTCTGAAAGAATATTCGAAGGAATTCTGAAAGTAATTCACGAAGGAATTTTAAATGGATTTACCAAACAGCTATTGGAATTTACATAGAAATTCCTATATTTATCCTGGAATTTTTTAAAAAAAGCCGGACAGTAGTAAAACAAATTCAGTTTTGACTCTAGAATCAAAATTACATGCCAAGAAAAACTCCCAAAATATCGAGATTGCAGCGCTGGTAGCGACCAATGTCGTTCAAAATGGTGACTTTTTTTTTCCAAGTTCGTTTATTTGGTAGGCTCAGGCGTGTATAACACTTTACGGAGCCATGGTTCTTTGTGATATATACAATCAATATCATTTTATTATACAGTTAATAAGAGAGGGGAAGGAGCCAGCGTACTCGTGGTGACTCGAGGTTAGTTAACAATGTTCAAGGATGGACGGGGCTTAAGATTTGGAATAAGGAAATTTCAGCTTCTCATCCGGGCATTTGGCGTCAGTTACGATGTGGCGTGTCGTCGTGCTCGAGGAATGGTTCGACTGGGAGCATCTTCCGGATGGCAAGAGCTATGGAGCTCTACGGAACAAAAAGGCAGAGACTAAACAAAAATACGAGAAAGGCAAAAACTTTGAAAAAAGAAAAAAAACAAAATATTAAATTTTGATGTCAGAAGCACAAAGAAAACTATAAATGGCCTGCATATAGACAACATCACGATCTCCCAAAACACCTCGAACTTCCCTGAAGGGTTGTTTACCTCGGGCCACAAGGGTATCCAATAATTGCTCTCTGGAGGCGTCATTTTCCGAGCAGGACCAAACTACGTGATCGATGTCATCATAACCGGCTCCGCACCTACATAAGTTGCTATCGACAAGGTTTATTCTGTACAGATGTGCGTTTAGTGAATAGTGATTGGACATAAGTCTCGACATCACGCGAATGAAGCCTCGACTTAAGTCCTCACCTCTGAACCACGCTCGCCCAGAAACATTTGGAACTATGGAAAATAGCCACCGTCCAAGTTCATTTTGTGTCCAATTCCTTTGCCAACTTTGAAGAGTACTCTGACGGACTAATGGGAAAAACTCGTTGCTCGAGAATTGTCTATCATAAACCTCACCTTCCTGTGCGCCCACCTTTGCCAGCGAGTCTGCCTTCTCATTGCCGTAGATTGAGCAGTGAGATGGGACCCAAACAAAGGTAATCTTGAATGATCTTTCGACCAAAACACGCATCTGCTCTCTTATGTTTGTAAGAAAGTAAGATGCGTGCTTAACAGGTTTCATCGACCGGAGTGCCTCGATAGAACTAAGACTATCCGAGAAGATGAAATAATGGTCTACGGGCTGATTGGAAATTATCCCCAAAGCGAAGTTAATTGCTGCCAGCTCAGCAACATAAACCGAACACGGTTCCTGAAGTTTTTGGAAGGTGGTTGAAGTTACATTGAAAACACCGAAGCCAGTGGATCCGTTGATGCGAGAACCATCAGTGAAATATCTGTTGTTGCAATTGACATGTTCATATTTTTCAGAAAAAAGTGAGGGAATAGATATTTGTCGAAGATGATCTGGTATTCCTTGAATAGCATGTTTCATGGACAGATCGTATACAATTGAGGAACTGTCGTTGGTGAAGTGAACTCGAGGGGATTATAACACGGAAGACAAAGATCTGACGATATGTAGTTGAGATAAACTCTCAGGAATCTTGAACGACAAGTTAGTTCAAGCATATTATCGAAGTTATCTAGAACAAGTGTGTTACTTGTTCCACATTTGATGAGTATTCTAAGTGAGAGCTCCCAGTAACGGTGCTTTAAAGGAGTGACTCCAGCAAGCACCTCCAGGCTCATGTTATGCGTTGAATGCATGCAGCCAAGGGCAATACGCAAACAACGATACTGAATTCGTTCCAATTTGATCAGGTGGCAATCAGCTGCTGAGAGGAAGCAGAAGGAGCCATACTCTAAAACAGAGAGAATAGTCGTTCTATAGAGTTTGATGAGGTCTTCCGGGTGAGCACCCCACCATGTTCCGGAGATAGAACGTAGAAAATGGATCCTTTTCCGGCATTTTTGTATCAAATACTCAATGTGGAGCTTCCAGGTACATTTAGAATCAAACACGACCCCAAGGTATTTAGAAGATAAAGATTGGTTGATGTCATCATTCAACAGCTTGAGTTTCAGTTGAGCAGGATACCGCTTCTTAGTAAACACAACCAACTGAGTTTTTTGCGGTGAAAACTCGATCCCTAGATGTCTGGCCCAAACAGTCAGATTATCCAGGGTACTTTGCAATGGTCCTTGCAAGACAGCTGCACATGGACCTCTTAGAGACCACGGCATCATCTGCAAGTTGTCTGAGCGTGCATTGTCCTTCCAAACAATTGTCAATATCTTTAACATAGAAATTATAAAGCAAGGGACTTAAACACGAACCTTGGGGAAGGCCCATGTAGCTATTTCTGGAAGTTGTCAGAGTGCCAAGTGTGAAGTTCATTTGTTTTTCTGACAACAAATTGTACAAGAAATTATTCAAAATAACGGGTAATCCACTACTGTGCAGATTGCCTGACAGTACTTCTATGGAAACTGAATCAAAAGCGCCCTTAATGTCCAAGAATACTGAAGCCAATTGCTCCTTGTGCGCAAAGGCCAGTTGTATATCTGAAGAAAGCAACGCTAGACAATCGTTTGTTCCTTTCCCTTTTCGAAATCCAAACTGAGTATTTGAAAGCAATGCATTTTCTTCGACCCAATGGTCGACTCTTGAAAGGATCATTTTCTCCAATAATTTTCTCATGCATGATAGCATGGCAATCGGTCGGTATGAATTGTGATTAGACGCTGGTTTTCCAGGCTTTTGAATAGCTATTACTTTCACCTGTCGCCATTCAGGTGGCACAATGTTGTACTCCATGAAACAGTTGTACAGGTCAAGTAATCGTCTTTTGCGACATCTGGGAGGTTTTCAAGAATTTGATGTTATCGCATCCCGAAGCAGAGTTATTCGATGAAAGAAGAGACATAGAAAGTTCCAGCATTGAGAATGGTCTACCCAAAGAACCGGGATCAGTGACTGATTCTCGAAATAGCGGTTCTGCTGGTACGGAATCTGGACAGACCTTTTTTGCGAAGTTGAATATCCATCGATTGGAGTATTCTTCACTTTCGTTGGTGGAAATGCGGTTCCGCATGTTGCGGGCCGTTTTCCAAAGTGTTGTCATTGAGGTTTCTCGTGATAGTCCCTCGACAAAACGTCGCCAGTAGCTACGTTTTTTGCCTTGAGAAGATTTTGAGCTTTCTTTCGAGCCTCAAATACTCTTCAAAAGCTCGGACCTTCCGTGTTTACGGAAGGCCTTGAAAACATCAGATTTCTCAGAATACAACTTAGTACATTCATCATCCCATCCAGGAGTGGCTGGTCTTCTGATGACAGATGTACTTGGAACGCGTCGTTTCTGAGCTTCTAGTGCGCTTTTTGAATCAACTCAGTAAGGAATCGATATTCATCCAAAGGTGGAAGAGTATCAGTTGATTCAATACCAATTTTTACCGCCGATGCAAATTTTGGCCAGTCAATGTTTTTCGTGAGGTCGAAAGGAACATTAACTGGCTCAGATTGTTGATAGCTACTTTTAATTGTGGTAACTATCGGCATATGATCACTACCATGGGGATCTTGAATTACCTTCCACGTGCAATCTAATGATAGTGAATTTGAACATAAAGACAGATCAATACGGCTTTGTTGACCATTTGGTCCTATTCGAGTTACTTCACCAGTGTTCAAAATATTCAAATTGAAATCGTCACACAAATCATAGAAAATAGGCGCTCTATAATCGTCATACGTTTCGCCCCATCCAATACCATGTGCGTTCATATCACCCAATATCAATACTGGAGATGATAGGAGGGAGACTGCGCTCCAAAAATGTCGACGATTAATAGAGGCATTTGGAGGAATGTACACTGAAGCTATGCAAAGATCTTTATTCTTCACATTTACTTGGCATGCGACGATTTCTAAGCCGGGAACAGTTGGAATGGGAATTCTGTAGAAGGAGTAGCATTTTTTGATCCCCAAAAGAACGCCACCATAATGATCATCCCGATCTTGGCGAATAATGTTAAAATCGTGGAAGTTGATTTCATCTTCAGAAGAAAGCCATGTTTCACAGAGTGCAAATACATCGCAATCGGAATTGCGAATCAAAAACTTGAACACGTCTAATTTATTTTTCAGACTGTGACAGTTCCACTGCAGCACAGTGATTGTATCTTCGGTGTTGGCCGTATTATCCATCGAAAGATACAATTTCTTTTTTTACTTTCAACTGTTGGAATAAAGAGGTCAATGATTGGCCTCAATGAATTCGGAATATTGAACAAGTTCAAAAAACGGTCCACAAGGTCCTTAAAGGAGATCAATCCTCGCTTGGACGGAATACTTTTTCTAGAAGTGCGAATTTGTTTTTTTCTTTCGTTGATTCTCCTAGCCGGATGTTTCTTCGAAACATCGGATTTAGGCAATGGCGGGAATGTCTTACTGCAACTAGGATCAAACGAAGCAGTAGGGACAGATTGCTTCGGGATTTTAAATAAACCCCCATTACCTTCAGATTTTGGCAAGCTTTTATGGATGACTTTTGTTCTCTTACGGCGCGATCCAGGGAAGACGGTTTGCTTCCTCTTTTCGGGCACGTGTACCTCCGCAGAATCATCCATGTCGGCTGCGTCAGAGTCCAATTCGTCAATTGATATGGAATCATAATAATCACTTACACGAACGGTGGCTGAAGTAGCAGTCGATGCAGTGGCTGTGGCGGATGTGTCTTGCGACCTAACCATTTCCGCATACGACTGCTTGGAGCGCTGTACCAACGAGCGCTTCACTTTTTGGGTGCGCTTTTTGTACACCGGGCATTCTTGCAAACCATGGGGAGGGTTCAAACCATAATAAGCACATTTTGTTGCTTGTTGCTGGCAGGACTCCTCCCGGTGTCTTCTGAGCATTTGCCACAACGTGGTTTGTTGTCACAAAACTCGGCAGTGTGACCAAGTTGTTTGCAGTTGGTACAATTAAATACCCTTGGCACAAAAAGACGCACTGGAAACAACATATTTTCTATATCGACATACTTTGGAAGCATCGAACCGGCGAATGTCACCCGAAGCGAGCCTGACTTGGAATAAACCGTGGCTGCTGAATGCAATTCCTTGCAGTCCAGAATATCCACGGTAGATTGCAGGGCGTTCTGTAGGCGACCTTTCCCTGCAAGCACATCCTTGCAAGTCAAGCTCGCTGCGTTGATTACGCCTTCTATCTCGACCTCCGCGAGGGCACATAAACTAAATATTCAACATTGTACGCCCTGTCGCCAGCAATTTCATTCGCCACCTGGTATGTAGGTGCGGTGATGCGTAGTTTGTTCCTGTTGATTTGGCTGAATTCAAGCTTCGTAAAACGACGCGTCAAATCTCGTTTTATGCCCAGAAAATCTAGGCTCTTCACTTTCTGCCGAAAGTAAACAACCCAAGGCCCAGGCGAAGCCGCATGGTACAATCGTGTGCGCCCTGCATCTTTTGGAGGCCCATTGCCTTCCACAGTCTCTGTCTCCATTCTCACCCCGCAAGGTGGAAGGATGATTTTGCTTATGTTAACTTAAGACTAATAGCTAATCAGAAAAAAAAAACTTTAAAAAAAAACTAATTTTATTTATTCTATCAGTCCCACTCCGAATCAAGCAGATGGGAGAACAATAAAAACGTTTCTACTTATCTGCCCCTGCTGCTGTAGGTAGCAGCAGTAACAATAGCCTGCTTCACTGGCGTCGCCAGAAGCAGCTACTTCACTCGCCGACAGCGATCGCCTTGGATCCGTAGGTAGGCACCACACAATAGACTCGCACTACCGAACACAATCCGCGATGAGACACAGCACACACGTCTGGCTCGTTCGAACTATCGGCACGGAATGAAAATAGTGACTTTAGTGACCAATGCTGACGAAAAAAGGGACCAAATAGACCGTTTTCCATTTCACTAAACATATATTCATCTCATCGCAAAACAAACAAATACAGCACAATCTTCATTGTAACTTTTCACAAACATGTATGCTCACTGTTTAAAGATCAAAGAATCATTTCAAAATCTATTTTTTTTGTTAATGACATGTCTGAACAAGCAGTTTGTTCGGAATATCATACGGTGTGTGTCAAATTCAAAATCATTAAAAATTTTAAACATTCACGATTTTTAATATTTGAGTACCCAGAATTTATGCATTTTCAGTTTCAGATGTATATCATCTGAATATATTTTTAAAAATTCACAAGTATTGATACGTAATCAATAAACCGCCTCAAATCCCATTACCTTATTAGACACAGATGCAGATTTTAATATTTCGATTCATTTTATGTTACAAATTTTTTATATTTATTTGTAACAAAAAATGGAAAGCATGCATGTTTGCTTAAGGAATGCATTAATGGCCTTTCGACCAAACCCTTGCTCACTTTCGGTTTCCTCGAAACACTGGAAAGTATATCTAAAATTGAAAATATAAATCAATTGATACGAAATGAAATTTAATAGTTTTTGAAAAAAAATATAAAAACAACAAATCCCTGTGCGCATTCTGTTTGCATCACTTATAGTTTATAAACTATGATATGAAACTCTTTCAATAAATTATTGTCGAAAATCCCATAAGAACACCAAGTTGGCCAAGTTTCAAAGCGAATATTAAGTCACGAAGAAGTTTAAAGCAACTTTTGGACCAAAAGGCACTTAGCGGTCATTGTTTTCCGATCAGTCATTCAATTTCCGCCACGAACTCTAGGAATTGGCCAAAATTAAAATTAGCCAAGAGTTCCAAAATAGTTGAAAATAGTGACTTTAGTGATTTGGGCTCGAAAAAAACAGGCTTTTTAGTGACTTGCCAAAAATGTGACCAAGTCACTAAAAAGTGACCCGCTACCACGCCTCAGATTGCGGATATTCGAATATTCTCAAGAATTCCTTGAAAACTTACAGCAGGAGCTCCTTCGCAAATTTCTACATATTTTTTTTTGTGAATACCTTTAATAATTCTTTAGGAAATTTATTCGGTAAGTCATCAAGAAACTCATTCTAGTATACCTTCAAAAATTCCGTCAGGAACTCGATCGGGAATTTCTCCAGGAATTCCTTCAAAAAACCTCCACATATGAAACCATTTTTTCTTGAGATTTTTAAAGATCTCTCCTAAAATTAATTCTGGCAATGAGCAATTTTCAATGGAACTTCTAAAGGAATTACCGACATGCTTAAATTTCTTAAAGAATTTCTTTGGACATTGTAACTACTCGTCAATATATCAATAGCCAGGCCAGACCAGGACACAAGAGACTCTCCGGCAATCCCAGGGTCGGCTAACTACTGGGTAATCAAGGGTTTTTCGCGGTAAACAAAAACTAACAACACGGGAAGCTCACATTACTTGCACATATTTTATTTGTTCCTAATTGTGGCGTGTGCGTGTTGTTCTGTGTAATCAAATTGTGTGTTAATTTGTTAAGTGTATCCTAATTCTATCGATCGTACCGAAACATACCGCTGCTGCTGTTGATGACGGAGCCGAAATAGCCGGCACAGCGACTCCTGTCCAGCTGTGCGGCCAGAAATCTCGCCGGAATAGCGAGGCGAGCGGTTATGCGGACAATCGTTATCCGACGGGACCAGCGGGCGTTGCTGGACGATGGTGGGCAGGCGTCTTCCCTCGTAGGCGCGATCGGCCGGCCGTGGCTTAGCCACCTTGGACGGCCGAGAGGAATTCCTCGCCGACAATTAGGGCCTACGGCCCGAGGAATCGTCCGGTGAAGGACGTCACAATCCTTGACGGATTAGGCGCGGAAGCCTGAAGGCTTCGCGGGCCGAGCCGTGTGCTGGACGGAAAAGCAGTCCGAAAACGTCGTTGAAAAAGAGGTAGGAAAAGAGGTCCTAAAGGACCGATTGGTATTAAAACCGGGTTTTCCAGTGCACAGCGTTGAATTACCTGAACAGGTTTCCCCAATAATAAAATCTAGCTCCTGCTAGGAAGGGGGGGGGGGGGGGGTTCTCACACACTGTATCAACTGCACTTTTTAAAAACACTTCTTCAGCACACGGACGCCTGATATTAAAGAGGCCGAATTTGGGCAATGGCTCCTCTTTTAAAAGAAATTCCCTCCATATTTTCCCGCTATTTTCATTTCTGTTTCATCCAACATGACATTTGCACATCATGATGCCATGTTGGATTTTGGTAGCTTCCTCATGTAATTACAGCGGTACAATCCCTAACGTTTCTGTGGTAGCATCTACTGTTATTGCACAAGAAACGTGAAGGTTCCGAAACAACAACATAATGACAAAACAAAAATCCACAATTTGTAACCAAACGGTTACAACATTCCTCCAAGAATTCCTTCGGAATTTTCTCCAGGGATTCCTTCAGAAAATCTTCCAGACGGAGATAAATTCCGAAATTCCTCAAGACTCTAAGAATTTTCTTCAGGTACTCCTTCAGAACTTCCTTCAGAAATTATTTCAGGAAAACTAAGAATTTTCTTCGGGAATTGTTTATCAAAATAAATCGAAACCGTTATTTTTAGAGCAATTCTGGCTATTTAAGTACAAGGAGAGTGAAGGAAATGTTCAATTTGGTGGGTCACGTGCCCCATCGTGTTCCAGCTTCAGAAGCCAAGTTACCATTATTGCTTTCTGTAGCCAATAAGATCTTGGATGATCTAACATTTAACACGCCAATGCGGATAAACGTGACAGAGATAGAAGCAAACAAATCTGCTAAAGGTATAACAGCTATTTAATTAATGCCTGATAGGGTGCCTTGGTCCGGTAGATGCAAACGATCTGCATACTGGGATTTTTGTGTTGGCCTATCATCGGCGTGAAATACGAAATTCGGCGGCGTCGAGCCAACTGGCGTATGGCGCGCCGCCGACACCTTAACCGGCGTCGACGTACGTCAATAAGTGTCGGCGGCGGCGGCGTGGCGCGGCGGCGCACAGGTCTACCGCACACTGCTATACCATACTGGTATCGGCATTGTATGAAAGCAAAATACATCTTCAGTAGTACATGTTGTGGAACAAAGGATGACAGCTTCCGGATGATTCCACATAACGGTGAACAACTGGCTATCACTTGATATGGACGTCCCATTTCAAACGATTATCGATGTATACGCCCAAGTATTTAAAACTGGTTACTACTTCTATTTTCACTCCATTTATGATCAAATCTGGATAGCACGAAGTGTTGTGCATGCCAAATATCATAATTTTAGTTTTTTCCAAATTTAACGACAAGAGATTATTTTCAAGGTATTCCATCATTAAATGCAGATCATATGACATATCTTGGTACAACTTCGTACATATCGTTATCTGCTGTTAATGTTCGAAAAGGCGCATGATTGGAAATAAGGAATCGTCACTGTCGTTTAAACGGAGAAAATTCGAAAGCCTTAGCCGAATAGTTATTCTGATTACAGAAAACACCAATGATGATGATCTTCGTACACGCTTTCTTGATACTTGGAGGATTCAGCAACTCATCCAAGTAACAAGTGGTGGAACTCCTTCTCGTTCCGATAGCAGCTACCAACGCATCACTACACAAAATCTTCTTTCCGCAGTCGGGTCATCTTTGCCCTCATTCGGTTCAGCTTTGTTTCGTTCTGACACCACCGACCGAATTTAACGGCTCTGGTTTTCTTCCGATTTCACTCGTCGGGATCTATTGGAAGTTTTCGATCTTCAGGTGATAATGGCTAAATGTAAATACTCACTGTTTCATTTCAACTTTTCTCATAACAGAAAACACCAGTAAGCATTATCCCGCTTGTTCTTGTATTATTTTGTCACCATTTATAGAACCATTGACATACACTCGTTGACAGATCCAAAAATGTAGCACAAGTCCCAAAATGGTTAACTTATCTAATTTTCTTATTTTCATTTACAGAGTATTCATCGGAGGCAGAAAACTTCTTGTTACCCAATCAGAAATGGAAATTAATAGAGAATAATTTTACCTTGTTTCTTTATTTCTTTACAGAAGCTCATCTATCAAATGTTTACCGAAACAGGGGAAATAGACTTTAGCATCCACCAGAACTAACCGGAATTCACAGATTCTCATCGAAAACATAAACAAACGGCTGTTATCAGGGCCACTAATCTTTGATGAGGAAGAAAGAGCTTATACTGAGATTTTAGGAAGAGTGAAATATCAATGTTGATAAAGAGACACAAACTATGATGACAAATAACATCCATTTCGTATAGCTAAGTAGTCCTACGTCACTCGATTAGGCTGCACCTTTGAGTTTTTTCAAATGGGCCTGATTGATTTAAACTTTGATTTTTGGGATGGCAATTATGTCCCTAATTCAAACTATTTGGGTTAACTAATGTACCCAACAGAAAGTATAGAACTCAAATGCGTTGTGTAATTGTAGTTTGTGCAACTAGTTGCAAAAAGATTATTTTTTCAGCACGATCACATTAACAGACCATGGACAGGACATATAACACCCAGTGCACTATGGGGCGGCTCCATACAAGTAGGTGGCCGAAAATATTTTCATTTCATTTCTGCAATATTTCACACTTATATCGTAGATTATTGTCTAAAAGATGTGAAATACTTGTTTTGCAGGTCGTTATTACTTCTAAGGTCTCCAAACTCCCTGGAATACAGAATTTTGATCTCTATGGAATATATCACTTTTATCTACGAATGTCTCATGTACACAGCAGTCTATAGATGTGTATTTTATTGCAGCGCAGACCTGTAGAGTTCAAACTAGAAAATTGTATACTGTTTTTATGTGAATTGAGTTGTACAGATGTTCTAAGTTGCACAAGGACTCCGTCAAATACAGGCCATTGCATCTACATACGTAACAGGTTGTCTTTGTAGGATTTTTCAGATTGGTTCAGGCTCTTAACCCGTAAAACAAGTAAAGGGAATACAATATAAAGCTCTATTAAAGCTAAACGAACTCCATGCAATAAAAGCTTCAAGATATATAAGTATACTGCAACAACATTTATTTATTCATTATGTACATGAACATCCTCAACAAAATCATCATTTATTTCTTCAAGATCGATCAAAATATCTGCTATGGTATATTTTTCTGTACTCGAATCTGTTGTATTGCAAGAAGTTTCAGTCACTAAAAAACTTTGAACATCTTCTGGATATTCCAGATAAGATTTATTTTGAAGTCGCTTACCTAAGTTGAGAGAGCTTATCAAATGATCCGACGAGTTCATAGCACGAATGAAAACGTCATGTAAATTTTCTTCTCTTGAGGCTTTCCTGGCATGATGAGTCCGACTTTTTTTTAAGTGCTTGTGTTGACACTCAGCTGCTTCTTCAGCCAACATTCCAAGTGGTGCTGATGAATGAATTATTATATCCCCAACATGGGCAAGGACTTTATGTACCGTAGCAGGAATTTTATACCAATCATACAGCTGCAAATATAACCGGTAGGTTGCTTTACAATCACTGTCTACCTTTTCAGGATTCTGTGTCAAGCCATTCCTCATTATATGAGTCAAAGTAAGTTTTGGACCGGGATGCAACCTGCCATTTTTTCAAATTTCAAATGCAGATTTTTCAATTTTGTATGGAGTTGACTCTTTTTGCCTTTCTCGTACAACAAAGTTGTACCAGAAAGGCTTTCATTTCACTCCCAAAACTTACTTTTTATAGAGCGCTTGTAGACCCATAGTATTATATACCATTCGATTCAGCTCGACAAACTGAGCAAATGTCTGTCTGTCCGTGTGTGTGTCCGTGTGTGTGTGTGTGCGTATGTGTGTGCACATTGAAACATTAGCCATATATTCTAGTTCTAAACCCAAATCGATTTGGCTATAACTAGTTGCACTCGATGGTGATTGTTCTCTTCTTGTTCACTATTGAGTTTCATTATGATGGCACTTCTCAAAAAATAGTAAATATTCAAAGAGTTATGAGACATCATTATTTCGTATCAAATAAGCTATCGATTTTCTAGGTTATGTTCTCCCAAGACACAATTTATTCGAAACCGGCACACTGACAGCATAGAATACACAGCTTACACGGAAGAAAAAACTTCACAAAGAAACATAGAAACCCATTAATGAGTTAAAAAGTACCTATTTTAAGATTTCATGTATACACTGAAAATTCTCGTTTATTTTTTCAAAATGACCTAAGAAACATATTTTCATGAATGAATTTTAATATTGCGATCAACAGACCAATATGATAGCTTTTGATTGCAGTACACAAATTAATTCATGAATAAAAGGTGACATATGTTCTTTTTAAAAGTTAAGCGTCATTTCTGCCATTTCTTTCCCCTATGGGCCGATGTGAGCAGTGAGAAGTGAAAAGTGAGAAGTGAGAAGTGCGAAGTGAGGAGTGAAAAGTAAGAAGTAAGAAATGAAAAATGAGAAATGAAAAATCACCAGATGATCCGAAATGAAAACAAAAATGTTTTTCCAAATTCAATCTAGACTATCCTTTGAAAAGAGCTGAAATTTTTTTGCTAATATTTTCAGATGGATATAATATTAAACGACGCATCCCACAAAAAAGTGTTGTATGGGTGACCATCGCAACATCAGTAAAACTTTCTAGTGAAAATATTGGAAACAATCCAAATTGAGCCCCACACTGAAAAAAAATCAGTTTAAAAATTTTAAAGTCGATTTGCGAAAAAACGCCCTTTTTATTTAAATGAAATTTTGTCTCAAGATAGGTGATTATGTTCCTACCAACCGTCCATACATCGCAAGCTGGACACTCTTAAGGAAAAAAGTTTTTCTAACAAAAACTTTTTCTTGTCGGAATTATTTTCAGTGTATTTTCATCTGAAATTAAACCAATGAAAGCCATCGTTATAGAACCCCAAGCAAATCTCGCTTAACTTTTCAAAAGGACCTAAGTAACATTTTTTTCATGAATTAATTTGAATAGTGCAAACAACAGAACAACATGAAAGCTATTGATTGCACTATTCAAATTAATTCATGAAAAAAATGTTACTTAGGACCTTTTGAAAAGTTAAGCGAGAAATCTATTTTTATGATACATTGTCTAATTTAGTCACTAAATATAGTTTGTTTTTAAATTAAGAGTAATATCACAGATAACAGATATTGATGCTAGAACAAATTTTATTGAAAATCCTGTGTAAACTTTTGAATTGATATACGTTGGCCCACTACTGCCATCTACTCAACTGATTGCGGCAGTACCTAAGGATGCAGCTGAATTACAGCTGTCGAACGCAGCCAATGCATTTGACAGCCGCAATCGGGCTGCGTTTTCAATAACAATGATCCTTGCGCCATCTCCAATCGATTGCCAAACGCGGTCCCAATTTAAAATACATTTGAATTAACGGTTGCGGATGTTTACACACGTATGGGATGCCAGCCTCAATATCTGTTATCTGTGGTAATATTAAGAAGGGGTTTATATCTTCAAAAAAAATATTATATTCCATTATTAGCTTCTTTAGTTGCGACCAGTTACGACCAAAACATTGTACTCTGCCTGACTGTACAGGAATACTTAATATGAGTATATTATGTATACATATGTTAAATCCACCCCTTAAAGACACTGAAAAAATCAATTCCGTCAAGAAAAAGTTTTTGTTAGAAAATTTTTTTCCTTAAAAGTGCCCAGCTTGCAATGTATGGACGGTTGGTAGGGAACATAATTACCTATCTCCAGACAAAATTTCTTCCAAATCACATGGGTGTTTTTTGCAAATCGACTTTTAATTTTTAAATCGATTTTTTAGTGTAGGGTTCAATTTTGAGTTTTTCAAAAGTTTTATTAGAAAGTTTGACTGATTTTGTGATAGTCACCCATACAACACTTTTTTGTAGGATGGGTCGTTTTTCGATTATATCCATTTGAAAAAATCAGTAAAAACAAGTTTGACCCTTTTTCAAAAGATAGCCTGAATCAAATTTGAATAAACTAAGTATGCACTTTTCTTTTAACTGCACTTCTTAAATATTGACCAATAAATTTACAAAAGTCAACTCAAACAATCAGAACACTTGCAAGTTACCAAAAGTTCTATTTTGGCTTTACGCATTTTACTACATTTCCCGCATATCTTTTCAAAAGGACTTAAGTAATTTTGTTTCTTGAAATCTCGCTTAACTGTTCAAAAGGACGTAAGTACCTTTTTTTTCATGAATTAATTTCAATACTTCAATCAATAATGTTTTTCTCGAGATATTATAGCATTTTGCTCATTCACCTCTGCCTCGCTTAGTTGTGCGCCGCTAAGGTATTGTGTCATATTATGGTACTTTCCTCAATTTAAGTGTAGAATATTACATCACAAATTAAACAATTGCAATTACGACTAATATCCACTTAAACAATATCCCGAACGCAACACAGGCGAAAGAAAAGCAAAAACTACTAAACCTCGAACAATTTCACTTAAAAATATCTTTTCGTAAAGGGACGACAATATGCTACATACCTTACAAGCGAATGTGGAAAAGCTTACCGAAAGCTCACATCTATTTGACATTGGTTTATTTACTTTTTGCATGGCGCACAACTCGGCGCATGGGACCCGGCGCGTAACTGGTGAGCCAGTATGCTAATTTTAGAAAAGAATCGCAATAGCTTTCATGTTGTTCTGTTGATTGCAGTACTCAAATTAATTCATGAAAAAAATGTTACTTAGGTCCTTTTGATAAATTATGCGAGATCTATAGTACAGCAGAAAGTCCATTGCTGATAAACGTTCATTTCGAACAACAACACCGCAGATTGCTGGTTAATTTTTTTTTGACATATACTCTGTCTCGCTCAAACCAACAGCGAATAATCTAGCGACTACTTTAACGAACTATTTAAGGAACAGCTACTTTAACCGACCGTGTCCATTTAGCAAGTACGGTGTTGAACATAATCTGGAGATTAAAATAACACTTAATAAAGTTTAAAAAAAACTTAGCAAGTAACCGCACAATATTGAGTAAAACAAATTAAGGGTGTAGCATTTCTGCATGCGGTGAATAAATTTCGCACCGTGTATATAACTGACAGCATGAATGTTTGTGTTGCTTCTTTCGTGCTTTATTGATGATGCTAACCTCTCAAGCAAAGTTTTCCAAAGCTTCAAATGTGGAACACGAAAACTAATGGACGAACACACACGCGCTAGAGACCCGAAGCCGATGACTTCATCCGCTCGCCTCAACACAGCTGTAAAAGTTTCGTCGTTGGAAATAAAAATCGCATACCTACGTACATGCTTTCTCGTGCGCTCGTTACGTTTGCTGCCATTTTGTTTCATGCTTTGGAAGGAAAGAAGAGGCGTGTCATTAACCCTTTATAAGCAGGGTTGCCACATATACAGATTATTCTGTATTTTACAGATTTTTGGGGTAGAGCGGTGACCAAGAATCTATATATACAGATATACAGATTTTCAGCTAAATTACAGATTTTACAGATTTCCTGAAGAGTTAAGTACTTATATAAATAATTACTATTAATAAATATTTGTTTTCTATGAGGTTTGAGGATTATAAATTTATATTCTTCGCCAAACTGATCTTATTGAAGGCTATTCTCAAATTAGCAAAATCTTAATTTAAAGAGAAAGAACATGTTGACTCTAGTTTTACTTTTTATTAACAGTTCATGCGAATCAATGATTTTGAAACCAGACTATGCACCGTAAAAAGTGTTCAGACTATATTTGATTACAGGGGTCTCAGAAAAAGCTCAAGCAATAATTAAAGAAAATCAGATCTAGCCTTTTTCACATATCCAGAAACAATTATTCAGTAGTTCTGTTTAGTGGGTTTAGTGTGACTAAGCAATGTGGTTGGTCCACTAAAGCTGTTGCGTATATGGCTACAACAGTTAATGACGGAATTTTGACAGATTCTATTCACATATTATTGAATTTACATCTTTTTCAACACAAAGTTTACTCAAAAACCTTTTTGATTGGGTTTAGATGGATACAGATTTTTTGGCTTGAGATACAGATATGAAGATTTCTTGGAGAAAATATACAGATTTAAATGTGGCAACCCTGTTTATAAGGCAGACGAATCTAAACAATAAATTAACAAAAACAACAATAGGACACAATGTTGACATGGTATTAAACTCAAATGTATGTTTGTTATACATTAAACAGTTCAGAAACATTGAAAAATTGGTGGCAATATAGTTGCCACTGCTTGCCAAGCGGTAAAACATTGGTGGCAATATAGTTGCCACTGCCCGCGAAGCGGGACAACATTGGTGGCAATATAGTTGCCACTGCCCGGCAAGCGGGAAAACAGGCAACAACAAAAATATAAAAAGATTTTTAAAAATTTGGTTTTACGTAGAATCAGTCAAATAAAGGTACGTTACATTTTTTGGTGAAGAGTCCTAGTCAGAAAACGCATAATAAGTGAAAAAAAATTTTTTCGCGTTTTTTCTCCCAAGGGGGGACCATTGGGAAAAAAACACAATTTCGTCAAAAATCCAAAAACCAAATATACAGAAAGGCAAAGCTTTTTTCACGCTAATCACGTAGTAATCTAACTCAGGAGATTCAAAATAATTGATACCAACGGGAAAAAATATATCTTTGTCGTTTTTTTAACGAATTATAACTGAAAATCCTTCTTCCACTCGAAACTTACGATCTGTTCGTAAAAAAACTGTTCTCAAATTGACATTTCAATTTTTTTTATGGCTCAAATTCATCTGGAGTGTTACTAGGAAGCAAATAAAGTCACTACATGTGAAATAATAAGTAGAGCTCTTGTTAATAAATAGAAAAACATATTATTTGTTGGTGGCAATATAGTTGCCACTGCCTTATAAAGGGTTAAGGCTAACTGCTTTTTGGTTTGGGTGGTTTGGTTGGTTTGGGTGGAATGATGGTGTAGTTTGGGCATATGGGTGATTTGAACATAACGTTCGTTTTCATACACCTCCTTATTTCCATATTATGCGGCTTTTTTTTTCATTTATATTTATGTGAATTGTTGGTTTCATTTTCACAAATGTACTTGTTCAATTATTACACAAACGGATGCAAAATCAATGTATGACATACAACTATGTAGTATTATTGAACTTTAATATTACATTGGTGAAAAACACTACGTGGGAATCAGGAAAGTTGAAACATATCGAATTTTAATCCATATGTATTTTTCAAAACGCGCCGTTGCGCTAATCATTGTATTTACTATCGCTAAGCATTAGACTACTGCACGATCGCATATTTGTAACATATGCATTTTTTCCTTTCTCGTACAACAAAGTTGTACCGAAAGGCTATATGATTGCTAAAAAAAAACTTGATAGAAGGCCCGGAGACCCATAGTGTTATATACCGATCGACTCAGCTCGACAAACTGAGGTGACGTCTGTTTTTTTGTATATGTGTGTGTGTATGTCAAGACAAAATTTTCAAAACGACTTATCTGCTTTTGTAAACAAAGATTCAAACGACGATTTGACGAATCTGATAGCTCTCCCACGCAAACCAACACCATCAATAGGTAGCGGAATCCTTCATCTACTTATTGATGATGTTGGTTCGCGTGGGAGAGCTATTAGATTCGTCAAATCCTCGTTTGAATCTTTGTTTACAAAAGCAGATAAGTCGTTTTGAAAATTTTGTCTTGATGCGTACAAATTTTGTAGGCACACTTTTTAGAACTTAGAATTATCCGATTTACTCGCAACAAGTTGCATTCGACGGGGAATTGTTTGCTATTGGAAATGGGCCCGATCATTGCTTTTCGGAATTATTGAAAAAACATTGTTTTTTCCCCAAAGGTCCCCTTGAAAATTCAAAGAACAATTTTTTTTGAATGGTGGCAAGGCAAAAATATTAAAAATGATCGAAAAATGTGATCTATTCCCCTAAAGAGCTTTTTTGACCTTTCTAATGTGATTTTTTCAATATATTTTATAATGCACGAGAAAGGCATCATAACTGCTAGGTGGATTAATCTGGGTTTTTGTTTATCCACAGCGAAGCTTTGGCAGATATATTCCAAAGCTTTTTCAACGCGATCTACCTGACGTCCCTCGTGAGCTCTAAATATTTCAATGAGTTGCCTATAATTCATGATTCACCAAATAATAAGTACAAACACTTCACACGATTTACCTTCGCAATCACAGCTCACTATGCACTCAGATAGACATTCATAAATGTTCTGTTTATTTATTTCACCTAGGTACATACCAATAATTATCGAAAGATGTCCTTAGGTACAGACATTTTTGCTTCTTGTATTCACATATTGGATTTTAATTAATATCAAAATTTTACTTTTTATGAAATAATTTCAAATGAAGCGTAACGAAGAGTATTTTCGTAACCCTCAAGAGTATATTTTTTCATATTTATTTGCTTGATACTTGATAGATAATGAGTTGCCTCCTCTTGGTGAGCCTACGCCAAATGGAGTATCATATAGCTGCATAAGCTATCGTGTACACGGCCTACCACGAAGCCTACGATACTTTTCGTGTTATCTACTATCTCTATTTTAACTGTTCTTGATGCTCTTTTGTAATACGCATGGGATTTGTATCCAGCCCATCACAGTCTGCCGTGTATTATGAGAATAATTACATTTAATGTTTCAAAATTAATGACTTTTTTTCGAAAAAGTGATCGGAATCGCAGATTTGCAGCCATAAGTAGCTGGAATTTGTTTTAATGCCTTCTGGGAGGTCCAAAGAAAGTCGTAGTGGTAGTCGCTAAGCGAAACTTTGAGAAACTTTTTTTGTATGGAACTTTTTGTATGAAAAAAAAAATTTTTTTTTCTTCGGGTCATTTTCCGATGTTTCACTACCTATTTTCCCGTTCTTCGCAAGTCCATGAAACAAGCTTTCAGAAACTTTTTAAAGAGTTGGAAAAGAGCTACTGTAGCCGAAGATATTGACAGTTGAATAATGCATTGATTTTTCAAGAACTAAAAAGTGTCTGGCTCTAATGCCTATATATTGATGACCATATGGCTTAGATTGCTGGTATTCTGGCGTTTAATGCTTTAGCATTAGCTTTTAGTAGGTCAACTTAAATTACAAATCCGAGAAAGCCGGTTTTCGATTTTCGGCCAACTGATTCGCCATAGTGCAGTGGTGTGGAGAACACCCGGTGGAGAATTTTTCGATCACGAAAAGTTTCCTCCTTACCGGGGTGGGAATCGAACCCACACTCCATAGCCCATCCCGAGTAGACGAAAATAGCTCAATAATATCAAATGTTGATAAGATAGCAAAATGAGATATGAACCTGATTGATATAAGTGATAAAAGATCAGACGATAATATCAATATTTTGCACTAAAATATCATGAGGAGATAAAGTTATGCTATTTGTAATAAGGGATGAACATCATGTGCCATTAGTTTGTTCTTATCCATAGCATATCTTAATATTTAAATGATATTTCGGTCCAAAATTTTGATATTGTTGCCTGTTCTTTTATCTCTTATATCAATCAAGTCCATATCATGTTTTGTCATTCTGTTCATGGCCTCTGCCCGGGATGCGTCTAGATGATTGACGTCGCTAACCGCACGGCCATGAAGCCCATACTAATGGGCTTTAATATGATAAATTCGTACCGAAATTGTACAGTCTAATTTACTCCACATGATCATTCTTGCCTACTTGCTGCAGAGAACAATCAGATTCCACGTTAACGTGCCACATTACATAGCTCGACAAGCCATGAACCGATAGACGAACTTGTCTTTGGGAAATTTTGGTGTCACGTCCTTTAAACTATTTCAATATGGAATCATAAATATATTGTTACAATATTGTTGTTGATGGAAGATTGATTTATTTTATCGATATTTTACTTGTTTACGCTATATTTCCAGAGAATTAAATTTTCCGTCGCTTATCATTTAAGGAACTTATTTTTTATATACTCCTTGTTTGGTTTATAGTCTTAATCACTTTGCAGATTTTATAATGTACCAGTGCAGTGCTCTGAAAGAGTTAGAGGATGGTAGGATTTACTAATGTTGGGATACTATGGTTATACTGGATAATATGGTTAGATACTATGGTTAGATACTATGGGATAATGTTGGGATACTATGGTGGAGATTCCGTCGCATACATTTTCATTACCGTCGTGCAGGGTTTCTTTGGTCTCCGAGGCTTATTTGAATTTTAGATTGTCCAATATTCTGAAAACTCAGATGTGAACGTGTACATTATGTAGAAGATTTTGATTTGTAAAATGTATTGGAGGTAACCACTTTCCCTTTTCGATGGGACTCTAACCCACGACCCTCACATCTGAGTATTCAAAACACTGTATAATTAATGTCTAAGTCGGGTAGTTTAATACCCGGAACATATCAATTAACTTTGATAAAACCACAGACAAACAGACGTAACACTAAGGAAATTCCCATCGACCATGAGCTCAACGGTCGTTTTAAATTCAACTGCTTGCGAGTTTCACGTTCAGGGGCGCGCGCATCGTATACCTTTGAATTTGACATCTCACACTAGCGCCTTCTGTTGACATTGTCGTACTAAACTTTGTTTCGTACAACATGCACGTTAGGTGGTGGTAAAATAGCTGGGCGATGGATTTTAAAACAAATTGTTCTAACTATTACGTCTGTTTGTCTGTGATAAAACTGTCCAATAATGTTAACGTAAAATTCATCCAATCAAACCGAAACCCGATTGACCGTAGTTGTCAAAAAAAGCCCCACACGACGGTGTTGAAGGGAATTATTTTCAAGTTCACCTAACCCTCGCATTTAATATCGTTGGACACGCATCCAATTTTGATCGTGTTTCACTTTTTTATTGTTATTGATTCAGTATTTTGCATTACAAGCATTCACGACCGGATCATGCGTTCCGTCAAGCACTTTAATGCAGGTATGCCTCAATATCGAGTCGATTATTGACGGCACATTCAGTGTTATTTCCAGCCATGCGCATCGTTTATTATAGGTAAGTGCATATACCTATTGCAGTTGTTCGAAGTGATGGGAATGGTGATGACGAGTGACATTGATTGTGTCGCAGCAGGACACACGCCGGAATGCATCAATCGGCTTTGCGGCGACTAAAATGCATCGGATGTGACTGATTCGCGAACACGAGCTCACGACAATAAAATGCATATGAACTGGAGATTGCAATGATGATGTAAGGAACGAACCCGATATCGTTTACCGGTCATATTTAGTGCGGTATAGACATATGCGTTGATGAATTCTTATGCAGCCTTCGAAATAAAAAAAAATCTATACAAAAACCTAATTCATACACTTAGTTCTGCCATAATAATCATAATTCCGCCTTCCCGTATAGTTGGTCAGAAACTAACTTCATTAAAAAAAATCGTCATAAATATGGAATGGATAACATATGGTACCTATTTAGTCTTATGAGAATAATGAATGAAGTAAAATCCTTCTTATTCGGTGTCTACGATTTCTAGGACGGCATTGGTTCAAAAACCGCTTTACACGGCTGTTTAAAAAAATCCCATACATGTTTTTTGGAAGATTGCTACGTTGTGCATGATTTGGCGATAGATCATAACACTGTTTTTACACGGATCTTTGAATTTTGATCTTGAAACTGTTTTTACATGGAACGCATCCTCCGTGTAAAAACATAATCGGCTGTAGTTTGCTGGACCTGTGTTTGAAAACCTCTTGCCTATTGTTCAAACATGAGGAATTTATTATTTTGACACATTAAATTGAAAAAAAAAAATGATAACTTGAAAAAGGCTGCGTGATTTTTTATGCAAATACTTATTTGGAGACTATGAAGAAGACATCACAATAAGGCTTGTTTTTTATTTCAAACAGTTATGAAGAATCCGCAATCATAGCTCTTTAATCTCACAAACAAAAATAACTGGCCAATTCTATGCTAATTTAACGGCGTACCATTTATCATCGCTGCGCGCAAAAATGCAACACTTCTGGACGGGAATACATCAACTTTTAAATACTACGGTTACAGTAAATATTTCCATCCGGATTCTAATTTCGATCATACGCTCAGAATGCTATCAATGTGGCATTCTTTTGTTACAAACCCAATGCTTTGGAACTTTTGGCGATAAATTGCAGCTATAGCGAAAATAATTTACTTTCAACAAACTTGGAACCCCATAATGAGATTTGGACCCTCGACGGAGACACCAGCCCTAACCCTACGAGCTACCATTGTGGGCAGTACCTACGTACGTAAAACAAATTTCGTATTGCATCGCAGCCACCAAAGTTTATGAATGTTTGGCGTTTTGAAACCATGAAACTCGCGCACCACAGCCAGCAGCAGTTGACTGGCAAGTTTGCTAATTTATGATTAGAGCCTTCTGCGTCGTGATTGGAATGTGAACGACCGGCATTTGTGAGCGGTCACGTGCAGATGAGAAGCACCAAGATATCAAGCCCGTCGTGCGTCGTGCCCCTTCGCTGACTTGACCTGCTACTGTTTCTCTCAGAAGGAGAAACAAATCGGCATTGAGAATACGGATCGAATTCCATCCACCGTTAACGTCGCGGCGTCGCCTACACCGTATTGTGGTGAAACAAAACGATAAGCCAATAAAACCGTTGCAAACTCGTTTGAAGATGGTGACTGTCATCACACCTGTTTCAAAATCGATTTCCACTATCAATTATCACAGACGACGCTATGGATGTGATAGGGAGAATGCCTCAGTTATAGTAATTTCATCTGCTTCACAAAGTTTTATACCAATCAGATGCGGTACTGCAATCACGTTATTGATTTGTCTGGTTTCTGATTACTATATTAGTTTTTCAATACATATGTCAACTAAAATTCGAAACACTTCGGTGATGTTTAACAGCCAGAAAATCTGTCTCGTAGCTTATTTTCGAATACAAATGTTTAGATTTATCACTCTGCCTCTGTTACCGGAACATCCACCCTATATAAACAAGGCTGTTTTGAACTCGACAATGAATGGTAGGGAGGATGAACACAGTCACAATCAGCCTTCCTTCACCATCGAATTGTAATCTGCACGACTCCAATGTCACGCAGAAACAGACAATTTGCATAAGTAATTAAGTTCCGGATCGTATATTGCATGAAGTCATTTAGCACTCTAGTGGTATTTAGTGCAGCGCGACAATCACGATAACCGATCAAAATTGTTGTTTAACTAATTTGGCTAAACTGAAGTGTGATTCTTCAGCGTCACTGAGAGCAAATAGTGGAAAGTTTTAGAGTTTCGTCTATTCATCGTTACAATTTAGTGTTCAGATCAAATACATCACCTCATGACGAATTCAATACAATTCCATTTAATTCCATCACCTCGTATTACTTTTACATATACGTATTTCGACCTCAACTGTAAGGTCGTCTTCAGTGTCTCGTACTTGACTGTTAACCCAAGTCGAGTCAAGTACGAGACACTGAAGACGACCTTACAGTTGAGGTTGAAAAACGTTTATGTAAAAGTAATACGAGGTGGTGGAATTGAATGGAATTGTACTAAACTCGTCTTATGATAGTGAAAACATTCCACTAAAAAAGAGCTAAATAATTTTCTTGATTAACGGTGGAAAGTACAATTCTCGAAATTTACATAGTAAATACTTCGAAATTTCCATTTCCAATTGAAATTTGTACACGAAAATTTTAGGAATTTCCACAGTTAGTTCATCGAAATTTCCACGGGAGATTCTTGGAAAATGTGATGTATCATTCGATCAATTTAATGTGATTTTCTCGTCACATTTTATAACGTTAGAAGAAGGTACTTTCGCCATCAGGTGGATTGCTGAGGATTGACGGATTAAAAACATTTGTTATGTTATGTTGAAATGCTATATTCTTGAAATTCATTTTCCAAAACATTTCTTTAATATTTATACATTTAGAATATTGCGCCCTGCAACATGACTTGCGAATCTACATGGAAAAATCACATGTTTACGAGCTAAAACAGAACATGACAACAGCACATTCCAGAGCTAAATAAACGATAATTGAGTCATCAACTTAGATGTTCGCAAAATTGTTATGCCATAAACTGATAACAATGCAAATTATTTATCCGCGTGGAATCGTTAATGTCTTAATCGATGTTGTTACCAATGAAACTGAGGTTTCTTAACAGTTCACAAGATAACCCAAGTGGGCCACCCCAATAACATTCAGGTTTTATGCATTGGCGTAACTACATGGCTTTAGCTCCATCTAGAATCAAATAAGCTCCCCCTAGAATTTTTCCCACTTTTCATAAATATTGCTCATATCTAGCTCTCTGGTCATATAAAGGCGTAACTGTAAGCAATTTTCATCATTTCTCTCTACGAGCAAGTTGAATCTATTTTATCAATTTTTCAAACTTTGAACAATTGTTATATGTTGCGATAGGAATGCTGAATCCGAAGGATATCATTACTTGAGGAAGTTTAAGTAGGAACAGTGATTTTATGCTGATTCATTGCTGATTGAATGCATAATAAATAGGAGTAACAGACTGAAAATAACCAACACCATTTCTGAGATTTTGATTGAATAATGAAAATTCAAGGGAAATACTGAATTTTTATATTTATTTAGACTGCATAAAATTTCGGGCAAATTGTCTTAGGTAGTTTCAAAGAGAAACAGGATGGTTAGACTACCGGAATATGTCTAACAAACCCTGATTTTCAATGGATTTTTTAACAAATGGTCAATTCTTTAATATTTTAAAGTTATTTCCAGAGCTTTGTGAGTATTTTTTTACTAAGCCGAACGTAGGATCTTTAGCTTTCTAACATGATCTAAAAGGTGCCTGACCTTTCTAGAAGGAATTTCAAGGCATCTCCAGAGAATTCAAGGAGAGGTAATTTAAATTTAAATGTGAAAGAACTTTTAATACTTTCGTATGGATTTATAAAACGGCAAAGAATTCTTTTGATTTGTTAAGTTCCTACGGTTTTGAAACCGTACCAAAGTTTTCGAGAGTCCTCAGACATCTCTAGATTTTTTATGTTAGGGGTGAACCTCAATGAACATTATTTGTAATGTCTGAAACTTGATTATGCATATGTACAACATGTGATAGATTTAGTTCGGAAAAGGTATTGGAGGGTAACCGCCCCTTCGGTGGGGTTTGATCCCACGACCCCAGTTCGCATGACAGGTGCTTTCCCTACTAAGCTACGAAGGACCTCCGTCGTCCACCGCAGCTTAGCGGGTACTGATGAAACCAAATTCCCAGCACCGGGTACCAGCCGATCTCTCGCAATACATTTTCAGAACTAACTCTCTCAAATGTATTTTTGTACACATGTCAACCAAGTAGGATGAGTATTTAGTATTGTTCGGCTCCTACACACTTGCTTCATCAGCAACGGCGCTCAATGAAGTAGGGTTGTGTGAGGTTGTGCCAATTTGGTCGTCAGATCCCAACCCGACCACACACAAGCGAAGAGAGATCGCCACTCGAGATCAGTACATTCAAAGTTAATTGCCTATATGCGGTGGACGACGAAGGTCCTTCGTAGCTTAGTAGGGAAAGCACCTGTCATGCGAACTGGGGTCGTGGGATCAAACCCCACCGAAGGAGCGGTTACCCTCCAATACCTTTTCCGAACTAAATCTATCACATGTTGTACATATGCATAATCAAGTTTCAGACATAGTAATTAATTTCCACACCGGGTGGCTTAATACCCGGCATATAGGCAATTAACTTTGAATGTACTATTATTTGTAATGTTCAAGTCGTCAATGGATGTGTTGAAATAGTTGTAGGTCAGTTGACGAACAGTATACATGAGTTGGGGTCGTGTTGAGGGTGTTTCGACTGTAAAGATAAAAAATAAGCCCCCACCCCAGAACTTCTCGTTAGTTACGCCAATGCACAATGGGGAAATCCGATTTCAAAGGTGGTAAAAATTGATAACTTTCTTCACGAACAACTTACAGAAGAGATCAAGAGCTTATTCGAAAGAGATTTTTGCAAAGAATTCAGTGAGTGCTGTTTCATGGACGTGGAACGTTTCTGTATGTAATTATCGAGCTCGTTTTGGCCTAATGCCCCATATATCGCGAGTTTCCAAACTATTTGTTATTTTATCTTTAAGACATTGTTCTAAAATTGTGTTTATCTCTTCACATCCACTGATCCACTGAAGGGCACTAAATATATTTTGTTGGTAAAAGTTCGAAATTTAAGGGATTTTGGGGTCAAATAAGCATCAAAGTGCATTTTATGTGCAATTTTCATGTATTCTGTAAAAAATAGTATTATTTACAGATAAGTGTTGATATTATTGTCTCAAAGTGTTGAACAGATATTGACAAATGTTTGCCGAACAAAAATTAAAGAAATAAATCGTTTCACAAATGTTTTATTTGGTTATTTATTGAGTAAAAAACGATTTTTAAAAACTTTTGAATAGCACCGATGCCAAACATTTCCAAACCATACCCGATAGCACAACTAGACAAGAATAGTCATATATTATGAGTCTTGATGTGATCATAGATAGGAGGTGATGGGAGATACTCTTTTTTCTTACCTTTTTGCCCAAATTCCCCTATGAAATATTATAGCTCAATGATTCTGAGCAAGGAAATGATGTAGTAATGTTAATTTAATTGGTATTTTCCAATGATATAATAAAAATAACAAATAATTATATAATTCATTAAAAATATTGAATTATAGGGGATTTAGGGGTCCTACAGCTCATTTAATGTAATTTTGTATACAAAATAGGATAACTTTTCTCACGAGCGACTCACAGATAAGGTTAAGGGCTTATTCGAAAGCGAATTTTCCAAGAAATTCAGTGAGTGGTGTTTTATTGACATGAGACGCTTCTGTACGTAGTTATTGAGCTGGTTTTGCCCCAATGTCCCATACATCACAGTTTATCATATTTTTCGTGCTTTTATCTTCCAAGTATTGTACTAAAGATGTGTTCTTCTCTTTAGAACAATGTCTTAAAGATAAAATGACAAATAGTTTGGAAACTCGCGATATATGGGGCATTAGGGCAAAACGAGCTCGATAATTACATACAGAAGCGTTCCACGTCCAAACAGCACTCACTGAATTCTTTGCAAAATTCTCTTTCGAATAAGCTCTTGATCTCTTCTGTAAGTTGTTCGTGAAGAAAGTTATCAAGTTTTTCCACCTTTGAAATTGGATTTCCCCATTGTGCAATGGTTTTATGCTGGGTGCCATGTCATGTAGAACAAATAATGGTTTTCATGACCGTTATAAAACTAAAATAGTAGTTTGTGCAACTAGTTGCCAAAAGATGATTTTTTTCAGCACGAGTTGTACGTTGTACGATAAATACTACGAGTGCTGAAAAACGATTCCAAAGACAAACTTCCCATGGCACCTATGAGAGGTCGTAGAGTTCTCTGCATATTTCTTGAGTAGGTGTCCAACTAACCATCCTTCCTCTTCCTCAGCATTCGCAAGGACGTGGCCAGGACAGATCTCGACTATTGGAGAGTACATTGCTTCCATCTAAGAGATAGTGATTCGTCCCAAATCAATATCTGTAGTAACGGATGAAAGTAATGCTACTTTCATACAATAGTCTTGACTTTTATTCTCATACAATAGCCTTGGCTTGTACCACCTGTTTGTTCTAATGCTGGTTTTTCATTATAGCACCGAAATGAGTGCTATAATGGATATTATGCAACCCATTTGAGTTGCATAAAGTTCATTAAAGCATCCATTGCATTGGTATGGAAAAGTAGGCCGTTTTATCACTCAAACGCCAGCTGTAAACCAGGTATTTTGATCGGGAATTGTAAAAATGTTATTTGGGCAGGAACCCATAAAATATAATATCCATCATTGTTTTGTAAAATCATGATGTTTGAGGTACGACCTATTTTGACGCAATTTAGGAAATGGCCATTCCGGAGGTCCCACGGATTATGGCCGGATTGAACCGAGGTGGCCCAGGAGCCCTGAAATATCATTCCGATCATTGCTTTGGGAAATCTTAAAGTTTGAGGTGTCACACGACCTGTTTTGACTTAAATTTGTGAATGGTCCCTTTTTCCGGGGACAACTGACCTCAACGGATTCTGAAATAATTCTGGAACCGTACTGAGGATTGACCAAAATCTAGTATGAATCAAAACTTGGGATCCATCCGGATCAATGCAACTTATTACGAAGGAGTCGGTCGAGAAATGTGGTTTATGCAGTAGTTTTAATTTTTCAAAGCCCTTAAAACAGATATCAGGGACGGAAAAGTTAGAAGCAATCAACTGTTCTCGTGACGATCAATTAAATCGCTAAATGTTCTATCAGTTATGTGTGTTTGTCTGTGAATTAGTATTGTGTGTCTCAGTGATAAAAGCTTAAAAATCGACAGATTCATGGATATTTATGAACTTTTTGAAAAATCTTCAACTTTTGAAGTACACATAACCTCTGTTTTTTTTTATGAATTTTTACCTGGGTCTTTATCAGTAAAGATTTTAGGGGGTGGTCATACTTGGGACACCTGCAGATATAGTGCTCGACGCTGTTTTCGTTTTCGCAGAGATCTAAACGGGACCGGAAGGGATCTCCACCGAAGTTGTGGGAGACTCTTGTGTGGCCGGTCCGCAGGCTGGATAACCTGTTGTTCTTTTTGAGTAGCTGGATCATTTTAGGAGCCGATTGATCCTTTCCTCAAAAAGTGTTCTCTGCTACTGCTCCAAGTACAAGCTTAGTCCTGGCCGACGACGCTCTTCGTCCATTTCTTAACATCGGCCAGCGGAACGGAGCGGTTGTAAAGTAGACCCTCGTGTCCGACACTGGCCAGGTCATCGGCTTCGGTATTTGCCCTAATGCCACAGTGCAGTGGCCGGCAATCCAAGCGAAGGTGGTACCGGGGATCATACCTGAAAGGATTCCCTGGATCCAGCGATGTTTCACAAGTCCACAAGACCACAAGTCAACAAAAACGGCGGTGGCTTCAACGGAAAAAAAATATTGCACTTGCGAGTAGGCTCTCCGATTTGGCCAGATTAGGACCATAGAATCCAAAGACAACTCCTCGGCTGGAGATCGATCCGTCGGTATACCGAATCTCTCTATTTCAGAAGCGTGTTGCAATGAGTTCCAGTACGGTTCTTCGGAGTTCATCTGTGTTTATGTTTACGTTTATGTTTATTGCATAGATTCATCAATCTTCTTAAAAAGTTAAAAAGTCAATGGTAAGTTAAAATCAAACTACCTATAAATGCTCTCTTTAAAGCAGCAGCACGGAAAATTTTATTCATGCCATACAGTCGATTACGTGGAGAAAGGTGCAGGAAATCTCGTTGACGCATTGTTCGTTCCGTTATCACCTTTTCTGAACCGGGAAGCGATGGAGCGGTCGATGTTAACAGGAGGCAATAGCCAGGCCTTTGCTCCACTCCCGCGCCACTGGGGGAGACTGGTACCGGCTACACTTTTCAGGATCTGGTCATCCTCGTCGAAGAGAGGGATAGCTGTCATCTCCTGAGTTAGCATCAACGAAAGAGGCGGCTTCGGGACAAATGGTCGTCAACATCCGATGTCGGAAAGGAAATAAACAGCGAGAGTGGACGGAAGTAAACCGGAGGCCAAACGGACATAGCTGTAAACAGGCGAGAGTGTGTCGATGAGGTTCCGGTAGACAGAACAAGTTAGCTCAAGGCCGTAAAACAAGCGGCTGTCGACGATAGCTTGCCCGACTTTCAGTCTGGTACTCCTATTATTGGTACGGTGTTTTTTCGAGAGGGTTTTAATGAGACTAATGCGGGATTTACATGCTACCTTCACCGCCCGGAAGTGCGGTAAAAAGGTTAGTTTCCGGTCGATGTCGACACCAAGCACCCGGACGATCTTCCGGTTGGGGATGGCATCCGTGCCAAGCTTTATGGAGGGTCCTGCTAGCTGATGCCGGCCGCTGCAGACGTGTCCCCGGACACACTTACTGGCGTTCATGACAAAGCCGACGGATGAAGTCCATCGATGGATGGAACTTACCGCCGCCTGAGTCTTAATCGTGGTCCATCCAGACGTTCTGCCGACCAATAAAATATCGTCGGCATATACAAATAGACATACGTTCGCGGATAGAACGCTGAAAACCATAGTCCATAGTGATGAGGAAAAGCGTCACCGCTAGGACCGATCCTTGGGAGACGCCAGTTTCTTCAGGGTACTCGTGCAATGCTGTGCCGCCAATGATCACTTGGAAGGTTCGTTGGGTGGAGAAGTTTTTTACGAAAGAAGGCATGTTGCCTGACCCCAGTTTTGAAGTTTTCTAAGGAACAAAGGGGTCCATGTCCATGCTAAAAGCCTTGGCGATATCGAGTCACGACTAGTCACGCTGCTCTTCGGGAGAGGCCTAACGAAACTTTTCCTCCACTCGTGCGGGAACGTGCGGTTTTCCCGAATGTCGTTGAAGAGCTTAAGAAAAAGAGCTTTCGAGGTCGGAGGAAGCCGTTTAATTATGGGATACACCAGTTCGGATGAGTTCCCGTTGCACTTGGCAAGCGCATGGGCCAACTCGCCTACTAAAAAAGGCTGGTTCAGCAGGCAGCAGGGGGGGGGGTCCGCTGGAATAACGGTAATGTTGAGCTGAATACTACGAGTAGCGAGTTGTAGGCTATCAGGGAGACGAAGTAGTCACCGAGAGCATTGGCAACTTTTGCAGGGTCAAAAACAGTGCAGATGCCATGATCGAGGTGGATGGGAGCCGCCCTCGATTTTTCACTGTTTGCTCTAAAGTTCGGTGGAGGTTTGGGACGGGTTGATGCTGTCGATGGAATCCTCCCATTGCTTGGAATTCGCCACCCTAATGATTATCTTACATTGCCGATGCTTCTGCTTATAAGACTCCAGGGCGTCAGGTCTAAGGCTGCTGAGCCAACTTAGAGCACTAGAAGCCTTGTGTCTGGCTTTAACAGCGTGCCGAGTTTCCTCGGTCCACCACCTAAGTGCCCCAAGCAGCACAACTTGTTTCACTACTGAACATTTCACTGCGTTTCAAATATTCGGAAAGAAACAATCTTTGCGTTTTCGTCTTATCGGCAGGCATTTTCGTCTTATCGTCATAGTCTCAAATATCAATAAAATAGAAGCTTTTTTGTCAAATTCATCCGTACCCAATCGTAAGCTTAGGCTAAACGTTCTGCTATAGTGGAGTTCTAGCAAAATGACGTTGCTTTCATTGATTTTAGCCCTTATGACGATGGACGGAAATACCTGCCGTGTCCCTATGTGCCATCAAATATAACCCTCTTGCAATCTAAAAAGCGCAAGAGGTGGAGCCTACGGAAATATCCTTCGATTGCAGTAAAATGGCAATAATGTTGCACAATACTACAGCAGAAAATAATAAAATAAAAATATAAAACTGGATTCGATCCATGGATCTTGTATTTGATAGTCCTTCACTCTACAACAGCACTATTCAACACTTCGAAGGGACTGCATGTTGACTCACCATAAAAACCATACGTTATGAAGTTTTGTACTCGGGTTTTCTGTTACTTGATTGCGCCATCATCGGAAAAAAGTGAGTTGTCAAAACGTTGAACGATGCTAAATTAAACATAAAGACACACTCAACTTATTTGCAACTTAATTTAAACAAACAAATAAATTTCTAAAGACGCATTGAAGTTACATGGTAAGAAATATGCAACTTGATGATTTTGTTTCGTGTTTGCGACATAAAGTTTGTTTGTTTCCAAATGTCAAACACGCACTGCATCGCAATGTTAATGAAACATTGATCACAACTCGAACGTTTTTGACATCTTGATGCAACTTTTTCGTGCTTTGATGTTTTTCTAATGCCTTTAATGAAACTGAATAGAAACATGGTGCTTTTCGGAAGATGATGCGTGTGCTACTTGGTCGACGACCAGAATATTGGATATAGGGGAAGTTTTGTCAGGAATTTCCTGAAGCTGGTAAGGCCGGAACAAATATTATTTTCTTCTTCTGTCACCGCCGCCTTGATTTGAGATGGCTTTATTTTATTCTTTGAAGGGGGAATTCAATATTTGAGTGGAAAAATAAATAAAATATTGGGCTTTCTCAGAAAATTCTTTAAGAAAACTGATTAGTTTTTCGATTTTATTTATTATTTATTTACCACCCATTTCGCAAAAGACCAATATGACAAAAGAAAAAAATCGAATTTGTTTTGGACTATTATTTATTTATTTATTTATTTATTCAGACTAAGGCCGAAGTGGCCTGTGCGGTATATAAGAGTCTTCTCCATTCGGCACGGTCCATGGCTACACGTCGCCAACCACGCAGTCTACGGATGGTCCATAAGTCATCTTGCACCTGATCGATCCACCTTGCCCGCTGCGCACCTTGCCTTCTTATGCCCGTCGGATCGTTGTCGAGAACCATTTTCACCGGGTTACTGTCCGACATTCTGGCTTACGTGCCCGGCGCAGTCGTCCAATTTTCGTGGTGTGAACGATGGATGGTTCTCCCAGCAGCTCATGCAACTCGTGGCTCCTCCACGTAACGTCCGCCATCTGTACCCCACCATAGATGGTACGCAGCACTTTCCTTTCGAAAACTCCAAGTGCGCGTTGGTCCTCCACGAGCATCGTCCAGGTCACGTGTCCGTAGAGGACTACCGGTCTAATGAGCGTTTTGTAGATTGTCAGTTTGGTACGGCGGCAAACTCTATTCGATCGGAGCGTCTTGCGGAGTCCAAAGTACGTACGATTTCCAGCCACTGTGCATCTCCGAATTTCTCTGCTGGTATCATTTTCGGCAGTCACCAGTGAGCCCAAGTACACAAATTCTTCTAGCACCTCGATTTCGTCACCACCGATGCAAACTGGGTGGGTGGGTCACATTGTCTTCTTTTGAACCTCTTCTTATCATGTACTTCGTCTTAGACGTGTTGATGACTAGTCCGATCCGATTGCCAATCCGGAGAAGGCTAGTTCGATTCTCGGTCTAGTTTAGGATGTTTTCTGGTTGGAAACTTTCTCAACATAGGGCATAGTGTATCCATTATAGTTGTCACACAAGATACATACTCTACTTATGCAATGGAAAATATAAAAAAGCTTTCAATAAATAACTGAGGAAATGCTAATAGAATAAATTAGTGTACGACCCCTGAGTTGAAAAGCAGTCCAACTTCCAGTTGTAATGTAGAGCCATTTAAGAAAGAAAGACCTGAAGTTGGCAATGTGACCATGATAATATGAAATATGAAATAAATCTGTCAATCTAATTATTTCCAGGAATCAAAATTAAGCTTGGTACACTTAAATTCTGCTAACTACCTTCTTGACGGCCTCACAATCCCCCTACAGATGAATCTGCGGTACGTCGCCAGCATAGGAAGTGATAGGAAATCCGATAACAGCGATTAATTGAAACAATGACTATAAGTCATTGGGCCACATCACGTGTTCTGTTCGTTCAACAACCACCGCGCTCATCAGCTGACAGAATTTCAAAGTTGGGGGGATGCTACGGCGGTGGGCGCTAATTGATAGCCTGATGATGCAGCCGGGTCGTGTATCTTTTTCAATTAAGTCATCCGTGCTCGGGACGGAAAATGAAAGGGTGATTTATTCACTCGTAGGCTGAATTATTTTCAGGAACGTGATACTTTTTACTAGAATGTATCGAATGATTTATTTTTCACGGATCATCGCAGCCAATAAACGCTGCATTCGTTCAGCATTCACATATGGATTGTATAAGTCAAATAGTGTGTAGCCAGCATCAAATCGTATAGCTGGTGAGGAATAATTCTCGCGATCATTAAAATAATATAATAATCGTCGGTACTCAGTAGTTGTTATTGGTGAATCAACGATGACGGGTGTTGGATTCCGTCAAGTAAATTGTGCAAAAGGAGCTCAATCGAATCGTCGATGCCATTGTACGTTTTATCTTTATGGTCAATGACAGTCCTTCGAACATGAGAAGGATAGGTTCTGACATTTGAGGGGGTCAAACGCAAAGGGGTGTAAGTGATAAAAACTGAGTTTTGAGAAAAAAGAGTGTGAAGTTTTTCAATATTTTTTTGTTCCATACAAATCGTAAAAAAGTTCAAAAAATTACTAATTTTCTGTGAAAAGTTTTACAAGTAACGTACAAACTATATCTAGCTCTAAAACCAAAGCATTTTTTGCTATAATCAACTTGATTTTTTTTTCTGAACATTTTTTTTTAATTTGAGGTTTGAAAAAAAAAATCTTTGAAAATGTTGTCTCTGTGGGGGGTTTTATGTCCAAACCACACCCCCACCCCACTGGTTGCACTGAATTAAGTTAATCCAATGCTTGATAAAAGTAATCCAAAGTGCGTGTGTGAGCATGTTTTCATTTTGTAAATCCCATGAAAAGATAGCTCCGGAGACCCCAGTCTAGGTTTCTCAAGCACTATCAAAAATTACTTGTAACGGAACTAAAGTCTTTAATAATCAAAATGGCTGTTTTAGATTTTACTCGAAATTTCGACTTTAATTCCATTCTTTTTCAAAAGAGGAATTCTGCTACATCATTTCTCGTATTGAGGAACAAAATCTCGTCAGTTCAATTTTTTAATTGAACATCGGATATTACGTCTAAGGGAAACATAGTGATTTTTTTCTAAAACATAATTTCAATTACTGCTCACTTCTTTTCCACTGAACTTTTCCTCAAGGCGGTAACGGTAATTTTTAAGATGACCACTGTACTACAAATGCTGCATTCAAAATTTGGTGATTAACAATTGCATGACCCCAAACTTCACATGATTTTACAATACAGAGATTCAAAATTAGTCATTTAAGAATCTACTCATGATCTTTTGGTATAACACAAAGGACGATGTTCCATGTCAAAGCTATCCGAGGCTTCTGAAATGATTGATACTGATGTCTTTAAAGATCAACAGAAGCGTTTAAAATTCAAGAGTCATGGTAACCTCAATGGTTTCAGTTATTATACACGGTCTATTTTCAACCAGCCAACGTTTCCTTCCATATGAATAGCTGAAGTCTGCTGCAGCCACTGGTCTTTGAGAAATCACATTATTGTTAACCAGAGTCTGCACCACGCCGAACAACGAAAGCGAGTGAAGTAGGAACCTGCATACATGGCATCGTAAAAATCGTACTCAGCACTTGGACTTGCGCTGCACCGGATGATGTACGACCTTTGTGAATCGTTCTGTTGGCAGGGTGCTCAAAAGCAAGCATGTCCCCAATGGTGTACAGTGGCCGACGGTCGGTCTGTTGAACTTAATTTGTTAAGTCTGTATAATTTGGAGTGCATCGGAACTATTAGCAGATATTCCTACATAAAACCGTGATTATCTACTTCAACAACAAAATTTGCCGATAGCCCTAAACCAAAATGCGTGCAGATAATTTTTATGTATACGTATTATAGTGTCCTTATTCTTTCAAGCAATGCTTACGGACTGTGAAGTCACGTTTAACAGTTTCACGCATTTGACTAAAGGCAGGGTGACGCTGCATTACCGCTTTTCTCGATGCACACGTGCGTCTTTTTTACTCCTCGTCATCAAGTATAATAGTGTGTTTTAACTAGATTTCGGGTTTTGATCGACTTTCGTTCACAGATTTGTCACTGTACAATGAGTCGGCAGACGATGAGCATTGTTCGGTGGTAATTTTGCAGATATTTGACGGACTCGCGATTTTTATGAGCCTAGAGGCTATCCGTCTTCTCCATGTTGTGGAAACGGATGCCACAAGTGATAATGTTGGAAGTGCATAGACCATAAACGGCTGCTGTTGTTACTTGCAAAAGGTCGTTGGTTTTTGTGAAAGATAGGGCATGCGATAGTTTGCTTTGACGACATTATTGCATTTTCATTTCAAAGGCTGATTTAAAAGTAATAACAAGTATAGAATTGTTAAATAATATTTGTTAATGAACTATTTATTTCACTATCAGGACATATTCATGGACGTAGCCAGGTTTTCGAACAACAGAGACGAACTTTCTACGATCTCCAAAATCAACATTTAGATAAACTACTCCTACACGGTTAGAAAAAAGTACCTAATATTAGGTAGTTTCACTCAAATCGGAGGTTTAGTGTGGAAACCCAAAAACAAGTATTTTTTCTAGAAATTACGTAAAATTTACTTAATATTAAGTAAAATATACTTAATTTTCAATAGAAGCTAACCAAAAGTTAGATTAATTTTACTTAATTTTTGCGAACATGATATTACTTAACGTTGGGTTCTCACACTTTACTGCCCTTGTTGAGTAGTTTTGCTCTTCATATTATGACAACAAAGTGTGATCAATGCACAGTACCTAATACCTCTTCTATTCAAACCACGCGCTATCTTAGCCTATTCAACTATCGCTTTGGAATGGTTAATACGAAGAGCAGGGATTAACACGAGTGGTACAATTTTCAATAAGTCCGTCCAGCTATTTGGCTTCGCCGACGACATAGATATCATGGCACGTAACTTTGAGAAGATGGAGGAAGCCTACATCAGACTGAAGAGGGAAGCTAAGCGGATTGGACTAGTCATCAACACATCGAAGACGAAGTACATGATAGGAAGAGGTTCAAGAGAAGACAATGTGACCCACCCACCGCGAGTTTGCATCGGTGGTGACGAAATCGATGTGGTAGAAGAATGTGTGTACTTGGGCTCACTGATGACTGCCGAAAATGATACCAGCAGAGAAATTCGGAGACGCATAGTGGCTGGAGATCGTACATGGACTCCGCAAGACGCTCCGATCGAATAGAGTTCGCCGCCGTACCAAACTGACAATCTACAAAACGCTCATTAGACCGGTAGTCCGGGCACGTAGTCAGAATGTCGGACAGTAACCCGGTGAAAATGGTTCTCGACAACGATCCGACGGGCACAAGAAGGCGTGGTGCGCAGCGGGCAAGGTGAATCGATCAGGTGGAAGATGACTTGCGGACCCTCCGTAGACTGTGTGGTTGGCGACGTGTAGCCATGGACCGAGCCGAATGGAGAAGACGCTTATATACCGCACAGGCCACTTCGGCCTTAGTCTGAATAAATGAATGCTATCCCAAGTAACATTTTAAGTTTTATTCCGCTCTAGGAATGGTTTTCAAGATCAATTTATAAGATCTAACAATAAAACCGAATACTATACGGCAACCTTCTGATGACCTCTATAAGAGTAAGATATTGCCAAGTGGTCCTCTCCAGATAACCACTATAAACCTACTATAAGAGCATTTAGAAACCCTTTTTAAACCACCCGCAAAAAAGGGAATTTGGCTGCGGCAGCTGTCAAAATGTTGCTTTGAAAAAAGAGAAGCAAAACTTTGTAGAAAAATAATAACAAAATGGATTGTTGATAGAAGTTATGATGATGACAACAAAATAATATTTTTTTCAGGTTGTTTTTTTTCCGATTCAGTACCATTGAAAGGAAGTGTGCTTCTAATTTTATGGGCAAAGCTGGTAAAAAATAAGGTTGAACACCACGCGCCGGCAGTATGACGTAGTTCAGGGAAATAAATCGAAAATATTCATTACCACAACAACTAGGATGTCCACTAAATCGATTAGTACTTTTGCCCAAATTAATCATAAATAAAATTATTTATCAGAAAAAGTATGATACGCGGTGAAAATGTCGTTAAATCATGAATTTCTGTGATATATTTCACTGACTGCGAAATGCTATTTCATTTTCAATATGGCCATCATGGAAATTGATCAGAAAATTTTCGCTTTTATTAAACACCGTCATAAACTCTTCGCAATGCAAACATTCTTATGGGGGTAATTCATTTGACCACATTATGACCAAAAATTGGAGCTTTATCCGAGCGTTGAGAATTAGATTTATTACGCTCTTTATCACAACCATAAATCTGTTGATATGGTCAATAGGCATTTGACGTTTGAAGCTTTTTTCAGCAGATGAGAGGTTTACTGATGGCAATAAGAGCGCCAATAAAACTGAGTAATTAGCTTGATGATTGCTGTCATAAGTCTGCAATAAGAATTAGATAAATCCAAGAACCATGGAAATTGTTACTTGGGATCTTAGCCATTTTCGTTACCGACCGAATTGCTTCGATGGTGGAACGGCCTTTACGGAACCCAGACTGGTTCCTTGTTAAGCCACCATCACACTCCGTATAGTCCGTCAATCTATTCAGGATCACCCTCTCTAACAACTTACCAGTTGTGTCGAGTAGGCAAATTGGTCTGCATGTCGAAGGATCTCCTGGGGATTTCCCAGGCTTAGGCAATAGCACCAACTTCTGCCGTTTGCAACGATCTGGGAAGTTTCCTTCGTCCAGGCAACGTTGGATGCAGCTCCTGAACATATCTGGAGCGGCAAGAAACGCGTGCTTAGGACCAGGTTAGGAATACAATTTGGCCCTGGTGCCTTGTTTAGCTTTCTTGCAATGGCGATAAGCTCATCGTTAGTCACTAGCGGTACCACGTTTACTGACTCGTACGGTGTGGCGGGCCAGTCCGATGAGTCATGCTTCGGGAACAAACCTTCAACGATCCTGGCTAACATCTCCGGGGATTTCTCAGGAGGTGTGCTGTTGGTCCTAGCCATCACTATCTTGTATGCATCTCCCCATATGGAGTATTATTGGCCTTCCTACACAGCTCTTCAAAGCAAGCTCTGCATTTGATTTCGTGGTTCAGAGCTCTACTCGCTATTTGCAACACAACACAAGAAGGCCACATCGATGCATGACTCGCCATTCGGTCCTTTGAACGTTGACGCTTTGCCCTCGTTCAGCAGGACTACGCTCAGTACCGCTAGAGACTCTAGCAGGATATGACCTCTAGCGTTAATGAACCGAGAGGCCCAATCCACTGCCCACGCGTTGAAGTCACCTGCTACAACTAATGGTTTAAGACCAGTTAGTATCGGGCTGCGAAATGGTGAGTTGACATCTGGGAAGGAGCGACCTACACAGCTCTGGTCCTCACAAGTTCCAATCTCACGCTTCCACGGGTCTTCCGATGACAATCGACCGCCAGCTAATGGTTTTGTACTTAGCTGGTAGTGCAGCCTGGGCACTGTTGTTCTTCTGACATCAGCTAGAGTGAGTGGGTGCGACCAAAGGGACCATCGTCCCTAACTCCTAATCCCAAGGCGTTAAGCGACCCAGGGGGTGAAATAATGAGCTAGGCCTTTAACGGAGCCTGTGGGGTACCTGGGCACCCTCCACAGTAATTGTCCCTTACCGCATCATGCTGGGCTCTGGCGTGGTGGACCTCTTTTCCCGAGCAACTCGTGGGACCAAAATGGAAAAACAAGTCAATTCTTCAATTAGTGGTAGTAGTGTAGGCGACAACCCCTTCGCAAGGTTGTTCAGGTCTCCGCCTAGGAGGCTAGAAGCAATAGTCGGCAGCTCGGTGCGCAGCGCCTGCGTGGGTCACTTAACCATCAACCAGATTACGCCGGTAGAAGTTACCCGAGCAGGAGCGACGACCTCGATAACAGAAATTGGTATGATTTAGCCTTGCATAAGAGGTAAAATACCAAAAAATAATACCAAAAAAATATATGCAGAATACTTGAGGCATACCATGCTTAGGTATTTGAATACCAAACGAATAATAATTGGTTATGCATTTGGTATTAAAATTCAATTTAATAACTGAGTTTGTTATGACTTAAGTATTGTGCATATTAGTTTTTGGTATTATTCCTTTGGTATTTTACCTCTTATCCAGGGCTAGTTCATAACAGAGTATGGTATCAATAGCAGCATTAGGTATCATTGAGCCAATTTCTCCTGCTCGGGTATAGACGGCCCATGGCTTGTGAAGGCGATGAACCGCAAACGCGATGGGCTTTCGGCCTTTGAGGTGGCGACGGAACAGCTGGACGTAATCATCGACTTTGCGTCATCGAAGCATAATATCAGTAAGGACCTCAAGAGGAGCTCAAGGAGAGTTTCACTTCGTAAGTCAATGTTGGATGCCAAGCTGGAAACGGCGGTCGGGACGGCCAAGTGTAAACCCGTGGAGTCGAGGTCTACCCAGACTGAGGCCCAAGGATTCGCGAACTCGGGCAAGGTCGTATCGACCGAGGGCGTGCCAGCGAAGACGGTGGTGCCAAAGTCTACCCAGACTGAGGCTCAAGTATTCGCGGGCACGTCGGGGGTCACTGCTTCAACGGAGCAGACACAAAAACGGGGGAGACAGTCTCCAGGCGATGCGCTCCCTGGGGACCGCTCCAAAACGCGGAGGGTTACTACCCCGAACAAGGGTAGTGGGGCTGGGAAGCTGAACCGCGGCCAGGTACCTCCCAAACCGGGGGAGGAAGGACCTGTAAAGATCCGTCCACCCAGGAAAGACGACGGTAAGGGGTAACGGCAGGCTAAGAACTCTCAGCCGTCCTAGACCAGGGAAATAGAGAAGGATGACGCCTCCTGGACGCTGGTCAAGAACAAGAGGAAACCAAAGACGTCAAGGGACGAAAAGAAGGCCCATGCAAATGAGGGTAGCAAGAAGTCTAGGGTAGGCGTCAATCGCT
This sequence comes from Armigeres subalbatus, assembly GCF_024139115.2. Classification (NCBI taxonomy): domain Eukaryota; kingdom Metazoa; phylum Arthropoda; class Insecta; order Diptera; family Culicidae; genus Armigeres; species Armigeres subalbatus. The sequence goes on from NC_085140.1 coordinate 275,904,559, forward strand.
CCAGGGGCGATGCCCTAGTCATCAAGACGGACGAGTACTCGGATGTCTTGAAGGCTATGAGGAGTGACGTCAACCTCGGTGAACTCGGCGCCGACGTACGTCGAATAAGACGTACCCGGATGGGCGAGATAATCCTCGAGCTGAAGCGGGGCGTCTCGCAAAAGGGCGCCGCCTACAAGAAGTTGGCGGAGGAAGTCCTAGGCGAGACGATCAAGGTGAGGGCACTCACGACGGAGGTAAATCTAAGGGTCTTTAACCTGGACGAGATCATCGAAGTTGAAGAGCTCCTCACGGCACTGTGGCGACAGTGTGAAGTGGAGACGCCCACCGCAGCCGTTCGGCTACGGAGAGGTCCGGCAGAAACGCAGGTAGGATTGTTTCGGCTATCTGCAGCGGATGCCTCCAAGGTAGTTAAGTTAGGGAGCGTCAAGGTGGGATGGTCGGTGTGGGCATATACGAGCAACCCGAAGTTTGCTTCAAGTGCCTGGAACCGGGGCACAAGCAATGGGACTGCAAAGACCCTGACAGAAGCAATATCTGCCGACGCTGCGGATTGGAGGGACATAAGGCACAATGCTGCACGAACCCTCCCAATTGTTTGACTTGTTCTAGCAAAGCTGTGAACAGCAAGCACCCATGATCACCCCGTTTAAGGGAGCTGCAAATTCACAGTGCAGGTAAGGCAGCTGGCTTACTCGGCCTCGCCTGAGTGTTTGGTGTGCGCAGGTTTAGAGGAAACGGCGGAAAACGTGTTGTTCGTGTGCCCACGTTTTCGCGCAATGCGTGACCACATACTTGCCACATGTGGTCTGGACACTACCCCGGACAACCTAGTTCGGAGGATGTGTAAAGATGACGTAGGCTGGAACACCGTTTTATCAGCTATCGTCCAAATCGTCTCGAAGTTACACAGAAAGTGGCGCGTGGACTCGAAGGATGGCTAGTTCAGGCGCAAATAAGAGGTGGTCCTAAGGGATCGGAGTCGGCTTCATGGGTCATACCTGTGGTCGAACTCGATCCTTTTATCGAACAAGTGGCCGCGCGAAGAACAACATGGTATCGTCGCTTTCGCGGCGACGGTCAACCGGGCGGGTTCCGAGCCCGAGGACGGAAAGGGCTCCTCGTCAAGGCTGGGGCAGCGTAGGCACCGCGCCGGCAAGTCCCTCTGTGTTGGCGAATAGACCCTGTCGCAGAGAGGTCAATTTGGGGTGCACGCGGCATCATCATTCTTGATACCAGTCGTGCAGAGGGAAGCAGGCGCGAAGTCGACCCTTCCCACCTTCCGAGGACATAGAGCGTGGTAAGGCCACCTGGAAAGCCGGCAATGCGCTGGCACGATACCATGGTGTTCTCTAAAAAAGCGAGTCACGATGTTCGATGCTGCAAGGACACGCAGTTAACCTCGAGGGTGCGTTGTGCACTGGTCCCCCTTTGAAGCATTATTTTCTGGTTGTACCGAAGGGACTATGGGCTTGGCGGCAATGGAAACGGTTTAGCGGGTCGGGGATGTAGTCCTGCCTCCCTCGTTTGCTGTTGGAGGTGGTCCCTAACCCCGCACTTCCTGGACAACCCAGGATGTCGGTTGAGCAGATTCACCTCCATTGCCAAGGAAAAAAAAATAGACCAGTTAGTATCGCTACAAGATTATGTAACACCCTAGTATACTGTTCTATGCTCCATCTTGGAGGACAGTAGCAGCTACAAAAGTAAACTCCGTTTACCTTTGCCATAACAAAAACATCATCATCAGGAGATGACACTATCTACTGGATGGGGTACCTCCCGCAAGTCCAGATGGTCCATATTCCGGACTTATCCGCAACCGAACTGCTATGTTCAGCAGGGATGAGGTACGGGTCGGACAGCAAGGCAACATCAGTCTTATTCTCGTGCACCGACTGTTGTAGCAGCGCTTGCGCTACTTCGCAGTGGTTGAGATTTAGCTGAGCTACTTGCATGACCGAGCCCGTTAATGTTAGTATGGCAACCGACCTGAAGGGAGCTAGCGCCAAGCCGGTATTGTGCGAGAAGAAGGCTACTAAGAGTTGTTCTAGTAACAGCCATGCGTCTGCGGAGTTCTGCAGTCTGGCTTTCTGCCAGCTGCTTTTCTATTAAGGCCACTTCGACTGGCGAAGGGATCCAGCCTTTCGTCAGACGCTTCTCCCTCTCTACTCAAATTTGTTTTGGTTGACATTTTGGTCCCACGAGTCGCGCGAGAGCTCCGCATTAACGCCAGAGCTCCGCAATAACGTGGTAAGAGAACGCTATACTGTGGGGGTGCCCAGGTACACCACAGGCTCTGTTAGCGGCCTGCTATTTAATTCACCCCTCAGATCATGCATCCCCTTGGCACGGGTCGCTTGATACCGTAGGATTAGGGGTTAGGGGACGTCATATTATTAGCTGCACTGAAGTGCTCCTGATAATATGACCAGATTAACACCGCTACACACTGCTCAAAAGTATCTATATCCCCAGTGTAGCGGGATAATAAATGTGTGAATTTTTATTAGTGTACAATATGTTACACAAAGATGTATTATCCGGGCCTTTTCCAAGCGGCAAGGCCCGGATAATACATCTTTGGTAGGCTTGATTTGTTTGTGGATGACAGGCTTACCACCCCCTGCTATAAGGCTTGCTGACGTTTGGGGCGATTCAAATATAACGTCCACTACTTTTTGAGATTTTTAAACTCCTCTCCTTTTTCCGTAACGTTGGGATATGCATACTCGGAAGTAGTGCGTAACGGTGTAAATTCGGCCAAATCGTCAGGTTCGGTATAACACTGAAACTGACAAAAGGCGTTCCTAACCCCGAATCCAAAGGTGTCAGGCAACCTATGCCGAGGTGATGATTGACCTGGGGGTGAAACAATTAGCCAGGTCGTAAACGGACCTTGTGGAGGTTCCACAGCGTAAGGGCTGCTTCAGCGGCAAGCGGGTGGCAGTGGGTGGTACTCAAACACCCCCAAGTGGTGCAAGTGAATGGGAGCTGGGGGTATTACTCGTAATACCGCCACAAAGTGGGGGACCGAGTGTATGGGTGAGCACATAAGTAATCCTCGAATGGTACGCATGGTCGGTTGTGTTATAATGACTGAAGTCTGGTGAAGCCTGGCATGAGTGTCGTGGGGTTTATGATTCTGCGGCACCTCAGAAATTGGAGACGTGTAAGGTAAGGGGTGCCACTTCGTTGCAGGACGGGATGACCACCACACTGATTGAGGACTATCTGAGCTTCGAAATGTCAACAGGGGGTACCTCTTGCAAGGTACCTGGACACCGGCCCGACAACAGTATCAAAGCCCAGGTAGGCGAGTGTTAGGCACCCGTGACATGCCGGGTGTTCCACACTCAAACGATGCACAGGAGGTTCACAGCAAATGGGAGATGGGGGTATTACAACCCCCAGGGAGCGAGTGACTGAATGTCAGAGAAGTGGTGCAAGCGAAAGGGACGGAATGTATGAGCGAGCACACAAGTAAGCCTCGCATGGTACGTGTGAGAGTGTGAGAGTGACTTCTTAGGCAGTAGTGTGATCCGACTGCCAGTGACGGATTGAGTGAAGTCTCGCTAGGCCTGGCAGGAGTGCCGGGGGAGTTGATGCTTCTGCGGCGCCTCGGAAATAGACATGAAAGGGTCCCCGATATTTAAAGGATTGCATTTGTCATTTTAATAATCTTCTCAAATTTTTAGCTAGTTTGGATGTAATTTGAGTGAACACGTGCAGTTTGAAGTTTGTATGAAAGTTACTATAAAAACAGTAACTTTTATGGAAAATCGTTCCCCACCACTTTCATTAAATAATTAAATAAGTTGAGTTAGAATTTTGTTAAATATAAAAGTCGACCTTCCAAATAAGGAACATAAAAGGTGACCTGCAATTTAAGTTTGAACTTCGTACATCGGCCAAGATAAATTCGAAATGGTGGAATACATTTCGAACTCGTTTGCAAGACTTGTCATAGGATGAATTTTCTGGCCTCATTAAATGGGTAATCACCGAATAATGGTGATTCCCACACAGATTTACATAAACATCAAATGTTTACCCAATCATAGATTATTGATTTTTTTTTCTCAGCTCATCGCCTCACCAGCAAAGTGCGATCTGTTAAATATTTGCGTCTTCAGCAATCCACACCACAGAAAGTTTGCATAGCTAAGTACATTCATGTGTTAATTTAAATCATTATGAATGAGCTTTGAGTGATGGAAATTTTGTCTCACCAAAAGTCATTCTTATGGCAAAACAAGAACTACAAATATTTAGATACTTTTGGGAAGCATCAACATAAATTTAACACCCATCCAGCGAATGGCAGATTTTAATACAGTTCTGCATTATAGAAACTGTATAATATTTTGGCATAGGGGGGCTGTACCAGCTATAGCGGAAACTCGATTTACACTGGATTTTCATCATTTTAATTTTTTTAAATAGGGGAAAAACGGCTTTGGCAGGTTTTGTTCTATTATTGTCAGGGGGGTTTTTGTCGACCAAATTTTATGAAATTTGGCCACAATATTCTTTGATATGCAAAGAATGCTTAGGCCAAATTTGAGCATATTCATTTTCATTTATATTATTTAGTCTACATCTAAACAGATAACACTGAATCAACAGTTTGACGCCACAATACACGGTTCGAGGCCGCATCTCTCCATCCTCGGATACGCCCCACGTTCGCCAAATCGTTTTGCACCTGGTCTGCCCATCTCGCTCGCTGCGCTCCACGCCGTCTCGTACCTGCCGAATCGGAAGCGAACACCATCTTTGCAGGGTTGCTGTCCGGCATTCTTGCAACATGTCCTGCCCATCGTACCCTTCCGGCTTTAGCTACCTTCTGGATACTGGGTTCGCCGTAGAGTTGGGCGTGCTCATAGTTCATTCTTCGCCGCCACACACCGTCTTCTTGCACACCGCCAAAGATGGTCCTAAGCACCCGTCTCTCGAATACTCCGAGTGCTTGCAAGTCCTCCTCGAGCATTGTCCATGTTTCATGTCCGTAGAGGACAACCGGTCTTATTAGCGTCTTGTACATGCGACGAATTGGACTATAAGGCAGAGTTGCATAAAAACCTTCGCACTAGAAGTCCACCATACAACATATTTTGAAATTCAGCTTCTGGAATGAGTTATTGACAAACTACTAAATGATCAAACGTGAGTTACTAAATGATCGATAGCATCCTTGATTGAAACCCATACGAAACCAATGGGATTCGCTATTTTAAGAATAGAAGTTAGCAAGTACCACAAATCCTTTTCCATGTCCCATATAATGGGGGAAGCAATTTCGAAAAGAAAACAATATTTTAAAGACAGCATTTTTCTCTAAAAGTCAGTTTGGGCCTGCAACTCGAAGCAATCAGTCGTGTTTTCAGAGTCAGTGCTATTTTTTGTGATTTCGTTTCTTCGGAAACAATAGTTGTTTAGTGAGCAAGGAAAGTAATATCGACCAAGATGGAGTACGCTCGGAAGAATACAATCAAGGTTCGTTTCGGAGATCAAGCGAGATCTCCAACCGATGGAGAAATGGTTACCTTTATCGCCAGGAATTTGGGAATCAAGCCAGAACAGGTTTCACATCTTTACCATGATCCATACGAGAAGTGCATTGTAATCAAGTTTGCAAATGAGGCTTTAATGAAGATGTGTTTGGAGCAGCACGTGGGTGAAGAATCATTCGGGTATGCAGGTGGCCAGTACACTAAGGTCATGATAACGGACGGAAACGAGGAAATTAAGTACGTGAGGCTGTTTTACCTTCCTCCGGAAGTACCTGATCGTGAAGTAGCGGAATTCCTGAATAAGTTTGGACTTGTGAAGAAGATTATTCATGAAAAGCGACCAATGGCATCCGGATTCAGATGTTTTTCCGGTACACGCGGTATCTACATGGATGTCACTAAAGAGATACCTCCTCAGGTGTACATCGGCAACTACAGATGTCGCATTTATTACTCCGGTATGCAGAAAAAATGTTTCATCTGCAAAGGAACAGACCATTTAAAACCAGATTGTCCTAGGGGGACATGACAAGAGGGGAACAGGAATCTATCTCCAAGGGAGCGCGTTTGAGAGAAAGAAGAAAGCATGAATCTGCATTTTACAAATTTGAACAGCTTGTTGAAGGAGAATCAGGAAGAAAGAGCGGTCAAGCAGGTAGATACCGAACAATGCAGCAATGTTCTTCAAACAACGAAGGTCAACGCTGAGGACGTTAAGAGAAATGAAATTCACTCGGACGACGGAGGTTTAGGGGAGAGACGAAAGGTGCTATATCTAACTGCGATGGTGGTTGGGTGAATGTACCCAAGTCGACCAGACACATGTCGTTAGTGAGCAGCAGTTCATCCGTTACTGGAACTCAAAACGGTCTGCAAATGGAAGCTACGACAAGTAAGGGTGCAGATATATCGGTGAGTAACGCTTATGCGGATCTACCAGTTGATGCTGATGGACAAGAGATATCTAAAATGGATCCGAAAAAAGAAAGTTGAGCTCAAACTTAGTAATGCCGATGAGTAGCTATGTACTGAAGATTGCCACTATTAATTTGAACGGGGTCGTATGCAGAGCTAAGCAGTCTCTGATTAGGGATTTTTTGAATTTAAACGATATAGACATTGCCTTTTTTCAAGAGATGAACATAACATCGTCGTCTTTTTTACCTAGCCATGAACTCATATTGAATTACAATCATATTAATAGGTCTACAGCGGTTGCTATTCGCAACAATCTAGGTTATTCAGATTTGTTAGTGGATCCAAGCGGTAGAATTATATCCTTCATGATCAATGGAACAAAATTTATTAATATTTATGCACAATCAGGATGACAGTACAAAAAAGAACGAAAATTTAATGATTTCTTTACTGAAAATCTAGCGCTACATTTAAACTCAAGCTTTGATAGTTTAATGATAGGAGGAGATTTTAATTGTTGTTTACATGAAGAGGATAGCAGAGGATCTAATAATTTCTGCCAAGGTCTGCAACATTTAGTTGATAAAATGAAGTTAAAAGACATAGCAAAATTAGTTTCTAAAACAACAAATTTTACATTTTTCCGAGGCAAAAGTGCATCCAGACTGGATAGGTTCTACAGTTCCACGGATTTAGTCGAAAGAGTACTAAATGTAGAAACGGTGCCCCTTGCATTTTCTGACCATCATTCAGTTATAGTACAATTAAGAATCAATGAGCGTCCTAAAACAGGTCAACCAAGAGCTGCCTATTGGAAACTCAATTCAGCCATTCTTAAAAATGAGCAATTACTCGCAGATTATCGATCGGAAATGAATCTTTGCAAACGCAGATATAAATATCGAACTGATTTTAATTCGTGGTGGAATAATGATTTTAAATGTAGTACGAAAAATTTCTTCAAGCGGTTCAGTATAAACCGTAGCATAGCTATAATGAATGAAAAAAGTATGCACTATAGAGCGATGAAACAGTTTTCAGCTAGGCTTAACGCAGGTGAGGATGTTTTCTTAGAAATTAATTTCATTAAAAAAAGGTTATTTGAAATTGAGAAACAAAAGTTGTCAGAGTTCTCTCAAATTTTTCAATCTTCTTCCTTGGTTGAAGATGAGAAGATGGGAGTTTTCCAAATAGCTCAACATAATGATAGGAAGCTTGCAACTGTAAAACTGAGAAGAGAAAGAGAAGAGAGAAGAGAAACTGTAAAAATGGAGAAATAACAACAGATTGTAATAGGATACGAAACGAATTTTACAAGTATTACACATCGGTTTTCCAGCACAATAATCATTCATCTACTGACTTTGAGTCACTCGAACATGTTACAAAAAGATTAAATATTGATGAAATAGAACATTTATCGAAACCGATAGATCAAAGTGAACTGTTTAATGTATTATTAAACTCATCAAATAAAAAATCTCCCGGTTTTGATGGATTGACTTTGATCTTATGATCTTATGAGTTCTATCTAAAAAAATTTGATATTCTTAAGGATGATTTACTAAATTTATTTAATGGTTATCTTATTCAAGGGGAAATGCGACCAGACAACTTTAAAGATGGAATTGTTACGTTTATACCAAAAACTACAAACCCAACAGTAAAAGACTTCAGACCCATATCACTCTTGAATACAGATTACAAATTATATTCAAAACCGTTTTACCTTCTTTAATCGGACCATATAAGACAGCTTGTCACGAGGAAAAGTCTTGTGTTGATAATTTAAAAGTTTTAAGGAATCTGTTAGCTTCAGCTAATAAAAAGAAAGCATTCAAAATTGCCTTTTTAAGTCTTGATCTTGAAAAGGCTTTTGATCACGTTGATAGAAATTTCTTGTGGGCTGTTTTGACGAAATTTGGCTTTCCAGGCAGATTCATCGATGCATTGAAACATTTGTATGAAGGAGCATAATCAAGATTACTCGTATCAGGAAAATTAACTAGTGCTATCAAAATAAACAAGTCAGTGCGGCAAGGCTGTCCGCTGAGCATGGCCCTTTTCGTGTTGTAGTTAGAGCCTTTAGTCATAATGATAGCCAATGCTATTCCAGGTATATTAGTCGATGCTAATTTTATAAAATTAGTTGTTTATGCTGATGATATTTGTATCATTATTAAAAATTAACAAGAGTTTATGAAAGTATTCGAAGTTATGAGAATGTTTTCTAAGGATGCGAGAATTAGCCTAAACTTTGATAAGTCATCTTACATGTGTTTCAATGGCTTAGAAATATATAGTAATAATATAAAGCAAGTGAATCAATTAAAAATTTTGGGTGTTGTATTCAAGAACACGTGGGATGAAACTATTTCGACGGTTTATGAAATTCTTTTGAATAATGTTAAAAAATCTTTATTTGTTGCAAAATTTAGAAACCTGAATTTAATACAAAAAATCTGGATACTTAATAATTTTATTTTATCTAAATTATGGTCCATTGGACAGATTCTGCCAGCCCCGAATAAGTTTATTGCCGAAATTACTAAAATAGTAGGGAATTTTTTGTGGATAGGTCATATTTTTAAAATCAGTAGAAACCAGCTGTATTTGGAAAATGAGAAGGGAGAATTAGGTCTAATTGACGTAGGTAATAAAATGAAAGCTCTTTTTATTCGTAATATACTATACAAATCGGTTAAAAATGGTTCCGCCCCCTCTCAAGATTTTCTATATAAGAATAGAGATAAACTTAAACTAGGCAGAACCTTTAATATATATATAAAAGAGGCAGAAAATCTTGAGAGGTACAACAACTTAAATACTACAAAGCAAATTTACATTTACCTGATCGAAAATATGCAAATCCAACCCGCTATAGAACTTAAAAATACTAATTTTATTTGGCAAAATATTTGGAATAACCTGAACATGAAATTCATTGATTCTAATATTAAAACAGCGGTTTATTATTACATTAATGACGTCATTCCGAGTCGAAGTAAGCTCTTCAAACATAAAATACGTGGAACAGATAGCGATATCTGCAGTATATGTAATAGAAAAGATGATGCAGTACACCGCCTGAAAACATGTGAAAATTCAGAAATAATTTGGACATACATTAAAGGAATAATAACAAATAAACTGAGAATAGATGTGGCAGACCCAATAGAAATTTTAGATAAAACTCTAGGAAAAAATAACGAAAAACTAGGCCTCTGGATCCTTTGTAACGCAATAAATTATAATTTGAAGCATTTTACAAAAGGTAGTTTAGCTACATTTAAACAAATAATTTACACAGGATTAAATCAGAATAAGTTATTTTTTGAAAAAGAATTCAGCAACTATGTAGCCTTTATCATGTAAACGTTTAGTATCTAAGAAAAAAAAAAGTAGAAAAGAAGAACTTCCTGCCAATTTATTAACATCACAAGAAATGTATTACTATCAATTGTTAGGAATTATACAATACTGATATGTACCACTATTATTGATATACGCCCGGATGGTGGTACTGGTGTCAAATGATTTAATTGCATGTGAAATAGTGGAGAACGCATGGTTGTTTGTTTTGTCTTAATGGATTGAACGAAAATGTTACGGGTGAAGTGAAAGAGTCAAAAATCGTAAAATTTAATTGAAATTGAAGAGATTTTGCTTGATTTTTTCATTGCAGTTCGATAATGAATGAATAATGCGGTATTATAATGGTAACATTCGTTCAGAAATGTTTTACAAAAGATTAGAAGAGTGAATTAATGAGTGAGGCAATTTTACTCCATGGGTGCGTTTTAACTGTTCTCCCCTACTAATTTACGCAAAGATGAATGTTGTTCAAAACTGCATAAGGATTTTTGGTGGACAGTCCTACAATCAACAACCTGACTACAACCCAGTCAAAAGCAAAACTATTCAACATTGTGCTCAAACATCAAAAACAAATACGCGAAATTCAGCTCAATTATCAATAAATTATTTATAGAAATATTATTTGCCGATATAGTTAGAATAGAATGTCATTGGTAGGTAGATCAGTGCATAGCTTTTTATTCTTGTTGTCGCACTTTGAGCAATCGCCACTCTACCACCGTGAATGGATCGTATCGGCAATCGGCGTACGGAGTTCATCGTGGGATGAAGATGAGCACAGAAAACCTGCTGTGCACCATATCTCCTACCGTAATGAGCTGCAATACCAGAGTATTATTATCAGTGGTGGAATATTCGATGGGAATAAATTACCATACTAAAACGACCATTAGCAACTGTGCAAGATGCGTTCCAGTCAGAAAACCCCAGCGTCACTGAACCAGTCTTGTGGGCCAATATTCCACCTGTCACGGTATAACTGAGGGCAAACAGCGAACCTCATCGAATGCTATGCGAACGTGAAACAGTCACCATTTCGGCGTAGGGGCGAGATGAGCAGAAGGGTAGAAATCAAGAAAATAAAGAAATCAGCTAACCTTGACTTATATTTTGGCGTTGGACGGCTGCTAAGTTACAGTGTAAATATGCTGTTTTGCCGCATAGAGCTCTAACCTCGAAGGTATAGATCCAATGCAGTAACTAATAAATGGCACAATAGCTTTGACAAGGATTGATAAAAAATGCTGATTTGGTGATCAAGTTGCGGGAACATTGCCGGCAACGTTATCTGTACATGTTGAAATGATGTTGACTTGAGATACGATACGATCGTACAGTCGAAGGTGATGTGTGAGCATTTGATTGATGATTGATAGGTAATTATGGTTTTTATTTCCTTATTGGATAATTGGTTGGAACTTAGCACTTTGCATAATTGTATAGAAATCCCAGCAGACCTACCTCGATTCATATTTATAACAGTCAGTATTCTTTAGAAAAATTCAAAAAATGAACTGTCATACGATCCATCCACAGTTATGGAACACTTAACGACGTTCTCAACATTCAATTACTTCTATAGCGCCTCAAAATCAACCAATTGTAGATATTAATATCGTTAGGATCTAGACTTTTGACTCGCTATGAGATATTATAAGAAAATTCTTCTTCTTCTTCTTATTGGCATTACATCCCCACACTGGGGCAGAGCCGCCTGGCAGCTTAGTGTTCATTAAGCACTTCCACAGTTATTAACTTCGAGGTTTCTTAGCCAAGTTTACCATTTTTGCATTCGTATATCATGAGGCTAACACGATGATACTTTTATGCCCAGGGAAGTCGAGACAATTTCCAATCCGAAAATTGCCTAGACCGGCACCGGGAATCGAACCCAGCCACCCTCAGCATGGTCTTGCTTTGTAGCCGCGCGTCTTACCGCACGGCTAAGGAGGGACTGGATTTCAAATCTTCTTCATTCTTCCTTCTTTTTTTCTTTCTTCCTCCTATCTTATTTGTTCTTTCTTCTTCTTTCTTCGATATTCCTTTTTTCTTTCTTTTTCCTTCTTTCTTCCTTCATTTAGTCTTTTTCCTTCTTTATTCCTTCATCTTTCTTTCTTCTTTCTTCTTCTCTGTTCCTTGCTCCTTAATCCTTCTTTCTTCCTGTTTTCTTCTTCTTTCCTTTATTTCTTCTATCTTCCTTTTCCCTTTTACTTTTCCTTCTTTGTTCTTCCATTTTTCTTCTTTCTTCTTCCGTCTTCTAATTACCTTCTTCCTTCTACTTTATTCCTTATTTCTTCTTTCTTATTTCTTCTTCCTTGTTTCTTGTTCATTGTTCCTTTATCATACTTTTTCTTCCCTTTTAATTTCTGTTTTCTTCTTCCTTCTTTTTCCTCTTTCTTTTTCTTTTTCTTTTTTTTTCTTTCTTCCTTCTTCTTTTATATTTTTGCTTCTTCATTGGTCCTTCTTCGTTCTTCCATTTTTGTTCTTCCTTCTTCCAACTACCTTTCACCTTTCACCTTCTTCCGTGTTTCTTCGTTATTCCTTCTTCCATCTTCCTTCTTTCTTCCTCCCTGTCCTTTCTTGCTTCTTCTTTCTTACTTATTCTTCCCTCCATATTTCTTCCTTCTTACATCTTTATTCCTTCATTCTCTATCTTCCTTCTTTCTGCTCCTATCTCTCTTCTTCATACCTTACTTCTTTCTTCTTCCTAACTCTTTCTTTCTTCTCTCTTGCTCCTATTATCTTCTTCTTTCTATTTTCTGCCTTCTTATTCCTTCTCCATGTTTCCTCCTTCACCCGTCTTTCTTAATCACTCTTTCTTCCTCTTATTTCCTTCTTCTTTCTTTATTTATTCTTTTTTATTCTTCATTCTTTATCCTATATTTTTGCCTTTCTCGTACAACAAAGTTGTACCGAAAGGCTATATGTTTACTCCAAAAATAAACTTTTGATATACCAATCGATTCAGCTCGACGAACCAAGGTGATGAATGCATGTGCGTATATAGTTGTGTGTGTATGCGTACAAATCTTGTAGACACACTTTTTGGAACTTAGCATTACCCAATTTACTCGCAACAGGTTGCATTCGACGGGGAATGTGGTCCCATTGTTTGCTATTAAAAATTCGGAATTATTGAAAAATCATTAGTTTTTCCCATAGATCCCCCTTGGAAAAAAATAGCAGAGTAGAAGGCAGTTTCGGTGCGATATAAAGTTTTCTAAGGTGTGTATTTTAAAAGTAAAGTTAGAGAATGTACAATTTCTGGTGTAGTGAAAAAACTCATTTTGAGCTTGAGCTTGAGCTTGAGCTTGATTGACTGCTCGTAGTTGCTACTCCATTATGACCAGATCAGCTGTTCTTGCACAGGGAACCAACAGATGTTTGCTTGGGACTAGCACACATCTTCAATGTACAAGTACTGGTGATCTCATTTGTTAGGTCATACTGGCGCCTGCCACGTCAGAATGCAAGTCAATGTAGGGAAGGGGAGGAAATGATGATGCAATCACTCGCCCACTGCAAGCCGAATATACATCTGCACTTGCCACGAGTTCATGCGGAATTTGTTGGAATTTTTGGGTTAGGTTGGAGAGGCAGAGGTTCGTCTTGGTTAACGAGCTGCCAATGTGATAGATAGGAGAAGGTAACTGATGGAATTTCTAATTGGATGTAGGAAACGAGCTCTATAGTTCATTTCCAATTCTAGCAGATTACTGATAGAATACTCAAGTTGAAGGTATAGGAATAGTAATGGAAACGGTATGGAAGTCCATTTCCAGTTCTAGCGATTGCTAGAACATGAGAGATAAAGAGAAAGATACAAAGTAGGAGAATGGAACGGACCTGGGATTGAACCCACGACCTCCTGCGTATGAGGCAGAAGCAGTAGCCATATGACTACCAAGCCCGCTTGTAGTGAAAAAAAACTCATTTTAAAGAAAAATGGAGAGTACTTAAATCGTCTTAGACGGCTCATTTTATAATTTTATTTTCTATTTTCTTTAATCTAAATTGAATAGTTCGAGTAATTAATTTTTCACACAAGGCAAACGCTCTACTCTCGTGCAATTTACCTTAGTACTTAAAGGTAATTATTTATTGAATTCATTTATTTAACTGTTTTATACCTAAAGCTAAATTGGCAATTTATTACAACACGACCAGTGGTCTCTCAACGTTGAGAGTGGCGCATAAGCCACTAAATCTGCGGCAGTTTATCTAAAGCTTTTTACGAACGGTTACAATATAGACACTCAATATATTTGTTACATTGCGCTTGGAGGCCTTCAATGTGGTTTTAAAAAGTAAATTTTTTATCTAGGAGAAGTTCTAAATATTTAGCTTCGATAGACCAATAAATTGGAACCCCATTCATAGTGACAATATGTCTGCTAGAAGGTTTCAAATAAGAAGCTCTCGGCTTATGTGGGAAAATTATAAGCTGATTCTTGTAAGCATTCGTGGTAATTTTCCATTTTTGGAAGTAAGTGGCAAAAATATCCAAACTTTTTTGCAATCTATTACAACTGACACGAAGGCTTCGCCCTTTGGCGGAAATGCCCGTGTCATCTGCAAACAATGATTTTTGACACCCTGGTGGTAAATCAGGTAAGTCAGAAGTAAAAATGTTATACAATATGGACCCCAGGATGCTGCCTTGGGGAACACCAGCTCTTACAGATAATCTATCAGATTTCGAATTCTGCAGTGAGCGATCTGAAAAATAATTTTGGATCAGTTTAATAATGTACAGATGAAAATTTAAATTAATCAATTTCACAATCAACAAAAGCAACTCCAGTCGAATATCCTCCAGATTTGTGAAGCACATTTAAATTCCTAACTATTTTTTTTATAGAGGGATGAAGGCAAATCTGCATCCAGACACCTGAAATTATCACTCAGGGAGTGGGGTTGGCGCAGAAGGCAGAAGGCCAACTTGCCGGACCCACTAAACCCACCCAAGCAACAGAAGGTTACTTGAGTTACCCTCTCTAGTAGAGAGGTTTCTCTAGTAGTAGAGTCTCTACTAATACCCTGGTTCCCCCAGGAACTGCCTCCCAGCATTACTTCTGGGGGATAGGCAGTATTTAATGTTCTCGCTCATTCACGCTCACACAGGTACTCATCCCGTATGAGTCCTACTTGGTTGCTTTCTCTAATACACCCTCTGACATACCCTGACATTCTTTCTGACGCACCATATGAGTCTTATTTGGATGCTCACCACTGACATACCATGTGAGTCTAACTTGGGTGTTCAGTGCATTGCTAACCCTACCACCTGATTCACGCTCTAGTACACATATCTGAGACTTATTTGGCTGCTCACTCTAGCACACCCTGCCACTCCTCCTGACACACCATATGGGACTTACTTAGGTTCTCACTTCTGACATGCCATGTAAGTCTGACTTGGGTGCTGGCCCTTAACATACCACGCGAGGCTGACTTGGATGCTCACTCTACTCACCTCTGCCATGCCTCGGGGTGTCGATAGCGATAGGTATCAACAGTTCTACGCTACGACCCTCCTAAATACCACGACATATGCAGTCCATACTAACACCTATGCGGTCACTCTTCTGCCATGCTTCGTGGTGGCGACTGCGGTTGCCACCCGCTGGGACACTCGACACTCGACTGGGACACTCGACATGTACAAACCTCTCATTCACTTCCCCGCGCTCAGCCTGTTTTCGCTCTAACTAACCAATCACAAGTTGGTCATGCTTGTCGACTGCTACTCGACGCGCCAGATTATATGCCAGCTTCAGGCAATCTGAGTGGTTGCAGTCGAAACTGCGTTCCATTTCTCCACCGCTTGGCACGTCCTCTGGATAAGGGTATCCGGGGTTGTGTCCCGACCGCAAACGTCTAGCATAGCTCTTCTTTCGACGTCGGAACGAGGACATACGAACAGTATGTGCTCTGCAGTTTCGTCAACACCTGGGTAGTCAGGGCAGACGGGGCTCTCCGCGTGCCCAAACCTGTGGAGGTACTGCCGGAAGCAGCCATGCCTGACAGGAATTGTGTCAGATGGAAGTGAACTTTCCCATGGGGTCTCTCCACCCAGATCGATATGTTAGGTATCAGCCGGTGGGTCCAACTACCTTTGGAAGAGTTATCCCACTCGCGCTGCCATCTGGCAACCGAAGTCACCCTGATGCGTTCGCGGGCTTCTCTGGTGCCACGTAGCTCGAAACACTCCTCGTCTTCCCGGATGACCAGCCCGACTGGCATCATGCTCTCAAGCACACAAGCTGCATCGTGTGATATCGTGCGGTAGGCTGATATCACTCTGAGACACATTAAACGGTACATGCTCTCCAGCTTCCGCAGGTAACTGGTTACCCCTAGAGCTCTCGCCCAGGACGGGCCGCCGTATCTAAGAATAGATACGGCAACGCCTGCCAGTAGCCTACGTCTACTGGCACACATCTTGGAATTGTTGAACATCATCCTCGCACGCGTAATCGACATGGCTGGCGAAGGTCATCTTGTCGTCTATTACGACCCCAAGGAGCTTCAAACTCCGCTTTGATGCGATCGCGACTTCATCCACGTGAATCACTGCATATTGAACCGACTTGCGGTTGTTGACGATAACCACCTCCGTCTTATGTTGAGCGAGCTGCAGGCCTCTAGCGCTCGTCCAATCCTCCACCGTGCTAATCGCGTGTGCTGCGGTCAGTTTTATCTCGGGAGTTGACTCCCCGTAGACCTCCAAGGTTACGTCATCTGCGAAACCGACGATCTTAACACCAGGAGGGAACTTTAGCTTCACAACCCCGTCATACATAAGGTTCCATACCTTGCGGAACTCCTGCGGTAATAGGTACGCTTCTCTGACCGGCATCGGTATCGTATAATAGTACACGGTTCTGGAAATAGCTTTCCAAAATCCGGTACAGGCCCACCGGCAGGCTAAGCCGGTGTAACGTGAGCGCGATGGCATTCTAGCTTGCGCTGTTGAATGCGTTCTTCACATCAAGTGTCACCAACGCACAGTATCGAATACCTCGCCTTTTCAGTTGGATCGCTATCTCAGCGGTCTTTACCTTCGAGTTAATAGCGTCCATCGTGGACTTACCCTTACGAAAACCGAACTGGTTGCTAGACAGGCCGTTCGTACCCTCTGAGTACGGGGTCAGCCTGTTGAGGATGATCCTCTCTAGCAACTTACCCGTCGTGTCTTTAAGGCAGATTGGTCTATGCGCCGATGGGTCGACCGGCGGCTTCCCGGCCTTCGGCTACAACACCAGTTTCTGTCTTTTCCATCTTTCGGGGAATCTACACTCATCTAGGCATCTCTGCATAGCTAGCCTAAACATGTTCGGGTTCGCTATGATTGCTGCCTTGAGAGCGCTGTTCGGAACTCCATCAGGCCCTGAAGCTTTGTTCGTTACCAGGGATTTGGCCACCTCGAGTAACTCTTCGTTCCCTACCGGAGCCACCATTTCGGCCGCACCCATATTGCCTTGTGGTGCAGGAGGCCAGGGACTTGTGGCTCGGGACGGGAATAGTACCTCGATAATCCTCGCCAACCTATCCGGGGACCGTTCAGGGGGTGAAGAGCTCCCTTTGGTCTTGGCCATCACTATCCTGTAGGCGTCACCCCACGGATTCGCGTTGGCTCCTTCGCATAGGTTGTTGAAACACGCTCTCTTACTGCTCTTGATGGCCTTGTTAAAGGCCAGTTTCGCAGCTCGAAACACTTCACGGCGGTCCGCTCTTTCATCCTCGGTGCGGGCACGTTGCATCCTTCGTCTAGCCTTGAGGCAGATTGATCGAAAAGCCGCAATCTCGGGATTCCACCAGTATACAGGCTGTTTACCATTTCTCGGTAGGGCTTTACTAGAAATGGTGGCGTCACACGCATCCCCGCTTAGACCTTCAGTGTTGGCTTCCAGTCCCAGCCCTAATAAAAAATCCCAAAAGAATTACAATAGAAATTATTGTGACAGTACGCTGAAATGAATAGTAATTCCATTAAACTCTATTGTGGATCACAATAGAATAGCATTAAAGACTATTGTTTTCCACCATTGAGCCTATTGTAAATGGCAGTTTTACAATAGAAAATAGGGGTTGTTATGTATCTTTACAATAAAAAAATCGATTTTTTCTCGAGCAAATTTTTGACATTACAATTGAATTTATTGTAATTCTATTGCCGACACTTTACTGGCAATAGAATTTATTGTACAACTGTTGGAATAACAATTTGGCACTTTAATTGGTATGATATAAAAACAATAGAATTTAATGCTCATCAATAAAATGTATTGTAATTCTATAATATTTTATTGCAACTCTATTGTATTTTTTATCCGGGAGGGCCGCGGTGAAAACTACAATAGAACACACCATTGAACTTAGCTATCGCGACACCCTCAGCAGAGGAGTGTACCACCTCTTGGATCGGGTACCGTCCCGTCGTGCAAATAGCCGCCATCCTAGACCCGTCCGCCACCCAATTGCCGTTATTGACAGGGACGTTGTACGGGTCGGACAGAAGGGTGACATCAGTCCTCGACTCCGAGACCGACTGCCACAACAGCTGCTGGGCAGTTGCACAGTGGTTAAGATTCAGCTGTGTTACTTGCACGGCTACTTCTTGTTTGTCTCCCCGATGGGACATGAAGATCCACCCATGAAGTGGTTACAGGCTTGCTTTTTGCTGGCGCAGATAAGGCACTTTGGTGCCTTATCACATTCATGCGCCTTGTGCCCTTCCCAACCACAACGACGACACAGGTTGCTACGGTCTGGGCCCTTACAGTTGTAGGACTTGTGTCCTAACTCTAATCTAAGCACCGATAGCACCTGTCCACTGAAGGCAGCTGGAGTTTGCTAACTGGGCATACTGATCAGCCGATCTTCAACTTCCCTCGCTCCATTACCTTTTTGGCTTCCGCAACCGGTAATCTAAGGTACACACTTAAATCATTTCACAGATTTCGGTGCATTTTGCTTCAATTCACCGAAATCTCAATAGCAGTTTTGTTCGGTAATTTTTTCACAAAATCTTCGGCGAGTTTTCCTTTGTTCAACTGTCAAAACCACCGAAAATCTGTAAAAATATTCACCGAACAGTTCTGCTGCTGAGATTTCGGTGAAATTTCATAGAAATCTGCGATTTATTTTAAGTGTGTAGGCTACCTGCGTGCCAAAGGGACCACCTCTTACGCGTACAGAGGTCTTGTCGACCTCTGTACCGCACTGGTCTCTGACGGCAGAGACGACGTCGCTCGCTTTCGTGACCTCGTCCAGTTGCTTGCACTGGAGGGTCACTTTCGCCCCCAACTACCTCACCTCGGCGTCGTCACCCAAGACCTCTTGGGCCAGCTTCCTGTAGTCAGTCCCACTAGCCTGCGGCCCGCGTTTCAGAACCAAGATCTTTTCACCGGCCTTGGTGCGTCTGACGCTTCGCACGTCCCGACCCAGCGCCGAAAGCTTTTCGGCCGCCCGCATCGATTTAAGGACTTCAGCGTTCTTTGCCTTATCAGTTTTCACCAACAAAGCCTCGCCTCTGTCCTTAGCTTTCTTTACGGGTTGAGATACGTTCGATTTCCGCTTTGCCCTACTGACCAGCTGTCGGTCCTTTGTGCCGATGACGCAGGCTGGCTGGTACCCTCTTGCGGCCTGGCGACTGGTTGATGCCTTTCGCCTTTTTGGGCCGAGAAGTCACCTTCTCGGGTCGACGCCCTTCGGACTCCTCCGCCCAGACGACGTTTGGCCTTTACGGTTACACGTCGTTTGGCTTTGCTCTAAGCGCCTTCGACGGATTGCTGCCTGAGCCGTTTCGGGTTAGGCGCAGTCTTTTCTTCATTGGCCGTCAAGGCGAAATCAATCGCCTCTTGGGCCATGGTTGCTCCTCCAAGGAAGAAGAAGGCATCGGTTTGAGCACCTTTGTCGGCCTTCTCTCTTCCCACCACCCGCCTGATAAACGCATCCTGTTCTTGTCTTGCGACTCGAACAGCCTGGCGAAGCATCCGAAGGTTCTGTTTCAGTTCCTTACTGATGTTCTGCCTTGCGTTCGCGAACTCGATGATATCATCGAGTTACTCGGCGACCACCCGCATCCCGCATACCCTGTCACAAGTGGGGAGACTCCGGTGCTGCTAGTCTGTCACTCCGCTCTCCGCCTCCTTGGGAGGAGACCTCGCCAATCTCCCTTCACCACCTCCATGCTTAACGCATCATCAAAAGAGTTAATTGGTTTTGCTTCACTCATTGTAACTGGGTCCCCCTTACGGCATGCAGGGAGGCCATGCAAGGGTTGACACTTTCGTGTTCCTAACTCTTAACAACTGAAGAGTGGTTGAATGCCCATGGCGAAAACTAAATTGCTCATCAGCAAAAATAGAATTGTCATTAAAAAAATCTTTTCAAGCAGTTTTCTCTTCGCGTTTACTCTGGCTCGCTTCTTAAATATTTTTTTTGAAACTCATTTGGCATAAAAAAAATTCGATCTCGAAAAAAATTCCCAACAATTTTGGAATAGACTTGTGCGCCGTTGCCGCCGACGCTTATTGACGTACGCCGACGCCGGTCGAGTTGTCGGCGGCGCGCCATACGCCGGAGGGCTCCACGCCGCCGAATTTCGTATTTCACGCCGATGATATGCCAACACAGAAATCACAGTATGCATTACGTTTGCATCTGTCGAATCAAGGCAGTTTATCAGGCATTATAACTTATTATACCTTTAGCAAATTTGTCTGCTTTTAACTCTGTCACTGTTACCCGCATTGACGTGTTAAATGTTAGCTTATCTAAGAACCAAAGGAAGTGCTGGAGGAAGATCTATAAGCACACCAAAATTTCATTTCTCGTTCCAGAAAAATAGTTTGCTGGATTTAAAACAGCAATAAAGTTGTTTGCTGAAATCCAGCAATCGCTTGAACGATTTACTGAAAATCAGCAAGAGTCGAGTTACTGCTGGAAATCCAGCAAATGTGAAAATCTGTCAAATTGAAGTCATGAGAATGGAGATTATAACACGAAGGAAAAAACACAGTCGCCAAATTTTCTGTATTTCGGCATGTTTGAGTAAGTTGCATTTTTTTATTTAAAAGTTTAGAATCCATTATCCATACACAGAAATAAGACAACATATATCATCTCGAAGAATTGTGAAGCGAATAAAGTGTGACCCATTTTTTAAGCGGGCAGGAAGACGACACATTAAAGTGCTTTTTGCAATCGGCAAGGATGTGCAAGGATACATCACAGAGAACAGACATGGAGGCTCGAACAAAATTTCTTGCAAAACATGTGTAAACAAACACACCGAACCGCAACGCCATCGACGTCGACATTGCAACTCACAATCTCATTTTGACAACACGATGGCGCTGGTATGCTCTTGCATGCATAACGACACTAGCGCACAGTGGCATTTTTTGATGACGCTAGTGCTGATTATGCAGGGGATAATGGCGACATTCCAAAGTTATTTCAAATTTAACAGTAAAAAGTTATCACAACATGGTGAGTGCAGCTTCAACGTCTGTTCTCTGTGGATACATGTTGACTTTTTGCGGCATCAGAGTCGAGCCTCTCAAAACTAGTTGCCCAAGGAAATATGGAAGCACGAAAAGGATATGCCGAAAGAGCTAGCCCTGGCCCTTATACAGGCTCTGAAGAACACGAACCGACAATCACTCTTTTGGGGCACGCCAGTTCGTTGCATATTATCGTTTGCCGCATGAAAGCCAACAATTCCGTAGGGGAGAACGGTCCAAAATGCACCCCTTAAGCTTTTTCGATGTTTTCGCCCATATTAACAAAAATATCCAACAATTTCAACGTATAGGTGCAAAATTTACAAACCCAGCTACATTTCACAATGATCTCCTATTCAAAACAATAAGATTTTCATGACTTTCTAACGCATTTAAAAAATGTTTTAAAAAAAGGCCTGGGGTAAATCAAAAGATATTTTAGTTACTAGATAAAGATTGTCGCTTCGGTTCCCTTTGTTCTGCTGTCCGAAACATGTGTGGTACATACCTGTCATATCGTATGAATTTTCCTTCTTTGACATTTAGCTCCCCCATCCTCGTCAGCAAGAGCTGTTCCGGACAGCGATGACAGCGACAATCTTTATCTAGTAACTAAAATATCTTTTGGTAAAACGCCCGAAAGTAAGTGGTCTAAAATGACTCAATTGCATGTAAAATTAAGGTGAACGCATGGTTGTTTGTTTTTTCTTGATGGATTGAGCTACAATCTTACAGATGTGGTGGAAAAATAGCAAATCTTTAAATTTGAGTAAATATGAAGAGATTTTGCCATTTTTTTTTCCAATGGAGCTCAATGATGGATAACTAATTATGAATTGTAATGGTAATATTCGTTCATAAATGTACTACAACAGATTATATGAGTGATTTTATGAGTGAGGCCATTTTGCCCCTGGGGTGCATTTTGGACCATTCTCCCCTAACAGAAACTAAAACTAACCAAAATATTTATACTACTTTTACTTATTTGTATACATAAATGATAAAAATGAACATTAAAATTGAAGCATGGTATCATCATGCAAGAGCATACCAGCGCCATCGTGTTGTCAAAATGAGATTGTGATTTGCAATGTCGACGTCGATGGCGTTGAGGTTGGGTGTGTTTGTTTACACATGTTTTACAAGAAATTTTGTTCGATCCTCCATATGTCTGTTCTCTGTGGTGTACCCATCTACATGGGTAGACATTTTTAAATGTATTCCAAAAAGTAGCTCTGAAGAAATTCCTGTTGTAATTGTCAGAATTAATCTTGGAAAAAAAATTGAAAGAATTTCCAGAAGAATTCTTTAAGAAATTTCCTAAGGTACTGAGAATTTCCGAAGCAATTCCCGAGGAAAATTTCAAAGAAAAACCTGGATTCATTTGTGGAGTTTTTTTTCAAGGAATTCCTGGAGAAATTCCTGATCGAATTCCTGACGGAATTTTTAAAGTATACTAGAATGAGTTTCTTAATGCCGTAATATATTTCCTAGGGAATTATTTAATGTATTTACGAAAAAAAATCTGTAGAAATTTTGCAGTAAATTCCCAAGGAATTTTTGAATATCCGACATCTCATGGAGTCAAAACTGAGTTTGTTTTACTACTGTCCGGATTTTTCGGGATCGGATCGGAAGTGGGGCTGGGTCGGCCACACTCTACGTAGGGGCGGAAACGAAATCTGTAAGCAAGCATTAGACTGGAACCCAGCGGGACATCGCAGCAGAGGCAGACCCAGAGGCTCATGGCGGCGAAGCCTCAATAAAGAAATAAAAGAAGTCGACCGAAATCTAACCTGGCAACAGGTTAAAGCGATAGCCGGGCATCGCTCAGGATGGAGATCTTTCAAGTCGGCCCTTTGCACCACCGGAGGTGTACAGGATCCATAAGTAAGTAAGTAAGTGTCCGGATTTTTGAATAATTTTTTTGTAGAAATATAGGAATTTTTATTTATATTTCAATAGCTATTTGTTCCTTCGTAACTTACTTTCAGAATTACTTTGGATCTTCCTGTTTAAATACATTTAAAAATTCTGTTCAAAAACCTTTTCAAATTTCTTTCGGTTATTCCTTCAAGAATTGAGTCGGAAATTCCTCCAGAAATTTCTTCGAAAATCTTTTTAGAAAACCCACCAAAAATTCATTTTAATTTTTTTTCCTTTGCAACTTCCAAAACGAATTCTAATCTTGAGGAAATGAGCTTTCAAAAAAATTTCCAAAGTTAGAAAGAATACCAAAAATATCATCCTACAAACTATTTTTTTTATTTCTGTAGCTCGGCAAAAATCCGCACATCCGTGCACCAGTAAAATATAAAACTGATATTTCGGCAAAAATTACGTCCACCCTCTCCTCCTTATGAAATTTTCGTGTTTCACGGAAGGTCTGAGCTTTTTGAGGAGTACCTGAGACTTCAAAGAAAGCTAAACAATATCTTTAAGGCTAAAAACGTAGTTACTGGCGACGTTTTGTCGAGGGACTTTATGACAAAACTCTGGAGAACTGTTCCCAACATGCGGAACCGCATTTCCGCATTTTTCAACGAAGTGAGTGAAGAATATTCCAATCGATGGATATTCAACTTCGCAAGAAAGATCTGTCCAGATTCCGTACCAGCTGAACCACTATTTCAGGAATCAACGCTTGATCCCGGTTCTTTGGGTGGACTATGCTGGAACTATCTAGTATCTACATCTCTTCTTTTATCAAACAATTTTTCTCCTACATCAAATTCAATCTTCTTAAAAACCTCCCAGATATCGCTAAAAGACGTTTACTTGACCTGTACAACTATTTCATGGAGTACAACATTGTACCATCAGAATGGCGACAGGTCAAGGTACTAATTATTCAAAACCCTGGGAAACCAGCGTCTGATCATAACTCATACCAACCGATTGCCATGATATCGTGCAAGAGTAAATTATTGGAGAAAATGATCCTTTCAAGAATTGACCATTGGGTCGAGAAAAATGCATTACTATCAAATACCTACTCAGTTTGTTTTTTAAAAAGATAAAGGAACAAATGATTGTCTAGCGTTGCTCTCTTAAGATATAAAGCTGGCCTATGCGCACAAGGAGCAATGGGCTTCAGTATTCTTGGATATTAAGGGCACTTTAGATTCAGTTTCCATAAGGTTCTGTTAGACAATCTGCACAGTAGTGGATTACCCGTCATTTTAAATAATTTCTTGTACAATTTGTTGTCAGTGAAACATATGAACTTTTCTCTTGGCACTCTGACAACTTCCAGAAATAGCTATATGGGCATTCCCCAGGGATCATGAAAAAAAGACCCTTCATAGACTGAGTGGTTGGCGCAGTGCAGCCAAACAGCGAGCTGAATGGAGACGACTGTCATGCCTCTTATGCGGTCTTAGTCTGAATTAACAATTGTGATAAATAACAAATTAGTTTAAATACCATAAAGGAAATTTTCATGTCGTTGGCTTATTTATTTCCTTGATTTCCTTTCTGATCTCTCTCTCATTTTTTGTGATTCCCTACTTTTTGACCTACTTCTTTTCCTCTTCCTGTATTTGCCTTTCTTCCTATCAGAGGATCGACTACGACTTCGACTGTGTCGTTTTCTCGATTCTTTACGGCGTTCCCGCGATCGGTGCCTAGATCGGCTACGGCTTCGCGATTTTTTGCCATTACTTCGGGACTTCCTGGTTGACCTGCTTGACGCTCGACTTCGAGATCGGTCACTGCGACGATCATCAAATGCCGTAGTATGCATCTTCGACTCAGATGTGTGGAGTTCAACTTCGGGTGTTTCTGACCATCGCCAGTTGGTTCGTTGCCGGTGAGGTATATCAATATCGTCCCATGATCTAAAAAACAAAACTATGAATTACCGTATTCGAGTTTGACTGCAAAATGAGTCATACTTCTCAACAAGCTGAGACCGTTGAGACATTCTTTGTGATTGTCTGGCCGATTGCAACTCTTTAAAATGGTCATACCGATATTTTGCCACAGGATTTACAAGCAAATGCAAGTAATTGCACGATTTACCCTTCTGACAGCGTGACCTCTCAAATAGTCCTACGAATTGCAAATGATTTCACTCATATAACATGTTAGCATAGATTCTTCAGGACGGATAAACATATATTAGGTTAAGGTAAATATACTGTTGAACAATTGTTTTAATATTTAAATGAATCGGTTTTGAAAAAGGATACGTTTCGTTCAATTTACCACAAACAGCTGCAGTCCAGGTGATGGGTGAACGAAACTCGACGCGAAGTTGTTTCGAAGCGTAGAATCGACCCTTCATTCGGTGGTAGGATTTTGCAGCATCTCTAGAAGTGAAATGAGTATGAATATGCGTTATAGCAACACAGGTGCCTGAGCAGATGACTAGTTATTATTGAATTTCGAGAGATTTTATAAATATCGGATGATTAATATTTTACGAGAAAATTTCTTTGAAACTGGTCGAGTTAAGTAATTTAAACAAAATATCAAAATCTATCTAAAATGCAAGAAGCTCATGGAAACTGGAGACGAGTAGTCGTGATAGGCATATTTTGCATACTATAGACAGCTATAGACAATGAGTTTTTGTACCGAATACAGCGAAATTGGATCAGTAAAAAAGTAAAGAGAGAATAAAGAGAGGTAAACAGTAAACTGTGGGTACTCACCTTAACTTTGCGTATTGTACATAAACATTTCCTCGCAGATGTGGCTCGTAGTTGCGAGTAACAAATATTCCAGCAATTTTGCCAAACGATTCGAACTCTTCAATTATATCAAAAAAGAATTCCTTATAACAGCGGTATAATTCATCGTCGTCAAATTCTATGCTCGAATCCAGACCGTATTCTGGATGCTGCTGATGATCCAATGCCGGATGGGCAAAAAAGTTGGGAAGAAGAAGAAGCTACCAAATAAAAAAGGGTAAACGAGAAGCTTAATTACACAAAGGTGCTATATGCAAACCTCACTTAGACCAGGAGTGGCATGATCCGACGAGCATCTTGCACCATAACGGCATGCGCCAACCTTTTTGAAAAACACGCAAGCATTTCCACCCGGTCTTGAATGAACGGACTCACACAACGTCGGTAAATGGTCGTCTATGCCTACTAAATATTCAGCAAACATTCGCTCCCGTTCCTGTTGTTTCTTCCGGAACTCCTCCATCAGCCGCTCTTTCTCTGCTTTGGCATCCCTAGCTTTTCGCTCCATTTCTTCGAATTCCTTCCTTATCCGCTCACGTTTCTCTTTCTCTTCCTGCTGTTCAACCTCCATCTTTCGACGCGTTTCAGCAAAGTCAGCTTGAGCTTCCTTTTCCCGGTCCATCCACAAGGCATTTTCGTAACGACGACGTTCCTCCTGTTGTTGCAATAGCTCGAACTCCAGAAGTTCCTTCTCACGAAGATATGCCACATAGTCGGGATCCAAAAGTCTGAGTTCTTCCGCTTCAGCTGCAGCATTATCTCGTGACTGGGAAATTTTCTGTCGAATTCGTTTCCGGCGTAACTTTTTGCGCAGCTTGCGCCATTCCTTGTGACTATCGTAAGTTGAGCTTTGGTCTACATTCATGTTTTGATTTTGTGTTTGAACATACCTGATATTGCTGGATTTTTGGGTGTTGATCATGGCACAAGTAAACCTATAAACTACTCTGATTACCAAAAATTGTTGTTTAAAAAAATGCACAGATTGTATTTTTATTTTCCTGTTCTGCTACTGCTTCTGTTTTTGCGAAACTTTTGGTGAAATGTCATGTGGAGATGGATTCTACAAATTACACGCTCATTTATTTTTACTCAACGAGTAAGTACACGGACACATAAATCAACACAAAATCTGAGTTGAAAATAAATAGATCTCGGGTACTTATTCAAAAGGAAGTATGTGATTTTGTAAACAAAGATTAAAACGTCGATTTGTCCAATCTAATAGGTTTAAGAAGCTATCGGTTAACTGTTGGCGGTGTTGGTTTGCGTGGAAATGCCATCAGACTGGACAAATCGTCGTTTGAATCTTTGTTTACAAAATCACATACGTCCTTTTAAATAAGCCGAGAAGTACTTAGAGCCAGAGTCTATTAAATATAGAGTTACGCAAAGAGTGAAGCCAAATCTACCTATTGAACTGTCAAACCGTCTACCTATCGAGCAAAGTAAACAAATGCTTGTTGTTAAGGCGGAAGTATCCAGCTTTCCACGTTCGCCATAATGGCGGCTGCTATAAACAAATCTGACCTGCTTCCGACGCTTCCGACGGTGGTCGTATCCTTAGCAACTATTTTCACATTGTTTATTTATTCTTTCTTACGTGAGCAGGCACATCATAGAAAAGACTGAAGGAAGATCGTAAAGAGCTTGCAACTATTAGAAACAATTTAATGATTCGACGAATATAACTTCATCATTTTTATATTTTAGGTGGAAGGACAATTACAACGAAGGATGATTATCATACCAAAGTACCAGTTATTTTTGTCTATCCTGCAAGATAACAAGCTTTCGAGCAAGCTTTAGTTAAGTTATTACACTTGAATCCATGTTACTTCCGTGGGGATTCGATCGAAGCCACATGGACATTCACAACCGACTGAACGTTCTGGCTTCTCTGAAACAATTTTCTTGAGAATCCTTTTTTCATGAAACTCCTCTGTATTGAGTTGATAAGCTTTTATTTTCAAAAGCTCGGAGAAGCCAAAATGTGTATAGTTAAATGCACTCGCTCTTGTTAAAAGATTTCGAATTCCTTATATTTGAATTATACTACGTTACGCAGAAGGATTAATAAAAAGATATTCTGTTGCGACGAAGGGCAAGGGTAACGTAATTCCATCACGTATTTCTTCTCGTAGAACTACCCAAATATCCACAGCCCTTCTGATCCTTTGATCGTGGGTAAGAATAAAAATACGGTGCTTAACATTATGCTTGTATTTATTTTGCGTTGGGTTGCTTGCGCTACCACCTTGATATGGCTTGGCAATCACATTTGTGAGTATACTTATTACAGATGACGTATCCGCTTTTGTAGTCGGAATTTTCTTTGAGCATACGTCTTTTACGCAACTCAACGAAACGGAGTTCATTGTATAAGTTTTAAGCACTCGATTCCGATTTCGGAGTCGGAGGAGTTCGAATGTTATTTAAATGGGCAAAAACACAGAACTGCACATTTTGATTTGTCCGAGCGTGAGGTATTAAAAAAAGAGAGCTACCATTAGTTCTCACTCATCAACATGCAGTTTCATTAGAAAATTAATTGTTAACAAATTTACAAGAAGCAAGAGCGGTCGGGTACGCATGTCCACGTGCTTTCATTCGGATTCTACAAAAGTACTTAAATCTGAGTGCAAAAACTAAAATAAAATTTGTTGCGTTGCAAGCTGTTCAGAGCAATGTTTATTTGTTGGTATTGTATTAATCCTTCGTTGTGATTGTCCTTCTTTCACCTAAAATATAAAAATGATGAATATATATTCGTCAAATTAATGAATTGATTCTTATTATTGCAAGCTCTTTACGAATTTTCTCCGGTTTTTTCGTTATGTGCCTGCTTACAGAATAATAAATAAACAATGTGAAAATAGTTGCTAAGATACCATCGGAAGCGTCGGAAGCACTTCAGCGTCGGAAGCAGTTACTGTCAGATTTATTTATAGCAGCCGCCATTATGGCGAACGTGGAAAGCTGGATTGTTATCGCCTAATGATTATTATGGCGAATTAAAACGCATGAATTGAAATGTATTAGATTTGTTCTAGAAACAGCTTCAAAAAACTTCAATACACCCCCCAATAAAGTAGCAACAAGAAACTCACGTGTTTGCACTCTGTGGGTGACTTGGTTATCGAATTAAAAAGCTTTAGCAGTGAACACTCCCGTGGAGTCACTTTAAAGGTTGAACAAAAATGAAAGTTTCAAACACAATAACAAAAGGATCATTCAGAATAAATGTAAGAAGATCCTCTTTGCGCAACTCTACACGTAAAAAAATTTAATGTTGTTTATTATTAATATTTCTAATACTTTTTTGCCAAAGCAGGCGCTTAATGACATGTATAAGAAAAAACTTATACATCACATTAGTCACATACATTCGCAAACTTATACTTTTCATTAACTTATGAATGTTATTAGCTTTTTGATATGGGATCATTCATTAGGTGGCATAATGAAGAGTATAAGTATTTTCGAATGGTTTTTTGCCATAACATATAAGGTTATTTTTTTACGTGTATATAATAGACCCTGCTTAGAGCATCATTATCGGTCGCGAGCATTTTAATCACCCGCGCAGCGCTTTCATTTTAGTTTCGTCACTCGTTTCCGTATCGGTAACTATTTTCGGCTCTCAATTTGGTTGCTGTATTCCGTACCGGTGACGTTTGACACACAGCAAAAAAAGTTGTTGAATATTACATCGAAACAGCTGCAACCCGCTGAATCCATCGATGGTTAAATATTACATCACACGATGTACTCGGAAACATTCTGCGTAATAAATAAGAACGATGTAATTTTGTACCGACGTACCAAATTGGACGACGTAATCGAAGCGATGTAATAAAACGAGATGTAGTACAGTAGGATGTACATGGCATATGAATGATATAAATAATGGAGATTTCTTTCTTGATTTTCTTCAATATAGTACTTTCAACTTATATTAAATCAAAGTTTATGATATATTTTTTTCTGCATTTAAAATTTGTTCTTCAAGGGTCTTTATCGAAAGTGGTTGCTTGTGGTAACCATCCTCATCGGCGTTCCCTGTTGTGCCGGAATGCGATGCTCTCCTTCGTTGTTACTTCACTGTCCTTCAATAGTACGACCGCGGGACCGAGAACATATCGGCGCCGCCAAGAAATCAGTGGATAGATCCAGATGATCACGCCGAAACAAAATTGTACGGCTCTGCTTACCAACACGTGACAATTGTTTTCTCAGACTGCGGCGCGGAGAAATTACCGTAGAGGGCTTACAGGAAGGCGATACATCGACCTAGAGAAGAAAAAAAAATCAAAATATCCGTTTCAACCGCAATTACCAGATAGAACAAAGAATGAATGAGTATTTGATACCCTATACATTGAATTGGGATAACTTATTCGGTGTACTGTCCTATTTATCAACGATTAAATTATCTGAAATTTTATTCACTGGTGATTTTTTCCTTAAGGTAGCTTCACACCTCGGGAATCTTGCCCGTGGATTCCCCCCCCCCTCCACGGAAAATAAAAATCCCGGTCCCTTTAAAATATACGCGGAACAAATTCCGGCGGAAACTTTTCCCAAGGTGTAAGGAAGCCTTTAGGGGGGTTCCGAACGAAATCGTTTTAAAATTCACAGGGCATCTTCATTGTATGGCTGTCCAAAAGAAATTCTTAGATTCCAACGTGGTTTAGAAACGGAAATCTTTTGGTACCCAAACTATAATTTAGAAGGTAATCCCTCTACCTTCCGAAGGGCATCATGGCATCCTTTAGATACTCCGAAGGGAATCCTTCTGGGATATCGAAGGAAGCTTCCAGATATTTCGAAGCAAATCCTTCAGAGATTCCAAAGGAAATCCTTTAGTTAGGAAATCAGAAGGGAATCCGTAAGTCCTTGAATTCCAAAAAGAATCCTTCTGGGATCGCAAGGGGAATCCTTCTGACAATCCAAAGAAAATCCATCAGGAATATCGAAAGGGAATCCTTCAGGGATTTCGAATTAACTTCCAAAGACCTTGTAGAATTCCAAAAAGAATCTTTCTGGGATTGCGAAGGGAATCCTACTAAGAATCCAAAGGAAGTCCTTCAGGAATATCGAAACGACACTTTAGGGGATTTCAAAAAGAATACTTCAGGGATTCCGAGGAAAAACCTTCAGGAATTAGGCAGGGAATCGTCCAGGGATTCCGAAGGGAATCGTTCAGGGATTCCGAAGGGAATCGTTCAGGAATTCCGAAGGGAATCCTTAAGACCTTCTGGGATTGCAAAGGGAATTCTTCTGCGAATCGAAAGGAAATCCTTCGGAATATCGAAAAGAATCCTTTCCGATGGAAATTCTACATGGATTTCTAATGAAATCCTTCAGAGATTCCGAAGGAAATACTTCAGGGATTCCGAAGCAAATCCTTCAAAGATTCCGAACGAAATCCTTCAGGAAGTTCGAAAGGAATTCTTCAGGGATTCCGAAGGAAATCCTCAAGGGATTCCAAAGAAAATCCTTCATGAATTCCGAAGTGATTGCAAGGGGAATCTTTCTGACAATCCAAAGGAAATCCAACAGGAATATCGAATAAAAAATCCCTCAGGGATTCCGAAGGCAATCCTTCAGGGATTTCGAAAGAACTCCTTAAGACCTTGTAGAATTCCAAAAAAAAACCTTTCTGGAATTGCAGAGGGAATCTTTCTGGGAATCAAAAAGAAATCCTTCAGGAATATAGAAAAGAATCCTTCAGGGATTTCCAAAGAAATCGTCCATGGATTTCAAAAGAAATCCTTCATGGATTTCGAATGAAATCTTTCAGAGATGCCGAAGGAAATATTACAGGGATTCAGAAGGAAATCCTTCAGGGATTCCAAACGAAATTCTTCAGGAAGTTCAAAGGAAATTCTTCAGGAAGTCTGAAAGAAATTTTTCCGAGGCTCCGAATGAAAATCCTCAGGAACTCCGAAGGAAATTCTCAAGGGATTCCAAAGATAATCCTTCAGGGATTCCGATGGGAATCCTCCAGGGATTTCGAATGACATAATTTAGAGATTCTGAAGGAAAAACTTTAGGGATTCCGGAGGAAATCCTTTGGGGATTCCTAACGAAATCCTTCAGGAAGTCTGAATTCTTCAGGGATTCCCAAGAGAATCCTTCAGGGATTCCAAAAATAATCCTTCCGAAATTCCGAAGAGAATCCTTCAGAGATTCCAAAAAGAATTCTTCGGATTACGAAACGAATCTTTCCAAAAGTTTGATGGGAATCCTTCAGGGATTCCGAAGGAAATTTTTTCAGGAAGTTCGAAGGGAATCTTTCAGGAATTCCGAAAGGAATCCTTCGGAGTTTACTATGGGAATCCTTCAGGGATTCCGAAGGAAACCCTTCAGAGATTACGGAAGAAATCCTTCAGATTTTGCGAATGAAATGCTTCAGGGATTCTGAAGGGAATCCTTCAGGGATTACGAGAGAATTTGGATTCCGAAGAGGATTTTGGAGGGAACCCTTTCGATTGCGAAGGGCATCCTTCAGGAAGTCCGAAGAGAATCTTTCAGCAAGTTTGAAGAGTATCCTTCAGGGATTCCGAACGAATTCTTTCAGAGGTTATGAAGGAAAACCTTCAAGGATACCGAAGCAACTCCTTCAAGGATTCCGAAGGACATCATTCAGGGATTCCGAAGGAAATCTTTCAGAGATTATGAAGGAAATCCTTCAGGAATTCCTTCAAGGATTTCGAAGGTCATCATTCAGGGATTCCGAAAGAAATCTTCCAGAGATTATGGAGGAATTCCTTCAAGGAATTCCGAAGAGAATCCTTCAAGGGATTTCCATCTTTTAGGGATTTCGATGGGAACCCTTCAAGGAGTCCAAAGGGTATGCTTCAGAAAGTTCGAAGGGAATCCCTCTGGGATTCCGAACGAATTCCTTCAGAGATTACGAAGGAAATCGTTCAGGGATACCAAAGGAAATATTTCAAGGATTCAGAAGGGAATCCTTCAGGGATTTCGATGGAAATTTTATTCAGGGATTCCGAAGGGAATTAATCACAGATTCCAAAGAAAATCCTTCAATGAATTCCGAAGAAAATCCTTCAAGGAAATCCAAAGAGAATCCTTCAAAGATTCCGGAGCGAATTCTTATATATGATTCCGAAGGGAATCCGCCAGGGATTCCAAAGCGAATCGTCCAGGAAGTCCGAACAGAATCCTTCAGGGATTTCGAAGGGAGTCCTTTAGGAAGAAGGGAATACTTTAGAGATTCCGAAGAAAATCCTTAAGGGATTCTGAAGGAAACTCTTCAGGGATACGGAAGGAAATCCTTCAGGGATTCAGAAGGACAGAAGGATTCCAAAGAAAACCCTTCAGAGACTATGCAGGAACTATTTCAGGGATGCCGAAAGAAATTCTTCAGGGATTCCGAAGATAATCCTTAAGATTCCAAAGAGAGTCATTCGGATTACGAAGGGAATCGTTCAGAAAGTTCAAAGGGATTTCTTCAGGATGTTCTATGAGAATCCTTTGAGGATTTCGAAAAGAATCCTTTAGATATTCTGATGGGAATCCTTTGAAGGTTCCGATGGAAATCCATCGGAAGATGGGAATCGTTTAGGGATCCAATGAAAATCCTTTAGGGATTCCTATGGGCATCTTTTAGGGATTCCGATGGGATCCCTTCAGGGAGTCCAAAGGGAACCCTTCAGAGATTCTGAACAGAATTCTCCAGGGATTCCGAACATAATCCTTCTGTGATTCCGAGATTTCGAATGGAATCCTTCGGGAAGTCCGAAGGGAATCCTTCAGGAAGACACAAGAGAAACCTTAAGGAATCCTTCTGGATTTCCGAATTGAATCCTCCAAGGACTTCGAACGAAATACTTCAGGGATTCCCAAAGGAAATCTCTAAAGCCTTATGGAATTTCAAAAAGAATCATACTGGGATTGCAAATAGAATGCTTCAGGGATTCCAAAGCAAACGCTTCAAGGATCTCAAAGGAAATGCTTCAGGAATTCCGGAGGGAATTGTTAAGAAACACCGGAGGAAATTCTTCAATGATTCCGAAAAAAATCCTTCATGGGTTCCAAAGCAAATCTTTCAGACATTCCAAAAAACATTTTTCAGGGAATTCATAGGAAATCCTTCAGAGATTCCGAAGGGAATGGCCCTCGGGATTCCGAAGGAAATTCAACCGTGATTTCGAAGGGAATTCCCTCGGTATTTCGAATAGATTTTTTCAGGCGATTTAGAAGAGAATCATTCCGGTATTCCGAAGGGGATCCTCCCGGGATTCCTAAAGTAATGCTTCCGGAATTCCGAAGAGAAACCTCCCGGGATTTCGAAGCAAATCCTTCCAGGTTTCCGAAAGCAATCCTCCCGGGGTTCTGAGGGAATATTTCCAAGATTTCTAAGGGAATTTTCTCGAGATACCCAAGAAAATCCTCCAAGGATTCCGAAGGGAATCCTTCTGAGATTTCAAAGCAATAAGTCCTTCAGGGATTCAGAAAGAAATTTTTTATGGGATTCTGAATGAAATACTTCTGGGATGCTGAAGAAAATCCTTCAGAGATTCTCAAGGTAAAACCTTCTGTGTTTCCGAAAAAAATCCTTCTGGGCATACAAAGTGAATCCTTCAAGGTTTCCGAAGGGACTCCTTTAGGGACTTCTAGCACTGCGATTGCGTTCCTTTTGGCATTTCAAAGGGAATATTTCAGGGATTCTAGAAGGGATCCTTCTGGGACTGCTAAGGGAATCCTTAAGGAATTTCGAAGGGAATCGGTTCGGAATCATAAAGGATAGAGGTTCCTGGTCGAAATCTTCAAAAAAGGAACTCCCAAATGGTTGTTTTGAATAACCAAAGTATTGCGCTCGGAACCCTTAAAGGATTCCGTTTTGAATCCCCAAAAGATTCCTTTCGGAATTCACAATCGATTCCACACGAAATTACTAAGGAATTTCGCTTGTTATCTCCAATAGAATCCGCTCGGAATCCCCATAGAATTCCCCTTATGGTTGGAAACCTCTGGTGATTTCAAAACGGATTCTTCGGAAATCAAGAATGAAATCAGTTGAGAATTCCGAACGGAATCCTTCGGGAATTCTGTATGGAATCATTTGGGGTTTCCGAACGGAATCCTTCTATGTTTAAAGGATTCATCCCAAAAACCTCAGAGGATCTCGTTCGGAATTACCAAAAGTTTCCGTTCGAAAACATGAAGGGTTTCGAAGAAAACATGAATGAGAATTCTTTTTAAAATTCCCAAAGGACTCCGCTCGGAGTTCCCGAAGGATTTCGTTTAGAATTCTTAAAAGATTCCATTTGGAATTTGGATTTTGGCCGGAATTCCCGAAGCATTCCACTTGAAATTTCCAATAGATTCCGCTCGGAATTCTCAACAGATTCTGTTTA
Source organism: Armigeres subalbatus (assembly GCF_024139115.2). NCBI lineage: Eukaryota > Metazoa > Arthropoda > Insecta > Diptera > Culicidae > Armigeres > Armigeres subalbatus. The sequence goes on from NC_085140.1 coordinate 275,939,976, forward strand.
GAATTCCCAAACAATTTCGCTCAAAACCTCTAAAAGATTTCCAAAGGATCCCGGTCAGAATCCCATAAAGATTGTGTTCCGAATCCAAAGAGAACTTAAATCAGAATTCCCAAAGAATTTCTTCAGAACCCTCATTGGATTTCATAGCCTTCAAAGAAAAATTCCGTTTCAGAATCCCAAAAAAAATGCAGTGCACCTGGATTAGATGGAAATTCCATGTGGAATTCACAGGGGACTGAAGAGAAGACTAATACGCCTACCCACCATTATAGTTCAATATGGCGTACAATGTTTTCGTTTTAATTTCGTTGATTTCATGATAACAACGAGGATAACAAAGTTTCAAAAGTATCGACGGGCTTCTTTTCGACATAAAAAAGCCATACTAACACAAAAGGCTCGATATTTATTATTATTATTTATTCAGACTAAGGTCGAAGTGGCCTCTGCGGTATATAAGAGTCTTCTTCATTCGGCTACACGTCGCCAACCACGCAGTCTACGGAGGGTCCGCAAGTCATCTTCCACCTGATCGATCCACCTTGCCCGCTGCGCACCTCGCCTTCTTGTGCCCGTCGGATCGTTGTCGAGAACCATTTTCACCGGGTTATTTTCCGACATTCTGGCTACGTGCCCGGTCCACCGCAGTCGTCCGATTTTCGCGGTGTGAACGATGGATGGTTCTCCCAACAGCTGATGCAACTCGTGGTTCATTCGCCTCCTCCACGTACCGTCCGCCATCTGCACCCCACCATAGATGGTACGCAGCACTTTCCTTTCGAAAACTCCGAGTGCACGTTGGTCCTCCACGAGCATCGTCCAGGTCTCGTGTCCGTAGAGGACTACCGGTCTAATGAGCGTTTTGTAGATTGTCAGTTTGGTACGGCGGCGAACTCTATTCGATCGGAGCGTCTTGCGGAGTCCAAAGTATGTACGATTTCCAGCCACTATGCGTCTCCGAATTTCTCTGCTGGTGTCATTTTCGGCAGTCACCCAGCCCAAGTACACAAATTCTTCTACCACCTCGATTTCGTCACCACCGATGCCAACTCGCGGTGGGTGGCTCACATTGTCTTCTCTTGAACCTCTTCCTATCATGTACTTCGCCTTCGACGTGTTGATGACTAGTCCGATCCGCTTGGCTTCCCTCTTCAGTCTGATGTAGGCTTCCTCTATCTTCTCAAAGTTACGTGCCATAAGCTGAAAATTGTACCACTCGTGTTAATCCCTGCTCTTCGTATTACCCCTTCCAAAGCGATGTTGAATAGCAGACACGAAAGACCATAACCTTGCCGTAACCGTCTGCGGGTTTCGAAGGGACTCGAGAATGCCCCTGAAACTCGAACTACGCACATCACCCGATCGATCGTCGCTTTGATCAACCGTGTCAGTTTATCCGGAAATCCGTGTTGGAACATTAGCTGCCATAGATGGTCCCGATCGATTGTATCATATGCGGTTTTTAAGTCTATGAATAGATGATGTGTGGGCACGTTGTATTCGCGGCATTTCTGCAGTACTTGGCGAATGGCGAACACCTGGTCCGTGGTGGAGCGTTCGCCCATAAAACCCGCCTGCTACTGCCCCACGAACTCCCTTGCAATTGGTGTTAGTCGACGGCATAAAATTTAGGAGAGTACCTTGTAGGCGGCATTCAGCAATGTGATTGCGCGGTAGTTGCTACAATCCAGCTTATCGCCCTTTTTGTAGATGGGACACACGACACCTTCCATCCACTCCTGCGGCAAAACTTCCTCCTCCCAAATCTTGGTAATGACCCAGTGCAGCGCTCTAGCCAGTGCCTCACCACCGTGTTTAAAAAGCTCTCCTGGTAGTTGGTCAACCCCAGGGGCTTTGTTGTTCTTCAGCCGGCCAATCTCCTCCTGGATTTCCTGGAGATCCGGAGCCGGTAGAATTATGTCCTGCGCACGTTCCCCCAGGTCCATCACCATACCGCCATATTCGTCTGCCACATCGCCATTCAGGTGCTCTTCGTAGTGCTGCCGCCACCTTTGGATCACCTCACGCTCGTTCGTAAGAAGGTTCCCGTTTATGCCCTTACACATATCAGGCTGTGGCACGTGGCCCTTACGTGAACGGTTCAACTTCTCATAGAACTTTCGTGTGTTATTAGCGCGGTACAGTTGCTCCGTCTCTTCACGGTCTCGATCTTCCTGCTGACGCTTTTTCCTCCGTAAAATCGAGCTTTGTCTGTTCCGCGTCTGTTTATATCGTGCCTCGTTCGCCCTCGTGCGGTGTTGCAGCAATCTCGCCCATGCTGCATTCTTCTCTTCTACTAACTGCTCACATTCGCCGTCATACCAGTCGTTTCTCTGATCCGGGGGCACCGTGCCAAGTGCAGCGGTTGCGGTGCAACCAATGGCGGATCGAATATCTCTCCAGTCATCTTCAAGAGACGCTGCGCCTAGCTGATCTTCTTGGGCTAGTGTATTCTTGGGCTAGTCTACCGTCTTGTAGCCGCCCAATGTTAAGCCGCGCGTTACCAATGTTACTTGCGCGTTCATGTCACCGATGACGATTTTGACGTCCCGCAGTGGGCATCCATCGTATGTCCGCTCCAGTTGTGCGTAGAACGCTTCTTTCTCGTCGTCGGGTCTCCCTTCGTGTGGGCAGTGCACGTTGATGATGCTATAGTTGAAGAAACGGCCTTTAATCCTCAGCTTGCACATCCTTGCGTTGATTGGCTGCCACCCAATCACGCGTTGGCGCATCTTACCCAGCACTATGAAGCCGGTTCCCAGCTCGTTGGTGGTGCCACAGCTTTGGTAGAAGGTAGCCGCCCGATGCCCGCTTTTCCACATTTTCTGTCCTGTCCAGCAAATCTTCTGCAAAGCCACGACGTCGAAGTTGCGGGGATGTAAATCATCGTAGATCATCCTGTCGCAACCAGCGAAACCTAGCGACTTGCAGTTCCATGTTCCAAGCTTCCAATCGTGATCCTTTATTCGTCGCCTAGGTCGTTGCCGATTGTATCGAGTCGTATTATCTTCTATGTCGTTCGTAATAGTTGTTTTTAAAGGCGACTTATTGGGCCTGCGCAAACCTCCTGTCTCGCCGGAGGGCCGTCGTGTCAGGGCTGTTTAGCGTCCCACCTAACACCAGGACTTGGGCTTGTGCGCTTTGAGCGGCACACGGTCGCAAAGGCTCGATATACCTCAACCAATTGCAAGTTTTCACCAGGAAAAGTTAATTGCCGACAATTAGCACTAACTGCGTACGAAACAATCACCCAAAATGAGTAACAGAATTCGGGTATACCACCCAGAAACTAGGTACCAAAAACGATGTTGGGTAGAGTGACAATGTACCGCGGATGACAGGCGTTTCACCCTCCTGGGGATTCCCGAAGAATTCCGCTCGAGATCCCCAATGGATTCCGTTCAAAATCTCCAGAATCCGCTCGGAATTTCCAAAGGATTTCGCTTGGAATCTTCAAGCATTCTGCTCGAAATTCCCAAACTATTCCACTCGGAACGCACAAAGTTTTTCGCTCCGTGATCTACAAAAAATTCCGCTCTAAATGCACAAAAAAAATGTTCGGAATTCCCAAAATACTCCTGCGGAAATTCCCAAAGAATACAGTTCAGAATCTCCAAAGGATGCAAAAAAGATTCCGCTTGTGATCCCCATAGTATTCCGCTCAGAATCTTCAAACAGTTCCGCTCGGAACACACAAAGGATTCCGCTTGGAATCCACAACAGATTTTGTTTGAAATCCGCAAAATATTACGGCCGGAATCGCCAAAAATCACGTTCGGAATTCTCAAAAGATTCCGCTCGTAATGCACAAAGGATTCCACTCGTCTTCCCAAAAGGATTTTGCTCGGAATCTCCAAAAGATTCCACCTGGAGACCCCAAAAAATTTCGCGGAAAACTATTCCACTTACACTCCCTAAAAGATTCCACTCGGAACGAACAACGAATCCCACTCAGAATCCTGAAAGGATCCCTTTTAGAATCCTCAAAGGAATCCTTTTGCAATCTTCAAAGATAATTGTCCGAAGGGTCCAATTTTTTCCCCGATGGGTTCCTTTTCGGAAGCCCCGAAAGATTTCGGTCAGAATCTCTATAAAAATCCGTTCATAATCCACAAAGGATCTTGATTAGAACTCCCAAAGATTTTTTTCAGAATCCTTGATGGATTCAATTTCCTTCAAGGAAGGATTTCATTTCGGAATTCCAAAAAAAGGAGTGCGGAATAATAGGAATCCTATAGTAGTACCACCCAGAATAAAATAAAATCCTAAGAGATTCCGTTTGGATCCGATTCTGTTTAGAATCCTTGAAGTTCTCCTTTCGGAATCGAATATATTCAGAAAATCATTTGGATATCTTATCACTTATCACTATATACTTACGATACGTCAAGTCTTTTTCAAATGTTCTTGGAGTTTCAAACCATCAATGCAACGGCAATCTAATCCTTTCTCAGTGGTTGCAAAATCAGCCTGGAGGAGTTCTCAATAGGCGTTTCAAAGTTGCCGTGCGCGTAGGTGTTGACCAAATCTGAATAGAGATTAGAAATGAAAAGTAAGTAACTTTTTTATAATAAAAACTAGCCATAATAGATTATTACAGACTTTTCCTTCCACATTGAAAGTTGTATCCATGCAAAAATTGGAATTGATAGCGATCTAAAGGGCATCAGATGGTGAGATCCTCTTCGAGCATAGAAGAGCCATCAAGAAGATGATTTACGGCCCCTTGATAGACTGTCTGGTTGGCGACATACAGTTATGGACTTACGACTAAGTCGAGTCAAGTACGAGACACTGAAGACGACCTTACTGTTGTGGTCGAAATACGTATCTGTCAAGGTACAATTAAGTGGTGGAATTAAATGGGAAGGTACAAACTCGTCTTATGACAAGTGGGGTACATATGGATGTTTATAATAAAAAAAGTTAGCTATTTTTCCACAACATATACAAAATGATGTTTAATTATGGATCAGAGATGGATTAAATACTGAAAAGCAACAAATTATTGCCGTAAAAGCTTATACGCTGATACCAAAATTTTAGATAACTCATCTCAATGGTAATCAATGCTGTTTATCTGTTTATTTCGACTCTTACACTGCCGTTATACGCATAATTGTCTCATGTATATAGGGAATCCCAGCAAACATGGGACAATTATGCATATGATGGCAGTACTCGTCTCCGCCAATTATTGTAGATCCAGTTGAAAACCGAACTGAGCTCTCGCGACAATCGCATTTTCTCCCATTTCCAAGTGTCGCAACTGCATCGCGGGTGGTGCGCAGGATGGCGCACGGCTATGGCATAGATGCGCACTACTCGCGATGCAGTTGCGACATCCAGAAATGGGAGAAAATGCGATTGTCGCGAGAGCACAGTTCGGTTTTCAACTGGATCTACAATTACAAAATTACTAGAAATACAAGAAATCGAAAATTTATTCAAAGTTTGTTGAAATTCTGTTAGATAATCGCTTAAAATCACAGATTTGGACTGGTGTCGGTTTTACCCGCAGTATCGGCGTATCGGTTTAACCCATAATTCCCCTACTCTTTAAAATGTGATAAAGCTAGGTTGTAAGCTGAACATGCTATTAAACTCACCAGAGAAATCAATTCAACGTGATGCTGCGAGCCCGTCAAACACAGTTTGGGCGTGTTTTTGAATCCCCTCACGGACCAAAAGAAATGAGTGGACCATTTCCCTCCGGCCTTCAAAAGAATTTCAAATGCAGTGCTGTCGGAATTTACGACTCTACGTCCAATCGGATCAGCGTTGGATCGCTCAAGCCAGCCCTCATCGACCACCAGCTTGCGCAGAACAGGACCATCTATTTTAATCGTACAACTTCCGCATAGTTCTTCTTCTCGCCGAAACCCATCGAAAAGATGTCCTGGTGCACTACCGCTAACAGTTTCGTACTGGATTTTGTATTTCCAAACAACATAAGTAACGCTCTAGCACCGAAATTATAGACGCGTCGTTCGGAATCCGGATTCACCAAGCCAGTCATGACCATTGCAACCACATCGCGGCTCATTATTAAATCAGTGCTCTGATCCCACTGCTGTGATAAATAGTTTTGTGTTGGATGTGAGTTGGCACTTTGTATCCAATTTGGAGGATTGCCTTCAGGATCCGCTTGCACAGTTCCGTGACCTGAAATCCGACTTTTTTCTTCATACCCGTCGTCGTCGAAATACGCGAAATCCTAGCCGATGTTTACGGCCAACAGAATCGCGTTTTGATGGTAAATTGCACTTAATAAAATACGTTTTTTGCCAACTGGTTCACGACACTCACGAATAAAATATTAGCAAAGAAAAACTTGTAGCGAGCCGCGAGAAGACAAAAAAACCGTGAAAATTACCGAGCAAATCAGCTTCCACAACATGGCGACGAAACAGCGTCGACCGCGTCGACGTCGCTAACATCAACTCCGCAGTGCTGCGAGAAAATTATATTATCGGTAGATATAATATTGTGTCAAATTTGTGTAATTTTACACAAATCTGTTGGAACCCATTGGTTGCATCATTTTCTGTGTAATATTCGATGTTTTGACTGTCGAATATTACACAAAAGCGACGTGCGGGAAATTGGTGAAACTGACTTTTGCGTAATTTCCAGGCAATGTAAAATTACATCAAAATAAATGTTCATATGCATTGAGATGCTGGCATTACATAGAAATTTTGGTACATCGCTTAAATTACATCGATGCACATTACATTATTTTTTGCTGTGCAGTTCATCAAATAGCAGCGCGCTTATTGCGCTACCAAATTTGGTCACCTGTCAGTCGCGCTACTGTTATAGCAGCGCGTTTAGTAGCGACCGGTAAAGTGTCAAGTAATGATACCCGAATAAAAAATATAATAGAAAAACAATACATTTTATTGTAACATCACTATAAAACCCAATAAATTTACAATAGATTTTATTGTAGATGAAATAATAGAAATACATTAGAATGTATTGTTATGAACCACCCGTATAATCATGGATCATAACTGGACCATTTCTCAGATCATACATGATCATAAGTAACACTACTCCTACTATTCTGATTGTTGTTCATACTAATGATAAACTAACCTCATCATAAACCATCTTTACAATATGATATGTTGTATTTAGCCAATGTACAACATGGGTAATGGGCGGTTAAGTATAATTACTATATAAAAAAGGTCATTTTCCAGTGCATTTTTTTTCGCTATCCAGCTTTCCACGCTAGCCATAATGGCGACTGCCATAAATTAATCTGACAGTAACTGCTTCCGACGCTGATCTGCTTTCGGCGCTGGCTGGTCGCATCTAGGCAACAATTTTCACTTTGTTTATTTACTTGCATAATAATATTGCGCATAAGCCCCAAAATTTTATTCCCACCTTTGGGTTTCCGCGCCGAGCACTCAGCGCCAGACTCGGCGACAAGGAGATAGTCGTCAAGTTGGTACTCCTGATTTTTTGACAACTGATGTCGATTGGTTGTGTGAGTGCACCGGTGTCAAAAATAGAGCTTTTAGCTGAAAATTTAATTGTCAAATGCACATTTTGACAGTAATATAGATGTATGAGTGAATAAAATGTCCAAATGCTCTATCGCGGAAGCAGTCGCTGAAGACAAGTGTCAATGATTTCAGTGACGAAACGAAAAGTTTCAATGCAAAAAGCAATATTCACAACTCTACAAAACTGAAAGAATTTCAAAATTAGGAACAAACTATTTAAGATTTGAAAACTAACATTATTTTTATGTTTTAGGTTGAAGAAACATTTTAATTCCAAGACATGTACGCTACAAGGCGATCAGTGTCTTTTGGTTTCAGCACCAGATTGATGATGATGGATGTTCCGCTAACAAGTGTGGTCGAATGTTAGCATAATGTGAAAATAAAATCCTGCAGCTAGAATGAAGAACTGATTGTAGATGTCGATGATAAAAGCCTCGGTAATTCCAGGACAGTGAAAAAAAGTTCCATTTTCTTGCTTTGCGTATCCAGCATTTTACGAGCGCTAATGGCCGCCACAATCCAACTCAGTTTTTGGTAGGGTGGAAACAGTTTGAAGTTTGGCTTGTGTCGTATGACATAAAAACGATAAGTTTTCATCATCATAATGATGATGATGATCGCTGCGGTGTCATACGACACAAGCCAAACGTCAAATCGAATGCATCCTACTAAAAAGTGAGTCAAATTGTGGCGGCCATTACCGGACGTAAAATGCCGGATAAGACATGCACACAAAGTTTTTGTGTTGTTTAAAGCGCAATGGAGCTCGATGCTACACACCAAATATTTTTCGCTGGAGTTCAGCAAAATTTTGCTGGATTTTGCCGAGCTGTAAAACCAGCAATCCATCCAGCAAAATTTATTTTGCTGTACTTTCAGCAAACGTGATAATCATAATAATGACAGGTACATAACTGTATTTTCAGCAATGTCGATAACGATTTGCTGGATGGTTAGTAATATCAAAATCAAAATGATTTGCTGTATTCCCAGCAATTTAATCTCATTAATGTGTACTGAAATGTCAGCACAACGTTAATCAAGAGTTTATAATGAATAAATAATAATATGAATTATGAGAATGAGATAACTTCTTTGGACATATATCAGTGAATAAAATCCTCGATAAAATAAAGAAATAAAAGTTGAAATATATTTTTGATTGATCGACTGCTGATACATGTCCTAGGAGATAACCTCATCTCATTCGCCAATAATTTTGCTCCACCGACAAGCATCACTTTTTATTTCCAATCATTCTATTTTATTTTAACGCAAATAAGAAAAAACGGCTTATTCAAAGCTGAAGGTAACCTTTCTCACGTTAACGGATAGCTTAGAAATTTCTGGTTCAAATAAAAAAATAAAAAACGGTTTACACGCAAACACGCGGAAATGGAGCAGATATGGTGACCGTGCTCTTTCCGCGTGTTCTGACGCATGAGTTCAATTTGACAGATGAACACCGTTGCTGGATTTCCAGCAATAACTTGCTTTTGCTGATTTTCAGTAAATCATTTAAACGATTGCTGGATTTCAGCAAACAGTTTTATTGCTGGTTTTCAATCAGCAAACTGTTTTGCTGGAACGAGAAATTCAATTTTGGTGTGTAAAACCAGCAATCCATCCAGCAAAATATATTTTGCTGTTCTTCCAGCAAACATAAAAATCACGAAAATGACAGGTGCTTAACTGTATTTACAGCAATGTCGATAATTGTTTGCTGGACGGTCAGCAAAACCAAAAACAAAATAATTTGCTGTATTTCCAGCAAGTTTATTTTATTACTGAAAATTCAGCACAATATAAATTGCAAAGCGCATCAAATTATAAACACACCAATTTTTTTCCGCTGGAATCCAGCAAAATTTTGCTGGATTTTGCCGAGCTGTAAAACCAGCAATCTATCCAGCAAAATTTATTTTGCTGTTCTTCCAGCAAATATGAAAATCATAAAAATGACAGATACATTACTGTATTTTCAGCAATGTCGCTAACAGTTTGCTGGACGGTCAGTAAAACTAGAAACAAAATAATTTGCTGTATTTCCAGCAATTTGTTTTCATTAATACTCATATTACATTAGTATACAATGAATTAAAAAGAGCAATTAAACAATAATGAGATGAGATGACTTCTCATGACATATTTATATCAGCTATTGTGATCAAGCAATAAATGTCCTATTAGATTTTTACTTGATCTGCTGCTGATTCATGTCATAGTAAATAACCGATAATTTTGGTTCACTCATAATCATCAATTTTTATTGAAAATACTTTCATGAAAATACAAATAAAAAGCACTAAATCAAACGATAAAATCTCTCGCGGTGGATGTTGAAAAAAAAAGCCGTAGTCCAGCGTCCGAATCCACTTTAAATGTTTAAATTAGAGAAAAGCAGCGGGAACAGAGCGAGTATGGCGGCCACGTCTTTACGCGTATTTTTATCTCTGATGCATGATTTCAGTTTGACAGATAGCCACGATTGCTGGATTTCCAGCAACAACATGACTTTTGCTGTTTTTGCTGGATTTCAGCAAACGAATTTATTGCTGATCTAGAACCAGCAAACCGTTTTGCTGGAACAAGAAATGAAATTTTGGTGTGTGGGTGCAAACCGTGGGTGCTGGATTTCCAGCAATAACATGACTTTGCTGATTATCAGTAAAACTTTTACACGACTGCTGGATTTCAGCAAACAAGTTTATTGTTAAACTGTTTTGCTGGAACGAGAGATGAAATTTTGGTGTGTACACTTGAATTGAATTATTTTATAATTAACATTTTATTTTTATTTATTTTAAAATACAGCGTTTATTTATGCTCATATTTCCCGCCTTCAATTTGAATCCTGTTGATATTGTCGGCGTAGCACCAACTTAGAATTCGGAAGTCGGGACTTCCGAACCGAACTTTCTTCCGAAGTTTTATTTGTCAAACTAATTGATGCGTTGTTTAACGCATCTTTAGGCAAATTCAGCGCACTACTTCCGAAGTTGGGAAAGTTGCCTGTATCTGGAGAAAAATCCAACTTCGGTATAAAAAGCGGTATAAATTTATTCCGGATACACAATATTCAGCCACCATGAATTGCCGATCTTTCCTGCTACCCTCGCTGCCACCTATCCAGCTTTCCATGCTCGGTAATGGCGGCTTGTCGGTGTGCAAAAATCAATCAGTCACTGTACTTTTTGACACTAGCTGGAGGAAAACTCACTGGCGAAAAGGCCTTTTTTTCCTTCCCCTCACCCAGAAACTCCAGTGAGCTTTCCTCCAGCTAGTGTCAAACAGTACAGTGACCGATTGATTTTTACACAGCAGCAAGCCGCCATTACCGAGCGTGGAAAGCTGGATAGGGCACTGCACGGAGACATCTCTTTCTTTTTCGTTCCTCATAAATTTTGACGTTTACTGGCCTTGTTGTTTTCTAATTTCTTTGCAGCGAGAAAGAGACAAAGCAGCCCGTGCAGTGCCCTATATTCCCTATATTACGAGCGTTTCCACGATTATTGTCCGCCTAACTCCATCTCATTGAGTTTTCGTCGCTCGCTATCAGATGCACCAGCATTTATGCCCGAACTTCCACATTACTATTTATTAGGTAAGACCATTCTGCAAGTTGCCTACACCGCCGATTCCGTAGTCATGTGAGAACATCACTATTATAGTTGTGGGAATCGTAAGTGACGTAAGCCATATCGTCGACATCCGACGATGATGTAGCACCGCTGTAGGAACATCCATTGATTTTTGATGGTAATGTCTGGTACTTTGTCTGACACTAAAGCGTGGCTTCGTACGTCAACGTAGAACTTGCCTCCAAGGGACTGGAGAAGTTCTTCCAGGTGCGGACGGAGACGATGCCAATAGACGAATCCAAGTAAAAATAAGAAGAAGACACACGACGGTATTAATCATACAGTTCGGAACTTTTTCCGTATCATACTTCAATCAGATTTTAATTACATTTTGTCTAGAATTTATTATAAGCATTTTAAAATGATCTTCCTATGCTGTGCTGTAGGATCTGTCAAAGTTAACACCGTCGTGTGTCTTCTTCTTATTTTTACTTGGATTCGTCTATAGAGGCGGCGGTGCTGGTGTTATGGTTCAGATTCCTGCGTCAGTGGCATGGCTGTTGCAATTGATGCCCTGATGCACAACGTTTTCGTCCACTTCTTGTAAGTAAATCTGCAAATACGATACAAATATTTTTTAAATGTACATTTTTGCAGTTTTGCACCTTTATTAACTAATTGTGAAACAAACTACCTCTATATCAAGGGCCTCATACGCCTGTCACTGGCGAACAAAGCTCGTGTACTCTGCATCGAAGCTTAGAACCGCTGTTAGGGCGCAATCGTTAATGCGAACATTTTTATATTCGGTTAGTTAATGCACAAAAATTCTTTTTCGAGTCCCTATAATCAAGCAGGTATCTCAAGCATACCACATCGTTATGTTGTTGCATGATTGTGTGTTTAATTTTGATAAAATATCGAAAACAAAAGTGTGCATAAAAATTGACTCGCCATAACAAAAAGGTGGTAGAGAATTAACACTGTTGTTTACAGTTTAGAACCAAATCCAGATGTCGCACATGTTGGGGTAGGGATTCAGTGCTCCGCCTTCTCCCCTGCTCTATATATAATTATTAAGGTGGCTCAAAAAACACTTTTTCAATTTTTTTGATGGGCCGCCCTCTTATTCGGTTCTATTTGATGCCCTGATGCTCTGGACAAAATTTCAGCCAAATCGGTCAACGTTTGGGTGGTGCTAAACTCGTTGGAAGTTTATATGGAAAAAAAGTATGCAGAAACATCGAAAACAGTGATTTGCAGTTGGACGACACAATTTACGATGAAGAACCATGATACTCATTCAGTTTTTGTAAAATAAAATACAGAATGTTATGCTGAAAACGGCAAAAAGATTAGAGTTTATTACGCAAAGATATTAGCATTTTACTGGAGTGTTATAGGGGTGAATTTATTTCATTTCAAAGGTAAAAGAAACGAAATTTTCTCAAACCTCACATCAGAGAAATTCTAATAAATTAGCCGGGCAAACTCTAATCTTCTCGCGGTTTTCTGAATAACATTCTGTATGAAATTCTTCAAGATCTGAATGAGTATCATAGTTCTGCATCGTAAGTTGTGTAGTCCAGCTGCAATTTACTGTTTTTGGATGTTTCTGCATACATTTTTCCATATAAACTTCCAACGAGTTTAGCACTGGCCAAACGTTGACCGATTTGGCTGAAATTTTGTCCAGAGCATCAGTCCATCAAATAGAACCGAATAAGAGCCCCATCACAAAAATTGAACAAAGTTTTTCCCACAGTAATTTGAGCCACCTAATATATATATATATATATATATATATATATATATATATATATATATATATATATATATATATATATATATAATATAATATATATATATATCCGAAAATATATCTATTCACTCATTTTTACCTGTTGCGAAAATAAAACTAGAAAAGCAAACCGTTTTTTTCTTCCGCTGTCACTAACAGATATAGTCGATGGCTGACAGATGCATTATTTATACGGCCAGTGTTGCCAAAAGTGTGGAAGTTTGAAGTTTGTTTGAATTTTTTTTAAATTTTTTTCTGAGAGATTGCACTGTCAAAATCAAAGTTTTAGACTGAATAAAAACTAAATTCATCAATTTAGCATTTGATTGAAATGTTTTAGCTATTAAAAATACCAAATTTTCTGGGTTTTTGAAATGAGATTAGAAAAATGTTAGAATCCCAACTTTTTTTTCTCTGTGTAAGGATATAAACGGGAACCTTCTTACGAACGAGCGTGAGGTGATCCAAAGGCGGCGGCAGCACTACGAAGAACACCTGAATGGCGATGTGGTAGACAAAGATGGCGGTATGGTGATGGACCTGGATTTTATGCCGCTGACTAACACCAATTGCAAGAGAGTTCGTGGGGCAGTACCAGGCGGGATTTATGGGTGAACGCTCTACCACAGACCAGGTGTTCGCCATACGTCAGGTATTTCAAAAATGCCTCGAATACAACGTGCCCACACATCATCTATTTATCGACTTCAAAGCCGCATATGATACAATCGATCGGGATCAACTATGGCAGCTAATGCACGAAAACGGATTTTCGGATAAACTGATACGGCTGATCAAGGCGACGATGGATCGGGTGATGTGCGTAGTTCGAGTTTCAGGGGCATTCTCGAGTCCCTTCGAAACGCGTAGAGGGTTACGGCAAGGTGATGGTCTTTCGTGTCTGCTATTCAACATCGCTTTGGAGGGAGTAATACGAAGGGCAGGGATTGACACGAGTGGTACAATTTTCAATAAGTCCGTCCAGCTATTTGGCTTCGCCGACGACATAGATATTATGGCACGTAACTTTGAGAAGATGGAGGAAGCCTACATCAGGCTGAAGAGGGAAGCTAAGCGGATCGGACTAGTCATCAACACGTCGAAGACGAAGTACATGATAGGAAGGGGTTCAAGAGAAGACAATGTGAGCCACCCACATCGAGTTTGCATCGGTGGTGACGAAATCGAGGTGGTAAAAGAATTTGTGTATTTGGGCACACTGGTGACTGCCGGAAATGATACCAGCAGAGAAATTCGGAGACGCATAGTGGCTGGAAATCGTACGTGGGAGAACCATCCATCGTTCACACCGCGAAAATCGGACAACTGCGGTGGGCCAGGCACATAGCCAGAATGTTGGACAGTAACCCGGTGAAAATAGTTCTCGACAACGAATGGAGAATGGAGACGACTCTCATATACCGCACAGGCCACTTCGGCCTTAGTCTGAATAAATATAAAATATAGAGGTGATAGCACGCCTCCTTGAGGACTCCCTTTTACCGCTCTCACACTAATTGATGAGCTTCCAAGGTTTGCTGATATTTCTCATCTCACCAATCCAGTCAACAGTGAATCGCCTGCTTTGAGCGTGCTTACAGCGGCACACTAGGAGTTAACTTTCTGAAATCAGTATGGCGAAAGGCATCTACGGTTCGATTACTCGAAATTAAGCACCTTAATCGAAAAAATATTTGGTAGGCGTAGTAGCGGACACCATCCTTCATAACCGGTACCAAATAGTTTTTCATGAAAAGTTCCTAATCTTGAGAAAACCCGCGTTAGATGTCTTTCGCCATACAAATTTCTGGCGGTTAACTCATGCTGGCTATTTGCGCATATACGACAGCGCTTGAATGTCGAAGCGGCGAATAGAAAATCTGCCACTGCCAATAATTCATTCATACATCGAAACCTCGTTTCAACATAGCATTCTTCATGGAACAGTGAGATGTGTTATCGAACGCTCCTTCAATGTCAAGGAATGTTGCAAGTGAATTTTCTTTTGCTAAGATCTTTCCAATTTTGTGACTAACTTATGAAGCGCTGTTTGTTACTGAAGATTTTCCTTCCTGAAACGCGAATCTTCTGCTTAGAGAAGTTTTCGTTAAATAGGATGATTGTATTTGCTAATCTATTAGTTTTTCCATTATTTTTAATATGATGGACAATAAGCTAATTGGTCTGAAGGATTTTGGGGATGATTTATAATGAATGTGACATTGTGATACGCACTCCCCTCCATGCACTCGGAATATAGCCTAAAATTAAGCTCAATTGGAACATCTTTGTCAGAGTGGTCAGGCAAACTTCGGGATGTGCAGCTGAAATAACTTAAACCCAAATCCCCACCCCGTCCGTCCAGAATTAAATTATATCTAACCTTGAGTCGCTATGATTATTAGGGTCTATGTCCCTTCCTAACTAACTGTTAATGATAAGATGATAAACTTATAAAATATAAAACTTGAGAGCTACGGGTCCCCAAAGTGTCTCGCACAACTCAGCCTGCCAATTTATGATACAAATGTATTTATTTGAAATGAACCAGGTTCAGATAGAACTAGGGTAAATCGGCTTTTAAAGGGGACAAAACCAATAACCAATGGAAACATGCGACATTAGAAAAAGTTTATTTTATCGTCTATCAAATCGGTATATTTAAGGAATACATGAAAAAAACATTGATACTAATATTGCAAATCCTTCATCACACTTATTAATATGTAGTATTCATTGTGCTCCCTTGATGAATATATTGTATACAACGCTTTCATCTGCTGGCATTGTACTTTCTACAACAGTGCTAATTCTCGAAATTTTGAGACTCAAAGGCTCTATAATTCATTTGATTTTCTTCAACATGTAGTTTGCGACAACCTATCTACGACAGCAAATAAAATCTCAACCGCATTATTGAAGGTTTACAACCATCAGTGGACATTGCACGGTATGTTCAATTTAATTTGTGCACATCTTCTTAAGGTGATTTCGTTGCATTTCGATGCGCCGTGATGGCAGATATCATCTTAGGATCGCACGGTTGGGACTGATTAAGGCTAAACTGTACGAGAATAACCAAATACGTAGTTGCTGCTCCAACAAGCTGTGAAACAAGGAAAATGATCATTCTTTGGGAGATTAAGTCGAAAATAGGAATTGACCTTACCGTGAAAAGTAGAGTGAAGTCTAGCTTGAAAAAACCGTAAGCCGTGAAAGCCACTTTTCTGTGGTTCAGTTGCAGCGATAGATTCGTAAGCTGTGAATAAAAGAACAAGTCGTTTCATTTAGGTACTGCACCGATGAAAAATTTGAAATTAAAAAAAATGTGCACCTGTTTTGTTAACTCTTCATCGTAATGGTTTACGTTGATCAACTTGTGAACATTAACTGCAATTTGTTTGTTCTGAAATTACAGAAAAGAAAAGAAACTATTGTCAATCACGTTGTTGTAGCTTCTACTTTATTATGGGAATCGAATACATTTAATTTTTTTGGAATGTGCTTAAATTGTTCCGAATGGCTGCCATGTTATTCTAATATTGATGTGAGTTCCATAGTGTTACTGTGGTACAGTACGAGTTAAATTTTGTTCAGACAACTTGCAGACTTCTAAAACATTCCAGATGTTACCAAAAGAGTTTCTTTCTGGGACTTCAACTGTACAGTGCTAGGGAACAGCCTTTGATCTGCGTCCATACGTAAACAAAATGACTGTGTTTCAATAACAGCAACAATTCACAGACTATCGTGCAGTATTGAACTTTAATTTTTTGTTGTTTGTGATATTATTTTATTTTTTAATTTATATTATTTTATTTATTACTTCCTTTTCCTCTTCCACCTGATCGATCAATCTTGCTCGCGTCACACCATTGTCGTTAAATAGTTGTAAAGAACCATTTTCATCGGGTTTTTGTCCGACATTCTGGCTACGTGCCCGGCCCACCGCAATCGTTCGATTTTCGAGGTGTGAACGATGGATGGTTCTCTCAACAGCTGATGCAACTCGTGGTACATTCGCCTCCTCCATTTACCATTCGCCATCTACACCCCACCATAGATGGTAATGGCCATATTTCTTTCCAAAACTCCAAATGCGCATTGGTCCTCCACGAGCATCGTCCAGGTCTCGTGTCCGTAGAGGACTACCGGTCTGATTAACATTTTTCGAACCTTCTTTTCGATCTTGCCAAGGTACGTACGATTTCCTGCCTGGATGCGTATCCGCATTTCTCTGCTGGGTCTCGTTTTCGGCGGTCACAAGTAAGCCCAAAGCACCTGGATTGCGTCTCCACCGATACAAACTCGTGGTGGGTGCCTCACGTTGTCTTCTCCTATCATGTATTTTGTTTTTGATCCGTTGATGACCAGTCTGATCCGCTTCCGTTTCCTCTCCAGGCTTCTTCAATCTTCTCAAAGTTATGTGCCATAATATCAATGCATGCACGGAAGACCTCGTAAACCTCTGCGCGTATTTATTTTTTAACATACGGGCTCCTGATCCATTGTAGAGCGTTCGTCTGTGAATCCCACCTGCCACTGCCTCACGAACTCTCATGCAATCGGTGCTAGTCGAAGGCATAAAATTTGGAAGAGTACCTTGGATGCAGCGCCCTGTACGGAGCATGGACGTTAAAAAATTCAGACTATCGAATTCTCGGAGGGTTTGAGTGGAAAATACTGCGCTCAATACTTGGCGGTGTGGTGGAAAATAGTGAGCGCCAGACGCGTGAATCACGAGTTCTACCAAGTGTACAAAAATGCAGTCATCGGCAGGCTGATAAAATACGGCAGATTACAGTGGGCTGGACATGTAGTGCTTATGCCGGAAAGCTTAGAACCTGAAAGAGGACGTCGGCTCCGGGATAGTCACCACATTCGCTGGCTGTGTGCAATCGAGGAAGATGCGCGTGCGGCCGGCGTGCAGGGAGACTGGTGACTGGCGGTCCAAGAACGAGCCACCTGGAACAAGACATTACATTCGGTTTTGCTCCGGACAACACGGAGTGTAGTCGTTGGTACATGTGGGTAGAGAATCAATTGATTTTGCATTAAAAAAAATTAGAATCATAGTAGGAATCGAATGGCGGCTTTCGATTGAATGGTATATTTTTTTCATAATAACGGTAAATGAAGCACCGTGGCCGTAGTTGCTACAATCAATAGAGCTACTATGCTCGTATTCAATAGTGCATGCAAGAAAAAGTTGGATGTAAAATTAAAGACTATTGTACACAAAAATATGAGTTCAAATATTTCCATAGCGTGTCAATTTCAGAATTTTCAACTGTGTAGCTTATCGTCCTGTTTGAGGATGGGAGACACGATACTTCCATCCACTCCCTGCGGCAGAACCCCTTCCTCCTCCTCCTAACTATTGGTAAATCTAAAATGACAGTCTTGTTACTATTTCCCATTCCATATTCACTTTCACTTTCACTCCACCTAACGATCTCTTCTCATTTGTTGACATATTACCGTTTCTACATAGTGGATAAAAAGACATGTTTGAAGCTAAAATGAAAACGTTCAACGTAAAGTTACGCTCATCTCAAAAAGTGTGGGATCGGTAATAACACTGCGTTCCCCTTGAAATTAAGTGACCAGACGTCCCGGATTCAGCCTACTTGTCCTGCATTGCCAGGCCTCCCAGAAAACGTCCCACATTCCATAATTAATCTGTGAAGTCTGGGGAATCTACTGTACCATATCCGAAATATCAGAGGAAAAGGGGAACTTGGATAAATTTGAGGGTATTCTGGAGAATAAAAATTAGAATTATTTTACAAATCAAGACAATTTGCGTAAGTAATAAAAATCTTGGAACGATAAACACAAATTGAATCAATATTGAGTGCCACCCGTCTTTTCTTATGCCCAGCAAAAAACCTAACGTCAGGGCAGGTTTCTTGAAATAATTCAGAGAATGAGGAACGCACCAGCAGACCCGAACGATTATGAAGTCTTCTTCTTTCTTCTTCCTAATTGGCATTACATCCCCTAATAGGGCATTCCCGCCTCGCAGCTTAGTGTTCGTTAAGCACTTCCACATTTGTTAACTGCGAGGTTTCTAATTCAAGATATCATTTCTGCATTAGTATAGCATGAGGCTAACACGTACATATCGTGTTATGCCCAGGAAAGTCGAGAAAATTTCCAAACCGAAAATTGCCTAGACCGGCACCGGAAATCGAACCCAGCCTCCCTCAGCATGGTCTTGCCTTGTATTCGCGCATCTTACCGCACGGCTAAGTACGATTATGAAGTACTTCCGTTATTAGCCTCATATCTCAGGAATTTGGTCCGCGGATTTTTTCCCCATGTATTTTAACATATGCGATGTTTTCAGAATTTGGGCACGGTTAAATCAAAATCTCTGCCCCATTTAAAATGCACTGGGATTAAAATCCGGCGGAAAAATCCTCCGAGGTGTAAGGTAGCCTTCAACAAGCATGCTTTATTCAAATTTTAATGATTTAAGTAAGTTGTATGGCCAATTGGCAACTTATGCTGACTAGACTTTGATCACCTTTCTGTGATGTTTGAAATCTCACAAGGGGCCATCCACAAAGTACGTCACGCTCCTAGGGGGGAGGGGGGGGGTTCCGAGCAGCGTGGCGACTCATACAAAACTTTTAGAGTTGTAATACAAAAAGTGTGACGAAGGGGGGGAGGGAGGGTTGAAAATCACCTATTTTTTCGTGACGTACTTTATGGATCTTCCCCAAGAAGCCATTTATAATCCAATCAGCTTGAATTTTAATTACCATAGGGCTGATGGGATTACCAAAAGTGATATTGACAATGCTCTCGTATCTTTGACAAATTTAAATGTCGATGTCGAGATTAAATTCAACTCCATTATTATTGACGACGATCTTTAGCTACCCGAGCAAAGCTTGAGAGCAAATCGATAACTAATTTTGTTGTTGTGAAATCGTCTAATTTTGATAACTCAGGTTGATATCCTTTTGGTTGTTTTAACGGTTAAAAGATCAAAATCTGCAGCAGAAAAATCTTACTGTGACATCAAATCGAAAACTATCCCTGCTATCGAGGAGAGCAAATCTAAAACTAATTTTGATATTGGCTCCGATAACAAAATAAGTACACAGTTTGATGTCAGATCATACAATTTAGAAATCAACAGCCAAAAGAGATCAAAATATGTAATCAGTCATGATGATTCATATTTGAAAACAAATTATGATTTCAATTTGATATCTATATCAAAATATGTTTTCTATATGCTCTCTTCATGTTTTCAGACTTTGCTCGGGTACTGACCCGTCTTGAAAATATGAGGCGAAGGAAATACCAAAGTACTCGCGACCCCGCGTTGAAAGTTTTTCGGCGAGATTTGCAAAATGAAATTAAAAAACGCTTCGCTATTCTGAGAAATATCATAATGTCCCAAAATTGGATTCGAAACCCTTTTGGAAATTAACAAAAAATCTTGAAAAACCTCAAAGTCAATTTTAGCACTTTATATTTATGGAAATATTGTAGGTATTAACAAAAGGCGAAAAAGCTCAAAAACTTGCTTAGCAACGCACAGTGGTTCGTTCTAGAACAAAGGATGGCCAAAACCTCAAAATGTCCCTAAAAGTCGATTTTATGTTTGTATCATGGTTTTTTAAGGCTTTTTGTCACATACAGACTTGATCGTGGGTGTTGGAAGCATTGCTTTGGCAATATACAGCCGATTTTCGGCATCTTTGTGAATAGTAAATACTTTCATTTTACTTCTAAATTCGGTTTTTGGAAACAGATCGTTTCATAACAAAGACGATCTCTCATGGCATAAAACTAGTTAGTACTATTCCATTTAATTCCATTATTTGATTCTTATTTTACAGATACGTATTTCGACTCCAACAGTAACACCATCTTTAGTGTTTCGAACTTGACTCAAGTGGTGGAATTAAATGGGGTACTAACTCGTCCTATGACAATATGTAAAAATGTTACTTCACTTAAGTGAAGATATTTCAAAAAAAAGCTCTAAATAATTTTCTTATCAAAATAATTGCTCGTTAAATACAGGCTGTCCATGGGCTAAGACAAGACGATCTATTTGCTTGCTAAATTTCTTTTGTTCACAACGTAATAATATATTTTAAAAGGTCAGTGGAAAGCAGAGCTTAAAATATTCATCTTCATGAAGCAACTTCGGTCCGAATTTTGACAAACATCGCATGAATATTCAAAACATAGAATGACATAGTCAGACGACTACTCCACGAACTCATTCATTCGACTGTCACTGAATGTGTTTACTATGTGCAGAAAAAAACATAATTAGCATTGTTTATGTTCATGTTTACCACTGAAAATGCCTCGCGGATGAAAATCGGATTCAGTCATGTGTGATAAATCACTTTACTCATTTGAAACGTGTTCAGATTTCAGATAATTTACCAATTTGTAAAATGTGCATAATATTCAATTACTAATATTCAACTGAATATTGACTGTCCAGAGCCGACTATGAAAGTGTCACATGAATGAAGCACATTTCAAACTAAAACGCTAAAAAAGTAGCTTATCGCAACTTTTCGCAAAACAAAATAGTGATTAATAGAAAGCTATTGCTTTCAGCTTTGTAATGAGCATAGAATCATCATGGGCACTCATTGGCGTCTATACTTTTGGAGTACTTCAATATAAAAATGTTAATATTTTGATTAAATTTGTATATAAATATAACTTAAGTTGAATTCTGTCACCTATATTTGACATATATTTCACATTTGACATAATGACAATTCTATTTTTGCAGATGAGTATTTTGGTTTTTGCCATGGGCATTCGACCACTCATCAGTTAGGGGGAATGACGGCTTTGGCAGGTTTTGTTCTATTATTGTCAGGGGGATTTTTTATTACTGATTATGCTCAAATTTGGCCTAAACATTCTTTGCATATCAAAGAATATTGTGGCCAAATTTCATAAAATTTGGTCGACAAAAACCCCCCTGACAATAATAGAACAAAACCTGCCAAAGCCGTCTTTCCCTTAAGAGTTAAAAATTTAATTTGACTCAACAAATCTGAAGGATATTCGACTGGAGCTGCTCTTCTTGATATAGAGAATGTATTTGACAGTATTTGTCATGAAGGTTTGATGAATTCAAATTTTTCTCGGTACATCTGATTCAAAATTATTTATCAGATCGCTCACTGCAGGTAAACTATCAGAACTCGAAATCTGTAAAAGCTGGTGTTCCCAAAACTGGGGCTCATATTCCATAACATTTTTACTTCTGACTTACCTGAGTTACCACTAGGAAGTCAAAAATATTTGTTTGCAGATGACACGGGCCTTCCAGCCAAAGGGCGAAGCCTTCGTGTCATCTGTAGTAGATTGCAAAATAGTTTATTTTTTTCCATTTACTTGCAAAAATGGAATATTACTCCGAATGCTTCTAAAACTCAGCTTATAATTTTCCCATAAAGCCTTCTAGCAGACATAGTGTCACAATGAATATCTAATAAATTGGTCTAGCGAAGCTACAAACAAGAACAAATTTTTGATTTACAAAAAGAAAATTAGACCAGCCATGCTGTATGCTGTGCCAATATAGACTAATTGCTACAATACCAGAAAGGAGGCACTTCAGAGGATTTAAAATAAAATTTTGAACATGATTTTGAAGTTGCCTCAGTGGTATACTGGCTATGATCACATATTAGTCCCATATGAAAAAAAACATCAAATGAAGAAAATGAGGAACATACATCAAGCCTATTTGTTCCATCTTGAAACTTTCTTGATATTTGATATATGACGAATATGGCCGTTACAGATTCTAACTCGAAAACGACGAAAATACATATGGGACTGATATGCGATCATAGGCAGTATAGTACCAATGAACTTCAGAGAATTTCTAATATTGAGACATTGCAACAAATGTTCAATAAAGTAACTTCAAATTTTAGACAAAAATCGTTGCAATTCTATTGCAATGATTAGCTCCTTGTACCATTAGTATAAATTAAGTTAAGTTTAGTTTAAATTAAAAGCATTGTAATTCCTACATGGTTCAAGTCTACCAGAGAAAAAATCCAAACTGCCAGAGGCAGTAACTAAATAATAACTACAAAGGTATCATAGCAGATAAGGATGATAGTGTTAAGAAAACACGGAACACCTTATAGATGAATGCATGTATTAGATAATTAGCAATTTGTGATTGTGGCTACTGGTGCAAGACGCAATTATCCTTTATCACACCAAACCATTAATTCTTCGGCAAACTTCCCAAATTCACTACGTTGATAAAAAGAAAACAGCGACGAAGAATAATCGATCAATGAAGTTACACCCCTATGATTCTAAGCGCTAGAATTCACGGTTTTGTATAGAACATAGATATTCTTATTTAGTCGAAATATTGCGGCCCGATTAGTTTTAACCCTTCATAAGGCAGTGGCAACTATATTGCCACCAACAAATTATATGTTTTTCTATTTATTAACAAGCGGTCTACTTATGATTTCCCATGTAGTTGCTTTATTTGCTTCCTAGTAACACCCCAGATGAATTTGAGCCATACAAAAAATGAAATGTCAATTTGAGAACAGTTTTTTACGAACAGATTGTAAGTTTCGAGTGGAAGAAGGATTTTCAATTATTGGGAACAAAAGCGCGAATTTTTTTTTTACTTATGATGCGTTTTCCGACTAGGCCTCTTTACCAAAAAATGTAACGTGCTTTGATTTGACTGGTTTTATGTAAAACCTAATTTTTAAAAATCTTTTATTTATTTTTGTTTTTGCCTGTTTTCTCGCTTGCTATATTGCCACCAATTTTTCAATGTTTCTGAACTGTTTAATGTATAACAAACAAACATTTGAGTTTAATACCATGTCAACATTGTGTCCTATTGTTGTTTTTGATAATTTATTGTTTAGATTCGTCTGCCTTATAAAGGGTTAACATATTTAGGAGCAAATTGTTTTTCCTGGAAATGAGTGCAACGATGCGATTTCGCATACGATATTTTCCTTCAAAAATCGCAAACTAGCTGGCTCACTCGTGGATGCTCGATGATTGAAAAATAAGTATAATTTTACCAACACTGATAGTATGGACTTGGCTTCTTAGCAAAGTCTTGTTAGAGAAAGCCATAAAATCATCCTAGCGATTCTGGGTCATCAAACAATATGAATTAAAAATTATTTCTGAATTTAAGACGAATTAGTCAATGACGCGAAATAATATTCTTCAACACTGTTCTTTATGTTAATGCTATTTTATAACTTCATAAGACTTCAAGATATTTTCTCACTTTTAAAGTATCATCTTACCTCCTGAACGGTGAAGCTATTAACGTAAACTATTTTCAATACTCCAACCACGTGCATGACTCCCTGACATAGGAAAAATGCAATGAACTGCAGCTTGGTGAATGGCGTATCACTGGAGTTGTCCGTGAAAATCGTTTCCAAAATGTAGTAAGAATCGAAAACACCAATCAGGAACGAAATTGTCACAATCGTTAACATTTGGACATTAAAATAGTTCTCGACACAGTCGCAGGCATCGCAGATTTCACTCTGAATATTGGCCACCTGATTGATGACATCCGGCATGTACCGATTGGTGTTGGAGAAAACGGACGAAATACCGAGCGGTTTTTGAATCCTCATAACTTTTACTTCCATTTGCTTCTCGTCGAACGAGAGCCGACGCTTATCCAGGCTGATTTCATGGAGGGATCGGAGGATCTTGTTCAAAAGGTAGAACCGATGCTTGCTCTGATTTACGATGCACAAAAAGAGAGAAATGCTCATAGTCATCATCAAGAATGGAAGGAAGAAGGCGGCCCAGGTCGTAGCACAGATAAACACCCCCGAACTGGTAACGATGCTGATCGATACGAAGATGTAAGTCAAACTGATGACTAACTGGATGAACAATAGACCATAGTTGTAAAGTAACGTACTTCTGTAGTCGGTTTCAACTCCTATTTCTTTGAAATGAACGTCGGTTCTAGCCAAAGCATGGAACGCATCGATAAGCGTTTGTCTTCGGAAGACACCGTACCCAAAGGTTGATATGAGTGCCACTAATCCAACCATAAGTTGCAGGATATCACCAAGGGTGCTTATTTCCGAGTCGAAGAAATGAGCTGTAACGCTTTCTTGCTTCCCGAGTGTTATGATATAGCACGTGCTGAAGGTTAACGCGTGGATGCAGGAATTAATGTATCCAAACGTGGTGCATTGCAGCGCGGAATCATGCCGACGTCGGTTTACAACGGTAAACGGTGTCATTCCACCGAAGAAAGTGGACTTTAAAATTGGTGCCTGTGCGGCGTAGAAGTTTTTGGGATTCATCAATTCATGGATCCATTTGAAAAAGGCCATTCTAAAACTTCTAGCTCGTGGTTAATACACTCTGGATTGAAAACTACAAACTTAATCCTCCGGTTGCCACTAGAATACTGGCATTGAAAGTCTGTTTCGTCCTTTCTGGATTCAATTTCGAGGAATAGGTTCCCAATCTTCTAACGCCCAAGGACCATTATTCGATGTTTTGTTATTGGTAAAAGTACGAGGAAGTGAGTTGCTTTCAATGTGATGCATATTCAATTAATTCGCGTTTTTTAAATGCCAAATTCAGGTAGGGTAACGGAAAAAACCTGATTTACCAAACCATTTTTCTTTCTACGCCACTGGTGGTGTTCATACAGCCTTTACGTATACTTTGTATACGAGAAAGGCAAAAAAATCGATGTTTAGGTGAAATTTACAGCTAACAAATTTGCTAACATAAATGAGATTGTTGTTATTTAAAAATAAGTTATTTAAAAAATTACTAACAATTTCTTGCACAACTAATGGATACACTGTTTGGATCCCCAAAGCGGTGCTATCCTTTGATTGTTATTGGACTCGCCACCATTGGCACAGTTGCTCTACTTGTACCTATAGGTACAAGGAACTTATTTGTATCAAGTTCAATAATTGTATTTAAAAGTTCTTTAGCAAAATCATAGGATAAGTTTAAATTAACTGTATATTTTTGGCAGGACGTAGAGTCTTAAATCGTGAAGTGTATGATTACGAAAAATCTCATTAAAGCCCCACTACCTCCATTATTTATGCTATCTCTACTAAGCGTACCACATAACATATGTGTAACTCCGGTAGCAAAAGTTGTACCCTTATAACACTTTTTATTTGTTATACGGAACATCGAAACGTCAGAAGATAGTATAACAGTATTTGATCTAACAAGGGGTCACGCGACTTATATTGTATATCTGAATACGATTCGCGTTGGAATTATACAAAAGATTTTCCCTACACGGTTAGATCAATTTACCCATTAATGGGTACTCTGTTATTGTTGATATTATTCCCACCGTGGAAAATTCACCCACTTTCTCAAAAAAGTGCCTCTCCCCATTTTAATGGCACTTTTAAGAGAAAATGGGTGAATTTTGCACGGTGGGAATAATATCAACAATAACAGAGTACCCATTAATGGGTAAATTGATCTAACCGTGTAGTGGCGTTGGGTGTTTAGGAGCTGAAATTGTTTTTTTTTTAATTAATTGGAGATTGGGGTAAACAATATTAAAGTAGAAAAGAAAGGAGTTAAAGGTATGTAACTGATTTAATATTGTATTGATATTGATTCGACAAACACGCCGCGCTTGGGCTGTTAAGCAGTAAACGATGAATTTGTTTGGTGTTTGGTTGAAATATTATGTTTTTATTCGAAAAGCATATCAAATGCTCATTCATTGTCATGAGCATATTTATTAACCGCATTTCTCAAAAATTTCCCATTTGTGGCGTCTCTCCCAGTGGTGTGGCATTGCACCCGAATTTGACTTTTTTTTCTTACATGTATGTAACCGACTTTTTGTCTTTCAAAAGTTTTCTACACTATGTTTCCTTAAACTATCAATAACAACAAGTAGAGTTTCATTTATCGGATTATTTTGAAGAAATATCGATTTTTAAAAAGGTGATGCCTCACCTAGATTTACCCTCAGTTAAATGTTCAATTCACTGTTTTGATGTTTTCTGTTTGGGTCTGTTCACAAATTACGTAACGCAAAATTCCAAGTTTTTGACCCCCTCCCTCCCCCTAGTAACAAAAAGTAACATTTTTGGTACCCCCTCCCTCCCCCATGTAACGCGTAACTGAGAAAATTTTAAAGGCAGATTTTATTTCTTGCTCTGAAGCATTTGGGTTTTGGTATTTTTTGAACACTGTTAGAATAGGGACGACACATGATCAAAAATCAAGGATATCAAGAATGCAGCTAGTAGAAACGAAAATTGAATTTGCGATCATAACCATTAACATAGTTTTGCGGAACTGTGGTGTCGAGAATTACAATATTCGCTTGGTATTTTACGCATATCAGTCCCGCTATGTCAGAATGCTTGATTTAGATAATGACTAAAATACGATAACGATCAACAGCAATTACTTCAATCAGTGATTAAAAAACAGACAGTCAAATAAATTTTTATTCGCGTTATGCGTAACATTTGGTAGTACCCACCCCCTCCCCCACCTTTTAGTGTAACAAAGTATAACGCAAGTTGGACCTCCCCCTCCCCCTAAAAGCGTTACGTAATTTGTGAACAGACCCTTTCCTTTTTACATGTCGTTGAAGTTGCTCTACTTTTGGTAAAGAATATTCGGAATACTATCAACCCAAAAGCAATGTTCTAATAATGAAAAGAATGCCATGAAAAGAGATAACATTAATATCGTACATCGTAATAACCTATTCAGATTACGTGCTTCATGGCATGATAAAGATTATCTTGATTTCAATGTTGAATCATCACATTTTAATTTTATATGTTATCCAAATTGGAAACACCTCACAGTCGCGATGCTCTTCTGCATTATGATAAGTGAGCTTGCTTTCATACGATTGATAATTTATAATGTTGCTTCTAATCTATCTATTTTGTGATTGTTGCGCATCGTAGACGAACATTGATGTATCCCTCGTCATCCTTTCGAAAAAACCGAAGACTGCGTATATAAAGATTCGTTCCTAATGTAGAACAGTTCTAAGGAATATACTTTTCTACACATGTTGAATAAAATCTACATTTTTACCATGCTGACTCAAAAATATTATATCAATTTCAGAGAAATTTTATTTTCGTATGATAAACAAGTTAAAATGGATAAAAGACGAACATTTCATCAAAAATCGCCAGAACATAGAAGTTTACTCTACAAATAAATCAATTTAGATTTCATCAAATATAAATTGGTTAGTAACAGCATAGGAGAGACCTTCTTTTGGATGCAATCCGTCATTTTTAAAAACAATGTAAAAAATTGATGATAGAAAATAAATATCATTATTATTCGGCTACAGATCTTGCGCTTTGTAGTCTTGGAAAAAAGTGTTATAATTTTCTGATCATATGGTATAAGGCATTTTATGAGACAGATCGAAACAGCTGTTTTTCTCGTGTTTATCTACTTTGACAATTAGTGGAAGCCCGTTTGTTTGTTAATTTCACGCTGAACATTCCGATGGGTCCCATCATCAATTCTGCCTGTTTTACTTTTCGTCTACCAGGGTTTTAAAACAAAATTTTTCATACGATTCTTAAAACGTGTCGTTAGATTATTCATAGCATTGCATTCTAAGCATTAAATGCTGAAGAAAACACGAATGAAAAGTAAAACGTTACAAACATTATTTTGTGTTCGGACCTAACGGAATGTTCACGCAGAATCATACCAAAACAAAACACTAGAAGTAAATAATCGGGCCACCACGAAACGTCTCATAAAATGCCTTATTTGTTTACACTTGAAAATGACAGAACGATGTTCCCGTTCCCAATTATAACAGTTTTGGCTCATTAAAAGGGGGTCAACTTTTGGATTGGATTTTTGTTCGAAGATCCACTTATGTTATGTGGCGTACAGTTATACTACATTGAAAGTTTTCAGGCATAGCGCTTTAAAGAAATCATAAAAATTAAAAAACAGTGGAAATTAATGAGATTCCAATAAACTTACTATAGAGTTTCACGTGGAAGTTAGAATGATTTTTTGACGTTAACTACGTCTAAGAGGAAAACTCGGATACAGGGTGTTAAATGGAAATTTCCAAATTCGAAACCGTCCCGAAATTAGGAGAGATTTCAAACGCTAATAGCGTCTTTATCTTTCGATGGATTTTCGAGATTTGCTTATCAATGGATTCGGAAACTCTCCAGCAATTTGCCAATTCCGTTGATACTATTGATTATCAGCGTAAAACCACAGTTAAACTATGGTTAAATTATTGAAAATGTTATTTCTTTCCAAACCCGGTGCAGAAATCAGAAATAATCAATCCCGTTCATACATCCCCAACACGGACATCATATTGCAGTAAGGTACGGACTTGGTCCTTTGTTTTGTTTTCCCTGTGTATAAAAAGCCCCGTGTTTCGCGTGCGTGCGTCATTTTCAGTCTGGATTTCACGGAGAGCGGACAAAGGCGTCCAGAAGCTATCCCAGCGACAACGGGTTTCGCAGCAGTGGTGGTGCGGATGAAAAATGTTCGCTCAGCAGCTCACCTTAAATTGATGAAATCATTGTCAAACACAAACTCCTTTAAGCGTACGCACTCGAGTACGTGCACTGTTGTATTTTGTACAGCACAAACGAAAATACCACGCTCGTGGTCCCACAAGCGAGCTTGTGCTTGTATGTAGCCAGTGCTGAACGTTTATTATTTGCACCTCAACCACCATCAAGCCAAGCGACAGCCTCATCTAGCCAACCAACAGAAATTATTTCTTCTTCGGAAAGGAATAAGAAACACACACGCAAAAATAATCCAACTAGCCTATTTCTAAAGCTATACCCACATACTCGGCGCTATGAACGGACACACAAAAGATCCGAAGATCCGAACAACTCTCAGTTCAGCTCAAGGCCCTTTCGTATGTATACACGGTTAGAAAAAAGCACCTAATTTTAGGTACTTTTTTTCTCTTGCATTTTCCTTCCTTTTCCCTATGTTGTCAAAAAAGGAAGAGCAAAACCACTCAACAAGGGCAGTAAAGTGTGGAAACCCAACGTTAAGTAATCACAAATTAGAAAAAATGAGTAAAATTTACCTAACTTTTAGTTAGTTTCTATTTAAAATTAAGTATATCCTGCTATTTTTCTCGATTTTCTTCTAGTAGAGTATATTACCGTAGAGATTTTTAAATTCATTCTATAGACAGTTTAAAATTAATAAAAATTTCAAACTCTGAGAAAACTCGAAATAACATTCATTATATTAGCATTGAACTATTTATTGAGCCATAAATGTGTTTATGTATTGTTTTGTGTATGGAAAGCTAAAGTTGTAACCTGTCCATGGATAAGGGACTTGACGATGATATTTCAAGTGTCAAAATGAAAACTAAAAATTTAATATGTAGTGATTCTTTATCTTAGATATTGCGTTTAGCAGAATGACGTTATCGTTATCATAATATTTCAAAAACAAACTCCGTAGAGAAACTTTATCACATCTCGCTTAAATCATGGCAACAGTTATACCAGACACCTGAGGTACCACGCCTCTAAGTATACTAATGGTAACAGTGTCGCATAATCTAACAACAACTGCCTATTAGTTAATTTGGAGGTGACGGCAGGGCTAAGTAGGGGTCTAACTAACATAACTCTAATACTAACAAAACCCTGAAACCAACGCTTATCCGTAGAAAGTAGAAAATAGATATTTATTTATGATAATATATGTAGTAATCCTAGTTAGACCTTACTAAATAATTATTATATTTCGGTGTAATATTCCGAACAATACATTCAGGCCACAAGATAGAGAATAACTGAATAACTAGTACCACTATTTCCTTCTACAAGACCACCACATGAAGATTGATCACATGATGCGCTTATCAACTATCATTCTCTATAATAGGACTAATGACGTAATCACCCAAGGAATACTGGATACCATGAATCTGAATAGCTGAATCAAACCTATTTGATCTATCCTAACCTAACCTATCTATACTTGACTGTAACAATAGAAATAGCAGATAACTGGACAGAAATTTCGTGAACACTGTTTAAACTTATGACATGATTGTAACTTATAGGATACTATTAACTCAACGACATATTGACAGACATTCGTTCTCAACTACATCGAAACCATTGTTGAGTAGCCATTGTTGAAATACCACTAATAGTTTGATAAAACTCAACAGTTAATAATCTGTTTTGATAATATCTCATAAACGATGTCTCTATCTTTCTCGGTACCTCAATACGACGAGATGAATAAAAAACTAACAAGCAAAAGTTACAGTGAAAACTTTTTCTGGAAGTCTTAAAGTACTCGACAAAAGTACCTAAAATAAGTTATAACCTGTAACGCGGTAAGTCGAAAGGACAAACAACGGAATATAGGATAACCAAGGCAAATGTTACGAAGCAAAACATCTATAGAATATTTTAATTCAATAATTTAAAACATATATTAATAAACGTTTATATTGTCTTGAATTGTCTTGAATCATAGATAACGGGAGTGTATAGATAAAAATAAGTGCAATATAATCAGCGTGGAAAACAGTATCGAAATGGAACACATGTACTAGATTGACGGAGCAGTGCTTGTGAAGAGAATACCGGGAGATGGACATTGCTTATTCTCTTCCATAGCTCACCAGCACTACGGAACGGAAATTGGATCTGAAGAACATAACAGCAGAATAATGGAGTTGCGAAACACAATAGTGGACCATATTGAGACCCATATGGAGGACTATCACGAGTCATTGAGAGACACAGTCAATGATCTGAAATACTTATCTGGACATACAGTAGAAACAAAAATAGAAAATCTACTACGACGTCTCAGGGAGACGAATGAATGGGGTGGACAAGAATCAATTGCGGCAGCCGCAAAAGTTTTAAATCGAAGAATCGACGTCTACTACGAGGAAGGTTCTCTAATATACTTCAACCGAGAAGCGGCGGCAGCAGGCGTCATAAGGCTGGCATATCGCAAAAGCAAGGGCAATCGGAAGATGGTCAATAGAAATCATTATGACTGTGTCATACAAAGAATGAGATTAGTAGAAAGTGTCACTCACTTTAATAAAGAATTAAAAAAAAAAAAGAAAGTGTCACACGGCCTCAAGAGCAACTAAGGGGCCATCCAGAAACCACGTGGTCATATTTTTGAAGATTTTCAGCCCCCCCTCCCCCCATGTGGCTTATCGTGGTCATTTGGCAGACACCCCCCTCCCCCCCCCATATAACCACGTGGTTTTTTCAAGTACAAAAATTTAAAAAAAAACTTATGTAACTAAAACATATAATTAATCCGATCAATTTTGAAGATGGACAATTTCAATTGATTCAAAATTAAACTAAACCCAGCATGGAAATTATAAATTTTCATGAAGTCGAAAATTTTGATTACATTATCATGTTGTAATGTGTATCAGGTATTAGGATATCTAGAACTCGCACACCTTCAATGCATCAGGAGGATACAAAAAAATGTGGACTCGCGAATATCTTATAAAAAATTCGAGAAAAATTTATAATGGTTTAGAAATTTTCCAAAATATCCCTATATTTTTAATTTTTTTTAAATTGTTTTATTAGTGTTTTTTTTTAAATAACTATAAAGTTCATCACTGAATATCCCTATAGATTCCTTAGAGTATTTGGGACCTTCCATAGCTCTGGAGCTACTGGAAATTCTTAAGATATTAACCTCAGCGAAGCATCTGAACCTAACTCCTAGAACGAAAAGTTTATCAGAGAATCACAAATTTAATATGTAATCTTAGAGATGCAAATAAAACCTCCTACTGTTGTTTCTTTCGAGTAGCATTCCTGTAGAAATTTCAGTATTGTTTTCAGAATCATCAATATTAGAAATAAATAATTGAAATTTTTTTTTAAAATTGTTTCTTGCTAATATTGATTTATTCATGAAAACTTTGTGTTTTTTCGTTGAACATTTTGATTTGTTTATGGGAAATTCTTATTTCATAATTGCAATTTTTGCTTTTGCAAGTGCTAATTTATTATTGTTGTGTGTATTATTGTTCTTTATTGGCAATTTCCTATTTTATTGTGGAAAATTTCTATTTTTTTCTCTATTAAAGAAATTTTCAATCCAGAGCTGGCTCGTCTCTCAAAATTTCTAATTCTTCATTGAAATTTTATTTTGATGTCGACTCGTGGAAGCCAATGATGCCATACTAAAAATATTTTCTCGGTCACTCTGATGGTTCTTTGGAATAATTTTCCAAGGAACTTCTATTCCACATCTCGAATATGCTTCAGTCAATGGTCCTTTCATAAGCGACTCATAGAGGAATGGATGTATTATAGACCAATTATTATTTTGGAGTTCGGATTATTCGATTTATCCAATTAACCAACTTATGAATGATGTATGATATAATATCCCAGTAGGTCCATTGGGTTGATATGACTTCAATTATTATTTATACAAGCTACTACAGACTTTTTAGGTTATACAAAACGTCCTGGAAGTCGTAATGTTTGAACTACTTAAGTCCGTGAGCCCAGTGCTTCTAAGGCCCTACAAAAACAGTTTGCGAACAAACCTCATAGTCATTGTGCAACTTGCTGTTGACTCAAGATATTTTTGGGTACCTTGTCTCTTGGATCTCATGTTAATGGAAATTAGGATCATATGCTTATTTCATCGGATTGGGTATATACCGATGATGAGCACATTGCAAATGTCATGATCAGGGATCGTAATTCTCACTCATTCTCACGAACAGAGATTGCTCCCTCACGCTGATTTTCGCCGAGAAATCGGTTTGCGGGAAAAGAAAAAAGGTGTGATGAGAGATAACCATTTCTCCCTCACTACCAGTGCCGCGAAAAGTTGATTTGCTCGTTTTCTCACTCCTTTCTTCCTTTTCGTGCCATCACTAATTGCGAAACGAGTAGCATTTATGGAACAAAAAACCTAATCCCTACATGCTGTCAATGTGGTGGTATGGCTATAGTGACCGCATGCTATCGCCATTTTTGTTGATGTTCTAGGTTCGAATCCCGTTGCGGTCATAAAATTTTTGTAATTGCTTACCGAAAATTTTCGCGAAAAGTGAGTGAGGCGTAAAAGTGATAAAATGAAAAAAGAAATTCATCAAGTAGGCACGATTTTCGTTTATCTTCTAGGTTCGCTCTAGAGAAAAGAGGGATGGGAGAAAGATGTTATTCACTAAAAACTCCGAAAAAAGATTCTCCTCCGATCCGAAAATCGCTTGTTTTCGTCTCTTCGAAAGGAAAAGTACGAACCCTGGTCATGATTGATCTGGTAGATTCGTGGGCTGAACTTGAGAGCATTTTGAAGTACCTTGAGCATCTCGTATTCCTGAATATTAATCACTGGCTTAACGTTCAGGATGACCCACCATATCTGACCACCCATCTGTTTAGAATGATTCAAACATTTAAATTTTATTTACACGCTCTTAGAATCGAAATCTTCCCAAGGTTTCGGATATCTGAGTTTTCATGGTCAGTCAAATTTGAGCTCCCATATTTTTTCTGTAAAGCCAATATCTAGATGAACAATTTTACTGAAGAAAATGGTGGCCTAGCTCTCTTTTGTGATTTTATAGACAATCTAAAACGCTGGGCATATATGACCCATCATTCCTGAAAGGGTTGAGATTTGTTTTGGAATTCAATTTCAATCGTTATTATAACACTATTTTTTAACCTGGAACACTGCCACTTTTTTTTCATATCGCAGGAACCTCCTTAGTTCTAAGACCCTTTTATGAATTTAAAAAGCATTTTATTTAGAATTTCATGTTGATTTTTTTAAATGCAAGCTTTTCTATGTCAGAACCTTTTTCATGCGCACTACTAGAATTTTGTGCAATCAGAACATTTAGGTGCATTATTATTTTTTTCGATCAATTATGATAATTATTCAATATCATAAAAACTAGGCTTCTTAAGCCTGAATTATTGTCTACATTTATTGCTTGGATTAATTTTAAATTCATAAATCTTCTTAATTTTCAAGACTAATTAATGTGAAATTCTTCGGAGTCTCCCAGGAAAATCTTTAGAATTTCAACGACATTTTTTTCCGAAATTCTGTGGAAGAGTTCCGAAAAATGTTCGGTAGAAATTTTGAAGAACTAGAACAATCCGTAGAAGGATCCGAAATGCATATTTACGATACAAATTCCAATAAACATCAAATTCCGAAGAATTTCCAGTATAAAATAGAAAAAAAATCCAGCATACTTTTTTACATAATCTCTAAAAAAAATTTCAAAACCCTGGGCAACTTTAATGAATCTTCAAAGGAAATTTCCAACGGAATTTTTTTTCGTTTCCAACAGAAATTCTTAGAAATTTTCAGCAGTTTTTTTTTAATTTCCAAAAGAAATTATTCGTAATATGCCAAAATATTTCCGATGGAAATTCCTAAGATTTTCCAGTAGAAAATCAAAAAAAGTTCATCTGAATCACCAATAATGAATTTCACGAGGAAATTCCGATGTTTTTACAAGTGGAAATAACGAAAAAAATGTACTTTTGTAGTACTTGTAAAGGTTGTACTTTTGAAGCATTTCCAGTAGGAATTCCTTAAAAAAATAAATCAAAATTTTAAAGATTTTCTGATGTGAAAATTCCTTAAACTTTCTAAATCATTTCCTGTGCATCTTTGCATGGTAAAGATTTAAAGCAATGTTTAGCTGAACCTACAAAGAAATCAAAATGACATCCCGAAGAAGAATGAATTCCCGATGAAATTTTTAAATGATTTCTGGTTCAAATTAAAAAAACATAAATCTTGAGAATTCTAAAGATTTATTCTTTGAAACTCCAAAGATTTTTTTTGAAGATAATCCATAGACTCTTCCGTGGAAATTCTAAATAATGCCTCGAATAAAAAAATACTTGGAAAATTTAAAAAAATGTGATAGAACTCGCAAAGAGCGTAACAAAGTATTCCGAAAGTTTTCCAAAATTGAAAAAAAAAATCAACGGAAATATCAAAGTGTTTCATGTGGCATTGGCTCCATATTCCAACTGGAAGTTGGTCTGCTTTTTAACTTAGTATATTCTATTAGCCTTTTCTCAGTTATAAATTGAAAGCTTTTATATGCCAGCCATTGTACGATTATATATCTTGTGTAGCAAGTACGATGGATACACTATACCTAGGGTGTCGAGAATGTTTCCCACCCGAAAACATCCTAGACAGGAACGAGAATCGAACTCGTCATCTCCGGAGTGGCAATCCTACGCCTTTGCTCGCAAGGCTAACTGGAGACTGAACATTTTGAAGTGCACTCCTTAAAATGTTTGAAAAACTTCTTTCGTAAATGAAGAAGAATTTCTGGTGAAGATTCGGAAGAACTTGTCGAAGAAATTCATTAGAATGTTTTTCCACCGAAAATTATATGTATTTCCCACGGGACTATTTTTAATTTTCAGACAGAATTCACATGGAATTTTTTTCGAAGTTTTAAGGAAAAATTTTCGGAATTTACACTGAAGATGTTTTGTTTTTTTTTTCATTTTCAATTTGTAGCAAAATTTCCAAGCAAAATTTTTCAGAGAGAATTGTTCAAAAAAAAATCTGACTGCCAGCACTTTATCAGGATTGTATGAAGTAATGTCAAAGTTTTTACAGGAAATTTCTTCACTTGATTTTTCCTGAATATCCACAAAAAATTCTTTTGAATTTTTCTTCTTAAGATTTTTTCTTGGATTATTTTAAAAACATGAACATTTTTCAAAATTGTAGCTGCAGTCCGCTGATGAAAAAGTGTCGGCGGCGTGATGCCAAAAACCATCTGCGGCGGATTTTTTTTAAATATTTTTCCATTTTTCCCATCCATTTTTTTGGTGGAAATTGAGACTGAATCGCAACCTGTTTTTTCGTTTATTTTTGTATGGATATAAGATCTTAGGCTAAGATGGTCAAATAATGCAGATATGCATCGGCGTTGCGACCGACGCTGCGTTATCGATCGTTCTCGATGCACACCTACGTTTTTTCAACGCTGAGTTGAAAAGATGCTACGTGGGCATCGGCCGTTAGATGCGCTTTGCGTTTAATGATTTAATCATAAAATTTTAATGATTTGTATTTTATACACCGCTATTGTTATTCACCAAAACTTTTTCGTGTAAAAAAAACCACGTGGTTCGAGAGCAACACCCCCCCTCCCCCATGTGGCTTATCGTGGTCATTTCCCAAACCCCCCCCTCCCCCCATATATGACCACGTGGTTTCTGGACGGCCCCTAAGCACACCTCTACAACGGCTATCGGCTCGCCAAGTAAACGCACGGACGGATGCATCGTAAATCAGCGGCAGAGTGGAAGAGATCAATACCATGGACAAAATAGGATCACAAAATCATGACAGAATTAAAATTCTCAACTGGAATGTACGAGGATGTTCTGAGGAAAGCAAACGGTTAGATATGGATTCCTACTTCCATATAGAAGGTTACAAGATAATTGCACTACAGGAAACAAGAATTGCACAATGTACGATGGATACACCAAATTACTATTGGTTCAAAGTCAACAAGGACGAAGGAAATAAAACACGAATTGGTGGCGGAACGGCAATCATGGTATCCAAGGATATTCATAAATCGAATAGATTCAGGAAAATTAGCAGCAATTCGTGCTCATACCTGTGTGATATATTTGGAAAGGTCATAGTAATATCAACATACATACGATCTAAAAAAACAGATAGAAAGCAGAGAACTTGCTAAACTCTCAAGATTTTCATAGATCTTCATTTGAGACTGCAGACCAATATTATATTGATGAGTGACATGAATGCACACATTGGAAAGCTTGACCTGTCGGAAGATGACCATAGTATAATTGGAAGAAACCTGTATCACCAGTTCTGCAACAAGAATGGACTAGGTCTGAAGTAGTTTATGCATGGGGCCAGGTTAAAGGATTGCCTGACATTTAGCAATGCAGCATCTATAAACACCACATGGTCCAACGGAAAATCGATGTCACAGCTCGATCATATCATCATGTCTAAGATGGACTTCATAAAGATTCCAGACATACGCGCGTATTATCTTGCTAACCTGAAAAGCGATCATAAAATGATTGAATGTGTCATAAAGAAAGAAACAAGGAAACGCGGTGCGGAACCATCTTTTCGAACGTCGACGTATGCTAAAAAGACGCGATTTGACCTAGAACTACTGAAAAATGAACAGGAAAGGTGTAAATACCAGGAGAAGGTGAATTACCACTTGAGCAGAAATGCCAATAAAGAATTCCTTAATGTTGATGAAAAATGGGCCGAAATCCATTCGTCAATTAATGAGGCTGCTAAAGCGGTCCTTAAAACAACAGGATCTCCACCAACCCCGAGGAGAAGAGATGCAGCGAAAAAATACTTCCTAGCAACACAGCGGAAAATGGCGGATAGGAACAACCCTATATTACGCAAGGAAGCGGAAGCAGCAAGAATTGAGAAAAAGCAAGCTGACACACACTTCGCAGAAAAGTGGATAGATTCCTAGGAGAAGTCGAAAAAGACAATAAGCTAGCCCAAATGACAAAGATATTTAAATTCATAAAGCAGCACAAACGAATTGAGCAACAAAATAATTTTTTAGTTAAATATTGGGAACAAAAAAATCAAGGACACGTCAGCAGATTGCGAAGATACGCATATGACTTCACTGGAAGAAGATGATGGGCGAGATGCTGGCTCAGAACCAACAAAAGATGAAATCCAAAGCATCATATGGAACACCAGAAACAACAGCGCCCCAGGACTGGATAACCTGCACAACGAAATTTTGAAATACGGAACAGACAGCCTTCTCGATAACATAACGGAAGTAATGAAAGAAGTTTTTTGTTCTAATCGCGTTCCAAAGTCATGGCTAGACACAGTACAGGTGCCGATACCGAAAATACCACATCCTCAAAATGTGGAAGATTATCGCTGCATTACACTGTGTATCAGCCCATACAAAATATACGCGAAGCTGCTACTGAACAGATTAAAGGAGCAAATGAACCCGCTACCAGCTTATCAAATGGCCTTCCAAAACAAAAGAAGTGCTGCAGACCAGATATTTGTTCTCAGGAGAATTCTAGACGAGAGATGGCGCAAGGGATGTAAAACCATTCTGGTCTCAATTGACTTAAAACAGGCTTTTGACAGAATTGATATAACAAAAACGGCAACAATTCTGGCAGAGCTGGGAGTATCCAAGGCCCTGATAAATCGAATAATAGCAGCATGTCTTCACGAAAGAACGTCCATCCAATGGTTTGGGCAAAGAACCTCTAATGTTAGGAAAATGAGAGGCATAAAACTAAGCTGCCCAATCAGCCCCAAATATTCATCCTGATGTTGCACCATGTACTATGCACACTGAGAGAATTTATTCCAGAATTAAGATTGGCACAAGGAAATGAATTAAAATTGCCGTGCATACTTGAAGAAGATGAAGAAGATGTAGAAAGACTTCTCTCGACACTAGAGCCATTATTAGCATCGACTGGACTGGAAATAAACGTGAAAAAAGACAAATGTTTTATTCCGGGACCCGGCGGTGGTAAATAATGTTGCTGCGCAAAAAATCGTACAATTTGAAAAATATGAAATACCGGTCGTAACAATATTGAAATACTTAGGAGCTCAAATCACTAGCAGTCTGACAAGAGGAGCTAGAACGGCAGATCGAATAAGGAAGGCACAAAAGCTTTTATCAGTTGGCAGCATTCTTGAAAGATCATCCACTACCATGGGAAATAATAAAGAGGTTGTATCACAGTCTTATCACACCTGTGGTAACATACTCGATGGAGGTCTCAACGCTTATAAAACGCAACAGAGACTCACTTAGAGCAATGGAGCAGGACATGCTCATAAGTTTGAGAGAACTAAGTAGAGAATGAGCACTGGAGACAGATAACCAGACTGAAGAAGAAAACGAAACAGAACAGCAATCGAATGAGGACAATCCACAAATACAACTGGCTCAACGGACATACAATTAACAATAAAATCAGAATCGCGAGACTGAACTTCTATGGACACATTATTAGAAGCAACGATAATGGAATTCTAAAAACAGCATTAGAGTACAAAATTGACAAGGAAAAGAAACTCGGAAGACCTGCGTACACATGGAGAACTTGTATAAGACAAGATATCGAAAGAAGTGATATTTCTATTCAAGAATGGCAAGAAGTTGCAAAAGATAGAGAAAAAATGAAAAACGAAACTAAAAAACTATTTGATGTTATGGTGGAATCGGAATATGAAGACATTAGTGATTCAGACTGTGACAGTGACGGCAGCTCATTACTATCGTCCACATTTGCTGGCTTCAGCGATGAAGACCCACCTGACTTCGATTTCAGCTTCGATTAACCTAACAAACTTTAAATATCCCTTTAGTACAAATTAGAAAAGGTAAGATAAATATATCAAAATAATTATAAAGAATTATGGACATTTGCCTACTATTTTAGACAGAAACAGAAGAAAAAACCTAATCACCAATTTAAAAGAGGAAACATACCCTAACTACAAACTAATAACAGGAACAATCACAAAAGGTAACTAAACACTAAATAGGAAATAAAGAAAATTACACACGCAGATATTTGATCTACATCTTCAAATTGTCAGCAAACAGTTTTTTTTTGGTAGAAGTCGGGTTGTTCGACATATGTGGTGGAAAGTTATAGATTTTTTTTTGTTTGAAATAACAATAAGAGTAATAATAGTGATAAAATAGTGATTAGAAAAATCCTTACAGGAGCAGGCGCTCAAGCAGGCAGGCAATTCAATAGGGTAGAATAGTGATTTTTACA
Source organism: Armigeres subalbatus (assembly GCF_024139115.2). Classification (NCBI taxonomy): domain Eukaryota; kingdom Metazoa; phylum Arthropoda; class Insecta; order Diptera; family Culicidae; genus Armigeres; species Armigeres subalbatus. Next base: position 275,980,777 of record NC_085140.1, read on the forward strand.
AGGGCATTATTAAGGTCTCTCCTCGTTTGTCGGGTGAAGATCACTGCGTCCAGATTTTAGGACTATTGTGATATACCCTTTTACTGTGAAATACGCAAGTTATCTCAGTAACATGTTTGTCACTGAGATACCTTGGTATCGACTGAACTCAAGACCATCTATTATTGATGAATAGAGATCCTGAGTTACAGTATGTGACTCCCCCATTCTGGCGAGACTAGCTTTATGAAGCCAATTACGTTCTTGGGGGATAAGATCCATATGTCAGCAGGCCCTAAAAGGGCTTGCTGAGAACTTTGAACCTACGTTGGGTGAGTGCACTGCAATAGCAGAGGATGTGTTCTGATGTTTCTCTCTCCTCGTCACAGAAGCGGCAATTTGAGGTTTGGATTGCTCCGATCTTTTGTAGATGGTATCTGCAGGGGCAGTGTCCAGTTATTAGACCGGTGTAGATGTTGAGATCCCTTTTGTTGAGACCTAATAGTTGTTGGGTTTTCTTGGGGTTAATCGTTACGAGCGTTTTGGATTGGCTCGTATGGGGAAGTGCATTCCAGTTTGATGTGATTTGACTGACCATATATTTGTTCAGTTCCATTTTTACAGAGCAGTCTGAGATCCCGCAGAAGGGCTCAGGGCCAATGAACCTTTCATTAGATCCATTCCTGGCTAGCTCATCAGCAATCTCGTTTCCCTCTAGACCCGTATGTCCTGGGATCCAATATAGGTAGACTCGATTGCGTATGGATAAGTTTTTCAAAGCCAGAATGCATTCCCACACTAGCTTTGAGTTACAAGTGTAGTTATTAACCTTCTGTCTGTGCTCAAAAAAACTTACATTATCTGTGCTCTGGGGTCAAATTGACCCCAAATTGAAATTGCTATAACTTTTTTAATGTTTAACCGATTTTGGATTTTTGGGGCTGTTTCGAAAGATAATTTAATCATCTTCCAGATTGTTCCCAAAGATTGACTATTGGTGGGCGGGTACATTGCGTGGAGGGGTTTTAGTGAACAAGGGTACAAAAACAGTGATTTTTCATGATTATTTTACTTATATCCGAAAATCCTACCCATTTTGAACTGCACCTTTTTTTTTAAAAGATCATGCAGGAAGGCGTGTGCTTCGGCATGAGGCGTTGATAAGTTTAGAGCTTGGTCGCCAGGTGGTGATATATTTGAATTCATTATTTTAGACTACTCAAGATATTCCGATATATAGAATTCTCCTCAGTGTAAATATTCTTATCGCACAAATTTAAAATTTGTTAAAATGGCGTCTTGAACAAAGGTCTTCCAGTGGGAATGGACTGTCTTGTGACGGAAGTAATAATTGGGAATTTTACAAATAGGCGGCAAATTGGCTGATCTTTGGTTACGCATGTAGACCCAAAAGCCTTAATTCCAGGGTTTTCTTGGATGACCTAAAACATATTCTGTGAACACATTCTATTATTTGCAGTATCGCTGGAGCAGGTTGAATACAAAGAAAACTTTTGATGAGCTCTACCACAACATTCATGTTTGCCAAAAATGTTTTCAAACCAAAATACATCAGATCTCACATGGAACAATATACTCAAATATAAGAGCTCACTAGCGCCGCATCTTGGAAGAAGTGCTCATTATATTGAGCACCGCTTTGTAGTCCTGGACATCCTGAACAATGTTGCCGAATACAACTTGGGTGTAGGTATGAGGGATCTCGAGCTAAAGTAATATTTCATATATGCAAGAATATTGCAAGTACACTAGCGCCGCCTAATTGTAAATTTCCTAATTATTTATTCCGTCAAATGACAGTCCATTCCCACCAGACAAACTTTGTTAAAGACGTCATCTTTACAAATTTCAAATTTGTGCGATAAGAATATTTACAATGAGGAAAATTCCATATATCGGAATTACTATAGTAGTCTAAAATAATGAATTCAAATATACCGCCACCTAGCGACCAAGCTCTAAACTAATCAATGCCTCATGTGAAAGCACACGCCTTCCTGCATAACCTTTTTGAAAAGGTGTAGTTCAAAATGGGCAGGATTTTCAAATATAAGTAAAACAAGCATGAAAAATCACTGTTTTTGTACCCTTTTTTATGAAAATCCCTCCCCGTGATGTACCCGCCCACCTTTAGTCAATCTTTAGTAACGATTTGAAAGATGATTAAATTATCTTTCGAAACAGCCCCAAAAATCTAAAATCGGCCAAACATTAAAAAGTTATAGCAATTTCAATTGGGGTCAATTTGACCCCAGAGCACAGACAACGTAAGTTTTTTGAAAAAGTACACTGTAGCGAATATTTTCAAGATTTTTCAAGCGAATTTGCACCTAGGAGACAGATCTCGGCGAGTTTTACCAAACTACCAAAAATTAGGAGAATCGGATGAAAACTAAAAAAATGGCAGCCACTCAAAGTGGCCTGGGGTCATATTGACCCCAGAGCACAGACAAAAGGTTAAGCGACTTAAGTGCCGCTTGGCTGTCAGAGAAAATACATATTTTTGCAAATCTATACTTTCTCCTCAGGCATAATAACACGCATTCTAATATTGCATATATTTCCGCCTGAGATACTGTGGGCCACTGTCCTAAGTGGACAGAAATTTTTGTTGTAGGGCCATAGATTCCGGATCCTGTCAGATTATTCATTTTCGAACCATCTGTGAAGAAATTTATAGAGCCTGTTGGAACGCTGGGTCCACCTCCTTCCCACTCCTGGCGGGAAGGAATGAACACATCGTAAGGTAAGTCATAATTGACTACCGTTTCCATCCAGTCACTACAAATTCCTATTGCGGGATTTATGGCAAATTCATTTAATATGCTGAGGTGACCCGTAAGGTCTCCCGACAGCAGTGTTTTTGTTCTCTTTAACCTTAGAGCACTTTTTCCGCTTCCAGCTTTATGAATTGATCTAACTGGGGCAGGTGAAGCATTGCGTCTAGGGCCAAAGTGGGTGTACTACGAACTGCACCAGTGATGGCTATGCAAGCGGTGCGTTGGATTTTGTTGAGCTTAGCCCTTGCAGCAGCCTCATTAGTTTTAGGCCACCAGACAAGGGAAGCGTAAGTTGTCCTGGGACGGACAATGGTTTTATATATCCACATGATCATACTTGGTTTTAGGCCCCATCTTTTACCAAGGGTTCTTGAACAAACCCAAAGTGTATTGAGACCTTTCTGCACAACTGATTGGAGATGAGAGTTCCAATTAAGCTTTGCGTCGAGTATGACACCTAGCTATTTTACTTCACTTGAATAAAGTAATTGTGTTTGATTCAAGAAAAGGGTTTCAGTTGTACCTTTCTCCGTTTGGTGAAAGGGATAATGGAAGTTTTTGTAGGATTTATGCCTAGTTGATACTTTTGACACCAGGAAAAAGTGTGATTTAGGGCAGATTGCATTCTTTCCACGATAACACTTTCGAATTTGCCTCGTACAATAATGACAACGTCATCAGCATATCCAACCACTTCGAAGCCTCTTCTCTCTAAGCTGTCTAGAAGCTCATCCACCACCAGTGACCACAACAAAGGAGAAAGCACTCCGCCTTGCAGACACCCCTTGTTGCTTTAACAGTGATGTATGAACCGCTAAGCTCAGAGGAGATTTTCCGATTAGCTAGCATAGCATGTACCCAGGTAACAATGCATGGGTCGAATTTTCTCCTCAACATTGCTGACCCTATAGACGAATAAGAAGCGTTATCGAATGCGCCCTCAATATCAAGAAATGCTACAAGAGCAATTTCTTTTGCATTAAGTGTTTTTCGATTTTTTGAACTACCGTATGTAGTGACGAGATTGTAGATTTTCCACTTTGATAAGCGAATTGGTTTTTGACAAAGGCATTGCTTTCATAAATTTGTGATTTATGTACTCGCATAGTACCTTTTCCATAATTTTGAGCATTACAGAGGATAAACTTATCGGCCTGAATGCTTTGGGGTTGGTTTTATCTCTCTTGCCTGCCTTCGGAATGAAGACAGCCCGGATTTGACGCCAATCGTTAGGTATGTGCCCCAAAATCAGACTCGCCTTAAAAATCTCAACCAAGGGTGGAACCAGTGTTTTCTCCTCTTTTTGGATCAACGCTGGAAATATTCCATCCATGCCAGGAGACTTAAATGGCTCGAAAGATCTCACAGCCCTCTCAACCCTGGCCCGAGTGAAAGCTTCCTTTGCAACCTTTATTGCGTCTTTTTTAGACCCAGAAACCCATGATTGGATCTTTTGTGGATCTGAGACAGCAATTCCAGTGCCTTGGTCGCCGATGCTCGACTCAGGGATTGAATCAGGGAAGTGGATCTTTAACAATTCGCTCAGTGTATCGCTAGGCTCTACAGTGAGCGAACCATCCGTCTTTCGGAGGCTACCCACACCATTGGAGTGGTCTTTTGAAAGAGTTTTTGGAGTCTGGCCACTACGGGTGTATTCTCTATGCTTTCACACATTAGAATCCACGATTTCCGTTTGGCTGACCTTATTTCTTTGTTGTAGTTCGTCAGGGCCTTTCTGTATAGGCTCCAATCGCCGGTTCGCTTAGCACGATTGAACTCCCTACGCGCAGTTTTCCTAAGCTTCTCAAGAGTTTTATTCCACCATGGAACGTCTCTACTCGAACTAGTTGATTTAGTTGGACAGCTCTCTTGGTAGGCGTTAAGGATTTTGTTTTTAATGGATTTGGACGCATCTTCCAATTGTGTTATGGACTTGATGTGACTTTCTATGATGTACTCTTCGGATCGTAGGATAGCTGAGTAGGATTCCCAATCAGTTTTCTTAGGATCTTTAAACGTTTTTCCATCGTTAGACCCCTTCCCATTCGAAGATGATGTGTTTATGGTCTGACATTGATATTTCTTCAGAAACATGCCAGTTTTTTATTTTATCAGAGATAGACCGACTACATAGAGTCAAGTCCAAAACTTCCTGACGAATGGAGTTTTCAAGCGTGGGCTTGTCACCAACATTACAAATGTCAATGTTCTTGGAAGAGAGAAACTGTAACAGGTACTCACCTCTGGTGTTTATATTGGTACTTCCCCATACGGTGTGATGTGCATTTGCGTCGCACTCTATGACGAAGGGGATGTTGTGTCGGTGGCTGTAGGCTACGAGCGCAGCTATTTCTGGAGGAGGGATTTCGTCCACGTCACCTGGGAAGTATGCCGAGACCACCAAGATCTCTCTACTCCCTCTGGCGGAAGGTACCTCCATCCTGACCGCTACGATGTCCCTTTTTATGAATTCTGAAATTGGAAAATATTTACAGTTGTTATGTAATAAAATAGCCGCTCTAGGAGAAAGCTGGCTGTCATCATATACCAACTTACATGAGTGTTGTGGAATACCTTGTATTCTGGATTTATTGACCCATGGCTCTTGAATGAGGGCCACGGTTAAATTCTCTTTGGTGAACCTCCGACAGAGCACACCCGTGGCGCTCTCAGCATGGTGGAGGTTCACTTGCAGAACTGTAGTCGCCATTTCCGGGGTTCCCGTTTTTTTCCGGACGACGACTGTCCGGCTTTGGATGTTGCGGATCATCAGGATGTCGTTTGGTATTACAGTCTGGGTTTTCTCTCTTCCCTGTAGCAACCTGGCCCGCCAGTTTCGCCTCTGTGGTCAAACTGTCGCTTTTTGCACCCCCTTTGCCCTGTTTAGATACCTTTGGTTTGGTACCACTAGAGCAGGGGTCGCATGTAAGCTTCGAGCTTTTCCTTTAGAGGCGGACAGACTAGCCTTTATGGTGCTTTTGGGGTGAGATTTACTAACCTCGCCCGAACCGGAGGCTTCCTCAGATTTCTCTTGGGTCAGCCTTCCAGTTAGCCGAACCTCGCTTGAACAGGAGGCCTCCTCAGATTGCTCTTGGGTCGGCCTTCCAGTCGGATTGGCGGTAGCGGCAGTCGGTTGATCTGTAATCTTCCTTAGTTGGATTTCACCAAATCGGTAGTTGAGGGTGTATTTGGACTTCTTCAACTTTTCCATCGACGCACCCTCTACTGTGAAGATCCATTCAACATGAATATCTTTCAGAATGGATCGTTTCACAATACGCCAATTAGTTGTTGTGATGTCATTTTGGCTTTCTATGAGAGCCTTTATTCGGTCGTCATCATAGCTGGAGCTTTGTGGGAAGAATGCTCGGACCATCTCTGGACGTGGAATCGCCACTTCGTCCATTGCCATCAGCTCTGCACCTTCCCAGGGTTTCATGGATGGGGATATTCTCTTTAACCACTCAGCAGTCTCTTGATCCTTACAGATTAGAACCATGTAACCGGACTTGTAGATGAGGTTGTTGAATTTGGGTTTTATTGGCTCGTTTCGCTGTTGAACTACTCTGAGCAGGAGTGCTTCTTGTAGAAGGTCTAGCTGGGCTGTAGTGAGTTGGACGGTGGGAAAGTCTTTGGGTATTATCCCGACCTTCACGCTTTTGGCCATATCACTGTAGCTGATACCAGCTGTTTTCCTCATGGGTGGGTTTTGTTGTCCAGACACGTTTTTCTGAGGCGCGCGGTTTGAGGACTGTTGGGCGCGCTCTCTCGGATCCAGATGGTGCTTCACCCTTTTTGTTTGGGGTCCTCTGTGGCGGATTTGTCTAGGTCGTTTCTCGAGCGTTTTGAGGAAGTGGGCTCGCTCTCCTTATTCAGGATTATGGACAAGGCCTCATTCCGGTCTTTTCCCTTCTCCCGGAGAGTTCTAAGCTGCTTCCTCTGCGAGCGTGTGAGTGTGGGGATTTTCTTTCTCGGAGCACCTTAAGCTTCCGTAGAACCCTTGTTATCTTCGGATCCTTTGCTACTTGCTAAAGATTTTTGGGGGTTGATGATGATCCTTATATCATCATCTTCGTTATCTTCCATGTCCAACAGGTTGGAGTCGGTCGATGAGGGGGGTTGTAGATCTGGATCAGCTTTGTCGAAACATGTGCTGCTCCGGGAGATAGGCGTTGAGGGGCAGGATATTTCCATCTTCTCCTGCGAACTACTGAGTAGCTGGTCTTCGGTAAGGCCAAGCTGACTCAGAGTATTCTCCACTTCGCTCTCGCATTAAGGTCAGTGGTAATACTAATGAGGAGAGTAATTCTAGAGTGCTTTTAAAATGGGTCTTATGTGTAAAAGAGAGTTTCTCTTTGGATCTATTCTCTTTCGATTATTACACAAAAGTTTACTTCGAATTTCTTGGCAGATATCCGAAGACAATAGCCTCATCTACCATGCTGAAGTGAAAATGTAGCAAAACAAGCAAAACTAGCTGATATAATAGCGAAAGAGATAGTGATCAAAGAGAATCTCTCGTTTGCACATACGACCTATTCTCAAAGCAATCTAGAATTATAGTACAAACAGTAAAGGCGTTCATATAAAAGGGGACTAATTTATAAAACTATTTGGATCAGGCCTAAAACAGTGACCATTTGAGCAACGTGGCTTAGGAACGTCTGTTATTGATCTAAAATAGAGGCTCATAGAAGCAAATGTAAAAAAACGTGGGGAATAACAGGGATGGACCCGGAGTAGAGTTTTAGTCGAGAGACTGCCAACGGGTTACATGAAAAAAAAACATTTAAACAATTTCAAAGTGAGGTAAATAGATGAATGATGAATGAATTAATTAATGACATAAATGTTTCAAATTTTTTAACTATATTTAAAATAAAAATAATATAAAAATAATAATGATATTAAACATTATTTTCCAATATATGTAGCATCAAAGAACTGAAGAGCTGATCGAAGGAGCTGACTTTTTTCAATGAGCTGAACGGATCAGATCCGCTCACTGCAATGAGCTGTTTTGCACATCACTAGCAGTAGCAGCACATGATTTTCATCCGTGTTCCGATTCCAACCAGCTTCTTCGGCAGATCTGGCAATCAATGGCGTCCGTAGCGCCGAATCATCGGATGGCGGTCGCGCAGTCCAGTAATTGCTAGTGAGGGACACAAGTGGAAATGAATCTCGGTTCTTTTTAGGACCACCATTATATTTGGGAGGAAGGTTAAGTTGAAATAACCGCTAGGAACTGGAAAATTTTCTAGCGTGATTCTGAGTTTGATTATATGATATTAGTGATTGCGAAAGTTTATATTAGACGAACTTTTTTTATAGAAAAAAAATTTTTTTTTGGTGTATGTAGCGGAATTATGGCGTCAGTGTCGGTCCGAGCATCGACTGTCGGCGGGTGGGTGCTGCAGAAATTTAATCCCCAATGTGGCGTCTGCAACGGTATGGATGCCGTCGGCACTAAATAAAATTTTCCCGCGAGACTCTGACTTTGGTTCTCTCTTGAAAATGAAATCAATTCCGAGATGAACTTTATTCAAAGTGCAAAACATAATCGCTTGGCAACGGCATAAAGTTGCCGTCGGTATTTGAATCCCGTAGCGTGTCGGAAGAAGACGTTGGGCTTGCGGAAGCCCTTGGATAACATACAGTATGTCGGATAGCCATTTAACCCTCAAAATGAATTCAACGTTTCAAAATATCTCTCTTGGGAAGTTTGGAACGCAATCTCAGGTTTTGTCCGGGATTTGTATGAGGGCCCACCACTGTGGAGCAGTCCAAGCATCGGCATCGGTGCGTGTCATTTGGACGAAATTGTGTAAAAATCGGCCCAGCAGCGGTAAGCCATCAGCATCGGTGGTGGTCGTCGGCGTTGTGGTAGATAATTCAAAATTCGATGGAAATCATCTTGTGGTCATCGGCGTCAGCAGCACTTGAGTCAAACGGTCCTTTTAAGGGCCATACATTTTTCATGAGAGAAAGGGGTTTGACTGAGAGTAAATTCGTTTGAAACATCAAAATCATCGAGGGGTTGCAACGATGCACTATGGGGAAAAGGGTGGACATTAATCGAAAAATTTACTATATCCAATTTGTCTAATTTATATATCATATGAAAATATATACCCTAGATAAGAGAATCAGAAAATATCGAAGCGCTGTGTTTATTCAGTCAAAAGATATGGGTTGACGAAGTGAAAAAAGCTGATGAAACTAAAAAATCATTCCTTACTTTGATTTGTATGTTATGAAGTCAATTTTTCTCCAAACATAAAGTTTTATATATCATATCAAAGCTTAAAACTTTAGCTTTTCGATAGTTTGGTTTGTTTTGCACGCAAAAATTAAAATCGAAAATTTTATTTATCATAATTCTTTGCTATAAAATTGTCCCGCAAACCTTATGTCCCCAAATGTCCCCTCATCTGTGAATGGGGGATTGAAATATAACCCTAGTACTACCTTTTAGTGAGTGATTTGATTGCGCATATTTGCGCATAGAACGCTGCAATCAAAGTTTCTTTGAAAATTGTGGTTTTTATTCTCTATATCTCGTAATGATTAGAATATGAACAACATTATTACTAGAAATATGATTGTGTGCTATTTTATGCATGCTGTATTGGAAACAAACAAAAATTCTTCAAAAAAAAAAGTTTTTTTTTATGGGTGACATTTTTTGAAGGGTTAAAGATGTCCCTTAAAGGGTTGGAAAAGGTTCTTAAATATTCCTTAAGATAATATATGTTGCATAGCAACAGTTTTCATCGAAAAAATATTTTTGGCCGCCCATTTGTATGAGAATTCCTCATAGTGCGCGATGGCGTCTGTTCTTTTGTAGAAAATCATCCAGTTGTCATTGTCAGCACCAAGTAAAATTTTTTCGCAAGCTTCGGGGAATCGTTTGGTTTGTGTTCTTCTTCTTCTTCTTCTTGGCATTACATCCCCACACTGGGATAGAGCCGCCTCGCAGCTTAGTGTTCATTAAGCAATTCCACAGTTATTAACTGCGAGGTTTCTAAGCCAAGTTACCATTTATGCATCCGTATATCATGAGGCTAACATGATGATACTTTCATGCCCAGGGAAGTCGAGACTATTTCCAATCCGAAAATTGCCTAGACCGGCACCGGGAAACGAACCCAGCCACCCTCAGCATGGTTTTGCTTTGTAGCCGCGCGTCTTACCGCACGGCTAAGGAGGGCCCGTTTGGTTTGTGTTAGTGATTGTATTTAAAAGTGCATGATTTAAAACAAACACGTTTTAATTAGCATAATTTATTAGAGAGATATGATTTCAGCTGGTAATTTGTAACATCTGTAGCATCTCAGTCGTTCAAATAGTATATCAAAAGTACAAAATATAATCGCTTTGCGATGGCTTAAGTGACTTGAGGTGAATTACGACAGAGTCCAAAAATGGCTACAACAATGGCCATGCTAGCCCTCACCTCGCGTTTTTGCTCGTACATTGTGAATTTTTGGGTGATTAGAACTTCGGAAAACTACCTTTTTTCATGTATGCTGCAAGTGAGCAAAGGTGAAAAACTGCTTTTCACTAAATTGCCTATCGTTTACTTTTGGAGTTATGTGCTTCTGAAAGCGCTAAGTAGTTTTAAATTGGAGTCAAACGCGATTCACCTTAATATAACTTATGTTTGATACCGGTAACGGAATTATAAGCGTGCGTCGGAGGGAGACGCTGTAGTGAATATATTCATATGAATGGTAAATTGGCACTTTTTTTGTCTTTATTATAGAGGTTTTCAGCCCTTGGCAAAATTGGTACTGTGATAGCATTTTATACAAAAGAGTGTTAACTTGACAGGATTTTTTTTTTCAAGGTACAAAATTAAACCGTAATGCCCGTAGTATACTGACACCCAACGATGCCGTCTGTAGCGATCCCAGTCGTATGTAAAATACAATCATTTAGCATTAACTAAGGGTTCTTTCACAAATCACGAAACGCTAAATTTGATAATTCTAGACTCCCACCCTCCACCTCGTAAAACTTTTTGTATGGAAGGTTTATTTTTTTGTATGGATCACAACGCCTCCCTCCCTCTCCATAATGCATTACGTACTTTCTGAAAGGTCCTTAATAGGATTTAAAGTACCTCAATCGGTCATTTCCAGCGCCGCAAATTTTACTAGAAAAAGAGGTATTTTGCGTGTAATTTTCTTATAAGGATAAGAATTGGTAAGTGTATGCAAACGATGTCGTTTGCTGTGGTTTTAATGGCAAATAATCGAGTAGCCGGCCGACAGTAGCAGCAGTCAAGTGAAAGTTTTTAAATCACTTATATAACAACCAAAGTAATAATCTTGTAAGAAAATGTTCATTTTTGATAACGACAGCCAAAACCATGAAAACGCCAATAAATTTCTGTAGCAACCACCCGTCGACGGCCTCTGCTCGGAACGACACAATTTTTACGTTGGACAATGTCTTATCCGAAGGTACGGGTGTCAAATTAAAATCCAAAATTGGGGACCGTCACGAAGTCATGTACGATTTCGAACGTTAATAGAGCCTTTATCTTTCGATGGATTTTAGAGATTTATACATCAATCGACTCGGTTTCAATGAAACTTTTGATTATTTACGATAAACTATCACATATCACAACCAATAAATTCTGTTCATCCATTCCCAACACGGACATCAGAATGATGATTGTTTTATTTTCTCTGGGTATAAAAATACCCGTGTTTCGCACTCGTGTGTCATTTATGTTCGATGATCCACGGAGCGTGGGCACGGACAGCGGACAGCGGTCCCAGTATCGATTGCGGATGGTTCTGCATCTGTAGTGGCTCAGCAGCAAACTATCGAGTGGCTATCGTCGCACAGTGGGACCAATTCCAAAAAAGACGGTCATAAATGTTAGAAGTGAATAAAATGGTCTAGCAGGCCACATATTATGATATTTCATTGAATGGATGGTTCATCTTCTCGGCATCACCGACCCGTAAGCTAGAGATCCACTACCGGAACGAGAGGTGGGTCACCAGTCGTCGCAAGCACGCTAACGTTCTCAAAGACAACGTGCTTGCACCAAGTGGTGCCTCATCAAATATCAATGGCTGGCGCCGCCAGTGTAGAGTTCTATTTCTATGAGCACTTTCACAGATATTAACTGCTACCTTTAATTACCAATTTCGGCCACCTCACTGCAGTGCTAACGTAAAATTGTATTCCATTATTAGAAATTGTAAACCTATAGAATGGATTTTGTTTCGTCACACAAAGTAAAGCTGTAGAGGCGCAAATCGTTTCTTGATATTACGGTTCATGTGAAAAACTCATGATCTTTTTACAGAGTGAGTATAGAAATTAGATGTAGGGGTCAAACAAGATACTCTCCCTGCATTGCGTCTAAACAAGTCATGACTTGATAGTTTGTCCTACTTTCTTTAACAAAATTTTCAAGTGCCTGTAATGAGTGCGCAAGTGCCTGTAAAAACTCATGATCACGTGGAGTTTTCTTAATTTAAATATGCATGAGACAAGAACAAACAGTACTAGGGGGCCGTACACATATTACGCATGCCCGTATGAAGCAGGGGGATCTGTCGTTTTGCCCATAAATAAAAAATCATTTGTATGTAAGAAATCTTCCCGACCAGTAGATGGTAACAGATTTATATCAGAGCTTGTTATTCTGTTACAGCAATTTTTTATAACAGCGGTTGTTATAAAACATGTGCCATTAGTAGTTAAAATAACAAAAATTGTAACAAAATCTCTTCTAGTTTTAACAAAAATATTACTAAATGTGTTATTTATTGAACAAAAATATAACTCGTTGTGTTACATAAATAGAGATGAAAATTGCCTATACTATAACAAATTATGTTCTTGAAAAGATTATGATTATCCTTATTGTAGGCAATTAACTTTGTCCAGCTGGTTCAACTTTGAATGTAGGTTCAAGTTATACTGAAGGTGGTACCTTCGTTTTGTTTCCCAATTCATATCTACCAAAAATGTAGGCAATTTATTTTTTCGGCGAAAATAAACATAACACATTATGTTATAATCATGTTATGACGATAATGATATTCTCTTTCCTCCATCTAGGACAGAGAATTTATAACAAAATTATTGCAAATTTTGTTATTTATAACACATATTGATATAATTGTGATAAAATTTTGTTATGACTAACTGGTCGGGTTACATGAAGGGAGGGATGCTGAAAACCCCAAAAATAACGCTTACGTAATAAGTGTACAACCCCTAGACAATTTTCAGCTGATGTCGTATCATTGTATTGGGGCAAATGAGAAGTAGAAGGAGAAGAAAAAACATATTGTGCGTTGCTTTTTATCAAAATTGATTGGCAAGACCGAAACGACCACTGTCAGTAAAACCAAAATAACTAAGCAGGCGGAGGGTGGCGGAACCTAAATTCTGCAGGATTGGACTCCTGACAAAAGAATTAAACTACAGTGTGAATTCCATTGACGGGTACCGATGGGTACCTTTTTGAATTTAACAATTAGTACAGCAAGACAATAATACAATAATAAATCCATACATAATAAAGACCGAGGAATTTCTGCGCGATCAAAACTAATTTACGAACGTATATGCGTGGATTTATTAGTTTTTGGACTACACTTTGTAATGGTGCCAAATATAATAGGTTTGGATGATGTATACGTTGTGGCCAACATAATGAAGCAGTAAGATAAATGTTACAAGATTTAACAGAATTAAAAATCGACGACATGCTCAACTTGTATTGACTGTAAAGGTATGATCCACCCGAATAAATTGACTCAAAACTATGTTTACTTCATCGTCAAGTATTCTATTAACAACCCATGACTCAAGTTTTCAATTTGGATCATTTTGAAAAAATGGTTTTTGACCGTCTTTTTGAAGATTGGTCCTTCTGTGCGTCGGCGTCAGCGGCACTCAAGTGAATTTTTTTTCGCATGGTTCTGGATCTGGTTTTGTTGTAGGTAATTAGGAAGGTGCATTATTGAAAATAAATCCGTTCTTTTCAGATCCTCAATTTTATAGAAGAAAGTGCAAAGTCGGTAAGTGGTTGACAAGAATTGAATATGATTGCGTCGAAAAATGAAATTCGCTTGCAAGATTCTGACTTTAAATTTGTTGTTATTAGTGATTAGAAATGCGTATTATTGAAAATAAATTCACCTTTTGGAAATAAGTGGTTGGTAACACGATTTTATATATGAGAGAGTTGATCCGAGACGAATTTTCTTCAAAGTACGAAGCATAATCGTTTGCCGACGGAAGATTCTGTAGCGTAAACTAATATTCACATGACGCTACAATTATCATTGCGCTAAAAGATTTTTCGTAGTTTACGTCGGGGGCAGTCGTGTCTTGTACACAAACCTTCTGATTTTTTCAATCTGCACAATCCTAGCGGCCGTATCTTTGTAAAGCTTTACGATATCGGAAATATCACGGTTGCTTTTGCCAGTTGCCAGTGATGTTCAATAATCAAATTTCGGATGCTGATCGAAATAAGTGCTTTTTGGGCATTTTGCAACAAATAACTTCCTATTTTAAAAACAAAATTTTGAGCACGAAAACTTCAGGAGCCCTAAATGACAGCTGTGACGAGTGCCACGAAAACACATTGAGAACCATTGCCCAACCCATCATGTATTTTTAATGGCGCGAACACTCGATACGGGAACGAGCCGTCACCGCCTAAAGCGCCGATAGGATCTACCGCGAATTAAGTCGTCCTTTTCCATTCAAGAACCGTTGTTGACAAGGATTCATTTATAATGGAGCTCCGAAGCGCAAATGAATGGAAAAAAATAAAACATATTTGCTCGGTAAATGGCACTGCCGCGTCACGCCACGCCACACTGTACACACAGTAATATATACCATTTTGCGATAGAATCATCAGGTTGGGAGCAGTTCTCCGCCGTAGGCGTATTAATCAAATTCATAGTCATTAAACATTCGTCCCGGTAAAGGAAAGCTTCAGCTACCATGGTTTTTACACATTCACATTGTAGTTGAATGTATATTTAACAATGGTGATAGACCGAGGTTATGATGTGGTTGCGTTCAACCGTTACAGAATTACCAACAGGTTGCGAAGGGATGGGCGAACTTCATGTGCAGGTCGTTAGTACAGACGCGTCTGAATTGAAAAATGATCGCCACAACGGCAGATTTCACATCGCGTTTTTGATGGTAGGAACCTTATTTAGTATGCTTAGTTTACTATACATAGTCGTACTTGACAAATTATGTTTCTATGTTCTATTGGTTGGTTTTTCCATAGCTTGAAATTGAATCTTCTGGATATGGCAGACAGTTTGAGATAAGAATTAGTGCTGTATGTGCGCCGCCACCGCAGACGGTCACTACCATTGTTAACAGTTCATGAAGAGTTAGTACCCATTAAAACCTCTAACTCGATTTTTCCAGCGATCAGTTCAGCCTAGGATGGTACACAGGTTTTTTCATCTAATTACTGGAAAATTGTTCCCGCTGCATACAGTTTAGCCTCAAACGGTGGAAATTCGAGTATTTTAACTATTAGCAGGGTAAAGTTGATGTTGCTATACCGTCGTCGGGGTGACAATGAGTCAAATGGTGGTGACAATGGGTCACTGTTTCAACTACTTAGAATGCTTGTAGAATAGATTGAATGTATCTGAGGGCAAGAAGACTAAAATATAAGAAACCTTTTTGAACGATTTTGCTGTACGACCTCCAGACTGCCGGTGAGAGCGATGATCCATTCTCACCCCCAGACCCATTGTCACCACCGATGGCGGTACTTTAAACACGTTGAATTTCATTTATTGCAGATTTCTTTTAAAATAATAAGAGATATTGTGGTAAGGAGTACATTAACACACTTTTCATTACGTTATGGTTAAATCTATAATTCGCTTCAATTATAAAGTTATGTCAAAATAGTAAATTATCAACACCCTTCCCCTCTCACTTCGTAACGCTTTTCGTATGAAAGATGATTTTTTTTATTAGTTGTAGTAGTTTACCAAAAACACCTAATTTATCCACCTAGCGGTAATTTTGCCTTTCTCTTGCATTATATAAAAATAGTATTATGGCCATAACTTTTGAGCTCACAGTCCGATTCAGCCCATTTTTAATAGGAAACACGCGATTGCTTTTTACGACCAAATCGGTTAACGATAAGTGTATTGAAAAGAGTGAGTTTTGTTAACGCGTTAAGGTTCCCCCAAACACACGCGATGCGACAGTCGTGACGCGATTCTATCGCTTGGCGACAGCGATTCTGTCGCCGTTGGTATGGAAGCGTAAATAGAACATTGCCGGCAGCGACCGAACGATAGAATCGTTGCGACTACTTGTCGCCGTCGCGGCGATGAAATCGCTTAGGTCTGGGGGAGCCTTTAAGCGTACAAAAATATATTTAGACCATAACTTCCTAGCCCATAGTCCGGTCTGGCCAATTTTCAATAAGGAATAATGAAAAAAGTATTCTCTAAAATTCTTGCGGATTAGGGTAAGTACCTTGGAAAAAAATATTTTTTTGCTCACACACATACGAACATTCACATGCACGCAGTAGATCGGTATATAACACTATGGGTGTTCGGAGCTGATTTAAAAAGTTTGTTTTTAGCGCGAACATATAGCTTCTCGTCTACTTAGCATACGAAATAGGCAAAAATGGACAATTTTCCCATTTCATGTATCTCACAAAATGGTGAATTTGATCAGAATGCCTACTACATAACTACTGAAAACTAAAATCTGGACGGAACTATTATCACGTTACTATGCCCATTGCATAGATCTGCTCAAGAGCTGTGTAACGATAAAGTTTCCCATTTTACCAAAAAAATAGGAAATTGTAAAATCAAAGCCACCCCAATTATAAAGATACAGGTTATAAACTGTGTATTGATCACATTTTACACGTCCAAACCGAGAATCGCCATTGTGGTAGTTTTGGCTGCTCCTTTATATGGGGCTGTCCTATTGTGCTTTAGTTGGATCGATAAATGTTGGCGCGTTGAATGTTCTATCGTGCCCCAACTAGAGAAATCACTGCATACGGCTAGGTACCCTTGACAGCATTCCACGTTTTCATTGGTCGCATAAGCCTTAATAATATGTTCAAGTCGGTTAACCCCAGCCCCAATAACGGGAAACAAAACAAACGAATACATAGCATCCGTTCCTATTACCTTATCAATAGTTTGAAGGATACCACTCGTCCATTTATAATTAAGCCAATAATTACTAACATATGTTCATCACTGATCGAGAAAGTGGTGGGGCGAAGTATGCACGCACATAATCGTTTACATTATTTTTGTTGTTCATGCGCCCGAGCCATGTCCCATCCCCACGGTTGTAAAGCTACGATTTCCAAGGATCATGAATCGGACTCGCTGTCTTCAGGAATTTTAAACATATCCTATTCTTAACTTATGTTTGAGCTAGCAAAGTCTCATTGGTTAACAGAAAGCCAAAGTTTTGTTTTCTATTATTAAAAGTTCAACAAATGACCAAATGCAATTACCTAAACGAAATTAAGTGAGACATAACATTGAACATCTTGATTTTTTATTTGTTTTTGACCTAGGTTAAGGTCATTCATCTCATTTGTATATTTTTACATATTGTACAGTTAAATAATTTACTAAGCTTCTCTCTCCTTCTTCATCGTTAAGGAGAATTTCTCCAATTGTTGATCCCAGGCCGCATTCGCTTCGTTGGTGTTCGAATGCTTTACATTCCGTTAGTAGGTGAGATCCAAGATCCAGTAATTACGTAACGAAAAAATTGGTAATTTTGTGCCCCTCCCCTCTCCTCTATGTCACACTTTTTGCATGAAGCATTTGAATTTTTTGCTGTCACACTTCGGGCAACCCCCATTGCCTCCCCCATTTGAATGACATTATGCCTTCCACGCCTCAGATTACATATTTACAGCAATGTCCTGTTAGACGAAGTTATAGGACTTTTTCAGCGCTATAAGTTCATCATACCTCATGAATTGATATCTAGCACCTGGAAAAGTTATTGGGAACTTACACAAATTAATGCCAATACCATTGTTGTAAAATGGCACAATTTCATCACCTCTTTGCCTTTCTCGTACAACAAAACGGCTATAGAATTACTCCAAAAAAGAACGTTTTATAGAACTCGACGTACTGAGGCGATGTCAGTATGTGTGTGTATGAGTACAAAATTTGTAGACACGCCTCTTAGAACTTAGAATTTACTCATTGCATTCCACGGGGAATGCGGTGTCATTGTTTGCTATTGAACATTGGCCCGATCGGAAATTGCATTCAGGAATTATTGAAACATCTTTGTTTTTTTTCTTCTCAGAAGTGCCCCTTTGGAAATAAAAAATGTCAAAATATTTTTTTTTGTTTTTCAAGAATGGTGGCAATGAAACCCAGATTAATCCACCTAGGGGTGATGTTTCCCTTTCTCGTTCATTATAAATTGTATCAAGAAATAGTAGTTCGTGCAACTAGTTGCAAAAAATCAAGGTTTGCAACGAGTTTCACACGCTAATTCTTGCAATGACGAAAAATGAGCCTAAACATGATAAATTTGTACAAAATTGTACAATTTTATATACTTAACATGACCAATCTAGCCAAAAAATCATGTTGCTGTAGAAAACAAACAGATTCCATTTTATCGTGCCCCATTGTGTGTTCGACATACCATAAGGCGATAGATAAACCTGCCTTTGGAGAATTTGATGCCATGCCCATCAAATGATTTCATTTATTATGTAACACAAAAAATTATTTGAACACTCACTCAAGCCAATTTAGCTAAATGTGGTCATGTAACTAATGTTCTAATGCTGATTTTCCATTATTTCACCCAAATGAGTGCTTTAATGGATTTTATGCAACCGAATTGAGTTTCATACTGTTCATTGAAGCACCCATGCCATTGGTATGGAAAAGTGAGCCGTTTTATCACTTAAACGACAACTGTAAACCAAGTATTATGACCAGGACTTGCAAAATGTTAATTTTTTTCCCAAGTTCGTTTATTTGGTAGGCTCAGGCGTGCATAACACGGAGCCATGTTTCTTTGTGATATATACAATCAATGTCATTTTTTTTCAGTTAGTAAGAGAGGGACAGGAGCCAGCATACTCGTGGTGACTCGAGGTTAGTTTACAATATTTAAGGATGGACGGGGCTTAGGATTCGGGATAAAAGAATTTCGGCTGTTCATCCGGGCATTTGGCGTAAGGGACGATGTGGCGTGTCGTCGTGCTTGAGGATTGGTTCGACTGGGAGCGTCTTCCGGATGGCCTGAGTAACGGAGATCTACGGAACATAGAGGCAGAGACAGTACAAAAAAAACTTTGACAGAGGAAAAAAACAAAAATTAGATTTTGATGTCAGAATCACAAATGAAACTATAAATGGCCTGCATATAGACCGCATCACGATCCCCCAAAACAAGACCCAAAAAGATTGTTTACCTCAGGCCACTAGGGTATCCAATAGTCGCTCTCTGGAGGCGTCATTTTCCGAGCAGAACCAAACTACGTGATCGATGTCATCGTAACCGGCTCCGCACCTACATAAGTTGCTATTGACAAGGTTTATTCTGTACAGATGTGCGTTTAGTGAAAAGTGATTGGACGTAAGTCTCGTCTACCTCGGAGCCTTGCTAACGGCTGACAACAACGTTAGTCGTGAAATACGAAGGCGCATCATCTGTGGATGTCGGGCCTACTATGGGCTCCAGAAGAAACTGCGGTCGAAAAAGATTCGCCACCGCACCAAATGTGTCATGTACAAGACGCTTATAAGACCGGTTGTCCTCTACGGACATGAAACATGGACAATGCTCGAGGAGGACTTGCAAGCACTAGGATGATTCGAGAGACGGGTGCTTAGGACCATCTTTGGCGGTGTGCAAGAAGACGGTGTGTGGCGGCGAAGAATGAACCATGAGCTCGCCCAACTCTACGGCGAACCCAGTATCCAGAAGGTAGCTAAAGCCGGAAGGGTACGATGGGCAGGACATGTTGCAAGAATGCCGGACAGCAACCCTGCAAAGATGGTGTTCGCTTCCGATCCGGTAGGTACGAGACGGCGTGGAGCGCAGCGAGCGAGATGGGCAGACCAGGTGCAAAACGACTTGGCGAGCGT
Source organism: Armigeres subalbatus (assembly GCF_024139115.2). Taxonomy (NCBI): domain Eukaryota; kingdom Metazoa; phylum Arthropoda; class Insecta; order Diptera; family Culicidae; genus Armigeres; species Armigeres subalbatus. The sequence goes on from NC_085140.1 coordinate 276,000,725, forward strand.
GGGGCGTATCCGAGGATGGAGAGATGCGGCCTCGAACCGTGCATTGTGGCGTCAAATTGTTGATTCAGTGTTATCTGTTTAGATGTTAACTAAATAAATGAAATGAATGAACGTAAGTCTCGACATCACGCGAATGAAGCCTCGACTTAAGTCCTTACCTCCGAACCACGCTCGCCCAGAAACTTTTGGAACTATGGAAAATAGCCACCGTCCGAGTTCATTGTGTGTCCAATTCCTTTGCCAAACTTTGGAGAGTACTCTGACGGACTAATGGGAAAAACTCGTTGCTCGAGAATTGTCTATCATAAACCTCACCATCCTGTGCGCCCACCTTTGCCAGCGAGTCAGCCTTCCCATTGCCGTAGATTGAGCAGTGAGATGGGACCCAAACAAAGGTAATCTTAAATGATCTTTCGACCAAAACACGCATCTGCTCTCTTATGTTTGTAAGAAAGTAAGATGCGTGCTTAACAGGTTTCATCGACCGGAGTGCCTCGATAGAAAAAAAAAAGTTCATTTGGGAGGTCAAAACAGCATTTTGTTCCGTTCATTTTTGATACATTAGAAGCCAAAAATAGTGTAAAATATAAATTACTTATTGTTTTAAAATCTGAACAAAATCCACAGTACTTTCAAAGTATTGATAAGGTACACTGGGGGAAGGGGAAAAGGAAAAATCGATAGTGCATGTTTGAATTAGTGTAAAACCAGTTTAAATGATTTAAATGCGTTCAATCCAAATGGACTATCAAAAACAGTCAATTTTGCACCAACTGTGCGGTAATTCATACCATTTTGGTCGCTTGAAATTTATGGAAATAGATTTTAAAATTAGGAGTTGTTTTTCCACTTTCCCTAGTGGAATGGGGTAAGTCGAAAACCCATGTTGCCTTGACCTTCAATAGTGATGAGTAGTTACATATAACTAAAATCAATACGATAATTACTCTGAGTATCTTTTGTGGAATAATTTCATTACCTTAACGGAATAGATCCTCAAGTAATTCTCGTAATAGCTAGGGAGGGCTGGTTTTGCCTTCTCGGACACTAAGAGGACGTAAAGTCTATATGTTCACCCCAAAGATGAACATTTTAAAGGAAAAATGGGACTTACAGGGTTATAAACTAATCAACTTAGTTTAACGAATTGAGATGATGTGTGTATGTGCGTATTTGTATGTATGTGTGTTCGCAAAGCACGTACAAAATTATCAGCTATTCTTAAGCACTTGTCCTTAACCGATTTGTTCGCAAAAAATTGCATTCAACGGCGAAACTTGTTAGGAATAAAAATTAATGTGAATTAAACAATATATTTACCTATCAGTGCTATTTTTAACTTTCTTATATATTTTTTTTCACATGGAAAACATGTGAAAGGCATCAGTACCGATAGGTGGATTAATCAGGCATTTTCTCATTTATATGAGTCCAATCACCACTGGAATCACCATGATAACAAAGAAGGAACATATTAAGATTCACAGCTATCGAAATAAACCCTGGAAGGAAGAAAAAAAAAATGCGTAATTAGAACATTATCCACTTCCCCCGCAGTGTTTGATACCTGGGGTAAGTGTAAAATCTTTGAATTATTTGCTTTCTTGGTACAAACAACTACCAATTGAATGGGATTAGATTAATTGTAAAATGGTCACCTGTGATATGAATTCACTTGAAAAACAAATTTCAACATAGTATTAGTGTGAGCATCAAAGTATAACATTGCATGATGCTATGATGTGGTAAAAACTGTAAAGTATGTACAATTCCAATTTTTCGAGTCGATTTTTACACTTACCCCCTTTTTCCACTTCCCCCAGTGTACCTTAATGCATTTAACACTACTTTGAGAGACTATATATACTATATTAAGACTTTAAGACTACAAGGCACGGCAAATGCTGGGTAAAGCGTACCATTGGTACCTCGTGTACCTGAAGGAATAAAATAGACCCCATTTCGCGGTCCTTAGCCTCTTACCCAGCAACCCCTATCTCTACCTCCTCGTAGCGCTGGTCGAGATACGAGCAACCTTACAGGGAAGAATAAAAGTATCCAATGTTAAGTTTTTTTAAACTTAATTTTGAGTTATTTTTTCTCTTCTCTTTCTTCTGTTGTCAAAAACAAAAGAGCGAAACAATCCAACGACGCCAGTTCAATATGGGAAGCCAACTTTGAGTTCATTACCTGAACTCAAAATTGAGTAAATAAATTTTCCGTTGGGTACTTGTTTAACATGGGAGTAAAGGCAAACTACTTCGACCCCATTTACTAAATTTTGGCTTCCCGTACGGATTTTTGAGGTTGGGTGAATTGAACTCACTATTGGATAGTTTATTTCTTCCGTGTAGGGAAGGTTGGGTAACCAGCCCCGGTGAGAACTATGGTCGTATGCTGACAGGGAAGGGGGGATTTGCTCCTCTCCAGAGGTGCAAATCTGATCGAGCGTCTGTTCTCCATGTTAGGAGTGGCTCACAACAACGTCTGTTCCCCATATTAGGGGCGGCTGCCGGCTGTCCGAGTGCCAGCGAGGGACTCTAAATTGAACTGTGCACATCATGATGCATCATGTCGGCATCGAAAATGCAGCCCTTTCAACGCGATGTAGATAGCGCAACCCTGGCAAGGTAGTCTACCGAAGGCAAAAGTAGAGTAAACGAATTGATTCAACGGAAACAGACCCGGCAACGAATGAAGGTCAACGACTGGAAAGTCGGATCTTGGAACGTGAGAACTTTGAATGAACCCGCACGTGTTGGGCTCCTGGCTTGTCGGCGTGAGTGTGGCAGCAATCCAGGAAATACGGCGGCCCAGAACTGGAGCACGTGAATTCCGGGCGGTGGATTCCATAGCGAACACTTCATTCAAGTATACTACTATAGCGGCGGTGACAGAGCAGAATGAGGAGTTGGCTTCATGGTGATCGGGAAGCAGATGAAGCGTGTTATCCGGTGGAAGCCGATAAGCGACCGCATTTGCGTGTTGAGAATCAAGGGCAAATTCTTCAACTATAACCTGATCAGCATATATGCCCCAACGAACGATAAGCCTGATGACGTGAAGGATGAGTTATATGAGAGCCTTGATAAGGCCTACGGAGAGTGCCCAACACACGATGTAAAGATTGTCATCGGGGATGCAAATGCGCAGATCCGAAGAGAAAGCCTGCTACGGAAAGCCTTCATCCCGCTACCAACGATAATGGTCTGCGAATTGTAACCTGCTGTTTGAGGGATGGCAATCAGCAGTACCTACTTCGGACGAGAGAATTTCCGCAAACACACCTGGCAACATCCGAGTGGAGACACTTGCTCACAAATAGACCACGTGCTGATCGACGGACGACATTTCTCGGATGTTATAGATGTAAAGTCCTTCAGAGGTCCGAACACTGACTCGGATTACTACCTTGTAGTTGCAAACATTCGGGCACGAGTTTCCAGCGTCACGAATTCACGAAACAACAGAACGATACGTTTCAATATCCAACGCTTGTCAGTTGAAGGAGTTGCTGAACAGTACCACCAGAAGCTGGACGAACGGATACCAAGTACCAATTTCAAGGCTTCATGGATTTATTTATGTTTTTTGACGGTTTTATCGCTGCTTTGTTCAATGCTGCAAGATTAGCTTTGTTTGAAGAATTATAGCTATCTCCAAAACCATAATAAAACGTCTAATAAAATCACAAATGTCACAAAAGCTTCATAAACTTATGAGTGGGCTAATGATTATCTTGAGGACTCCAATAAAACCAATTCTGAAAACTGTAATAAAACCGAATATTTTTGACATAGATTTGTCTTACGCACCTCCATAAAACTTAGTGGTTTTTTTTATAGGTTTATAATGGGATTATACACGAACATAATCTTTATGTTGAACTTCATGCATTATGGCCAACCGAATGGCCAAAAACAAGTTTCTCGAAAACCTAAACAAAGAAAACAATAAATAGGGATATAATATTAATAATATTAATAATAAATTTCTATCTCACTGGACATATTTTCATCTCATCACGAAACAAAGAAATACGGCACCAATTTCGTCGCTGGTTTTTGTAAACATGCGTGCTTGCTGCTGAGCATGAGCATGAGCATGAGCATGATTGACCGCCCACGGTTGCTACTCCGTTATTGCCAGGTCAGCTGTAATTACACAGAGAACCAACAGATGAAGTTTGGGACTAACATCATCTTCAATGTGTAAGAACTGGTGACCCAAAAATAAGCAATACCAGCGCCGGCCGTGTCCGAATGCAGGTCAATTGAGGAATGGGTAGGATAATGTTGACATGATTCTCGCTTTGATAGAAGCCGACGAGTCATCTGCACTTCCACGAGAAATCACTGGGATGTTGGATATATGGGGTAGGAATTGTGGCAGGGTTCGTTTTGGTAAACGGTATGCCGTGTATGCGTGTAGTTTGATTGAATTTAATACATTCGAACGAACACTAATTATTTTAAATATCAACCGCACTAAGCTGAACCATTTTTTTATGACCGGCCGATCGTTCTGCTTATTGAAGAAAACACGACCGGAATCGATACAAATCTATACTTCCTGATTAGGTTACATAAAGCAGAACAAAATTTCGATGACCGGCCGATCGTTCTGCGTACTGAAAAAACACGATCGCACTCGATACAAATTTTTACTTTCTCGCATTCGTCAGCATATTTCTGAAATAGGAAATAGAAACACGACCGCACTCGATACAAATTTTTAATTTCTGATTAATTTACTCACCCGCACAAAGCAAAACAAATTTTCGATGACCAGCCGATCGTTCTGCTTACTAAAAACAACACGACCGCACTCGATACAAACTTTTAATTTCTGATTAATTTGCTCACCCGCACAAAGCAGAACAAAATTTCGATGACCGGCTGATCGTTCTGCTTATTAAAGAAAACACGACCGGACACAATACAAATGTTTACCTTGTGATTAATTTACTCCCTCGCACAAAGTAGAACAAAACTTTGATGCCCAGCCGATCGTTCTGCTTACTGAAAAAACACGACCGCACTCGATACAAATTTTTACTTTCTCGCATTCGTCAGCATATTTCTGAAATAGGATTAATGATAATTGTTTTATTTCTAGACCAACATTCGAAAAGGGCGCAACAGCCAAAACTCCCTCCGATTCCTCGCATGAATATACAGCTATATATTATCAGTTCAGCAGAAAACCGAACCAGCCGCCAGCGAAGTTGGATTCCTCCCACAATCCACACGCCAAACCCAACCTCGGAAGTGGAGCGCTGTATAGCGCATCACCAAATGAAAACAGCGCACCACTTCCGAAGCCAGGTCCAGCGTACGGACCGTGAGAAAAATCCAACCCCGCCAATCGCCCACCTCGGCCCCCTACCAAACCGACAATACGTGTACGAAGAATCAGCAGGAACAAACCCCGGCTGCTACGCCCCCTCCAAATGCTAGTCTAGATTTAAAGTTGACTTTGTTGTATAATATTGTGCCAGATCCAGCATATAATGTGTCTAAAAGATATTAATTAAGGGAATATTTTTCATTTCAATACCTGCATTTCCAAACTCTCTTATTAGGTATAAAGAATATAGAAAACTAAATAAAGACATAAAAATACAAAAAAATAATAAATATGTACGAAAATGTGGAGGTATGAAAAGACAGAATTACGAGAATATGAAAATACAAAAATAAGAAAATAATGAAATACCGTTTTGACTCAAATCCCGAACATGACTTACACTCCGAACACTGGCGTTTTAGCGCCCTAAAACTAAAACTTTTATTGGTTTACATTACAGATTACAAATGAACTCGACTTCCTGTGGAGAAAATTAAACGAATTAGGCCAAGATTTAGGCCAAAATAGCGATTTAGAAGCGAATTTTCGGAATATAAAATTTACATTTTCTTAATTTTGCACTCATCCTAAATGTTTAACGCATATTCATTATCACGTGATATTTCACGATCACGTTGCAAAGATTTTGGTGGCAAATCTAAGTCAAACGATTAAAAATACGAGCAAAAAAAATCGTGTAAAAACAGAATCCCGTGTACAACATTATACCACAAACAATCACACTATTGAAAACCGCTGGGGTTAGGAAATTGATCTGTTTCGCAGCCTTTTTAATACTTAAACAACATCTTTTCAGCAAGTATCTGGATTCCATAATGTCCATAATTTTCGTTCTTTATTTGATGGTCTTTGCCTTCGTATTAAGAACGCAATAGGAAGAGACAAACCTTATTTTAGTTATCCTACCCTACCAAGCTAGAATTGAAAAAAAAGGCAGTGCTTTCAATTTGGCTGCGAATGATCTTCACCTCCGATGCCGATAACGCTGGCCATTTCTCCAACTGACCAAAGAGTCAGCATTATGTACGGCTGCAGCAGCACTGTCAGCGGTTACAGCAAAGATCAATGTTAATATTCTCGAAACCCTTCACACTGTATCATATACAAATTTGGAGGCTGTCATAATGAGGGGGATGAGCAATTCCTTTAAAAGCAGTACATTTATCTAGAGAGTTGGCAATTCCTCTCCCAACCCACATACTTTCAATTGAATGCCCTTGATATCGCCAACATTTAAGTAGTTTATAATAATTGCAGATGTTTTACTTACTGTTTTACAATAATACTTTCAAAAGATAATAAAGGTACATGGATAGATCTCACCAGGAATTTCCAGAATCTTCAGAATTTTCCGCATTTTGACGGCAAGTTTTTTTCGCTACAATGCATAATCTTTCTGTTCACTCAACACTATGTCAACAGATCACATAAAAACACCTAGAAAACTATCCTTAACATCACAAATTCTGCACAGATGCATCAAAACATTACGACCAGCCGAATAATATTATTTCGCCGATGATACGCAGATGCAAAATTTTGACACGATTTTTTTTTGCAACCTCTCGTGGCGCTTACTACGATCGAACCTCTGTAAACATGCGTGCTTGCTGCTGAAAAAATCACAAAAATAAGAAGCAAATCAAATACCTTTCCATTGCTTATTTTTGATGAGATGAAATCCAGGAGCTGTTCCCTCACAATGAATACGTAAACTTTGAAAATTGGGCATTCGCATATTTGAAATTTTGTTGTTTATTGATAATAAAATCCATGGGTCAAATCCAACTCCTGAGAATGGAATAGATGATGAAGATCGAGGAAACTAACTGATTATGTCATTTTATTTCCGTTAAATTAAGATAGTATGAATACGAACACGCACTAATGATGCGATAACCAATATTTGAGATGGTCTACTGCCGCTGTTGGAAGCATAACTTCAATTGAAATTATTGTGGACCCCGGTAACTTGATCGCTTATAACCTGAACACTTTTGAATTTGTAGCTTGATGACTTGAACATCGTTCATATTAAAAATAGTTCAGACGCCATTCAGCACGAGGAATGGCGAAAGTGAAAATTAAACATCGTGAAAGAGAACGCATAATCAAAACAATCGGCAAAAAAGTGAGACAGAAACTGTTTTATCTGATGCTTATAGTTATTAAAAGTTCGAAATAGAAATGAACGCCGTTAATTGGATTGAAGTACCATTTAAGTTACTTGGAGTCCACGTTTCGAACTTGATTCCTCTCAAGTTCGAACTTGAACTTGAAAAACAGTATATTGATTAATGATTTGCTCAAATTTAATTTTCGTAAGTCACGATATTGCGACGGTGCATTTAAATAAACTGCTTTTCTTACCTGGTTTCACCAGAAATTCGTAGGCGCACCAAAATTGTATGCACGCGAACAAGTTCTGGGGCATCCAATTTCCAATGAATCCATATTATTTTACATCCATATACATAAATGTTGTTTTTTTATTCTCTATTGAATGTTGTATTTTTTCATTCTTCCATTCCTACGATTTTTCTTTTCTCCAGTTTAATAACAAAAAAGAAATTTCCCTTTTTTGACAGCGGTTTTATGGCTGCTTTATTAACAACTTCGAGCTTGCTTTGAAGGCGTTCTCAAGAGTGGTCCACTTGGTCATAACATAATCTTGTACACAGATAGAAAAATCCACTGGAATTTACACTAAAAATCATGCACATACACACTTAGTTTTTATTTTTGCAGCTAGGCGAAAATCCGCACAGCCGTACGCCAGCAAAATAAAAAAAAACTTATGTTACGGCAAAAATTACGGCAAAGCTGATTTTCGGTCAATTATTTGCTGATTTTCAACAACTTTGACAGAAATCTCGGCAAAAAACATGTTTGCTGGGGCACGGCTGTGCGAATCTCGGTAAAAGTTCGACATTTTGCTGAGATACCGGTAAAAAAATTAAGTGTGTAAATAGAACACCATTATTAGCGTAATTCCACCTCCACGTAGGATACAGCCTAAATGTATACAAAATTTGACGTGAATCGTCATTATTGCATACAAGTTGTAAACAATCTTGTTAGGAAGAGGACCATTTCAGCGTACACGGACTGATAAATCAACCCAAACTTTGAGTTCAATATACGCACTATTGAGAATATCGCAGAAAAAATTTACCCAAATTTGGGTACTTTTCCCTTTCTTTCCCATGATTGCTATCAAAACTAGAGCAAGATGCAAACACCTCACCGAGGTTGCTCAGCCCAATAACCCAAATTTGAGTAAATTCAATATTCTCTATTTTGGGTTGATCAAGGTCCGCTTTGGATAAATTAAACTCAGCTTTGGGTAAATTGTTTACATGGGATTAAAGGCAAACTACCTAGTGCCAGAAAAGTCATTTTACTCAAATTTGGGTTATTGGCCCAAACCACAGTTTTGAGTGCAAACAACCCACTTTTGGGTAGTTTTGGTTTTCAGTGTAGAATAGCGTAAATTTCCGCATGTCAAGTTTTACGCGCTGTTTATTTTTCATTATTTTTTTTCTGTATATTGGTCTTCAAGAGGTTGTCATGTAGATCTTAGTTTTATTGCTAGTCTTCAAAATTTGCTCTCCAAACTTTGCTCTGAAACTGTTAAGGTGATTATAAAATGAAACCCGTGGTGAATTTCAAATTCAAAACACGATTATCTACATACATTTCCAAAAGCCCAAATCTGGCGTAATAGTTTTCGTACAGTACCGAAACTCAAATTATGATTGTTCAGCATAACTAAGCAAACGATCTACCATTATTTCAGCCCCATACGCGTTATGGTTCTTTCATCTCGTGCTCTTGAAAAAAAAAATTGGAAAAGCACGTGGTTTACAAAATGGCCGATTTCTGGCTTTATTGTATAATCACCTTAATGGCGCGTGGCATAAGACTGCGCCAGTGCCTGCCATGTGCAATGACCGAGAGGGGAATTTGCTGACAGACAAGACTATGGTGGCAGTCAGGTTGAAGGAGCACTTCGAAGATTTGTTGAACGGTGGAAATTAAGGAGCAGGATAGACATAGTCGGCTACGGTCAAGCTGTGGAGCCACCAACGCTGGACGAGGTAAAGAAGGCTCTAAACGAGCTGAAAAACAAAAAAGCTGCTGGGAAGGACAACATCCCGGTCGAGCTTCTCGAACACGGAAGTGAGCAGCTGCATCAATCAATCCACCACATTATCCAATATGGGAGGATGAAGAACTTTCTTATAGATTGAGCATATGGATGGTCTCATATGCTCAATCTATAAGAAAGGGCACATACTAGAGTGTCCAATTACAGAGGGATAACCCTTCTCAACTCGGCGAACAAAATCCTGTCGCGTATCCTGTTTAACAGACTGAGACCGCTTGAGGAGTCCTTCGTCGGCGAATACCCGGCAGGTTTTTGTGAGGGCCGATAAACGACGGATCAAATGTTTAGCCTGCGGATGATCCTTGATAAATTCCGAGAGTACAACTTGCAGACTCACCATCTGTTCATTGATTTCAAAGCAGCGTACGATTCAGTGAAAAGAAATGAACTGTAGCAGATAATGTCCAAATATGGTTTACTGGCGAAACTGATTAGACTGATACGTGAAACGTTGAGTGGCTCGAAATCAAGTATCCGGATTGTAAACGAAGTGTTAATCTCGTTTGTGACCTTAGACGGATTGAAGCAGGGTGATGCACTTTCGAATTTATTGTTCAACGTTGCACTCGAGGGCGCTATTAGAAGATCTGGCGTGCAGAGGAACGGCACTATCATCACACGGTCGCATATTATTATTTCTACCAGAGGCGCGGCCACGTTCTGAGACATGGGTAGGACAAAAACTGGATCATCAAATCCAAATCAAACTTTTCTGGAATTTTAACGACTTTCCGGAGATCCTCTCGGATTTCAAGAGATTTTTTCGGACATGCTCAGATAAGTTATAAAACTCCCTTTGATTCCTGTAAATTTTATAAAATATTGGATGAGTTCAAGCAATTATCATTAACTTCTTCTTCACTACGATCTACCAGTAAAGCTTATCATCGCCCAAGAATCTTTAAGAGTGTTCAGTACTATTCACGAGTTTTCAGAATTCTTAAGAACAAAGTTACTCCGAATTTCAGACTTTTTTCTTTTTAACTTCTAAGATTTCTTTCAAACGTAGTTATATTTGTGATTCCTACAGATTCCAATAAACTTTTAGAAGGTTTCAGAATTCTTCTTCTCATAGGACTGCTACCAGACATCGAGATGTGCTACAAACATCATAAACTGCTTCATATTCGCATATTTCTGCAATTGTTTTCTCAACTTTTGGAGTTGAGCTCAGCAGTCTAGTGACAACCGCTTCTTCATCCATAATCCATAATCCATAATCGTCCATAATATAGGCTCACAAAATCTATCCTTTTTGATATGTTCTCAAATAATCCGGAATTTCTTCTCCTCAAAACGAGTTTCCTGCCGAACCATGCCAACACGAAAGGAACCGGTTAATATTTCGCAGAGTAATGGTCAATTGAATATTGAAAAAAATATCCGCCTAATCATTTTGCCCAAGCTCGGTGCGTCTGCTTGTATGTGGTAAAACGAAGAGTTTATACTTATCAGATAACATTTTGCATATTATTAAGAATATGTGCTTGGTTTGAAATATTTTGACCGACTTATTTGGATTATTTACAAGGTTGTACACTTAACCCCATTTAACGCCTGACCATTTTACCCCACCCAAAATAAAATTGAATTGTGCAAAATGAATATTTTTTCAATTTTTTTCACAACAGGCTTTGTTAACCAATAAGATAAGCTTCGACACACCTGCATTGAACAATGCAATTTCTTGATAGCTACTTGATAAACAGCAGCAGGGTGTGTCCAATTTACCCCCACCACCCCAATATTACGATGACTCACCCAAACAAGACGTTTGATTTTTTTTAGCAAATCGCTCAAAGTACTGAAAATAGTTTAAGGGGCTCCAGAGTATCGTGGCTAGATACTCCAACGGCTGCAAACTTTCAGTGATGAACTCTATATAAGCATTGGAAACGTCACCTTATTAGAGGAATTCCAAAAAAAAAAAAGACTAAACCTTTGATAAATTTTCTTAACTAGGGCGGCTCAAATGTGTTCTGATTAAGACGGTGTCATCGAAGGTAACTCTCGTTATATTTTTTTTGATTGGCATTCAAGAAAATTATTTAGCACTTTTTTAGTGGAATGTATTCACTGTCATAAGACGAGTTTAGTACAATTCCATTTAATTCCACCACCTCGTATTATTTTTACATATACGTATTCCGACCTCAACTGTAAGGTCGTCTTCAGTGTCTCGTACGTGTCAAGTACGAGACACTGAAGACGACCTTACAGTTGAGGTCGAAATACATATAAGTAAAAGTAATACGAGGTGGCGGAATTAAATGAAATTATACTAAACTTGTCTTATGACAATTTGATTAGCATGTCAAAGATAGCCAACGATTCGTCAGAAGAATCTCTGTCCAATGGTAGTTCCTACTTCAGTTGACTTTGAGGAAGAGAGCTATTGCTCTCGTAATGTGCAAAATAAAATAGAAAGATAACTTCAAACATCACTGGTTTATTTTCTGTTCAACATCAGAGAAAAGCGATCAGATCCGGAAACGTAAAAATGATCGGTAGTTTTGATATTCTCTTTTAGTCTGTACCAGAAACCCGATTACCTATGTTGAGAGATATGGATTATTAAATCTTAAATCTAATCTGTTAAAGGTACCCCTTGAGACAGCAAAGGTACCCCAGGTATAGAACTACTGGTCTAGCGCACTGGAGGAAGTGAACGATTTTCTAGAATTCAATATTCACACAATGCGCATATGCTCATCAAACTTTCTAACATTCTAAAAGCAGTTTTGATTTTCAGAAAACCATTTTTTTTCTATAGAGTCCAATCTAATGCAGTAATTTCTTATATAAATCAAACCTACCTCTCCAACGGCCAAGCTTGCAGCGTAGACAATCTTCATGATTACAACGAAATGCATCAATCCTTGGTAGAGAAAAAAGGCCATAAACTGCAACCTGCTAAAATGCGTTTCGGTGTAGACATCGGTAAAAACAGTCTCCAAAATATAGTACACGTCGAAGAGGCTAATCAGAAACGATATCGCTATTATCGCCAGCATTTGCACTTTGAAATAGTCCTCCATGCAGTCACACGCGTCGCAGATTTCGCTTTGAATACTGGCAACGCGATTGATCAAATCTTTCCGGTTCCCGTTTTTCTGAGTTGGAAATACTGTTGATACCGCATGTGAATGTTGGCATCTATGTTCTTCATCTACATGAATTTCACTGCCGTTGAGTACTAATTTATCCACTGATTTATTCCTTTCTGACACCAAGATCCTGTTCAATAGCTGGAATCTACATTTACATTGATTCAGCAAGGAGACAAACAGCATGGTGATCATGGAGATCATCATGAATGGTAGCATGAAAGTCAACCACGAAGTGACACTGAACGGAAAACCGGAACTGAGCACAATAAACACACACGTACCGAAATACAAAAACTGGATCACTAACTGGTAAACAACGATCAAGTAATTGTGAAATAGTGTCTTCTTGTAGTTGATCTCGGTACCGATTTCATTGAAATGCTGATCTGTTGTTGCCAAACAGTGAAATGCTTCAATGAGCTTATTTCTCTGAAAAATGCTGTAGATGAAGGTCATAACCAATGCGCTCATTGCCGTTGCCAGTTGCAGGAAGTCACCGATGTTACTTATGTTGGAATCGAAAAAATATCCAGTAATGTATTCATGTTGAGATATTGTAATTACGAAGGAAACGGTGAAAACCACTGCATGAATGAACGAATTTATGTATCCAAATGTAGTGCCCTGCAGCCGGTGGTTAACGATTGTGAAGGGCGTCGTCCCACCAATGCAGGTGAAGTTAATAATAGGCCGTTGAGCTTCAAAGAAGTTTGATGGATTAAATATCCTTCGGAACCATCCTGTGATTGTCATAGTTGAAGCAATGCACATTATCCTTCAGGATCTACTCTATCTGGCTCTTAAACAACGACTGTTGCCCAGTCCTTCCCTATTGCTCACTATGCAATGCTTCAGCTAGAGAGCTCTCTGTTGAACTAATGGGAATTGTAATGTCAATATGTGAATCACGTTTATTCAGTTGATTCGTTATTGATGTTGCTTGTTGAGCAATTTGGCCCAAGGTGGGGTGCCGTTCCATTCAATCAAAGTAATATTACTGATGTCAAATGGTTATTTGGAGTGGGATCGCAAACACAACTGGAAACAAAGTATTATTAATGGTATTCTGTGTTGAATAATTAGTTAGAAGGGAAAACAGTTGTAAGAAATTAGAACTTGAATTAATGTACCTAGCGGTGTTGGTGCCTTTCTCGTACGTTTGAAAATGTGAAAAGGTAAAATGTGGAATGTAAGAAAAGTAAAAAAAACAGCACTGATTGTAGGACAGGTCCCATTATTAGTATTCAGCGAGATTATTCATCGAACGCATGTTGTTGCGAGTGAATCTGTTAAGGATAAGTGTTCTTAATGAGAGAGTCGTTATACGCGTGTTTTGTATAAAAATGAAGTAGGGCAATAACTTTTTGACTGTGTTATCCATTGTATTTGCCACACAAGATACATATTCATGCAATGGCGGGCATAGAAAAGCTTTCAATTGATAACTGAGGAAATGCTAATAGAATACTAAGTTGAAAAGCAGGCCAAGTTCCAGTTGGAATGTAGAGCCATCGAAGAAAAAGAAGAATAAAAGTAAATACAAGAAAAGTTGGAAACAGCACTAGTGGTTAAACTTATTTCAAACATCCACGTCAAACGCAATTTGTTGCGAGCGAATCGGATGAGTAGAAGTGCCAAGAAGCTATTTTGCTATTCACGTTTTAAAGTTAGTGTTTTGGTTATAGCTTATGATCCCATAATCCAATTTGACCCAATTTCAATAGGAAAAAACTTATTGCAAGAAATTCTATTTATGCCAATAAAATGGGCGAGACGTTTTGATAAGTTTTTTGCGTAAAAACTGATTTTTTGCCATACCTTCGGATTTTAAAGGTCCGATATGGCCAATTTTTAATAGGAAACAATAAGACAGGATTCACGTGGAATGCAACATGTTGAGAGCAAATCGATTAAGCGTAAGTGCTTGAAAAATGGGCGAGACTTTTAAACACGTTTTTCGCGTAATACATAAATTTGGCCATAACTTCTGAGCCCATAGTCCGATTTGGCTAATTAAAAAAAAACAATGAAAAATGATTTCTCATGGAATGTGATTCGTTGCAAGCAAATCGGCCGAGGGTAACTGTCCAAAAACTCAGCGAGAATTTTTCGGCGTGAGAAAATGTTATTTGGGCATAACTTTTGATTCCATAATACGATCTAGCCGGTTTCCAATAGGAATCAATGAGACAGGATTCCCCGTCGAATGCAAATCCAACGTCCGAGAAGGATGAGTATTTAGTATTGTCTGGCAGCTGCATACATGGTTCACCAGTAACTGCGCTCAATGAAGTAGGTCGTGGGTTGCTAACATCTTTTATTCGTTGAGCGGCCGTCAACGAAGCCGGCTTGATAACTTCCCACGAACTCATTCACTAATGGTGACAGACGATGGAATATGATCTGGGATATCACTTTGTAGGCGGCATTAAGGATGGTGATCGCTCGAAAGTTCTCACACTCCAGCTTGTCGCTTGTTTCCTGACTATCAGTGTGTGCAGACAAGTGGCTAGCTTTTCCGGGCCCATCTTGATGAGCTCAGCTTCGATACCATCCTTACCAGCTGCTTTATTGGTCTTTAGCTGTTGGATGGCATCCTTAACTTCCCTCAAGGTGGGGGCTGGTTGGCTTCCATCGTCCGCTGAACTGACGTAGTCATCTCCTCCGCTGCCTTGACTTTCACTGCCTGTACTCTCAGCGCCATTCAAATGTTTCTCGTAGTGCTGCTTCCACCTCTCGATTACCACACGTTCGTCCGTCAAGATGCTCCCATCCTCATCCCTGCACATTTCGGCTCGCGGCACGAATCCTTTGCGGGATGCGTTGAGCTTCTGGTAGAACTTGCGTGTTTCTTGAGAACGGCACAGCTGTTCCATTTCCTCGCACTCCGCTTCTTCCAGGCTGCGTTTCTTCTCCTGAAAAAGGCGGTCCTGATGTCTCCGTCTATAACGTTCCACGTTTTGCCGAGTACCTTGCTGCAGCGCGACCGCCCGCGCTGCGTCCTTCCCTCCAGAATTTGTCTGCACTCTTCGTCGAACCAATCGTTACGTCGACATCGTCCTATATACCCGACGTTGTTCTCCACTGCGTCGTTAATGGCTGCTTTGACTGTATTCCAGCAGTCCTCAAGAGGGGCCCCATCGAGTTCACTCTCTTCGCTGCCTCGAGATACTGCGCGTATGCAGTGGCGACATCAGGTTGCTTCAGTCGCTCTAGGTCGTACCGCGGCGGGCGTCGGTACCGAACATTGTTGATGACGGATAGTTTTGGGCGCAGTTTTACCATCACCGGATAGTGGTCAGAGTCGATGTTAGCGCCACGATATGTCCTGACGTCGATAATGTCGGAGAAGTGCCGTCCATCAATCAGAATGGTCGATTTGTGATTCTGTCTGCAGTGCTGATGTGTTGGAAGTAGGTGCTGCGAATGGCCATATTCTTGGAGGCGGCGAAATCAATTAGTCGTAGGCCGTTTTCGTTCGTCAGCCGGTGGGCGCTGAACTTCCCAATAGTTGATCTAAACTCCTCCTCTTGGCCAAACTGAGCGTTCAAATCTCCTATGATCCCTTCCAAAAAACCTCCAGCAGCGCTACGATGCCGAATCCACGGTCCTTGAGCACATCGTCGATTATGCGTGTGCTCCCGATGAAGTTGAGAGATTTGCAGTTCAAAGAACCGAGTTTCCAATCGCTAGTCCCTTTTCGTCGCGGTGGTCTTCGCCGATGGTTCCGATCCATACTC
Source organism: Armigeres subalbatus (assembly GCF_024139115.2). Taxonomy (NCBI): domain Eukaryota; kingdom Metazoa; phylum Arthropoda; class Insecta; order Diptera; family Culicidae; genus Armigeres; species Armigeres subalbatus. Next base: position 276,017,116 of record NC_085140.1, read on the forward strand.
TCTTGTTGATTGTTCGTTGCTTATGTTTTTTTAGGGCTGACTTGCAGGGCTTGACATCAAATCCCCTAAATTTCCGGAGGACCATTCCCGGTGGACCATGGTGCACAGTTTCAATTAGAGTCCCTCGCTGGCACTCGGACGATGATCAGCCTCCCCTAACTAGCTTATAGGCTCCCCCAGACCTAAGCGATTTCATCGCCGCGACGGCCGACAACCGGAGGTTATTAGGCCGAATGATCATAAGGCCGAATGGCGACCCGGCCGAAAGAGAGGTGAAGAGTGAGAAGTAAGTAGTGCGAAGTGAGCAAGAAGTAAGGCGGAAGACGAAAGATGTAAGAAGTACGAAAGAAGAAGAAAGGAGGAAAAAAAAGAAGAAAGAAGGTAGAAGAAAGAAGGAAGAAGAATGATGGAAGAAAAAATAAGAAATATTAAAGGAGGAAAATGGAAAAACGGAAAAAGAAAGAAAGGAAGAACGAAGAGGGAAGATGAAGGAGAAAGGAAGAAGGAAGAAGAAAGAAGGAAAAAATAAAAGCGGAGAAAAATGAAGCACGAGAAAAAAGGAAGAAGAAAGAAGGAAGAAGAAAGAAGGAAGAAGAAAGAAGGAAGAAGAAAGAAGGAAGAAGAAAGAAGGAAGAAGAAAGAAGGAAGAAGAAAGAAGGAAGGAAGAAGGATGAAAGAAGAAAAAAGAAGGAAGAAAGAAACGAGAAGAAAAAGAAAATAAGAATGAAAAAAGAAAATGGAAGAAGAAGAAATTGAGAAGAAGGAAAAAGGAAGAAGAAAGAAAGAATAAAGGAAAAAGGGAGAGTGAAGAAAGAAGGAAGAAAAAAAAGGTAGAAAGAATCAAGAAGGGAGAAGGAAAAAGGGGTAAGGTGATGAAAGAACTTCACATTTCTCACATTTTGCTGCTTTCTTCTTATTCGACCTAATGGCCATTCAGGCTAATGGCCTATCTATCTATCTATCTATTTATCTATCTATCTATCTGTCTATTTATCTATCTACCTATCTATCTATCTATCTATCTATCTATCATTCTAGAGCAACTTCCAAAATCGTTGACATTTTCAGCCAGATGGGTTTTGACCTAATTAACTGTTTCGCCAAATGACATATTCGGTTAAACAACTTTCGGCATTGTATTTGACCAAAAGTTATTCAGGCCAAAGCCATTTGTTCGAATACTATTTTACGAATAAAACGTTAATTTTTCTAGTCTCATTCCATTTGACCGAAATGTTATTAGTTCGAAAATGGTTAGACCGAAAACATCATTTAGCTGAAAATGACATACACCGAATGGGTAATTTTGCTGAAAGAGTCACTTGCCTGGAAATATTGTTTGACGTAGTACAGTGAACTCTCCCTTACTCGATACTGAAGAGACCATCGAGTTAGGGAGGTATCGAGATAGAGAAAACATTTTTTTCTCCAAAATATCAAAAACTTTTCATAACATGTAGAAATCAAGCTCTAATTCTCTTCGTTGACTTCCCCTCTTTTAATTAAAAGTGACAAGCAGCGGATTTCTTCGTGGTTTATCACCTCAGAACGATAGAAGACAATGCGAACTTATGAGGTGATAAACTGCAAATAAATCCCCTGCTTGTCACTTTTATTCAAAAGAGGGGAAGTCGATGAAGAAAATTCTCTCTTGTGACATTCGCTCTTTTACCAGATAGAGCTTGAAATATGGTTTAGGGTCATTTGACAGAATGCTATTTGGACGAAAGTGTCATTTGGTCGAACGCCGTTTGGCCGAATGGTTAAAATTGGTTTCCTTATAAAGTGAAGTGAGAAATGAGATGTTCAAAGCGAATAGTGACAAGTGAGAAATAAGATGTTTAGAGTGAATACAGAGTAGTGAGAAATGAGAAATAATATGTTTGAAGTGAGTATTGAATAGTGAGAGTGAGTAGTGAAAATGAGAAATGAGATGTGACAATTTAATGGTGAGAAGTGAGATATGATAGTTGTGAAGTGAGAAGTTGGAAGTGAGTAGTTGAGGAAACAGAAGCAAGAAATAAGAAGTGAATAGTGAGATATGAGACAAAAGAAAGAAAACAAAACAAAGAAGAAGAAAGGAGAAAAAATAATGGAAGAGGAAGTATAAGAAAGAAAGAAAAAAGAGAAAGAATGAGGAAAAAGAAGAAATTAAGAAGAAAGGCCGAATAATGAAGTACAAAGAAGGAACAGAAGAACATTTATGATGTAAAAAAGGTGAGCAAGAATAAGGATGCAAGAAATAAGAAGAAGAAAAACGAAAGAAAGAAGGCAAAAAAGGGAGAAGGAAGTTGGAAAGAATAAATATTAAGCTAATTTTTTTCAATTTTCTCCTCATTTTTCTCTTCTCATTCCTTGGTCCTCACGTTTTACCTCTCATTTCCCACTTCAATCTTCTCACTGTTCACTTCTCATTTCTCATTGCTCACTTCTCACTTTGCACTTCTCCCTTCTGACTTCTCACTATTCACTTCGAACTTTTCGCTTCTCACATCTTACTCTTCACTTCTAACTTCGAATTTCTCATTTATTACTTCTCACTTCTCACCTTTCACTTCTCGCTTCTTACTTCTCACTTCTCACTTTTTAATTCTCACTATTCACTTTTCTCTTCTCACTGTTCTTTTTTTTTATTTATTTATTTCATCTTTGGTTCAAAACCACACAGACTACAGTATCCTTATCCTATTTTTGAAGACAAGCTTTCCAACATTATGATCAAAGTAATATGTTTGATCGTTAATATGTTACATCGTTAAACAATCTACAACATCTGTCAAGTGGTTTGTTGTAACCGTAAGCAGTGTGGTGCACCGGGGTCCAAAGCAATCGGGGATTGCGTAATCGGCGGCTAGGTGCGTGGAAGTAGATTTCCCGGAGCACGCTACTGCATTCAATTTTGTCACGGATCATGTCAAAAACAAAAAGTCGTTGTAAATACGTTCGGCGTTAGGAGAGTGTTTTTTTTCCTAAACAATGGAGGGGGAATCTGCTCAACAGACATCCTGGGTTGACCAGGGAGTGCGGGGTTAGGGGCCACCTCCAACGAGGCAGGACTGCATCCCCGACCCGCTAAACCGTTTCCATTGCCGCCAAGCCCATCGTCCCTTCGGTACAACCAGAAAGTAATGCTTCAAAGGGGGGCCAGTGCATAACCCACCCTCGAGGTTAGCTGCGTGTCCTTGCAGCATCGAACATCGTGACTCGCTTTTTTTAGAAGAACACCATGGTATCGTGCCAGCGCATTGCCGGCTTTCCAAGTGGCCTTACCATGCCCTATGTCCTCGGAAGGTGAGCAGGGTCGACTTCGCGCCTGCTTCCCTCGGCACGACTTGGAGAGTGTTTGGAGAGTGTTTGCAAGCCAATGAGCGTACATCTGTGCTCATACGGTGGCAGGTTATCGGGATTGGTCCATGGCAGCTGTTGTAATGCGAATCTGACGAAACGTTTCTGGATGCTTTCTATGCGTGATGCATGAATCGCATGGTAAGGAGCCCATATTTGAACTCCGTACTCAAGAATGCTTCGGACCAATGAGCAGTATAGTGTTTTCAAAGCATAAACATCATCGAATTGTGCAGAGTTGCGACGCAGGAAGCCAAGCATAGTGTTGGCTTTAGAGATTGTCTTTGAGATGTGCTCGTTATCCGAAGCTTACTGTCCAAGGTAAGGCCAAGATCCTTTATGGAGTTAACTCTCATAAGCGGTAACTGGTCCACCGAGTAGTCAAATCTGATTGGTGAGTGAACACGGGAAAAAGTAATGATTCTGCATTTGGTGGCGTTGGCTTGCATTCCGTTTATCTGACACCACGATGATGCGCACAACGTCGGCTTGAAGTGCACAGCAATCTAAAGCTGACTTCACGACTCGGTAAATTTTCAGGTCATCCGCAAAAAGCAGCTTGCACGAGTGTAGCTGACCGCAAACGTCGTTGATAAATAGCACTAAAATTAAAGGTCCTAGGTGACTCCCTTGTGGAACGCCAGACGGAATCTCTAATTCATCGGAAGTGGTGTCACGAACCTTGATGAAGGCTTTTCTTGAAGTCTAGTACGAATGAATCCAGTTGACGATCCACGACGGTAGACCAATACGTTCAGTTTCAAAATAGAAAGATCATGCGAAATTCTTTCGAAAAGTCAATATACACAACATCTACTTGTTGCCGCTTCTCGATGCATCCAATAACAATATTGGTGAAGTTCATCAAATTAGAGATCGTCAAACGTTTTTGCATGAATCCATGCTGGAATTCTGATATAACGGATTTAACGGCTGGATAAAGCTTGTCATGCAACAGTCTTTCGAGTACTTTGGCCAAACAGTTCAGGATCGAAATGGGTCGATAATTTTCTACGCTATGCATGTTGCCGGATTTGAAGATTTTAACTTATCACTTCTCCAATTTTTCACTTTTAACTTCTCACCTCTCCCTTTTCACTTCTCAATTTTAACTTTTAACTTAATACTTCTTGGTTCTCACTTTTCCCAATTTACTTTTCACTTCCCACTTTTCAATTCTCACTTTTCATTTCGAATTTCTCACTTCTCACTTCTTACTTTTCACTTCTCATTTGAAGTGACAGATCTCATTTTCAAATTTCTTTTTTCTCACTTTCACTTTTCAATTCTTACTTCTCATTTCGTACTTCTCACTCCTCACTTCTCACTTTTCACTTCTTACTTTTCTTTTCTCACGTTTCTCTATTCACTTCCTATTTCTCACGTCTTATTTCTTATGAGATGTGCAAAATGTAATTCTCACTTCTTATTACTCACTTTTACATTACTCACCAAACGACATTCGACCAAACGTCATTCGGCCAAATGGCCAAATGGCCAAATGACATCATATATTTTGTGCATATGAACTGATTCTGACGACATCGAGTTAGCGAGATAAAAATGCTTTGGGAAATTACTTCGACTTAGAGAATATTGAGTAAGGGAGGTATCGACGTACGCAGGTAACGCAGTATGCTAAATTCAAGGGACTTAGAATTTCATCGAGTAAGGGAAAATATCGAGTTAGGTTCTAAGGCCGAAAATATCATTTGCTGAACGGGTAATTTGGCCAAAAAGGTTGACACTTTCACATAAAAAAATATCTCGAGTTTCTACGTGATGTTTTGGAAACATCACTCGGGAAATTACTGAGATGAATTTCAGAATTATTTAAAGAATCACTTTAATAAAGAAATTTAAAAAAACTTTACGAGACAAGCCACCTCGGGCTGAAAGTCTCGGGAAATTCTACGGAAAAATTTCAGATCAGAGAAATAGCGGTAGATCAGTCAGCGGCGGCGTGATTCCGAAAACTGGCGGCGGTGGCTTGGGGAAAGCAAAATTCAAGATTTGGACAATACTCGTCTTTCAACGGTGACTCCCGGAACTAGTCAAGGACGTTACGCGACGGCATTCATAGGAACTCCAGAAAAAAGGGGGAGTTCTGATGTTCACTGCACTGTATTCGACAGTGGAAAGAAAAACTTTCTCTTTCACTTCACATCAGATTTCAAAATGTAAGCTCAAAAACTCTATTCATATAGTGAAGAGTTCTCGACTCGTAGTCGATCCCGAGCAGCACACTTGTCATATACCAGTCACTGTGACTCATATGCAACCAAATCCAGTCACATTGAAGTTGCTGCAACAAAATCGATCTGAATTGTGCTACTAGGGATGATTTCATGTAAAGCGGTTCATGACAGCTTTGCTTAGTCATCTTCCTACAACATACATGTTTTTCATTTTTGTGTACTACTCGTTAATACCATTTTTGAAAAATGGCGTATACGTCACTTTGCCAGATTCCGGCAGTACATTAGTATAAACAGACAAATTGATCAAAACAAAAATATTTCATTTCAATTTCATTAATTTTCACTAAAATATTTTTTGTCTTTAAGTTTAACCACTCGTTGATCATTAAGGGACGCTTTGTACAAGGCCCGCTGGTGTTTATGTGATATTTTATCAGATACCACCAGCTGTGAGTCTTGGGGACCGACGAGAAACTTTAAAGCACTGTTCAACTTTGCCGCCATATGGACTCTAGCGTAATTGGCGTACTGTAGTCGAGGTATCTGGCTCAGCTCCAATGCCAACTCATCCCGATTGAAATAGTCGGCGACGTTTGCCCTTTCCGATTAACGATATTAGGGCATTGAAAAGCAGGTATCTTCGGCAAAGGAGCGGCTATTCCTGAATCCCTCCGAGCTCTAGCATATGCTTAATCGGAAGGGGCATTCGCTTACTGGATGACACTTCCGTTGAAAGACTTGATTGCATCTGTAATCATCGCTGAACAGCGATTGCAAGAGCTCGGCGTTTTCGAGCACCAGTTTGTTTCCGAAGGGACAATTTCGTGGGAACTAAATTTTGATTATCCCACTTTTGAAACCAAATTGTCGTGTATGTGGAAGGCATAGTTACAGATCGAACAAAACGACGCATAATAACTTTCGGTTGGTACAACTTTTATTTTCCTATCCATAACCACAGACGAGGTGACTACTCTTGTCGATCTTCTAAAACACACTATTCGAAAAAAGATACATTAAAGTTAATTGAAGAATTGATTTGAATTTTCCAGCTGGGACATTGCCTTCTCTGAATTATACAAAGACCTACATATATTAATATTAATTCCTAAACCTACCTCATTAACAGCCAATGCTGCAAAGTATACAACTTTCATCACTCCAACCACGTGCACCAGTCCTTGGGAGAAGAAAAATGCCACAAACTGCAGCTTGCTGACGTGGCTGTTGGCCGAGCCATCCGCAAACATTTTTTCCACAATGTAATACACATCGAAGACACTAATCAGAAACGAAATCGCTATCATCGACAACATTTGCACCGTGAAATAGTGCTCCAATGAATCACAGGCATCGCAGATCTCGCTTTGAATACTGGCCACACGATTCAGAACTTGTGCGTACCAGCTGCTCGAACCGGCCGGAAATACCGCAGATATTCTACGTGGTTTTTTAATCCTTACCTCTTCAGTTACACTATAAACATTGTCTCGAGCCAGATTCTTTTCGATGATTTTCTCTCGTAAAGAAGACAGGATTTCGTTTAACAAACTGAATCGATACTTGCATTGATTCAGCAACGAAACGAATAAAATGATGATCATGGATATCATCATGAAGGGCATTAGGAAGGAAAGCCATACGGCAAGACAAAACGAATGTCCTGAGTTGAACACAATGATCGAACATACAGCAGCGTACATAAATTGAACCAGAAATTGTAAAACGACGATGAGGTAATTACTGAGCAAAGCTTTCTTGTAATTGATTTCGATACCAACGTCATTCAAATGTTTATCCGTTAGTGCCAAAGAGTGTAACGCCTCGATGAGTTTGTGTCGTTGGAAAATGCTATAGCAGAAAGTCATTATCAAGGCTCCCGTGCCAGTTGTCGCTTGAAGGATGTTGCCCAGATTGCTTATGTTCGAATCGCTGAAATATCCTGTGACGCTTTCACGCCTCGAAATGGTTATGAAGTAGCACGAGATGAAGATCATGGCGTGGATGGATGAATTGATGTATCCAATAGTGTTACATCGTAAAAATGCTTGTTCTCGTTGTCTGACTAAGTAGAATGGGGTCATGCCACCGAAAAAAGTTACGTTTATAATCGGGCGCTGTGCTTCCAAGAAGTTTTTGGGATTCGCGAGACTCCGAATCCATGCTACAAACGACATTGTAACTGATTAGTGGTAATACTGAACTGATTCAAATGAAAGTTTCGAACAGACTGTGATTTGAGTGAAAACCAGTAAACATTTCCGCCTATATAAATCATTAACGCTGACATATGACGCATGCTGCATTGAGTAAATTGCATGTGAACATCAAACTATTCAACCATGACATTGAGATCGTTTGTAGTACTTTTGAAAGAGTACGTGATAAAATCGTTCCGTACAAATTACTTGATAAACGAACTTCACCAGTTGAATTGGAAAACATATCACGCCAACGATTCTTATCGGATCAAATGAAAATAACATGTAACGCCAGTTTTAATATTTTATTGTTTCCATTCTGTTTATAGGTTCTATTTATTGATGCTCGATAAGATACCAATCTTTCGAATACAACGCTGCCCACAGTTACAACAGCACAGTCAGTGATTGGTTTGGTATTTCGCATTTGAATCATGGCTCTCCGCAGTGTATGGCTGGTAGCATGTTGAAAGGCGAAGTGTCTAAATGGTTAGGTCAACCATTCGCTTTACGATTATGTTTGTAGATACGTGTCGCATGGCTATTTGAAATGGGAATCTGATTTGTTAAAGATGTCGATAGAATCATGCTTTATGGTGGACGTTTTACTGAGAATTAAGATTTCTATTGGAAAACAAATATTGAACTTTCTTATAGGAGCGACAGATTCCTAAACAATGCTCTCCAGATGTGTTGGATCGTTATGTATTTTGAAGACGTAATTTACGAGTTCCTGATGTCTTTTATAAAAGTGCTGCATATTCTAGAGATCAGAATAAATAAACTTACAAAAAATCATGTCTTATAAAATTGCTAATACTCGGGCTCTCAACGGGAACAATAAATTCCGCATTTTTTCTCCATGAAATATGTTCTCGTTACTTATCTCTGAGCCTCTTGAAAGGAGGCTTTCAAACTTCTTGAAAGGAGGCTTCCGAGCCTCTTGAAAGGAGGCTTCCGAGCCTCTTGAAAGGAGGCTTCCGAGCCTCTTGAAAGGAGGCTTCCGGGCTTCTTGAAAGGAGGCTTCCGACTCTCTTGAAAAAAGTCTTCCGACTCTCTTGAAAAAGTCTTCCGAGGTGTGTTTGAACAAGAATATTGATGCCTTTAATAAATTTTCATATTTTGTTCGGCATCAAGCGCTCTACTTCGCCTAAATATCACGATATTTGAAACATATTTTCAATGAGAGTTTTTCGATGACTATGATTACGCCTTTGTGTTAAATTAATCGATGATTTTGATGCTGGCATCAAAAACATGGCCGCTTCCCAGACCCTTGCTTCTGAGCCTCTAAAAAGGAGGCTAGACTGACTGTATGTCAATCGTTTTTTAATAACTAGACAGATTGCTAAAACTAAAACGCTTTTTAAAAAAAAAAAATTTTTTGTGAATGAAATTTCTATTAATAAAAAATACTCTGATTAATTTTTTTTTCTTCAGTCAATTACAAGTCAATAACAAATCACTGAAGAAGTTTTCAAGTAGAAAACGAAATACGTATCTGTTGAGTGAATATAATGGAAGTAAATGGAATAGTTAAGTCTTTTAACTTAGTAAAAAAAAAACTTTGTTTTCACCCGTTTCGGTTTGACCTAGAAATTGAAATAACCCGTGTGGGCTCATTTTTCGTCCGATTGCTATGAAATTTTCAGGGAAGAAGCGTCAACTGATTTGACTATGGTGCCAATCCGGCCGGATTTATTAAGGGGGTTCCTGGGTCAGGTGCAGTCAAAAACGGGTCATTAAAAAAAAACCATTGATAAATGAACGAAAGTGACCAGAATGTTGATGCAAACGTGGTCAATCATCATTGACCAGCATCAGAAGTTAGTTTTGATACAATTGAATCACCAGGACATGGTTCCGGATATTCCGGGAACCTGGTTCCCTGGGGTAGTGGACACTTTTCAAGTGGTGTAAAACCCAGTCTTGCGACATATCAAACTTCATGGTTTTGGAAGACAATCCCAATAGATGAGTTTTTGGAAGATTTTGGACACATTGGCCACATCCGGAAGTGTTCCCGGGAACCTGGTTCCCTCAAGAAAGTGGACAAATCTCGCCTAGCACCAAAGCCCATCTTGCGACATATCAAACTCCATGATTTTGAAAGACAAGCTCAATAGATGGGGGTTAGAGAAGTTTTGGACACATTGGCCACGTCCAGAAGTGTTCCCGGGAACCTGGTTCCCTCAAGGAAGTGGACCAATTTCGATTAGCACCGAAACCCATATTGCGATTTATCAAACTCCATGATTTTGACAGGCAAGCTCAACAGATGAGTTTTGGAGAGGTAAATTATGTATTGTGCTTGTCTTTGAAAATCACGAAGTTGGACAAAATGGGTTTCGGTGCTAATCGAAATTTGTCCGGTCCTCTGAGGGAATCAGGTTCCCGGGAACACTTTCGAATATGATCAATGTGTCCAAAACCTCTCAAAAACTCATCTATTGAGCTTGTCTTTCAAATCATGGAGTTTGATAAGTCGCAAAATGGGCTTTGGTGCTAGGCGAGATTTGTCCACTTTCTTGAGGGAGCCAGGTTCCCGGGAACACTTCCAGACGTGGCCAATGTGTCCAAAACCTCTCCAAAACTCATCTATTAGGATTGTCTTCCAAAACCATGAAGTTTGATATGTCGCAAGACTGGGTGTCCAGTACCCCAGGGAACCAGGCTCCCGGAACATCCGGAACCATGTCCTGGTGATTCATTTGTATCAAAACTAACTTCTGATGCTGGTCAATGATGATTGACCACGTTTGCATCAACATTCTGGTCACTTTCGTTCATTTATCAATGGTTTTTAAGAGCCAGTTCGCGAGAAGCGCGACCCCCTTTCCAAGGGAGGTTGCAACGATGTTCTCCGATTTGGATGAAATTTTCAGGGTTTGTTCATATATGTAAGAGAAGGCATTTTGCAAATTTTCAGATTTTTTCATTAAGGGAAGTGGGCTAAAACGGCCCTTCAAAATTATTGTTCAAAAATCGCCAAAACCAAAAAATGCAATAACTTCGGCAATGAGTGACCGATTTTGTTTAAATTTTGCACGTTGTTTCTACTCAATTAGTTCTTTATACCAAGTGGTTAATAGGGTTATAAAGTTGTTTACTTTAGGAGAAAATTGACTTTTTCGATAAAATGTTCGTTTTCCAAAGGGAATATTTTCACCAACAGATCTAGAATAAAAAACTAAACCCGTAAGGCAATTAAGGAACTAAAGAGCTTTCATCTCATATATAATTCAGAAGCGCCAACTCAAGAATTTCTTAGAAAATCGCAATTTTCTGCAACACTGTTTATTCTTAAGAAAGTTCGACCCTACTTATGTTGATGTTTTCCAATCTGGTGAAAACTGTCCAAACTTTTTTGTCTCAGTTGAAATTCAAAATCAGAATTTCCTATTAGGGGAGTGTAGGGTAAAATAGTCCTTTAAAAATAAATGTCAAAAAATACATCATTTTTTTATGTGAGTTCTAGCAGAAAATACGTAAGTTTAAAAAAAAACTGTTTCTTCTCCTTTCAATTCATCTATATTTTTCGTCTCAATAGATACGTATATCCTTCGCTGGTCTATATTCGATGGCAAACTATTTGCAGAACAATTTTCAACAGAAGTAAAATAGGACCAAAATAAGTGCCTTGAACATTAACACATCTTTTGCAAACTGAAACAAAAATGAACGAAGTGATTTTGCTAGTTAGCTTCGAAATTCTTCCAAGCTTAGTGTAACGTGAACTAGTCAACTAGTCATGTCATCTCTATAATATTCCGGCGCAGGTATTGTAAACTTTGCGCCGTCTTAAACTCCCGTTCAAAATTATTGTTCCACCAAATTATATTCCCACCAGTTCCTCCATGGCGACGTCTTAATTGCAAGAACGATGCATGGTTCAAGAACGACGTAAAGCAAATTCCAATGCTTTAGCTAGTTTCCATCAATTCGGAAGAACATTTGTTTTGTTTTTGTTTGTTACATTGGTACTTCAACACGGTAGTCTATTCCTCGGTGAAAAAAGCAATAGATAGATTTCTCAAAAAGTATTGCAAGCTGTTACTACCCAAGTACTACTTCTTACCAAACCACACCTTATGGTTGGTTGGAAATATGTTCATATAAGGCTAGCAAAGATTTCAAGAGAAAAAGGCTGATGTTTAAGGCATCCTTTTTACAATCAACTACACAGTTTTGTTGAGGTACTCAAGCACTTTCAGGTGGCGTAAATTAAGCTGAGAATAAAACAGTTTTGCTTGGTAATCTTTTAATTAATTGATTAAGCGATCTACAATTTACATACTTTATCTATGAGTGTAGAAACGTGTATCCTAAAATTTGAAGTATTTTCATGAGGGGTGTGTTTTCAAATCGTCAGACAATTGATACTCTATCCTATTCAATAGTATACACATTACCTTGTTTCGCTCTCCTTGTAAAAAATCAGCTCGTTGTAGAAAAAAAACAGTTTCTCCCGTATTGTGCAAAATGAATGAAACTTTGTTAAACTTTGGAGTGTTTTTTACACAGTTGTGTAAACATAGAATCGAGGGTATTCCATTACCTATGAGATAAAATTGTCCAACTCATGAAAATATATACACCCGATTAGAACTGGTATAGTCCATTCAGTCAAACATTTTGTTTAGATTGTATCTCTGTAATATTAGCTAGCAGTTTGAAAGTTAGTAATTCAAAATATATGAATGGTACATGGTTTGACATTTTTGCACAATAAACTTGCAGAATTTGGTTTAAATTGATAATGATGGAGGATGACGGAGAGTTATGAATACCACACAATCGTTACAAGCTACAAAAACAAGCCTATGGTAACCTGATGCAAGTACGTACAAAAGAAAAATATAATCTGAGAAGCAGCTCCACCAACAAGCTATGTTTACCTGTTACGAAATTGTTCCTTTGCGGTTAAGAATACTTGTTTTTTTTTCGCATGGCTGTAAAAGCACCATCAGTACCGGTACCCATTCAAAGAAAATATCAACAAGCACTTTCGTCGAATCCGTTCATTTTGCTTCAGTTTGCGAAAGACGTGCTAATGTTTAAGGCACTTATTTTGGTCCTATTTTACTTCTGTTCAAAATTGTTCTGCAAATAGTTTGCTATCTAATATAGATCAGCGAAGGATATACGTATCTATTGCGACGAAAAATATAGATGAATTGAAAGGAAGAAGAAACAGTTTTTTAAAACTTATGTATTTTCTGTTAGAACTCACATAAAAAAATGATGTATTTTTTTACATTTATTAGGACATTTTACATTTATTTAGGACTATTTTACCCTACACTCCCCTAATGAAAAATTCTGATTTTTAATTTCAACTTAGACAAAAAAGTTTGGACAGTTTTCCCCAGATCGGAAAACATCAACTTAAGTAGGGTCAAAATTTGTGCGAACTTTCTTAAGAATTAACAGTGTTGCAGAAAACTGCGATTTTCTTAGAAATTCTTGAGTTGGCGCTTCTACATTATATATGGGATGAAAGCTCTTTAGTTCCTTAATTGCCTTACGGGTTTAGTTTTTATCCTAGATCTGTTGGTGAAAAATATTCCCTTTGGAAAAACGACCATTTTTGATCGAAAAGTCCTAAAGTAATCAACTTTATAACCCTATTAACCACTTGGTATAAAGTACTAATTGAGTAGAAACAACGTGCAAAATTTAAACAAAATCGGTCAGTCATTGCCAAAGTTATTGCATTTTTTTGGTTTTGGCGATTTTTGAACAATAATTTTTGCAGGGCCGTTTTAGCCCACTTCCCCTTAATGAAAAAATCTGAAAATTTGCAAAATGTCTTCTCTTACATATATGAACAAACCCTGAAAATTTCATCCAAATCGGAGAATATCGATACAAGAAGGGGTCGCGCTTCTCGCGAACTGGCTCTTAAAAAAATGACCTGTTTTTGACTGCACCTGACTCAGTCCCCCCCCCCTAATAAATCTGGCCGGATTGGCATCATGATCAAATCAAGTCATGTACTAAAAAATAGACATGTTGACGCTTCTTCCCTGAAAATTTCATGGCAATCGGACGAAAAATGAGCCAACACGTGTTATTTAAATTTTGATTTCTAGGTCAGACCGAAACGGGCTAAATATGATGTGTGTGCAAAGTTTTAATCAAGTTACAAAATCACATATTTTTAAATTATTCTCGATCGATATGGATATGGTTTAGTTTCGGAAGAAAAGACAATTAAAAGAAAACAGTTCGGAGAAGGAAAAGTTTTCGTTAGAAATTTTATTTTTGTTGAAATTTCCCAGCTTGCGATGTATGGACGGTTCATAGGGAACAAAATTTGATCTAAATCAAAGAGGGTGTTTTAAATCATCTTTTATGAAAATCGATTTTTTCAGTTTAAGACTCAACTTAGATTTTTTTTCAAATTTGGCTAATTTGGCGATAATTACCCATACATCACTTTTATGTAGGATTCATCATTTTTTAATTATTTTCATTCATTTAGTTTACATCTGAACAGATAACACTGAATCAACAATTTGATGGCACAATACACGGTTCGAGGCCGCATCTCCCCATCCTAGAATGCGTCCCACACTCGCCAAGTCGTTTTGCACCTGGTCTGCCCACCTCGCTTTTTGCGCTCCACGTCGTCTCGTACCTGCCGCATCGGAAGCGAACATCATCTTTGCAGGGTTGCTTTCCGGCATTCTTGCAACATGCCCTGCCCATCGTACTCTTCCGGCTTTAGTTACCTTCTGAATACTGGGTTCGCAGTAGAGCTGAGCGAGCTCGTAGTTCATTCTTCACCGCCACACACCGTCTTCTTGTACATCACCAAATATGGTCCTCAGCACCTGTCTCTCGAATACTCCGAGTGCTTGCAAGTCCTCCTCGAGCATTGCCCATGTTTCATGTCCTTAGAGGACTACCGGTCTTATCAGCTTGTACACGCTGGTATTCACGGCATTTTTTAAGGATTTGCCGTACAGTAAAGATCTGGTCCGTTGTCGAGCGACCGTCAACGAAGCCGGGTTGATAACTTCCCACGAACTCATTCACTAATAGTGACAGACGTTGGAACATGATCCTACTTTGTAGGCGGCATTAAGGATGGTGATCGCTCGAAAGTTCTCACACTCCTGCTCGTCGCTTTTCTTGTAGATGAGGCATATAACCCCTTCCTTCCACTCCTCCGGTAGCTGTTCAGTTTACCAGATTCTGACTATCAGTTTGTGCAGGCAAGTGGCTATATTTTTCGATTATATTTATTTGAAAAAAAAAACTTTAACACCAACAGAACAAAAATATGCTCAAACTGAACGTGAAGCATTAGCGCTAGTTTGGGCATGTGAAAAGTTTCACTATTATCTTTACGGGAAATTCTTTCATCTAGTCACTGATCACAAGCCACTAACGGTGATTTTTGGAGACCGACTTAAACCATCCCCACGAATTGAACGATGGAAGTTACGCTTGATGTCCTATGATTTCGAAGTTTTATACCGCCCTGGTAAAAACAATATTGCTGATCCTCTATCACGATTATGCCAATCTGTACCAAATAATGGCCCGAGCTTCGACGAAGAATCTGAACGGATCATACGAATGTTTGCTAGCGATGTATGTCCAATAGCAATAACACTCGATGAAATAACGACTGCCACCGGTTCAGATGAAGAACTAAAGGAACTCATCAAATGGCTACCATACCGCGCTCGACGGTGGCCTAAAACCTTATCACGATATTCTAAACTGGCAAACTGTTTGACGACTGATGAAAATGTTTTGATGAAAGACCAGCGCATATAATTCCCACGAGTTCTCCAAAACCGAATTTGGCAACAGGCTCACGAACCTCATCTTGGAATGAGGTTCGTGAAACGTCGATTACGATCAAAGGTTTGGTGGACAAGAATGGACTCTATGGTGGAAAATTTCGTACAATCCTGTACAGGATGTGCACTTCTATCAATACCTGACACACTTCCGATAACAAGGACTGAGATGCTTGACAAACCGTGGGAAAAGATAGCAGCAGATTTCATGGAAATTCCAGGCGGTTATCATTTGCTCGTTATCACAGATTACTTTTCACGTTATGTCGAAGTTACTGTTCAAACATGTATGACAGCAAAAGTAATAATAACCAAGATGAGAGAAATTTTCGCAAGATTTGGATATCCATCTGAAATTGTTTGTGACAATGGTCAACCGTTTTCCTCAGCTGAATTTTCTCATTTTTGTACAACAAACGCAATCAATATTAAACACACTGTACCGTATGCCGCTTTTCAAAATGGATTAGTCGAAAGACAAAATCGAACGCTGTTGAAAACACTCAAGATAAGTTGTACCATGGGACGAAACTGGCGCAACGATTTACAAGATTTCCTCCACTCTTATCGAGCAACTCCTCATAGTATCACAAGACATTCGCCGTCAGAATTGCTTTTGGATGGAACATTCGAGACAAATTACCAGGAAACTCTAAGCCAGTCGACATCTCTGAAGCAAGACATAATGATGAGAAATTCAAAGAAAAGGGTAGAGTGTATGCAAACTTGAAACGTAATGCGAAACCGAATAATATCGATGTAGGAGATTATGTGATTGTGAAATTTTTTATAAAACCAGATTAATCCACCTAGCGGTGATGGCGCCTTTCTCGCGCAAAAAGGTAATAAATGTAGCCTTTACGCTTACACCTCGATGATGTACAAGAAAGGCAAAACAGTTACACCGTCTAGTGTTATGATAGAAAATTTACACTTGTAGACGACAGATGGCGCTGCCAAAGTTCCTCGAATTTCCTATGTTCGAATTTTGACTTTCGGACAATTTCATAGTACTATGAAACTGAACGAAGAGCATACTTACGCCTAAATGCGTGCAACACGAGCATCTTTATAGTACGATGAAACTCTTAATGGGAGCAAGCCGCGGATAAACTTTAAAAATATTCATAGATGCAAGGCATTTTTCATAACACATTATTGTTCTATGTCACTATATGTCATCACTATTTTAATATTATCTATTTTTTGCAATTTGCAATTATTATGAAATTCAATAGTGATCAACAGCGTTTTAGTCTCTGTCGGATGCAACTTGTTGCAAGAAAATCGGTTAAGAGTTTCTATGTAAAAATTTGGCTAATGTTTTTTATGGCATTTTGTGCACACACACACGCACACACATACACACACACGCACACACGGACAGACAGACATTTGTTCAGCTCATCGAGCTGAGTCGAATGGTATATAACACTATGGGTCTCCGGGACTTCTATCAAAAGTTCGAATTTGGAGTGAAATGATAGCCTTTCGGTACAACTTAGTTGTACGAGAAAGGCAAAAACGGTGAAAAAAAAGTATAGCCCCATTCGAAAGATAGTTCAGATTGATTTTGTGGAAAAAGTGACTTTTTGTGACAAAGGCTACATGTCCAGAATAAATCATTTAAATCTGAAAGGGTGCTGCCAACACATATTCGAGTTGGCGCAAAATTCCTTTAATAACAAAAAAAATGTTGCATTTTAACCGTCTGGCCATTTAATGTGGGTTAGAGACAAAAGGTCGAAAGACAAGGCTTGAGGAACAAAGTGTCGAAGGTTAAAGAGCCGAAAAGGAAAAAGTTCGAAAAGGACGAAAGGTTAAAAGGGGCAAAAGGTCAAAAGGGACTTCATTTTGCCTCCACACTTTTTCATTTTTCTTCTTCCTTCTTTCTTCTTTCTTTTTCTTCTTATTCTTTATATTTCTTTCTTTCCCTTGCTTTCTTCTACCTTCTTCTTTCTTCATTCTTGCTTCTTCATTCTCCTTTCTTCCTTCTTCCTCCATCTTTCTTCCTTATTTATTATTCCATCTTCCTTCATCCGCCTTCTTCTTTCGTCTTCCCTTCCTTTATTCTCAAAGGTGGGTGACCGTCGTAAACAGCAGCAGCCGCAGCCAGCAGTCAAGTGAAATTTTCTCCCATGGTTCGGGTTTTCGTTTTTATTGCGGGCTATGGCTATGGCACGTGCACAATCAAATTACATTCGAATCAGCTAAAAATTTAGGGGGACTATTAAAATAGTAAAAACAATCATTTAAGCACAGGGGAGCAAAAAAGTCTAAATTTGAATCACTCTAGTCTACATGTCCAGAAAAAATCATTTAAATCAGAAAGGGTGCTGCCAACATTTATTCGAGTTGGCGCGAATTTCCTTTAATAACAAAAATAATGTTGCATTTTTACCGTCTGGCCATTTAATGTGGGTTTGGGACAAAAGGTCGAAAGACAAAAGGCTTGAGGGACAAATTGCCGGAAAGAAAAAAGTTCGAAAAGGACGAAATGTCGAAAGGGGCAAAAGGTCCATAGGGACTTAATTTCTCCTCCACCCTTTTTCATTCTTCTTTCTTCTTCCTTTTTCTTCTTATTCTTCATATTTCTTCCTTCTTCCTTTTCATTGCTTCCTTCATTCTTCTTTCTTCCTTCTTCCATAACCTTTCTTCCTTATTTCTTATTCCATGTTCCTTCTTTCGCCTTCCCTCTATTTTCATTCTTCTTCCTTCTTCTTTCGTCGTCCTTCATTCTGTCATTTTGACCTCTTTTCGTTTCAACCTTCTGTCCCTTCGTTCATTTGTCTTTTGATCTTTTGTCTTTTCAACCTTTTGCTTTTCGATCTTTTGTCATAGATACTTGCCATTCAAATCTGGGTGGTGTGAATAGGATCGATTGTACTTGCCAAACTAGATTCTGAATAGCCTTTATGTCGGAGCCAAACCGGCGGTTGCTCTTTTATGAAAATTTATTCGCAATTTCGTCGACCGTCGTCAAAAGCAGCAGCAGCAGCAGTCAAGTGAAATTTTCTCCCATTGTTCGGGCTATCGTTTGGTTGTTGTTAGTGATTGAAACGTATGCACAAAAGTGAAGAACAATTTATGTCATTATGGAAAAGGATAATTTGAGAGCTATTTTCAAAATGTGCAACGCATGGAGTGCATAAAATTTGATAGCGTTGGTAGTCCGACGCCGACTCGGAATTTTCTCCAAAGCGCAATTTTATTTCCAAAGTGCTCCTATCTAATCACTAAGAGCAGTGGTCCCCAGCATGCTTACTATCGAGGGCCGCATTGCAATTTTGAACTGTTGAAGCTAGCCGCAGTATATTTTCAATATTTGTTTTTTATTTCAAACTGAATTTTAAAGCATAGTACAAAATTTTGAATATGAATAAAATTCCAACAATATATTTAATTTTGGGATTTTTTTCAAATGACAAACTTGTACGAACATTGCATTTTGCAGGTTTTATCGCGAGGGGGCAGCAGGGACTTTGTCCAAGGGCTTGACGACCCCTCCCCATGGCCACTGCGAGTTAGACCGGGACCATCGTCCCTAACCCCTAATCCCAAGGCGTCAAGCGACCCGTGCCGAGGGGATGCATGGCCAGGGGGTGAAATAATAAGCTAGGCCTTTAACGGAGCCTGTGGGGTACCTGGGCACCCTCCACAGTAATTGTCCCTTACCGCGTTATGCTGGGCTCTGGCGTGGTGGACCTCTTTTCCCGAGCAACTCGTGGGACCAAAATGGAAAACCAAGTCAATTCTTCAATTAGTGGTAGTAGTGTAGGCGACAACCCCTTCGCAAGAGGTGGGTTGTTCAGGTCTCCGCCTAGGAGGCCAGAGGCAATAGTCGGCAGCTCAGTGCGCAGCGCCAGCGTGGGTCACTCAACCTTCCTCTCGGCTATAAAAACGCCGGAAGGGGTTATTGACGGCCCATGGCTTGTGAAGGCGATGAACCGCAAACGCGATGGGCTTTCGGCCTTCGAGGTGGCGACGGAACAGCTGGACGCCATCATCGACTTTGCGTCATCGAAGCATAATATCAGCAAGGACCTCAAGAGGAGCTTGCAGAAACTTCGAAAGTCGATGCTGGACGCCAAGCTGGAGAGGGCGGTCGGGACGGCCAAGTGTAAACCCGTGAAATCGGTGGAGTCGAGGTCTACCCAGACTGAGGCCCAAGGATTCGCGGACTCGGGCAAGGTCGAGTTGGCCGAAGGCGTGCCAGCTAAGACGGTGGTGCCAAAGTCTACCCGGACTGAGGCTCAAGTATTTGCGGGTACGTCGGGGTGACTACTCCAACGGAGCAGACACAAAAACAGGAGACAGTCTCCAGGGTTGAGCTCCCTGGGGGCCGCTCCAAAGCGCGGAAGGTTACTACCCCGAACAAGGGTAGTGGGGCTGGGAAGCTGAACCCCGGTCAGGTACCTCCAAAACCGGGGGAGGAAGGACCTGGAAAGGTCCGTCTACTCAGGAAAGACGGTGGTAAGGGGTTACGGCAGGCTGAAAGTTCTCAGCCGCACCAGACCAGGGAAATAGAGGAGGATGACGCCTCCTGGACCCTGGTCAAGAACAAGAGGAAACCGAAGACGTCAAGGGCCGAAAAGAAGGCCCAGGCGAATGAGGGTAGCAAGAAGTCTAGGGTAGGCGCCAATCGCTCCAGAGGCGATGCCCTAGTCATCACGGCGGACGAGGCTAAGTACTCGGATGTTTTGAAGGCGATGAGGAGTGACGTCAAGCTCGGTGAACTCGGCGCCGACGTATGTCGAATAAGACGTACCCGGATGGGCGAGATGATACTCGAGCTGAAGCGGGGCGTCTCGCAAAAGGGCGCCGCCTACAAGAAGTTGGCGGAGGAGGTCCTAGGCGAGACGGTCAAGGTGAGGGCACTCACTACGGAGGTGAATCTAAGGGTTAAAGACCTGGACGAGATCACTGAAGTCGAAGAGCTCGTCACGGCACTGCGGCGACAGTGTGAAGTGGAGACGCCCACCGCAGCCGTTCGGCTACGGAAAGGTCCGGCAGGGACGCAGGTAGCATTGGTTCGGCTATCTGCAGCGGACGCCTCCAAGGTAGTCAAGTTAGGGAGCGTCAAGGTGGGATGGTCGGTATGCCCTGTGCGCATATACGAGCAACCCGAAGTTTGCTTCAAGTGCCTGGAACCGGGGCACAAGCAATGGGACTGCAAAGGCCCTGACAGAAGCAATCTCTGCCGACGCTGCGGATTGGAGGGACATAAGGCACAATGCTGCACGAACCCTCCCAATTGTTTGATTTGTTCCAGCAAAGCTGTGAACAGCAAGCACCCCATGGGGGCTCGATGTGCCCGGCGTTTAAGCGTGCTGCAAAATCAAAGTGCAGGTAAAGCAGCTGGCTTGCTCGGCTTCGCCCGAGTGTTTGGTGTGCGCAGGTTTAGAGGAAACGGCGGAACACGTGTTGTTCGTGTGCTCACGTTTTCGCGCAATGCGTGACCACATGCTTGCCACATGTGGTCTGGACACTACCCCGGACAACCTAGTTCGGAGGATGTGTAAAGATGAAGTTGGCTGGAACGCCGTTTTATCGGCTATCGCCCAAATCGTCTCGGAGCTACACAGAAGGTGGCGCGTGGACTCAAGGATGGCTAGTTCAGGCGCAAATAAGAGGTGGTCAAGGGATCGGAGTCGGCTTCATGGGTCATACCGGTGGTCATGCTCTGTGGTCGAACTCGATCCTTTTATCGAACAAGTGGCCGCGCGAAGAACAACATGGTATCGTCGCTTTCGCGGCGTCGGTCAACCAGGCGGGTTCGAGCCCGAGGACGGAAAGGGGTCCTCGTCAAGGCTGGGGCAGGCGTAGGCCTCGCGTCGGCAAGTCCCTCTGTGTGCTGGCGAATAGGCCCTATCGCAGAGAGGTCAATTTGGGGTGCACGCGGCATCATCATTCTTGATACCAGTCGTGCAGAGGGAAGCAGGCGCGAAGTCGACCCTGCCCACCTTCCGAGGACATAGGGCGTGGTAAGGCCACCTGGAAAGCCGGCAATGCGCTGGCACGATACCATGGTGTTCTTCTAAAAAGCGAGTCACGATGTTCGATGCTGCAAGGACACGCAGCTAACCTCGAGGGTGCGTCATGCACTGGCCCCCCTTTGAAGCATTACTTTCTGGTTGTACCGAAGGGACGATGGGCTTGGCGGCAATGGAAACGGTTTAGCTGGTCGGGGATGCAGCCCTGCCTCCCTCATTGGAGGTGGCCCCTAACCCAGCACTTCCTGGTCAACCCAGGATGTCTGTTGAGCAGATTCCCCCTCCATTGTTCAGGAAGAAAAAAAAAAGGTTTTATCGCCATAGCTGACTATGAGTCGATATTACTTCGATATACTTTTGCTCTTCAAGACCTGACAAGAGAGAACAATTTTGCAACACCGTCTTTTCAGTTCAGTACAGAAAGCATTCTAAATCATTCTTCCGAATGATCATATGACCTTATGCTTTTGTTTTCGGAATTATGTCCACTTCAAGTTGTCGCGCAAATAACGACAGCATGTTTCAAAAGTGTTTTTAAAGCTAGGTCATCAACATGCCAGCAGTGTTGAATAGAAATCGAGTAAATCTGCATTCTGAAACTTGCTTTCAAGTTTTCCTATCAATTGCATTTTCTGAAACATTTTCTTCATCAATATTGGAGCTTGAACAAAAAATCTTGATTTCGTTCTATATTTTCCGTAGGTTTAAGTTAGTTGACATGATAGTTGATAGCCAACGGGTTTTTCCTGGAGTAACTTCCTTTCTAGTAAATTTTTAGTTAAATTTCGCCGAGCCCTAACTTGTTTTAGGAATAAAATGAAACAGTGCCAGTGTAAGGCAACATTATTCTTACATGAAGTTCAACATTAAGCTCGTTTAAATCTGTGAAAAAACAGACATATGCTATTTTTATAGCCCGGGCCGGGACAATACCATCGAAGTAAATTTGGCCTACATAATATTTATGAAGTGATGATTTTCATTGATCATGATAATAACACGGTTCATGTCTTTTTATATGGTCATTCGATAACTTAGTATTTCAAACTTACAGAATCCTCAAATGCAACGCAAAAATGTACACAATGAAAAGCTTCTCTTGTCATGTAATGCTCAACAATGGGACACATGTAGTGTATTCTCTGAAACCCTACGCGGGCCGCAGGAAAATGCTTGGAGGACCGCATGCGGCCCGCGGGCCGCACTTTGGGGATCACTGACTAAGAGCAACCAAACGTTAGTTCGAACCCTGCGTTGGTGCTGCTGGCGACGGCCACTCGATGATTTACTTTCTGTTGCTACCAGCGTCATCGTTGCGACAGATAAGTGCTGCCGGCGACGGCCATTCACTACTGGTGCCGACCGTCCTCGCTGCTGCTGACCAAAAAGCTATCGCTGCCATTGTTGAGGTTGAATAATCTGCAGCAACCACTCCGAAGACCACCATGCGATGCGATGGCTTTCCATTGAAGCTGCTACCAGCGTCTTCATCCTCTTGAATCCGCTCCACAGCATCCGCTCTGCGTGAAATCTTGTTCGAACTGAGGTTCCTATCAAAATCCGTAAGTTGCTTGATTTCGATGTCTGTGCTTGCGATGCATATACTGGATTGGTTCTTTTATCTATTTCTCCACTTTTTCCCAATTATCGATAATAAATAGTGAAAAATCTGTGTTTTCAGAACAATATAGAGAATCATTCTTGATCGAAAGTTAAAAAAAAAAAAAAAATAGAATCCATTCAGAAATGGCTAACGATCAAAGTTTATTATTTTTTCGTGGCGGTTTCCGATTTTCGCAATCGCAAAGTGTACCCCGAAGGAAAGCAATAAAATACACTTGTTGCAAAATTTCACGACCTTCACGATAGTTTGCTTACAATGCCGCTTCTACCAACAACTGATTGAAGCGGCAATATGAAATTCGAAAACCGGGAAATGTTTTACAGCTGATTATTTGAAAAATTTTGCTCATGAATTTGATATTAAAACATTTTTCAACTCGCTTAAAAACAAAAACGCGGCTCTTTCTGCAGAACCCAAACTACAATTTACAGATAGACGAATAAACTTACCATAATCGATTATCCTCCCGTAGTCGACTTATAGAGGTGTGTGCTAATAACTCGGCTAATTATGCGCTCCGTCCGAGGAAACCCTTCCCCTTCGGAAGTGCTGATGTAAACTGCTTCACTTGACTGCCTTTTGGCGGTAAAACTTGAGGTTTTTATGTTTACTACCTTACTAACTTGGCGGCATCGCGTGAATGAATCTGATTAGGCTATTTATGCGCTTCCATTGCTGCCTGGTATGCTGTGTGCTATGGTTTTGTGTGACTAAATAGGGCACGGAATGAATTGATTGTTTCGTAACATTAGATGATTTTGTGTATTGCGGGCAGAAAATATTTTCCCAACATATCTCATGAATGCAAATATTTCACATAATTGAATTTGATCAGTGATTTTAAATGATAAGCTTCCACGCCAACATTCAGCAACAACTGCCTGATATCAGCCGGAAAAGCATGATCAGGCAATGCGTTCGGTTTGTGTTCACACGTTGGAATTCGTTGCCGTGAGTGTTACTTTTTCTGCTGCGGAAAATACAATTAATGTATTACATAAATCGAAACACGATCGGAACTCATTCGGTTCGAACAACTTAAACGTTATAAAGTTCATACTAGCGTGAAATGCTTCGGGCTGTTAACGGTCCATGCCGCGAAATCATGTAGCGGCTACTTCCATTTTTGACACTATTCATCGCCAATAGCAGCTCCAAAAGTGTGTAAGTCGATGAATCGATTGTTTATGATTCGTCTGACAGTTTTAACTTGAGGGTTTTTCAATATAGATGAAGGAACTTGAAGCGATTAAAGTTGTGTGAATCTACATTTATGCTAAAACTAGCAGACCCGACGAACTTCGTTTCGCCTAAAATTGATTTATTTTCTGATTAGATCTCGAGTTATGAAGAAATTTGTGTTTCATTTGTATGGGAGCCCCCCTTTCCAAAGCGGGGAGGGGTCTCGAACCATCTTAAGAACCTTCCCCGGCCCCAAAAACCTCCACATACAAATTTTCACGTCGATCGGTTCAGTAGTTTCCGAGTCTATAAGGCACAGACAGACAGAAATTCATTTTTATGTATATAGATTTTCCATAATGTGATTGTCCGCGAAAGGTATTTTCAATCACAGATATCTTTTGCATGGATATTTGTGCTTAAATATGGGAATGTGGAGAAGTGTGTAGGAGTGTAGGAGAAGAGCTCCTGAAACGCTACAAGCACATCATTTATCATTTTGGTGAATTCTAAGATGAGTGATGGGTTAATTAATTAGTTTTGGTAAATCTGAATATCATAGCACTGGTTGGTTTCAACTGAAAAATAAATCGTTGAACTTTGAACCTGAGCATAGGATCGTTACTGAAAATTATCGTCTGATCGCGATTCATACTAACCGATTTTGTAAGCATGTGAAAACCTTTAAACCTGGGTCGAACCAATTAATGGCTACGAAATACTTTGACCGAGTATAAAAAATGTGAAGGAACGAATGACTATTCAACGTTGCTTTCTTCAGAGGCACAGCTCACATATGTCCACGAGAAGCAACGAGCGTTTGGATCGATTGTAGTCGGCTACTTCTGGGTTTCATTCGTGACCGCTGTAAAGGGAAGTCACTTCAATCAATTACGGCAAAGCGCCTATGTTTATATGTAAAGAAGCGTAACATAGCTTAGTCACAATATAGGTCAGCTAATTTAATATTTAAATTTAAATTGTTCTTGAGACTAATTGAACCATTAAAACCCTTTGCTTTGATCCTTTGGCACTTTTTGCAAGTCTTCAATTACGTAGAAAATGATTTAACGGTTTCTTCTACGCCATCTAGAACATGGTCTGCCTTTCAATTATTTGGATCATCTTAGTTATAGTCATCTTAGTTATAGAAGGACATTAGCTCCTTTCGTCGAGCTGAGCTTCTATAAAAAGTCCAATTTTGGAGTGAAGTGATGGAAGGTATGCATCGGTGACGCAACGTTACCCCTTTTTGCAGATGCACACCTACGTCTTTTTAACGCAGAGTGAAAAGATGCTACGTGGGGAGCCGAAATTGTCTTTTTCAATCTTCATATGTTTAAGGCGTTTTCATGATTTTGTCGATTTAAGGATACTTCAGTTTCTGATAATCCATTTTTTCCAGCACATGGAGCTGATTCAGATTTTTCCGATTCAGATCACAGTCATGACCCAAGTTTTTCATTATATCTTAAGATATTTTTGATTTTGTAAATCATACATATCCTTAATATTACCACATGCTATAGACCCTCCAGATTATTCAAATGCTTAAGATTCCTAAAATTTCTGCGTTATCAAAAATGTGGCAAAACAAATCAACTTTTGTTGATGCTTCAGAACACTTAGTTCATTAATACTTACGAATATTGTCTAGTTATCTAGTTCTCTTTCTTCACGAATATCAAAGCGGTTTTTGGGAAGCACGATCAACAACGTGCTTTATGTTTTGGTATCGGAATGTGTTTACCACCCGATGATTGCTACTCCGATACTATGGGCCAAAACAGAAAGCACGTGTTTGAGAAGAGAGAGTATGGATGAGTGTGATTGATCTGCTTTTTGCCGTAGAGGAAGATCCATTAATTACGGAACGCAAAAAATGGCAATTTTCAACCCCCTCTCCCCCCTATGTCACACTTTTTGTATGAATCATTAAAGAATTCTCGTGTAACTTTTAAAGAGGACCTAATTAACATTTTTTTCATGAATTAATTTGAGTACTGCAATCAACAGAACAACATGAAAGCTTTTGACTGCAGTACTCAAATTAATTAATGAAAAAATGTTACTTAGGTCCTTTTGAAAAGTTAAGCAAGAATTGTGTAATATATGGATGCTCCTTAGGGGGTTGCACCGTATCTATCACATTAGATGGCTGGCAGATACTGAGGCAGTCCAAACGGTGTGGTAGAAATGGATAGGATGCAATCTGATGTTGCCCGAGCAGGAGCGACGTCCTCGGTAACAGAAATTGGTATAAACTAGAAATACTAGAATAAGAGATCGGCAAAGACGCCATCTTGTTTCCAATCGAAACGTCAAAAGCGGTTCCATTTCGACTTGTTTACTTTTTGCGTCCATAAGAAGCCAGCAAAAAGTTCAAGTGCTGCCAGTATCGTTTTCGCGATTTCATGCATTTTCATACGTTGCCATTTCGACAGTTTTTCACTCCGCCGGTCTCTGGTTAGTGTAAACTAGAGGTAAAATACCAAGCAAAAATACCAAAAAATAACATGCAAAATACTTTAGGCATAAAATGCTTAGATATGAAAATACCAAACGCATCACAAATTATTATTTGTTTGGTATTGAGATACGCGAGGTAAAAATACGTGTTGCGACTGCAAGTAGGACTCTGAGACGTAAGAAGGGAGGGATAAGATGTGAGAAGTGAGAAGTAAGGTGTTTAATTCTTCTTTTATAATTTCTCACTGCTCACTTTACATCGACGTCTTACTTCTCACTCTCATATCCCACCTTTCACACATTATTACTCAGTTCTCATTTCTCGCTTCTCATTTACACTTCTCACTTTTCACAGTGACAAGTGGTATGTTTTACTTCCTAATTCTCACTCCTCATTTTTCACTTCTCATTTTTCTCAACGTGAAGCGCTATCGCTTCTCACTCCTCATTCATCCTGCTCATTTCGCACATCTTACTTACTGTCGACTAGAAAGCAAGGCCATAACTGGATGCATCTCATGTTACGGTGTTAGTTTTTTTTTGGTGTTTCCCTATGCGTAGGACCATCGATGTATTTCTAGGTTTAATAGTTTTATGACACAGGAAAGTAAAAATAGTAAGTTGACTAATAGCCTATTCAGATTGGGCTATTTATGACTTTGTTAAGTGAGAGGGTATCCAATTATTACGAGGTGTTCAGACTGCAGCAAGATAATATATTTTGACGTTTCCATAATTTCTCATTTGTTCGCTAATACAGGGTTGAATTCAAGGAGAGTTTTAAAATTTAATTTACGAAATCAAGCATTTGGGGGGCGAAAATGGAACATTTTTTCTGAAAAAAGTTTCTACGAAAAAAAAAAAAATATTAAAAAAAAAAATATGGAAAAGGATTTTCGAAGAATATTTGAAGCTCTCATTAAGGATAATGAGCGAAGCTACATTCATTAGTTGTGTGCGCCGTTCTTCGGGGAATCAGACTATTCCTCAATTTATTTTTAAGTTTAAAAAGTATTTTGATTCTGTACTATGATCGAACGGAGATTTGATAGAAAAATTTAGATACTTTTGGGAATTCTCACAAATAAATAAAAAAAACGACGATTGGACCAATTTTCAAGAAATATTATTGAACTAAAATGTATTTCCACCAGTATCTCCATGTATGAAGGGCAACTCAGCATTTTATTTTTTTTTCAAAAATGGAAACTGAACCATTGCGTTCTACTCGACAATCAATGATACAGCTTCTAACAAAATCGAATCGTGTGAATGTGATATAATTTAAACTGGATTTTGGATGAATTAATGCATTATTGCCAGATTTTCTCAAAATTGCACGCGGCGAACCCTTCATGAAAGGTACCGCCGCACTTTTTGCACCCCGTTTACTTGATTCTTATGGGTGAATAGCATTGCGGTGTATCGTTTGGCGCGGCCGTACCTTTCGACAGTCATTCGCCGCGTGAAGTTTTGTGCAAGTACCCATTTGGGAACATTACAAACGCCGCGCAGTGTATCATATCCAGAAAATTTGACAATACCAATCCATGTTTTATTTAAGGTTATTCTACTTTATATATACATCCCATTCAAATCGTACAGTTGTCCCACGTGAAAAATGTTGAAATCAAAGTATATTAAGCCATTCAAAGAGCAGAATTGAAACAATTTATGAAATCATGTTTATTCATCAAATATATTCGTTTTACAACCATTCCTACGTTTTAAATTGTCTTCCGCATTGGCCCTTGAACTTTGAAAATTTATTCGATTTGTTCTATTAAATCTAGGTTTAAGTTAAATACTTCATGTTAATTCTAGAGAGCATCTGTTTTTTTTGCGGAGACGAGCCAGCCTTGGGCTGAAAGTCTCCTTAATAAAGTCAATAAAAAAAAGCATCTGTTTTTTAAACAATTCATGTTGAATAAGTGGAGAATAAATAATTATCATTATTTTTTTTCATCATATAAAATGCTTTCCACAAAACTATCACAATCCGAGTTATTCTTCAGCGCTTAGAAGATTTCCGTCTAACATGCATTCGACCCTGCTGCGACAGAAAGAGCATGACTGTCAACTACGAAACGAAAACAGAGAGAATCTCTGGCAAAGAGAGCGTGACGCTTGTCAGTTTTGTTTTGTCGAATTTCTCCCTGCATCCCAGTTAGAACGAAAGCTCTCTCGTAATAATTGTTCGTAATAAATTCTTTATGACTCTTTTTAACGCGCAACGACAGCGCAAAATGTATGGAATATTACGTGAATAATGACATCATAAAGCGTATTTACCCTGAAACGCCAATTATTATGTCATTAATGGCGTAATCTGAATAGGCTATAAGAAACCTTGTAGTTAATAACTGTGGAAGTGTCTCATGCTCAACCAATGAAAATAAATACTAAGGTATGGAAATCCATATACTGTGTGCGTGCCTTTCGTGTATGGCGAAAAACCTTTCACTACTACATTCGAACGAGCACCCATAAGAAGCCGTGCAAATATGTACGTCACCATTTGCTGTTTACATTTTCTATCATCCACTAATACACTTGCATTTGGTCTTCTTCCTCACCTTCTATCTATTCACATTGATGCTCAACGTGATACTGCAATTTTCAAATGGGGGACAGTTCGTATGAAAGAATTCCAGTACTGTCCTAATCTGAAAAAGTGACGTATACGCCATTTTCCAAAAATTGTGTTAGCGAGTAGTACTCATCGAGCTCTTTAATAGAAAAATGGAAAAGGTGTATGTTGTAATTTGGCGTATACGTCACTTTTTCAGATTACGGCAGTGTAGGACATACATGAAATTTTACAATCATTTTCAGAAACTTATAAGGAATTTTTTTAAGAGTTTCCCATCCAAAAACTCTGGGGCACGTATTATTCATTCTTCAGAACTTCTGGATAAGGGAATCCCTAAAAATCCTAGAATAAGGAATTCTTGAAGTGAATTAAAGATCTGGGAGAATAAACCACCCTCTCTCAGAATTCTGAGATATGAAGTCCTGTTTAAGGAATTCCCAAGAATATAAGGAGGAGAAATTTTCTTTAACTCATAGGAGAAGATTTCCTCATTATTCGTGAGGGGGACATGCATTAGAGCTGTCAGAGAAAAAACTTGTCTAGAATTTCTGTGCTGAGGTAAGTAATTCCTCATCAGAGGAGGAATTTCTCCAAATTTCTGAATGAGGAATTCTTTTTATTATTTGGAAAAGAGATTTATCAAAATTCGTTCGAGAGAAGTTGTCCTGATATTTTGGAGGAGCAATTCCCCAAAATTCCTGAATGAGAATTTTGGAGAATTTCTAGAGAAGGCTTTCTTGTTTTAATTTCCCAGAGTTTCTGAAGGAGAAATTCTTCAAAAATCCTAAAGTAGGAATATTCCAAAAATTCTTGTTTAACGGAACTGAATATTTGAAGAAGAATTTATTCAAAATATTTGCGTTAAAAAATGGATATTCCTTCAACTTTGATTGCATTCTTGTTCATACAAGAATTCCGTAGAGTATACTGCACACAATCGCATATTTGTCCCATATGAATAGGAAACCCAGCAAATATGGGACTGATATGCGAGCATAAGCAGTACAGGAGATAACGAACCTTCATTACGGACTTCAACGTCGTTTCCACATTTGCAAACCCACAAGAACAAAGATGCAGGCAAGGATGTTATCGATCATTTAGTAATTTGCGTTCGATCATTTAGTAGTTTGTCAATAACTCATTCCAGAAGCAGAATTTCAAAATGTGTTGTATGGTGGACTTCTAGTGCGAAGGTTTTCTACAACTCTGCCTGATGAATCGTTGTTAGAATTCAAAGCATGACGGAGTTATAACGCTAGTAGCAGTAACTTCACACAAATGATTGGAATTTTGTTATCATTAAGTTACTGAAGCTATGGCTATAACTCTGTTACTAGTGGAATTCAAACAACGAACCTTTTTGCAGAGTTGTAGAAAAGCCTTCGCACTAGAAGTCCACCATATACAACACATTTAGAAATTCTGCTTCTGGAATGAGTTATTGACAAACTACTAAATGATCGAACGCAAATTACTAAATGATCGATAACATCCTTGCTCGTACCGTCATTTCAACGTTGCATGCATGTTACGTCAAAAAGACGCAGGTGTGCATCGGAAAAAACAGCAACGTGACGTCATTGCACCTCTAGCAACACAACTTTGACCGATTTGTTTGCAGTAACTCATATATGACTAAATTAATGATTTCGTGTGTGTTACTTCTACGTGAAGTTAAACGATTTGAAAGAGATGTGCCATCACAAATATTGCCCTCCCGCTCGCTTTCAAATCGACTTCTATAAAAAAAAAAACATTCTTCATGATAGAATTAGAGGCGAAAGTATAGAGTTGATAGTTCCGTTAGGATACGGCAGGCATGAAAAATGTTTTTATAGAAGTCGATTTGTAAATCGTTTAACTTCACGTAGAAGTAACACACACGAAATCATTAATTTAGTGTACTACCCTTGGTGGGGGCATCCATCAATTCAGCTGTTATTGGTCGACGGTACAGCAGCAGTGCCTTTCTCTGCTTTGTTCTCTCCGAGGCAGCCAAGTTGGTTGCGACGAGACGGACGCAATGAGAAAACAGAACTGTGCAATAAAAATCCTATTCGACTAAATGCTGATGTCATATTAGAAATTTGGAGACAGTACTCGTCGATAGCAAATCCCTTCCGCACGCGATGGCATATGAGCAAGTCAAACCACCTTCCTTTTGCCAGTCGAGATATATCAGATTCCACACTGATATTCTTCCCTACTCCTTCATACGGGAGCTTGGCAGAAGGAAGGTCGTGCGATATGTGCCATCACAAATATTGCCCTCCGCTCGCTTTCGAATCGACTTGTATAAAAACATTCTTCATGCCTGCCGTATCCTAACGGAACTATCAATTCTATACTTTCGCCTCTAATGCTATCATGAACATGTACGTCCAAGTTTGGAAGATGATATTAGGATTTCCATATCATCATATATGACGTTATTTTAACGCGGTGTTGAAAAGGCGCTACGTACGCATCGGACCTTAGTTAAGACTTTTAGAGCTAATCCCCTAGGTG
The DNA here is from genome assembly GCF_024139115.2 of Armigeres subalbatus. Lineage (NCBI taxonomy): Eukaryota > Metazoa > Arthropoda > Insecta > Diptera > Culicidae > Armigeres > Armigeres subalbatus. The sequence continues at coordinate 276,049,055 of NC_085140.1, forward strand.
CAGATTCGCTTGAAAAATCTTAAAAATAAGCGCTACAGTGTACTTTTATCGGAAAACTTACGTAGTCTGTGCTCTGGGGTAATATTGACCACAAATTTTTAATTGCTTTTTGACTAATTACGGTTTTTTCTGTTTCGAAATATAATTTATTCATCTTCCAAGATGTTACCTAAGATTGACCATAGGTGGGCGAATACCTCTTGAGGGATGGGTTTTGAAAAACAGTAGGGTAAGGCGGTATAATGCGCCCCACCTGGCCAAAACGCCCCCCTTTGATTTCTAGAAAACTATAACTAACTAAGGGTCAAATTCAGTTGGTACCTATAAATATTTGTGAAACCATCATCCTATGAGAATATGGGAATATTTTTGTATTACATAATGAAAATATTTGCAAAATACAAAAAGGCACAGTTTTGATGTAACTTTTAATGTTTGTTTGCTGAACATTCTGGAGCGACTCTGGCATACTGTCCGCAAAACTTGCACTGGAACACTCAGTTGGGCAACAAAATTACTTTTCTCAGTGGTTTATATGTTATAAAATTACTTCCATCTTCAAAAATGTAACGATTTTCGAAAACATGTTTCACTGGCCAAAACGCCCCAGTGTAGGCAGGACGATATGCCCTTACCAACTGGACACAAGCGCAGCGAGCCTGCAGCAGTTGCTTCCAAATTGTATGGAAAATATTGAAATGTAATTCATACCTGCTTGAATGGACCTATGTTGGTTTTTTAATGTCAAGCGAATAAGGATTTGTAGCCTTTTTATTATGGGATTAATAAAATACTAATGAAGGGCTATTAAATGACTTTGGTTGGGGTGGGGCGTATTGCCCAGGCACTTTTTGAAATCCGTTTTTTCGTGACTTTTAAAAAAGCTTTATTACGTGTTATCTGTAATATTTTTATATGACTACTCGCGGGCAATGCATTTGCGACTTCCTAGACTACCAAATAACACAAAGTTTGCATAAATTGCGTTGAAAAGTAAAAAGTTATCAAGGAGTTGCCTTAGGGGGGCATATTATACCGTCTTACCCTATATAAAAACAGTTGTTCTTATGCTTATTTTATATAGGGGAAAAGACGGCTTTGGCAGGTTTTGTTCTATTATTGGCAGGGGGGTTTTTGTCGACCAAATTTTATGAAATTTGGCCACAATGTTCTTTGATATGCAAAGAATGTTTAGGCCAAATTTGAGCATAGTCAGACATTAAAACCCCCCCTGCCAATAATAGAACAAAACCTGCCAAAGCCGTCATTCCCCCTATATCTGAAAAGTCTACCCTTTTTTAACTACATATTTTTAAAAAGTTTGTGCAGAAAAGCGGCATTGATTAGCCTTGAACTGGGCAACTAGATGGTGGCAGTGTTGCCACATTCTTATCTGTGCCAGGGGCTCAAAAATCTTTTCCATCTGTTCCGAAATCTTCAAAAATCTGTACCATAATCTGTACCAGACAGTATGGAAAATTTGTGATTAAATATCGAAAAATTATAAGGCAAATATGCAATGCAACCTTGAATGCAACCCAAATTACTATTGAATTGATTTTCTATAAACGCGTAGAAAACAATATTTTTGGTCAACTTTTGAAAAGTATCTCAATGTTTTTCTTTCACAACATCTAACAATGAATGATTTATATGTTTATTTTCTTATTTGGAGCACTGTTTCAGAGATGAGCCAGCCGAAGGCTTCAAGTCTCCTTAATAACGACAATAATAATTATTATTATTTGGAGCAAATACCTCTACATGAAATGGGGAAGGTTAAAATTAGTTAACGTAATACGGGAAGCATGAACAATCATCAAATGGTCATCATTTTCATAATTGAAGGCTTAATAGTTTTCTACAACAAATATGATTTTGAAAAAGCATCACTGACGTGTGTCTACTCGCAATCTATATGCTGATACATTTACAGTTACATCAAACAACTGAAAACCGAAATACACCGCTTCAAAATTACGAGGTGACAATGCTAGAAAGAGACGAAAGATAGGATTAATAACACGGTGTGTAGTGCTAGGGATCCTATAATAGGATCCCTATGTAGTGCCTCTCCGAGTCACCTTAAGTATTATGCAAATCAAACTCAATTATCCGGAAATTTCAAAAATATATGTTTAAAAAAAAAACCGTGTTCAACAATTTTTTATTTCGTGCGAATTAATTTTTTTTATAGCAAAAGCAAACTATTCAAAGAAATCTGAAACAAAATATTTATTTGTAAGGCTTGGTTTGTAGAAAATCTGTACCAATCTGTACTTATTGGAGAAAATCTGTAATCTGTACCGTACAGAATCTGTACCAAAATTTCTCAAAAAATCTGTATCTTTCCAGATAAATCTGTACATGTGGCAACACTGGATGGTGGTATATATGAAATCATTATTTTAGACTACTGAAGATATTCCGATATATGAAATTTTCAACGTTGTAACTCTTATTTAATAGAGAAATGCAATCTAGAGGGGCAAGAGTACGCACTTAGTTTTCAATCGATCATGTGGTCCTTATGAAGCAAGCTTCTGCATATCAAATCAATGTCGATGATTCATATACTCTTCCTATATGTTACCCAGCGGGAAAAATATTGAAATTATTGAGATTCGTTTTAGTAGAACCCTTATTGCAAGACAAGTGAAAAACGCACTCTTACCCCACCGGTGGGGTAAGAGTGCGCATCGGGTGGGGTAAGAGTACGCATTTATCCAATCATGTGCTTTAAGTATATATTAACACAAATAAGAGTTAATAACATTCAATTGATGTATAATGAACATTAATTAGGGAATGTTTAAAGATTACGTAACTCTTAAAGAGGGAGGGGGTCCTAGAAATATGCACGAAAAAACCATTGTTTCTTATATACAAAAAACTACTGGGGTAAAAATATATCAGGTTTCGCGTAGCGTAAACAAAGGAATTTTCCTTAAAGACAGTCAATCACGTAACGTAAAATTTGGTTATTTCATCACCTCAACCCCCCCCCCCCCCTATCTTACACTTTTTGTGTGAATCCTCTAAAAATTATATGGATCATCATACATTCCGCATCCCATCCCTGCTAAGCGTTGCGTAATTTATGAATGTTCCTTTTGATTTAATGAAATTATCATTTAGATGAAATTGTGTTTTCATACTACATATATGTTTAGGTGTACGTACAACAAGTCCTAATACAATTTCATTATTTCCCTTCAGTGCTTTGTTCGCTGAGACCTTTCTAACACCAAATTACTCCAACTTATCCTTAAAACTTGTGATAATTTTCGATTTCTATCCCTTTTTCTTATTTGAGAATGTTTACGCTTTGAAAGTAGTCTTATTTTGGCCGGAGATACGGGTTTGACATCAGAACTTGAAGATTCACATGCGTACTTGAGCCCCACTCGTTCCTGCGTACTTTTACCCCACAGTCCCAAAATTTATTCAAGTAATGGTTTTGACTTCTTGGAAAACCAACCGGATTGGTGTTCTGTACCATAAAGTACTCTTTACAATAGGTTATCGAAATAATATAATGTTCACCTGATTGAACGTATATATGGTAATGGAATACTAGTTGCGGAAACACAATTATTTTTAGCAAAATGGCCAAAAAAATATCTAACTCCATATCTCCCTTGTTGTTTATTCAAATCGTTTACAATTACACATGATAATGGTTGGCCAGAATACCTGTCAAACTGATGCAGTGCTGCTAGTTTATCTTTTTTTATTACCTAAAAAAATCGAAAGCGCGCTCTTACCCCACGTGCAATTTTGCCCCACTCTACTCTATATAAAACTAATGTATGTTTGTATGTATGTTCCAGCATAACTTCTGAACCCATTGACCGATATTAACCGAATTCGGAACACAGATTCTTTATCTTAAGGAGACGACGATAGGGATGCTCTTTGGAAAAGGGGAAGGGTAAGGGAGGAGGGGTATTGCTTAGTTATCCATCAACTTAGTGTATTTTCTGAACCCCTTGGCCGATTTCAACCAAATTTGTAACACACATTCTTATCTTAAGGAGACGACGATAGAAGGGTTAAGGGTGCTTTGAACCTCTTGGCCGATTTCGAACAAATTTGAAAAACACATTATTTATCATAAGGAGACGACGATAGAGGGTTAGGGATGCTGAGGGATGGAAAACAGGGAGGGTATCAGGGGTATTGTTAAGATATCGTTCAACTCAGTGTAATTTCTGACCCATTTACAAATGTCCACCAAATTGGGAACCCATATTCTCTGTCTAAGGAAGACTATAACAGACTGGGTAGGAGTGTCATAGCTGAATGAGAGAGAGGGTATATTTCAGTTTAGTTATTGGGGTTGGGTATTGTTAGATTGTTAGTCGGTAATTTAACATCCCTCTTATTTAGTTCTTTCGAGGTTCTTTGACATTGTACAATGCTCCGAATACAAATTGCCCAAATTCCTCAAAAATAGCAAATCCTCGGCAATAATATTTTCCCGGTAATAACATTTCCCCAAAAATGACTTTAACAAAAATGATATTTCCCTGAAAATGACATATCCCTGAATAAAGCAGGCCATTCACATAACACTATTTGGCCCAAGGTCATTCGACATGAAGGGGATTTGGGATAATTATGCACAGTATCAGTACAATCTTTCATAGAAAGCATGCATTTGCTGTGTATAAAGCAATGATAATTGTTATTCTTTATCGGAATCATGGTTGCCCAGTGAAAAGTAATGATTAATGTGTTTCCTTCTGGACGGTGGATGCGATTGCTTTAAAAGTAGGCATTTGCCCGGAATAAGGCAATGGTGGGTGTGATCCCTTCTATCAAAAAATGCGTTTGCCCGGAATAAGGCATCGGTGGATGTTTTTCCTTCTTTAGAAATAGACGTTTGCCCGGAAAAAGGCTATTCAAACCCACGATCCCTTCTTCAAAATGAGTCAATGCTTCCAAAAGCCTTGTTTTAATTCAATGGTGATGTATCGATAAGTAAACACAATTACCCTGTTTACCAATTGGTTTTATCATTTTCCGATTCTGAAGAGCAAGGCCGGGTACATAAAGCAACTAGCTTTAACTAACTAAGCGACAGTTTGAATTCACGGCCAGTGTAATATTGCATCCGCCATTACGTTGCTTTTTTTCATATCCTGTTAAGTTAATTGCATTCAAATTATCACATGTTTGCAGATTCGATTGCAGCAGTTTATCGTTATATAAGATGCTGGATGACCAGATTCCTATTTTACAACATTGTTTAAAAATATGAGAACCCTATAGGAAAAATCTAGCAGCCCCTTCATCAATATCGAACCTTAAGTATCGAGTCGAAATCTAAATATATTTAATATAGGTTAATTCGACGGTTGTATAACACATCTTCAACCGCCAGAGGCAAAGGAACGTGTAAATTCATAGCGCCAATTAAGACCACATGCGTTGCTACTGCTAGAGTTAATGATATTCTTGGTCTGCTCTGCAGGGGATGAATGCAACAGTCCACTCCACGTTGATCGATGTATTGAACTCCATAGCTGCTGTGACTCAGGGCAGGTACTTTTCCATCCCATCGATCGAGTCAATGAGGGTAATAATCTGAAATCACAATTAAAACTCAATAGCATCACTGACTGAGGCTGATGGCAGTATTGTATACATACGAATCTTCAAGGCACTTTTGTCAATCATTGTGAATTGGACACTTCGATGAAGTGTACATACATGAATAAGTTAGTGCCAAAGAAATATTTAGAGTTACATATCAATTTATATTATATTGTTATGAACGGACATCCATCCATACTCATTATTTTGTAAAAGCACCGAATAAACAAACTATTATTTATTTTATTTGCAGTTTTAAGCACACTGCAAAGCAATGCTGACGTATATTACAAAGCAATGCTAGTTTCATATAATCTGTTTTATGAGCTTCTATGTACAATAGGGTGGCTCAGATTAGTATGGGAAAAACTTTTTTCAACTTTTTTGATGGGCCGCCCTCTCATTCGGTTCTATTTGATGCTCTGATGCTCTGGACAAAATTTCAGCCAAATCGGTCAACGTTTGGGCGGTGCTAAACTCGTTGGAAGTTTATATGCAAAAATGTATGCAGAAACATCCAAAAACAGTTAGACGGCACAAATTACGATGAAGAACTATGATACTCATTCAGATCTTGTAGAATTTAATACAGAATGTTATGCTGAAAACCACGAGAAGATTAGAGTTTGCCCGGCTAAGTTATTAGCATTTCTCTGAAGTGGGGTTTGAGCAAATTTCGTTTCTTTTACCTTTGAAAAGAAATAAATTCACCCCTACAACACTCCAGTAAAATGCTAATATCTTTACCTAATAAGCTCTAATCTCCTCGCGGTTTTCAGCATAACATTCTGTATTTAATTCTACAAGAACTGAATGAGTATCATGATCCTTGATCGTAAATTGTGCCGTTCAACTGCAAATCACTGCAGTGCACTGTTTTGGATGTTTCTGCATACACTTCCAACGAGTTTAGCACCGCCCAAACTTTGACCGATTTGGCTGAAATTTTATCCGAAGCATCAGGGCATCAAATAGAACCGAATAAGAGGACGGTCCATCAAAAAAATTGAAAAAGTGTTTTTTGAGCCACCCTAATGTACAAGCATATACAACGGCGTTGAATGCGATTTTTATTTAGCCTGGTTTCTATAAAATCCCCAAAATTAAAAATATAAGCTTGCTGGATGGTTAGTAATCAAATACATCACAAAAATAAAGATTAAAAAAAACTTACGTGTTGTGTGGAAACAAATCAAGATTAAGTGTGCAGATTAAAAAATGCACGGTTAATCTTCCAGCACGCGCGCACATGAGTCCCAAATGTCCCCTTTACCTGATTATGTATGTGTATATAAATCAAGCTTTTTCAAATATGCTGAGGCTAAAATGTGTTCGAGATGCAGGAAGGTTTTGTAGTTTAACATTTGTAACGCCAAGTTGAACATAAGTTTAATATTGTTGTGCATTCTTGCTAATCTCTACTTAAATCCTAATCGTTAATATTACTTCGTTGAGGTCTTGAATAGATTGTTGTTAGGTCTCAACCTGTGCAGCGACTTATACAAACAAAATAATAAAGTACCCAGATATAAAACTTTACAATTCTTTCATTTACTTCCATTATAATCAACTTTGTTTCTAACAACAGTGAACAGATATGTATTTCGTTTTCTTCATGAAAACTTCTTCAGCGTTTTATTATCGTAGATAACAAAACACTAAAGAAGTTTTCAAGTAGAAAACAAAATACGTATCTGTTGAAACAAACAAAGTTGATTATAGTGGAAATAAATGGAAGAATTGTAAAGTCTTATAACTGTGTAACATTTCCACTAAGACGCTCTTAGATAATTATTCACAATAAAGTACCGAAATAAAAAATATCCATCAAACACCAAAAATGACAAACGAATAAATTTTCTAGTCCTTTACTTTATGGTAAGTACCGGAGCAATTATTCTATATAATATAACTTCAATCATCATGACTCTTTGTCACTAGATTTCTCGTCTAACAAGACGCATCACTAAATGACTTGACTCTTTCAGATCAGAGAATCACCCAGAATTTAATTACCTCAACAATTATCCCGCTGAATGATTCCAAGCATTTGTTCCACATAAGGACATGAGAGCTTTTCATTTCGGTTCTTCACTGAGTATCAAAGTTCAACATTTAATTCGCATGAAGTACAACTGTTATTCAAACGAGCTGAACAACATTTAAATAATTAGAAGCTTTGTTTGATTAGTTCAAGGCCGCTACAGAAGTATACCATGTCTTGGTTGAGACGAATTTCATTCGGGGTTTATTCTACCGAAACTCCGTTGTCTAGCAGTCACCTGCTTCCTCATCAGCTGCGATGGCATCGATGATGGTGCAGGTCAAGTTGCTGGTGCATCACGATTTGCCTATTTTGTGCCACTTCACACGGCGGCTTGTCAAAACGATTTCAGACAAATGAATGAATCTCAAATTGCCCTGACCTTCATCGGAGCGTCCAGAATAGACGGATATAAGGCACCATCACCCCCGTGAGGCTGTACACAAAAAATTGCTCGATCAAAGAGATGCCAAAATTCAAGGTGTGCTTAACCCATAGACAAACAGACGAAACCTAATTGATCTTTTAATCGCTGTTTCGAAAAACATATTCTTGTTGATCGATTCTGCCGAAAAACACGCTAGTGTGCAGTTGCTTTGATATATGTATAATGTTGTTTTTTCGAGTAATGTCTACTAAAAGATGTGTCTGATTGTCTGTGCTTAAACTTTGGTGAATGCTTTATACACTTTGCTAAATAATTAGATTAAAATTTTCAAATTTCATGTAGCTCAACTCAAATTAACACAATTTAATCAATACATTAGTGCTTTATTCTTAGAAATTCTTCAATCGTTATATCCAAGTTGGATCACTCATTAGGAGGTCAGTCAGTTAGCCTTTTGCTAGACTTTTGCAGAAAATATTTATTTCAAACATCGATGTACATTGAGGATGCTTCTTGGTTTCTGTCCAACATGTTACGATTGAGTGACCCCGTGCGTCTATATGCACACGCCGTGATTGGTTATTCAGTTGGCGTAATATACGTATACGTTAATCTGCTTACAAATCAAATTCTATTTATCTTTGGCGGTTGCCATATTTGCATGGTAAGCAATTACCAATTTCAAACGTATTATAAATTACAAGCTCTACTGGAACATACTTTTGTCCGTCGTCATATTTTGCAATGCCATTACATTAGTTGTCGCGGCAAAACTTTCACCGTTTACATTGCTGGTACCAAAAGCGTTCGTAATCGCAATGCATTTGAACCTCCCGTAGTTTATGACGTAATAGGTCTATCGGTCATCATTGCCGCAAGAAAATGATTCCTCCTGGTATGGATATAGCTACGAGCCGCGCAGTAATTGATTCCATAAAAATATGTTCATATTGCGGAGTGTTAATGTGTGCTTGATTGAGCATTGTATATTCGGTAGACTGTATCGGACAGGTATCGATGTTGGGCATCACTTTTGTTCCATAATTTATTGAAAATACGTGAATGCATAGATAAGTATTTTTTTTAATACCAAGCAGTTTGGTGTTCAAATTCAAGTAACAGTGCACCATGACCTACGACGCAAATTTATGAAGAAAAATAAAATTAGTGGCAAAATTTATGTTTTGCAATTCTTGATCATAATACCTGATTTTACAGTTCGTGCTTGAGTTGAGTGATAAAAGGCCTACTTTTCCATACCAATGAAATGGATGGTTCAATTCACATTATGCATCTCAAATGGGTTTCACAATAGTAGTTTGTGTAACTAGTTGCAAAAAGATGATTATTTGTTCAGTACGAGTTCTACGTTTATCCAACGAGGCTTGCCGAACTGAGGTTTTTATCCAGATTTTTAAATATTATTTTCCATTCTCGCTGTGCATTTTCCTACATAATTTTCGGGTTTTTCAATCTCTCAATGAAGACACGATATGGTGATGTCGAAGAAAGGGTTTCCATTATTACTTCAGTCAAGAAAGCTGATTCCTGTACCGTAGTCCTTATTTGAGCAAACTTTTTAGGCACACCAAGAACGAAAGGAGGATGAGCATTGGTTTTGTTGAAGCTGTCGAAAAAGGGTAGACAATCGACTAGCCGTATCATCTTGTTTACCAGTAAGACTTTTGCTTTCACTGTAGGGGAGTGAAGATTGAGTCTTCCTCTGTTCTTAGGTAATAACAAATTCTCGAAAGACACTCTCGATGAGTTCTGGCCGAAGCAAAGAAACGATCCAATTTTTAATATGAATTTACCACCAAAATTGTTCGGAAGAGGGATAGCCGACGCCAGATTCCATATTTTTGAGCAAATCTATGTGGTCAGAAGTATGGTTTTCTGAATCAGATTTAAAGCTCGAGCGTACGTACGTTGATATTTCAGATAAGCTGAAGACCAGTTCACTTTTATTGTTCTTGTGAAGTTGCCGATGAAGAGTATTCCTAATTTTTTTATCTCATTCTCTATCGCTAACCACTCAGTATCGGCCGTAAGATTGATATCTCCGATCATGATCGCAACATTCTTAGTAGTATTCAGAACCGCTCCGGAAATGTTTGTAAAGGCAGCACCAATTTCACTCAGTTTGCACGAACATTGAAACATCATCCGCGTATGCATTTATTTTTGCATTCGGGGAAGTTTTGATAATTTGTCCAAAAAAGGCTGAAGTTGTACAAACAAAAACATTGAAAGTGGATATCCTTGTCTAACAGAACGTTGGATTCGTATTTCTCTAGATAAGGATCCGTGAACAAGTACCCTAGAGAAACAATTTCCCATTATGGTGCTTATAAACGAAAAGAAATTCGCGTTAAACTAAATTCGCACAGCCAATGCCACATGAAACACTTTGATAATTCCGTTGATTTTTTGTTTTTGGATTTTTTTTTCAAATATGGAATTTTGAAATGAAATTTTTTCGGAATACTTTTTACGCTCTTTGTGAAATCTATCACATTTTTATAAATTTTCCAAGTATTTTGTTATTCGAGGCATTATTTAGAATTTCCACGGAAGATTCTATGGATTATCTTCGAAAAATTCTTTGGATTTTCAATGAATAAATCTTTAGAATTCTCAAGGTTTTTGTTTCTGAATTTGCACCATATATTCTTCCGAAATTTCATCGGGAGTTCATTCTTCTTCGGGAAGTTATTTTGATTTCTCTGTAGGTTCAGCTAAACATTGCTTTAAATCTTTACCATGCAAAGATGCACAGGAAATGCACATCAGAAAATATTTAAAATTTGGATTTATTTTTTTAATGAATTTCTACTGGAAATGCTTTAAAAGTACAACCTTTACGAATACTACAAAAGTACAATTTTTTCGTTATTTCCACTTGTAAAACGTTGGAATTTCCTCGGGAAATTCATTATTGGTGTTTCAGATGAACTTTTTCGATTTTGTACTGGATAATCTTAGGAATTTTCATCGGAAATATTTAGGCATATTCCGAATAATTTCTATTGGAAATTAAAAAAAAACTGCTGAAAATTTCTAAGAACTCATTTTGGAAAACGAAAAAAAATTCCATTGAAAATTTAGAATAATTTCCTTTGAAGATTCATCGCAACTTTGATGAATTTTGAAAAGAAAACTTTAGAGATTCTGTAAAAAGAGTAAGCTAGATCCTTTTTTTCTAATTTATACTGGAAATTCTTCGGAATTTGATGTTTATTGGAATTTTCATCGTAAATATGCATTTCGGATCCTTCTACGGATTCTTCTAGTTTTTTTTTAAATTTGTACTGAAAATTTTTCGGAACTCTTACATAGAATTTCGGAAAAAAAATGTAGTTGAAATTCTAAAGATTTTTCCATGGAGACTCCGAAGAATTTCTTATCAATATTCCGAATGGTTTCCCTTGCAACTTCAGAATAATTATTCTTGAAAATTCAGAAGATCTTGGAATTCAAAATTAATCCAAGCAATAAATGTAGGTATTAGTTTAGGCTTAAGAAGCCTATTTTTTGTGAAATTGAACAATTAGGATAATTGATCGCAACATTTAAAAATAGTTACAATGTTCTAGATGCACAAAATTCTAGTAGTGCGTATGAAAAAAGTTATGACATAGAGAAGCTTGCATTTAAATTAACATGATATTCTAAATAAAATGCTTTTTAAATTTATAAAAGGGGCTTAGCACTAAGGAGATTCTTGCAATATGAAAAAAGTGGCTGTGTTCCAGAAAAAAAAACACTCCAATTCCTAAAACAATCTAGGTTAAAAAATAGTGTTATAATAACGATTGAAGTTGAATTCCAAACCAAATCTCAACCCTTTCAGGACGGATGGGTCATATATTTTAGATTGTCTATAAAATCACAAAAGAGAGCTAGGCCAAATATAACAATAAATTCTAGAATACCAAAAGAACCCAAAGATATTCAAGACTGTAGATTTAAAATGAAAACTTGCATTTTAAGGCAAAACTATATAATTTAGGCAAAGGAATATTAAGGACATTGTGTAGCGGTTCTGATTAGAATCATAGAATCTTGGCATAATGAAGAGAGTTTTGAGATTCTGCCGTTAGAAAACCTATTACTAATGGAAGGTAAACTAATTTGTTGATTCTGAAAACAATGCTGGAATTTCTACAGGAATGCTACTCAAAAGAAACAACAGTAGGAGATTTTATTTGCAACTCTAAGATTACATTTTAACGTTGTGATTCTCTGATAAACTTTTTGTTGTAAGAGTTCAGTTCAGATGTTTCGCTGAGGTTAATAATTTCTTTTCTTAAGAATTTCCAGTACCTCCAGAGCTACGGAAGGTCCCAAATACTCAATCTATAGGGATATTCAGTGATGAACTTTATAATTATTAAAAAATTACTAATAAAGAAATTAAAAGAAAAATAAAATTATAGGGATATTTTGTGAAATTTTTAAACCATTACAAATTTTTCTCGAAATTTTTATAACACATTCGCGAGTCCACATTTTTTTTGTATCATCCTGATGCATGAAGGTGTGCGAGTTCTAGATATTCTAATACCTGATACTTACTTGATACTTGATGGGCTACAGCTCTTCGATGAACATACGCCGAATGGAGTATCCTTCTCCACTGGACTCGATCCTGCGCCAATCACTTCCAGTCGTCCTGAACATTGAGCGCCCTCAGGTCCTCTTCAACTGCAAAAAGCCATCGTGTACGCGGCCTTCCACGAAGCCTGCGGCCTCTTCCGGGCTCTCTACTAAATATTATCTTCGCTTGACGTTCTTCCGGCATACGAACAACGTGACCAGCCCACCGTAGTCTGCCGTGTTGTATAAGCTTAACAATATCCAGCCCTTTATACACCTGGTACAATTCGTGATTCATGCGACGCCGCCAGATACCGTTCTCCTGTTTAGCGCCGATTATTGTCCGCAGCACCTTACGCTCAAACACTCCGAAACCTCTCCGATCAGTGTCCTATAACGTCCATGTCTCATGGCCGTATAAAGCCACCGGAAGAATCAGAGTAGTATACAGCGCGAGTTTTGTTTTCGTTTGCAGACTACGGGACTTTAGCTGGTTACGAAGTCCATAATAAGCCCTATTTGCAGCTGCAATACGCCTTTTCACCTCGCGGGTAACATCATTATCGCACGTCAATAATGTTCCAAGATACACAAATTCTTCTACCACTTCAAATTTTTCACCATCCAGCACCATTTCACTACCACCACCACTAATGAACCCACGTTGATCGCCAGCGACCATGTACTTTTTTTTGCTGGTATTGATCGTGAGTCCAATCCTCGCTGTCTCCCTCTTAAAAGGCGCAAAAGCCACTTCCACGGCACGGCGATCAATTCCGATAATATCAATATCGTCCGTATATCCCAGGAGCATATGCGATTTTGTGATAATGGTACCGCTTCTTTGCACACCAGCTCTCCTAATCGCTCCCTTGAGCGCTATATTGAACAGCATTTCGCATTTTGCAAACCGCATTTTATTTTAAATATCCATCACCATGCTATTTTATTTAAACATTTATGCCTAAAAGTTGTCCCCTAAAATCGCTAACATTTTGACAAACAATACCATGTTCGTCATTTTTTGCATTTGTACATGTAAGGTAACGTGAATATTTTTAATGTGGAAGGAGCCGAAACAGATGACATTCTGATTCAATTGCTTAATACTACTTGGTAAAATGCGTTTTTTCATAGGTGGGTCGCGAGACATAAAGAATTTTGCCAGGTGGGTCGCATACCCAAAGGTTTGGGAAGCTCTGCTCTAAGGTAACAAATGACGTCGATATTTCATCCGCAACCCTTACACTTGATTTCAATCCGTCCAACGTTATACGAATCAGCCGTATCAGTTTCGCCGGAAAACCATGTTCAAGCATAATTTGCCATAATTCATTCCGTTTCACTGAATCGTACGCCGCCTTGAAATCAATAAACAGATGATGTGTCTGCAAGTTGTACTCCCGGAATTTATCAAGGATTTGTCTCAATGTAAACATTTGATCCGTCGTTGATCGGCCCTCACGAAAACCTGCTTGGTATTCGCCGACGAAGGACTCTTCAAGCGGTCTCAATCTGTTGAACAGAATACGGGACATAATTTTGTACGCCGAATTAAGGAGGGTTATTCCTCGGTAATTGGCGCACTCCAGTCTGTGCCCTTTCTTAAAGAGAGGGCAAATGAGACCGTCCAACCAGCTAGCAGGCATTTCCTCGTCTTCCCATATTTTCGACATAATATGGTGCAGAACTTCATAAAGCTGCTCACTGCCATGTTTGAGAAGTTCAGCCGGAGCTGGTCCTTCCTCGCAGGCTTATTATTTTTCAGCTCTTCAATAGCTTTTCTAACCTCATCTAGTGTAGGTGACTCCACAGCTTGTCCATCGTCGCTAATATTTATTCTGTTCACCGATGCACCGTCAATTCCTCCTTTCAACAAAGTCTCGAAGTGTTGCTTCCACCTGGCAGCCACTTCAGTTTTATCTGTCAGCAAATTCCCTTGTTGGTCGTTGCACATGACGGGAGATGGCGCTGTCTTTCTCCGCACGCCATTGACAGACTCATAGAACCTCCGCATATCGTTCTGCTCCATTTTTTCCTGCGCCTCACTAATAACTTGTTCTTCGTACTCTTTTTTCTTTCTGCGGTGGGTTCGTTTTTCGGCTGCTCTTGCTTCATTGTACCGATCTCTATTCGATCGGGTACCTGACACCAACATCCGGCTTCTGGCAACGTTCTTCTCGTCTGTCACTCTCTGACACTCCACATCGAACCAACCCGTCCTGGGTCGCCTCTGTGCAGTGCCTACCACTTCTCTTGCTGTTGTGCTCACCGCTCCATGGATCGACTCCCATAGATCGTTGATGTTGTCGCTAACGTTTATTGTACTTATCCGTTCGTCGAGCTTCTGGCGGTACTCAGCCGATACTGTTTCCGCCGACAATCGCTGGATATTGTAACGCATCGTTCGCTGTGATCTTTCGTTTGATACAGTTGACAACCGTAATAGAATTTTACTGACAACGTGATTAGTGTCAATGTAGTGATGGTAGTGATCAGAGTCAATGTTCGGACCTCTGAATGTCCGCACATCGATAACATCCGAGAAATGGCGTCCATCCACCAGAACATGGTCTATCTGGTTGCAAGTATCACCATTTGGGTGTCTCCAGGTGTGCTTTCGGATGTTCTTTCGTGCAAAGTAGGTGCTACTGATGGCCATCCCTCTGGCAGATGCGAAATTTACTAGCCGTAGGCCGTTGTCATTGGTAGCGGAGTGAAGGCTCTCCCTACCGATTATGGGACGGAAAAATTCCTCTCTACCGACCTGAGCGTTAGCGTCTCCAATTTTCACGTCGTGCCTTGGGCACTCTCCATAGGCTTTATCAATACATTCATGGAACGTGTCCTTCACGTCGTCGGATCTATCGTTTGTCGGTGCGTAAACGTTGATTAGGCTGTAATTGAAGAATTTGCCCCGTATCCTCAACACACAGATTCGTTCGCTAATGGGTTTCCACTGCATCACTCGTTCCATCTGCTTGCCCATCACTACGAAACCAACTCCAGGGACTTGTGGGGACCAGAGCTCTGTTGGGCGCTCCTTCCTTGATGTCAACCCACTATTTTGCAGCCCATACTGGTACACATCATCAAAATGTCCGAATTTATGAAAATTTATAATTTCCATGCTGGGTTTAGTTTGATTTTGAATCAGTTTAAATTGTCCATCTTTAAAATTGATCTGATTAACCATATGTTTTAGTTACATAAGGTTTTTTTTTAATTGTACTTGAAAAAAAAACACGTGGTCATAGGGGGGAGGTAGGGTCAGCCAAATGACCACGATAAACCACACGGGGGAGGGGGGGGGTTGGTTAAAAATCTTCAAAAATATGACCACGTGGTTTCCGGATGGCCCCAAATTCACCTTCGCACTATTACCCCAAAGCACTGGGTGTTGTTTCAGGGTTAAGCCGGCTACGTTTTCATAGAGCTTGCTGACGTTGGATCATCTTTCTCTTGTACGCGCACGGAATGGATAGGATTTGTTTTCATCGGTCGGCTTTGACGTTGATAAATAGGTGCTGTGTGGGCACGTTGTATTCGCGGCATTTCTGCAATACCTGACGTACGCCGAACACCTGATCGGTGGTAGAGCATTCACCCATAAAACCCGCCTGGTACTGCCCCATGAACTCTCTTGCAGTTGGTGTTAGTCGGCGGCATAAAATTTGGCAGAGTACCTTGTAGGCGACGTTCAGCAATGTGATTGCGCGGTAGTTGCCACAATCCAGCTTTTCGCCCTTTTTGTAGATGGGACACACGACACCTTCCATCCACTCCTGCGGTAAAACTTCCTCCTCCCAAATCTTGGTAAAGACCCAGTGAAGCGCTCTAGCCAGTGCCTCACCACCGTGTTTAAATAGCTCTCCTGGTAGTTTGTCAATGCCAGGGGCTTTGTGGTTTTTCAGTTGGTCAATCTCCTACTGGATTTTCGGAGATCCGGAGCCGGTAGAATTATGTCCTGCACGCGTTCTCCCAGGTCCATCACCATACCGTCATCTTCGTCTGCCACATCGCCATTCAGGTGTTCTTCGTAGTGCTGCCGCCAACTTTGGATCACCTCACGCTCGTTCGTAAGAAGGTTCCCGTTTATGTCCTTACACATATCAGGCTGTGTTCAGCTGTGGCAATTCTTCAACTAGTGGTAGTAGTGTAGGCGACAACCCCTTCGCAAAAGGTGGGTTGTTCAGGTCTCCGCCTAGGAGGCCAGAGGCAATAGTCGGCAGCTCAGTGCGCAGCGCCAGCGTGGATCACTTAACCTTCCTCTCGGCTAAAACACGCCGGTAGAGGGTATTGACGGCCAATGGCTTGTGGAGGCGATGAACCGCAAACGCGATGGGCTTTCGGCCTTCGAGGTGGCGACGGAACAGCTGGACGCCATCATCGACTTTGCGTCATCTAAGCATAATATCAGTAAGGACCTCAAGAGGAGCTTGCTGAAAGTTCGAAAGTCGATGTTGGACGCCAAGCTAGAAACGGCGGTCGGGACGGCCAACAGCAAAGCTGCGAACAGCAAGCACCCCATAGGGGGTTCGAAGTGCCCGGCGTTTAAGCGTGCTACGCAGCTAAACCTGAACCACTGTGATGGAGCCCAGCAACTGCTGCGTCAGACAGTTCCTTACCGGGTACCCGCCAGGAACGGTAATTGGGTCACCGATGGGTCTAAAATGGCGGAAATATGAACAATGGGGAAATACCCAGTCCAAGAGTTAGTGTCTTTGACACACGAGGGCTTCGTCATTGCCAAAATCAACGGGGTCTTCTTCTGCAGCTGCAATGCGCCTCCTCTATGGTATATCGAGCAGTTCGGTCGAATGCTAGATTGTTGGACTTGATGGGGCGTAGGCCGGTGGTGATAGCGGGAGACTTCAACGCTTGGGCCGTGGAATGGGGAAGCCTATCCACGAATCAACGGGGCAGATCCTGCTGGAATCACTGGCCATGTTGGATGTGGACTTGGCTAATGTCGGTACCAAAAGTACCTACAGCTGGAACGGTGCCGAGTCGATTATCGACGTTACGTTCTGGAGCCCTGGCCAAACGAGTAGTTCGAACTGGAGGGTAGATGATGGCTACACTCACAGCGACCACCTGGCGGTTTGCTACAGTATCGACTATACGACCAGCATTCAGCGGACGGAAGAAGGGGCGAGGCCTAGTCCCCGTATGTGGAAGACATCATACTTCGACCACGAGGTGTTTAAGGAAGCGCTCCGCCGCGAGCACAATACTCTCGGTCTGAGCGGCGAGCAGCTGGTAACAGTACTCTCGCGTGCGTGCGATGCCACCATGCCTAGGAAAGTCCACCCTAGGAATGGGAGACCACCGGCTTACTGGTGGACTCAAGCAATTGCGAACCTGCGCCGCGCCTGCCTACGGGCAAGGAGGCGGATGCAGCGAGCACGCACAGAAGCGTGTTGAACGACGGGTGGCGTTCGTGGCTGCTAGAGCCGCTCTTAAGACTGAGATAAGATCAAGCAAAAAAGCCTGCTTCGAGGGCCTGTGTCAAAGTGCCAACGCAAATCCATGGGGTGACGCCTATAGGGTCGTAATGGCCAAGACACGTGGGGCGATGGCCCCCACAGAGCGGTCTCCAGAGATGCTGGAGAGGATCATCGCGGGGCTCTTCCCACGTCATGACCCAAGTCCCTGGCCTCACTTTTTGGAGCTGCCAGGGGCCCGGGCGGCCGACGAGGGAAGAGTAACGGTGGCGGAACTTGCGGGGCTCGCACAGTCCCTTAGGTAAGGCGCCAGGACCGGATGGTATTCCGAACCTGGTCATCAAAGCGGCCATTGCCGCGGCTCCCGAGACGTTTAGATCTGTCATGCAGAGATGTCTGGACGAGGGAGTCTTCCCTGAAGCATGGAAAAGGCAGAGCTTGGTCCTACTGCCAAAAGCGGGAAAACCACCGGGGGATTTGTCGGCATATAGACCAATATGCCTACTTGATACGGCGGGGAAGGTGCTCGAGAAGATCATCCTCAACAGGTTGTTGATACGCACGGAGGGTGCGGATGGTCTATCGAGTAACCAGTTTGGCTTCCGAAAGGATAAGTCGACCGTAGACGCTATCTTGACGGTTACCAAATCCGCGGAGATAGCTATCCAGCGTAAGAGGAGGGGAGTTCGCTATTGTGCAGTAGTGACTCTCGACGTGAGGAATGCTTTCAATAGTGCCAGTTGGGACAGTGGATGAGTTCCAGGAAGTTAGAACTGGCTCACCACAAGACTGAGGTGGTTGTTGTAAACAACCGAAAGTCGGAGCAACAAGCGGTGATAAGGGCAGGCAACTGCACGGTCACCTCTGAACGCTCCATCAAACTCTTGGGGGTAATGATCGACGATAAGCTCACCTTTGGTAGCCACGTCAATTACGCGTGCAAGCGTGACTCCACAGCTATAGTGGCATTGTCCCTGATGATGTCCAATAGCTCTGAGGTTTATGCCAGCAAGCGCAAGCTTCTGGCTAGCGTTGCTCTGTCCATACTGAGGTATGGGGGACCAGCTGGGGGCACGGCCCTGCGTATTAACTGCTACAGAACTAAGTTAGAAAGTACGTATAGGCTCATGTGCCTAAGAGTTGCGAGCGCGTACCGTACCTTGTCGCACGATGCACTTTGCGTCATCACCGGTTTGACATCGTTATCGGTGAAGACATAGAGTGCTTCGAAATGCGCGGCATGAGAGGCATCCGTAGGACTGTCAGGTTGGCCTCAATGGTCAAATGGCAGCGTGCGTGGGACAGTTCCACTAAGGGTAGATGGACACATAGGTTGATACCGGAGATAGGTACGTGGGTCACGAGGCGCCATGGGGAAATCACTTTCCACCTAACCCAGGTCCTTACAGGCCATGGTTGCTTCAGACAGTACCTACACCGGTTCGGACACTACCCCGGACAACCTAGTCCGGAGGATGTGTAAAGATGAAGTTGGCTGGAACGCCGTTTTATCGGCTATCGTCCAAATCGTCTCGGAGCTACACAGAAGGTGGCGCGTGGACTCGATGAATGGCTAGTTCAGGCGCAAATAAGAGGTGGTCCAAGGGTTCGGAGTCGGCTTCATGGGTCATACCGGGGCCCTGTGGTCGAACTCGATCCTTTTATCGAACAAGTGGCCGCGTGAAGAATAACATGGTATCGTCGCTTTCGCGGCGTCGGTCAACCGGGCGGGTTCCGAGCCCGAGGACGGAAAGGGGTCCTCGTCAAGGCTGGGGCAGGCGTAGGCACCGCGTCAGCAAGTCCCTCTGTGTGCTGGCGAATAGGCCCTATCGCAGAAAGGTCAATTTGGGGTGCACGCGGCATCATCATTCTTGATACCAGTCCTGCAGAGGAAACAGGCACGAAGTCGACCCTGCCCACCTTCCGAGGACATAGGGCGTGGTAAGGCCACCTGGAAAGCCGGCAATGCGCTAGCACGATACCATGGTGTTCTTCTAAAATAGCGAGTCACGATGTTCGATGCTGCAAGGACACGCAGCTAACCTCGAGGGTGCGTTATGCACTGGCAACCCTTTGAAGCATTACTTTCTGGTTGTACCGAAGGGACGATGGGCTTGGCGGCAATGGAAACGGTTTAGCGGGTTGGGGATGCAGTCCTGCCTCTTTCGTTGGAGGTGGCCCCTAACCCCGCACTTCCTGGACAACCCAGGATGTATGTTGAGCAGATTCCCCCTCCATTGCTTAGGAAGAAAAAAAAACATATCAGGCTGTGGCACGTCCCGGGCAGAAGCCATGAACAGCATAACAAAACATGATATGGACTTGATTGATATAAGAGATAAAAGAACAAGCAACAATATCAAAAATTTTCACTGAAATATCATTTAAATATCAAAATGTGCTATGGATAAGAACAAGCCAATAGCACTTGATATTGATCACTTCTTACAAATAACATAACATGATTTCCTCATGATATTTTAGTGCAAAATTTTGATATTGTCGCCTGATCTTTTATCTCTTATATCAATCATGTCCATATCTCATTTTGCTGTCTTATCAAGATTTGATATTATTGAGCTATTTTCCTCTGCTCGGGGTGGCCCTTACGTGAACGGTTTAACTTCTCCTAGAACTTTCGTGTGTTATTAGCGCGGTACAGTTGCTCCGTCTCTTCACGGTCTCTATCTTCCTGCTGGCGCTTTTTACTCCGGAAAATCGAGTTTTGTCTGTTCCGCGCCTGTTTATATCGTGCCTCGTTCGCCCTCGTGCGGTGTTGCAGCAATCTCGCCCATGCTGCATTCTTCTCTGCTACTAACTGCTCACATTCGTCGTCATACCAGTCGTTTCTCTGATCCGGGGGCACCGTGCCTAGTGCAGTGGTTGCGGTACTACCAAAGGCGGATCGAATATCTCTCCAGCCATCTTCAAGAGACGCTGCGCCTAGCTGCTCTTCCGTTGGGAGTGCCACTTCCAGCTGCTGCGCGTATTCTTGGGCTAGTCTACCATCTTGTAGCCGCCCAATATTAAGCCGCGGCGTATGACTTCGACGCGTGTTGTACACCGTCGAGAGTTTTGAGCGCAGGCATACTGCAAAGAGGTAGTGGTCGGATTCAATATTTGCACTGCGGTAAGTGCGGACGTTCGTGATGTGGATGAAGAATTTACCGTCGAATAGAACGTGGTCGAATTGGTTTTCCGTTTCTTGGTTAGGTGATCTCCATGTGGCCTTGTGGATATCTTTGCGAGGAAAAAAGGTGCTTCGGACTACCATTCCGCGGGAGGCCGAGAAGTTTATGCATCGTTGGCCGTTGTCATTCTATATAGTGTGCAGACTATCCGGTCCGATGACCGGTCTATACATTTCCTTCCTTCCTACCTGTGTGTTCATGTCACCGTTGACGATTTTGACGTCCCGCAGTGGGCATCCATCGTATGTCTGCTCCAGCTGTGCGTAGAACGCTTCTTTCTCGTCGTCGGGTCTCCCTTCGTGTGGGCAGTGCACGTTGATGATGCTATAGTTGAAGAAACGGCCTTTAATCCTCAGCTTGCACATCCTTGCACTATGAAGTCGGTTCCCAGCTTGTTGGTGGTGGCACAGCTTTGGTAGAAGGTAGCCGCTCAATGCCCGCTTTTCTACACTTTCTGTCATGTCCAGCAAATCTCCTGCAGCACCACGACGTCGAAGTTGCGGGGATGTAATTCATCGTAGATCATCCTGTCGCAACCTGCGAAGCCTAGCCACCGAAACCTACCAGTTCCATGTTCCAAGCTTCCAATCGTGATCCTTTATCCGTAGCCTAGGTCTTGGCCGATTATATCGAGTTGCATTATCTCTTACATTGTTCGTAATTATTGGTTTTCCAGGCGGCTTATTGGGCCTGCGCAAACCTCCTGTCTCGTCGAAGGGCTGTCGTGTCAGGGCTGTTTAGCGTCCCACCTGACACCAGGACTTGGGCTTGTGCGCTTTGAGCGGCACACGATCGCTTTGGTGGGGCCTACTTGCGGATACATGCAGCTTTTTATAGGAATTTAACAGGGCCTACTGTCAAACCCCACCACATCCTAGGCAAGCCCCACAACTCGCAGATGGCCTGGGGAGGGATCGTCAAGCCCTTGGACATAGTCCCTGCTGCCCTGCCGAGTCGACTAGTATGAGATAAAAACATCTCATGCAAGTTTTGACTGATTCTCTATTATTCATAACGATTTCTTGATACACTCTAAATAGATTTGTGACAAACAGATGAATAATGAATATTAATTTGGCTATATAAAAGATTTTGCAACTATTGTTTAATTCTCTCTCTTCATCACGGTAACATAAAAAAAAATTGAATAAAATAGGAAAGGCATGTAGTATGTATATTGTTATTTTACATTCGTATTTTTTGGATTCGTAGATAATCTAAACTTTAGTTAAACCGTAATACTAATTGCAAAATAATCCTATGAATAATTTATATAGTTTGAAACAATCAACCTGCACATTACAACATATTTATTTTAAAGAAAGGGGGATGTGGTGACTGGTGATTCACTCGCCTGAACCCTACTTGTTCTGTGTCCATTTATATAGTAAACCTGTATGCGACACACTGACTGACCAGTGACTAGCGGTGCGATAGCGAATGTGAAATACACAGAATAGGCAATAGCTGTTTAGTCTTCTATACACTCTCGTGCTGAGTGCACGTGGTTATCACAGACGTAATTCATCGTAGATTATCCTGTCGCGACCTGCGAAGCCTAGTGACTTGCAGTTCCATGCTCCAAGCTTCCAATCGTGATCCTTTATTCGTCGCCTAGGTCGTTGCCGATTGTATCGAGTCGTATTGTCTTCTATGTCGTTCGTAATGGTTGTTTTTAAAGGCGGCTTATTGGGCCTGCGCAAACCTCCTGTCTCGTCGGAGGGCCGTCGTGTCAGGTCTGTTGAGCGTTCCGTCGTTAGTTTAGAACAAGCATGATTTCAATCATTCAGTAATTTGGGTTAGATCATTTAGTAATGTGTTGTGATCAAAATGTGTTGTATGATGGACTTCTTATGTAAAGTTTTTTCTACAAAATTGCCCAACACTTCGCTGTTCGAATTTCTCTAATAGCAGAACTAAAGCTCGAGTTGCAGTAACAGATGCTAAATAATAACAGAATTCAAATTACTTAGTTTAAGTTACTGCAATTAGTAAATTAAAAATAAAAATGAACTGTGAGGCAGAGTTGTGGACAAAATTTTGCACTAGAAGTCCACCGTACAAACCTTTTGAAATTCAGCCTCTCGAATGCGTTTTTGACAAACTAATAAATGATCAAACCCAGATTTCTAGATGAACGGAAACATCCTTCGTTTCGAAGACAAACGCTGGTCTTTGGAAGATGATTTTACCAACACTAATCAGCATTTTATTTGCAAAATGCACTTTCCATTCCCCAGCTAGAGCGGGTACATACAACTAGTGCACGTATAGTTTTAGCCGTTCGGTTAATCACAAAATAGCAACAATGTAGATACGGATGCATTCCGTTTATATGCTTGGTTAAACAATCAATTTAAATTTTCCTTCGCATGTGCATTCAATCCAGAACCATGCATCAAAATCGCATTTCCCAGGCATTCGATCAATTCGATCAATCAGCCGCAATGCAATCATATCATAGGAACTTTGTTGAACACGCCCCGGCCAACGTCGACGACCACCGTTAAGTGACGACTCATCCGTCATGGTTTGTGTACAGCGAGGAAAAATTACATCACGGTGATGCTTGAAACGGCCGCAGAAAACGGTCACTGGAAAAGCCTATTAACCTACTAACGCCCGGAGGGTAACCTTGCACCTGGTGGGAACTGTATAAAACTCTTTTGTGATTAGTTGACACGATCGTAGGCCCCCGATATGAAGGAGCGTGCTTCAAAGTACGCTTAAGGGCATGGGGCGAAAGTTATTGCGCAATGTTTTCGTTCGCCCGTTGAATGCCGAAGAGTGTTTGATGGAGCTGTTATTGCCCCAAACAATTGACTGCATTCTTGGTCGCACTGCGTGATGAAGCCCCGGATTGACCCCGCATCTCCGTGATGATTTAACTTTTATTTTTATTTTCGCAAGGTATGACGCATATCTAAGCTCATGTCCATATTACAGTCAGAGTAATAGAGGAGTATAACAACAAATAATAGGATGGCAGGTTGGGTATGATGTTTTTGACGATTATGGCAACAGGTCTGTGAATTATGGCATCAGCGCAGGTGGTTTCATTATCAAGCAAAGTATATTTTTTATATGAATTTGTGAGCGTACTAATGGTAGCGGTAGTGAATTTTTCATTAAAACTGCCGCGTCGCACATATAGCTTGACTATTAGTTGTTAAAAGAAGGTGTTAGAATAGTTTTTTGTCTTAATTGATGATTTTCGTATTCTGGCATTTCTGTTTCGTATCGTTGTAGAACTACGAGGAGCTTCCAATCGTATTTATGGCCCTCAATCCGTGTAACGCTCTAGAAGGCTGATTCGCCAGATCACGAGCAAATATCTTGTAAATATGATTTGGACTAGCTAGTAATAAGGGGTACAATAACAATACAAAACGACAATATTTTTCAAGCTTCCAAATTATAAGATCTTACAGTTACTCTTAGATGTTATTAAACTTCACCTCCAGAATAGCATAATAATCGACACTAGTCCGTTTTTTCAAAAGTGGTAATTGGTTACTTGTTCAACTCATTGGCAACCCAATAAAAACACTGAAAATGTCAGGCAAAACTAGAAAATTACATAAAAAACCGACATCCTAAGCCAAACCACACGAAAGGTCATCAAGTGGATAAAATAGCCACTTAGACACCGGCAGTTATGAAGCATCTTCACGACAGAAAAGCATCTCAACCCAAAGAGCGCTATTTACTTTCTTTGCACCCTCACATCGGGTCATAATCCGCGCTTCATGGGTTGGCATTTTGAAGACATTGTCGACCAAACAGCGTGCAAGCACTGCACTAAAATCAAATTTCCATCTAGGTAGGTATGCTCCAACCAAACCGTGCGGTCGCAGAGGAATCGTGCCCGGTAATTACGGCTGTTAATCGTGGGTCAACAACGAAACGACCACACGATGATGGCGGATGTTTTTTTTCTGCAAGCGAAATGTGTCATACTAATGCTGGAGAGCAACTGCAACCAGTCGGTCACGCAAATTCACGTGCTGATTACTGGGTCCCGAAGCAGTAATTTCTCCCATCGATGGAGATGAGATGGGAGAAAGATGTGATTGTTACATAATCCACAGGTTTCAGTATAGACAACAGCATGCAGTCTGCTGCCAAATCGTTCAATATGTAAATTAGCCTATTAGCATAGCAAAACCATTTCCAAAATTGTGCCATTTATTGCATATGAATCTGTTTTGCAATAGGATCATAAGGATATTGTAATATAAGGTGTTGTGCTTGAACATCCTTTTTGGAAACTAATTTGCTTTACTATTGTAATGTAATTGGGTACATATTTCAAAAAAATACACCACTTATGCACGTAACTTAGATTAAAACACAGAGTTTTCAATATAGGCTTTCAATTGATTTTTTGTTGTTGCATTGAGTTTGAAATATTTGCAGAATTAACAGCAAAAACATCACACCTCAAAACTCAAAACTTACTGTTTTGGATTGTCCATTGTATAAACTTGTCCGCTGTTGGTTATCTTATTGAATATTTGCTTAGAGCATAAGAATGTTTTTTGTGAAAATATGAAGCACACGGGTCGATACACCGCGGGAGGAAAGCCACATCATACTAAACTTTTACCTACTTAGGTTTTTTTTTTCAATGTGTTAAAGATGTGTTTTGCCTATCTACCAAAGCTATAGAAATTGCAATACTAATAACATAAATAAAACATGTTACTTTTAAATTAAAATTTCAAAGTTTGTGATATATTTAGTGATCTACAAACTTCAAGGAGAGTCTACAAATGTTTACTTTTAAAAATTCATCCGTGTTTTGGAGTAAATGTTCATTATTTCAGTCCTTCAATTTGGCGAACGTCATAGATTGATATGAATTGGTATTTTCCCCTAGAATAAAACTATAATTCTTTAGTACCGCCAAATGGGGTTACTTGTAAAACTTTAACGACCGTCGGCCTATCGCCATTCTTTCTGCACATAGACCGCACGCGCATCTAGCTCAATTGCACACGTCCTCTTCCAAAGTCTTTGCTGAATACAGTCGTGATTCGCTGGTTGGGATTTTAATACAGAAAACGGGATTGGGCGTCACTGCACAGTGTTGCTTTTTGCCGATTTCGTGCGATTTTAATAACATCGTTTCTGTTGATTTTTTCGCTGTAGTTTGTTTGGTGAAGACGTTAGTTATGAACAGGGTCTTTTTTTTGAGAAAATCTGTAAAATGATTAATCCACCTAAAAGTGAGATAAAAAATTAGCTTAACCATCGAAACCAGATATGAGACTAGTTTCTTCAGGAAAGTAGTAGTGGATGGTATTTCAAGCCACTTTGTCAAAGAAACCCCATACCTAAGCCTTATATAGTATGAGATATATGACGTTTTCTGTGGAAAGTCCCTAAAATAAGTTTTTGAGCAAAACTTTTTTTTTCAATGTTTCAGGCACTTTTACCACCTTCTACAAAGTTGTTTGGCTAAATACACGTTTTTGTAGAACATTGCGAAGCTCTATCTCCTAAAATTGAAAAGTTATTTGAGAAAACGTGTTTTTTAGGGGTGTTTTAGAATCGTGTAACTTGTTCCGGCGCAAAATGGCGCAACTGATTAGTACACTGAAAGTGCTGTATGTCTACTCTTATCTCGTGGTTGAACCTTGTGTTTACACGAAATTACACGTGAGTTATATATATTTCAAATGTCCCACTTTTTGCTCTACGTGTACACTAAGTTTATGTAAATACTATAGGATTTAAATAAAAATTAACCTTTGATAGGTGGCCAATAGGCCAACAGTATATCACAGTATATTGCAACACGATGAACTGAGCTGATGTCTGTATGTGTGTATATTCGTGTGTATCTGAGTGTGTATAAACATTTTGAAGACCCATTTTTTGGAATTTAGCAATGAACATTTTTCACAGAAAAATGCTTGGGTAGTATGAGTCTATTATTTATTCTCGAAGCAAGGTGGGGTGCGTTCTAGAAGAAAACATTGTTTTCCAGATTGATCGCGATACTCGAAATATTTACTTCGTTTGTCAACAGAAAAATACTTGATATATCAATAGAAAACTTATTTTCACAAAATACTGCAAGATGGTAATTGGAAAGTTTTGAAATACCAGAATACTACACACATCGGTAAAGATTCCTTTCTCATTTACTATAGTCCAACAATCCGCCACCGTTCATTATTCACAAATTTACAATAATAAATAATGAACTTAAATTCCTCATGTAACTTTCTGTGAAAAATTGTTATTATCTTATTTCCAAACAGTGTGTCTATAAGATGACTTTACATACACACTAACATACGAATATACACACATATAGGCATCAGCTCAATTCATAGTGTTGAAATATACTATGGGCCTATTGGCCACCTATCAAAGGTTAATTTTTATTGTGATCCTATAGCATTTACATAAAATTAGTGTACAAGTAGAGCAAAAATTGGGACATTCGAAATTTATATAACTCACGTGTAATTTAGTGTAAACACAAGCTTCAACCGCGAAATAAGAGTAGATATATAGAACTTTCAGTGTACTAATCAGTTGTGTGCGCCATTTTGCGCCGGAACAAGTTACACGATTCTAAAACACCCCTAAAAAACACATTTTCTCGAATAACTTTTCAATTTCAAGAGATAGAGCTTTGCAATGTTCTACAAAAACGTGTATTTTTGTTAGCCAAACAACTTTGTAGACAATGGTAAAAATGCCTGAAACATAGAGAAAAAGTTATGCTCAAAAACTGATTTCAGGGACCTTCCACAGAAAATGTCACATATCTCGTACTATATAAGTCATATGTATGGGGTCTCTTTGGCACAGTGGCTTGAAATATCATCCGCTACATCTTTCCTAAAGACACTAGGCTCATATCTGGTTTCGATGGTTAAGCTAAATTTTTATCTCACTTTTAGGTGGATTAATCATTTTACAGATTTTCTCAAAAAAAGGCCCCTTTCATATCTAACGTCTTCTCCAAACAAACTACAGCGAAAAAATCCACAGAAACGATGTTATTAAAAAAGCGCACGAAATCGGCAAAAAGCAACACTGTGACTGGACATCATTTGTGATGTTCAAGTCGAAATACACGTGTTCAAATGGCTGTCAGTTGACCCAACTAAAAACCGAATTCGTTAGTTGGGTTGAGGTTGTGGCTCAACCAGTGAATCACGACTGTAGCACTTTTTCTGATTTCTCTTCCAGCATACCCACTACATGTCCAGCCCACTGTACTCTTCCGTATTTGATAAGTCTGTCGATGGTGATGTCTGCATTTTTGTACACTTGGTACATCTCGTAATTCATGATTCACTATTTTCTACCACGCCATTAAGTATTGAACACAGTACTCAAATACTCCGTGAATTTAATAGTCTGTGCATTTGTTCACGTCCATGCTTCATGCATGGTCGTGTACGGCAATTCACGAATCAACAATGTGTACAGAGCTGGTTTTGTCTGCGTCTGTAAGCTACGAGACTTTAGCTAGCTACGCAAACCGTAGAAAGTTTTATACGCAGCCGCAACACGTCTCTTAAACTCACGGCTAGCAATTTTATGTAACGAGTGTTCCAAGATATATGAATTCGTCAGCACCCTTTAAATCAGACCAACGCCGTTTGGACTGTCTCGTTCTCTGTCAGCCATCAGATACATTGTTTTGAAAGGCACGTAGCTTTTTGCACTGTTTCACGATCTTCACTAATGATGTCTATGTCATCCTGGGAGCATGTAAGATTTGTTGATCACATATCCTCGATCTACTTTGTCTATGTGAAAAAAATCATCAGATAACCCTACCTCTTTGGCAGTTCCAAATAATGTCAAATGTCCGTTATGCCAAATGATCCATTTTTGTTGTTGTAGTTAAGCCAAATGTCCGTTATGTCAAATGATCATGATCATTACTTCTGTTGTATTTTACCTCTTATGCACACCAAGTTTATAACAGAGTAAGGTATCAAAAACAAAGTTAAGTATCATTCACATAATTTCTCCTGCTCGGGTTGTCATCAGATAAATAGTTAGAATCGATATTTGGGCCGCGGATAGCCGTCAACTACTTTTATACGCCACTACCTTTCATATGTACCTACAATTAAATATGCCGCCTGAATGGCAAGTTCTTGAACGGTCAATATTTCCACAGCCACAGCAGGATATTAAAGTCTGCGTGCGTTGAGTCGCCATCCGATTCGCGTTTATGCTGATCGTGCGTATCAAAAGTGGCATTCAGGCTGGTATCCAGCACACGCCTTATCTGATAAAATTTAAAGAATTTTTGTAGTTTAATTTTTAAACCAATGTTCCGAAATCATTGCTTAAATTATTTGTCTGGATTCACTAGAATTTTAACAATAAAATGTAGTCTTATTATAGATTTCCACCACACATCTTTTTATATAATGTACTTCTTTGTTCTAGTTTTATGAATTAATTCTGGATTTCCATTGACAATAATTTCTGCTTTAGGTTCCCTGTCTAAAACTACAACGCATGGTCCAAGATATTTTCCTTCTAGCTTTGTTCCAGTTTCATGTTTTACTAGAACCAATTCTTTTTTTCATATTTTAAACGTTGTTTACCTACATTATAATTTGTCGTTCTCTTATGTATTGGAGCTAATAATTTATTCCTGACTTCTGATTGTAATGTTTGTAATTTATATTTTAGTATTTTACTATAGTCTTCAATATTATTCAGCGGATCTATCTTTTCTGAATGTGTTAAGTTTGATGGCATTGTACACTGTTTACCAAAAACTAATTCAAAAGGGGTTCTCCCTGTTTCCATATGGCAAGTTGTATTATATGCAAATTGAAAGTAAGGTACCCATGAAGACCATTCAAATATTTTGTTGCTGGAATAAGTTCTAAGGAAATTCCCAAGTGATTTATGAGAGTTCTCTAACGCTCCTATTGTTTGGTGGTGATAAGCAACAGAATTGAGCTTATCAGTTTTTAATAATTTGCATGTATCGTGAAATATGGCGGACATAAATTCAGTGCCATTATCCGTTGCGATTGCTCGTGGAACTCCATAGTTTAAAATAACTTTCTCTACAAATGCCTTTGCTACTATGCTTGATAGCTTTTCCTTGATCGGTGTTGCTGTAAAGTATTTCGTTAACTCACATTGTGTCGTGAGGATATATTTGTTACCTTCATTATCAGGTATTAAAGGACCAACTAGATCTAAATAAATTTTCTCAAACGCTGAATTAGCTGTTGAAGTCACAACCATAGGTGTCTTCTTAACTGGTAAAATTTTATTTTTCTGACATAATTCGCATCTTTTAATAAAATCTTCTTTGTCATGATTCATGTTCTTCCAGAAATATCTTTTTCTAATTGTTTTCTGTGTTCTCTTGATTCTTGAATGACCTGCTATTGGAAGTACATGAAAATCGTTTAGAATTATTCGCTTCTCATCATCGTCGTAAATTATTTGTACGTTCCTTAGCAAGGTATGAATGTTAGGGATCCCTTTTAATAAATCATTTTCTACGACGTTTTTGTGAAAATCTTGTGCACTTCTATCATCATTAGTAATAACGAGCTCGTTTATTTGTTTTTCCTTGCATAAATCCTTCAGACTTTTCATTGTTCGCCGTAGCTGAACCAATGACTTTGCTGGCTTTAAAATGATTTTCTTACCACACACAGACATCTGGATATCAGTTGGTATGTTATTGTCAAATCTAATTTCTGGTATTCCTTCAGAGGCAAGATGATGGCCATTCTTCTTCTCTGTTGGAGAAGCACACTCGCTTTTTAACTTTTTCGTTTGCGACCTGGTTGTCACTAACGCATCTTGATTGATTTTGTTATTTATTTCCTATTATACGTGATAACGCGTCCGCTATCACATTACGATTTCCTTGTATGTAGGTAATGTCAAATTCGTATTCTTCGAGCGCTAACCTGAATTTAGTTAGACGACTTGAGGGTTCTTTCATTGAAAAAAAGTAGAGCAGCGGTATATGATCTGTGAAAATTGAGAACTTCTTCCCAGCTAAATATGATCTGAAATGTTTAACTGCCCAGACCACCGCCAATAATTCTTTCTCAATTGTGGCGTGATTCATCTCTGCCTTGTTTAAAGCTTTGCTTGCATAAGCTACCGGTTTTCCGTTTTTGTTCGATAAAACAGCTCCAATTGCATAGCCAGAAGCATCAGTATGTAGTACAAAGTTGATATTTTCACCGAAATCTGGATAGTCTAGAATCGGTGGGTTTATGAATTTCTCCTTCAATGTGTCAAAGGCTTGTTGACACTCTTTATCCCAGACAAATTTCGTGTCCTTCCGAGTAAGACTATTGAGAGGTAGGGTAAATGATATATTTTGGACATGTACATATTTTGGACAAGCCTGAGCTTCTTCGATCAATTTTAGATAATGTGTAGGAAATTTTTTATCGAAAATATGATCATTGCATACTAGCGGCTTCTGATGAGAATTCACAAATCAACTATTGTTTATCTTTAAAATTATCTAAACTGTAAAGCTTTCTACCAAAGTGCCTGCTGGACGCCAGTATGCAGGAGAACATGCATTATAGGACTCTTCGTAACATGCACCTGAAACACGTTTAAATTGGTTCAAACGGCAATCTTGAGGTTCTGCGGCCAAAGTTTGATTGTAATTGAGATACTAACATATTCCAATCGCTTAACATGAACTTGAGACGGATGAAAAAGGAGTGACCAAAATGAAGTTATGTTTTTATGCATCAGACATTTATTGGTCACCCCATGTACAGTACATGGATGAACCATTGATTGCCAACTTTTAGGCTGTTTTCAATGATATCGATAAGATTGCGAAACAATGTTAATTTCTGGTTTAATCTATGTCAGTTAAGCAAATAAATGCATTTAAATGAATGTGGATACGTGTAGGTAAGTCATACCATTGAGATCTGTAGGTGGTCATTTTTAAATTAGGAGAAAATGACTCTCTCCAAAATATATGCATTTTCCATGTCGAAATTATATATTTGATGTCCAAAAAGGAAATATTTCAGTTCGCAGTATATCACAGTTTACACCTAGTAAACGTAATTTACTCAAAAATTGGGCAATGGAGACGCAAGACTAATCATAGGTTATGTATTTGGATGAACCTAGTGGTTTTCAATTGGTTTATACTATTCAATCTCGATATATTTTCTAATGAATGTCCTGCGCTTGTCCAAGATAGATCATTTACCCTATACAATTTTTTGCAAAGTTTTCAATATGCTTACGGTAATAGTTGGCGAATGCAACGAAACGTTTCACTTCATTATTGCTCTTCGGTATGTTCCATGTTTTGATACATTCAATTTTTCCTGGATCTGGTCTGATTCCTTCAGATGAAATAAAATGACCCAGATATATTAATTCTCTTTTGAAGAAATTACACTTTTCAGGATTGAGTTTTAAATTAACTTTCTTGAGCCGTTCGAATATATCCATGAGGTTTCTGTTATGTGCCTGTATTGTACTCCTAAAAATGATCAAATCATCAAGATAAACTAAGCATTTTTCCATGTTATGTCCTGACATGGCAATCGTCATCATTCTTGAAAAAGACGATGGGCTGATTTTTAGCCCCATCGGTAATCTGGTCATTTGATATTGACCTGTTGGTGTAGTAAATGCTGTTATAGCTCTGTCCTCTGGTTTTATCTCACATTGGTAATAACCTTGAGATAAATCCAAATGTGAAAAATATTTGGCTCCTGATAGTGAATTAATGACTTCTTCAATGTTTGGTAACGGAAATTTATCATCTTGAAGTTTTTCGTTGACCTTTCTATAATCAACTACTAAACGCCATTTTTTACTATCATTTGCTGACTTCTTAGGAACTAGTAATATTGGACTATTCCATTCAGATTGGGCATGAATAATATTATTTTCAAGCATTTTACTTATTTGCGCTTGTACTTCATCCTTTTGATGGTGTGGGATTTTGTAAGGTTTCGAATAGCTTGGACTAATATTTGGCTTCACATTAATGGACGGTTTGTAAACTGTAGTTGTAGTTAAATTATCCCTTTTTAGACAAAATACATCGGAATATTTAATGCAGATTTTAGATATTGTTTTTCTCTCATTCTCTGGTAAATGATTCAAATTAAGTTCAGATAAAAGTTGTTCAGCTCTTTTCGGGTTTCTGATATGAGTATCACATTCAAATACATCATAATGCTCTAGACCTATTACAATTGGGGTAAAAGCTTTTGTGTGCACTGGATGGTTTCGTACATTCATTATTTTTATTGGTATTTCACCATTAGTTGGGGTTGCAATGGAATTAGCGATGAAAACATTGGATGACAATTCCTGATTTAATATTACCTACACAAGATCCTGTGAAATTAGTTTTAATGAATGTCACCAATTCAGTTCTAGCAGGTAATGTTAAAGTTGAATTAATGTTTCCTGAAAGTAATGGAATATTTACGACTTCGTCTTTTCGTTTGAGTTTTAAATATAATGTTTCAAAATTAATGTTAGCTTTATATTTTGTCAAGAAATCAGTTCCGATTAATCCTATTATATTGGATGGTAAGTTCCGAACTACATGTAGTTTTATGAGAAATTTACAACTATAATATTGTATGTTAGTTAAAATATATCCTAACGATTTGGTTGTACCATTTACACCACGTATGTTAATTTTTTCATCAATATTTATGCGAATTCCAGAAGGTAGGTGTTCCTGATCGATTAAACAACAAGTTGCGCCACTGTCAACAATAAGATTCAGATTTCTATCGAATAGTCTAAATGTTACTCTAGGAG
This sequence comes from Armigeres subalbatus, assembly GCF_024139115.2. Classification (NCBI taxonomy): domain Eukaryota; kingdom Metazoa; phylum Arthropoda; class Insecta; order Diptera; family Culicidae; genus Armigeres; species Armigeres subalbatus. Next base: position 276,083,132 of record NC_085140.1, read on the forward strand.
ATAAATTGATTATATTATCGCTAATATTAACGAAATAAATCAATAAGGTTTGCTACTTGCTCCTCGGGTTGAGTTGCCCGATTTTCAGGAACTGCTTGAGTCGATGCTAAATTAGCATGTCCTCTTGCTCCCCTTGGCTGTTGTCTACTATTAGAGTCATTTTCGCAAAATCTGGATCTTATAATCATTTTATTCATCAATGGCTCTACTTTAAAGCTTGGCCTTGGCCTGATTTTCAATTTAGTTTTTCATTAGCATTTCCACAGTTATCAATTCTTCTTCTTATTGGCATTACATCCCCACACTGGGACAGAGCCGCCTCGCAGCTTAGTGTTCATTAAGCACTTCCACAGTTATTAACTGCGAGGTTTCTAAGCCAGGTTACCATTTTTGCAGTTATTAATTACAAGCTTCAAATAAAGCAATGTTCCTTTCGATATCTGAGTCGGGACATCTAAGCTTCATCGTTCCCAGAAAGAAAATTGAGAATCGATTCTTTATTTTAGAAGCCAATTGCATGAACAATTATCTGGTGTGACTATGCCAAACTATGCCCCTACATCGGATCGAGAATCGAACTCGGTAACTCCGGATTGGTAATCTTACGTCTTTGCTCGTAGCACTAACTGGAGACCCAGGATACCGTTCAATTGTATAAACAGAAACTAAGTTCAAGTACGATTTATTGTTAAAATCTGTGAAAATGTGTTTTTAAAACCTTTAATTTAAAACAAATATGTTCTAACCTATCCAATAATGCTGTTCTAAGTATTGTTGGCAAAGCATGAAGATATCATTAACGCAAGGCAGACATTTAAGTTTTGATTGCAAAATATAAGAAATATCTCATCAGGCTCGGCAGATATCGGCAAGGATCTGGTTTTGAGCAATTCTAATCGGTAATAATAGTATCGCCAAGTTTTTTTTAAACTAAATAGGGTGGGTGTACCAATCGTCGCCATAGTTAAGAACAACTATTCTTAAAAATATAAATAAAATCCATATGAGTGGTGTTGATATGTCATGCGGAAGGTTTCCCTTCCTGCTCCTCAGAACAAATGTAAAAACCGCATTAAAATTTGTGATAGTACCCGAAATTGCTTAATCCATAAAAGGAACGCATGCACCAGTTGTGATTTTGGTTCCTATTATGGTAAATCCCATTGTTTTCTTATGGGATTGGCCTTAATGTGACCACTAGTGCGACAACTGGTGCAAAGGACGACAAAAATTAAGCAATATCATTTTTAACAATTATTGTTTGGAAAAAAATAGTAAGCTCTTTTTAGTGGAATGTATTCAACCGTCTAAGACGAGTTAAGTAACTCCATTTAATTCCACCAATTATTTCGATATCTTTGCAGATACGTATTTCGACCACAACTGTGTGGTCGTCTTCAGTGTCTCGTACTTGACTCGACTAAGTCGTCTAAGTCGAGTCAAGTACGAGACACTGAAGACGGCCTTACTGTTGAGGTCGAAATACGTATCTGTCAAGACACAATTAAGTGGTGGAATTCAATGGGATTGTACAAACTCATCTTATGACAAATAAAAATGTTGTATTTATGTGGTAATTTTTGTTTTTTTACTCAATTAATAACAAAAATGTTATGCTAAAACATTTAAAAAATGATAAATCATTTTAAAGAACCGATTTGTTTCCTAGATACATTGAGTACGCAAGAAATTGTATCAGAAAGTTGATCAATTTTGGCCTAGATAAAGTTCGCCGGGTCAGCTAGTAATAGGGGAACTGTTCCGATCTTCATCTCACTGTACATATATCCATCTCATCGCTAAACAAAGAAATAAGGGACCAAATTCGTCGCTTCTTTTTGTCAACATGCGTGCTCACTGTTGAAAAAAAATCACAAAAATAATAAACAAACTAAATTCCTTTCCATTGCTTTGTCTTTTATGGGATGGAAATAGGAGCTATGAGATGAAGTGGCAAACCGTTCCCCTACATAAATTTCAAACTTAAATAATCAAGTGAATCAATGTATAATGATCAATGCTTTGCGGAACCAGCAATGTCGACTGCAAAATTCGCAATAATGTTCGTGATGTACATTCTCTGCGGTATAAAAATGACAACGAAGCCTTTCAAAAGCTTTACGCCAACTTTATGATGATAACCTCAGGCAATGATTAGTCTCCGGAGGTGAACCTCCGTCGGTGATCGGATTCCAGACGGCCATATGATAAATCATCTTCACTGTAAAATGCATTTTTTTTAGCATTCCCTTTCCTAACTCACCGTCTGTCTGGGTACCATTTGTGATGGACTAAAATCGCCTGGATGAATGTTGATCTGTGCTGTCCATCAGTTCACTTCTCAAACCATTCAATGTTAAGTTCAAGATCACGTGCGGCTGCTTCCAGCCGCGAGATGATCACAAGCGAAAGGTACAAGTTCAACTGCTCTAAAGGCAATGACATGCGGATGGAGATGACTTATTTTTTATGTACAATTACTCGTTCGCTGCCACCGATTGTAGACGAATGGAAGTTAGGTTTTTTGTTGCAAATTGATGAAGTTAGTTTATGCAAGGTAAGGCTCATTATCTAGTTTAAGGGACCGTCAAGAAGTGATCATTTCAAAATATACATGTACTTACCAATACGGAGATGGCGAGTTCAATTCTCGGTCTGGTCTAAGATATTTTCGGGTGGGAAACATCCTCAGCACCCTGGGCATAATGTAGTAGTCCATTGTACTTGCCGCACAAGGTACATACTCATGCAATGGCGGGCATAGAAAAGCTTTCAATTAGTATCTAAAGTAGAACACGAAGTTGAAAAGCAGGCCAAGTTCCAGTTGGAAAGTAGAGCCATTGAAGAAAAAGAAGAAGGTTCTTACCTAAATTACCGACACAATGTCAAAAAAGTACCAATAAAATTGCCTAACTCTATCCAAATGCAGGGAAACATAATCAGCAATTTCATTACTTGTGACAATTATTTTAAAATCTTGAAATTGCAAAAGAATGAAAATCTATAGATAGGGGGCGGGATCATTTGGGCATCACCCCCTATTCCCGTCCCCAACGTTAATAACTCGACCGCGTTCCAACCAAATGGAATGATTTTTTGTACATCACTAGAAATCGACTGTAACTAACCATGTACTAAATAACAAGTAATTCGGTTTTAATGCTCCCGAGTAATGAACGTTGTGGACGGGAATGGGGGTGCTGCCCAAATGGTTCTCTACCCTACCATCTATGTTCAGAGTCCAGGACTTTTCTTAATGCGAAGGAATCGAGAATCTAACTCGTTATTTTCGGAACGGTATTCCGGATTTGTTGCAAGACAAAGAGAACTTCTAAAGTCAACTCAATGCCGTCGTAGATAGAATTCCGAAGGGTGATATCAAGATCTGTTTGGGCGACTTCAATGCGAAGATCGGATCCGACAACTCGAACCATGAGCGCATTATGGGACGCCATGGTCTCGGAGAAATGAGCGGAAACGGAGAGCTGTTCGCAGAATTTTGTGGTAATAACGACATGTTGATCGGGGGATCGCTCTTCCCTCATCGACCGGTTCACAAGGTCACGTGGGTCTCCCGTGACGGCTTTACAGAAAATCAAATCGACCACAACTGCATCAGCCGAAAATGGAAACGGAACCTTCTTGATGTACTGAATAAACATGGTCCCGATATCGCGTCTGATTATCACCTCCTCATCGGCGAAATACGCCTGCGCATTGCGCGGATTCGTCGGCAGGAGGAAAGAGTTGGACAACGATTCAACACACGCCGACTGGAAGATGCCACGATGAAACGGTCCTTCGTTGAAGAACTGGAGACGCGTGCTGCAGATATTCCTGAAGGTGGCAGCGTGGAAGACCAATGGACCGCCATCATGAATGCCTTCATCGCCACCAGCGAGAACAATCTGGGCGAACTGCGCTCCCAGAGAAAACAATGGATCATCGATGAGACCTGGAGGAAGATAGAGGAACGAAGAGAAGCCAAAGCCGCGATAGAGCGATCGAAATCCAGAGGAGCCAAAGTCATAGCCCGTCAACGATACGCGGCTCTTGAGAAGGAAGTAAAACGCTCATGTCGACGGGCAGACTCTCTGGCCGAGCGTGGGCAGACTCTCTGGCCGACGAAGGAGAGAGAGCCGCCGCAACCGGGGACATTCGCCTCCTCTACGATATCTCACGACGCTTAAGCGGGGCGAAGATGAATGCAACGATGCCTGTGAAAGACGCGAATGATCAGTTATTGACCGACCCAACTGACCAGCTGAAACGCTGGTTCGAGCACTTCGAAAAACTTTTTCAAGTGCTCGCCAGGCCATCACCACCTCGACATGATCTGCCTAGGATCCGACGTATAACAAGCGTCAATACCGAAGCTCCATCACTGGTAGAGCTTCAAACAGCCATCCAAAGCATAAAATCGAATAAAGCCCCAGGGGTCGACCGTATATCGGCCGAGATGCTCAAAGCTGACCCCATGACATCCGCTCAACTACTGCATCGTTTATTTCGTAATATCTGGGACACCGCAACTTTCCCTGTCGACTGGATACAAGGTATCTTAGTGAAGGTACCCCAAAAAGGGTGACCTGACTGTATGCGATAACTGGCGAGGCATTATGTTGCTGTGTACAGTTCTCAAAGTTCTGTGCAAAACTATCCTAGCCCTTATTCAGGAGAAGATCGATGCGACTCTCCGGTGGCAGCAAGCCGGATTCTGTGCCGGAAGATCCTGTGTGGATTATATTGTCATGTTCCGCATAATTCTGGAGCAGGTCAACGAATTCCAAGAGTCCCTTTACTTGGTATTCATTAACTACGAAAAGCTTTCGACCGTCTCTGTAAACAAGCATTGGACTGGAACCCAGCGGGACATCGCAGCAGAGGCAGACCCAGAGGATCATGGCGGTGAAGCCTCAATAAAGAAATAAAGGAAGTCGACCGAAATCTAACCTGGCAACAGGTTAAAGCGATAGCCGGGCAACACTCAGGATGGAGATCTTTCAAGTCGGCCCTTTGCACCACCGGAGGTGTACAGGATCCATAAGTAAGTAAGTAAATTCTGGATTTGCTCGCCATGCTATTGAATTATTAATTTTGCATCAGACTAAAGCCGAAGTGACTTGTGCAACAAAGAGTGATCTTCTCCGCCTTATTCGTTCAACTGATTTTTTTTAATTATTTATTTAATGTCAACTTTCTAACGCCTACAACAATCAGATAGGCGTGATAACCCTTACACCACAAGACCACTTAAAGGTCATGTTTGCGGAAAAGCCATCAGAATCCGAGTACCAACCTCCATGTCACACTCTATGCCCCCAACAACGGGCTGGGCGGACCACAACACAACGTGACCTTTAAGTGGTCTTGTTGTGTTGGGGTTATCACGCCTATCTAGAGAGTATGAGGTTGAGGGTTCGAGTTCCTCCAAGACACGTGGATTCTATTTAACAAGTTTCATAACAATTTGTCTATTTCGAAACATGTGCTGTGCATACGCACATCCAAGATATTTAACAAAAAAAAATGTATTAATGCACCATGCGTCTCCATATGCTTGTATGCTTATTCGTCGAACATGCTCAAAACTTTTTGGCATAAAAAGCAATAAATCTTCAAAAGTAATAAAATTATGAACTTGATGTCTTCGATAAACTTGTTCAGGAGAACTTTTGCAACAATTCTCGCGCAGGCTTATACCTTGCATGTTGTAAACTGCCGCTAACCGCAAGTCGAGCACATCTGTATATGGACGCCTATTTCTTGCATTCCGAAACCTACAACTGTCCAATTTGATGAATTTTCAAGCAGCCTAGAAATTTGTGTTTCGTTTGTATGGTAGTCCCCCTCTCCAGAAGGGAGAGGGGTTTCGAACCATCATAAGAACCATTCCCTGCCCCATTCCTGTAATGCTGGGTAGACACCTTTACGTGGTGCATTACGGAGTAAGATCTACCACACTGTGCTCTAGTTCTTACTATTCTTGTTGGTACTTATGAGTGATGGTCGGAGGAGTATAATTTACTTTTAGATGACCCACCTTTTGCTCCTTTTGGATGGAGTCAATGGAGTAAATTATAAAAACGAAACTCAAACTTAGGCAATCTTGGTTTCGAAGCCGACTACATGAATCTCCAAGCTCAAGAGCGCTCATTAGTTAGGAAAGAAGCGGATACGAATTTGGTGGATCTGCTAAACCCTCTGACTGATTAGAGCTCTGTGTAAAGGTGAGATTCTGAAATGCCAAACGCAATGAAATCAGATCTCTGTACAAAAACGAATTTGGAACTCATAAGAAGAAACAAAAATATGTTTGAACTTCAGTACCGATGCAAAATCAAAATTAATATTATCCCACTTTTTGTTGAAGTCGAAACTGATTGAGGGGCGGCGCGCTTTGCGAGTTGCCACCTCTCGAAGGGTATAAATAGCGGTACCTCAATCTAAAGAGGGGAGTTTTTGTTGACCAAATTTTATGAAATTTGGCCACAATATTCTTTGATATGCAAAGAATGTTTAGGCCAAATTTGAGCATAATTAGTTATAGAAAACACTCTGACAATAATAAAACAAAACCTGCCAAAGCCGTCATTCCCCCTACTTCATTTATTCTCAATAGAAATGGAGCAGAAAGACATGCACTAAATAAATGACACGGGTATAAATAAATGACACGGGTTCATCCCGAACAAAAAAAAACTCCCGGCACGGAGTACAACAAATTTTCACGTTGATCAGTTCAGTAGTTTCCGAGTCTATAACTCTCAGACAATCAGAAATTCATTGTTATGTATATAGAAGAAGAAGAAGAAGATAATGCCACATTTAGCAATTCGTGTGTCATATGTTTATAAACAACTCCCATATTCAGACATCAAACATCTCATAATGCACACAAATAAATACATTATGCATGATCAGCCGATGCAATGCACTTGCTTCATTGTTATTTAGTTGCATTTGGATTATTCCATTGATACACAGGTTAAGTTGCATGGTTGAATGGTTGATATCAAGACTGTAAGTGCTCGCTTTGTCATCCATTATTTGAATTATGAATTAAGCTATTGGACGACCATGTTTCTGTGATGATGATTTTTATTGTATTTCATTCTAAGTGAATCGTCTGTTTCTTTGTGCTTCTAATTTTATACGTATTTGCAACTTTTTTATTTTTTATTTTGGTTTTTGTACTCATGCTGTGTTTTGTTAAAAAAGATTTGGAAATTTCGATGCAGTAAGTATAAATATAAAAGCTCAAGCACTTTTCAATTCGATTATATAAATTACATTGATCGTTGTCAACATGAAGATTGCCGAATAATCCCTTTATGATTTATAAAGAAAATATTGATTAACAATACAATTTCATAAGAGACCAATAGTCACATATGATTATAATAAATTAGAAACACAATTGCCGATCAAATGAGCAACTCTTTTAGCATATTGTAAATTATCAATCACATCCGATTTCAGAAGAAATAGACACGAACTTTGATTTGGGCTGTTGCCTTTTAGGAACAATGTTATAAACATATTCATCCATCGACATCCGTTTCACGCTTGATGCTAGCTCAGCTGCCAAGCTATCCCAGACGGTTTGCCATTCTAGTCACGAAGTGCACTCAAGACTCGAACCTCGTTCGAAACGGAAAGTAGTTTAAAGAGCGTAGAGGCTACTCAGGGCGCACAGTGCCAAGAGAGCGATGGAAGCTTTTTATAATATTTAGTTTCGAATTTGATTTGAATGCAAATGTCTAATACTTTAGGTATCGTGTTTCAAAAAGTTCTGAGGCTACGGTAATACAGTATCAATAGTATCAACTTTGTCTGTTTATTTTGCATTATTGCGTTTCTATTCAACGATTTCGGAATGTATGTCCTATAGTAGTGAAAATCAATTTTGAACCCAATTGTCCAGTATATGATTATCAGGAAAAACCAGAACATTGTGTATTATAAATGAATGTCAATTTAGCACAAATGACGAATCAATGTAGACTTCCAGTTCATGCATCCCTAAATGGTCAAAATAGGATAATAATTGACAAAGTTGTAACATTTCTAATTTTATCAAAATTTTGTTTTATCCATCCGATTTATCGATTTTGTTCGGCAATTACAAACGGTCTGTCACTGCGCAATACGGCGACGGCTGTCTTCAGTACACATCAGGTATCCTGCTATAGCTATGTTCGCACCGAGATTCGAGATGACATCACGAGGCACGCTATGTTTAAAGGCAACTATTATGCAAAGTGAATGCACCTCGGATGTTAAGCCGTTAGGTCATAGTTTTTGACCTCTAGTTTAAGGATCTGTGTCGATTAAAATATTTCATCGGTGAAATTTTGACTTTTTTACTATTTATAGTAATATTTTTAACCTAAAAACCTTTTCTAATTTTTTTAAAATTTTTTGAAACAAGTTATAGAAAATCCAATTACTTCTTTTTTTTCCTGATGCTTTAGGAATCATTTTCATATAAAAACATTTTTCATATGATGAAAATACTAGAAGTTATATTAAAATTACTGCCAGCCTCAAATGTTCTTACGGTTTATTATGAATAGATCTGGAGCCTTCCTTAGCCGTGCGGTAAGATGCACTGCTACACTGCAAGACCATGCTAAAAGTGCAGGGTTCGATTCCCGGTCTTGCCTAGGAACTATTCTTGCCTTCCCTGGTCATAAAGTATCATCGTAGCTTCATGACATACGAATGTGAAAATGGTAACTTGGACTAGATACCTTGCAGTTAATAACTATTGAAGTACTAAATGAACACTAAGCTCCGAGGCGGCAGAGTAGTTGATGTAATGCCAATAAGAAGTATTTTTAAATTTAAGAACATAATATCACTTTTTAACATTTCAAATCAACAAACAATTAAAACTATGAACTAGTTCAAAGTAGTATTTATGTTCTTTATTTCAAACTTGATTGAACCTCAATCTACGTCTGCATTATGTGTCCACTGTTATATGCTACCGCCGTGGATAACAGTTTACTTGCATACTGTTCGCGGTTATCAGCATTTTGTAGTTTTGCTAAATAGTATGTATAGAAATTTCTGTGGATGGCTTCCGTGGTTTGTTCCGTATACTTTGTGAGGCTTCGTTGTAATGCGCTCAATTCAAGAACATGGAATTTCAAAATAAGAAATTGTTCGATGATTGGTAGCCCGGCTGCTGTTGATCTGTCACAAAAGCTCGTATGGCATCTGAATAGAAGTCCAACAATGTTACACTTAAACAGCAATCAATTACCTGTGGTAGGCTCTCCAATACCTTGTAATAACCATTGCATTATTTTCCTTTCAAAACACCCGTTTAACTAGAAGACTTCGGCAGTAACGCCCAGTGAAATCAAGTTGAGCGTGATGTGTTGCGTTGACCTCTGATGTCCAGACTTTAGATTTGTCTGGATGTTTTTTTTTTGCTACAGGCCCGAAAATTTGGTAGAGCAATCCCACCAGCAAATTTAGCGCTGGAGGAGGGGTTTTGTCTAAAATTATATCATAGTCTCCTCCTTCCAGAAGATGATTATGAATATGAACACAATTGAAATATAATCGAGCTTCTTCCTTGACCTGTCCAGCGTTAAATTCTGTTTCTATGGTAACAAGTGGTGCAGGGTTGCTGTTTTTTTTTTCAATAGACTCGTGCGAGTTATGCAGTTACACAAGAATTCGCTATCGAAAAATGAAAGACATGTTCGGTGTCAACAGTATTTTTAGTATAACTTCTGCTACTTTCTTCATATGAAAATTATTTTTATATGAGAATTTTCCTTGAAGCGTAAGGAAAAAAATGTGGTGCCTGGATTTCATATAACTTGCTTCAAAAAAATTAAAAAAAAATCAGATTAAATTTTTAGGTTCAAAATATCCCTTAAATGGTAAAAAAGTCAAATTTTCACCGATGGAATATTTCAATCAACACAGATCCTTAAACTAGAGGTCAAAAACTATGACCTAACGGCTTAACATCCGAGGTGCATTCACTTTGCATAATAGTTGCCTTTAAACATAGCGTGCGAGGATGATATATGCTGAAATCCGTGTAGCTCCGCATGCATCTGTGGTGTGTATGGACTAACGTTGATTGGATTGGAGCGTGCACCTTCTTCCATCTGTCGTTTGCTTCTGTTGTGGCTGCTACTTGCTGGGTCACATTTCAAGAAGAGCCAGGTGCAATTAATTTAATAAATATGAAGCAATCTGAGCCAGTCAGTTAGGAGGACAGCGTGCCTCCGTGATTAAGCTCACCACATTCTCCACGGTGTTCATCTGCAGAAAGCTTCGCCGCGCATTTGCAGCATAATTATAGGAGCATATCGTACCGTTCATTCGACATTGCAACAGTACTTAGCTCGGCAGCATTCAGTGCACGCATTTGTGATTGTTCATATGCTGCTAAATCATTGAAATGTAATCATTCTCAATATCCAGCACTGGCTATATCCCTTCACTCGATTAAATACAAGTTTTTTTTAGCAGAATACACAACTCGCGTCATGTAAATAAATGTAGAAGATGGCATATGGATATCCAAGCGCTGCGCTGAGTGGAACTCCTAAAGCATCTCGCTACTAACTTGCATAAGCAAATTAAGATTGAACGATGGTTAAATCAAAATCCACTCATCTGCTAATCGTAGTCAGGTGTATGGAAGAACTCGACAGCAAAACGAGGAAATTAGATTGTCCATCCATTCCATATGCATATATCCGAAGCTGACCTTTTATGCGGAGAGTGACTTCCAGTTGACCTCTTTAAGAGATTAGTATTCACGGCGCCATACAATTCTGTTTGATGTACGTGTGAGAACGATTATGGTTGATGTTTTTCGATTTAGTGACTGTTTGCCGGTTCACTATTCAATTATTCTCATGGAGATTGGACACACGCTTATTTTGTACAATTGAGTCAAATAAAATATGGCCCAATTAGAACCCAGAACAAATCTGCTTATTTAGGAAGTATATTGCACTTTGATCTTGTACTTCCAATGAGTTTACTCACGTATAACCTCTGTTTAAGACTAACGAGAAATACATAATCCGTCATAATGTTTTTTTTACTGTTAATTAAAGGCTTATCTAGAGTTACTGAGCTACTGCTTGAGTAAGATATTTGTCGTAATTTATCCGTACAAAACTATGAGAGCTTTTATTTCAAAAATTGAATTTTAAGAGGAAGGTGAAAGGAGAATATGAAATTTTCTTAACTAAAATTCTAAAGCCAAGCCCTATGTATAGGCCTGCTTTTAAACTTAGTTTTCTATTTGCATTCTCAAAGTTATTAATTTAAAACTTTTCTATGCTTGCAAATTGCATAACCATGTACCTTGTGTAGCTTAAAAAATGTTAGGGAAGCTTACATATTTGTAAGTTTTTAGTAATTTATCGATTATTGGTTCGATTTTGATAATTAAACATAGGCGAACTGTTTGGCACTTCATTCCATAGCTCCTATTTCCATCCCATCAAAAACAAAGCAATGAAAAGGAATATGGTTTGTTTCTTATTTTTGTAATTTTTTCAGCAGTGAGCACGCGTGTTAGCAAAAATAAGCCACGAGATTGGTGCTGTATTTCTTTGTTTTGCGGTGAGATGAATATATGTTCAGTGAGATGGAAAACGGAACAGTTCCCCTACATATCTCAAACTATAAAGTTACATTTCTGTAATATCTGCCTTAGTTGATTGATACAAACATGCGATTAAAGACAAAATAATTACCAATCTTAAAATTCGTCGACAATCCAAAATTGATTGATTGATTATAGTGGATTGTAAACAAAACCAACATCCAAAATGCATGTAGATTTCTGAAGTACTGAGTTGTAACTAGCAATACGAATCAATCTAACTGGCCAATTCAAGCAAAATGACTTACATTCGACTTATTCTAAAAAATCTTAGAAAAAAAACCAAAAGTAGCTTCATCAAGCTCTTTTTAATAATATTATATTTAATAATAAATTTTAATAATATTTTCAAGTACCCAAACATGAGAACCGCTCAGCTGTCTGTGCACCGAATTCGACTTAATTTATGCGTCCACCAAGAAAAGTGAAAATGTTACATCAATGATCTTTACCCAGAAGACCATTACTGTAACCCATTGTTGACGGGCTGCCCTACTCTCTGCTGTCGAGCTTCCAGCTCAGCTGTCTACCATTATGCTTGGCATCGTGTCCCACTTGGGTAGATTCTTTCTGTAAATTTGCCGTTGCTTAAATATATGGCATAATTGGCGCCTCCGTGACATAATGCTGTTTGCTCGCTGGAGACGATGCAATTTTCGAGTACATATATACACGACTTCCTAATTTATATTTCAGAAACCGTGCAAAATAAGAAGCCTTTGTTTCGTGTTAACGAATGAATTAATCAGTTGAGGTAGTTCAATCAAAGTTAATTGCCTATTTCCGGGGATTAAACCACCCGACTTGGACGTTAATTTACAATGTTATGGAAACTCATATGTGAATATGTACGTTATGTGGAAGATATTGATTTGAAAATGTATTGGAGGTAACCACTTTCCCTTCGATGGGACTCGAACCCATGACCCTACAGTACGCTAGACTGGTGCTTTAACCAACTAAGCTACGAAGGACCTCCGTCGGCCTTCGCAACCTAGCGGCTACTGAACGAGCTCGAGATTCCCAAATTGGACGCATAGTCAAATCACTCGCAATCCATTTCTCAAGCCAATACTTCCACATGTGTATTGTACACGTCCACATTAGAGGAGCGTGAGTATTTAGAATGTCTGGCGGCTATACACATTCTTCATCAGCAACGGTACTGATCAAGTGAGGTTGTGTAAGCATTTGCCAGTCGGTCGTCAAGCTCAGACCCGACCGCATTGCGTAGGCAAGAGCACGCAACTCAGGTTCAGTTCAATCAAAGTTAATTGCCTATTTCCGGGGTTTGTAGGTATTTGTAGGGTCATGGGTTCGAGTCCCATCGAAGGGAAAGTGGTTACCTCCAATACATTTTTCAAATCAATATCTTCCACATAACGTACATATTCACATATGAGTTTCCATAACATTGTAAATTAACGTCCAAGTCGGGTGGTTTAATCCCCGGAAATAGGCAATTAACTTTGATTGAACTGAACCTGAGTTGCGTGCTCTTGCCTACGCAATGCGGTCGGGTCTGAGCTTGACGACCGACTGGCAAATGCTTACACAACCTCACTTGATCAGTACCGTTGCTGATGAAGAATGTGTATAGCCGCCAGACATTCTAAATACTCACGCTCCTCTAATGTGGACGTGTACAATACACATGTGGAAGTATTGGCTTGAGAAATGGATTGCGAGTGATTTGACTATGCGTCCAATTTGGGAATCTCGAGCTCGTTCAGTAGCCGCTAGGTTGCGAAGGCCGACGGAGGTCCTTCGTAGCTTAGTTGGTTAAAGCACCAGTCTAGCGTACTGTTGGGTCATGGGTTCGAGTCCCATCGAAGGGAAAGTGGTTACCTCCAATACATTTTTCAAATCAATATCTTCCACATAACGTACATATTCACATATGAGTTTCCATAACATTGTAAATTAACAGTTGAGGTAGTTAAATTTTATCTTGTGCTTCAACACAGTTGAACGACGGTACTCAATCATAGTGTAGATCCAGCTGAGAGATCTAGACGATAAAAAACATCGAAACATTAAGAAGCAGCTAATTTCCCCATAATTTATCTCATTCTGAGTTTGCTTTATTTTTATTTCTCTCCATTCTTTTATTTCTTCTGTATTTCTACTTGATCTGTTAGATATTTTTAGCATAAAATAAGTATAAATCCCTCAGTTATGCGAAAAACAAATGCATTAGGTACCCCACCTTTTTGAATAAAAATTTTAACAATTTCTGAAGCTAGTCATTCCAATTAATTTCTTTTAATTATGTCTTTCCCCTCAAAGTCCAAACTGTACTATAACATTTACTCATGTTTTTAAGGAGTGGAGAAAAGTTCCGGAACATAAAAAATCTATTGAGTGCTTGCTTCTGAAGTTATTTGTTTTGCGATCTGAAATCAACTGCCCACCTGAGTAAAAGAGCAATATGTCGATCACTCTCCGTTCTGCTAGCATGTCGCTGGTGGGGGGCCTACCACCTCTTCCAAGGGTTCCTGGGGGCCTCGGTGGTGGAAGTAGAGGACCATCGAACTTGAGCAATGGCAAATATACACTATACAGGAGCTCATCTACCTAGTTACATGGGCATCCAAGGCACGACAGGTCTAAATTCTGTTGGACCCTTTCTTGCTGTAACTTTTAATCGAAAAATTCGATAACGGATCGATCGAAGGCGCACACAAAGACGCAGAAATCCAAAAATTGAATGCCACAATGGAGAGCTCCAGCTGGACTACAAGACCAAAGATCAGAAAATCACTGATATGGAACGCTTATTCCAAAATCGCATTGTGAAAGGCTCGACGTAGTACGCGAGCATGGTACAAGTTACAGAAGGAACTGCAGACAATAAACCGTACAGTTCATAGTTGCGATCTAAGAAAGACCTTCTGGCAATTACTTCATCTATTAGCATAAATGAGTCTGAACAAATGTAGCAATCAGACCTTGATGTATCGTACTCTATAGCCGATGGTCCGACTGGCAACCAAACTATCCTAGACCCGGAAATAACCGACTGGATCGAAACCATTTACCCATTTAAAAAAATAGATACTCAAAGAAGGAGAAGACGAAAAAGTATAACCCAACAATCGATGGCAGTATTACTGATAAAAGCATCCCGAGGTGCACAATTTAGATCGATTTTGTTGCAGCAACACAAATATTATATTTGGTCGCCATTTTGTAAAGAAAATTATTTTGAGCTTCAGGCGCTAACTTATGACAAGTTGATTTGTGCAGCTTGGCATGGACTCCACCATCTCCCAACACTCCGCCAATAAAAAAACTCGACCAAGCTGTACGGCCGATAACATTCATGTGGGTGCCCGGTCACTGTGGACTTCCAGGCAACGAACTGGTTGAAAGCTTGGCGTGTATGGAGAGCCTACGCCGACTTTTGATTACTAAGGTTCCAGGTCTCCCCTCAGGGACATTGTCGCCTCGCTGTTTAGTGTTGAGTGAGGCTTACACGATGATACTTTTATGCCCAGAAAGTCGCGAACATTTTCAACCAAAACCCAAACGGGGAATCGAACCCAGCTACCTTTAGCACGGTCTTACTTTGTAGCAGCGCATCTTTATCGCAAGGCTAAGTAAGACCCCAAGGTTCCAAGTGATGATATCAAATCCTGGGAAGCTTGGACAGACAGCTGGTACCGGGACAGATCTCTGTTTCATAGGAAAATGGAATCGAATGTCCTTGCATGGGAAGATTTGAGGAACTGGAAGAAGCAGAAGATATCTCCCCGGCTTCGAACAGGGCAAACCTGTCCTTCTCACAACATGGGAGGCAATGGAAGTTTCAACAAAGTATGTGAGACATGCAATACCAGAAATGACGTTGAATATATGCTGAACAACTGCCATAGACAGAAATTTCCCCGTAAGCAGAATGCGATAGAGTCAATTTCCATCGCACTGAAGAACGATGCCTTACGAGAAAGGACTTTACTGAATTTTGTGATGACCGCGGGATTATTCTACAACATCTAATTAAACTGGCAACCAAAATACACTTCAAATTCAAAAATCTATATCGGACCGAGATACCCTTAAGGTTCTTCTAGTTTATTTTCCCTATGATCAAGAAAAAATGCACCGGCTGTGTAAAATGCGTCAACACATTTTCTCAGCTAATAACAAAAAATTATCGCAAAATCAGAAGCAGCTGAAGCCAATTATTAGCCACCAGAATGGTCATCTGGCCATTAGGCCGAACGGTCATTAGGAATGAATGAGCAGAATGAAGAAAAGCGTGGAAAATGAGAAGTTCTTCCTTCACCTTATCCTTTTTTCCTTCACCCTTTTTGCTTCTTTTTTTCTTCTTTTTTTTTCTCTTCCCTTTTTCTTTTTCGCTCTTCCTTCTTCCTTCTTCTTTTTTCCTCAACTCTTCTTCCTTCTTCTTTCATCCTTCACCTTTCTTCCTTTCTCCTTCTCCTTCTTCCCTTCCTACTCCTTCCTTTTTCTTTTTTCTTTCTTCCTGCTTCCCACTTCATCCTTCTTTCCTCTTTCCTCTTTCTTCCTCCTTCTTTTTCTTCCTTCTTCTTCCTTTATTCTTCTTTCTTCTTCCTACTTCCTTTTTTCTTCTTTCTTCTTCTTGTTACCTTCTTACTTCTTTTTTCTTCCTTCATCCTTCATTTTTCCCCATTCTTACCGCCTGTTTATTTTTTTGCTTTTCCGTCTTTCTTCCTTCTTCATTTCTTCTTCCCCCTTTTTTTCTCTTTTCTTTTTTTTTCTTTTTTTTTCATTTTTTTTCTCGTTTTGTGGAAAACTAGGTTCCTGAACTTTGACCCACTTTGTATGACAATCCTGAAGTGCTATAAAACACTCTCACTTACGGTGTTCGGGTCATATTGACGAGGAATGAAAGATCGACTATCATGGTGTTATTTGATGTTATGGGTTTCAGTCTTCTTGTGCTCAGAAACGGGTTTTACGTTTTTATCTGACGTTTCGGTTACATATATCGTACCTTTATCAAGGAGTTTACCAAGTCCCGTTTTATTGTTACATTTGTTACATTAGTACTCGGAGAGTACAAGTGGCGCCAAAAAAGTACTGCACTATAATTCCTGTTAGCCAGATAACTTCAAATTCCGCAGCCATTACCGAGGAATAGAGGGGGCGTGTGTACATAAAGTTGTTACAAGAACGTTATATGCTAAGAACAAATGTAACAATTAAACGGCACTTAGTTAGCTCATTGTTAAAGGTACATTATATGTAACCGAAACGTTGAGTAAAAACGTAAAATCCGTTTTTGAGCATAAGAGACTGAATAAAAATATATTCAGACATAATAAAAGTAAAATGCTGAACAAAATTATGACCGGAACACATAGAAATAGAGAGATGTCAAAATAGGGTTGTAAACGAGATTTATTATTTATTTATTCAGACTAAGGCCGAAGTGGTCTGTGCGGTATATAAGAGTCTTCTCCATTCGGCTCGGTCCATGGCTACACCATCTTGTGCCCGTCGGATCGTTTTCGAGTTTTCCATTTTTACCGGGTTACTGTCCGACATTCTGGCTACGTGCCCGGCCCCCCGCAGTCGTCCGATAACATTGGTTGGCAAAATTGTTTTTTTGTTCAATAGTTAAGTGCATTGAATCAATTGTTTACAATAGTTGTATAAAATCTTAGAGAGTTTATTGATCGACTCATACCAAAATCTCCGGAATCCGTTGAAAAACGGCTGAGTTATTGGCTCGTACTTCTTGACCTCTTTTCGTGACGGTCCCAAATTTGAAACTTTGGAATGAACCCCCTCTTACCGAAAGACGTAATTCTACGTCATAAAATCTGAAAATTGCATCACGTTAGCCATCTGAAGTGACGTCTGTGCTAGAGAATGCATGCATATTGAATGCCAGGTTGAACCTGGTGAGAAAATGTTTATTCCAAGATTACCCCTGTTTAGTAGGTGCTGGGATTAAAGATGATATTCGATTGAAAATTTACTCAACTGTTAGCAATTTTCATACTTATTTGAATACGGCGTTGTTCTGTTGCTCCCAAGCAATTATAAGTTGCACTTTGAAGAAAATTCGCCTCAGCTCAAACTTCTCCCATGCAATATGATGGTTATGAAAAGAACCAATTTGCTTTCCACAATACGCCTATCCAATCAGCTTATGATTTGTACTTTGAAAAATATTTGTCTGGGCTCAACCTTCTTTCGTGTGAAATTATGATTCTGAAAAGAACCCATTTGTTTTCAGTAATGCACCTTCCCAATCACAAGCAGCGACGAAACCGAAGCAGAATCTAGAGAAAATTTCATTTCATTGCTACTGACTTCAATGTCAGCCACTCGATAAGTTACCGCTAAAACGCGATAGACACCATCCATACGAATATTTTTTGCAGCAACCCCCTCCGAAGAGAGCTTGCGCTGCTGCCGACGCCATGTGATATTAATTTGCACTTTGAAGAAGGTAAAAGAAAAAAAAGAAGAGGGCCTGGTTATGTACGAAAGCGCTGGCAACAAACGAACAAAAGGGAAGCAAGCAAGCTGATGGCAATGAAACGGCTCCCAAAGGGGCGGGGCCTCGCACTCAATACAAACGTATTCTGACCAGCCGAAGTCTGGTTTTCTCGATAGAATCGGCAGGACAATTGCATCGCAGCGCCAAACCAGACATCACCGGCGGTGGAAAGGCTGCGCAAAAGGCAACTGCGATGACGGTTGCTACGAGTGGCGGCAGCAAGGCTCAGAGAAACATTATCAAGGGCCTGTCATCGAAGGCGTCGAGCATTATAAACAGCCTCGTAAACGACATCTTCGTCTTGGAGGGTTCCAAAGTCGTCACCAAGTAAGTCAGCTCCTAGTGAATGAACGAGGACGTAGCTCCACTTAAAACGGCCCTTTTCAGGGCCACAGTCCCACTCAAAGAGGAGGGAAGTTTTCGTACCGCGCACGTCGGAAATCAAAATTTTGAAATGATTTTTTTTGCAAATTTTTGTCTTGGCTCAACCTTCTCTCGTGTAAATGATGATTTTGTTTCCAATGACGCGCCTTTCCAATAATAAACAGCAAGAATACCGAAATCATAATCTTGGGAAAATCTCATTTGACTGCTAACGCAACTCAATAATGTGAGACGTCATCATTGTTTACTTCCCGCACTTTTACTGCTACCTATTCTAACTTTCTACCGTCGCCAAGCGATTATGATTTGCACTTTGAAGAAAACATTTCGGCTCTACCTTCTCTTGCGTACAATGGTAGATTTGACAAGAATCAATTTTGATCCACATTGCGCCTTTATTAAAACCGGGGACCGTAATCGATGTCATTTTTGCAATCAACCCTTTCTTATAAAATTTTGGTCCTGAGAAGGACCGATTTTCTTTCCACAATGCGCAACAAACAGTAACTAAACGATAGTCCGAAGATTGTTGCTTTTGGCGATGGCTTCTCTATGTTTCGCTTTCTGCTGAGACTGCTGCTACCGGCGTCATCGTTGTGTCCGCTATCCGAGAAAACTTAATTGAACTGAGGATTGGAGTCGAGCCCGTAAGTTGCACGATGTTGATGTCTGTGCTTGCGATGCACATACGCGATTGGCTGGTTTACAGATTTTTCAGTGCCTAGTAAAATTCAATTTTTCAATAGTTTAGCACCTGGAATGCATTTTTTCGATAGTTGAGCAAAATCTTAAAGAGTTCGTCGATCGATTAACACCAAAATCTTTAAAATCGGTTAAAAGACGGCTGAGTTATTAACCCATACTTCCTGACCATTTTTCGTGACGGTCTCAGATTTGAATCTGCAGAATGACCCCCTATCTTCCCGAAGGACGTAATCCTACGTCAAAAAAAACCCTCATAATTATCATTACTTCATCACCAAGGTTTCGACTAATTTTGACAACCAGTCCCAGGTGCAAATCGCACAAATAGTATATTCAACCATCAAGAGTGACCTTTTCGACCGAAGGAGCTACACTCATACACTTACTTGTGCAGGTAAAGTACATCTAATCAAAATTGAAGCTATTATGTTTTTGCATCTTATAAAATAGAGCTGGCTTCTGCGCCTCTTAAAGTTTTCATTGCTAGGCAGAATTAAGTTCACATATCTTGATGGCATTCAATATTGCAATTATGCACGACTTTGGTGTGATTTACTCTTTTAGTTCACTGTTTGCTTGAAAATTCTGCGCTCATATTTTTCCGTAAGCTGCCTTCTTCTCCCTCGTTCGTCTTTGGGATAGCCATTATTGAAATTTTCTTAAAATTTTTCGACTATGGTATGTAATAGGAAGCCTTAGGATCGATTTAACTGAAAAGGAGACATGCATCATTTGCAGGATTTTATTTTTACAATCTATTTCAAAAGAATATGCTACACTCGACCCATTTCTGCAAAATTACCAAAAACAAAGCTCTATTTCATAAGCTTTTGCATTCAACTTCACTTTCCATGTTAGTTGTTAGCAACTGACTGAAATTCGAAACAAAAATTATATATATTTTTTTCAAAGTGGTACTATTTTTATTTCGTACCTTTTTTTACGATTTTTTCGGCTTAAATGAGAATGGACTGCATTAATATCAGTGTAATGCACTGAAACAGGATGTGCTTCTATTCTGCACTGAAATTATCATCATCTGTTTAAAATTTAAGAAAATATTAGTAAAAAACATGGTGGTGCTATTTTTATTTCCCTCAGTATATTACCATTACAATTCAATATTGATCAGTCATAACTGAGTTGCAATGAAAATATTGAGCAAAATCCCTTAATTTCCAAATTAAATTCAACGATTGACGATTTTTCTACCTCACCCGCAAGATTTTCGTTCAATCTGCTAAGATAAACAAACAACCATGCGTTCACCATTATACAGTGCAATTGAGTCATTTTACACCACCGCACAGCGGCGAAAATCGTTTTTTAGCGCGTTTATTAAATAATACTTTCATTATACGATACAGCCTAGTGGTGTCTTCCAGATATTTCATCAATAAGTTAATGCGCTTCTTAGGAGATATTCAGGTAAATGATTATTCCCCCCAAAAGTGTGATGAAGAAAATATTTTTTTTCACCTTACAACATACGAGGTTTGTGTTTTCACAAAAGTTGTAGCAAAACTTCTTCTGAAAAACTTTGTCGAAAATGCCAAGTTCGCAATTTCATTACTTTTTGAGATATACTATTATTTATGCCTACAAGTTTTAAACATGTTTATCATATAAGACAGGCCTGCCCAACCTTTTCAAGACACGGGCCAATTAAAATTCACACTTGCTGGCGGGCCAGAAAAATATATGTACATAGTTTTTAAAATATTTTCAAAAAAAAATTGTTTTTTTTTCTCATTTTCTAGAAAAACTTAACACGATTTAATTGCCTTCAAACAATCTTTTTTTGTTTATTTTGTTTTCGTCGTTGCATTTGGGATCGATTTGATCTATTCACACCGCTAACCGGATGTTAAAAAATGGAAATTTCGTTACTTTTCTAGCATATTGAACAGACTTGCATGCACTTTTTTCAACAAGATGAGAGAAATATACCAGATTTCAAATCATTGATATGTTTGACGATATCTGCTAGAAAAGCCAATAAGTCACTCATTTATCCAGGATCTTTCTGCTTGGGCAGTGGTTTTCTTTTATCTTGTAGAAATAAGGCTATTTTCTTTTCGAAAAGAATCAAATCTCTCGAAGATGGTGCCAAGGCTTAGTCAATGAAATTCGCAATAATACAGCAAATCTTCGCATTCGGCTTTTATTTCCGTCAACATAGTTTAAAATTGGTGGGGGATGAGTTCCCCAACGTTGATAAAGTGGATTGTCTTATACTTGAGGAATATTGATCGTTATCGCATATCGAATCTTTTGGTGAATGTGGAATGGCAGGGAAATATCGCTATTCATATGTGATTCCTTTTCCTTGCTCAGAATTGTCAACATAAACTACTTTGACCAATCTTTATTGAAAACGCGATATCCACATCAACTTTTTGTGTCTTGGGGTTACTTATGCAATCATTTCTAATTGCTTGAGCTTGAGCTTGAGCTTGATTGACTGCTCGTAGTTGCTACTCTATTATGACCAGATCAGCTGTTCTTGCACAGGGAACCAGCACACATCTTCAATGTACAAGTACTGGTGATCTAATTTGTTAGGTCATACTGGCGCCTACCACGTCAAAATGCAAGTCAATGTAGGGAAGGGGGAGGAAATGATGGTGCAATCACGCGCCCACTGCAAGCCGAATATACCTCTGCGCTTGCCACGAGTTCATGTGGAATTTGTTGGAATGTTTGGGTTAGGTTCGAGAGGCAGAGGTCCGTCTTGGTTAACGAGCTGCCAATGTGATAGATAGGAGAAAGCAACTGATGAAATTTAATTTATAATTGGATGTAGGAAACGAGCTCTATAGTTCATTTCCAATTCTAGCAGATTACTGTTAGAATACTCAAGTTGAAGGTATAGGAATAGTAATAGAAACGGTATGGAATTCCATTTCCAGTGCTAGCGATTGCTAGAACATGAGAAATATAGAGAAAGATACAAAGTAGGAGAATGGAACGAACGTACCTGGGATTGAACCCACGACCTCCTGCGTATGAAGCAGAAGCAGTAGCCATATGACTACTAAGTCCGCTCTTCACTTATGCAATCATTTCTAAATATGTAAAAACGAATTTCTTTTCAAATTCAAATGCTTCAAAACTTACATATTGAATAATAAATAACAAAAAAATTTCTGGAGCCAGGTGGAAAAGCTGGCGGGCTGATCATGAGGTTATTTTTCTTACATGCCGCGGGCCACAAAAAATGGAGCCGAGGGCCGCATCTGGCCCGCGGGCCGTACGTTGGGCAGCCCTGAATATAAGATAAGCATACAGGCATATGGAGACGCATGGTGCATTGTTTCATGAGCTTCTTTGAACTAAACTTTTTGTGCAAAAATTAAAGGTTTATAAAATTTTGCATACCAGTGAGAGCATATTTGCATGAAGTTATGATCAAAACAACCTGGCATGATGTTAAGGCCTTGCAGTCCCACAAGAATAATGGCAAAATGCCGAAGATTGATTTCTGCTTTGAACAGTATGAAATGGTTTTTGATTAAACATACCTTACATCCGCTTGTACTTTGAAATGCGTATGAGATTGTCTGCCACAATTTGCCCCTTGTCAAGTTGCAGTTATGTCAAATATGACTGAAAAATCCATACGAGACTGTTATAATTTTTTTTATTTTCCAAGTTTTTAAGTCGCAACAGTTACTTAATGACGTATTTCAATATTATCTAGAACATCATAAAACATGCAAAAATGTAGAAATTATAATAAAAAAGTTTCAATGAAAAAAACATTTTTAAGGAATTGTCGGCATAAAACGTAACATATCTCCAAAAATAATGAAATTACGAATTTGGCGTCTCTCGACAAAGTTTTTCAGGGTTAAGTTTTCACATACAACCTTGTATGTTTAAAAATGGAGAAAATATTTTTTTATCCCGCTAATTGATCATTAAACTGAATACCTGTTTCCGAAGCTTTTAAAGGGAGCAAAAAAATGTATTGCAAAAATTTAAAAGAAGGCTTCCGGGCCTCTTGATATAAAGTTTTCGTACCTCTTAAAATGAGGCTTCCGGGTCACTTGAAAGAATGCTTCCCGGCCTCTTGAAAGGAGGCTTCCGAAACTTTGAAAAAAGGCTTCCGAACCTCTTGAAAGGAGTCCTGCGAGCTGCTTGGAAGGAGGCTTCCGAAAAGCGTAGAAGGATGCTTCCAATTCTCTTGCAACGAAGCAACTGAGCTTTTCGGGAAAAAAATTTCATGTCCCTCAAATGGAGGCTTCCGAATCTGCAGACTCTAGATTTTAGCCAAGAGACATATTCTTAACATATTATTCAACATTCTGTTTTGATGGGGTAGATTACAAAGAAGATTTTTAAAATTTGATCGTTCGAGGTTTTCCCCTTTTGATCTTTTGTCATGCAGCCCTTCATTCATTGTACTGGTTGTGGAGGGCAGGATTCAATAGACCATGTTTTACTGATCGCCATGCATATTATGTATAAGACAAAGTTTTGAAATAAAAAGATACAAAATTATCAAAACTTTATCAATAAGTTTTGATAAAAATTGTAATTCATCCGCCATTACGCATTTTTGTCCGAGGTACCCCCTGGGCCCAGCGAAGGTACCCCCAGGGGTACATGTACCCCAGGTTGAGAACCGCTGGTCTAGAAGACTTGATTACGCTGAATCGCAGAATAAAGGTTGTTGTTTTATATAAAACCTAAACCTTGTTATTTTAAATGGGAGCTAGCTAGTGAAATATAGCTAGTTTTGTAAATTTTGCATCTGTTGGAATGGTTCGGTATTTTTATTTATAGTGGCGAAAAAAGTGATGCATATTGGACTGTTCTCCCCTACTTTTTGTTGATTCTTCGTTGCTACGAGCCCTTCTTGGATTTATATCTCCTGCGGTGTCCTGTCGGATTCCAATCCAACGCTTGCTTGTTGATTTCGTCTCCGCTCTTTTGCAATGTGTGGCCGACCCTCCTCCATTTACGCACTCGAATTTCTATTGATGTCAATTTGTGATGTATCGTCGTCGGAGATCTAGTTGTGAGGCCACCAGGTCCGAATAATAAAACGTAGACATCGGTTGATGAGCTTCTGCATGATCTCTTATGATGCACACCTAGTCTCACCTAGTCAATATTAGATTTTTTCAACGAATTAACTTATCTAATCTTCTCAGATCTCCAACTGTTTCGTAAACTTGCAAAAGCTGTCCGACGCCAACTGGCTTACAAGATATTAAAATCCTTAAAGCTAACTATTTTTTTATATACTGTTTCGTCCCAATACAGTTCCTGTGTAGCATAGGAAAAGTAATAATACTTGGTGAGACTATGTACCACCTTTATCTATGATAAGTGAAGAAATTAAAATAACAATCAAAATGCACATAGATAATTCATAAAACGCCTGTTTCTTTTTCGAGCATTGTTGTGCAAAAATACTGTCCAGTAAT
This sequence comes from Armigeres subalbatus, assembly GCF_024139115.2. Classification (NCBI taxonomy): domain Eukaryota; kingdom Metazoa; phylum Arthropoda; class Insecta; order Diptera; family Culicidae; genus Armigeres; species Armigeres subalbatus. The sequence goes on from NC_085140.1 coordinate 276,107,817, forward strand.
GTTTGCTACGCAAGCTCTCTGGGAAAGCTCATATTTGCTAAACAGACTCTCTCGCTCTCAACATTATTTTTATATTCTCTTTCACCATGCTACAAGCCTCGGCACCTCCACATATTGCTGCATGCGATCGAATCCACAGAGGTCCGAACCAGTAGTAGAAGCTCTCAACCACCCAACCACCCATCAGCGCAGTGCTTGCTTGTGGCCCACGACACTATTCATTGAGGCATCGACCAAGTCCGGCTCAGTTGTTATTGCTGTCGTCGTTCGTTCCGATCGTCATCGTCGTAGTCGTCGTCGGTCGAAAAAGGGGGTCCCACAATCGTTGCCGCGATCGTCATCGTCATTGTCATCACCATCATCGTCGTCGTCGCCGCCGCCGTCTCGTTCGGGGCCACATTTAGGCCAGCTATAAACCGATACCAGAACGTTTTTCCATTCAGTCATCTTTCCAACTGCCGAAGCGTACTGATCTCTCCTGGCCACCTAAGTCCAGAGGATATCAGCGAGTGTCGAATTGTTTGTGTCGTGAACCTACTTTGCCTAACCGGAGAAACTTCGTACCGCGGAAGAATTCCGAAGAACAAGTGTTATAATTTTAAGGTAAGTCACCGGAGCCGATTACCGAATAGATGGGATGAGGTTCCCCCGGGAATCGGAATGTGGTTCGCGCGACAGGGAAGAAGATCAGTGGCCCACGCTCTTTCATCGTGTGTCGGATTTCGCCAACTGGACTGAAGCATTGTGGACTGAACTGTTTTGTGGACCTGATACTGTTATAGTGTCGCTAGGCGACACCGCAAGTGACCAAGTGAAATCGAATCAAAACAAACCGTTATAATCGGGGTCCAGCTGGCTGGATGCAGACCGTGGAACATGAAGAGCAAAAAAGTGTAACTTTTCCTTCCTTCAAGTGGTGTAAAGCGCAAAAAAAACAGTATTTAAAGATACTACACGGTGGTCACACACAAACGAGGGGAAGCGTAATAAAAAGATTAAATTCCCCGGCAGCGAGTATGCCGAGTGGTGTGGAGTGGGAGTGGAGAACGGTCAGAAGAAAGTTGGCGGTCTATGCTGTTAACAGTTCTTGCGTTCGTTCACACGTAGCGGATCAATCCATTATGCACTGTGGGCTGTATGTTTGCAAAAATGCAACCAAAAGGAAAACAATATTGGCTATTTGTGTATTAGGTGTTTCGTCATCTAATTGGGCAATGCAAATTGGTCGTTTGGTGAAAAAGTGTATTCAGAGTAAAATCAGTAGTGATTTGGATTAATTTTTTCTCGAATTTTTATCTAATGTGAATCTGAAACAGATAGAAACACGTCACTGGTTCCCCCAGCAGTGTTCTATGCTTGAATTGTTTCAAAATAAACTAAATAAATATATTGCTTCCAAGAAAGACGTCGTAATTGCAAAGAATCATTCGTGTAAAATTTGCACTTGCATACATCATTACAACAATTAAAGAACGTTCGAAAACTCGTGATTTGAACCAGCCAAAATACAAAAAACATTAAAAACAAAAACATTAAAACATGAGATGATGAAAGAATATGAGGGAGAAATATCATTTTTAAAGTTTTTAGTTCTCTTTTTGATATTTCTTCTGCTATTTAGAATAGTAATGGCTAGAAAATCTGAATTAAAATCGCATCATCATTGTTACTGAAAGATAGAAAATATAAAAAATAGAGGTGTTGCTTTTTTATCAACAGTTTTAATAGAATAATTGAAAATTGAAAGGTTGCCTGAAATAAAATAAAAGAATGCTGAAAATTGAATGGTCTATGAACTTAGTATTCTTTTTAGTATTCTTGAATGTATTCTTAGTTCACATGCCAAAAATGAAGAGTTTCTACCATTTCCATTTCCTTTGCACTCTACTTCGGAGCGAGAATCGAACTCCCCGTCGTCGGTTAGGCAATAGTTTTTATAGGCGTTTAAATATTGTTCAAGTACCTAAACTGGATATCTGGTTGGATACAGTGTCGCTATACCTTTGTCTGGCGTATTGTAGAGCTCCATAATCATCGGTCTTTGGCAATGTCTCTCTCCAATTTTTCCCGAACTTTTAAGGTCCCCAGATCCGATTTCACCGCATGCAGCGTGCTCTCCACAAAGTCGCCGGCCTAAATTCAGATCTTGTTGAAAATTGTTTTCACTACTCTTTTTTCTACATTCGCACAAATTTCGTTCCCGTCTGCATGTTCTGGGACCTAAGCTGGTTACGTAATCCGTAGAAGGCCCTATTCACTGCAGAAATACATCTTTTATTCCCGGGAAACGCCATTGTCACATGTCACAAGCGCTTCAAGGTTTAAACACTACCTCAACACCACTTATAGATCTACCTCTATCTCTATCCGCAACCATGTACTTTGTCTTCGAAGAGTTAATGGTTATACCTATTGTCACCGTTTCCTTATTCAGTGGGACAAAAGCCACCACTACTGCCCTGCAATCGATTCCAATTGGGCCGATGTCGTCCACTTAGCGCAGAAGCATATGCAATTATGTGATGGTAGTGCAGTTAATCTGCACGCCGGATCTCCTAACCGCGCCCTCGGGTGCAGTATTGAGCAATAAATTCAAAATCGCATTACCCTGCTTCAATCCTTCTAAGGTCACAAACGAGGTTGGCACTACGTCTGCAATCCGAATACTTGATTTCGAGCCATCGAGCGTTGCACGTATCAGCCTAATCAGTTTCGCCGGGAAACCATGTTCAGACATTATCTGCCACAACTCATTTCTTTACACTGAATCGTACGCTACTTTGAAATCAATGAACGAATAATGAGTCTGTAAGTTTTACACAAGCAATTTATCAAGGTTCATCCATCTAAACATCTGATCCATCGTTGATCGGCCCTCACGGAAACCTGCCTGGTATTCGCCGACGAAGGATTTTTCAAGCATTCTAGGTATGTTAAACAGAATAAACGAAAGATTTGTGTACGCCGAGTTCAGAAGCGTGGTCCCTCTATAGTTTGGACACTCTAGTCAGTGTCCTTTCCAATAAATCCGGCGTATTAGGTCATCCAGCCAGCCAGATGTGGTGGATCTATTGATGCGGCTCCTCAATTCCAGATTTGATAACCCGAGCAACACACATGTTGTAAATCAGTCTATTTTACTCATATACGACTAAATTTGGTCATATATGAGTTATTTCAACCAAATCAACGTGAATTGTGCTGCTAGGGAAGGATCTCTACCTTCCCAGCAACTTTGCTGTTCATAGCTCATTTAGAGCCTTCTTACCCACATACAGCTTCAGTGGTTCCACAGCTTGATCGCCGACTATGTCTATCCTACTCTCTTTACGCCTTCGTTTTCACCGTTAAACTAATATTCTGACAGCAAATTCCCCTCTCGATCATTGCACGTGGCTAGTTCTTGAGCAGTTTTATACTGCGCGCCATTGACGGTCACGTAAAAACGCCACCTATCGTTTCTATCTATGTTCTCCTTCGCTTCAGCTACCACACACTCTTCATGCTGGCTTTTCTTTCTACAGTGGATAAGTTCCTCTTCTGCCATCGTTATATTGTACCGTTCTCTATTGCAACGGTCACCTGTCACAAGCATCTGACGCTTGGCAGCGTTTTTCTCGGCCGTGACTCGCTGGCATTCCTCATCAAATCAAATATTTCTTAGACGTCGTGGTGTTGTATTCACATTTTCATGGATAATCTCTAACAATATGTTGACATCGCCAGATCTGTTGACGAACAAACCATTAGGCCAAAACCCATCTGGCCGAAAGTCATTTGTCTGAAAGAGTTATCCAACCAAATAGGACATATGACCGAAAAGGACATTTGGCCGAATAGGGAAGGGCCGTTTGGCCGAATACCGTTTGACCGAAAGGGTTATTTGGCGGAAATGGTCATTTGGCCGAAAGGGTAATTTGGACGAAAGGGTCTTTTGGCCGATAAAGACATTTGGCCGAATAGGTCATATGGCCAAATAGGTCATTTGAAAAGTGAGAAATGAGAAGAAAAGAAAGATGTCTCAATTATCATTCCTCAGAGAAACGTGAAGTGAGGCCTCACTTCTCACTCCTCATTTCTCACTTCTCACTGTGAAAAAATAGAAGCGCGAAGTGAGTAATGAGACGTCTAACTACTTATTTTGCGCTTCTCACTTTTTACAGTGAGCAGTGAGAAATGAGAAGTGAGTAGTGAGACGTATCTCTTCTCACTCCTAATTTCTCACTTTTCAAATGACCTATTCGGCCAAATGTCCTATTCGGGCAAATAACCTGTTCGGCCAAATGGCCCTATCGACCAAACTACCCTTTCGGTCAAACGACCCTTTCGGACAAATAACACTTTCGGCCAAATGACTCTTTCGGCCAAATGACTTTTTCGATCAAATGACCCTTAAGTCCAAATGACCCTTTCGGCCAAACGACCCTTTCGAACAAATGACTCTTTCGGCCAAATAACTTTTTCGGTCAAATGACCCTTTCGACCTAATAACCCTTCAGGTCAAATGACCCTTTCGGCCAAACGACCCCTTCGGCCAAACGACGCATTCGAACAAATGATTCTTTCGGCCAAATGACTTTTTCGGTCAAATCGGTCAAACGACCCTTTCAACCTAATTACCCTTTCGGCCAAACGACGCTTTCGAACAAATGACTCTTTCGGCAAAACGACCAACGGCCAACGTGAACTACCATAAATATCAATACAATTAAAGAAATTAAGTACTGTGTCAGAAACTCGATTTGTGAAATTGCACATGTGAAAGATTTTTTATTTTTCTTCATTGGCATTACATCCCCCACTGGGACATTGCCGCCTAACAGCTTAGTGTTCATTAAGCACTTCCACGGTTATTAACTGCGAGGTTTCTAAGGCAAGTTCTCATTTCTGCATTCGTATATCATGAGGCTAACACGATGATACTTGTATGCCAGTGTTATTTACGCAGCAACGATCACTCATGGTCGTTGTTTGGTATCCTTTTGAGCTGCTCACTCACTGGCGTAGAATGCTCTGATTGAATTAGATCAAAGCTCGTACGCTTCACTCACGCTTTCAATGCCCGGTCGAGACAATTTCCAAGCCAAAAATTGCCTAGACCGGCACCGGGAATCGAACCCAGCCACCCTCAGCATGGTTTTGCTTTGTAGCCACGCATCTTACCACACGGCTAAGGTGCCCGCCAGAGTAAACGTGACATGCGATGCGACAATTAACAATTATTGTCAATGAACTGTCAAATCGCACTGTCGCGTCGCATCGCGCCGTCGCTTTTACTCTGGCTTTACCCTAAGGAGGGTCCATGTGAAAGATTTAGTTCCTTCCCATACATTCTTCGTACTCAATCTTTCACATGTTGTATAATTGCACAAATCGAGTTTCAGACATAGTACGTAAAATATTTTGGTTGAATGAGAATTTTAGTATCATGTGGTCGGGGTTTAGCCAAAACGCACCCAGCAGCTTTTTGACTGACTTGCAGTATTTTGTTCGCAAAACGAAAACGTACATCATTTAATATCAATTCTTTAGTACAATTGTTGAAGGATAAAATAACCGATTTGTATTCAAAAATTCGCATGTTCAATCACTAACCGCTACAAAAGAAAAGTCGGAATCTTGCGAGACAATATAACTTTATGCTGACAACAGCCAAATTGATGAAGACGCCACTATAGTTACTTACTTATGGATCCTGTACACCTCCGGTGGTGCAAAGCGCCGACTTGAAAGATCTCCATCCTGAGCGTTGCCCGGCTATCGCTTTAACCTGTTGCCAGGTTAGATTTCGGTCGACTTCTTTTATTTCTTTATTGAGGCTTCGCCGCCATGAGCCTCTGGGTCTGCCTCTGCTGCGATGTCCCGCTGGGTTCCAGTCTAATGCTTGTTTACAGATTTCGTTTCCGCCCCTACGTAGAGTGTGGCCGACCCAGCCCCACTTCCGATCCCGAATTTCTGTTGCTATCGGCCTCTGGTGACAACGACGATGGAGCTCGTTGTTTGAGATCCAATTGTGAGGCCACCAGGCCCGAATTATATACCGCAGGCATCTGTTAATGAACACCTGCAGCCGTTGAGTGTTCTGCACTGATACACACCATGTTTCGCTAGCGTATAGCAGCACAGATTTCACGTTAAAGTTGAAAATTCGTATTTTGGTGCGTTCACTTATCTGCCTGTTTTTCCATATATTTCTTAAACTCGCAAAGGCAGTCCTTGCTTTCTTGATCCGTGCGCCTATGTCGATCTTGGTACCGCCGTCTGACGCCATTTGGCTACCAAGATATTGGAAGCTTTCAACATTCTCCACTGGTTGCCCGGCTACTGTGAAACTGGAAGGAGTCACCGTGTTTACATCCAACGATTTGGTTTTGTTGACGTTGATGACTAAACCTGCCGAGGAGGAGCGCTCGGCAAGGTCGTTGAGCTTACTCTGCATATCAGAGCGCCGTTGCGCGATGAGTGCAACGTCATCCGCCAATTCGAAGTCGTTTAGGTGCTCCATGGTTATAGGCTTCCATAACAGCCCGCGGTTTGGTTCACGGTCAATCGCATCTACCAGAATCTCATCGATTACGATGAGGAACAGTAACGGTGATAGAATACATCCTTGCCTCACACCAGCCACGACCCGGATAAGGTCGGACAGGACCCCATTGTGCAGCACTCTACACGAAAAGGCCTCGTACTGTGATTCGATGAGGCCGATGATTTTCTCAGGAACCCCCTTGCGTCTCAGGGCGCCCCACATATTCTCGTGATTGAGACGGTCGAAAGCTTTTTCATAGTCAATGAATACCAAGTAAAGGGACTCTTGGAATTCGTTGACCTGCTCCAGAATTATTCGGAGCGTGACAATATGGTCCACACAGGATCTTCCGGCACGGAATCCGGCCTGCTGCCGACGGAGAGTCGCATCGATCTTCTCCTGAATCCGGGCTAGGATAATTTTGCACAGAGCTTTGAGAACGGCACACAACAACATAATGCCTCGCCAGTTATCGCATACAGTCAGGTCACCCTTTTTGGGCATGGATAGGTACCTTCAGTAAGATACTTTGCATCCAGTCGACCGGGAAAGTTGCGGTGTCCCAGATATTACGAAATAAACGATGCAGTAGTTGTGCGGATGCCATGGGGTCAGCTTTGAGCATCTCGGCTGATATGCGGTCGACCCCTGGGGCTTTATTCGATTTCATGCTTTGGATGGCTGTTTGAATCTCTAGCAGTGATGGAGCTTGGGTATTGACGCGTGTTATACGTCGGATCCTAGGCAGATCATGCCGAGGTGGTGATGGCCTGGCTGGCACTTGAAAAAGTTGTTCGAAGTGCTCGAACCAGCGTTTTAGCTGGTCAGTTGGGTCGGTCAATAACTGATCATTCGCGTCTTTCACAAGCATCGTTGCATTCATCTTCGCCCCGCTTAAGCTTCGTGAGATATCGTAGAGGAGGCGAATGTCCCCGGTTGCGGCGGCTCTCTCTCCTTCGTCGGCCAGAGAGTCTGCCCACGCTCGCTTGTCCCGTCGACATGAGCGTTTTACTTCTTTCTCAAGAGCCGCGTATCGTTGACGGGCTAAGACTTTGGCTCCTCTGGTTTTCGATCGCTCTATCGCGGCTTTGGCTTCTCTTCGCTCCTCTATCTTCCTCCAGGTCTCATCGGTGATCCATTGTTTTCTCTGGGTGCGTAGTTCACCCAGATTGTTCTCACTGGTGGCGATAAAGGCATTCTTGATGGCGGTCCATTGGTCTTCCACGCTGCCACCTTCCGGAATATCTGCAGCACGCGTCTCCAGTTCTTCAACGAAGGACCGTTTCACCGTGGCATCTTCCAGTCGGCGTGTGTTGAATCGTCGTCCAACTCTTTCCTCCACTTTCCTCCACCGCCACTATAGTGAATATATTTTTTGCTACTACCACCAGCTCACGGCAGAAAAGGATGTATGTTATCGAATACAGAAAATTTTTGTAATGCAGACCAGGGAATCAATATTCGAGCAACGCTTAACAATATACCCTTTGTCGTCAACAGTGTTTGGTACTGACAAACGCACCTCACAACAAGCATTTGTCAGAACCCAAGCACAATATGACAAGAATCATTTGGCTTGCACGCTCTGACATTTCCGAAATTCTCGAAAATTTTCATAAAAGTAGAAACTATGATAGCTTAAAACCGAGATTTGCTGTAGAGATTATGCAAAATAACGGGATGAATAGTTAGCAACAAAATTGTCTTCTTTTTTGTTGTTGACAAAAAATTTCGGATCTTTGTCATCATTATCTCCGACAAAAACAAAGCTTTGTCGATGGTTCTCTTTTATCGTTTGCTTCACATGCGAATCAAAAGAAATTAATTCACGGAAAAAAATACAAAATTTCTATACATAAATCAATATTAGCTAGAAACAATTACAAAATTATCTACGAAATATTTTTCTAGCATTAGCATTAGCATTGAGCAATTCGCACAATTCGTAGGTGGTACAAGCCTGGACTATTGTTTAAATAAATCTGTTAAAGTTTTCCATGAGCTTTGGACGCTTTTAAAGAAGGGGTCATCCATAGAAAAATGCTCAATTTTTTTTTGCTTTTCGCCTTTCTTGTATACAAAGTATACGTAAAGGCTACATGTTCACTCCAAAAACAAACTTTTTATAGAAGGCCCGGAGAGCCATAGCCCACAGTGATACAGCTAACCGAATTGAGTGATGTCTGTGTGTGTGTATCCGTGTGCAGCGCACCCACGCACGAAATTGTAGCAAAAGTGTCACTCATTTTTCAGGCACTTATTCTTAACCGATTGCCTCGCAAGAGATTGCGTTCGACGCGGAATCCTTGTTCCCATTGAAAAGTGGCCAGATTGGATTATGGGCTCAAGAGATATGGCCAAAATACTATAATACTATTTTTATAACACACGAGAAAGGCTCCATCACCGCTAGGTGGATTAATCTGGGTTTTATATTTCTGTTTGAAAATTTGCATATTTTTTATTGCTTTTTATTGATTTTTTTTCGTGGAAAGTTTCAATTTTTTTGTGAAAAATAAAAATTTATTTTGTGGAAAAAATTGTAATTGTTGATTACTATATAGATTTATTTATGGAAATTGTGTATTTTTTTCGTGGAACATTTTGATTTCTTCATGAATTTTTTTTGTTTTATATTTGCAATTCTTGCTTTCAAAAGTCCTAGTTTATTTTTGTTTTGTGATTTTTTTTAATTGTTTATGGAAATTTTGCATTATGCCATCTTGAAATTGTAGAAAATCTCAACCATATTGATAATATGACCATTTCCAAGAAGTGGTGATATTTTGTTGCCGGAAAACTCATAAGGCAAAACGCCTTTTAGCTAGCAGCTCCTTGAGAACAACACACCACGCGTTGGCGAAACAGAATTCTGGTATGGAAAATGCGTGGAGACGCGTAGTGCATTGTAGGAATCAGTTACTTCTGCTCCAACTCGATTGTTGTACATCCGCATAACAAATAATCCAGTCGAAGGTCTGGCCCTCCCTGTTGCCTCGAGTAACCTGGATCAAATACTGCAAACTGTCGGGTGAACTTGTATTTTTTCCATTCAATCTTCATTGTTCGACACTAAGGGGCTTATTCAAATAATTTTTAGAACACCCAGGTGTCCTATCACATCGCCTTCGAAGAGGTTTACGGATCTTTTTATCCTTAAAGCACTCTTCTCCGCTTCTAATTATGCAAAGGAAGTAAATAGAGTAGTGCTCCCAACCCAAGTAACATTTCAAGTTTTATTCCGCTCTAGAAATGGTTTTCAAGATTGAATTACAAGAACTGGCAATAAAACCCATTACTACAGGATTACCTTCTGATGACCACTATAAGAGTAAGATATGTCCAAGTGGCCCTCTCTAGATTACCACTATAAACCTCTTATAAGAGTATATAAAATCCGTTTCAAGCCGCCCGCAAAAAAGGGAATTTGGCTGCGGCAGCTGTTAAAAATTTGCTTTGAAAAAAGAGAAACAAAATCTTGCAAACAAATAATAACAAACTAAAGTGTTGATGAAAATCATGATGAGGACGACTACAAAATAATACTTTTAAAAGATTTTTTTTTCAATGTGCTTTCATGGAAATGAGGTGCGCGCTCGATTTCATGGTGAAAGCTAGTGCAAAAATGAGATTAAGCACTACGCGCCCGCAAAATAATATAGTTTTGGGCAATGAATTTAAAATTATTATAATATCAATAACGTAAATCTTCACTAAACTAATTGATATTACACCCAGATATGTTTGTTTTTTATACCCTTTACCAAAAACGTGTCTTTTGCGGCGAAAACACCGTCTAATCATAAATTCCAGTGATAAATTTCACTGACTTGAAGATGGTTCTCCATTTCCAATATGGCCATCATAGATTTCGATCAGAAAAATGTTGCTCTTATTAAACACCGTTATAAACCCTTTGCAATGTAAATATTCTTATTGGGGTTATTCATTTGACCACATTACGACCCAAAATTATGGCTTTGATCAAGCTTTGAAAATTGGACTTATTATGCTCTTCGTTACAACCGTAGAGCTGCTAACAAAACCAGTCGGCATTTGACGTTTGAAGCTTTTCGAACAGATTTATTAGAGGTTTATTGATAGCAATAAGATCGCCAATGAATCTGAGCAACTAGCCATGGTGACTGCTGTCATAAATCCTCTATAAGAATTAAATAAATCTAACAAGCATGTAAATTGTTACTTGGGAATGCTTTCGTTGATGTGCTTCTCATTGCGCCAGACATTGAAAAAGTTTTGAAAGTTTTTCCAACATTCTTTGAGCTTTTACCTCTTTCATTTTGGCCAATAGATCAGTGATGCGTAGGTAATTCTTGTCTGCACAATCGCCAAATAAATCCAATATATCATTTTTGGCTTGAAACCCCACTGCTTACCAAATGTTCTTTTGCATATCTATAGAGCATTTGTTGCCCATATACACCAAGGTATTTGCAAATTTTAAAACTTCGTGTGAATGGTAAAATAGTAGTTTTAGAGGGTTTATGCTCATCCCTTCTCTATCGCTCCACGATGAGACGTAATTGATTGCTGTTTGCATTCTATTAGTGATAGTACAATCATATTTTTCTCGTATGATTATGACTAAGTCATCAGCAAAGCCGATAATTTTGAAGCCTTTTGCTACCAGTTTTTTGAAAAGATCTTCAACAATTAAAAATTACAACAGAATTGACAGCACGTCTCCTTGTGGGCACCCTTTCACAGCTCTAACATTTATGAATGAGCTACCCAGGTTTGCTGATATCTAACTTTGTTTTTAAAAATTTCATTGATCCAGGTAACATTGCATTGCTCAAAACCATATTTTGTTATTGCAGTTGTTATTGAACTATGAGATGCATTGTCGAATGCTCCTTCAATATCAATTTAAGCAGCAAGTGATTTTTTGTTTGCATCAAAAGATATTTCTAATTTAGTAACCACCGCATAAGACCTGTTACTGAAGATTTTTCTTCCTGATACGCAAATTGATATTTGCTTAAGAGAATTTTATTTAGATAATATGAAACATACACTTTATGTGTTCGCCAATTATTTTTTCCATTGTTTTCATCATAATGGAGGATACACTTATTGACCCAAAGGATTTCGGGAAGGTTTTATCCTTTTTGTTGGCCTCAGGGAGAAATGCGCTTCCAACTTACTGCCATACAGTTGGAATGTAGCTCAATGATAGACTAGCCTGAAATATTTTTGTTAAAATTTGTGTTAAGGTTGCTTTTCCCTTCTGTAGTAGTACAAGAAAAAATCCATCCCTACCTGGCGACTTAGAGAATTCAAAGGAATCAATCGCTCATTCAACTTTTTCCTCAGTAAAATGTGTTTGGCCAAAGCACAAGCATCATACCTGGTTTTTTCCAATCCAGACGTTTCATTCGTTGGGTTGTGAATACACAAGTATTTTGGTCTCCACTATGGTCGTTAATAGAACATGGAAAATGTGTTCTCATAATAAGCTCTAACATTTCTGCTGTAGAAGTAATGAAAGAGCCATTCTCTTACCTTAAGATGCCCAAACCGTTTGAGTTATCTTTAGCGAGGATTTTTTTTGTAACCTTGCGGTTTCATGAGCATTTTCTATTTTCAATTTTTGTACCTCCAATGTATCCTCTTTGATCTCCACAACTCTTCATTATAATCAGTGAGGGATTTTTTATAACCACTTAGTTTTGTTTTTAAATTTTTCTTAGACTTCTCACAGCCCAATGGAAAAACAAACATACCACATTCACATCGTCATTATAGTTCATAATTTGATCAATAAAAAAGTTCAACTCACACCCACAGTGCAACCGCAAGCAGACCTGCTGCATGCGTATTGCTACTGTGCAAGTGATTGGTTGAGACGTGGATACCAATTAATTAAAAATTCAAAACTGGTAGCGTTTTTTTTTTTTCAAAACTGCTGTTCATATTTCCTTCACCATGCAGTGCCGACCTACCTACGCATACTAGCAGACCGGAAAGATGTACGGGAGCATGTTTTGATGGGCATTAATGTATTGGGAAGTGAGTCGGATCACGCGGAGCATGGTTTAACCGTGCGTAAAAGTTATGGTTCCGCACAAAAAAAAGCCATGTGAACTGTTCGATAACTATCGAAGTGAAACAGAGTGGCCAATAAAAATGGGTTTATTAGTCTTGTGTACTCAATAAATAATACAACCACAATATTCAAAAGATTGCATAAATTTCGAGTCTTTCATTTTATGATTTTTTGCATTAGAAATGGTAGCTCGAATTTCAGAGAAAAAGAGTTAATTTAAAAAACGGACTTTTGTGGAAAGTGGCTCTCATCACCATTTATTGTTTTTGGTATTGCAACGTGCAATGAAATCATCTAATAATGATGTCATTGAGCTTTCTATTCAGATTGACAGCGTAGTGCTAAATAAACGCGTAAAAATTCCATTGACCATTACTGGAGGTTTACTTTGCCATGACCTCAGCGTTTTGTTGTGTAGTGCTCACCGTTCTGTTTACTTTCCCAACAAATGTAGTGAATTTGTAGCTTTCCGCAGCTCAGCGATTATATACACGGCTGTAGAGCAATTTTCCATTTGGAAATGATTTAAATCCCGGTACGGTTATATATACCGAGTTGAAAGTTTTAAGATCTCTCAGGGCATGGGAAGTATGCTGCACCTAACCAGCGGATGCCATTATTTCTTTCAATTTGATATAAAAACGTAAACAAATCTATTTAGAAGCTTGTCATATATGCAAAGTTGCAATATTCTTTAGTATGGTTGCAACTAAGTGAATTTTTGGAAGAGTTCAGCCTATTTGTTCGCTGAATGATAATATAGCATTTCTTAATGATAGCCAAAATGCTGATAGTTCAGAGTGGGATACATTGGTAAATATTGTCGGTAGTGCTAAGTAAATAAGATAACACTTATAAAAGAATGAATTGAAAATAAATCAATGTTTATGATTAGACATATTACTCCAAAAGTTATTAATACCACCACGTGATTAGTCTGTGAAAAATAGTTACTGGAACGACTGTTTTATCGTCCTATGTTCGGCGTAGTGGTAAACTATTTACAATAAAAATTATTTAGTATGAACTACAATATTACATATGTAACTTGGGAATGTTTAATTTGTTATCATCATTGAATTTGTATTGCTTAAGTAAAAGCTTGTTTTCGGTTAGGGTATTTTTTAAAGTACCGCATTATAACCATGATTCAATGATCGAAACGAACATATAGATTATCTGTAGTTTCAGTAAAACTTTTGCTAGTTAGTCGATTATTGAACTGACATTGAGAGATCCCTATGAATGATGACTGAGCTCCTTTGCATAAAAATGTTAATACCTCTAACTGAAGTAATTTCAATTTTTTATCGTATAAAGGACTGATGGTTTCGGTATCTTTTCATGGCATAACAATAAGATGAATTGTTTTCCAGTCCCGTGAAAGACAATGCTCATTGTCGGGAATACAGCGACTGCTCCAAAAGATCTCCACCTTTTTCAATTAATTCATCAACATGGAAATACCGTTTTCTCCAGTAGCCACCTAAAGGTCGCCAGATAATAATAACTAATTGGGTGATTAAGTCGATTATGCCATCAGATGACCATCCTCCCTTACACCGTTTCGATCATGGTAGCGATCCCCAAATAAGGCCAATTATTGTTGAACGTTTTACGACCCGGACGCAGCCGCAGGCAAATCCGCTATTTCCTTATCGCATAAAAATAAATCCTTTGACAACGGCATCGTCGCGTTTCCCGCAGACGCCAAGTTCGGACTAGCGGCTACTGCGCAATCGGTAGATGGTATTATGTAAAACAACTGTGCTGCATAGTTTCGCATAATACCGTTCAAAAACGGGTTGCACCCGAAGGCATCGCCCGCCGACTCAACCGTTGTTGCTCACTGTCATTATAAACACATTCGATTTGGTCATCGTCGTTACCGGCCTCTGACCATCGCATCGCCAGGCCATTGAACGGAACCCAATTTTTTGCTGTTCATTTCGGGTAGGCAGTCCTAAATTGGTATTCAAATAGAGAGCCACGCGCGCGTAAGTCTAATTTCGGCGAACGAACCTTTTCTCCTGGCTACACGGTCCGCTAAAAGGGGTCAAACCTCGTCTCAAAGTTTGCATCTTCAAGCGAAACGCCGGGCTGCCGCTAATCACTTTCAATTTTATTTTGATTCGCACTTTCTTCGATCTGGGTGGCATTTTCCTGTGTCCGCACCGAAGCGGACAATACAATATGTATCATGCTTTGGGATAGAGATCGATTGCCGCATCTAGGTCTATCTAGTAAATTGGACTCCAAATATAGAAAATGTCGATTGACACATTGTTATGTAATGTTGTCATGATGTTATTATAGTTTTCATTTTTTCTGACTCAGGAATTCCTTACCTACTTTGAACGGGATCCCAATCCGAGGTCACATTTTGTATTTTTTTTGCCTTTGCCTCATATACTAAGTATACGTAAAGGCTATATATAGGATCACGACAAAACCAATCTTTTGATAGAAGGTTAGAAGACCCATAGTGTTATATATCAGCTCGATGAATTGAGGTGATGTCTGTATGTGTGTATGTATGTATGAACAAAAAAAAGTAAGATCCATTTTTTGGTACAGCATTATTCTCCCAACAGGTTGTATTAGACGCAGAATGCGGCCTAGTATTTCTCTACTGAAAATTGGCCCGATAGGCCATTGCGTTCCAGAGTTATTAAAAAAACATTTCATTTCTCACGTATTTTCAAATTTGGTTTGAATTGACCCATGCGATAAAAAGGTATACTAAACTGTTCGTTTAATAAATATACCGTCTGTCTCCTTCAACTATGACACTGCTACCCAGTCTGATATGGTCTTTCTTAAACAGAGAATATGCGTTCCAAATTTGGTGGACATCGATAAATGGGTTCAAAAGTTTTGCTGAATTGATCGATAACTAAACAATACCCCTCTCTCACACCCTCCCTCCTTTAACATGACCTACCCACATCCACTGAAATTGTTTCCTTACGACCTTCTCTTTTTCAATGACCATCCCTAACCACACTATCGTGGTCTCCTCAACATGAAGAATGTGTGTTCCAAATTTGGTTGAAAACGGCCAATAGTATTTTAACCTTAATTACTCTGAGTTGATCGATAACTAAGCAATATCCCTACCCGCGCACCCTCTCCGTTTTCCAAAGAGCATCCCTAACATCCTACTGTCGTCTTAAGATAAAGAATGTGTGTTCCAAATTTGGTTGAAATCGGCCAAGGAATTCAGAAGTTACACTGAGTAGCTCGATAACTTAGCAATACCCCTCGTCTCACACCCTCCCCCTTTTCCAAAAAGCATCCCTAACCCCCATATCACCATCATTTAAAGGTAACACCACTCTCCCCTCATCCTCCCTCTTTTCCACAGTGCACCCCACCACCCTATCGTTGTCTCCTTAAGATAAAGAATAAGTGTTCCAAATTTGGTTGAAATCGGTCATGGGGTTCAGAAATTATGCTGGAACATACGTACAAACATACAAACATTGAGTTTTATATATATGGATGGATGGATACCTCAATAACTTATTCTTCAGAATTGTGTAGTCTTACACTTAATGAAAGCACAATATTAGTAATTGTGGTAATATTATGCCTAATACTCTCCGAGCCTTTTTGAATAGAGCTATACTTTTTAGCAGACTTCTTAGGTATCTTATAGGACTCGCATTTTAAAATATAGATTTTTGCTGATTATTGCAGGCAGCTCACTATAATAAATTAGAACACCAAGATTTCAGAGCCGTTGAGATAGGGAGAATCTTTAATAGTTCTTAAAACTCACGAGTAATTATATTAAAAATAGTCATCAATGTAATCGCTACAATACCATTATGTCGAAATAGTTTAGTGACAATGTAGAAATATGTCATATGTGTGATATAAATGCTACGATTCTGCACAAAATAATTAATTTCTTTTTCGAAAAACTAATAGATTCGCCTAGCATTGGTAGTGCCTATTTCATTAAGTATGTATCGGAAAATGAGAAAAATCGCCAGCCACTATGCGTCTCCGAATTTCTCTGCTGGTATCATTTTCGGCAGTCACCAGTGAGCCCAAGTACACAAATTCTTCTACCACCTCGATTTCGTCACCACCGTTGCAAACTCGCAGTGGGTGGCTCACTTTGTCTTCTCTTGAACCTCTTCCTATCATGTACTTTGTCTTCGACGTGTTAATGACTAGTCCGATCCGCTTGGCTTCCCTTTTCAGTCTGATGTAGGCTTCCTCCATCTTCTCAAAGTTACGTGCCATAATATCTATGTCGTCGCCAAATAGCTGGACGGACTTATTGAAAATTGTACCACTCGTGTTAATCCCTGCTCTTCGTATTACCCCTTCCAAAGCGATGTTGAATAGCAGACACGAAAGACCACCACCTTGCCGTAACCCTCTGCGCGTTTCGAAGGGACTCGAGAATGCCCCTGAAACTATAACTACGCACATCACCCGATCCATCGTCGCTTTGATCAACCGTGTCAGTTTATTCGGAAATCAGTGTTCGTGCATTGGCTGCCATAGCTGGTCCCGATCGATTGTATCATATGCGGCTTTGAAGTCGATGAATAGATAATGTGTGGGCTTGTTGTGTTCGCGGCATTTCTGCAGTACTTGGTGAATGGCGAACACCTGGTCTGCGGTGGAGCGTTCGCCCATAAAACCCGCCTGGTACTGCCCCACGAACTCCCTTGCAATTGGTGCTAGTCGACGGCATAAAATTTGGGAGAGTACCTTGTAGGCGGCATTCAGCAATGGGATTGCGCGGTAGTTGCTACAATCCAGCTTATCGCCCTTTTTGTAGATGGGTTACACGACACCTTCCATCCACTCCTGCGGTAAAACTTCCTCCTCCCAAATCTTGCTAATGACCCAGTGCAGCGCTCTAGCCAGTGCCTCACCACCGTGTTTAAATAGCTCTCCTGGTAGTTGGTCAACCCTAGGGGCTTTGTTGTTTTTCAGCCGGCCAATCTCCTCCTGGATTTCCTGGAGATCCGGAGCCGGTAGAATTATGTCCTGCACGCGTTCTCCCAGGTCCATCACCATACCGCCATCTTCGTCTGCCACATCGCCATTCAGGTGTTCTTCGTAGTGCTGCCGCCACCTTTGGATCACCTCACGCTCGTTCGCATGATGCGACAAATATAAATTCACTAGATATAATACTTCTGCTGCTGCTACATGGACTATTTAAATAACAATATATCTCTCAATAAATTTACGAGTTTAGTGTGGGAATAATAATTTGATTATTATTGCTTTCTCTTTTCAGGTGAGTCAACCTCCTTCGGAAAATAATTAAACCATCTGTAAAGATTTGGGCAAGTTATTGTTAAAAATCTTCTTGCTTCTTTTTTGTGCTATCTTCTTTCTCCTTCCTTTTTTTCTTCTTTCTTTTATTATTTCTCATTTTTTCTTTCATTTTTTTAATCTGCTTTCTTCTTTATTTTCACTTGCTCGTTCTTTGTTTCTTCTCCCTTTTTAGCTTTTTCTTTCTTCTTTCGTTTTTTTATATTGCTTCTTATTCTTAATCCTTATTTCTAACTTCCAAATTCTCTTTTCTCTTTCGGTCTAATAACTATTCCGCGCAAAGACTATTCAGTCTGTTGGGACATGCAAATAAACTTAACATTCAATTGAATCTATTATCTTTTTAAGTCGAACTCACGTTCTGTAACGCTAGATTACAGAATTCAACTTTATTATATTTGTGATGAACTGATGTTAAGATAAAATATCAATGTAAAATCAATCAAAAATCAATAACTCCACTATAAAAATAGTCTGTAGAGCTTATGTTTATGGAGAGTTGATCAATCTGACGGGAAAAGTAGGAAAATCATCAAACTAGAACGTGTTCATGAAATCTGAAGAAAGCTAAACGATTGGCAGTTTGGTTAAAAATCCGAAGGGTTTTGTACAAGACACGACCGCAAAGCAGACGTTAAACAACGTATGAACATCGTTGCGATGTTTCTTCTGTCATAACTAAGCGATTATTCTTCTTCTTCTTCTTATTGGCATTACATCCCCACACTGGGACAGAGCCGCCTCGCAGCTTAGTGTTCCTTAAGCACTTCCGCAGTTATTAACTGCGAGGTTTCCAAGCCAGGTTACCACTTTTGTATTCGTAAATCATGACGCTAGCACGATGATACTTTTATGCGCAGGGAAGTCGAGGCAATTTCCAATCCGAAAATTGCCTAGACCAGCACCGGGAATCGAACCCAGCCACCCTTAGCATGGTCTTGCTTTGTAGCCGCGCGTCTTACCGCACGGCTAAGGAGAGCCCCAACTAAGCGATTATGTTTTGTGCATTGAAGAAATTTCTTCTCGGATCAGCTTTCTTTTATATAAAAAGTTGATCTTGAAAAATGATTTAGTTTTAGGTGGAAATTTAATAAATAAAATGCTAAATCTAAGGAAGATTGTTTGAAAAGTAGTTTGATGCCCATCTACAGATGGGCTTTATTTTCAATAGCAAATGTTGTTGAGAACAAATTTACGTTTCAAAATTATTAACATTATTTTATTTGTCCAAGTCCTTATTTAATGACATGCATTACACTCGCAAGCATTATTTAAACAAATGTTATGAGGAGAGATACGGCACTTGTTGTCATTTTTAATCCATTCTAAAACACGACGCACACAAATCATGTCTATTGAAGGACACACGGGTAAAAATCCGTTCCCGGAAATGAGAAAATAATTCATGATTTCATGAATCCAATGTGTTTTCATGTTATGAAAATACACCATGAATATAAATCATGATTTCATGATTTATTTTCGCGTAACGCAACCAATGCGTTACGATTTGGTTGTTGAGATCGAAAAATAAAAAAAAAGTTCAACAGGGGTTTTGAACTCGAAACCACCGAGTGAGAGTCCGGCGTGCTACCTTTCAGCCGTTCTCTCTTCTTGGGAAGGGAGTGTTCGAAGTATAACCGGTTATGCATTTTGTCGACTGTTGAAGATTGCGCAGTACCATGAATAATGTTCCTGAAATCATGAATTATAATCATGATTTCATGAACTGGCATGATTCATGATTTCATGATTTTTTATTCATGATTGTGGGTATGCATTTGTTTCCGTGCATGAACACCCATTTTTATCTTGTCGATTTCTTTGTAATTCCAAGATATTTGTCAGTTTCTGATTGGTTGTTTCTTTTACGATGAAGCACTCAGCATGATATATTATATCATTCTTCAAAAGTCGTCAGGAATTCTTTCATAATATTGGAACATTTTATATTTCCTTTATAACATTCATCTAGAACGAATAGGGGTTTATACAATAATTGAAAACATAAACATGTTCTGTGATTTTACAGGATTGCCAACAGAAAACGAAGAAACTTCCTAAAGAAGTTTCCACAAGGACCCTATGATGATCCTTGTATAAATTCCTTGCAAATAAATTATAGCGATGATCACAGAAATTTCTTTAACAAGTGCTCAAAAATAGAACCGGGAGTTTTTCCGCAGGAAGTCGCCGATCAATTCCTGCAAGAATTTCTAAAGCGATTTCCGTCGGAACTCATGAAGGGATTTCTGCAAGTAAGCTCTGAAGATTTTCCGCAGGTTATTTGTGGAGAATTTACTTGAACTCACGTTTTCGTGAGTTTTTCCAAATGAATTACAAAATAATTTCCCAGGGGATTTTTTGTAAGAATACTCGGAGGAATTCCCATAGATGATTTGGAGCGACTTCTCTACTTAAGCATATTCAAGGGCAGTTGGATTTCTGCAAACATTTCCATGAAAATTTCCGGAGGATGATCCGCAAAAATTTGTGGGATGAATCTGCACGCGAAAGATGAATTTCTACAGGAGTTACATTAGTACATTTCTACAGGAGTACATTTCTACAGAAATTCCAGTAAGAATGGTCAAAAAAAATTCTGCATGAACTTTCAGAAAAGCTTATTACAAGAATTGAAGGGGAAATAACGGACTAATTTCTGTTGGAGTTTAGGCAAATTATTCTGCCGTATTTTCTAAGAAATTTCTTATGAAATTTCTAAAAATATTCCTCTGGAATTTTTGAAGGAATTTACGCTTGATTCTGACTTAAAAATCAACGGAACTTGAGCAACTATGTTAGATTTTGTATTATTTGTTTCTTGATATGAATTCAAATATTTGTTTTACAGAAGTTTTGTTGAAAAAACGGAGCTTCGTTGTCTAATTCCTTAATATCTACGCAAGTTTGTCTTGTGATCAATAACTACAACAAAGCTTCATAATTAATCACTTCAAAAGAAATTGCGTTACTCTTCAAATGTCAAATGAAAAGAAATTGCGGTTTTGGCAGATTTTTTAATATTTGCCACGTTTATCTTTAATCAATTATGATCAAATCTGGCCTTAACATTCATTTGTATATCAACGTACCTTGTGCCGAATTTTATAAAGTTCTATCAACAAAAAAAAACCTTACAATAACGGAACAAAACATGCCAAAGCCATAATCTTATCCAAAAAGCGG
Organism: Armigeres subalbatus; assembly: GCF_024139115.2. Classification (NCBI taxonomy): domain Eukaryota; kingdom Metazoa; phylum Arthropoda; class Insecta; order Diptera; family Culicidae; genus Armigeres; species Armigeres subalbatus. The sequence goes on from NC_085140.1 coordinate 276,128,915, forward strand.
TGCTTATGCAAATAGTTTTTACTGTTTAGTTCTTGTTCCCTTAAATTCAGTACTTCTTGTACTGAATTTAAGGGAACTAGAAGGGTTGTAATACTTACTGCGGTTTTATTAGTCCTATTAGCATTTTGATACAAACAAATGTTGCAGTTTAGAATCATATTTGAAATCAATAATATTGTAAAAAAAGAACTTGAAGGGAAGACGTTCAATAAATAGTTATACAAAAATTGTTTGCTTATAATTTAGATCTGGATCGCGCGGATTTGGCGCGGAATGGATTTCATGTCACGCGGAAATGGCGCGGATTTGATTTTAGTCGGCACGGATTCGACGCGGAAAATATTTCAGGATCTCCGTAACAACTCTGCATTTGGCATAACGGACGTTTGGCATAACGGATGTTCGGCATGATTTCGAACTTTGAAACGAAAAGGGTTATTCGAGGTATTTTTTCATATAGATGAAGTAGAACGAGGATATGTTCTGATAAATTTAGACTGATGGTAAACATTTTACGGAAAACGGTCAAATGAAACAGCAGTATTACTTTCGAGGAAAGGCATCATCAAATAAGGAATCACATCCACCATTGTTTTATTCTGAGCATACTCCTACTTTTAAAGAAGAGATCTCATCCACAATTGCCTTACACCGAGAAAGCGTCCACGCTTAAAGAAAGAGTTACATCCACCATTATTACCATAATGTGGGAAAAGGCTTATATTTTTGAGAAGGAATCGCATCCGCCTTTATTATAATACGATCAAACGCCTACTCTGAAAGAAGGGATCACATCCACAATTTCCTTAACCCGGACAAATGCTTACCTTTAAAGAAGGAATCACATCCATCATTGCCTTAATCCGTACAAGCGCCTACCTTTAAAGAAGAGATCACATTCACTATTGCCTTAGCCCAGGCAAGGTCTGACAGGGTGGCCACTGAAAATCGATTTTCAAATTCCCGTTTTTTTCCCGCTTTTCTCGATAAATTTTGTCTAATTTTCCCGGTTTTTATTTTACTTGGAAAAATAGTGTTTGAACTTTAATTCGGTGTTTTATTTTCTGACCAGTCAGTTTTTATATCGAAGGTCAGTTTAAAAAAAAACACATAATTATAAAACTTTTTTTTTGATACAGCTTTCACTCGAAGACTTGTTTCTGATCAACATAATTATTTGAAGTTTCTGATCAACATAATTGAATCGAGTCAAGTACGAGACACTGAAGACGGCCTTACTGTTGAGGTCGAAATACGTATCTATCAAGATACAATTAAGTGGTGGAATTCAATGGGATTGTACAAACTCGTCTTATGACAAGTGAAGACATTCCACTAAAAAGCTCAAAATAATTTTCTTAATAATTATTTTGTTTTCTAAAATAGATTTGATTTAAGCACATTCTGGGCAATCGAATTCGTAATAGATTCAATTTTACATGTTAGATTTCTAGGATATTATTTTCTTGGATATTGTTCTATCCATAAAAATAAAATATTGAATTTATTATTGAAAAATTTGAAAGTTCCCCAGTTGGAATTTTCAAAGTTTTGGAACATATGTAAAAAGTTTAAAAAATATCTTAGAGTATATCTTTCTGCATCATAATCGTTTATTACATTAGGTTAGTTGTGGAAAAATACCAATAAAAATAATGTCTTTGTTATACTCTTTAAAGCATTACAAGCGAAAGCACGAAGTATAAAAAAATACCACAGTACAATGATTTATAGAATTTTTAAATAAAATTTGAAATTGATATCAAAATGACCATGTAGTGACAACACAAACTACTGAAATCAGATAATTTTTCTGGAATGCGAATGTGTAATAAATATTAAAGGGTAAACCTTTTTGTTATATCAACTTCATAAAAAACTTTGAAAAGTTTTGAATGTAATTTGACGAAAATTTATTTTTTCCCGGTACATGTCCTGAATTCCCGGTTTTGCCGCTTTTTTCCCGGTGGCTTCAATTTCCCGTCTTTTTCCCGTTTTTCCCGGTTCGGTGGCCACCCTGGTCTGACTTTTTAAAAGGGATCATATCTCTTTGGTTCAAGGGTTCTCCATCTTTTTCAACAATTGCAACGTCGGGCGTAGAAGAAAAATGTCGTTTTAATAGCCAGTGAAGACTGAAAGCCGAAAATTTATTAGTAAGATTCAAACAGTCGAGAGCCTATTAAGTAAGAATTGATTATATCTTTTTAATATTAGTATCGACCGGTGTTATTCAGGTTTTTTCCGCATCACTTAGTCAAGCAACTAATTTAGTAGGTACAAAAAAAATATGCCATATGTCCGCTTTGCAAAATGACCCTCACTTTCAACGCTGTTCACAATTCGGCCAAAGGTTCGTTATGCCAATTGGCCTTTATGTCAAATGACCTTATGCTAAATGACTTCATGCCAAATTATGCTCCCTCACCAATACGCCAACCCAATTAACTGCAACAAAACCAGATCCAGTGCAATGCGAGAAAATTTCACTGGAGTGCTGGCAACGATGAAAGCCGTTCGATTGTTTGCCGCTTAAGCGCTACAGATGCAGAAACCACCGCCATCGAGGCTGGGATCGCTACCGAAGCCATCGTTCTGTCCGCTCTCCGTGACCACTCACCGTGGATCCTGGGTTTGTTTTTGAGGGATATTAACCCAGCGGGTCCTTAATTTCTACGTGACGCGCGAGGGCGAAACACGGGTCTATTTATATCAAGAGAAAATGAAACGGTGTATCAAAAGGCCCGTAATTTACATCATACTGATGTCCGTGTTGGGAAAGCGTGAATAAATCTCCAAAACTCATCGAAAGGTAAAGGCCCTATTAACGTTCTAAATTTTACATGATTTCGTGACGGTCCGCATTTTGGATTGACACCCAGCGAGATTGGGCAGGTTTATCTCGAGTATTAAAAAAATCAAATAATTCAAAGTTAGGCTGACAGCACAATGGTTGTATTAAAATCTTCGAGTCTGTACACAGTTAAAAATTCTGAAAATTACACGTCATGGAAATATTTAAACGCATATTTTTGTGTTCAATAGCCTCTAATTTCTAATTAGGGGCCCTCCTTAGCCGTGCGGTAAGACGCGCGGCTACAAAGCAAGACCATGCTGAGGGTGGCTGGGTTCGATTCCCGGTGCCGGTCTAGGCAATTTTCGGATTGGAAATTGTCTCGACTTCCCTGTGCCTAAAAGTATCATCGTGCTAGCCTCATGATATACGAATGCAAAAATGGTAACCTGGCTTAGAAACCTCGCAGTTAATAACTGTGGAAGTGCTTAGCGAACATTAAGCTGCGAGGCGGCTTTGTCCCAGTGTGGGGATGTAATTCCAATAAGAAGAAGAAGAAGAAGCCTCCAATTTTACATCCAACGTTTTCTTGTACGCAATATTGAATACAAGCTCCATAGTAACGACGACCTATAATTTTAAAAAGTGATGGAAAAATGAGTCGAATCGAACGGAGCCTTTTTGTTACATCATATATGCTGTAACATTTTTATACTGTGTATATGCCATAAAATTAAACAGATTTAGCAAGGTCTTAATGCGGCACTCAAAACATTGAGTAGCTTTAAATGTACATCAAAACTTGTCTGGATTGCGAAAAGTGTGCCAAGAGAACTCCGTAAATCTGTACTGGGTTCCAGGACACTGTGACATTGAAGGTAATGAAAAGGCAGACGAGCTTGCAAAACGAGGTTCAAACACACAGTTTATTGGCCCAGAACCTTTCTGCGGTATATCATACTGTACTATAAAAATGGAATTGAAATCCTGGGAAGCACAAAGGTTGATGACCAACTGGTTGGTTGCCGAAAAGTGTGCTCAATCAAAGAGATTTATAATTCCCAATGTTAAAGTAACCGAAAAGCTCTTGGAGCTCAGCAAGAGAGCTCTCTGCACCTTCACTGGCCTAGTAACCGGACATTGCCCGAGCAGATATCACTTGAAAAATATTGGCCAGATTCAGAATGATATCTTTCGTTTCTGTAACATGCAACGTGAAACCTCGGAATATCTGCTTTGCAGTTGTGTGTGTAAATGTAAATTTCTAATTAGTGGCTTTATGCAACCAGGAGATATTGGGACTGCAAACCCTGGAAAGGTAGTGGGTTTTATTAATTCAATTTGCCGGACTGAGAAAAGACGCATCTTAAGTTGTTTACTTGACAAATGGTGATCACCCTACAAAATGCGAAGTTAAGAGTAATCAGGGGTATACCACAAAAGTTCAATTCGATGGACGCAGTGGTTCTACGCCAACAAAAAAAAAACAGGTCTTAATACAGAACTGTATTGAAATATGCCATCCGCTGGTTGGGTAAGGTGTATACAAATTTGAATCCCAATGGGTCGGATTTGCAAGATGACAATGTGTCATCCACCTTATATATAAACTCAAGTCCACGCAACTAGAGCTAAAAAGATAGGAAGCAAAAATCTAACAGCTAAATAAAGCAATCTCTTCCCCGAGTCCATGACGTTAGGCATAAGTAAGTTGGTTACATATAAGGACTGCCTTCTTTATGTCATGGGCTGTTCTTTGGGGCACTTTATGTTTAACATCCATCAGGCCTAACGTACTTATACCCAACGGTGTATACTCCTTATCTCCCCACTTGCTTCTTACACTGTCAGACCGAATATTCACTTGACGTGTCCAGTGTCCACTGTTGATGATTACACCGCGCAAACGGATCGACAACATTAACAATTTTACAGAACGGTTTGTGTATTTGGACCCTCCATGGGATCTTTTTAGTGACCATTTTTAATAATTTCTCCTAACATTGGCCAAATGTTACCATTTTTTTAACAACTACAGGCCATAAGCAAAGTGATCTTTATTGATAAAAATGTTCACAATCCTTCACATTTTTAGGATATTTAGATTTCCAGTTGGTTACTCAATATCGAAAAATATAATTTTGTTCTCATGTGTCAGATTTGAGAAATTTGATGAATGGTTGGTTCAAAAACAACATAAAAAGGGGATCGAGTAGGGCAAATCACTACTTGGGCCTATGGACCGTTTTCCGACTCACTGCACAGAAAACTAATGATTTATACTGTTTGGAAACCGTTCGCTAGGCCAGAATCATTTTTTAGTATGAAAATAAACCTTCATCGTTAACGGGAATACTGTCTAATACATTGACGCTATCATGTTATTTATAATTCTCTCGATTTCAAAAATATTGTTTTTAAGTGTTTGGAAGGAATTTGAATGAGTGAAAATATCTTCTGAGCCAAATAAAAATTATTATGAATAATACCATCTGGCATCACGTTGTCGTAGTGTGTAGTGTAAATTTTTGTCGTAGTGTAAATTTTTGTTTACATCGCATTTTCTACCGTCCCGAGAGAGAATGAGGGATTAATATGTTGAGAGATTGAGTGAAAATCGCTTATACCGAGAATTGAATTTAAGTATGCCGGAAAAGTAATCGCTGTGACTGAAATACGTGCTATACATCGTTAATTTAAATCAAATAAAAGCTTTTCCAAACGATGTTTAGCAATAACAGCTGCTTTTTAAGCAGAAGTGAAACCCATTACAGTATTACACGGCGCACAATGCTGACATATTCTTTTAGAATATATGATATTCAAATATTATTTAACGACATTTAGCTTCCACGAGTCATCCATTAATACTTACAACCGCGCTAGCTTTCTCCAAAACGCTGACTCAATAGCGCCGCTGTACTCCCGGAAGACCTAAGTCTCACGTAATCGACAACCTGTATTGATGCCATCTGAGAGTACCATCACCAGCCCTATTATTGGCAAACGATGCGCTGCCATGAATGAGGTCTATCTGCTACTGCTGCTTGATCGGTTCTTATACAGCATGTTTGCCCCCCCGGAGAAGGGTGCAATAAAATGTGCTACCGACAAGATGAATGGTTTGATCACCATAAGCAAGACCTACCCGATCTCTGGGAAGGTGGTTTCGTAAGAAGTGTCACCCGAACGATCAAAAAGGCTAAAAGGGAGGTGTTAATGGTATTGGCCATCTAATGAAGCTCTGCTGCTGTGCACGATCGTGGAACATAAACCGTCACATTTGATGGCTTGGGAAAAGCCGGATCACCATAAAACGCTTATCTTTACGCGATCTTTTAGTTAATTGTTGTCGATGAAGGGGGAAGCTCGTGGGCGAACTACCAGATTAGGTTTGAGGCAAGTTTATTAAAAGGACGGCGAGATGAGGCCATATGTTAGGATTGTTATTGATCCTAGACATCGATAGCAGTATCATGTGAGTAATAATCTATTAGATGAAGTGGTTATGTAGATGAAATGGTGATTAATGCTTTAAAGCGTGAGACATTTTCGTTATGGTGTGTGAAATTTATTGAGCGCTTCTTAGAATTTATGAGTAAATACATTAAGATTGAGCATCTTAAGTGTATGTATAATGTGTGCATACATGATACAGCTTTCTATTTAAGTCTAAATTAGTATTCGTTTTTGTGAGCAATGTGTTAATTCCTGCTTCAATAATTACAATGTTTCTAACGCACTTCCAAATGTTGCAACAGATTCTACAAATGCACAGGATTAAATCAAATATCATTATCTCTAATCGTTGATAGAAAATTATGAGTTTTCTAATGGAAAAGTATGTCCATTTCAGCAATATGATTTTTGTTGCAATAAAAGTTTTTTCGTCAAACATGACATATTCGACCTATAACTAATCACTAATCACTGTACAGAATTGCAACATCCAGTGACAACAAGGTATGTGCTGAAAATTCTGCCAATCAACGAAAACTTGAAGCGGTACACAAGCTACAGCAAGTCCAACTTATAGAGAAGTAAAATCTTAATAGTGGATCTAATATTTTAATGGGTTCTTTTGTGAGACAATATGAAAGAAAGAATTCTACGAGCGAAACGCAACGAACTTTGTTGTGAAACTCTGTAGGCTGTGGAATCCGAAACTAACCTCAAGAACCAAGCAGAGCACGCAACATCGCTAGCAACAAAACCGCAGTTTTTTTCTTTCATAAAAGTTACTATTAAGTTCGCACGAGACACTACCGTGTACAATAGCATTTCTATTTATAACATAAACATGCACTATGTTTGCCACGGTTGTAAACCTAGATTCGAGCCTGACACGTTATTATTTTCACACATCAGTTCCCGTCATCACAGGAAGGTTGGTATTTACAACGCCTTTTTTATGCTGTTCGCTCTTCTTTCTGGGAAGACGGCGCGGCGGACGGCAGTCAGTCTACCTGCAAATAAATAGTGGCTTACCTCAAAGTCGCAGATTGAGCAGCTTTAACAAAGTAGTAAATTTCCCACCACTGTCAACCAAGCGGAGAGTTGATATTGAGTTACCCAACATAGCTGTACCCAGTTAAAGTTGATCTAAGATACTGATAGAATTTCTGTTGTATTCATATGAAATCAGACACTGTGTTCTCACGGAGCGTGAGTTTTGTGGTCGACTTTGGATTTGAACACACGTATTTTAGCGCTACTCTTTGCGTATAAAACTTTAGATTTAAATATGTACACTTGTTTTAGCGCCACTCAAGTGGTTCTTCAAAAACTTGTCAATATTGCAGCATCATCTGTGCATTCACACTTTGTACTGAACACAACATCAGCGGTTTCGGCGATTTCCCCGCAAGCTCCATCAAAACCACACTGAAGCTACTGCGGGGACCTCTAATAAAAAGAAATGTCAAAAACTTAACCAGTTTGTGGCACGCGATATGAAATCTGCGGAACGTACGTCAGACTCGGACAAACCGATATGAGAGCGCCAAGATAGAAAGTGACAAACACCAGATGAGGGCATTGGGGGCCCGTTCCGCGGCACAAAGCCACTCTTTAGAAAGCGAAAACAAACCGCCAAGGTCTGCGCCGGTACAGAGGAGGAGCACTGGCACTGCACTGCCAGCCAGCACAGCATCCAGGAACAGGTTCTCTTTTCTCCTGTGGCGTCGTCCACTGAGTATGGAGTGAAACGTTGACCGCCGCACTACCACTACCGCTACCGTTCGCGGGCTTATGATCCGCATTAAGTAATGCCCGTACTTGTCTGTATTTGAGTGGCATCATTTTTCATTGGACTAAACCTTGATTGATATATCTTTGGTAATTGAATAACTTGACTCCGCATGCAAAGCTTAAACATAAGATTCCAAAGCTTATGTTATTTGCATTTAAAAATACTTAATCAAATATATGGCCTTTAAAACAATTAAAAAAAATCGGATGACTCCATCTGCGTCTTATGAGAAGTCCACAGTTCGATCAACCAGTTTCCAATGTGCCGCATTGCACAGCTTAACAATCTATAAAGCAATAGTTGGACATGCTTTTGGAGAATTTATAATCGATATCCATAAAGTAATTTCGTGTCATGTCAATAAGTACATCAACCAGCGACTGTTAGATTTCCTAACAATTCTGTATAGGAACTTACCAAAACCTGTACAAGAACTGGGCAACTGCAAAATTGTTTAATTCTTATACAAAAAATGTAGCTCACAAAAAAAATAATGTAAGAAAAACTTGCAAAATTGTAAGGTCCCATACAATATTTAGATAGGAATCTAGCATTTCCGAATATGCCCATTTCATATACAGGTTTTGGTAGGTAGAAAATCTAATACCGGTTGGATGTAGTGAATATACTATTCGATTACTCAGCTTGGCTAATGTGCAGAATGTCATTATGTAAGTGTTGTTTCATTGTTGATTTTCCATTATATAGCCTTAATGTGTGTTGTAATAATATTACTGCAACTCATTAGAGTGAGTTGGTAAAGCACTTATTTGTCTGATTTAGTAACATATGCTGCTCTAACATTCGAACATGAACTGTAACAGGTGTTCCAGGTTGGTCAATTTTAAGGTCCAGAATTACAAAAAAAAATATTGGGAAAGTTTTTTGATCACCGTACATGACTCAATCATTATTGATTTATTGGCATTTATCGGTGAGTACAACATCTAAAGCTCAAAGTAAGAGGGAGCGCAACAATGAAGAACAGTATGGATAGGTGTCACAAGCGAGCGACGAGTATGAAGCGAACAGAAATTGAAATTTTAGTAGAGGGCCAGTTGTGAGAACAGCATTGTTGAAATCGCTGTTATTCTGCCTAACGTCCACCCAGGAACGGCTTGGGTAGTAGCATGGTGACAACTCTTACCAAGAACAGCCTGTCTTGGTAACTAAACGTACAACTCGTGCTGAATAAATCATCTTTTTGCAACTAGTTGCACAAACTACTATTTTAAACAGATTTTTTGATTACTTTGTATTATACTTCAAAATTCAATTCGGAATGATAAACAAATATTGCAAATATACCGCGACCCGCTTCAATAGTTTAAAATTGCTGTGTGGCCCTCGATAGTAAGCAGGCTGGGGACCACTGCTTTAGTTTGTTCCTTAGGTTTCCATTCACGAACTTTTAGCATCGTATTAACGCTTTATCATTGCCAAAGATGATTCGGGTAAGATCATCCTAAGATCCCTCAGATATCTCTTCACTCAGAGGCGTCGCGTGATCAATTCTTCAACCTGTGCACCGTTTGATAAAAGTTAAATATTTCGAGAAAACGCCTGAAAGAGAGACCTGAAATGACACATCCCATATGTTTGCCATTATCTATCATACGTCTCATTTATCGAAATAAACTCAAACTAAACTTAAAAGTGCCAGGGTGTAAAATCAAAAATTACCATCGTTATGCTTTTTAATATGACAGATAAGACATCTATCTACCTATGTATGGAACGCACACTTTTCATTAGAGTTATTTCGTAAAATGAGACGTAGTCTTAATTGTTATATGTTAACCAGTAAATTGAAATATTTTTAGCATGATTAGATGACTAATTCACGTTTGTAATTAGCTGGGTCGTAATCAGCATTTCTTATCAGAAAAATGGGGTTTTTACAATGAAGTTTATAGTCTTATCTAAACAATTTCTAATTATTATATTTTTGGTTTGTTCCTTTGATAAATAATTTTCTTTCGAAAGGGGCTGTCCTCATACCACGTTGACATATGTCGAACAGTTTTTGATGGGTACCCGACTAGAAAAGCATAACAGAAACTGAACACAATTTTAACATATTGTGATATTTATATCTTATTTTGATACAATTTTGTTCTCAGTAGCCATTATCTTTCAAATGTTGCAACAGGATTATATCATAATATGATTTGAAAAATGCCTAACATCGAATTGCCCAACAGTAGGCAATTAAAATAGATGTAGCAAAGTATCCCAGCCATAGATATCACAACGCTGATATAATTTGAGAAGGTTGCCTTATTTGTAATGTTGTTAGTTTCATGTTCTCGAAAAATATTCTTGTTCGAACAAAAACAAAAATTTCTGATTGTTGATCACAATCTGGAGACCTATCACGACCTGTAAAAATTCCAACTGCACAGAAACAATATATTTTGTATCTGATTTTGTTATAAATTTCTATCAAAATATGTTATTTTTATGATAAAATTGTAACGAAATTTGATAGTTTTTTGTTTCCAGTAGTGTAGTTTTTGATAGAAATTTAGATATTTTAACAACATCCTGCACCATGTTTCAATCAAATTTTGTTATAAAAATTTAGTATAACATAATAACATAGGTTGATATAATTTTGATATGACCTTCTAGTCGGGTACTTCCCTCCATCACACAGTGGCGAAAATCGTTTTTTAGCGCGTTTATTTAATAATACTTTTATTATACGATTTAGCCTAATGGTGTCTTCCAGATATTTCATCAGTAAGTTAATGCGCTTCTTAGAAGGTATTCAGCTTAATGATCGATGCCCCTAAAAGTTTGATGAAAAAATATTTGTTTTCACTTTACAACATACGAGGTTTGTGCCTTAACAAAAGATGTAGCAAAACTTCTTCTGATAAACTTTGTCACAGACGCCAAGTTTGAAATTTCATTACTTTTAGAGATATATTACTATTTATGCCTTCAAGTTTTAAACATATTCGACATATAATCATACAGGCATATGGAGACGCATGGTACATTGTTTCATCGACTCCTTGGAACTGAACTTTTTAGCATAGCATAGCATAGCATATGTGATTGTACAAATCGTGGGTGGCTTTACAATGCTCAACTGAGCAATCTACTGTATATTGTCGCAAATTGGTACCTATAATTAGTACCTTTTCCTAAACAGAAGCAGTTGTATACCTGGCCACGTCCTTACAATCACAGAAGGAAGGGAAGGAATGTTAGTTCAACATCTACTAGTGAAGATGCAGGGGACCCATACTAGGTACCTCCATAGATGTCTCGGGAAGGAAAATTTGTGTTAGTGGGTAAGGTGAATAATAGGGAGCCTTATTCGACAATATAGAGCGTTTGTCAATAATAGTACATGCTGAAAAAATATTAAAATATGTTCATTAACTTACTTACGAAGCGTCCAAAGAAGAACAAAGTAACCCGGATTTTACAAATGTTTTGTATCATATACAAAATAGGTACGTTCATTTGTACACTTATTCACCAAACACTAAAAGCAGAACCACAAACTCGGATTTCGCGAATGTTTGGCGTTCTACTTAAAGCACGTCCGATCGCGCACTAATTAATTTATTCACTCGACCGCGCGAACTCTCTGCTTACTGAGCAGAAACACGAAAAAAGGCTTACTTACTTATGGATCCTGTACACCTCCGGTGGTGCAAAGGGCCGACTTGAAAGATCTCCATCCTGAGCGGCTATCACTTTAACCTGTTGCCAGATTAGATTTCGGTCGACTTCTTTTATTTCTTTATTGAGGCTTCGCCGCCACAAGCCTTATGCCTCTGCTGCGATGTCCCGCTGGGTTCCAGTCTAATGCTTGTTTACAGATTTCGTTTCCGCCCCTACGTAGAGTGTGGCCGACCCAGCCCAACTTCCGATCCCGAATTTCTGTTGCTATCGGCCTCTGGTGACAACGAAAAAAAGGCACTGATTAATTTTCATTTCAATAAAAAATAAATATTAAAATGAAATACTTTCGAATGATCGACTGTTTATTGTTATTTTAACTTAAAACGGCTACGCAGTCTTTAAGGATTAAAACAAGATTTATATTTGTCCAATGTTTCGTCCAACCCCGTGTCGAAACGTTGGACAAATATAAATCTTGTTTTAATCCTTAAAGACTGCGTAGCCGTTTTAAGTTAAAATTAAAATGAAAAAAATCAGAAAACTCCTCGGATTTGTTAAAGAATGTTTTGAAAATCCTCAAAATTATCCGAATTTTATTTTGTTGCCCCCTCAAAATATTATTTTTTGGCAAAAAAAATACGAGGGAGGTGGGGGAGACAAAATAGATTTTAAATATTTATATCGGCCTAATAATAAATAAAAAATATTTATAAAAAAAACATTTTTAAGGGGTTGTCGGCATAAAACGTGACATATCTCTAAAATAATGAAGTTACGAACTTGGCGTCTTCGACAAAGTTTTTCAGGGGAAGTTATGCTACAACCTTTGTCAAGACACGAACCTTGTATGTCAAAAAGGGGAAAACATATTTTCATCATCTCACTAATAGGGGGATTGATCATTAAGCTAAATACCTCTAAAGAAGCGCATCAACTCACTGATAAAATGGCTAGAAGACATTATTACGCTAAATCGCATAATAAAGATACTATTAATTAAACGCGTTAAAACACGATTCTGTGCGTCAGCGTGGACATCTGCTCATGCAAATTTGTGTTAATCAATTTGTATTAGTATCAATATAAAATATTAAAAGCGCAACAACTCGGTAGGCATCAAACCGATGTGCTTCACTACATCGGCACCGAACGTGCACTGCCAATGAAGAACGCTTTGGCCACCTATACATCGCCGATTGCGTTTAGAGCGGATGACCTATACATACAAAATAATGCGTGTAGGGGAAGGAGGGGCAATATGCCCTAGCTAAGCATAGGCTGCTGTTATGCCTTAACTATAATGATTTTCATGGGTGTTTCTACCTCACGCTACAGTTAAACAAAATAGCTAACTGATGCCATATAAAAATTAGAAAAAATCTCAATCTTGTTGATAATATTCACATTTAAAAAAGTGGTGATATTTCGGTGCCGGAAAACTCATGAGGCAAAACGTCTTTAAGATGGCAGCTCTTAGGGAACGATGTACCACGCGTCGGCGCATCAGCATTCTGGTATGGACAGTGCGTGGAGACGCGAGTACATTGTAGGATAGTTCCACTAGGGCGTTTTGCCTCGCCGAAATGTTAGATGTTTCATCAAAATGTGGAAAATTTCAGTTTTTCCTACATTCCCATCTATTATTTTGACACTTTTTTCGCCTAACCTACATAGTTTCACGTCTAGTTTGATTAAGGCTATCTCAAACATGGTAAATATAAGTGAATACCCGAAAGTCGTTTTGCCCCGGGGGGGCGTTTTGGGGCCTCTTCCCCTATGATGAATGACAAAGCGTTCTCGGCTGAAAGTGCACGTGTCGAACAACATGCGGTGGGTCGTGTCGCTATCGTACAGTAAAATATAACGCGCCTCCACCGCAGCATTTCGGTTGCCTCATATGGTCATATGCATATCACATGCCGCCTATAAAAAAAAGTCGAGCATTCATATTTATACATAATCATCATAATCAAATATTTACAAAACATACGGCAAATTCAAAATTATTCAAATATATATTTGGATTAGAATGACAATGTTAGGGACAAAATTGATACCTGTGCAATTTTCCTTCAAGTATAGAACAGCTTGCGCCAACACTGCGAACTGTAACAAATTTTGTGTAAAAACCGAAGTGGCCTGAGCAGTAAATAAAAGTCTTCTCTTTGGTCTTCCCCGTTCCACTCGGTCCATGCCTGCACGTCGCCAACCATGCAGTCTCCGGAGGGTCCGCAAATCATATTTGACCTATTCGATCTACCTTGCTCGCGCCGCTCCTTCGATTGGAGCGTTTTGCGAAGTCCAAAGTAGACCGATTGAAATTTTATCGGCGGCGGCGGGATAGTTTATTTTCAACCAGAGGCGGCGGCGTGGCGGTTTCATCCCGTTGGTTATGCATCCAAATTTCTGCGGATTTCTTCGGAAGCTTCAAAAAGCTTTCCCAGATGGTTCCGCCTGAAGTTTCTGCAGGAATTACTCCAAAAGTTATTCCAGGAATTCATCCGGAGGTTACTGCAGAGATTCCTCCGGAAGTTCCACCAGGGATCCCTCCGGAAGTTTGTCCAGGAATGCCTCCGGAAGTTACTCCAGGAATACCTCCGGAAGTTCCTCCAGGAATTCCTCCGGAAGATCCTCCAGGAATTCCTCCGCAAGTTCCTCCAGGAATTCCTTTGGAAGTTCCTCCAGGAATTCCTCCGGAAGTTCCTCCACGAATCCCTCCCCAAGTCCGTCTAGGAAACCCTCACCAAGTTTGTCCAGGAGTTCCTCTTGAACAGCGGACCTCAACTATTTTCCTGAGAGGTACCCCTTCGAATTTCTGCATTAAATGAGGTACCCCCTATTTTTTCTGCTGTAAATAAAAATAAGCGTAGATATATGAAAAATGAACCTGAAAACAAACGGAATGTATAGCTCTCCATTAAGTTGGCTGAAATTTGCATCATACCGTGAAAATTCCAATTGAAAGAAAATGTATACATCAAGCTTCCTACAGGCCTTAGTCAACTATTGGTGATTTCCTCTTGAAGGGAGGCTTCTAAGCCTATAATAGAGAGGCTTTTGAGCATCTTGAAGGGAAGCTTCAGAGCCTTTTGAAAGGAGACTTCTGAAGTTTTTGAGTGTATGCTTCCAAGCCCCTTGAAAGAAAAATTCTCAGCCTCTTCAAGGGAAACTTCCCAACTTCTTGAATGGAGGCTTCCGAGCCTCTTGAAAGGCGGCTTTCGAGCCCTTGAGATGAGGCTTCCGATCCTCTTGAAGGGAAGCTTTCGAGCATCCTGAAGGCAGTCTTCAGAGCCTCTTGACAACGGCTTTCGACCACTTAGAAGGAGGCCTCTGAGCATCTTGAAAGTACCCCGAGCAGCACAAGTGAAAGTAAAATGGTTGCAGCAACTTGATTGTGACCAAATCTAGTCGCATATCCGTTGCAGTAACCTATGTGGGACATGTGTGCTACTAGGGACGCCTCTTACCTCTTGGAGGAAGAATTTCGTGCCTCTTCAAGGGAAGCTTAAGTGCCTCTTGAATGGCGGCTTTTAATGTATGCTCCATAAAGATAGGCAAAACAGATCACTTCGTAGAGCGGATCAGATCTGGATCATTCAGCATAATGATCCAGATCTTTCATGCTGATCGGGTCTCTGGATCAGAACGTAAGGAGAATGCAAAATGGTAAAACGGTTGTCAATTCACAATAATTTCACCACTCTCTCGTTTACAAGCATATACGACATGTAAAGAGAACCCAAAATAAACTTTTTATTTTGCCATGACCTTACAAAGGTTAGATAATTTTCTGATCTGGTGACCCGGATCTTTCCAAAAGTGAGCTTGGAATCGATCACTCACTTTGAAGATCCGGATCATTTTAACGGTTCCGGATCTGAACGTCCATCTCTTGCTTCAAGGCTCTTGAGAGAAGAATTCCAAGGGACGTCAAGGGAAGCTTCCGAGCTTCTTGCCCCATAGCCTTAACGAAGCGGCTTTCGAGCCACCCAAAAGGAGGCTACTGAGTAACTTGAAAGTACACTTCCATGCCTCTTGGAAGAAGAATTTTGTGCCTTTTAAAGGGAAGCTTCCGACCCTCTTGAAAGGAGGCTTTCAAGCCTTTTGAAGGAGGCTTGCGTGCCTCTTGAAGAGATTCTTCCGAGGCTCTCGAAGGAATGCTACCGATCCTCTTGAAGTGAGGCTTCCGAGTATCTCGAAGGGAGGCTTCAGAGCCTCTTGAAAAGCGGCTTTCGAGTCACTTAAAATGAAACTTCTGAGCTTTTTGAAAAGAAGCTTCTGAGCCTCTTGAAAGTGTGCTTCCAAGCCTCTTCAAAGAAAAATTTCGAGCCTATTGAAGGGAAGCATCCAAGCCTCTTGAAAGTAGCAATCCTCGCGTCTTGAAAAAATGTCTTACAAGCCTCTTGAAGAAAGGTTTCCGAGCCTCTATAAAGGAGGCTTTGAGCTGCTTGGATGGAGGCTTCCGAGAAGCGTAGAAAGATGCTTCAAATTCTCTTGCAACGAAGCAACTGAGCTTTAAAAAATCCAATGCAATCTACCAATCCGAAACAAAATATTGAATAACATGTTATCAACATACTTCTGAACTAAAATCTAAAGTCTGGAGGTACGGAAGCCTCCATTTGAGAGGCATAAACTCAAATGGAAGCTTCCGTACCTCCAGACTTTAGATTTTAGTTCAGAAGTATGTTGATAACATGTTATTCAATATTTTGTTTCGGATTGGTAGATTGCATTGAAGATTTTTAAAATTTGTTCATTCAACGTTTTGTCCTTTTGATCATTTGTCACACAGCCCTTCATTAACTATACTAGTTTTTGAGTGCAGAATTACAAAGGCTTTGATTTACTAATCGCCTTGCATATTATGTACAAGACAAAGTTTTGAAATAAAAAAGTTACACAATTATCAAAACTTTATCAATAAGTTTTGATAGGAATTGTAATACATCCGCCATTATGCATTTTTGTCCGAAGTACCCCCTGGGGCCAGCAAAGGTACCCCCAGGGGTACATGTACCCCAGGTTGAGAACCGCTGCTCTACAAGTTCCTCCACGAATTCCTCTGGAAGTTACTCCACGAATTCCTCTGAAAGTTCTTCTAGGCATTCCTCCAAAAACTCCTCCAAACGTTCTTCCAGAAATTTCTTCAGACGTTCCTTCAGAAATTCCTCCAGTCGTTCCTCCCAGAATTCCTCTTTACGTTTCTCCAGGAATTCTTCTGAAAGCTCGTTCAAAAAATATTACAGCGTTTCCTCCGAAGTTTGTTCAGAAATGTTCCTGAGAGTTCATCCCGAATGTCCTTCGAAAGTTCTTCCAGAAATTGCTCCGAAATTTCTTTCGGGAAATTTTTCAGAAGTTTCGCCAGGGATTCCACAAGATGAGATTTTTTCACAGATACAAGAAATGTTTTTTAACGAGATCTCTCCTGAAATTCGTTATGAGTTGCTCTCAAAATTCACATGAAACTCCTCTATACTCACCTCCCATCCAGCATATGGGAATTCTAACGAAAATTCCAACAGGAATTTCCCCCAAAACTCTTTCAAGAATTGTGCTTGAAAATCGTTTAGAAATTCTTCAAAAGTTCCTCCAGGATTTCTTACGGAAATTGCTAAAAGATTTCATTTGACATGACATGTAAACAGGCCCAGTCGTAAAAACACAGTGTTTGAATTTGTTATTTAATTGAAATTTCCATCGAAATCAATGCACATATTAAGAGCATTGAAAAGATATAAAATTACACGAATCATTATTTATTTTTCAATTGATGTATAAATACATCAATATGCATTTAATTCTCCATCAATTAAACTTTAACTTTACACGATCGTGTAAATTCCAACCCGTTTACTTTTAATGTGAAAACAATATGGAAGCAGAAGTCGTTATCGCATTGAGATCGAGAGTGTCTGAATTGTGTCTCGAAAACGGCTTATTTGTGAACAAATGTAATGTAAGCAACGCAGTAGCTACGTGAATGGTAAGAATAGTTTTGTTGAATGTTATTTAATTTCTGACAAATATAATATAACATTTATTTTGCAGCCTATTCATTTGACCTAGCTGCTCTGAATCTCGATTTATGACCATTCCGCGGATGTGTTTTGAATAATTATATATTCCTGCCTGAGTTTGTCGGGTCACTCAAAATTAAGGGTATGCGATAACACACTTTTTCCTAACGAATCGAAACGAAACGAAATATAGATTTCTTTCGAGACTTCGAAACGATACGAAATCAAGGTTCATTTCATTCGAAATTTTTCGAAACGAAACGAAATTTTGATTTTTTTTCCGCGGAATTTTAATTGAATTGGTTTTACATTATGTACGCAATTCTGATTCCACTTTTTCAAAGTCGAATAACGACCAAAAGAGTTATAATAACAGAAGAGGCAATCTATGATAAATCGTCACATTCTCGCCGCATATACCATTGGCGATAAGGCCAGCATTTGTGCCACTTTCAAAGGAATTCATCGTGGAGCGTGTGCTCCCGAATCTGATCAATTTTATATCAGTTTTATATCAGTAAGTATATAAAAATAAAGAAATTGTGGGATTTTTTATATACGGATTCAAATTTTGTTTAAAACCTTAGTTCACCTAAGAATTATGTAATTATGCTGAAGCTTGCTTCATATTGTCTTGTCAGCGTGGTTTTACAGTATTGACTTAGTCAAAATTTGAAAAAGGATGCTTGGATTTATTTTTTATTTAGTGGGATACTTAATTATGCATCCACATCTGCCAAAATTGATATTACTAGATCAACATTTGAAAAGGGCGTATCTGCCAAATTTTATTCCTTTTTATTCTTCGTCTACATATATAGCATACATTTGCTCACTAGAAGAATCCTGTGCACCTTTCTAAAATGCACAAAGATATGTATTTCAGATTGAATTTCACAGACCCATACTGCCGCTAACCGCAAGTCGAGCACACCTGTATATGGGCGTCCATATACAGTAGACCTCTTCATGTTTTCAAAAAGTATCAAAAACTCGACCGGTCAGCTCAAAATCACAATTCTTATGCTGAAATAGGCCTTCTGTCAAATTTTCAGCAAATTCGGATAAAATTTTGAGGTGGCTCAAGTCAATTTAGTGTTTTTAGGCTATTTTCAATTTTGAAAAAAATCTAACAGGAGATATAACTGCCAAAAACTATCACAACAACCTCTGAACGGAAGCTTTGGATGTGCTCTACAAGTCTTGTGAACATTGCGATCCGTTCTGTTCACGTTTTGACCATGTTAAAGTGATTTTCAAGCTTTTAAGTGCTTAAAAACACTGTTTCCTCTAAAAGTCGTTGTTCTACAAAATTCTAGAATTTATTGCAAATCATTGCAATTTTATTATATTATTATTCCTCTTTCTTCCCTGGACATTTGAGTAGTATAATCGCCAATGTGCAATTTACCGTTAAATTCTTAAAAATCAGAAGCTGAACAATTGTCATAAATTTACACGTTAGGATTTCTTCAAACAAGCTGTTCGAACAAAGAAGCTTTGATTTCACTTGTTACTACGATGCACTCGATGGTAAAAGCATACAGACATATGGTGCAATGAACCAAATTTGAAAGTCATTTGTTGTAAGCATCAAATATCATCGAAAACCAATGCTTCTTTGTTCGAATAACTTGTTTGAAGAAATCCTAACGTGTAAATTTATAATAATTGTTCAGCTTCTGATTTTTAAGAATTTAACGGTAAATCATACATTTGCGATTATACTACTCAAATGACCAGGGAAAAAAGAGGAATAATAATATAATAAAATAGCAATGTTTTTGCAGATCAACCCACGAACGGAAGGCTATTGGTATATGTTTGCATTTCTCAAGTAGTTCGAGTTGTTGTCATTAGCTCTGGGCAGTTATTGAAGAATAAACAAGATGTGAAACCTCATCTTGATATATTAGCATTCCAAGTAGTTATTGTTGTCTTGTTGTTGTTGGTTCTAGGTAGTATACAAACTTCATTCATATCACTAATATGAAGTTGTCTATTCTTTGTAAATGCAAAATGTAACTAAATTGGAACGATACAACTTCACGCCGAGAACGTGAGGGAAAAAACGGGCTAATATCGCAAAGATCATGTACCATATTAAAATTAGATTAAGGACACTCCTCACGGAATCCAAGTTTCAAAGTGCTCGCGTTTTCGGGGCACACCAATCGATACGGAGGCGGCAATTCATGACCAACAACGATGCTGGTCACGTGCTTATAGTCAATTTAGGATTAGGAGAGGAAAATTAGTTTAACACTCATTGTTTTAAGAGACCAAGGAATGCTCTGCATCTCCGTGAGCGCTACGGAAAAGGAATCGTTGGTTGAGAAGGTAATTCATGTGAAACCCTTTGTTAAGCGACAAAATATTTATTGTAAACTAATTTATTTTGAAAGCAAGAAGAGGAAAACTGTGTTTCAAATCAATCCAACGCAACATCAATGTGCTTCGTTTAATAATCTTCTACAACACGATCGATTCCGCACTAAATAATTTTGTGCTCTTTTGTGCTCACGTTCTCCCGGACTAGCTGCGGTCCCATGACCAGCAGCAACATGATCAATTCCGCATTCATATTATGCAAATAGTAAAAAAAATATCACAAAATTTAAATCATGGAAACACTGAAGACGTTTTATAGAAGAAAACTACTTACGTATTTGTCGACTAAGAATGGGGTTATATAGTAAGCGTTAATAGGAAAAATTGTATAACCAAAATTTTGTTATCAACTTAACGATTTTGTTCAGCGGCGCAGCCAAAATTTTTTATAATATAAAGTATGGATTAGTTTAAATTTGTTTTGAAATTCCGCGGAATTCCGTTAAATTTCGTTAGAAGCTAGTTTTTTCTAGCGAAATTTTTAACTTTTTACGAAACGAAACGAAATCAAGAAATCAGATTTCGCCATGCTTAAATTCCGCGAAATTCCGCGGAATTTCGTTTCGAACCACCTGAAACGAAATTTTTCGAAATACCGCATATGCTTACTCAAAATCATATTGAACCAATTAATATATTTGATATAATTGTAAATATTTATGTTTTCATTGAAGCGTAAAATAAAGTAGTGAAAAATGAAACTTCATTCAATTTTAAGATTAATTGTATTTGGGAGTGGGCAGTGGGAGCGAACGTTGTCGTCCGTTGGATTTTACATTCATTTAATTTTAAATGCGCCCTTCAAGCCAAACGTGTAAAATTCAACGATCTCAATTGAATTTTAAAGTGATGTAAATTTAACATCAACCTTAATTTTAGATGTATTTCGATGCTCCAAATATGTGCATCAAAATAAACGTAAATTTACAAAAAAAAATTCAAACTGTGTGGGCTCACTTGTGATCTCCGATAACGATACCAGCAGAGAAATTCAGAGAGGTATCATGGAAAGAAATGGTACGTACTTTGGACTACACATGTGCTGGCGCCGCACCATGTCACCGCCGACGAAGATTTTCTTGCGCCGTTAAAAATTAATCGGCACTTCGTTTTCTCTTTGAATCTTTGGTTTTCTGATGCAGGAGCGAAAAACGTTAAATATTAAACTACACACTTAGAATTTCTGTGTAAATTTACGTTTATTTTGATGCACATATTTGAAGCATCGAAATTCATCTAATATTAAGTTAGCTGTTAAATTTACATCACTTTAAAATTCAATTAAGATCGTTGAATTTCACACGTTCAATATGACACACGTGTAAAATTAAATGAATTTAAAAATCAATAGACGACGACCTTTGATTCCCTTGTTCCCGATTTCAATCAAACTTTCAATTAAATAAAATCTCGTTTCATCATTCATTTTTTTATTTTTCGCATAATAAAAAACATAAATATAAAAACTTATATTGATTATATCTATCCGTTCGATATGGTATGAAGTGATCCGGTAAACTGCAGTTTAGTTTAGTCGACGGCATAGAATTTAGGAGACTACAAGGTTACGCTCACCAATTTGATTGCACGGTAGTTGTCACAACCCAGCTTATCGCCCTTTTTGTAGATGGGGCACACGGCACCTTCCATCCACTCCTGCGGCAGAATCTCATCCTCCCAAACCTTGGTAATTATGCAGTGCAGCGGCTCTAGCCAGTGCATCACCTTCTTCTTCTTATTGGCATTACATCCCCACATTGGGACAGAGCCGCCTCGCAGCTTAGTGTTCATTAAGCACTTCCACAGTTCTTAACTGCGAGGTTTCTAAGCCAAGTTATCATTTTTGCATTCGTATATCATGAGGCTAAAACGATGATACTTTTATGCCCAGGGAAGTCGAGACAATTTCCAATCCGAAAATTTCCTAGACCGGCACCGGGAATCGAACCCAGCCACCCTCAGCATGGTCTTTCTTTGTAGCCGCGCATCTTACCGCACGGCTAAGGAGGGCCCCCAGTGCATCACCACCGTATTTAAATATTTAAATAACTCTCCTGATAGTTGTTCAACCCCAGGGGCTGTGTTGTTTTCAGCTGGCCAATCTCCTCCTGTCGCAACCTGCGAAACCTAGCGACTTGGAGTTCTATGTCGCCTGGGTCTTTGCTGATTATAACGAATCATATTACCTATCCCTTATTTCGTTCGTACTTCGTGGTTTTAAAGACGGCTAATTGGGCATGCGTAATCCTCCTGTCTCATCAGAGGGTCGCGTCAGGTCTGTTTAGTGTCCCACCTAACATCAGAATTTGGGATTGTGCGCTTTGAGCGGCACAGGGTCGCTTTGGCGGGGCCAGGTTGCGGATACATGCAGCTTTTTATAGAAGTTTAACAGAGCCCAGTGTCAAACGCCACCAAATCCTAGGCAGGCACCACAACTCGCAGTTGGTCTGGGGAGGCATCGTCAATTTCTTGGACATATTCCCTATTGCTCCTAAGCGCTGATTCAGTATTATCTGTTAACTAAATGATTTAAATGAATCATTGATGAAAGAACCGCCGGAATCGGATAAAGATTTGCAGTGCCATGGCACAATATGTTTCGCAGAATCGATGCAAATAAATATTATTTTTTTATTCGCAAAACTATCGAATACCAAAGTGCGACTCCTTCAAAGGTAAGTATAGGTAAAACTTCATCTCTTATTCAGCCTTCTACATTTCGCATGGAATTTTCCAGTATCATAATTAGTAACGTTATTCCCAATTCTCCTGAAAGCATTATTTTTTATCGGCTACAATCGCGTTAACCTATTCCAGTTACAAGCTTCCACATTACCCGGATTTAAACCTTTTCGATAAAGCAACACTCAATTGAAATAAAAATCCGATTCTCACATCAATTTTCCACTTATCAAACTCATCAATCAAGCAGTTTTGCATTTTAATTTCACTCTGACCACCTTGTCGGCTTGTAGCTTGTTCGTCCCCAATTTCCTAACACCTAACAAGGCGTAAGCACACAATTGTTTCAGATGTCGTTGTTGTTGTCGTGGCTCTTGTTGCTGCTGCTGCTACTGTTGCAACAGTTAGGAGATGTGTAAATATGAAAATATGGCGTGCCGCAGCGGTAACAATCTTGATCTTCTGCCATCCAGCCAGCAGCTAATTACCGAACAATGGTGCAATTTGCAAGCGCGTCAAAATTAATAGCACTTCGCGAAAAAACCTCACGGATAAGTCGCCCCTATTTCGCAAGCAAGCTGTGTTCGCTCGGAACACAGATGCAACGGTTCTGAGTTTGTTTGAGCTAGGCTGGCATTTGCTCATAGTAAAGGGTAATTTGTTAACTATTAAACATCTGATTTCAGTACCATGCAGATGAACTGCTAATTATGATAAATTTCTTATTTTTTATTGCTTTGAGATGTACAAAACGAATCATTCTAGTCGAACATGTTTACTAGAATGGACTAACTATTCAACAAGTATTAGAAAAACCTAATATGCAATTATTCGGATAATCATACAAGGCTTCTTTTCATTCCTCCTGAAACATTAAATTACCTAGCGGCATAAACTAATTGGCTACTCTTATTCTGTTTCGTTTCAGGTGAGTTCAAGTCTAAGCCGGATCAGACATGCCCTTCTTTACAGCGAAGGTTAATTGTATGCTGCAGGAGTTCTTAGGGGCCCACCTCTTCTCGCGAAATTACACCATCAACAGTTGCAGCCGCGCTAGCCTCAGCAGGAGCATTGACCATATTGCGACATGGATTTCGCAAGATTACAACAACTCATCTGGCTGTTGCATCGTGCATCTGCCAGGTGTTGCGGAATTAACGTTTGTAAGCACTTATGAGCCATAAAATCTGGAAAGTTTCGCAACCAGCTATCTGATTGAGCGTAAGAAGCGATCAGACAAGTCAAGTTCATTAATCGCAATGCTCAAACGAGTTAATTTGTGCTGCTGCACCAGTAGCTGGATCCTTGCAGCCATACCGGGTGGAACGAGCGCACGCGTCGAAATTCCGTGACAAGCTGAACAAACGTACATGCGATTTACAGTCGTAAGAAACTACAAATCCTATCCGTAACTGACCATTCGTGAGTTCCAGAGTCCCTACTTGGATCGGAGGAGCTTATACGATGCTCATCACATCGCGATGCACTGGTAGACCACTTTCAGTGCATGTTTCCGAGCCGTTCGGGAAACCGGTAAGCTGAACCTTATTCAAAGGAACAACGAATAGAGTCAGACGCGCGAAGAATGTGGCGGGTTGTGGCCCGTAAAAGTTGTTTCTGTTTTTACGCCCGGCCGCCGAGTGCGGTGGCTCGGGATAATTTTCCTTTCACTGTCTGCGCACCCGCTAACCCCACACAGTACATACTGTGTGCAATGGGCATCTATGCTCCGTGTCTACGGTAAGGAGTGCACCGCAAAGTAATGATCAATCGATGATAGCGCGCTATGCCCCACCGCCGTGGCTGCATCATGAATGAAAATGGTTTCACTTTCTTCGCAGTGATTTGCGTCCTTTTGGAGTGCGCGCGCGATGAACAAATCGTCTGTTCGCGACAGGAACAACTTTTACATTTGCAAATCCGTGAATTATTATGTGGTTAACGAGCGGCTGCCCGTGGTTAGATCCGTCTTGACGAGTGGGACAACTGTTATTTAACCTTCTGCGCGATGGGAAAATTCCACTGATATGGTGTGAGCGGTGGGTTTGTGCCAAGACACTATGGGCATCTTTTCTGCTTTAAATTGAGGTAAGAAGATAGTTTTTCACTTGTGATCTCAGGAACTGCATATAGACGAAATCATTATTTTCTAATGATTATTTATTTGATGGTCCATATGACCATACAAAATGACATTATATCGGTGGCACACATCCAGTCTTGTTATAAAATCTTGTTATAAAAAAAAATAATTGTGGAAGACTGTGCCTCTTTACTGTACTTTTTTGATTTATTGAAGTTATTAAAAAAGATAAACTAGCGGCAGTGCATCAGACAGGTATTCTGACCAACTATTGTCATATGTAACTTAATTTTCGGATTGGCTTTCAGTCACGGGAAATAGCGTTGACAATTTTACTTCATCGCCGACGGCTCGATCCGATTCTTCAGGGCTCGATAGCAGTCAATTTGTTAATTACCGCTACTTTCTTACGGAGATTTGTCCTGTTCGGTTTCATGTATAATGTTTCTGGCCTCATTGACAAAAATATAGATCACTTTTCGAATTTGTTCACTATCTTTTGTCACACACTATTGTCATATGTAATTGTAAACGATTTGAATAAACAACAAGGGAGATAAGAAGTTAGATAATTTTTCGGTCATTTTGCTAAAAATAATTGTGTTTCTGTAACTAGTATTCCATTACCATTTATATGTGCGTTCAATCAGGTGAACATTATACTATACCATTTCGATAACCTAGTGTATAGAGTACTTTATGGTGCATAATACCAATCCGGTTGGTTTACCAAGAGGTGAAGGCAATTAACCGAACAAATTTTGGGGCAAGAGTACGCGTGTGAACCTTAAAGTTCAGATGTCAAATCCGTATTTCCGGCCGAAAAAAGACTACTTGCAACGCGTAAAGATCCACATCAAAGAAAAATTGAACAGAATTCGAAAATCATCACAAGTTCTCCTTTTAAGAATAAGTCCTATGGTGTTAGAAAGGCGAACAAAGGGCATTATTTTACACGTAAACATAGTCCGAAAACACAATATCATCTGAACGATTGATTCATTTGAATAAAAGAAACATCCATAAATTACGCAACACTTAGCTAGGAGGGATAGTGGGGAGGGGTGATGAAATGGGCAATTTTTGTGTTACGTAATTAGGGGATTTTCTTTAAGGAAAGTTCCTATGATATGGAAATGCTAATATCATCTTTCAAACTTAGGCGTACATGTTCATGGTAGAATTAGAGGCAAAAGTATAGAATGAATACTTCTCTGATGCAACTCGTGGGCCATAATGAGTGGATTTATCGGTTTTATTGACAGAGACAAATGGCTAAAATGGTGCAATTAGCCTCAAGTTTGCAATGGCTTATAGACTCAAAATGAATGAGTTATCCGCAGGTTTCGTTTATTCAGATGCCGAAATAGTGGTTGGGTTTTCTTTTTTTCTAATGAAGAAATTTAAAAACAAAGTAGTCATAACGATTTGACATTTGTAGGAGGCTATAAAAATAAAGGAATTGCGGAAAAAAACTTCTGGCCGACGTTTCGGCCATTGGATGTGGCTTTTTTTTAGAGAAAAATTCGGTCAATCATTTTTGTATTAGTTTCTATGTCGTTCTGGATGTCGTATGGTCATAATTTGAGCTTTTTTGCGGTGATTTTGTTGTCAAAATAATTACTTTGTTAACAGCCACAGTGCTCGATATTACAACGACTTATACGACATGGCCATACGACGCCCAGAACGACATACAAATTAGGACGAAAACTATTGACCGATTTTTTTCCGTTGGAAAAAGCCACATCCAATGACCGAAACGTCGGGCAGAATAAAACTTTAACCATATAATGGTTTTTAAGTCTGAGGTAGCCGCAATTCCTACACGAAAATTATATTATTTATTTATTTATTCAGACTAAGGCCGAAGTGGCCTGTGCGGTATATAAGAGTCTTCTCCATTCGGCTCGGTCCATGGCTACACGTCGCCAACCACGCAGTCTACGGAGGGTCCGCAAGTCATCTTCCACCTGATCGATCCACCTTGCCCGCTGCGCACCTCGCCTTCTTGTGCCCGTCGGATCGTTGTCGAGAACCATTTTCACCGGGTTACTGTGCGACATTCTGGCTACGTGCCCGGCCCATCGCAGTCGTCCGATTTTCGCGGTGTGAACGATGGATGGTTCTCCCAACAGCTGATGCAATTCGTGGTTCATTCGCCTCCTCCACGTACCGTCCGCCATCTGCACCCCACCATAGATGGTACGCAGCACTTTCCTTTCGAAAACTCCAAGTGCGCGTTGGTCCTCCACGAGCATCGTCCAGGTCTCGTGTCCGTAGAGGACTACCGGTCTAATGAGCGTTTTGTAGATTGTCAGTTTGGTACGGCGGCGAACTCTATTCGATCGGAGCGTCTTGTGGAGTCCAAAGTACGTACGATTTCCAGCCACTATGCGTCTCCGAATTTCTCTGCTGGTGTCATTTTCGGCAGTCACCAGTGAGCTCAAGTACACAAATTCTTCTACCACCTCGATTTCGTCACCACCGATGCAAACTCGCGGTGGGTGGCTCACATTGTCTTCTCTTGAACCTCTTCCTATCATGTACTTCGTCTTCGACGTGTTGATGACTAGTCCGATCCGCTTAGCTTCCCTCTTCAGTCTGATGTAGGCTTCCTCCATCTTCTCAAAGTTACGTGCCATAATATCTATGTCGTCGGCGAAACCAAATAGCTGGACGGACTTATTGAAAATTGTACCACTCGTGTTAATCCCTTCTCTTTGTATTACCATTCCAAAGCGATATTGAATAGCAAACACGAAAGACCATCACCTTGCCGTAACCCTCTGCGGGTTTCGAAGGGACTCGAGAATGCCCCTGAAACTCGAACTACGCACATCACCCGATCCATCGTCGCTTTGATCAACCGTGTCAGTTTATCCGGAAAACCGTGTTCGTGCATTAGCTGCCATAGCTGGTCCCGATCGATTGTATCATATGCGGCTTTGAAGTCGATGAATAGATGATGTGTGGGCACGTTGTATTCGCGGCATTTCTGCAGTACTTGGCGAATGGCGAACACCTGGTCCGTGGTGGAGCGTTCGCCCATAAAACCCGCCTGGTACTGCCCCACGAACTCCCTTGCAGTTGGTGCTAGTCGACGGCATAAAATTTGGGAGAGTACCTTGTAGGCGGCGTTCAGCAATGTGATTGCGCGGTAGTTGCTACAATCCAGCTTATCGCCCTTTTTGTAGATGGGACACACGACCCCTTCCATCCACTCCTGCGGCAAAACTTCCTCCTCCCAAATCTTGGTAATGACCCAGTGCAGCGCTCTAGCCAGTGCCTCACCACCGTGTTTAAATAGCTCTCCTGGTAGTTGGTCAACCCCAGGGGCTTTGTTGTTCTTCAGCCGGCCAATCTCCTCCTGGATTTCCTGGAGATCCGGAGCCGGTAGAATTATGTCCTGCGCGCGTTCTCCCAGGTCCATCACCATACCGCCTTCTTCGTCTGCCACATCGCCATTCAGGTGTTCTTCGTAGTGCTGCCGCCACCTTTGAATCACCTCACGCTCGTTCGTAAGAAGATTCCCGTTTATGTCCTTACACATATCAGGCTGTGGCACGTGGCCCTTACGTGAACGGTTTAACTTCTCATAGAACTTTCGTGTGTTATTAGCGCGGTACAGTTGCTCCGTTTCCTCACGGTCTCGATCTTCCTGCTGGCGCTTTTTCCTCCGGAAAATCGAGTTTTGTCTGTTCCGCGCCTGTTTATATCGTGCCTCGTTCGCCCTCGTGCGGTGTTGCAGCAATCTCGCCCATGCTGCATTCTTCTCTTCCACTAACTGCTCACATTCGCCGTCACACCAGTCGTTTCTCTGATCCGGGGGCACCGTGCCAAGTGCAGCGGTTGCGGTGCTTCCAATGGCGGATCGAATATCTCTCCAGCCATCTTCAAGAGACGCTGCGCCTAGCCGCTCTTCCGTTGGAAGTGCCACTTCCAGCTGTCGCGCGTATTCTTGGGCTAGTCTACCGTCTTGTAGCCGCCCAATGTTAAGCCGCGGCGTCCGACTTCGACGCGTGTTGTACACCGTACAACGAAAATTATATACCAATCGCCAATACCATACCTAAAATTTTAAGTTTTTGCCTTTCTCGTATGTATGGAATTTCGCGTACCTTGAAGTCATTGCGAATTCGTGGCCACATGATAAACTTGCTGCAAAGCTTCCTTTCGAATAGAACATTCCAAGTATTTGTCGGCAGACATATGTCTTGTGTACATCCATTGGAAAACCGCGTATCACAAGTTTCGGTTCTATGTTATTTCTCATTGCAATACAGCCCATCCCCAAGCAGCACGCGCAACATCTTTCAAATAGCTTCTTCTTCTTCTTCTTATTGACATTACACCCCCACACTGCATTGGGACAGAGCCGCCTCGCAGCTTAGTGTTCATTAAGCACTTCCACAGTTATTAATTGCGAGGTTTCTAAGCCAAGTTACCATTTTTGTATTCGTATATCATGAGGCTAACACGATGATACTTCTATGCCCAGGGAAGTCGAAACAATTTCCAATCCGAAAATTGACTAGACCGGCACCAGGAATCGAACCCAGCCACCCTCAGCATGGTCATGCTTTGTAGCCACGCGTCTTACCGTACGGCTAAGGAGGGCTGTTTGTTCCTAATAAATTGCATCGAAGACACTGTCAATACATCAAGTCGCATTAAAGCAAATTTCAAGTTTCAAAAACACACAATGTTTCATTTCCATTTAAGTGGCGTGGCCACGCTCCTGACTGCTTGGGTGATTTGGAATTCAATGTGTTCCATATCAGAAACAAAACAGATAAGTTGCAGTATTAATAACTCTTTGGTTCATTGATGTTACGACAATGTTTCTGATATGTTGCAAAACACTGAGCTAAGCAGTATTTTATTTTTGACAGTCCCTTGCATGTTCCGTATAAGGTACAATGAAGCCATAAATGACTTTGTTGTTTATGTAGTGCACTTGCAACATAGTCTCCAAATAGAATTGATGGTGTGATGGTTATAGTGAAAGGTTACAAATCTCAAGGTCCATGATTCGATTCCAAAAGCCGCAAAATGTTGCAAATAGGCTCCACCTCTTACGATTTTTGTATCACAAAGGTGTGTCAAATACGACGCGTTGTGTTTAACTTGCAACACAGTTGTTTGTTGTTACTCACTGAGAAACAAGTAGTGTTACTTGGGTCTTCCGAGTAGTGCCGAGAATGGTCAACATTCTTATC
This sequence comes from Armigeres subalbatus, assembly GCF_024139115.2. NCBI lineage: Eukaryota > Metazoa > Arthropoda > Insecta > Diptera > Culicidae > Armigeres > Armigeres subalbatus. Next base: position 276,159,000 of record NC_085140.1, read on the forward strand.
TACGCGGGTCATATTTTTCTCGTAGTACAGGGTATGAGAAACCAGGGATTACACCGAAAACTACAAGCCGCTGTCAAGGCTGTCGACAACTGGGAAAAGAGGGTTGGGTTTGCAATCTTGGCGCGAAGTCCTATATCCTTTACCGCAGTTCAAATACACGCCGAGAACCGTTGTCGCGAATCTCCATCGATCGAGTCCCTATCCCAAAAACTAACCGGCTGAGAATTTTGGGTGTAACCATGGATCGAACCTAGCCAGCAAGCTTGCGAATCCAGGCTGCGAATATTGCAGATGATCGGAGCCAAACAAAACAAACAATCATCCCTGCTGCAGGTTGTGTCTGTTCTGAAAACCGCAAAATTAACCTATGGAATCGGATTAGTGACCAGAGGAGAGCCAACTACTATGCAGACACGCGCCCCTAACTACAACAAAATGGTCCGCCACGCCTCCAAGTCTTTGTGACTAGTCCTGTGAACTCAATATTGGCCGAACCGGGTACCCTTCGAACTACCGCACAGGCCACAGCTCTGACTGTCAGCCGAATAGTGTCCCAAAATCTAAACAATCAACCTGGGCCCGCCAGCATCACCGACAACGCGGAAGCTGACCGGCTAGCCAACGGAGCGAGAAGACAACCGTTCAACAACGTTCCAATTCCTGCTGAGGATGCGGTCAGAATAGTGAAACAGGGTATACGCAGTTAACGGGATGAACAGCGGCTCGTTTGTAGGGATGTGAAACTGAGGGAAGTGAAATACGGAACACACAAGTGGACAGAACACGATAATGCAGGTGACCAGCGTGTACTCAAACGTCTGAGGCTTACTCACACCTTTCTGTTGAAGAAGAAGTCACCGCCGAATTGTGAATTTTTCGGCACAGTGTTGCACGGGTTACCACTTGGAGACGTTGTCCGGTCCAATCGTAGAGCATCGACATCAGCAAATTCTTCTGCCCGCCTTAGAATGTGGCCGGATGGACAACCACTGTGGCTGCAGAAATGCTAACAGCGAAAAAGAACAGTAATAGAAAACTAAATAGAAAGATGTATTAGAGGATAAGAGTTCAACCAAAGGAATATATTCGAAAAAGCGAATCAACGCATAAATATTCTAAGCTTTAAAAGATACGAATATACCCCTCTGGAGTTAAGTGTTGAAAATAAAACAAAAACTTACTTGATACTTGATGGGCTACAGCTCTTCGATGAGCCTACGTCGCATGGAGTATTCTTCTCCACTGGGCTCGATCCAATCGCTTCCAGTCGCCCTGAACATTGAGCGCCCTCAGGTCCTCTTCAACTGCAAAAAGCCATCGTGTACGCGGCCTTCCACGAAGCCTGCGGCCTCTTCCGGGTTCTCTACTAAATATTATCTTCGCTTGAGGTTTTTCCAGCATACGAACAACGTGACCAGCCCACCGTAGCATGCCGTGTTGTATCAGCTTAATAATATCCAGCCCTTTATACATCTGGTACAATTCGTGATTCAGCGGCCTTGTACTTCGTTTTGCTGGTATTGATCGTGAGCTCTCCTAATCGCTTCCTCGAGCGCTATATTGAACAGTAGATTCGAGAGTGCATCACCCTGCTTTAATCCATCTAAGCTAACAAATGACGTCGATATTTCATCCGCAATTTTTACACTTGATTTCGATCCGTCCAGCGTTATACGAATCAGCCGTATCAATTTCGCCGGAAAACCAAGCTCAAGCAAAATTTGCCATAATTCATTCCGTTTCACTGAATCGTACGCCGCCTTGAAATCAATAAACAGATGATGTGTCTTCAAGTTGTACTCCCGGAATTTATCGAGAATTTGTTTCAGGATAAACATTTGATCCGTCGTTGATCGGCCCTCACGAAAACCTGCCTGGTATTCGCCGACAAAGGACTCTTCAAGCGGTCTTAATCTATTGAACAGAATACGGGACATAATTTTGTACGCCGAATTAAGGAGGGTTATTCCTCGGTAATTGGCGCACTCCAGTATGTGCCCTTTCTTAAAAAGAGGGAAAATGAGGCCGTCTAACCAGCCGTCTAACCAGGCCTAAAACTTAGGCAAATAAAAGTATCTTGTCTTGTCTTGTTTTAGTTCATACACAGCCAGTATTAACACTTAGGCAAAGAAGTTATTTAGCCAAACAAATCATTTGGCTGAAAGAGAGGCTTGGCGAAACAAAAGATGCTCTAGAAAGTTGTTCCTTATTTAATAGGCATGCTGAAGATGCCATTGTCGAATGTCGTTTGATTCATTTGTTATGATGATTTTAAATCTAGACCAACATTTGAAAAGGGCGTAACAGCCAAAATGTATTCCTCCTGATTTCTCGTCTACATATATAGCTATATAAGTAGAAGAGGAATCAGAAGAAATGAATTTACCTTTTCAAATGTAATAATAATGTTAGGGAGACCCTAAGAAATCGATATTTTGAATTTTACTTTTTAGTTTTAATTTCTATCAAAGTAATGTCTTCTACAAAGATTTAGAGCATAACAAATATCATATTTTGGTTACACAACCGACTGAATATATTGGTGGATTGCTGAGATATCACTGTTTTCCGTCATTTTCAAATACTAAATTTAATTACAAATTACAAAAATATTACAGTCGAAAAGGTCATTTGGCCGAATAGGTCACAAGGTTATACGATCGAAAATGTTATTTGGTCGAACAGATCTACCGCCGAAAATGTCATTTGACCTTAAATTTCAGTTGACAGAACAGTTGACGATGAATTGGCCGAACAAATTTTATGACCCAGAACAAACACTAAACGACCAAATAAGTCGTTTGAACAAATAGGCCATTTTCATTTCATTTCATTTATTTAGTTTACATCTAAACAGATAACACTGAATCAACAATTTGGCGCCACATTACACGGTTCGAGGCCGCATCTCTCCATCCTCGAATACGCCCCACGCTCGCCAAGTCGTTTTGCACTGCCCATCTCGCTCGCTGCGCTCCACGCCGTCTCGTACCTGCCGGATCGGAAGCGAACACCATCTTTGCAGGGTTGCTGTCCGGCATTCTTGCAACATGTCCTGCCCATCGTACCTTTCCGGCTTTAGCTACCTTCTGGATACTGGGTTCGCCGTAGAGTTGGGCGAGCACATGGTTCATTCTTCGCCGCCACACACCGTCTTCTTGCACACCGCCAAAGATGGTCCTAAGCACCCGTCTCTCGAATACTCCGAGTGCTTGCAAGTCCTCCTCGAGCATTGTCCATGTTTCATGTCCGTAGAGGACAACCGGTCTTATAAGCGTCTTGTACATGACACATTTGGTGCGGTGGCGAATCTTTTTCGACCGCAGTTTCTTCTGGAGCCCGTAGTAGGCCCGACTTCCACAGATGATGCGCCTTCGTATTTCACGACTAACGTTGTTGTCAGCCGTTAGCAAGGATCCGAGGTAGACGAATTCCTCGACCACCTCGAAGGTATCCCCGTCTATCGTAACACTGCTTCCCAGACGGGCCCTGTCGCGCTCGGTTCCGCCCACAAGCATGTACTTTGTCTTTGACGCATTCACCACCAGTCCAACTTTTGTTGCTTCACGTTTCAGGTGGGTGTACAGTTCTGCCACCTTTGCAAATGTTCGGCCGACAATGTCCATGTCATCCGCGAAGCAAATAAATTGACTGGACCTGTTGAAAATCGTACCCCGGCTGTTACACCCGGCTCTCCGCATGACACCTTCTAGCGCAATGTTGAACAACAGGCACGAAAGTCCATCACCTTGTCTTAGTCCCCGGCGCGATTCGAACGAACTGGAGTGTTCGCCCGAAATCTTCACACAGTTTTGCACACCATCCACCGTTGCTTTGATCAGTCAGGGAAGCTGTTCTCGTCCATAATTTTCCATAGCTCTACGCGGACCTGGTATTCACGGCATTTTTGAAGGATTTGCCGTACAGTAAAGATCTGGTCCGTTGTCGAGCGGCCGTCAACGAAGCCGGCTTGATAACTTCCCACGAACTCGTTCACTAATGGTGACTTTGTAGGCGGCATTAAGGATGGTGATCGCTCGAAAGTTCTCACACTCCAGTTTGTCGCCTTTCTTGTAGATGGGGCATATAACCACTTCCTTCCACTCCTCCGGTAGCTGTTCGGTTTCCCAGATTCTGACAATTTTGTTTCTTACTAGTTTACTAGATTCTTACTAGTTTGTGCAGGCAAGTGGCCAGCTTTTCCGGGGCCATCTTGATGAGCTCAGCTCCGATACCATCCTTACCAGCTGCTTTATTGGTCTTTAGCTGTTGAATGGCATCCTCAACTTCCCTCAAGGTGGGGGCTGGTTGGCTTCCATCGTCCGCTGAACTGACGTAGTCATCTCCTCCGCTGCCTTGACTTTCACTGCCTGTACTCTCAGCGCCATTCAAATGTTCCTCGTAGTGCTGCTTCCACCTTTCGATCACAACACGTTCGTCCGTTAAGAAGCTCCCATCCTTATCCTGGAACATTTCGGCTCGCGGCACGAAGCCTTTGCGGGATGCCTTGAGCTTCTGATAGAACTTGCGTGTATCTTGAGAACGGCACAGCTGTTCCATCTCCTCGCATTCCGCTTCTTCCAGACGGCGTTTCTTCTCCGGCGGGTCTACTGTCTCCGCTTTCGTCTATAACGTTCCACATTCTGCCGGGTACCTTGCTGCAGCGCGACCGCCCGCGCTACGTCCTTCTCCTCCAGAATCTGTCTGCACTCTTCGTCGAACCAATCGTGCCGTCGACTTCGACCCATATACCCGACGTTGTTCTCCGCTGGTCGTTAATGGCTGCTTTAACTGTATTCCAGCAGTCCTCAAGAGGGGCCCCATCGAGCTCACCCTCTTCCGGCAACGCTGCCTCGAGATGTTGCGCGTATGCAGTGGCGACGTCAGGTTGCTTCAGTCGCTCTAGGTCGTACGGCGGCGGTCGTCGGTACCGAACATTGTTGATGACGGATAGTTTTGGGCGCAGTTTAACCATCACCAGATAGTGGTCAGAGTCGATGTTAGCGCCACGATATGTCCTGACGTAGATAATGACGTCGGAGAAGTGTCGTCAATCAATCAGAACGTGGTCGATTTGTGATTCTGTCTGCAGTGGTGATCTCCAGGTGTACCGATACGGGAGGCTGTGTTGCAAGTAGGTGCTGCGAATAGGCCATTCTGGATTAGGTGAATACAGTAATATCCCGATTTTATCACCCCCCTGGTGAATTTTGGGGTGATAATACATGGTATGTGAAAAAAAAGCGATCCGAGGCAATCAAGTTCTAAGTGTTGTGCACTGTGGCAGACAAAAGATATTTTAGTTACCAGATAAAGATTGTCGTTGTCGTCGCTGTCCGGAACATCTTTTGCTGGCGAGGATAGGGGAGGTAAATGTCAAAGAAGAAAAATCCATACGATTTGACAGCTTGGTACTCAACATGTTCCGGACAGCAGAACAAAGGGAACCGAAGGAACAATCTTTAGCTAGCAACTAAAATATCTTTTGTGCAGACCATTTTAAAGCATGTCGTTACATCCCAGTGGCGCTGGAAGCAATGGGTAGAAATTTGACACTGATTTCATGGGCTCTGACCAGGGTTGTAAATATTTGGCAGCACTGGATGAAGGTGATGTTTTTTTATATCATTTTTTTATTTTCTTCCTGCTGTGAAATCAACCTCACATTCCCGGAGAGGCAGAAAAGTAAACAACAGAACTCACATCACCCACAGCGCCGCGAAGATGAAATTTATTACAGCAAAATGTACACATTCACCCAGCAAATTGAAAAAATTCACCACGCTTTTAAATGGGCCACTCACAGTCATACGGTAAGGCGCGAACTGAGCACCATGTCAGAGCGACTTGTGAGTGGCTGAATGCGAAATTGAATAGTCGGTGTTGGAAATGATTTTTCGGCTGCACCCAGTCGCACTCACCACGGCGGTGATGAAGGCGACAGCAGTTTTTACTGAGATCCATGTTTTTCACTGCATTGACTGCGAAATATTTCTACCCTGGTTCTGACACCCTCGAAATTTGATGCGTTGACTAGTCTAGACCTTCAGTTATAGACCTTCTCCACTGCTTGTCCGACTATCGTGATGTTGAAAGATTGTTTGTGTTGACATACAACGATTTTTGGCTTTTTCAGTCTGAAATATATTTAAACTGGTTTACATTTGCATTGCCCGACGTTTCGTCCATTCAAGTCTTTTTCGTCTATTTCAAGGGAAAAGTTGTCTGTGTGTGCACGAAGAACGGCAAACAGCTATTCCCTTGAAAAAGTCCCAATAAACGGGCCGAAACGTCGGGCAATGCAAATGTAAATCCGTTTGAATATATTTCAGACTGAAAAAAACCATCTTCAATGAGTAAAAACTGATGACTCACTCACACAATCTGTTCCGATGGCATTTATTAGAATTCTTCCATCGGACATCGCTCACATATTGTGACTTGTTCTGTTATGTTTAAAACCTGAAGCCATCGGTTATTTCTTTGGTTCAGTGAGTTATAAGGATCACGTGCCACCCCCACCCCCACTCATCAAGATTTAATGCACATCCCTTGATTCCATCTTTCCCTGTTTCGGTTTATTAGACAAAGGAATATATTCCCGGACCTCGCAAAAAAGCCATGATTTAGCCAATACCGTTTAGAGCTTTAAAATGAACAAGAAAGTGGTAATCAGATATATTGGCAACATTAAGTTGCATGAAAAAGAAAAGATGAAGATCAACTACTGATAATTAGCAGAAATTCTATAACAGCACAGTACGTTATAACACATCTCTGCGGACCATTATCAATTGAGCGATTTTCTCTTCGAAAGAGCGTCAGGTATTAATTTAAATGTTTCTACTCGTAAGGTCCAATTTTGATAGCGTTGCACAAAAGCGGCTGTTTTGTCATCGTTGCCTTAATTCAATAACAGATGCATCCCTGAAGGTCTCCGTTCAGCTGGTCGGGTTGCATCCTAACCTAACTCAACGTCGTACCTTGGGCCATATTTGCAAACCATTCACGGTACAATAAATTGAACTCAAACGAAACTAAAAGTGCTTGTCGTCCGTGTCATCGTCGATTTCGCAGTCACATCTTCATCGTCTCAGCCGACCGTCGTCGCCATCGTCACGATCTTACATAATGGCCTATCTATAGTGTGCCTCTTCGCGAATGGCACCACCGCACCGGGGGAACCTAATTGGATAACTCAGAGGGGCAAGCGTGTCTTCCGAATATTGCAGACTCCGGTTTGTGTATCTTCCTGTATAGAGAGGGGTAATGTTTGGATGTTAATCATCCTCTCAAGGTACGCCACTTGTACCATTTTTTACCAGCTCAAGTGAATGGAGTGGGATGCAAGAAGCGTCCGCATCGTTGGCACCTTGGAGGCTAATGATGACAGCGTGGGTCAATCTAGAAGCGTATTTTATGTGGCCCCATGCATGTGTGCATGTGAGGACCAACGTTGAAGAAGATGCTGGTCGATGGGGAGTTCTTCCTATTTCGTATAACCAACTACTGCCGCGTAGTGCGCAACGAAACATGAAAAATCAGCGTTGGCTAGTGATGATGCTTGTTGCTACTATCATATGCCTGTTGTCTTACGGCATGGCAGAAATGAAAAAAAGCATGTCGGTCTCGGCACTTTAGCCTAGGGTATGGATAATGAGATGTTATGAAATATGTGTCACGATTAATGGAGGGAGCGACGTACAGTAACTTGGAGAAGCTGTCCGGTTATTGAGGTGACGAAACATGGTACGAATTGATTTGGCTTTGATTTATGGTGAAGAGCCGCCATGAAATACCAACCGATAAGGTGAATTAGCGTTGAGTGTTTGTGAAATGCTATGCACTTTGTACTCGAAGATACATTGGGCAAGCGCTTTTATTCATTCATGACAAGTTTATGAGTGTATGATGGAGTGTTTCGTAGTAGGAAAACTCTGTATTATGTAAATGTTGCCAAATTGCATGCCAAGTATCGGTGCAAATGAAATTTTGTAGAAAAATATATAAAGCTCTTTTAGTGGAATGTATTCAACCGTCTAAGACGAATTAAGTACTGTCCATTTAATTCCACCAGTTAATTTTCGTTATCTTTGCAGATACGTATTTCGACGGATTTGTTCCTACCGTACACAGAGCCGTAGCGTGGACTCCCAGCACCCTTGGCAAAAGTTCATTGGGCGCCCATTTCTTACCAAAAAATGTGCAATAATTAACATTAAAAGAGCAATTCGATCTTACCTACCTAAAAGAATAAATGTTCAGATTATTGAAAAACGTTCAATATTCAACGGCACTTATACCTGAAAGTTTACATGGATTACAGTAATTTGGAAGATCATAAAATTTGTTCAAAGTTCTTTACAGAAATTTACAAAGTATAACATGGAAAGGTGGGGCTTAAGCAACTTATACGTATCAAATAAATTTTTCAGATGTTCACAATCATCAATTTTTACCCGATGCACTAAGGGTTTTTTGGCCTCTGAAACTTATGCTCGAATCAGATTGCTAAATATTAAAAAAAATGCATGAAGTCTAACTCTAAAGTGCGTCGGTTGAAAGTCGGAATCGCTATCGGACGTATTCGGATCAAGGAAATCTAACCCTGATGTAGATCTGTCGACGGGTTATTATACCATATATGTAGTACTTATACTACTGGATCAATTTGGACAATAAAATCTAACTCCAATAATATGGTCGATGCTTAGAATCGCCATCGAACTTAATGGAATCAAGGAAACCTCTATTCTATAGTAGATTAGTTGAAGGCAGGAAACGCTATCTTACCTATTCGGAGCAAGAAAAATACAACTTTGGAGTGAGTCTATCGATGATTTGGGAATACATCTGGACGTAGTAGCATGGGCGTAGCTAGAGGGGGAGCAGGGGGGGCGTCGCCTAAATGGTGGAAAGATTGAACGGGTACTGAAATGAATTCGCTTAAACATGTGCACTTTACGATCCAATCATGTTCAGAAATAGGTTTTGAAATTCAAAAGATTCCCAAAAACATATAAGGGTATCCAGGATCCATACTATATTAAATTTCAAAACAACTCGAAACATTTCTGGGCTCAAGAATTCTCCTAGAAATCCTTCTAAAAGCTCCTGGGAACTTCTAAATTCCGGAAAATTATCCACAAATTCCTCTGAAAATCGTTTGAAAATCCTTCTCCTGTAATTGTAATTTCTCCTTATCTAGAAACCCCCAACTAATTTTGTTTTAGGAAATTCATGTGGAAGTTTCGATGTTTTCGGGATTTGGGCAGGGAAAATCAAAATCCCGGTCCCATTTAAAATGCACGGGGGCAAAAATCCGGCGAAAAATTTTCCCGAGGTGTAAGGCAGCCCTAAAATGCACGGGGACCAAAATCCGACGGAAAATTTTCCCGAGGTGTAAGGTAGCCTTAACTTCCAGGACTTTTTCCGGGAATACCTCTATAAATTCAATAGCGAAATCCTCTAGAATTACATTTTGGAATTCTTTCCGCAATTATTTCAGAATATCCTTCAAGAATTCCTCTGCTCTAGAAATTTCTTTAGGAATTTCTCCAAGAATTCGTCCAAGTATTTCCCCGGAAATTTTTCTCTTCCTTCAGGAATTTCTCCAGATTTTTTTCCGCGGAATTGTTCTAGAATTCTTTCCGGACTTCACTCGGAATTTACTCCAGAATTTCATTCGGAAATTAATGTTAGAGTTCCTCCAAGATATCTTCCAAGAGTTCTTCCAGAAATTTCTTACGAGAGTTTCTTAAGGATTTCCTCCGGAAATTCTTCCTGAAGTTCTTCAATAAATTCATCTAGAAGTTCCTCTGGCAGTTCTTCCGAAAATTCCTCTGATACTTTCTCCGGGAATTCCTACAGAAATTCCTCTGGGAGTTCCTCCGGAAATTACTCCGGAAGTTCCTTCTCAAAGGAACTGCCGGTGAAACTCCCGGAGAAATGCTCATAAAAACTGCCGGAGGAATTCACGTAGGAACTGCCGGAGGAGCTCCCGTAAGAACTCCCGGAGGAATTTCAGGAGAAACTCCTAGAAGAATTCCTAGAGAACCTCCCGGAGGAACTCCCGAAAAAACTATCGGAAGAACTTCGGGAGGAATTTCCAGTTAATTTTCTGAAGAAAGCCTAAATGATTTTCTGAAAAATCCCGAATGATCTCATGGAAGAGCTACTGGTGGAACACCCGGAGGAATTTCTAAAGAAACTTTAAATGAACCTCAGGAGGAACTGCCAGTGAATCTACCAGAAGACTTCTCGGAAAAAATCTGGGAGAACTCATCTTATAGACAAATCTCATCTAGCTGAAACCTTTGTAGGGGTATGTAGCAGGACCATCATCATCATCAGAGGACCTCCCGGAGAATTCCTTGAAGAGCTCCCAGAGAAATTCTCGGAGGAGCTTCTGGAGGGATTTCTGTATAATTCCCGGAGGAAATTCTGGAGAAATTCCCGGAAGAATTCTCAGAGAGCCCGTAGGAACTGCCGATAGAACTACCGGAATAATTCTCGGAGGAAATCCTGGAGGAATTCTTGGGGGATCTGCAAGTTGAACTCCTGAAAGAATTCCCGGAGGAATTTTCGAAGGAACTCCTGCAGGATGTCCAGTGGAAATCTTGAAGTTTCCACCGGAATTCTTTCTGGATTTCTTTGGAGGAACTCCTCAAAAATTCCATTGTTGATTTTATTTTCGGTATAATTTCTGTATAAATTTTCGGTGGAATTCCTGGAGAAAGTCTTTGAAATTTTCACAAGAAATTATTCGAAACTTTCACGGAAAAAATATGGAATTTACACAGGAAGTTCGAAGATTTTGCGCGGAATTCTCAGGAATGTTTACTGGCAATTCTGCGGAATTTCCACGGAATATTCTTAGTAATTACACGGTGCAGCTTTCAGATTTTTTTTATGAAAACAGCACGAAGTTATTTGAAGAATTCCCTGCAGAACTTATAAAGTGGAGGATTTCTTGGAGTAAATAATGGTGGAATTTTCGGTCAATTCCCGGCGAAATTGATGGTGGAATTCCTGAAGACATTGCCGAAGAAATTGTTGGAGGCATTCCTGAAGAATCCGGGCGTGCGTGAATGCGTCACGTTTATTGGCATTACGTTTTAGTACAAAACGCTGACTTCAACGCTGACGCGCAACGCGCTGTTGAGATTCAGCCTTTACTGTTGGTTGTGGATTTGGTTTCAAAGTGTTTGGAGCTTAGAAGGAAAAAGTACCAAGCACTAATATTCATGTGTTTTTATAAAACTACTATAAAACAACTATTCAGAAGACCTAAAAAATTTGGCCCCCCCCTAATCGAAATCCTGGCTACGCCCATGCGGTAGTAGTGTCAATGAAAATCTGCTCTGAAGTGGTATGATCGATGTTCGGAATCGCTATTCGAGTTATTCGGGGTAATAAAATCCAACTCTGGAATGAGTCTGTTGATAGTCGGAATCACGACATGCTATAGTGGGTTGGTTGGTTGGTTGGTGGCCGAATTCGCCGTCAGACATATTTTAGTCAAGACAAATGTTACTCTGGTATGGCTCTGATGGTGGTTTGCAGATACTCCTGTACATAGTTGGGTCAAAATATTCCAACTTTAAACCCATGTCCTAATTGCCACAGGAAGCAAGAGGACCAAGAAGAAAATAAAACTCTGGGCTGAAACTAAACATTAAGTCGCCAAAATCCCACTATGCAGTTGCTCCTGTCTATCAAAAACGTCAGATAGCTACAAAAAAGATTATAAACTACATAGAAAGATTGCGAAGGATTGTCGTTGTTGTCGCTGTCGGGAACATCTTTTGTTGAATGGGTTTAACGGGAGCCAAATGCCATTGCAAAATCCACACGGTTTGACAATTCTGTACTCAGCATATTTTGGACAGCAAAACTGTGTTCTTTAATCACAGTTCTACTGATTTCCGGGAATCGGAAATGGCACTTTAGCCATAGCACCATTTAGATGGATGGATGGGAGTATTCCCTAAAAGAATACACTGGGAAAAACTGAATCATTTCAAACCGATGATTTGAGAGTGAATTGTCAGCACTGCTATTCCACAAGTCACTTGGTAACATGATAGTGGCTAAAATGGATCTAACCGATATCACAATGTGGGTGTCAAACCTAATAATTTTCATGAATAAGATACTTTAAGAATTTCTCTTAATCGAGTTGAACCATCTAGATGACATTTTAGTATAGACATAAATAATATCTTTGTTCACTTCAGTCTACTCAAATCTGTAGTCGGTTTGTTATCAATTGGCACCTTAACGAATAAATTTCAATGCAGTTTCTAATAGCGTTATTCTTGATGCTAGCGCCAAGATGCTGGCGCCCTTGGCGGGGGCCAACCCGGCCAACCCCACGCTACGGCCCTGACCGTACATAAAGGATAATACACGTCGTAAGACTTTTCCATAAATTCCAATAATTTTGTGAAGTTGAATGATTGATTTTTTTTTCCATGACACAGTCCCTGATAGGACTAAAGTATTCTTTGGAAAAATAAACTGGTATTACCGCATCTTTACTTCCTGTGCTGTGCTCTTTAAATATAAAAAACACATACTAAAACTATTTCCATCTACCCAATATACTGCAAAGAAGTGGCTGACGCCGTTATTTGTTATTTTTTTGATATTTGTGACAAAGCTACGTTTCAACCCAACTTAAATGAGACATATCTACATATATCAATATTTGTTGAATAAGTAAGTACTGTAAATGGGTAAATCCTAGATGGTTTTGCCTTTATCGTATACAAAGTATACGTAAAGGCTATATTTACATATAAGAGGGCTTCAAAGCTCATGACACATAAAATATATTGAATATGCATATTGATCCAGCCTCTTCGATCCTCAGCAGGAATCAAAGATCTAAGGTGATGTAAACTACTGATAGTGAATTGAATACCATCTGTTATCCAACATCTTGCTACAATCACCTTAACGCAATCGATAGGCATCGCTTGCATTATCTATATTGACATTACTCTCAAGACACGAACCCTTCAATCAATTTGAAACAACCTACATCTTAATATAGTCAGACATTACCGTCTAATGTTGACTGGCCCCCTCTTCAGCATTCATCAATGGCTTGCATGATCGCATAAATTATGCCTCCTCTCGCTGTGGTTGACCGAATGGCAGCTAACTTCAATTGCTCTGTACCTACCAACAAATGGATAGAAGTCACGTCGATGGGGTAAGTAAGTAGCTCTCATCTCCTTTCAACATGCAATCGAAGTTGTAATTCACGAAGTGCACTACACTGCAATAACGTAATGGTTAGTGAAAAAAAAGGTCCAAAAACTCGGATCCATTGGCAAACAGCTGTTGACCCACTTGAGGTTTGAGAAGCCTTATCATCTGACCACGATATGATGATGCGTGTCTCGCGCGTGTTTTCGCAATTCCAATGTGGGCGGAACGCGGTGCGATGGTTGGTATTTAGTTGGTGTACTTCTATGGTCTAGGCATTTACAAACCCTAGTCACCGTCACCGCAGTTGAACAACCGGCTGCGGGAGAACGATTACACATTTACATTTGCTGGGGGCTGACACTCTCGCTCGGCTGAACGAAATCAATGATAATGGTTCCATTTTGGGAACGTTCGCTTTGGATTGCCCGTTTGGTATTCCATCGGTGGTGTCGTCGTGGTAATTTAATTTCGTCCGCGATCATCGTGCAAACCGACGACAGCTGATGAATCCAATTGGATCCAAAAGTCCACTTGCAAAATGCCCACAACAGCAGGTCGTTGAATGCTCTGTGGGTCAAGCTAATGGCAGCAAAACAGACGAATGAAGTCAATGCCACGGGGTCCATTACGGGGACGATCCGTAATGGTGAGGAAATCGTAATTGTCGAACATCACAGCTCTTGGAAATGACTCGGAGCCGGCTGTACATAGTTTTGGTTAGTATGATAATAAGATATTTAATTGCGGTTCAAGGTGAACATATTTGATCGCAATTGTTGATCACGTTTTCTTAAATGGCCCCTTAATTTTTTTTGGTTTAAACGGCATGTTTTGGTATCTTATGTTTACGGTAATATACCTATGTATTGTTTCTTATTACAAGCAAATAAAAAAAATGCTAATCACTATTTTTCTTTAATAAAAAAGTCAAGCAACACAAACCAATCCCAGTTTAGCATTAACACTGACACTACCAATTATTCCATGGTAACTAAAAGCACCATTTAGGGGAGGATGGTGTAATGTGCACCTCCTAATCTATTTAGATATTTTAACCAATATAAACTGAAAGGCCGCATCATTTCAACGTGCAGACACAAAATAACTATTTTGTTGTGATTTTCTAACGCATTTAAATTATATTTCATAATAAGCCTGGTGCAAAACGCATAAGGAGTGGGGAGGATGACACATTAGCATGATAAATAAATGGTGAATGCATGGTTGATTGATCACCGTAGTTAATTGAACAAAATTCTTAAATAATTTTTCTAAAAGGTTTTATTACAGTTCGGTATTATTATTATATGGAATTGCAACGAGAACATTCGCTCATATGAACGATGCTATGAATGGTTTTATGTGTTGGGTCATTTTACCCCATATGTACATTTTACGCCATTCTTCATTAATTTGTTTTTAGTACACCAATTTACCGAGCTATACACGATGATGAGATTGGGCTTTTGTCTGTGATTTGTAAACCTGACTCAGAACCATCTCTCAGTAACACATGCGAAATTAACTTATGATGATCCACCGTCGGCGAAAAAAAAATCCATTAAACTCTTTTTTGTTATTAACATAATGATCGTAGAATGGTCATTGTTGAGTTGATGCTATTTGTTCATTTAAGTAATGCTTAAGCTATCAATTAAACCGTCGCACCGTTTACTTTTTAACCACGTTAAGTGATTTTCAAGCTTTTAAGTTTTTTTTAGAGCTTTATTAGAATGATTTTTAAGTTGAATACAAATTTCATCACTAAAGCTTTTAAGTGCACAAAAACACTTTTCCATCTAAAAGTTACTGTTCTACAAAATTCTTATAGGGGAAGTGTACCGGTTTTGGCCACCTTAGTGCCTAATTTGGCCAACCCTGGAAAATGCATATTTTCCAAAAACTATCGGCCATTTTCCACTGCGAAGAAGCGTAAGGGATATATCTCCTGTTACAGCTGATAAAACCTTCGGAAAATGCTTTATTTTCGGAGTTATGCGAGAAATTGGCCAAATTAGGAACATGGCCAAAACCGGTACAGTTACCCTATTTATTCCAAACTAGTTGACCCGGCAGACGTTGTCTTGCATAGTAGGCGAAAATGCGCGTTGTGAACTGCTCAAGCAAAATTTTCATACGAATCTCAATTTTAGTTTTTCACGATTTAATCAACTTTACTAATAAGTTTCGACTGAGGAAATATCAAATAAACCCGTCGGAAACTACAACGAATGTAACTGCCGAAGGAATGAATGAAATCCATTCAGCCATTTACGAGTTATGCGGATACGAACACAGACCATTTCATTTTTATTATATAGAAGATAATTTATTATATTATTATTCCTCTGTATGAATGAATTTGAAGAAATTTTCATCAATTCACATTTATAAATGAACGCAAATAAATGTGAATTGAAGAAAATAACTTAATCTATCTCCCTAGAGTGCAGTTTTGACCTCTTTAATGTTACTATGTCTGAAACTTGATTATGCATATGTACAACATGTGATAGATTTAGTTCGGAAAAGGTATTGGAGGGTAACCGCCCCTTCGGTGGGGTTTGATCCCACGACCCCAGTTCGCATGACAGGTGCTTTCCCTACTAAGCTACGAAGGACCTCCGTCGTCCACCGCAGCTTAGCGGGTACTGATGAAACCAATACCCGGCCTAATACCCGGCATATAGGCAATTAACTTTGAATGTACTGAACTCGAGTGGCGATCTCTCTTCGCTTGTGTGGTCGGGTTGGGATCTGACGACCAAACTGGCACAACCTCACACAACCCTACTTCATTGAGCGCCGTTGCTGATGAAGCAAGTGTGTAGGAGCCGGACAATACTAAATACTCATCCTACTTGGTTGACATGTGTACAAAAATACATTTGAGAGTTAGTTCTGAAAATGTATTGCAAGAGATCGGCTGGTACCTATTATTTATTTATTCAGACTAAGGCCGAAGTGGCCTGTGCGGTATATAAGAGTCTTCTCCATTCGGCTCGGTCCATGGCTGCACGTCGCCAACCACGCAGTCTACGGAGGGTCCGCAAGTCATCTTCCACCTGATCGATCCACCTTGCCCGCTGCGCACCTCGCCTTCTTGTGCCCGTCGGATCGCTGTCGAGAACCATTTTCACCGGGTTACTGCCCTAGCAGCACACATATTCCACTTAAGTTACTGCAACTCGCATGTGACCAGATTTAGTCACAAACAAGTTGCTGTAACTGATTTTGTCTGACTTGTGCTACTCGGGTGTCCGACATTCTGGCTACGTGCCCGGCCCATCGCAGTCGTCCGATTTTCGCGGTGTGAACGATGGATGGTTCTCCCAACAGCTGATGCAATTCGTGGTTCATTCGCCTCCTCCACGTACCGTCCGCCATCTGCACCCCACCATAGATGGTACGCAGCACTTTCCTTTCAAAAACTCCAAGTGCGCGTTGGTCCTCCACGAGCATCGTCCAGGTCTCGTGTCCGTAGAGGACTACCGGTCTAATTAGATTTTGTAGATTGTTAGTTTGGTACGGCGGCGAACTCTATTCGATCGGAGCGTCTTGCGGAGTCCAAAGTACGTACGATTTCCAGCCACTATGCGTCTCCGAATTTCTCTGCTGGTGTCATTTTCGGCAGTCACCAGTGAGCCCAAGTACACAAATTCTTCTACCGCCTCGATTTCGTCACCACCGATGCAAACTCGCGGTGGGTGGCTCACATTGTCTTCTCTTGAACCTCTTCCTATCATGTACTTCGTCTTCGACGTGTTGATGACTAGTCCGATCCGCTTAGCTTCCCTCTTCAGTCTGATGTAGGCTTCCTCCATCTTCTCAAAGTTTCGTGCCATAATATCTATGTCGTCGGCGAAACCAAATACCTGGACGGACTTATTGAAAATTGTACCACTCGTGTTAATCCCTGCTCTTCGTATTACCCTTCCAAAGCGATGTTAAATAGCAAACACGAAAGACCATCACCTTGCCGTAACCCTCTGCGGGTTTCGAAGGGACTCGAGAATGTCCCTGAAACTCGAACTACGCACATCACCCGATCCATCGTCGCTTTGATCAACCGTGTCAGTTTATCCGGAAAACCGTGTTCGTGCATTAGCTGCCATAGCTGGTCCCGATCGATTGTATCATATGCGGCTTTGAAGTCGATGAATAGATGATGTGTGGGCACGTTGTATTCGGCTGGTACCTGGTGCTGGGAATTTGGTTTCATCAGTACCCGCTAAGCTGCGGTGGACGACGGAGGTCCTTCGTAGCTTAGTAGGGAAAGCACCTGTCATGCGAACTGGGGTCGTGGGATCAAACCCCACCGAAGGGGCGGTTACCCTCCAATACCTTTTCCGAACTAAATCTATCACATGTTGTACATATGCATAATCAAGTTTCAGACATAGTAATTAATTTCCACACCGGGTGGCTTAATACCCGGCATATAGGCTCTTTATGTACTTTTCTTGTTAATCTCATCATGTGTTTTCTTGTTTTATAATTTACGAGAAAGGCGTGATGGTGCCGCTAGGTGGAATATTCTACCGTCTAAGACGAATTAAGTACTCTCCATTGAATTCCACCAATTATTTTCGATATCTTTGCAGACACGTATTTCGACCACAACTGTGTGGTCGTCTTCAGTGTCTCGTACTTGACTCGACTGTCTGTACGACTGTAAGTCGAGTCAAGTACGAGACACTGAAGACGACCACACAGCTGTGGTCGAAATACGTATCTGCAAAGATATCGAAAATAATTGGTGGAATTAAATGGAGAGTACTTAATTCGTCTTATACGGTTGAATACATTCCACTAAAAGAGCTTAATATATTTTTCTGGAATATTCTGTTTTTTTTTTCCTGGACATTTGAGTAATATAATCAGAGGCTGAACATTTGTCCTAATTTTGTTGTTGTTTGAAGTTGTTCGAACAAAGAAGCTTTGAAGTTACTTGTTACCACGATGCGATGCACTCTATGATAAAACCATACATACATATAGCCACCCTATAACCAGAGACCGGCGGAGTGAAAAACTGTCGAAATGGCAACGTATGAAAATGCATGATATCGTGAAAATAAGACTGGCAGTTCTTGAACTTTTAGCTTTTTGGATGCAAAATGTAAACAAGTCGAATTGGAACCGCTTTGACGGTTGGATTGGAAACAAGATGGCGTCTTTGCCGATCTCTTATTGTAGTATTTCTAGTGTAATAAAACAAATTTGGAAGTCGTTTATTGTAATCACCGAATGTCATATGGTTTGATTAATGTTTTGTTCGAATAACTTGTTTGAAGAAATCCTAACGTGCAAATATATGACAAATGACTTAACGTAAAACGATTTAATGGGAAAACAAATTATTTTGGGCAATCAGCTTATGTAAGTTCTTAATGGGATTGGTATGCGAGTACATTCAATATGGGACAAGAAAGGTTTGGTATTTTTTCACATTTCTCCGGAACAAAGTCTTATTTTTTATCGCGTTATGTGAAAGTATGATTAAATTGAATGCTATTGTGACAAAAACTCAAATGGGATTGATATGCGAGTAGCAGCAGCTCACATGTTGTACAGAATTTTGAGTCACATATAACCGAATTCGGTCACAACAGAATCGCACTGAATTGTGCTGCTGGTACTGAAATCCAGTAAATGAGTGGGGTTACCGACCTACCGGGATACAAGCCGTGTTGATCTATCGAAACATGTTTTTTTTTGCAGAATAAAGGACATGATCGCTCACAATGATCTCAAAAGCTTAAGAAGCAACAGGCAAGCTGGTAGTATCACGAAAGTCTGGAAAGATTTAAAATGATAGATACAGTGTCAGCCAAAGCGTTAGCACATCATTGGAATATAACCCAGGTGAAAAATAAATTTTCATTCTTTTGACACTGTATGCAGGCGTTATTTCGAACCTATCGAGATCCTCTCGATGTCAAAAGATAATTTTCGATCAAAAACGGATGCGAAATGTAGATCTCAACTGCCTATGATCGCATATTTGAAACTATCGACAAAAGTAGTCATGGGAGAAATGGAACAATGAAGTTTGTGATATGCAAAAGTATGGAAATCTCAATGATTTTCTAAAAATTCCCTAAAATTGTACAAATACTTTATCCAGTTGGAATCTTTGGTAGAAACATTTTCATTACTTGGTGTTTAAATGCAGACAAACGTCGAAATTTTTTGCACACAGCGCATGGCGTACTGGCAATAAAGTTTTCTGGTGTTACGGTTATGCGATCACTTTGTTTAATGTTACAAAACAGCTACCATTTCAAGTTTTTTGGAACAAACTTTCTTATTTCACCTGGTCAGCTGAAAGAACTAGCAATTTGGAGATGATTCATGAGCTTACCTCAAAATCGACAAAAATGCAAATGTTACAAATATGCGATCATGGGCAGTTAAGGTCTATCCAGTATTTTGCGCTCAATAATGGCGGCCGAGTGAGTGCCTTTTTGACATTCAAGAGGTAGAAAATATTTACATTTTTAAATCAATGTATGCCATGATTCAATGAAAAACATTGGCACTCATTCGGTATCTACAAACAAACTAGTATTAAAAGTTTACTATTTCGTTATTCAAGGATTTGTATTTTTCTCATACATTTTCGATAAATAATCATTTTATCTTCTTTTCTAGAAATGTGAATGCCAAAAGAGATGAGATGATTTGTTTTCAAATGGTTCTAGCTCGACTCACTAAAATCCTGAAAAAACAATTTAAATTGTACTAGCAAGTTTCCTGAGGCAATA
The DNA here is from genome assembly GCF_024139115.2 of Armigeres subalbatus. Lineage (NCBI taxonomy): Eukaryota > Metazoa > Arthropoda > Insecta > Diptera > Culicidae > Armigeres > Armigeres subalbatus. The sequence goes on from NC_085140.1 coordinate 276,178,991, forward strand.
CTAAGTACTGAAGTCTTCAAGTAGTGGCTGTTTTAGCATTGCGCTCACTGCTTTGCGTGTGCCCAACGTGCAAATCGGCGACTCTTGTATTCGCCTTTCCGACTCAACAACACTCCTTTTCCAAGGCGGCGGTAGTGACACTTCACTACTATAATGCCGCCTTATCTAGAAGAAAACTTACAGTCCTTTAGGCTTATTAGAATTGCGGGCCAGAGGGAATTGAATAGTGCAAAAGTTAGTTAGTCCAGCATAGTGAATTCAGCCTAACACTATCAGAGTATCACTTCACCCAGATATTTGGTAGCAGACTTCCTCTGTTCTTCCAACATTGATCATATTCATTATTGATTTGTCGATGTCTTGTGATTTTTACATTCCTAGAAAATGAAATAAAATTATTACAAAAAATGAATAAATCTCGCGCTTAGTTTCATAGGGGCGTAACTGTATTGATCGATTTCCCTTAATCGATTTTATATTTTGTTAATAACTCAATTCTTTCAAAACCATGGTTATATGATTATTGATTCTGGTACAAGATACAATCATCCTTTATCACACCAAACCATTGAATCATCGACTAACTAGCGCAATTCGGTATAATAATAAAAAGAAAACATCGACGAAGAGAAATCGATCTATACAGTTACGCCCCTATGAAACTAAGCGCGAGAAATAATCTACCAAATCCTTGAATAACACAATGGAGAATACTTTCACATTTGTTTGTAGATACCAGATGAGTGCCAATGTTTTTCATTGAATCATGGCCTACATTGATTGTAAAGTGAAATATTTTCTACCTCTTGAATGTCAAAAAGGAACTCACTCGGCCGCCATTATCAGATGCAAAATACTGGACAGCTCAGGAAGGTCTTGCAGGACCTACAACATTTGTGAGACTTTGAGTCATTTCGTCGAATGCCGTTTCATCGAATGATATTTGGTCGAAGGGACATTTGGTCGAATGAACATTTAGTCGAAAGGACATTTAGTCGAAGGGAAATTTAGCCAAAAGTTGAAAGTAAATTATATAGGTCAGTGGGAGTGAGGAAGTTTAATTAGTAGCGAAAGAAACGAATACGGGAGCTAATGATGATTTTCGCCTGAGCAAACGGAAACTTCTGGAACCCTGGTGGACTATAGAAAAAAATCAATACCTACAGAAATAGCAATACGTTAGGTACCAATGGGGAGAACCCCTTATTCTATTTTTTTTTGACACTAGCTTAAAACAAATGATATAAAAACTATTTTGATAAAACTTCATCATAGTCGGCTTTGGGACATTATGTTGATTGACATTTAGTCGAATGACTTTGGTCAATTGACATTTCTTCACAAGGTTGTTAGAAGAGGCATTTAGTCGAATGGACATTTAATAGAAAGTAAAGTGCAGTATAGATTTTTTTTTATTCTTTTCGTGGATACTCTCTCTTTCACCTAATATTCATTCAATAATTAAACTAATTCATAATTCATAACAAGTATAACATTCAGTTCCAGACATAATTCGTGAACGGATGGCTGAAAACTGAATTTCAACCAAAAAGCCTTACATCAAGTGTCATTCGACGAAACATCATTCAACTGAATATCATATGATCTGGTGTAGAAACATTTGTGTTAACGTATGGATGCTAGGTATTATTTTTTAATATAAACAGTGTAAAAGGCCCAACAGTGGAGGCAATAAACACCCGCTTTTATTGTTTTCTTACGGTTTTCTTACGAAACTATAGAAACACTACCGCAACTAATGGTGCAAAGGCCAAAAATTAATCAGGTATTTGAGGATAATTTACAGTTTTCGAGGATATTCTAAAGCTGTTTTCGCTTGTTTCGTATAATGACAATTCACCTAACTGATCAACCATGTGGGTTGCTACGTTTAATCTCCAGATTATCTAAAAACTACACTACCGCAACTATACCCGAGTAGACGAAAATAGCTCAATAATATCAAATGTTGATAAGATAGCAAAATGAGATATGAACCTGATTGATATAAGAGATAAAAGATCATACGACAATATCAATATTTTGCACTAAAATATCATGAGGAAATCAAGTTGTGCTATTTGAAATAAGTGATCGATATTATGTGTCATTAGTTTGTTCCTATCCATAGCATATCTTGATATTTGAATAATATTTCAGTGCAAATTTTTGATATTGTTACCTGTTCTATTATCTCATAGATCAATCAAGTCCGTATCATGTTTAGTTATTCTGTTCATTGCTTTTGCCCGGGTAGGACCCACGGTTATCGGAACTTTTACCCTAAGTAAAATATTGCACTAAACACTACCGCCTTCGTCAGCCACTTCCGAGGAAAAACTTTAAATGAAAAATACGAAATTCTGTTTTCTCTATCCTCGTATTTTCTCTAATCCTCGCTGTCCTCTTCTTAAAAGGCACAATAGCCTCTTCCACGGTACGGCGATCAATACCGATCCGGAAACCCCGAGCATATGCGATCTTGTGATAATGGAACCGCTTCTTCGCACACCAGCTCTCATAAACTCTCCTTCGAGCAACGTAAACAACGTAACATGAATCAGCCGTATCAGTTTCGCCGGAAAACCATGTTCTGGCATAATTTTCCATAATTCATTCCGTTTCACTGAATTGTGTGCCGTAATTGGCGCGCTCCAGTCTGTGCCCTTTCTTAAAGAGAGGGCAAATGATGCCGTCCAACCAGCCAACAGACAATTCCTCGTCTTCCCATATTTTCGACATAATAGGGTGCATAACTTTATAAAGCTGCTCACTGCCATGTTTGGGAAGTTCAGCCGAGAGCTGGTTCTTCCGCGCAGTCTCATTGTTTTCAGCTCTTAATGGCTTTTCTAACCTCATCTAGTGTATGCGACCAATAATCAATCAGAAGCCTAATTGCGCTTATTTATTATAGAATGGAAGCCAAAAATATTGCTTCATCATAAAGCTGTTTATTGCTGTCAAAGTTCACACGTCTTATTATCATTTAATATTATATCTATTTATAAAGCTCGCATATGAACAGACTATTAGCATTACCTTTCGGAAATCAGTAATGTTTGAACGAAAAGACTAATATATAGAATATTTTATGACAAAGGATCCTCGTTTAATAGGATCAGCGTTGTACGTATAAGAAATTTTTCAACAAACTACATAAGTTACATTTGGGTCTTTGGATAAAGAGTGGAAAATTCGATTAATTTATAACTTTTCCCTAAAACTACAGAAGCTTATTTTTGATGAAATTAATTTGCTCGACGATAATTTGAACTACGAACAAACTAACTCAAAATTCTTTTCACTGTGGCGCAAAAGCTGGTGATAGATAGAAGTGGACTAAGCTAGAACTTAGCTGGGCGTATAGATACTTTAAATTAGCCCGGTTAAAACAGAACTCGTCATCCTAAAACTCTCATCCAAATTTGTTTCTAGAAAGTTGACTAAGAATCGCTTACTTGAGCTTGAGCTTGAGCTTGATTTGACTGCTCGTAGTTGCTACTCCATTACGACCAGATCAGTTGTTCTTGCACAGGGAACCAACAGATGTTTGCTTGGTACTAGCACACATCCTCAATGTACAAGTACTGGTGATCTCATTTGTTAGGTCATACTGGCGCCTGCCACGTCAGAATGCAAGTCAATGTAGGGAAGGGGGAGGAAATGATGATGCAATCACTCGCCCACTGCAAGCCGAATATACCTCTGCACTTGCCACGAGTTCATGCGGAATTTGTTGGAATTTTTGGATTAGGTTCGAGAGGCAGAAGTCCGTCTTGGTTAACGAGCTGCCAATGTGATAGATAGGAGAAGGCAATTTATGGAATTTCTAATTGGATGTAGGAAACGAGCTCTATAGTTCATTTCCAATTCTAGCAGATTACTGTTAGAATACTGAAGTTGAAGGTATAGGAATAGTAATGGAAACGGTATGGAAGTCCATTTCCAATTCTAGCGATTGCTAGAACATGAGAAATATAGAGAAAGATACAAAGTAGGATAATGGAACGGACCTGGGATTGAACCCACGACCTCCTGCGTATGAGGCAGAAGCAGTAGCCATATGACTACCAAGCCCGATCGAAACAAGAGAAATCCCGCACTGAACTGATTAACTTTATTACCGGCCGCGCAATGCAGAACTCATTTATTCGGCCGATCGCGCGATCGTTCTGCTGTCCGAAGCAAGAGAAATCTCGCACTGAACTCAGAAAGTTGACTAAGAATCGCTTACACAGATTTAAGTCTTGTTAGATTTACACATAGTCCTGAAAATCCAACATCCGTATAACCGAGTTTGAATTTTTTTTGTAAATGTTTGGCGGCTGGTTGTAGTCATCGAGAGCACGAAATCAAAAGGTTAGATAAAGAGAGACATATCCCTAAACCAAAATCAATTGAAATTGTCATTGTTTTAATAATATTTCAAGGTTTTAACAATGTCCATAGATTTAAAATTCGACAAGAGTTAGGTATAATAATTTTTGGAAAATTCAAGCTTAATAAATGCAATTGCTTATTGGTTAATAAAAAGTGCCAGAAACATGTGTGAGATTTTGAAACGCAATTTTTGAACAAACAAAATATTTTAGCAATAATTTCTGAGCCCTTGTTCTGAATGGACCCACAATGGGAAAACATTTCTTGTCGAATGCAACATGTTGCGAGCAAATCTGTTAAAGATAAGTGCCTGCAAATCACTCGTATTTGCCTAAGGAAAATGATCCTATATTCCAATCAGCCCAATTTTCTATAGGAAACAATGGGACGGGACTGGTTGATGATAAGTTACTGAAAAATTGACGAGACTTTTTTACGTATTTCATGCGTTTAAAAATGTATTTTGGCCATAACTTATGATCCCATAGTCCGATCCGCCCAATAACATGGAGTCGTAAATGACCCTCGCAGTAAAAACCAACTTTTTTCAAGATTTATTCTTTCTTCCATTTGATTTAGCTCAAATCTATGCAGATAAAACTGAATCAACAATTTTATTCCGCAAAACTCGGTTCATGGTCACATCGCATTCCTTCAACAGAAGGATGCATTCCATACTGCACAAAGCACATGGTCTGCCCTAGTTATAGCTCGCTGCGCACCCCACCTTACCTCGCATGCAGTTCTGAGGGAGTGGTCTTATTGTGTAGGGGTTATCACGCCTATCTACACCCAAAAAAACAGATCTTACAATTATTGTATAAAAACGTGGCATATACAAATCTGTAGTGTTTTTATACAGATATTGTATTGAAATAATACAAATCTGTATAATATCAATACAACGATTGTATTAAAATCTTCCAAAAATTGTATATGCCCAATTATTATACAGTTTCTGTAAGGTTCTTATGCAGAACTGTATTAAAATCTGCCATCCGCTATCTATAGATAGTAGGAGGTTGAAAGTTCGAGTCCCTCCAAGACACGTGGATTATTTTTCGCAAATTTCATATCAATTTGTCCATTTCGAAACATGTGCTGTGCATATGCACAGCCAAGATATTTAACAAAAAAGTGTATTTTTTGTTAATATGCGGATTTATTATTAAGTTGTCCCCATTATTATCCATTATCCCTTATCCAGCTTACTACACGAAGCTTTTACAAGATGCGTTAGGCTTTTGATAGAATTTGCGTGTTTGTTGAAAACGGCACAGCTGTGCCATATTTTCACTCTTGGCTTCTTCCAGGCGGTGTTTTATCTTCAGTAAGAAGTGGACCTGCTGTCTCTGTCTCCGGTTCCAAGTGTTCAAAACCGAGTCTCTTGTTGCTCCTTTACGATGTTGCTTTCAAGTGTAACGTTAATGGCAGCTTTGATTGTAGGTACTCCAGTCTTCAGGAGTGCGATGCTGCAAGGTGCTGCGCGTTTGCAGTGGCGTCATCCGGCTGGGTGCTTCAGCCGTTCTAGGTCGTACTGACTGAGGCGGTTGTCTAAACCAAACATTGTTTATTTTAGAGAGAAGTTCATCCATCACCAGGTAGTGGTCAGAGTCGACATTAACGCCATGACAGTTCCCGACGTCTATAATGTCGGAGGAGTGCCGTCCATCAATCGAAACGTGATCATTTGTGATTCTGACTGCAGTGGTGATCTCCAGGTGTACCTATACGGAAGGCTGTGTTGAAAGTAGGTGATGCGAATGACCATATTCTTGGAGTCGGCGAAATAATGGATGTCTTTCGTCAACTGATGGGTGCTGAACTATCCAATAGTAGGTCCAAAATCTTCCCTTATTACCCAACCAGAGTGTTCCACTCTTCTTCCTTTTGTGATGATAGATTTTATCAAATTCTCGATCTACCTCAATTTCCAAAACTCTTTAAATATCATCTATTTTTTTTTCTTCGATTTTTTGTTAATATTTTCGTAGAGCATACTCAATGTTGTAATAAATCCAAAGCCTAAAAATATCCAAAAAGGAACTACGTAAAAGCTATGTCAGGTTTTGCATGAGTATGTATCTTGTATGACAAGTACAATGGATGCACTAGACCCAGGGAGACGAGAATGTTTCTTTTCCGGAATCAGCAGAGACCGGACCGAGAATCGAACTCGCCATCTTTGGATTGGCGATCCTACGCCTTTGCTCGCAAGGCTATCTTGAGACACAGTTGCATCACCTTGACAGAAGCCACGAACATGTTACAAATGCATTTCAGTCTTCCAGCTAACGCCGAACAAATTGCATGTCATTGTGTTCATTATTTACATAACTGAATGATTATCAACACCAAGATTTACTACATCAAACCTCCCGGATCATTAGATACGAGATCCAACAAAACTCCAGGTGGTCCTCCCGTTTGCACATACTTCATCAATCACACACGATAATATTATGGTTCTCTTAGCTGTCAATGGTTAGCGTCCACAGTTGTCCCCTTATTCTGCCCTTATATGGACGGCCGTCATAAGCCGTGGAAGGGTACCATGCCGCAGCCCTTGTAGCAGTTACACCGCTTTCGGTGCTCCGTTCAGGGCAGGGTGGAGAAAGTTTTTCGCGTGTAATCATGAGTGAATTATCTCACGAACGTGATCCCTCGGTCCATCTTGCAGAGGGTGTGCACTGTGCAGTGTATGTACCTCTTATGTTGTCTTCTCGGTCCTTTCCATTTGATCTCCAAGAGGGACGTAGAATGAATTTTGAGCAGGTCGTGTTATTATGCAATAGAGGTTGGTTTTGTAGGTCTTGGCACGTTTATTCAACTGCCAATGGTGACTGGAATGTTAAAGACTTTTACTTCCAAAAAGAATCGCTCATAAAGGTATGTGATATTCTGAAAAAATGTGTTTAGTAATTTGAAGCGAAATGTCAGCACCATTGAATACAAATTCTAAGATTCACCAATTTGAATGAGAAATTCTAAAAGAAGTAAACCAACGAAAATGATAACCAAACCAATGTATTATTTAAAAAAACAAATTTCAACCGGGGAATACGAAAAGCTGAAGAGTTCGTTTGGTCGGGGTTCTGCCAAAACGCACTAAGCAGATCAATGACTGACTTGTGATATTTTGATCGTAAAAGTAAAACGGAAATCATTTAATATCAATTGATCCACACATTTGTTGTAGGATATCCTTAGTTTTGGGGTAGTGGGAAATCCAATAGCCTGGGCAGAAAAAAGGGTAATTTTTTGTTGGCGCTTGGTGCGATTTAGCAGAACCCCGGCCATTTGAAACTTTATTTTAATTTGTTGTTGCGATGATATTGTTGAAAAATTTCACATGTTCACACTCGCATGACAAAATTGTTGAAACGAATTCAAATAGAACATTGCGTTCCATAAATAAAATAATTCACATGAATTATTTAAAGTTGTAATGCAAATATCTATATTCAGATACCATTAATTTAGTATCGCATTTCCTCAATCCCTTCACGCGAAAAAAAAACGTCATTGATTCATCAAGGCTAGAGAAGAGAGCACCGCGAGCGATCACAATCGAACCAGCGATTAACATGTTAGCGTCGATCAACTTGTCTCTTTTGTACTGGCGACGACTCACTCGATTGGTTGGTTAATCAATTTCATCTCTAATAGAAGAGCGAATTTGGTGCACGAAACCCGAAGCACACTGCAACAACTAGTAAGTTAGTGGGCCGCAATCGTGAAATTGAAATTTAAAGCCACACAAAAGAAAAATCGATAACAATGGCATTCACATCGACCACGCTACTGGTTTATTCGGTGACTGGCCCCTTCGAATCGTCACATATATGGACCGTACCCTCAGAAGTAGATAAACAGTTTCAGGAAATAGGTTTGGCTTTATGGTGAATAGCCGAGCACAAAGGGCACAACCGATTGCAATCTAGTTTACTGGCCATGGTTCACTTGGGAATTTTCCACAAACTATGTGGTCGGAATGTGATGTGTTCACGAAAATGTGAATTCCTGAGAGATAATTAACGCATTTTCCTTCGTTTCATTATTCATTTCAGGATGTCCGTGTTGCGAACACTGGTGCTGCTGGCCATCGGTGCCACCGTGGTACTGGCCCAACGACGACTTGCCCTACCCGATCCTAGAAGTTGTGCCAACCGTAAGTTTCAACATTGCATACCTATCGTTAAGCTTTTAATTTGGGCAATATCCTTCACGCTGCTGAGGCTTACACTTTTGAACCGAACATACAATAACTTAAGCCAAGAAATCTTCTCGTGATTCTCAGCATAATAATCTGTATTAAATTCTGCATGAAATGAATGAGTTACATAGTTCTTCATCGTAAATGGTGCCATCCAGCTCCAAATTACTGTTTTTCGATGTTTCTTCATACATTTTTCATACATACTTTTAAATGAGTTTAGCACCACAGAAACGTCAACCGAATTGGCTGAAATTTTGTCCAGACCATCAGGGCTTTAAATTACACTGCCGTGATGAGGCAATACCGACTAAGGGTAGCCGTGTATGGCAAATGCAACAATACCACCACATATTCCAGAACGCGGGTATTCAGGCATGAAGAATCGAATCAGAAATTGAAAGAATCTTCACTCTTTGACACTTCAAATAACACTTTTTCGCAGGTTCTCCATCGTCAATTATCGGTGTGCATAATCGGTTATACACTTCCAAAACAATTCCATTGTAGTTCTATCGCCTATATCTCATCAAATGTGTCTCATGATGAGGTTTTCTCATTTGAGAGTCCTCCAGAGATATCGATGTCTCGACCAACATGGGCATGGCTACTTTAGTTCCCATCAAAAATATCAAAAGGCTGGATTGAATAAGAAGGCTGTAACGTATCGAAAGGCTGGAATCTGTGGAATGCAATGAAACACCAACTTTGTATTGAGTAGTAGAATAGTCAATAAAAAAAGAACAAATAACAAAAAAATAAAGAATAAAGAAAAAAGAAGGAATACGAAAGAAAGAAAGAAAGAAAAAGTTAAAAGGAAAAAAGAAAAACGAAGGTGGAAGAAGGAAGAAGAAAAAAAAAGAAAGAAGGAAGAAAAATGGAAGTAGTAAAAAGGAAGAAGGAAGAGAAAGGGAAGAAGAAAAAAGAAGAAGGAATAAGGAAGATAGAAAAAGGAAGAAGGATGAAGGAATAGGGAATATGAAATATGGAAGAAGAAAAAAGGAGTAAGAAATGAGAAACAAGAAATAATGAAGAAGAAAGAGGGATAAAGGAAGAAAGAAGAAGAACGCAGCAAGAAGGTAGAAGGAAGAAAGAAGAAGGAAAATGGAAGACTAAAATTGAAACAATAAAGAATAAAGTTTGATTAATAAAGAAGGAAGAAAGAGGAAGCAGAAAGAAAGAAGAAGAATAGAAGAATGCAGAAGGAAGAAAGAAGAATGACGAATAAAGAATGAAAAATGAAGCAAGCAGAATCAAGGAAAAGGGAAGAGTATAGAATAATGAATAAAGAATGAAGCATAAAGTATAATGAATGAATAGTGAAGAAGGAAGAAGAAATAAGGAAGGAGAAAGAAGAAAGAATGAAGACTGAAAGATAAAGAATGAAGTAAAATTTACTTTTTAGGCTGCCACCAAATATCTCGCCCTGTATAGTAAATAACAAAGTCGCAAGAAGAGTAAGCATTATCTCTACTTGTGCCCCTATTAGGGCAAATGACTTCCAGCATTAAATCTATTTCCCACGTTCAGCTTTTCGAGTTTAAAGCCTTTCGTCTACCTTTTTCGCCTCTTTAGCCTTTCATGTCCAGCTGTATGAGTTTTCAGCTTTATGTGATTTAGCCTTATGTTGAAGTACCCTAAAAACTGAGTCAATAATACGACGCCATAATACACGGTTTGAAGCCACATTTCTCCTTCCTCGTTTTGTACTTGGTTCAGCCACCTAGTACCAACCGGGTCTAAAACTCAGGCATTCTTGCAACATGTCCTGCCAATCGTGCCCCTCCAGCTTTAGCTACCTTTTGTGTACTGAGTTCTTCGTAGAGTTGGTCGTGATCCATCCTTCGCAGTTACACTTCGTTTTCTTGCACACTGCCAAAGATTGTCCACGCATCTCTCGAGTACTCCGAGTGCTTGCAAGCCCTCCTTGATCATGGTCCAAGTTTCATGTCCGCAGAGGACCTCCGGCCTTATGAGCCTTTTGTACATGATACATTTAATGCGGTTGTGAATCTTTTTTGACCTCAGTTTCTTTTGTAGCCCGTAGTAGGCTCGCCCTTTACATGCGCTTTCTTATTTCACGGCAAACATTATTATCAGCCGTTAGCAACAATCCAAGCTAGACGAATTCCTCGGCCAACTCGACGGTATCCTCGGTCTATTGTAATACTGCCCTGTCGCGCCTGGTTTTGTTGCCTTGCGTTTGTTGTACCGTTCTGCCACATTGAAAAATGTTCGGTCCACAATATCACGCGCGAAACAAACAAATTGACTGGATCTGTTGATGATCGTACCTGCTGTAACACCCGGCTCCCCTAATGACACCTTGTCGTAGTCCCCGACAGGATTCGAACGAACTGGAGTGTTCGCCTGAAATCTTCATACAGTTTTGCACACCATCCACCGTTGCTTTGATCGGTCTGTTCTCGTCCATAATTTTCCAATGCTCTACGCGGTCAATACTGTCGTATGCCGCCTTAAAATCGATAAACAGATGGTGAGTTGGGACCTGCTATTGATGTCATATTTAAAGGATTTGCCTTACAGCAAAGATCTGGTCCGTTGTTGAGCTGCCGACTCAACGAAGCCGACTTGATAACTTCCCAAGAACTCATTCACTATTGGTGACAGACGACGGAAGGTGATCCAGATTTTGACTATCAGTTTGTGCAAGCAAGTATCCAGTTTTTCCGGGGCCTTCTTTATGAGAGCAGCTCCGGTACCATCATTACCAGCTGTCTTATTAACCTCCTCCTCCTTAATTCCTCCTTAACCTTCTTAATTTCCGCCCTTCCCTGTACTCTCAGTGCCATTTGAATGTTTCTCATAGTGCTGATCACCACACGTTCGTCCGTCAAGATGCTCACATTCTCATCCCTACACTTCTCGGCTCGCAGCACGTAGCCTTTGTGGGATGCGTTGAGCATCAGATAGAACTTGCGTGTTTCAAGATGAGCCGGCCAAGGGCCGAAAATCTCGTTTTTAAAGACTATAATAATAATAACTTGCATGTTTCTTGAGAACGGCACCGCTGTTCCATCTCCTCGCACATCTCTTCTTCCAGGCGACATTTCTTCTGCTTCAAAAGGCGGGTATGTTGTCTGCGTTTCCGCCTAAAACATTCCGGGTTTTTTGTTGCAGCGCGATCGCCCATGCTGCGTCCTTCTCCTCCAGAATCTGTCTGCACTCTTCGTAAAACCAATCGTTCCGTCGACTTCGTCCCACACCTCTCTCCACTGCGCCGTTAATGGCTGATTTAAGTGTATTCCAGCAGTCATCAAGAGGAGCCCCATCGAGCTCATCCACTTTCGGGAACGCGGGATGCTTTGCTCTTGCATAGTCCCTTTTTTGTCGCTGTCGTCTTCGCCGATTGCTCCGGTCCATATTCTTTGGCTTGCTGAACTTGATTTGCGGGGAATCGATTATGCCCAAATTTCCGGTGCATCATGATGCACAATTTTACTTAAAGTCCCTCGCTGGCATTCGGATGATGATCAGCGGCCTCTAACATGGGAAACAGACGCTCGATCAGATTTGCATCCCCGTATCCCCGCTCGTATCCCGACTGGCTCCACGGTGAGGTAGGGATAGGAGTTGCTTGGTAAGAGGCTAAGGACCGCAAGATGGGGTCTTTCATACGCGAAGTACCAATGTTACGGGTATAACCCGTTAGGTATATGTACGTAAGGCATAAAGACGTTAGGCATAACTGACGTTAGGCATAATTTACGTTAGGCATAATAAACGTTGGGTATAAAATGACCGAAAGAACAGATCATGACATAAAGAAGGCAGAATTATGCCAAACGTCTATTATGTCTGACGTACTTATGCCTAACGTCCGTTATGCCTAACGTCCATTATGCCTAACGTCCTGATGCCTAACGTCGTGGACCCCAATGGTACGCATTGTTACTCAGCATTTGTCGGGCCTATTTTCAATAATTTGCATTCCAATCACTCATTAAGAAAAACAGAACCAAAATCAGAAATTTGTTTGTAGACAGCAAGCTTATTTTTCCATGACAGTGTAGACTTGCGATTGATTAATGGATAAAGCAACTTTAGCAAAATGCTGCACTTGGTAACTGTTTTGTCGATCTGCTGTCTGAAGATCAGCTTGCTGTCTAGTGTAAGGCCAAGGTATTCAGCAGTATCAGCCAATTCCAACGATGAGCAGCTGCCGGAACAAGTCTAGGGGATCGGGACTCGGGAGTGAGGAAAAATGATGTATGTGCCTTTGCCGTGTTGATGAAGATACTCCAGCTTGCGAAGTATTCTGTTAGGACATCCAGGCCTAGTTGGAGCTTCGATGTGAGGGGTCTGATCACTCTACCATTGTAAATGATGGAAGTGTCGTCTGCAAACAGAAACGGAGTGCCACCTCATGGGAGTGATAAGCAGATTAAATAACGGGGGCCCGAGGATACTGCCCTGGGGAACGCCTGCGATGATGCGGTGCGCATCCGAAGTAGCTCCGCCGATGGAGACCCGGAATGTCCTCGCCGACAGATAATTTTTGATGATTTTCACCAGGAAGCTGGGAAGATTGTGAAGCTTGTACACCAGACCATCGTGCCAAACGTTGTCGAAGGCTTTTTCGACGTCCAGCCCATGGCGTGTGATTTGGATACCGACTTGCTCCGACTAAGGATGTTTTTTTACTGTGGTAAGCTGGTAAACGGTTGACCGACCATGGCGGAAACCAAAGTGTTCCTCAAGTTGGATATTGTTTTGTTCGGAAGATTCGAGAAGCAGGCGATAAATTACTTTTTCATAAAGCTTAGATAACGCTGAGAGAAGGCTGATGGTCCGATAGCTTTTAGGGGAAGTAGCTAGGCCGTACACTGATTAAAAATCATGGCAAGATGTTCGAAAAACGGCTCACCCATGTGCTTGATTTCCAGGTTGAAGATGTTGTAAAAACCCGGAGCCTTCATATTTTTGGAGGTTTTGACATAGGTCGACAGTTCATCAGCAGTAATCGCCAACTCCTCCGAGAAGTCGTTGGGAAGTTGATCGAAATTGTTTGCATGTTGCCATATTCTGTCCAAGACTATGTGAGCTAACGAAGTGCCGGCCTAACTCAGCAGTCATTTCATCCAGAGTTATTAAGCAATCAGTAGAGTTATTGCTAACGGGATCAAAATTTTAGTTGACTTCTAGAACGGCGTGGCACAAACTGGGAGAGCGCTGACTTTATTGGATAAATCATTATTTTTTAGGTAAACCATTCTGGCCTTGATAATTTTGGTCAAGCGATTACAGTCTGTCTTCAAAGATGGTTGATTAGTGCGTTGAAATTGCCTTCTTTTGACATTCCGCAGACGGATTAAGTCTTTGGTGAGTGTATCGATGTTTAGGGCATTGCTTACCTGACGGACCACCGGTACGTGCAAATTTCGCGCCTAATTATAAAATTATATAATGAGCAGAAAAAACAACAACAACAAGCAAAAAACAACAAGCTTTCTCCAGGAATTCCTTCCAGGGACGGGAATGGTTGACATTTCTTTTTACCATTCATTCTTCCATGCAAAAAAATAAAAACAAAACCAAATTTGACTGGATAAAATGTAAATATTCACATAATCAGAGTGTTTTAACGTACATTTCCCAACACTGTCCTTCAACAATTGCTCCAGGCACTCTATCAGGAATTCTATCGGGGATTCCTTAGGAATGCCTCCAGCAACTTTTTTGGCAATGTCTTCAGGAATTTCATCATCAATTTCGCCGGGAATTGATCCGAAAATTCCACCATTATTTGATCCAAGAAATCCTCCACGAACTAATTTCTAAGTTCTGCATGGAATTCTTTAGATAATTCTTTCGTGCTGTTTCTCATAAAAAAATCTGAAAAAATGTACCGTGGAATTCCTAAGAATATTCCGTGAAAATTCCGCAGAATTTCCAGTAAACATTCCTGAGAATTTCGCGAAAAATCTTCGAATTTCTTGTGTAAATTCCATAAAATTTTCCGTGAAAGTTGTGAATAATTTCTTGAGAAAATTGCAAAGATATCTCCTGGAATTTCAGCGAAAATTTATACAGAAATTATACTGAAAATGAAATCAACAATAGAATTTTCGGAGGAATTCCTAGATTAATTCCCAAAGAATCCTGAAAGAATTCCGGTGGAAACTTCAAGATTTCCACTGGGAGATCCTCCAGGAGTTTCTCCGAAAATTCCTCCGGGAATTCTTCCAGAAGTTCCGCCGGCAGTTCCTCCAGGATTTCCTAAGAGAATTATTCCGGTAGTTCTACGGGGGTTCCTCTGAAAATTCTTCCGGGAATTTCTCCAGAATTTCATCCGGGAATTCATTTAGTCTTTTTTTTATATAGATATAGAAATTCCTCCAGAAGCTCCTCCGAAAATTTATCTGGGAGCTCCTCAGGGAATTCTCCGGGAGGTCCTCTGATGATGATGATGGTCCAGCTACATACCCCTAAGAAGGTTTCAGCTAGACGAGATTTGTCTATAAGATGAATTTTATTTAAATTATTCAAGATTTTTTCCAGAATTCTTCTGGTAGCTTCACTGGCAGATCCTCCAAGGGTTCCTTTGAAAATTCTCCCGGGAGTTTCTTCAAAAATTCCTCCCGAAGTTCCTTTGAGAATTCCTCCGAGAGCACCTGCGAGAATTCCATCGGCAATTCATCCGGAAGTTTCTTCGGGAATTCCTTCGGGAGATCCACCTGTAGCTCTTCCAGGAAATCATTCAGGCTTTCTTCAGAAATTTAGCTGGAAATCTCTCCCGAAGTTCTTTCGATAGGACCGGGAGGTCCTCTAGGAATCCTTCTAAAAGTTCCTTCTGAAATTCCTCCCAGAGGAATTTCTGGAGGAATTCCCGGAGAAATTATTAGAGGAATTCTCTGAGAAACTGCCGGTGGAACTTCTGGAGGAATTTCTTGAAGAGCTACAGGAAGAATTTTCGGAGAAAATCCTGGAGGAACTCTAGAAAGAATTCCTGGATGAACTTCCGTAAGAATTCGTAGGAACTCCTGGAAGAATTCTTAAGGAACCTTCCGGAGGAATTCTCCGAGGAACTTCTAATTTTTAGATAAATTCCTAAAGAGAGCCTGAACGAATTCCTGAAAGCAAGCCTGAATGAATTCCTGCAGAGGAACTACTCGTGGAACTCCCGCAGGAATTTTCAGAGGAAAAGCAGGTGGAATACCCGGAGTTGAATTTCTTGAGGAACTTCCGAAATCCCATTTCCCGTGAAATTCCTGCCAAACATCCTCCAGAAATTCCCTGTGAAGTTCCTGGAGAGATTTCCGGAGGAACTTTTGGAAAAACTCTTGGAGGAACTCCCACAAGCACTTCCAGAAGAATTCTCACAAGGAAGTCCTGAAACGATTCTTGGAGAAGATCCTGAAGGATTTTCCCGAGAAATACCAGAAGGAATTCCTGGAGAAGTACCCGAAGGAATTCCCGGATAAATACCTGGAATACTTGGACGAAATCTTGGAGAAATTCATAAAGAAATTTTTAGAGGAAAAAGATATTCTGAAGTAATTGCGTAAAGAATTCTAGAATGCAATCCTAGAGGATATTGAATTTATGGAGGTATTCCCGGAAAAATTCCTGAAAGTTATCCCGGAGGAATGGATTTAAAGGTAGTCCCATACCTCGGGAATTTGGTCCGCGGATTTTTTTCCCCATGTGTTTACATATGCGATGTTTTCGGGATTTGGGCACGGAAAATCAAAATCCTGGCCCCATTTGAAATGCACGGGGACCAATATCCGGCGGAAATTTTCTCGAGGTGTAAAGTGACCTTAAAGGAAGAGTTCCTGGAGGAATGCCCGGAGAAGTCCCTAGAATAATTTCCGAGGGAATTTCTTTTAGAATTACAAGTAAAATCATGGAGTGAAATCGAAGGATTTCCGTCATAAATTTCTGAAGAAACTTTGGAATTGGTGAAATTTTGGGAGGAAATTCCGTACGTATTCTTAAAGGAACTCTCGAATGCACTCCCAAAATAAATTACGAAGTTTTTTTTGGAAGAAATATCTAGAATTATTTGGAGACGAGCCAGCCTCGGGCTGAAAGTCTAGGAAGACTAAAGACATAAAAAAAAATCTAGAATTAAAACTTGTAGAGAAGGGAAGAAAAGAAATTTTCATGGAATTTCCTCATGAATTTCCTAAAAAAATAGTGAAGGGTTTCTAGATAATAAGGAAATACTATTACATGAGACGATATTCAGAGGAATTTGTGGATCACTTTCCGGACGAATTTAGAAGTTTCCAGGGAGCTTCTAGAAGGATTTCAAGGAGAATTCTTGAGCCCGAAATATTTCGAGTTGTTTTGAGCTTTCATATATTATGGATACTGGATACCCTAATAATTTTGTTAAAAATCTTTTGAATTTCAACCACCTATTTCTTGGATAGTGCACATGTTTAAGGAAACTCATTTCAGTACTCGTTCAACAGATAACACTGAATCAACAATTTGACGCCACAATACACGGTTCGAGGCCGCATCTCTCCATCCTCGAATGCGCCCCACGCTCGCCAAGTCGTTTTGCACCTGGTCTGCCCACCTCGCTCGCTGTGCTCCACGCCGTCTCGTACCTGCCGGATCGGAAGCGAACACCATCTTTGCAGGGTTGCTGTCCGGCATTCTTGCAACATGCCCTGCCCATCGTACCCTTCCGGCTTTAGCTACCTTCTGGATACTGGGTTCGCTGTAGAGCTGGGCGAGCTCGTGGTTCATCCTTCGTCGTTACACACCGTCTTCTTTGCACACCACCAAAGATGGTCCTAAGCACCCGTCTCTCGAATACTCCGAGTGCTTGCAAGTCCTCCTCGGGCATTGTCCATGTTTCATGTCCGTAGAGGACAACCGGTCTTATTAGCGTCTTGTACATGACACATTTGGTGCGGTGGCGAATCTTTTTTGACCGCAATTTCTTCTGGAGCCCGTAGTAGGCCCGACTTCCACATATGATGCGCCTTCGTATTTCACGAATAACATTGTTATCAGCCGTTAGCAAGGATCCGAGGTAGACGAATTCCTCGACCACCTCGAAGATATCCCCATCTATCGTAACACTACTTCCCAGGCGGGCCCTGTCGCACTCGGTTCCGCTCACCAGCATGTATTTTCTCTTTGACGCATTCACCATCAGTCCAAGTTTTGTTGCTTCACGTATCAGGCGGGTGTACAGTTCTGCCACCTTTGCAAATGTTCGGCCGACAATGTCCATGTTATTATAAAATCAATTTTTTGCCAAAAAATCGTTTTGGTATTACCGCGATAATTTTTTACCCTATGAAACTCGAAACTCAGGTGTGGTAAAATTCAAATTATATCTGAGCTCTGGTCGAATTTTCAGCAAAATTGGTTCACACGCAATCAAGATCTAGATCTCCAAAGTTGACCATTTTGTATGAAAAACGGCAAGTGGGCTTTTTATTATGCAGGTCACTGTATCTATTGTATTCGTATATTCGTACAATGGCGGGCATAATAAAGCTTTCAATTGATAAATGTGGAAATGGTAACAGAATACTAAGTTGAAAAGCACCAAGTTCCAATTTAAATGTAGAGCCAATAAAAAAGAAAAAGAAGTACAAGTCTCATGGTCACCCGAAAATACTAAATTTGTACTCAGTACAATATATACCATGATTAAATTTAAAACAGTGTATAAAACAAATACATCTTTTTTGTATCAAGACATGCTCTATCTCATCCGGCATGTTCATCTGGTGTCGACAATCTTGTCATGGTGGGAAATCTTGCTTGACTCCCCGACGGCAACTTCAATAATATGACAAATGTAAACTCGTACGAATGTAATACCTGAGCAATGCAACCAAGCCGCAAACAGGTTGCATATTTACGACCGGAAGTCTCAAGCCTATACATTTGATTACATCATATGCCTGCATTTCATACATGCATTTAAATTCATCATTTCACTTTCCTATTGTAGGCGTGCGGCACGCCACGTACCGAGATGCTCGTGGCGTAGCTCATTCGTACTTCTTCAGCTGGGAGCACAACCCAACTCGCAACCTGGAAGTGGACTGGCTCGATGCCCGTAACATCTGCCGTCGCCATTGTATGGACGCCGTCTCGATGGAAACGCCCCAGGAGAACGAATTCATCAAGCAGCGCATTGCCCGCGGAAATGTCCGATATATCTGGACCTCCGGACGGAAGTGCAACTTTGCTGGATGCGACCGCCCGGATCTGCAGCCACCAAATGAGAACGGATGGTTCTGGTCCGGATCGGGAGTCAAGATTGGACCCACCACCCAGCGCAACACCGGAGACTGGAGCTACACCGGAGGATACGGACAGCAACAGCCGGACAACCGCGAGGCAGCTCAGGTATGAAAATAAGTTTTCTTCAAATAGATCAAATCAGGAAAACTCTTATTTCTTTCGCATTTTAGGGTAACGACGAATCTTGCTTGTCGATTCTGAACAACTTCTACAACGACGGACTGAAGTGGCATGATGTTGCCTGCCACCATCTGAAGCCATTCGTCTGCGAAGATTCCGATGAGCTGCTGAACTTTGTTCGCTCCCGCAACCCAGGAATCCGTCTGTAAAAAAATCACCCCAAATCCCACATTCTCAGCCAAATTTTACAAAAATCCCAGTGTTCCTCCAAAAATTCCCAGTCCCCCATCCCAAACAAGATACTGCCATAAGTCGGCTTAAAGGTTTCGCCTTGAATACAAGGAAAGGTCACCCGTCACTTGACCGTGATAGCACCTTTCACGAGTAGTCGCATCCAAACCTGACCTATGGCAACTCAATACAGCTTGAAAAACCAGCTTACGCCTTGGAAAAAAGTATCAAAAAATGGCCAGCGGAAGCATCAACAAATTGTACGTTATACTTATTGTGTTTTATTATTTATTGTAATGTAATTATGTTTAAACGTGATGAAAAAAACAATTGTGCGAATTTTCTCTGTACAAAAGAGCAGCGTTAGAGAATTATGGAAGAAAAAAATATCTAATATGATAATGCTTTTAGCGTGAAAAGGTGATGCTAGCTTTAGTGTAAGTGGAGTAGAAGTTAATTTTTGTTCAAAATTTAATTTGTTCGTTTTTGGTAAATATTCATCAAAATTCTAACCCATTTGTATACACTAGCGTCAGCGATTCAAGTTTTGTACATTTGTAAGTTTTTGTTTTCTATTCCGGAAAATAAAAAGTACCAAATTTTAGATCAAACTATTTTCTTTTGATGACTTCTCCCAAACTAATACAATTGTTCTGGGGAACACTCAAGACTCAGTCGTTCCAGGACTACTTAAACCGCTTTGAGTTGAACAAGGTTAAACCAAATATTTCAACGAATTTCATTAGGAAGATCCAAAGCTACAAATGACAGAAAGATTGTATGGAATAAATTACGTTATTCAAGTCTAGTCCGAAATATAAGAAATATAAATAAAACCAGTAAAACCTAGAATACATGGGGAGAAGTAGAGTACATTCGTATATATACGGGGTATAATGGCCAACGTTTTTTATAATGTTAGTGAGCGTTAAACTCACATTATTACCACGAGGGATAATTGACAATAATTAAAAAAGGGTGATAAAACTAAAAAAAACGCATTTTGGCATTTCGAAATATTCATTCAATGCTTGTTCAGTCAAAGTTTGGAAGGAATTACTCGAAGAACACAGCAGGGACTAAGCCCAAGGGCATGAAGATCCCTCCCCAGGCCAACTGCGAGTTTTCATGCCTGCCTAGGATTATGTGGGGTTTTACAGTGAGCTCTGTTAAACTTAGTTAAAAAGTTGCATGTATTCGCAAACAAGCTCGCCAAAGCGACCGTGTGCCATTCAAAGTGAACAAGCCCACGTCCTGGTGTTAGATGACACGACGGTCCTTCGTCAAAATGCTATCATTACGAACGACATAGAAGATAATACGACTCGATACAATCGGCAAGTACCTAGGCAATGAATAAAGGATCACGATTGGAAGCTTGGAACATGGAACTGCAAGTCGGTAAAGCTATGTCCATTTAGAATCTTTGTTTGTCTACCTAGGCACCCACTTGCTGTGGTATAAATTTCACGATGTTTCGTGCAGCGAGTCAAAAATTATTCCAGATGGAAGACGAAAGGAGAGAAAAAAATCTGCACACCCACGACGATGGAACCTACGTCAAAATGGATTTCGGACAGCTTCCTAGCCAAAAATTCTACATGGCGACGGCACGAGGTGTAGTTCCTGCGAAGTTTGCTTTTTGGACAAACTTGCAAAAAAACACAGATGATTTTGGCAAGGGATATGCAGCTGTGGAGCAAAGACCTAAGGGTCTGTTCACAAATTACGTAACGCAAAAATCCGAGTTTTGCCCCCTCCCTCCCCTTCGTAACAAAAAGTAACATTTTTCGCCCCCCTCCCCCATATAACGCGTAACTGAGAAAATTTTAATTCCATTTATTTCTTTCTCTGAAGCATGTAGGTTTTGGTATTTATTGAAAACTGTTAGAATAGGAACGGCACATGATTAAATCCAAGGATATCAAGAATTCAGCTAGTAAAAACTAGAATAGAATTTGCGATCATGGCCATTCAAATTTTAGTTTAGCGGGACTGTTCTGTATATAAATACGATATTCGCTTTGTTCTTTTACGCATAACGGTCCCGCTATGTGCTTAATTTTGGTAATGACTAAAACGATAACGATAGACAAATCATTTTTAAATTTGACTGTTTATGTAGTTGAAGTGGTTGAGCTAAAATGCAATTGCAAATGGTAGTGAATAGGAAGGTTGGTAGGCATTCATCGTCGTGATTAAGCCATATTAGCAATTACTTCAATCAGAGATTAAAAAAAAACCATTAAGATAAACTTTTATTCGCGGTATGCCGTAACATTTGCCGTAACACCCCTCCCCCGTATTTTGGTGTAACAAAGTATAACGCAAGTTGGACCTCCCCCTCCTCCCAAAAGCGTTACGTAATTTGTGAACAGACCCTAAGTGTTTGTGACGAATAAGACGATGGACTCGAAGCTGTACAAGGAGAAATGTCTCAAAAACCGCGGTCTACCTTCCATAAAACCCATAAAGGTCCCGTGAAGTTTTGGCCAGATTTGGCGAGTTGCCACTACAGCCGGGAAGTCATCAAGTGGTACCGCGATAATAACGAAGATTTCATCGATAAAAACATAAATCCACGCAACTGCCCACAGATCCGGCCCATCGAGACATTTTGGGCAGTAATGAAGCGGAAGCTTAAGAAAAGTGGAAAAACTGCTCGGGACGCGACTCAGATGACCAAAATGTGGAACAAATGTACCAAGGAAGTTGACTTCGGAGGTGTGCAACTTTTGATGAGAGGAATAAAGAGGAAGGTGCAAATTTTCACTAGAAACAAAAAGAAATGATTTGTATCATAATTTTTCCCTTACTTACTTGATACTTGATGGGCTACAGCTCTTCGATGAACCTACGCCGACTGGAGTATCCTTCTCCACTGGACTCGATCCTGGGCCAATCGCTTCCAGTCGCCCTGAACATTGAGCGCCCTCCCCAAGTAACAATTTCCATGCTTCTTGAATTTATTTAATTCTTATAGTGGATTTATATATGTAGCAATCGCCATAAACCTCTCATAAGTATGCTGAAAAAGCTTCAAACGTCAAACGCTTATTGACCTTATGAGCAACGCTACGGACGTGAAGAAGAGCGTGATAAATCCTATTTCCAAAGTTCGATAAAAGCTACAATTTTTGGTCGTAATGTGGTCAAATGAATTACCCCAATAAGAAAATTTGCATTGCATAGAGCTTATGATGGTATTTAATGAGAGCAACATTTTTTCTGATCGAAATTTGTGAAGGCCATATTGAAAATTGAGAAGCATTTAAAGACAGTGAAATTTTTCACTGAAATTCATGAATGGACGATAGTTTCACCGCGTAAAGCACTTTTTTAGTAGTTGATGTGCATTACAAATATTTTGAGGTGAAGTATCAATCGAATCAGTGGAAATTTGCGATATTGCTGTTATGATTATTTCAACTCAAAAGCCCAAAGCTACATTATTCTGAGAGCGCGTGTTATTCAATCTTATTTTTTCACTAGCTTTCGCCGTGAAATTGAAAGCGCACCTCATTTGGATAGAAGTGAATTGAAAAACAAACATGAAAAAATATTATTTTATAATCATCCCTTGAATCATCCTCATCACGATTGTCATCATCAATTTATTTTGTTATTATTTTTCAGCAAAGGTTTGTTTCTCTTTTTTAATGCAACATTTTTGACTGCTGCCGCAGCCAAATTCCCTTTTTCCGGGTGGTTTAAAAAGGATTTCTAAATAACTCTTATAATAGGTTTATAGTGGTTATCTAGAGAGGGCCACTTGGCCATATCTTACTCTTATAGTGGTCATTAGAAGGTTGTTATGTAGTCATGGGTTTTATTGTCAGATCTTATAATTTTATCTTGAAAACCATTCCTAGAGCGGAATAAAACTTAAAATGTTACTTGGGTCAGGTCCTCTTCAACTGCAAAAAGCCAACGTGTACGCGGCCTGCGGCCTCTTCCGGGTTCTCTACTAAATATTATCTTCGCTTGACGTTCTTCCGGCATACGAACAACGTGACCAGGCCACCGTAGTCTAAGTAGTAGTCACCGTTGTATAAGCTTAATAATATCCAGCCCTTTATACACCTGGTACAATTCGTGATTCATGCGACGCCGCCAGATACCGTTCTCCTGTTTACCGCCGAGTATTATCTGCAGCACCTTACGCTCAAACACTCCGAGAGCTTTCCGATCAGCCTCCTTTAACGTCCATGTCTCATGGCCGTATAAAGCCACCGGAAGAATCAGAGTAGTATACAGCGCGAGTTTTGTTTTCGTTTGCAGACTACGGGACTTAAGCTGGTTACGAAGTCCGTAATAAGCCCTATTTGCAGCTGCAATACGCCTTTTCACCTCGCGGGTAACATCATTATCGTACGTCACTAATGTTCCAAGATACACAAATTCTTCTACCACTTCAAATTTTTTACCATCCAGCACCATTTCGCTACCACCACCACTAATGAACCCACGTTGATTGCCAGCGACCATGTACTTCGTTTTGCTGGTATTGATCGTGAGTCCAATCCTCGCTGTCTCCCTCTTAAAAGGCACAAAAGCCTCTTCCACGGAACGGCGATCAATTCCGATAATATCGATATCGTCCGCAAATCCCAGGAGCATATGCGATTTTGTGATAATGGTACCGCTTCTTTGCACACCAGCTCTCCTAATCGCTCCCTCGAGCGCTATATTGAACAGTAGATTCGAGAGTGCATCACCCTGCTTTAATCCATCTAAGGTAACAAATGACGTCGATATTTCATCCGCAACCCTTACACTTGATTTCGATCTGTCCAACGTTATACGAATCAGCCGTATCAGTTTCACCGGAAAACCATGTTCAAGCATAATTTGCCATAATTCATTCCGTTTCACTGAATCGTACGCCGCCTTGAAATCAATAAACAGATGATGTGTCTGCAAGTTGTACTCCCGGAATTTATCGAGGATTTGTCTCAGGGTAAACATTTGATCCGTCGTTGATCGGCCCTCACGAAAACCTGCTTGGTATTCGCCGACGATGTCAATGTCTCAATCTGTTGAACAGAATACGGGACATAATTTTGTACGCCGAATTAATGAGAGTTATTCCTCGGTAATTGGCGCACTCCAGTATGTGTCCTTTCTTAAAGAGAGGGCAAATGAGGCCGTCCAGCCAGCTAGCAGGCATTTCCTCGTCTTCCCATATTTTCGACATAATATGGTGCAGAACTTCATAAAGCTGCTCACTGCCATGTTTGAGAAGTTCAGCCGGGAGCTGGTCCTTCCCCGCAGCCTTATTATTTTTCAGCTCTTTAACAGCTTTTTTAACCTCATCTAGTGTAGGTGACTCCACAGCTTGTCCACCGTCGCTAATATTTATTCTGTTCACCGATGCACCATCACTTTCTCCATTCAACAAAGTCTCGAAGTGTTGCTTCCACCTGGCAGCCACTTCAGTTTTATCTTTCAGCAAATTCCCTTGTTGGTCGTTGCACATGACGGGAGATGGCGCTGTCTTTCTCCGCACGCCATTGACAGACTCATAAAACCTCCGCATATCGTTCTGCTCCATTCTTTCCTGCGCCTCACTAATAACTTGTTCTTCGTACTCTTTTTTCTTCCTGCGGTGGGTTCGTTTTTCGGCTGCTCTTGCTTTCTTGTACCGATCTCTATTCGATCGGGTATCCGCCACCAACATCCAGCTTCTGGTGGTTCATTCGCCTCCTCCACGTACCGTCCGCCACCACCGATGCAAACTCGCGGTGGCTGGCTCAGATTGTCTTCTCTTGAACCTCTTCCTATCATGTACTTCGTCTTCGACGTGTTGATGACTAGTCCGATCCGCTTGGCTTCCCTCTTCAGTCTGATGTAGGCTTCCTCCATCTTCTCAAAGTTACGTGCCATAATATCTATGTCGTCGGCTAAGCCAAATAGCTGGACGGACTTATTGAAATTTGTGCCACTCGTGTTAATCCCTGCTCTTCGTATTACCCCTTCCAAAGCGATGTTGAATAGCAGACACGAAAGACCATCACCTTGCCGTAACCCTCTGCGGGTTTCGAAGGGACTCTAGAATGCCCCTGAAACTCGAACTACGCACATCACCCGATCCATCGTCGCTTTGATCAACCGTGTCAGTTTATCCGGAAATCCGTGTTCGTGGTTTCGCTGCCATAGCTGGTCCCGATCGATTGTATAATATGCGGCTTTGAAGTCGATGAATAGATGATGTGCGAGCACGTTGTATTCGCGGCATTTCTGCAGTACCTGGCGAATGGCGAATTTTTATTTTTTTTGTTTGGATCGTAATACTCGGTTTGACCCCTTCCCTCCCCCTACAGCGTTACGTTATTTGTGAAAGGTTCCTTATTGGTTCTCCTGATGAAAGCATTAGCATCGTCAATCAGCCCATAGTTCGCTGAACAAGCATTCGTCCTAAGAAATCCTGGAGAAGTTTCGCTTTCCCTTTCCTTATATTTAAAAATCTACATCCTGATAGAAGGAAAATTCTGTCAAGCATAGAAAAACAGATCTTGTCCGGTCAAAGCCTCCTTAGCTTTTGGAAGGATAGTGTCATGTGTCCTCTCTGTAAAAAGGGAGATTAGCTGGATTGTAGCAACTACCGTGCAATCACTTTGCTGAACAGCGCCCAGAATGTACTATCCCAAATGTTATGCCGTCGACTAACACCAATTGCAAGAGAGTTCGTGGGGACGCACCAGGCGGGACTCATGGGTGAACGCTCTACCACGGACCATGCGTTCGCCGTACGCCATATATTGCAGAAACGCCGTTAATACAACGTACCCGCATACGACACAATCGATCGAGACCAGGTATGGCAGCTAATGCACGAACACGGTTTTCCGGATAAACCTAGGATAGGATGTGACAACTCAATTGAGACTGTCTTGTTGTTTTTTAGTCGGTTGCTTTGACGAGGTGGTCGCCAGTGCAGTCAAAGTAATTTGTTACAAAATCTTCCAAATATCATGTATCAACACTTGATGTTTTTCTTCCCGTTCCATCCATTATTTATGTAAGAGAAATGAAAGACTGACAGAGAGAAGTTTTCGCTAATGAATCATGATGCTTAAAATCAACAGTTTTAAACCTTTACAACCCTTGAGAATAATTTATATGGCGGAGCACAAACATTTACGTATTTAGCTTAATTTCAACTTTACAAACCTGCAACACGGCCAAACTAACAACATGCTGCCCTACGAAAAACGCGCCGCCACCAATCGAAGTAATTGATTGTCATTTTCAACCAATCAGCAACCGGTACGATTGTGACAGCAAATCTGTACGGTTTTTAACTACTTGGCACATCCTATCCTAGGGATAAACTAATACGGTTGTCAAGGCAATTTTGAATCGTCGGCTTCATGGCTGGAAATCGTACGTACCTTGGACCAAGATGAATACACCACTAGGTGTTCCAATCTGCCAAATTCACGATTCAGCCATCTTGGATTTTAGTATGGAAGAGCCAGCCGGTTTGTTTATGTTTTGCACCGAAAATGAATTTTTCACCCCCGCCTTCTTCTCGCCCATAAATTGGGCAGATTGAAACACCTAGCTGTGTATTCATCTTGCCTTGGACTCCGCAGGACGATCTGATCGAATAAAGTTTGACGCCGTACCAAGCTGTCTATCTTCAAAACACTTTTTAGACCAGTACTGCCCATGATCTCATAGTTGACGTAACAACCATTTCAAATTCCACCGAATTTGACTTAACACGCGTTAACTACGGTAATTCAAGTACTGTAATATGGATTCGTGGCATGTTTCAAGCCTCATTCAAGTGTCCACTGGTTAGAATGTTTCCGATTTGCGATATTTGTCCCTGAATCATCCCAAAAACATGCGAAAGTGCAATGGTTGATACGTCAACTATGAAACCATTGGCAGAGTAGTCTTCTACGGACACGAGACATTTACAATGGTCGTGGACGACTAACGCGCACTTAGAGTTTTCGAGAGGAAAGTGTTGCGTCCTATTCATGGCGGGGTGCAGATGGAAGATGAAAATAGTTATCGATAGCGGTCACACGAGCACAAGATGGTAAGGTGCGCAGCGAGCAATTAATCCTCAATTGATGAAGTCTCTAAATAACCCAGAAACACAGAGAAGGGCAAACCAGACTCTCGTTCTAGGTCGTTAATACATTTCCAAGAAAATTAAAATAAGAGTTAAAAGTTTAGCTAGTTAAAACATTCTTAATTGAAAGGAAAATAAAAAAAACATTCAGGATCATCACCATTACAACAGTGAAAAATTAGAACATTTCAAATTTATGTTGAAGCGTTGCTGCGTTTTTTCTGGGTACAGGAATTTAATACATTGGAATCATATAATTAGTATTAATTTGCGCTGATTCCAATATCTTGATAATCATATTTATAACTTTACTGTACTGCACAGGCCACTTCGGCCTTAGTCTGAGTATATAATAATACTCCAAGAACACCTTTGAGAATTCCTACTAAAATTCGTATGTTTCAGAATTTCATTTGAAGTTTGGAAATAAAATAAGATTTTTTTTTCAACCTCATAATGGGTTTTCTTTGAAAATACTTTTAGATTTTCTCCTGGAATTTCTTCAGAAACTCTTTTAGAAATTTCTTTGTAGCTTTCTTCAGGAATTCCTTCGCGAGTTTCTTTAGGAACTTTTTAAAAATGTTCGGAAGAATTCCCAAATAAATTTGTGGAGGGATAGACGGATCAATTTACAGATGATTTTTTCGAAGGTAAAAGAAGAACCTTCCAACGATTTTCCTGGGAAGTTCTAGATGGAATTTTGGAGAAAATACCTGAAGGAATTTTTGTGTTTATTCCTCGAAATAATTGCAATTTATTTTTCACAGAAATTTTTCACGGAAGAATTCCTTGGGAATAGGTGGGACTGTGGTAGTTAGGGTTTAGAGGTTCAAAGCAAGACAATGTTGAAGCTGGTTGGGTTAGATTCCCGGTTCCGTCCGTTGGAAATTTTTCTGGGCATATAAAAGTGTTGGCCTCAAGATATACAAATGAAAGAGAAAATAACATAGCCTAAAAACCTCACAGTTAATTTGAACAACAATCTACAAAATAAAAACTAGATTAAAACATAGCTAGAAGGGAATTCTTTCGGAAGCAAATAAACAAGATTGATCTTCGTAATTTTCTCACTTTGTTTTATTTTTTAATAATCACTTTTTATACAAAAAGACATTTATTGTTTTCTCCCATACTGTTGTGTTCTGTGTAATCTTTTGACCATTACTTACAATATCCATTTCGCTTGTTTTATCATCTTTTTTTTCTGTGTCCCACGCGAAGTGATTTGATCTTTGTCAGTTTTGTTTCAAAGATCCGATCATTTCGCAATGTATTCTGGTTGTTGATTTTTTCTGGTAATCTTCAACTTGTTAATGTATGTTGCATTGGTTATTTGTTCGGTAGTATTTCAACTGTTTTTTTTTGTTTGCTTGTATTTTTACTTTTCGGCGATTTTCTCAGTTCACTACGTTGTTACGTTATCTTTGATTTCTTCGTTCTCTGTTGGCATATTTGCTTTTATTTGTGTCTGGGTTTGTAGCGTTTTAATCAGTTAACGTTTTTTAATTCATTACTTGCTTAATCTTGTTTTGGTTAAGATTTATGACTTTGCTTATGTTCACATGTTGCTTGCGGTATCTAACAGTGTTTTCGCTTTGCTGTGGAATGTTGTAGCAATATTAATAATTAGTCGCATCGTGTCGTCGTTGTTCGATGATGTGCTGAAGGGTTTTAACGTTCGTTCTCCACGCATGCTTGCCTGTTTTAAATGTTTCTTTGGTAGATTTGCTTTACTTCCGATGGTTGGCATTTGTTGGGGATTGTGAGTTGATTATCAAAGAAAATATGCTTGCAATAGAATTGACGATAGTTGGAAAGTTCCTGTTTATTTCATTTTCAAGTGTTTTACGTTGAATATTTATTCATTTGACTAGATTCTAACTAAATTAGGTTAAGGTTTTTACATAGAAACTTAAATCATGAGGTACGATTACATTACTGCAAGGAAAAATGTTCCACAACACTGTCCACAGTTGATTATACGTTGTGAAGTTGCATATGTTGAGGCTGAGTGAGCACGCAGCCAAAAAAGAATGTGATGCCAAATTAATTTTATGGTGACATTGAAAGACGTGAGAGGTTTTCTTGGCTCATTTTTTTGAATGTTTGAATGTTCGATCGGTTGATTGGAATTTCACCGTCTAATAACAAAAAAATGAAATCCAAAATTACAGTAGCTCTAATAATACTGTCAGAACTGTAATACAAATCATCTGTCATTTCCGTAATCCAAATGACCAGCCTACTCGTCAAATGCGACAAATGTTGGTACTGATCTTATAGAACTCTATTCTGAATGTGTCTTCCCAGTTTCACTTGCGCAAGATCAATACGCAGACTCCGCCCTTCTTCGGTCAATCAGAGCATTTCCTAATTGCCTGGCGGAGGAGTTAAATTCATCAAATATGTTTGTCTGTTCGTAGTCTGGTATATGCCTTTTTACAAAGCTTTAAATAACTATCGCGTAGAAAGTTGCGCAATGCTTCATAATCTCAGAACGATTTCAACCATTCAACTTTAGGCTTAAAAGTGTTTAGGTTAGGCAAAACAATATCAAAATAGGTTGATAGGTTAAGGTATGGAAAATCAAAATTTCCAGTATTTAGATAAACATCTAACACTAGTAGCCCAAGTAGGATTATCCTACAATGAACTAAGCGTCTCCACGTACTGTCCAGACCAAAAATGCTGATAAGCCGATCTTTTTAACAGAGTTTGAGATTTGAGATTCCACAACAGAATTTATTGTAGGTAAATATCAAATATTGAGAAAAATCTAAGACCTATGCGTTTACAAAATAATTAAAGCTCTGTTTTATTCAAATACTAGTCGAACCTGCCCGATCACGCTCGGGCTTTATTTTCGATCTGTCAATCATTTAGTTGATTACACCGTCGCACTCTAGATCGATTTCAGTTTGTCCTTGATGGCTTTCTTCAGAACTAATAAAACCATTGCATTTTGACAATTTTCCAAATTTCCCCGTCAAATTGATCAACTCTTAGTTTCCTCACTGATCACTGAGTTTATACAGTAATCAGTGAGGAAACTTTAAAAAAGCAGGCCATTCGTTCATGAGTTATAATGCCTCGGAGGAATTGTGAACTCATCTCTATATAGAGAAGAAGACTAGAAGAAAGAGAAGAAGATACATACTGCCCATAAATTCATAACAGTCCATGTTTGCTTGATTTCCTATCTACATAGGACTATTATGCATTTCTGGGCAGCATACTTTAATATAACTCAATAATTTCGTAACAACCTTGCTCAATGAGCTAGATTGCTTTGACAGATTTCGAATGTTTGTTCAAAGATATCTTAACGGTTAACGGAATTTTTATATTACAGCTGTCACTTTGGTTTTGTTTCGGGAAGTGAGTCGCAGTGAAAAGTCGCTTGAAAAAAAAAAAACAAAGCAGCATTTGCGTGAGGATGTTGGTAGTACACTGAGATCTCCGGTAGTTCATAACAGGCAGCATAAAACATTTTCTTGATTTCACGTGTTTCTTGGAAAAAGAGAAAAATGGTTTGAGTTGTTGCGAAGGTTTTGTTGTAGATACGCTACTGCACTTATCGTTATGTGTTTGACGACATATTTTGGAACAAATGAAACACCAGTCCAGTCGGTAAAATCCAATTAATGAAGATTTTTTGGTTTTAAAAACTGTTGCAGGTGTATGAAAAACTATCGAGTGTATAGTCGGTGTTTAACGAAGAATATGATCCGTTTTCTGCATAGGAAGAAACGATATGCTATTGTGGGTATTGTGTTCTCTGAGGTACTGTAACATGTAGCAACAGGAAACGAGGCATAGCTAAAAGAAAAGTTTGGTGAATATATCCGCTAATGCATCTTTGTTAAACCATATGATCTAAACATAGCCAAAGTAATAGAAAAGTAATCTAATACACCTCCGGGAATAATTATAGGGGAAGAGGTTCCATAACGCCCTACTCAACTGTTGCATGAGGTAGAAACACTCATGAAAATCGTTATAGCTAAGGAATAAAAGCAGTCTATGGTTAGCTAGGGCATATTGCCCCTCCTTCCCCTAACACATTATTAAAACGATGATTTTCGTACAAAATGGTCATCTTTGAGGACATATTTTGTATCTTAAAGACATATTTTGCATCCCAGCCTAGAATGACCTGAATTGCCAAACAATGATTGTTATTTGTATGCATGTTGACCGAAAAGGCACGTTGTATTTGAAAATAATTATAAAACCTTTTGTATAAGTGAAAAAGCTTTATATATTTTTTTTCAACTGAAACGTGCATTTTCAATAAACATGCATACAAATAACAATCTTTGTTTGACAATTCAGGTCATTTTGGGCTGGGATGCAAAATATGTCCCTACTCTTATCGCTATAAATCGTGATTTTGATCCTTAAAGATTACCATTTTGTATGGAAATCAGTGAACGTGTTATAATTATTTCCGGGGGTGTAATATCTGTAACCGCTAATGGCACTCAATGGCAGTTTAATAGTTTTCCTCATGCCAGAAAAATTATCAATGTCCCGCATAAATCCAAACGATAGCCGAACCATTATTGGAACGGTATACGTTCCAGGTTGAACCATAATGATAATGGTACTTAACCATAACCGTCCTGTAGTCTGATAACGTTTTGACCATAGTGACTATGGTTTTCGTAGACCGGACTGTATGAGCAACGGGTTGTTAAGAATGTTAACCGTAAGAGAAAACGATTTTCTTCATACATTTTTGGAGGAAAGATTGTATCAGTATTACATTGATTATGGTCCGTAGACCTCAAACCACATTGATTAGGGTTAAGATAATTGTTTTACCATAAATATGTATTGTTCGAAGAACTTAATGTTAATGGGTAACGATATTAACTATGTCCATGAAATATTTGTAACTGTACGAAGAACGGTAAATTTGTATGCGGGGTAGTGACAAAAATGTCGTTGCATCCCCACATACAAATTTTGGTTTTGATTTTCTGTGTTTTTTCCATAGGGTTAGTTCATTGTTTTATTGACGCTAAAGCTGGCCCAAGGATCATTTTGATCGTTTAGTAATTTGGGTTCGATCGTTTAGTAGTTTGTTAATAACTCATTCCAAAGGCTAAATTTGAAAATGCGTTGGTGGAATTTTGAGGTGAAGGTTTTTCGACAACTCTGCCTAATAGTTCGTTGATTGATTTCCACTTATAACGAAGTTATAACGCTAGTTACAAAAGCTGAAACTCAATAATTAAAATTTTGTTACCGTAAAATAGATCTATTCTTGACAGTTCGATTGTATTAGGACAGGGTCACCGTCTTCGACCAGAGGTCGCACAGACTGAACACTTAACATCTAGCATTAGACAACGGACAGGACATTCACACAACACCCAGTGGACCAGTGGAGAACTTTTCGCTTTACGAAAAGTTTTCTCCTTACTGGGGCGGGAATCGAACCCACACTCCACAGCACATGCGTCTAGACGATTGACGTCGCTAACCGCACGGCTACGAAGCCCACAATTATTATGGTCATCATTGGACTTCCAGAACACCAGCGCGTTCATTTTTCAGTCAAATTCAACGGTTTGAAAAGAATGTGCTTAATTGACTGATACCGGAAAGTAGTTGAAACCCTTTTGTGTAGATCTTAAACTAATTCACTTGTCTTATTAAAAAGAAATCATACACTCCGAAAAAAAAGGTTCCAAATTCAGCAATGATAAAAGGAGAAATTTGTACAAGTGTGATGATGATAAAAATAAAGCAATGAACCTATCCAACAAATTTGCTAAATATGAGTATCTGCACCGAAGAATTTCAGTAACTAGATATTTGCTTTGAAATTGTTGCTTGTAGAAGATGTGTTCGTTACGGAATTCTCTAACATTCTTGAAAGAATCATCACATCCAGATTGCTTTTGTGTTGGAATTTTTCTTGATCGACGTACTTCCGATGGCTATTATGACCATTTACTTCAAACTTAGATTTAGTTGACTTAGTCCAGACTTGCCTCGAAACCACCGACAGCCTTACTCCAGAATTGATTATTTCTCGATTCGAATATAATGTCCGAAGGCGATTACTTCCTTCAAAGTTGGATTCATTTATCTAACAACGCCTCTCTCTTTTTTTCAGAGCGAAAATTACCGAAATCATTGCAGATATTTCTGGCGACAACCTGCAAAAAAAGGAATCTTCCACGGTTCCACATTTTGTTTTGAAGTTCGAAATAAGCCGGAACACGTGCCCAATTTCAAAAACAAGCCCGTCGATACTAGATCCGACGGTCGATGGTCGTAGTGTGTCCTTCGTCGTTGCACGATGAACAAATGGAGAATTTCTACACCTGTTCTGGAAAAGCAACATGTGCAACATGAAACCCAATCGAGCATAAAATTCATTGGAAGTATTTAAAGGAATCAGCTCCGGTAAGTTTATAGCAATGTTCCTAATATTTAAATCAGGTAGATTTCGCCACAGAAACCATTTTTAATTAAACAATTTTACTATGTTGTTAAGCAAGTTGCATCATTTACTACACCACATAAGTCTAATTTGGGGATTCCTTGTTAAGATAGATGAAGGAGCATTATGTACATTTTAAAATTTGTGTTTAAAATCTATATAATAAAAATGAGTTGAGACTTCCTTTCTGACGATTTAACTCGCGAACGAACGTATATACAAAAAGTTGGTTAATTTAACGGGGAAATGTAAAAAATCATTAGATTACAATTTTGGATCATCTGTTGAGGAAAACAAAACAAACGCACGGAAATTGATCTAGAGTGCGGTGCTGCAAATAGTTCATTGGGACATCCGGGTAAAGCTGGGGTTCTTTCGCTAGTGTTTAATAAGTCTTTCATGCCCCTGTACTAAGTTTAATAAGTTAACAATACATTTTCTTTCTCTATTGCCAACGCAATAGTAGTTAGTACTGTCCAGATGTTGTGGATTCCTTATCTTGAGATTTGTATTCTTCCTTGTATTCATCTCATATTCGTTGTTATTTTTTCCTCATTAATGAAATTTGTATTTCTTGACTGGTTCATATCAGATTGTTCGTTTTTGCCCTTTATCCATTTGTCAGTAAACACTTAAATCGGCCCTTGCGTGGAAGAAGCCAAAAATAAGTTAAATGCGAATAAATCCAGTTAGCAGAGTGTAAAATAACCGAATTTTTTTTGGTGAATTCCACCTTTCTTCACTTGTCAGCTCACTTCCAGACGCATTCATAGTCGGCTATGGACTGTCAATATTCAGTTGAATATTAGTCATTGAATATTTATGCACATTTTACAAATTGATAAATTATTTGAAATCTGAACACGTTTCAAACGAGTAAAGTAATGTATCACATAGAACTGAATCCGATTTTCATCCGCGAGGCACTTTCCATGGTAAACATCAACATAAATAATGCCAATTATGTTTTTTCTGCAAATAATAAGCACATTCAGTGACAGTCGAATGAATGAGTTTGTGGAGTAGTCGTCTGACTATGTCATTCTATGTTTTGAATATTCATGCGATGTTTGTCAAAATTCGGACCGAAGTTGATTCATGAAAATGAATATTTCATGCTCTGCCAGTGAGTACTTTACCTTTACTCCCATGTTGAATTTTCACCCACTATGAAGTTTCACCAACTCAAATTTATGTTATTTTCACTCACCCGAGACTATGGTGACAACAACTCAAATTTGGCTTCTTCCACGGAACAGCACACATTGGGTCGATGCAGCTCTCTTTGTTTATAATATCATTCATGAGAGGGAGTGAGAAAACTAGGGGTAATGACGGCTTTGGCAGGTTTTGTTCTATTATTGGCAGGGGTTTTTTTATGGCTGATTATGCTCAAATTTGGCCCAAACATTCTTTGCATATCAAAGAATATTGTGGCCAAATTTCATAAAATTCGGTCGACAAAAACCCCCTGCCAATAATAGACCAAAACCTGCCAAAGCCGTCTGTTCCCCTACCTAATGTTAAGTTTAAAATTTGAACTTCGTACTCAAAGTTGAGTTCTTCAAACTTTTTTTAAAGTTCTTTATTTTTTCTATGTACGAGAAATTGCTCATTACATCAGCTGCTGTCAGAACATTGCAGAGTATAGATGCTAGGGTGGTCTAACCGGTAGTACCGAAACCGGTAATACCGGTATTACCGGCCAATTTTGGGTACCGAAGATACCGGTATTAGAGACGGAAATACCGGTATTTTCGGTATTGAAAATGTTGCTGTCAGTATAAAAAATCTGACTTTTTCTTCAATGAACATTGTTGATATCGTCCAGAATTTTCCCGCAATGTATGAAATTTTGAAAACGGTATGAGAAGTAGTAGTTCTTTTCCGTAGATCACCGTGGATCTAAACGATTTTCGGCAAAAATATGT
The DNA here is from genome assembly GCF_024139115.2 of Armigeres subalbatus. Lineage (NCBI taxonomy): Eukaryota > Metazoa > Arthropoda > Insecta > Diptera > Culicidae > Armigeres > Armigeres subalbatus. The sequence goes on from NC_085140.1 coordinate 276,214,669, forward strand.
CCTTTCTGAATTCGGAAAAGAATTTGAATTAGTGGCTGATACCAAGGCACGCTGAAATCATTCAAGCCCTCAAACATGTTCAAGCTGTTGTGGAACTACTGCTCTGTGAGTTCTGCACTCTGAATGAATCCAAGAGAGAAGATCCAAATACGCCGATCTTTTTGCTTTTTTGAATAATTCTGCCGTGAAGCAATTAATCAGAAACGATTTTGGCATTTTCTTCAAGGCATCCAGAGCTACTTAGATTAACCATGCGAATTTGATCATGAAGCGTCTAATCATTCCTGATGCGATCGTTGAAACTGAGAAAACGACCATATATGACGATCGGTACGAATATTTTTCTGGTTTTTCGGTTAAAGAACAACTTGTGAAGAGACTGTAGCAAAGCAAAACACTTGCGTTGCTGGTGGCAAATACGTTGACGCCGGGATCCTTGCATACAATCCGTAAGGAATTCTCCTACTATGAATCGGAAGGGATTGCGGGCAAGTATTTGACACTGATTTTCGACGGTCTTGGAATCATTCGTCCTACTTCGGTTGGACCACCAGAAAGGGCATTCTCAGTAGTTGGCAATATTGCTAACAAAATCCAATGCGGATTGGGAGATGAGTCGCTCAGTTTGTAATGTCTACTTAAGTTTCGCTTTGCCCAGCTCAACCAGCAATGATTTTAACATTTGAAGTTTGTCAACAAATATTGTTTTTCATCCAGAAGTCCAAATCAAAAGTCTTTCTTTTACTACCTGAATTTTTCACAAAAACCGGTATTCTACCGGTATTACCGGTATTGACTCCATCAAATACCGAAAACCGGTATTTGACAAAAATGGCCAATACCGACCACCCTAATAGATGCCTTCAACTGATCGTCATCCATGATGCATCGTAAAGTAAATAATTCTTTTTGAGGGACTGGAAATTGAACCTATGATCAGGGATTGAATCCAAAAGAGAAAGACAAAGTCTCTCACTTATTATCTCTGTATACATATACGATATATATACTTCTTTAAAAAAAAGCTCCAAATGCGGGGAGCACTGGTTCTGACGATGCACTTCAACTTGTTCTACACAGCTGTGTGGTTCCAAACACAAAATGAGCGAGAACAAAGCGAGAATCATCACTTCTCTTTGGAGGCTGCCTATCAGATTCTGTTTTTTCGCACTTGTTTACAAGCTTGATAAGTTTGTTATCATGGCTTGTTTGGATTCAAACAGTTTTTGCCTTTCTTTTATCGTTGTTCGTTATCTATTGAGAGCGATTTCTATGATCATTTCTCGCGAGATTTTTGAAAACGTCGTAAGTCCAAAAGAGAGGCTCTCTTTGTTTACTTTCTCTTTCGATTATCACAAAGCCATTCTAACATTTACATTGGATTTTCCAGCACCGATCTTAAGAAAATTGCTTTGTCTAGTGTGCTGAGGTGAAAATATTGCAACAAATTTCAAACTAGCCTAGATATTAGCCAAAGAGAGCGTAATGAAAGAGAGTCTCTCATTTGGACTTACGACGTTTTCAAAAATCACGCGAGATTTGATCATTCGCGTGCAAGGCAAACGTGAATCCCCATACAACTAAAATTCTATGGAAATTTAAATCTACTATTTTTCCATATTTCACGAACCTCTCAATATTTGTATTTTCATATACTTTATTCTTTTCATAGTAATACAAATATTACTTTTATTGGTTATATATTTCCGGTTTTTAAAGTAAATAATAGATTTAAACAGATCAAATTTGCGTTGTGCAGAATTGGGCCAGGCTCCAAAATTCACATTAGAAAAAACATAAAAAAGTTACATATGATTAATGCATGAATCTTAAAAAAGAAGTGTTTTTCTCTATAAATATATTTTTTTCTTCAATTACGCAAAATTTATTATAAAAGCAGTCTAATGCAACCACCACATATACCAAATATTTCTTTTTTTGGTCGGAACAAATCATTGAAAGCTTGAAGATACAAATTTGGAAATGGAAAGGGTTATTCTCAATGAATTGTATCTTTATTTTTGTATTACTGGCGGAGTTATCCTCCCTGTGGTTTTTGGGGAGACGCAGAGGTTAACACGGTCTTCAAATAGCAAAAACCACCTACTAATATTCTTTACCTCTTCCTAAACGACTGCAAGTATGTGGTCGACGCCCTTATTGATAATTTAATTACTTGCGTCCTAGTTAATCATTCAAATTACTTTGTGCAATTTCACTGATTCTGGTCAACCGCGGAGTAGCAACCATATAGATATGTGTAGTCAGCCAAAACTAAGTGATTAATTCAATCATACACGTAGTTTAGCAAATCGTTCAGCAAGACGGCTCCGACAATAAACCTGCCCCTATTCCAAACTCCCAGAGATTACTCGTGAGAGTGCAAAGGAGTCTTCGGCTTTCATCCAAACGAGTTTCATTAGATAAAATTCCTTTCCAATCCCCGATTGATCTGCACTCGGACGTGGCCAGTATTGCTTTGCATATAATTTGGATCATCAGTTCCTCAGACTGAGGATGTTTACTGAATCATCAGAGTAGCGACCACGAGCGATCAATCATGCTTATGCTCATGCTCAGTGGTAGTAATCAATCTAATAGTGCCCCAACAAACATTTGAGGTAGGTAAAGCATTTGTATGGACAAAAATAGTCTTCTTCAGTTCAAAAATAGCTTATTCAGCTAAAATTGTTTTTTTTTGCTTGTTTAATGGATTTGCGTAGGTTTATTAAATATTTTAGAAAATCTTTTTCTTTTCCAAAAAAAAGCTGTTTAGTAGACAGGATTTGGGCCAATGGAAATCACGAATCAAATATAACATTGATGCATCTCGCAAAAAAATGGTAATTCTGAATCCATTCTACTCATTTTGTTCTAAATATCAGACTTTTATAAATAATTAGTCGCGCTCTCAAGCCTTTTTTCTCCATCGTGTACTTTACAGTCGACCGTGAAGTACTTTCAACAGTTTTAACAATATTCCAGCCCGTTCTGCATCGTTTTTAACGAGTTAATTCTTTAGGTAAGATTCAAATTGTTTGATAAATGTGAAACATTGCACATTTTAATTCCCTCAGAAAGTAAAGGGGGCCGCCCAATACAAGTTTCGGGAGGGCATGCCACTGCTCTGATTGTATATAATAATTGAAAAAAGTTATTTGCAAATTGGTAATAGCAATCCCATGAATGCATGAAAGTATATTTTTAATTTTCGGATCACTTCGGGATCCCGAGCCGTTCACCATCAGTTTGATTGGGTCTGGGAGTAGTGTTGTGGAAGCCTTCAGTCCAGACTTCAGACTACTACCTCGAAGACGAATGCGCTTGTTTTCTGATACGTAGGTGAATATATGGAAAAGGGCTTTGCCAAGTGTTGAACGGAAATGTCGTTCGATGAAAATCATGATGTGGAGTCAGCTAATGTTTTGAAAAGGTGAGTGATGATTTGAGAGGAGAATCCAGCTCAAATGCATTTATTAATTTACTGGTTCTAAAATATTTATAGATTAGCATAAATATAGATTTTTGGGCGCTAAAAACTATGATACAGATGGGTGATCCGAATTATTTCTTAATTTTGACTATGAATAACTGGACGATCTTACACCGTATCTCTTGTGGAGTTTGTGGACTGATCTGATCATCGCGCTCAAAAATAATTCTCCTACAAAAACTAGACCAAGATAAATCCTTGCACAACCTAATGGAAGAAAGGACCTCTTGTACCTCTATGAACATTAATAGTGGACATCAGTGTTGGGACGGTTGGCGGATGGAAGGTTTTGAAAACAATAAAACTCATAAACGTTCATATAAAAATCATTTATCTATATTTTGACTATTTCTCGTTTTATACTATATAATCAAAAAAATGAAAATAAATTGAACAAAGAAGAGGTTAAACAGAAGAAAGCGGATTTTTATACAAAGAAACCTAAAAATAAAAATAAAAATCACTTCACAACTTTGTTCTCTTTCTTTTTAGCTGGAGAGACGATTTGTTGCCTAACGGGTATTTGAATGGAAATTTTTTAGGAAAACTAGGATTCCCTTTAGGACTGTACAGTTTCAACTCGGGTTTCTTCTCCTGGTCGGTTTTTCTTCTGCTCAAATACGAATAATGCAGTAACTGATTTCTTTGAGATTGATTTCATTTATGGCAACTAAAATTTCCAATTAACAATAAACCAGTTTAGATCATCACTGCTCAGACCGCGGAAGATGCACCCGAATCAAGAGAGTTGTACATTTTGAGCTGCCGAATAAGGTAAATTAAACTTGTTTTCTGAAGAGAGGAGAATTTCTGCAGGTGATGGGTTCATTCAAGTTATTCTCATTTAGGAAGTCAGATTTCAGTCGGTACTGCTTAAGAATTGTGACTGGAAAAGTGCTCTTCAAAAATAAGAGCTCGTTCCATGGATGCCAGAACAGAACTGAGAGAAGATTCCCTGTCCCGACTCAAATCTAGACGTTTCCATGATTTCCGATTCCGATTGTTCAAAGTTTCGACGTATAATCAAAATATTCTGTGATCTTCTCCTACTAGTTCGATACTTTTTTTTTAATTATTCATATTCCCTACACTGCTAGAATAGTCGCACATTGACTGAGCCTCTCGCATTCTCACGCACCGCTCGTACCAATAATTTTCACTCGGTCCCAAATTGGAAAACATGAGCCTATTTAGATGCTCGTGCACAGTACCCTCGCTCTCACCCGCTCGCTATCGCTTATCAGACGCTTAAGACCCTAAGATTTATTGACGCCATACTCATCCCGAATTCGGTTCCTCGATCGCTCTCTCGCATCGATCACATTCACTCGTCCCCACTTGCTTACTTGATCCTAATAAAGTTTAATTACTCAATCTAAGTTTAAATCACTTCAAATAATAAAAAAAATAATCACACGGATTCCATATTTTATGTCTTGTTCTTGTTGCTTGTGGTTCCTTGCTTGTCTCTTTTGTTCAGTGTTGTGCACTTTTGGGGTCAATCCGGCCGATCAACCCGTGGGTGGCGTTTCCTAGTCGGTTTCGTTCCGTCCCGTTCACGGAAGTTAATAAATAGTACATTGTGATCTGGCCTGGTTTCCTTAACGCGCGTATTGCCCTAAGACGCGAACGGACCCCGTTCTGCTTCGTCAGTCCTATGCTGCGCTTCCGTGTTTCTATTTGTGTTCTATGTTTTTCTCCTGTGCCTTATGTCGTAGATCATGGAAGAACGGTGATCATCCTCTGAGCACGGCTTCGGATGATAAATGCAAAAAAGAAGTAGCATTTCGTTTGTTTACGTTTGTTTTGTATTGTTCTTGTATTTCCTGGTTCATCTTGTTTGTTTTCTTCTGGTAGTGTTCATCAGTTCTTCGGATCCTTTGTTTCTGACGCCTAGGTTTACTATACAGATTAAAAGCTTAAAAACAGAACACATTATGTTTTCCACCGTTTTGTTCATTGTGTGTTTCTTGCGGGATTGGTTTACTTTACTCGAAGAGGGGGGGGGTGGGGGTTGTAGTGTTGGTTAGAGACAAAAAATAACGGATTAAAAGGGATAAGTCAGCCATTTTCCTCTCTTATATTTTTTACAATTGCTAAAATCAAAAAAGTGCTGGCGCCTTTTGATTTCGATTCGCTATCTTACACGTTCCTCTCTCTTCCATCCTCTTTTTACAGCTCTCTAAAAGTGAAAATATGTTTTGCCTTTTTTTATATATTTTTCTCCAATATATATACTTAGTTTTCTGTTATTTTGCATCTGTAGTTTTTACGTTTTCTCCTAAAGTTACTATTTCCTTAGAGTTTACTTATCGCAGAGTCCGTATTACTTAAAAATGTGAGATTGTGGGGAAAAACATATCCCTATTCGCACGGAGTTTGTGTCAGTTTACTTGCAAAAAAGACCTATCGCTTCCTCCCTGTCCTGCAAACTCAAATAGCACTGCCTTTTGTAAAAAACGATAACCGATTTTTGCGGGTCTTGATCTGCAGCTTTGTGTGTTCTTCTCAGTGTCGTGCAATCGTCACGCGTTTCGCTTGCTTTCCCTGATCAGTTAATCCGGCGGTGGCGGCAGAGGATGAGGAGTTGGAGAAAATTAATATCTATCCAATAATTATAATAATAAGCGATAATATTTATTATTAAATAATTAATAGTCGGCTTTTGGGTTGTCTATTATCTTCGATCCCGATAGAGCAGATAGGTTTTCATCGACTGTGGCAGCTGGAGCTGTTCGATGCGCTCCTCCATGTGCGTTCGGCCGATTTTCTGGCGGACGACTCGCCGGCACAGGTCCATCAGTGGCAGTGGTTCAGCTAAAATGAATAGAAAAATGAAGGTTAGTACAATCGTTTCAAGTTTTACATTTTTTTCGTTTCCCATCAAAAGTTTGACTTCAAATTCGTTTGCTTTTAAACCAACAAAAACGCGTGAGAAAAAATCCATAAGTCACTTAATTTATTTTCGGTTTGGTTCAAACCGCATTTGGAGTATATTTGAATTGAATTTGGAATGGATTTGGTTTGGATTGGAATTGGATTCGGATTGGATTTGAATTGGCTTTGGATTGAATTTCTATTGAATTTGGATTGGATTTGAATTGGATTAGGATTGGATTTGGATTAGATTTGAATTTGATTTGGATTGAATTTGGATTGGAATTGTACTGATTCGATTGGATTTGGATTGAGTTTTGATTGGATTTGGATTGGATTTGGACTGGATTTGGATTGAATTTGGATTGAATTTGGATTGAGTTTGGATTGGATTTGGATTGGATTTGGATTGGGTTTGGATAGGAATTGGATTGGACTTGAATTGAATTTGGATTGGATTTTGATTGGACTTGTTTTGGATTTGGATTGGGTTTGGATTTGATTTGAAATGGATTAGGATTGGATTTGGATTAGATTTGGATTGGGTTTGGATTTGATTTGAATTCTATTTGGATTGGATTCGGATTGAATTTGGATTGGTTTTGGATTGGATTTGGATTGGAATTAGGATTGAATGTGGATTGGATTTGGATTGGATTTGGATTGGATTTGGATTAAATTTGGATTGAATTTGGATTGAGTTTGGATAGGATTTGGATTGGACTTGGATTGAATTTGGATTGGAATTAGCTTAGATGTGGATTGGGTTTGGATTGGATTCGGATTCGATTTGGATTGGAGTTGGGTTGGATTTGAATTAGATTTGGATTCGATTTGGATTAGATTTGGATTAGATTTGGATTAGATTTGGATTGGATTTGGATTGCATTTGGATAGGATTTGGATTGAATTTGGATTTGGATTGGATTGGATTTGGATTGGTTTGGATTGGTTTGGATTGGTTTGGATTGGTTTGGTTTGGATTTAGATTTGGATTGGTTGGATTGAATTTGGATTGGATTTGGATTACATTTGAATTGAATTTGGATTGGATTTGAAATGGATTTGGATTGGATTTGGATTAGATTTGGATTGGATTTGGATTGGATTTGAATTGGATTAGGATTGGATTTGGATTAGATTTGGATTGGAATTGGATTGAATTTGAATTGGACTTGGATTAAAATTTGGATCGGATTTGGATTGGACTTGTTTTGGATTTGGATTGGATTTGGATTGGGTTTGGATTGGGTTTGGATTGGATTTGAATTGGATTAGGATTGGATTTGGATTATATTCAGATTGGATTTGGATTTGATTTGGATTGTATTTGGATTGGATTTGGATTGGGTTTGGATTGGATTTGGATTGGATTTGGATTGGAATTAGGATTGAATGTGGATTGGTTTGAATTGGTTTGGATTGGTTTGGATTGGATTTTTGATTGGATTTGGATTGGTTTGAATTGGGTTTGGATTGGACTCAGATTGGATTTGGATTTGATTAGGATTAGGTTTGAATTGGATTGGGTTTGGATTGGTTTGGGTTGGATTTTTAATTGGATTTGGCTTAGATTTGAATTGGATTTTGATTCGATTTGGATTAGATGTGGATTGGATTTGGATTTGATTTGGTATAGATTTGGATTGGTTTTGGATTGGATTCAGATTGGATTTTGGATTGGATTTGGATCAGATTTGTATTGGGTTTGAATTGAATTAGGATTGGATTTGGATTTGATTTGGATTGGATTTGGATTTTATTTGGATTGGGTTTGGAAAGGATTTGGATTGGACTTGGATTTGATTTGGATTAGATTTGGATTGTATTTGGATTTGATTTGGTTTGGATTTGGATTGGGTTTGGATTGGAATTGGATTGGTTTGGGATTGGCTTTGGATTTTGATTGAATTTGGGTTGGATTTGGATTGGTTTGGATTGGATTTGGATTGGTTTGGATTGGATTGGTTTGAATTAGATTTGGATTGGTTTGGATTGGTTAGATTTGCATTTGGATTGGTTTAGATTTGGATTGAATTGTATTTGGATTGAATTTTGATCGGTTTGGATTGGTTTGGATTCGATTTGGATTGGACTTGGGTTGGACTTGGGTTTGGTTGGATTGGTTTGGATTGGTTTGGATTGGACTTGGATTGGTTTGGAGTGGATTTGGATTGGACTTGGATTGGATTTAGATTGGATTTGAATTGGATGTGGATTGGATTTGAATTGGATTTGGATTCGATTTGGATTAGATTTGGATTGGATTTGGATTTGTTTTGGTATGGATTTGGATTGGGTTTGGATGGGATTCAAATTGGATTTGGATTGGATTTGGATTGCATTTGGATTTGGATTGGATTTAGATTGGATTGGATTGGATTTGGATTGGATTTGGATTTGGATTGGATTTAGATTTGGATTTGCATTTGGATTGGATTTAGATTTGGATTGGATTGGATTTGGATTGGATTTGGATTGAATTTGGATTAGATTTGGATTGGATTTGGATTGGATTTGGATTGGATTTGGATTGGATATGGATTGGGTTTGGATTGGATTTGAATTAGATTTGTATTGGGTTTGAATTGAATTAGGATTCGATTTAGATTTGATTTGGATTGGATTTGGATTTTATTTGGATTGGGTTTGGAAAGGATTTGGATTGGACTTGGATTTGATTTGGATTTGATTTGGATTAGATTTGGATTGTATTTGGATTTGATTTGGTATGGATTTGGATTGGATTCGGATTGGAATTGGATTGGATTTGGATTGGATTTAGATTGAATTTGGATTGGATTTGGATTGGATTGGACTTGAATTAGATTTGGATTGGATTTAGATTTGCATTTGGATTGGATTTAGATTTGGATTGAATTTGGATTGAATTGTATTTGGATTGAATTTTGATCGGATTTGGATTGGATTTGGATTCGATTTGGATTGGACTTGGGTTGGACTTGGATTGGATTTGGATTGGATTTGGATTGGATTTGGATTGGACTTGGATTGAATTTGGAGTGGATTTGGATTGGACTTGGGTTGGATTTGGATTGGATTTGAATTGGATGTGGATTGGATTTGGATTCGATTTGGATTAGATTTGGATTGGATTTGGATTTGTTTTGGTATGGATTTGGATTGGGTTTGGATGGGATTCGAAATGGTTTAGATTGGTTTGGATTGCGTTTGGTTTGGATTGGTTTAGATTGGATTGGATTGGTTTGGATTGGTTTGGATTGGTTTGGATTGGTTGGATTGGATTTGGATTGGTTTGGATTGGTTTGGATTGGTTTGGATTGGTTTGGATTGAATTTGGTTGGATTGGTTTGGATTAGTTTGGATTAGATTTGGTTGAATTTGGATTGGATTTGGATTGGTTTGGATTTGATTGGTTTGGATTGGATTGGATTTGGATTGGTTTGGATTGGTTTGGATTGGTTTGGATTGGTTTGGATTGGATTTGGATTTGGTTTGGTTTGGATTGGTTTGGATTGAATTTGGATTGGTTTGGATTGGATTTGTTGGATTGATTGGATTTGGATTGGTTTGGATTGGTTTGGATTGGTTTGGTTGGATTTGATTGGTTTGGGATTTGGATTGGTTATTTGGATTGGATTTGGATTGGTTTGGATTGGTTAGGATTGGTTTGGATTAGATTTGGATTTGAAGTTGGATTGAATTTGAATTGGACTTGGATTAATTTGGATCGCATTTGGATTGGACTTGTTTTGGAATTGGATTGGTTGGATTGGGTTTTTGGATTGGGTTGGATTGGTTTGAATTGGTTGGATTGGACTTGGTTTAGATTAGATTTGGATTGGATTTGGATTGATTTGGATTGGTTGGATTGAGTTTGGATTGGTTTGGATTGGTTTGGATTGGATTGGATTAAATTTGGATTGGTTTGGATTGAATGTGGATTGGATTTGGATTGGTTTGGTTGGTTTGGATTGGATTTGGATTGGATTTTGATTGGTTTGGATTGGATTTGGATTGGGTTTGGATTGGATTTGAATTGGATTTGGATTCGATTTGGATTGGGTTTGAATTGGATTGGGTTTGGATTGGATTTGGGTTGGATTTGAATTGGATTTGGCTTAGATTTGAATTGGATTTTGATTCGATTTGGATTAGATGTGGATTGGATTTGGATTTGATTTGGTATAGATTTGGATTGGTTTTGGATTGGATTCAGATTGGATTTTGGATTGGATTTGGATTTGATTTGGATTTGATTTGGATTGGATTTGGATTAGATTTGGATTGGATTTGGATTGGATTTGGATTGTGTTTGGATTGGGTTTGGATAGGGTTTTATTGGACTTGGATTTGATTTGGATTAGATTTGGATTGTGTTTGGATTGATTTGGTATGGTTTGGATTGGATTCGGATTGGAATTGGATTGGTTGGATTGGTTTGGATTGGTTGGATTGGTTTGGATTGGTTTGGATTGGATTTGGATTGGTTTGGATTGGTTGGTTGAATTGGTTTGGATTGGATTTGGATTGGTTGGATTTGCGTTTGGATTGGTTTAGTTTGGATTGGATTTGGATTTGGATTTGGTTGGATTGAATTTTGATCGGTTTGGATTGGTTTGGATTCGATTTGGATTGGACTTGGGTTGGACTTGGGTTGGTTGGATTGGATTGGTTTGGATTGGACTTGGATTGGTTTGGGTTGGATTTGGATTGGTTTGGATTGGTTTGGATTGTTTGGATTGACTTGGATTGGTTTGGATTGGTTTGAATTGGATTTGGATTGGTTTGAATTGGTTTGATTGGATTTGGATTAGATTTGGATTGGTTTGGTTTGTTTGGTGGTTTGGATTGGATTTGGATTGGGTTTGGATGGGATTCGAGGTTTTAGATTGGTTGGTTGGTTTGGATTTGGTTTGGATTTGGATTGGTTTGGATTGGTTTGGTTGGTTTGGATTGGTTTGGATTTGGATTGGTTGATTTGGTTTGGATTTTGGTTGGATTTGGATGGGATTTGGATTGGTTTGGATTGGTTTGGTTGGATTTGGATTGGTTTGGATTAGATTTGGATTGGTTGGATTGGTTTGGATTGGATATGGATTGGGTTTGGATTGGTTTGGATTAGATTTGTATTGGGTTTGAATTGGTTTGGATTCGATTTGGATTTGATTTGGATTGGTTTGGATTTTATTTGGATTGGGTTTGGAAAGATTTGGATTGGATTTGGATTTGATTTGGATTGGATTTGGATTAGATTTGGATTGTTTGGTTTGATTTGGTATGGATTTGGATTGGATTCGGATTGGAATTGGATTGGATTTGGATTGGATTTAGATTGGATTTGGAATGGATTTGGATTGGATTGGACTTGAATTGGATTTGGATTGGTTGGATTTGCATTTGGATTGGATTTAGATTTGGATTGGTTTGGATTGTATTTGGATTAAATTTTGATTCGGGTTGGATTGGATTTGGATTGGATTTGGATTGGCGTTGGGTTGGACTTGGGTTGGATTTGGATTGGTTTGGATTGGATTTGGATTGGACTTGGATTGGTTTGGGTGGTTTGGATTGGACTTGGGTTGGTTGGATTGGTTTGAATTGGATGTGGATTGGTTTGATTTGGATTTGGATTCGATTTGGAATAGATTTGGATTGGATTTGGATTTGTTTTGGTATGGATTTGGATTGGGTTTGGATGGGATTCAAATTGGATTTGGATTGGATTTGGATTGCATTTGGATTGGATTTGGATTGGATTTGGGTTGGATTGGATTTGGATTGGATTTAAATTGGATTTGGATTTGGATTTGCATTAGGATTGGATTTGGATTTGGATTGAATTAGGATTGGATTGGATTTGGATTGAATTTGGATTAGATTTGGATTGGATTTGGATTGGATTTGGATTGGATTTGGATTGGATTTGGATTGGATTTGAATTTGATTTGGATTCGATTTGGATTGGGTTTGGAAAGGATTTGAATTGGACTTGGATTGAATTTGGAGGGGATTTGGATTGGACTTGGGTTGGATTTGGATTGGATTTGGATTGGAATTGGATTTGGATTGGAATTGGATTGATTTAGGATTTAATTTGAATTTTATTTGGTTTGAATTTGGATTTGTATTGAAATTGGATTGGATTTGGATTAGGTTTGGATTGGATTTAGAATGGATTTGAATTGAATTTGAATTGGATTTGGATTGGATTTGGATTCGATTTGGATTAGATTTGGATTGGATTTGGATTTGATTTGGTATGGATTTAGATTGGGTTTGGATTGGATTCGGATTGGATTTGGATTAGATTTGGATTGCATTTGGATTGGATTTGGATTGGATTTGGATTGGATTTGGATTGGATTTGGATTGGATTTGGATTGGATTTGGATTGGATTTGGATTGGATTTGGATAGGATTGGATTTGGATTGGATTTGGATTGGATTTGGATTGGATTTGGATTGGATTTGGATTGGATTTGGATTGGATTTGAATTTGATTTGGAATGGATTTAGATTGGGTTTGGATTGGATTCGGATTGGATTTGGATTAGATTTGGATTGCATTTGGATTGGTTTGGATTGAACTTGGATTGGTTTGGATTGGTTTGGATTGGTTTGGATTGGTTTGGATTGGTTGGATTGGTTTGGATTGGATTTGGATTGGTTTGGATTGGTTTGGATTGGATTGGTTGGATTTGATTTGGATTGATTGGTTTGGATTGGTTTGGATTGGATTTGGATTGGTTTGGATTGGATGTGGATTGGTTTGGATTGGATTTGGATTGGTTTGGATTTGGATTGATTTGGATTTTGGATTGGTTTGGATTTGGATTGGTTTGGATTTGGTTTGGATTGGATTTGGATTTGGATTTGGATTGGTTTGGATTGGATTGGTTTGATTTGGATTGGATTTGGTTTGCATTGGTTGGTTTGGATTGGTTTGGATGGATTTGGATTGGTTTGGATTGGTTTGGTTGGTTTGGTTGGTTTGGGATCGATTTGGATTCGATTTGGATTGAATTTGCATTGGTTTGGATTGGTTTGGATTGGTTTGGATTGGTTTGGATTGGATTGGTTTGGATTTGATTTGGATTGGTTTGGATTGGTTTGGATTGGATATGGATTGGTTTGGATTGGATATGGATTGGATTTGGATGGGTTTGGATTGGTTTGGATTGGTTTGGTTTGGATTGGTTTAGATTTGGATTGGTTTGGATTTGGTTTGGATTGGTTTGGTTTGGTTTGGATTGGTTTGATTTGGATTGGATTTGATTTTGATCGGATTTGGTTTGCATTTGGATTGGATTTGGATTGGATTTAGATTGGATTGGATTTGGATTGTATTTGGATTTGGATTGGATTTGGATTGGATTTGGAATCGATTTGGATTAGATTTGGATTGGATTTCGATTGCATTTTGATTTGGACTGCATTAGGATTGAAATTGGATTGGATTCAGATTTGATTCTAATTTCTTTATTTCCACTCCAAACAATAAGAATCTCGAAGTCGCATTTAAATTTTCCAACTATTCGAAAAGCTATCCAGTCAGAACTATAGTCACGGAAAACAACTTTCAAAATTCGGTTTCTGAAGGACTTTTACCAGAATTTAGGATATATTTAGCTGACATTGATGCATTACAATAGCAATGGTAAACGTTCACCAAAATATCCGCATCACTTTCCCAAATCCGTCATTACCCGCCGCGCAAGGATTACAACCCGTTCGTGCCAACCATTCCAATCGACGACGCCACCTAATTATTCCACCCATTTGTTTACATTGCGTTCGGTCAACCCAAAATAAAAACAAAAATCAGAAAGTTATCCGACGCCCAAAAAGGATAGTTGCTTGACCGCCCAAAAATAAAACCCTTTCGTTGAAGCAGCAAAAAAAAAGTGATTGTAAACATGCTCATAAAGGTATCGATTGTTTTTGGTTTCGATCGATTTCGGCAAAATCAATTACCCACAAAAGCTTAACCTTGGATGCCGCGAAGGCTAAGGTTCAGTACGGCTCTGAATAAAAAAAACAAATGGAAAAATTGCTGCGCTCCGCCGGATCGTGTTGGCTGTTGTTTGGGTTTGACGTCAGCCTGCGAATGGCGCCGCTCGAATCGAATGTCAAACTTTTGAGTAGTCGTTTCAAATTTCCAACGGCAATTGAATAAAAAGGGAATGGATACTTACGATCGAGGCCACCGATGTACTTCATGGTGATTTCGCAGTGCCCCCAGACGGCGGACACGATCGGGTAGAGCTTTCGTCCCTTGAGCCCCCGGAATGCCACCCCCAGATACTGACCGTCGACGATGAAACTGAGCGTTCCCTCGTCCATGTCTAACGCTACTAGGAATTTGTCCGGCACTAGGAAGGTCTCGTCTGGCTTAAGTATCGCGGGGTACGTGACGCCGGGGCAGGTTTTCGAGTTGTGGTACAGCATATTGCGCCCCAAGTCCCAGCCCCAACTCTGGTCGTTCGAACCGACCAGACTTTGATAACCTACGGAGTGGAGTGGTGCCTCGGATGTGGCAACACCGATCACAGCATGTGTACCTCGCTGCCGCGTCGACCAGAACACTTCCCACACGTGCAGTCCCTTGGTGGAGCCCACCTTGCCCCGTATGCAGTCTGTGCTCTGTGCCACCGGGTGCCGGTGGAATGTCATCTTGTCGTCCTCCTTCACAAACACATTGAGCGAGCGGTCCTCCGAGTTCCAGGAGTATTTGATCTGCGTTTCGCGAGCGGCCGGTGGCATATCGAGCAGGAGATCAAGTCGGGCCGGACGCTGGAAGTGCGCCGCCAGTTCGCGCGGGATCTTCGGGATAAAGGGCGATGGTTGGTCGCGGCTGCTGACCGTTTTGACACCTCCACTGATCTTTTGGCCCATGTTCATGCCAGGGTGAGCCCCGCTATTAGTACGACTGCTGCGGGTGCTTCGGATGGCAACCTTGTACGAAACTCGAATGCGCTCAAACTCACGGGGATCGATGCGGTTCAGGACCACGCGGGGCAGTAACGTTGAGGTGGATGACGATATACTCTGTGGACGGCGGCGATCGCTTGACCTTAGCACCGGACCCCGGCTACTTTTGTATCTGTAAGGAGAACAAAACGGAAATGCTGTTAGTGATTTTCTGTTAGTGTGGAAGTAATAAATAGTGACAAAAAACTTTGTAGGAATTTTAGCGAACTAATTTAAATATTGCCATCCTATCGCAGATCGTCAGACAAATTAACACAGGTTGATATTGGGTCCCAAATAGGAGTCAGTAAGCGTAGCCCTTGTTTACGGAAATTGAATTAAGTTTTAGTTTTGTAGCCATATAGAATTAACATTGAACAGCCTGGCGCAAATCAGGCAGATTAAGAAAGGTTGATATCCTTGCTTGAGATGGCCGTATGGATTGCGGGGGTGGTTACAGTCCCGCACACGCAGAGCCACGCATGTTTGGCTGTCATTGACTATGGTCGTGCATCTGTCGAAAAAATTAAGTTGTAGCAACCGCAGCACCATTCACCGCTCACGACCATATCGTCGGGAAGAGATTGTCTCCCACGAGCCCCAAAACGCCAGCTGAAGAAAGGAAATTAATTGCAAGGTTAATGAAGCTCATTTGTACGGTTTTTGGGCATTCACCGGTGTGCCTCCGTCGCACGTGCAAGTCGCTTCCATTCACCGCGCTTTGTCGAGCGATCGAAGGATGTCGAAGCCCTTGGCCGAGTGCGCCTACGGGACGCCCTAGATCGCAACAGAGTTTCGTTTTTTTTTCGGTGGACAACAATCCCCTCTCACCACGATCGGCGTCAGCGCCAGTGTGAAAGATGGTAAACAAAAACATTAAAATCGGCACCGGCTTCGGCGATAGTTGTTTTTCCTCTGCAGTCTGTTTCCCGTAAAGTGAAAGATCAATGCGCGCGCAAACGTTAAATTGAGAGCGAGGTTTTCGAGCGATTGTGTAGCACTTCACCACGCTGCTGCTGATGGTCACCATCGCATCAACACCCGCTCGGGTGCAAAATCCCTAAAACGAACTCCAGCATTGGCGCAGTGACACTGCGGTGCTGGTCACATTCCCTTTGCTCTAGTTTCGAGGTCGGTTATGTTCGGTCAGCGGCCGATGGAAGTTCCTTTCGAATTTGATTTTTATACCTTTTCCACGGAAAAACGGAACGGCAGAGGCGATGACAGTCACTGATCCGATGAACGCGACGTGACAGTTGGTAGACTGACAGGACAGGGCAGCACGCGATCAACGCGAAGACGACGGCAATGTGACTCGAACTGAGCCATTCACCAGCAGCAGAGCAGCCATCTACAGCCGGCAGAGGAGCGGTGTGGTGTCCCTCGGGATTGGGGGAGTTGTGTTGTTGTTTTGGAACGGACTTTCGAATGAAACAGCTTGCACTGTTTGTTCGCCGTTAAATTGTTCGTCCACACTGTGGACACGATGATGGTTTGTGGAAGACGAAGGATACAGAATACCGTCGGCGGAGAGGCGGCCATAATCAAGGCATTAATCAAACAGCCAGCGTGAGGATGGCGGCCGATGGCGTTTTTGAGTGATGAAGTTTGTTTTAAAAATTTGGGTTATCTTGCACGAGAGATAGCGCTTCGTCTAGTGGGGTTGCATTTGAAAATGCAGAGCAGGTATTTATGTTTGCTCATATTTTGTTTGCGGATGCGATAAGGACTTTCAGTTTGACCTAGGGCAAGGAATGACTAGAGCAGACGGTTCTGCAGATATATTATAAATTAACAGAAAGATGGTAGGGTGGTTCTCAAAGCACGTTGAAATAGTCACGTAAAGAATGTTAATATTCAAATTGAATGCAATCGGCGAATATGTTTGTGAAATTTAATCGGATTTCAAGAGGCAATAATAACAAATTTCCGGTGGAAATTTAGACGAGTAAACCGAGGAAAACCAGACGAGCTGCAAGTGGAAATTAAAAGTTAAAAGTATATTTGTACATGTTAACTTTCAAATGCCGCACCAAGAGATTGTAATTGTTGTATTGTAAATTTGTAAAAGTGTACCCAAAAGAAGTGATTACCAGTTTGTTGCTCGCCCAGAAGACGTCGAATAAGATTGCTATGGTGGTAGGATGTCTTTTGGCTTCATTTTATCGCCTTAAAATGTCTCTGCAGAATAGGTCTAAGCAGGGGAAGCCGGGAAGTGGACGTTCGTGCTTTGCACGTATGCCAAATGTGATCAAATCGGCTCGTGGAAAGATTGCTCGCAACCTGGTGCGTTCCATCAGAAAACTTACCAAGGAAGTCAAAATTTATGAGAAAAAAAAAATATTTTTAAGAGCCAATTGCTTCCCTGTGGGAAGGCCAAATTCTCCGAGGATCAAAACGTTGTCCTACAGCATGATGGAGCACCATGTCACATGTCCAATCGACCCAACAATGGCTGAAGCACAACATGATATTTTTGTCGAAAGATTTGTGGCCCCGGATCTTGATCCGTTGAGTTATACGATTGGGGCGTATGTTGAAGCACGAGTCTGCAAACTATCACACCCTTGTGTGAAGACCCTAACGTCAGCCATTAAACATGCACATGGAAGTCGATGTCGGAGGCCTAGGTTCGAAAGGCGTGTTCTAGCTCCGGCGTCGTCTTGAGGATATTATTAATAAAAATAAAGCACACATTCAGTAAATTTGTTTAAAAGGACCTTATAATGATAACTGAACTCGAAAATGTTGAGATTATTGCTTGGAGCAGATCAAATGGGTTTTAAAAGAAATAGAACCAATTTTCTGATAGGAATTTGGAGGAGTTTTCCGTCGAAATTGTGGAAATTATTATGAGTTTCTTGTGGACATTTAGACGAATTTTCCGTAGAAAGTTAGGCGAGAGTCAATTTAATACGAGATTTGCGCAGCAATTCAGACTAATTTCCCGTGAAAATTTAGACTAGCTTCCCGTGAAAGCTTTAACAAGCTTCCTGTGGAAATTTAGACGAGTTTTCTGTGGAAATAAAGACTAGTTTCTCGTGAAAATTAAGACGAGTTTACAGTTGAAATTTGGAGAAAATTCCTATAGCAATTAATACGAGTTCCCCGCGACAACTGGAAATAAGGACCAGTTGCACGTGGAAATATAGACGAATTTCCCGTTTCGAAATTTAGACTAGTTTTACGTCGTTCCTTGTCAATATTAATACAAGAATATGGAAGTGTAGACAAAATTCCTGTTGATAGTTAGACGAGAAAACTGTGAAAAATTAGACGAATTGCAATTTGAATTTAAAACGAGTTTTCTGTGGAAATTTAGTAGAGTTTTTACGTAACGATTCAGATGAAATTTTCCGTCAGAATTTCGACTAGTTTTTCGTCGAATTAAAGACGAGTTCTCCGCGTAAATTATGACGAGTTTCTCGCAGAAGTTTAGACGAGATTGGCGCGGAAATTTAAACGGCTTTCCCGTTAAAAATTTGACGAGTTTTCTGTCGATAGTAAGACGAGTCTGCCGCGAAAGTGTAGAAGAGTTTTCCGTTGAAATAAGGACGAGAAAATCGCAGCCATTTAGACGAGTTAACTGTGGAAAAATAAAAGAATTGTAAGTGGAAATTTAGACGAGTTCTGTGTGGAACCCTCGTAGAGTACTGAAGATATAAAGGTAGTTTTGCGTAGCAATTAAGTCGATTTCCCGGTGGGTTTCAAGTCGATTTTTAGACTAGTTTCCCGAGGAGATGCAGTCGAATTTCCCGTGAAAATTCAAAAAAAATTTTTTTTATGGAAATGAAGCCGATATTCCCGTGATAATTAAGAAGAGATTCTTGTCGATATTTAAACAAGTTTTCTTTGATGTTGAAACTAGTATTCCGTAAAAGCGTAGACGAGTTGAAATTTAGACGAGTGAACCGTTAAAAATCAAACGAATTGTAATTGAAATTTTGGACGAGTTTTCTGTGGAAAGAGTTTCAAGTAAATATTCATACGAGTTTAGTATGGCAATTCAGACAAATTTTCAGTGGGAATTGAGACGCGATTTATGTGGGAATTCAGACCAGTTTTCCGTCAACTTTTAGACGAGTTAGACGAGTCGACAAGTTTTGAACTGAAATTAAAACAAGTTTCTCGAGGACATAAAGTCGATTTAGTCGTGCAAAATGTAGACGACTTCCCCGTGGAAATTCAGTTGAATTACCTGTGGAAACTAAGTTGATTTTTCTGCTGAAATTAAGACGAGTTTTCCGTGGAAATAAAGTCGAGTTTCCCGTGAGAATTTAGACGAATAAACCGTGAAATTTAGGACAAGTTGGTCGGAGTTCAGTCAAATCGCACCAAGCGTTACCAAAAAATTTCCCATTCAATTTTTTTCATTTTATCATGCTGTTTAATTATTTATCACTTTGACTAATCGAAAATCATAAGGGGTAATTTTCATTGGCATGGTCTTCAGTCAAACTCAATATCAAAAAAAAATGTCTTCGGAATGTATAAAAAGGCCATGAGTTTTTCTGTCCATTGCCAATCAAAACGCCTGCCCGACTCTGCCCCATCACATAAACGACATATGTGGAAAATACTATAAAATTGACCTTTTTCCGAGATTAATCGACAGAAATCTTTTTTTTGTAACTGGATCACTGTCACGAATCGTGTATTCTTTCATTATCCTTGATTATGAATAATAATAAACAGTAAATTTGCTGATAAAGTACAATTACTGATCGAATTTCATTGTTGGGTCTTTCTTAAAAAAAAAACAAATAAATCATCACAGCAGGCTCTGGAATTTTGAATTTTTTAACAAGGTTCATCGAAATTAGGTGACAAACAACTTCTCCGAAGAAATCACAGTTGAAAAACGTGGTTTGACTCATTTGGTGTATGGGACTTTTATGCGAATATCGCTAAAAATGATTAATATTGACTAAAGTATCGGCATTAAGGCTCAAGACGATGAAATAACACTCCACCAAGCTGAAAAGTCGCCATGAAAGTCCCCGCTATTACAATCACCCTGAAAACATTTTTGTATTTCTACAAACAACTTTTGAAATCCTCGTGGACATACAGTTAACGGTGTACGCCGTCTAGCTTCATTCTTGTTGATATTCAAGAAATATTCTGCGCAGTTCTACTCAGTGTAATATACCATCAGTTGTCTATGCTCATCGTTTCGAATTGCATGCGATGGTTAAGGTCACTCCTGACGGAATCCAAGCTTAAAAGTGCTCGCGTTTTCAAGGGCACACCACTCGATACGGAAACAACGCACAACTGTCATTTTTATTATTTCACGCATGCTGCGACGCAGCAAAGCTAAATCGACAAAAATGACAGTTGTGCGCCGCCCACGGTTTACAGAAAACAAGGTAGGCTCGTTAGAAAAATGACACTTCGAATGTGACGCATATTTTATCGCCACATGTTGGAGTACAAAAGTAAGCATGCTGCGACCGTAGAGTATCGTCTCGGTCCAGCCTGTGCGAAGATAGCAGTGACGTCACATGTTTACATTCAAACTGAATGTTTACATACGTGATGAGCCTGCCTTGTTTTTTGTATGCCGTGTGCGCCTCTGAATCGAGTGGTGTGCCCCCGAAAACGCGAGCACTTTGGAACTTGGATTCCGTCAGGAGTGACCTTAAGTCATTTAAAATTAACCATATGTCAGTTTTTCTTGCTAAAATTCTGTGCAATGCTGCCCTAAATGCCAGCTTATTGATATATCAAACATTTGTCCACCATTATTAGAATAGGTTAAAGCTTGTTTAATTGAATCCCATTATGAAGATGGTGAGTCCTTTTTTTTTGTTTTTTTTTTTTATTTTAATAAATTTGTATGTCATATTTGACTCGACATCCAGAAAAATCTGTCATTTTAATATCAAATACAAGAGGTTTTGTGTTTGATTTGGTTGTTTCTCATGTCCTCCTTTTTCAATCAAATGTCCTCCTTTTTGGCAAGATTTGGAGGAATTGTCGTCGTTTGGAAAATGTCATATGGTCACCCTAACAAGGGCTGGTCCAATGTGGTGCGGTTCGGCAGAACCCTGACCAGTTGCAGTTGAGTTTGAAGCCGAGTAAAAGTGGAAATTGGGTCGGTTTTCTAGTGAAAATTTAAATAAATTTCCGTGAAATTTTAGACGAGTTTTTCTCCACGTAGTGGAGATCGACTGTATTTTGAAAATAAAGACGAGATTCTTGTAGATAATCAGTTAAATATACCGTTTAAAATCATACAAGGTGTAATTAGAAATGTAAATGTAGAAATTCAAACATTTTTTTCGTGAAAATTACGAGGAGTTTCTTGTGGAAATTTAGATAAACATTCCGTCGATATTAAGACGAGTTTCCCATGAAAACTGTGACTTGATTCTTGTGGGAATGTAGACTAGTTTTCGATGGAAACTTGACGAATAACCGTGTAAAAACAAACGAGTTTCAAATGTCAAAATTCAAATGGGAATTCAGACGAGTTTAGCGTGAACATTTAGAAGAGTTGCCCGTCAAATTAAGATGAGCTTTTCTTGGAATTTCAGGCAAGCATCTTGTTGTATTATAGACGAATTCCCCGTGAAAATTTTGACAAGTTTCTCGTGGACTGTTCAAGGAGTTTCCCAACGAAATTTTTCCGTTGACATTTAAACGATATTTTGATTAAAAATGTTTAGACGAGTTTCCATTATAAAATTAGACTAGTTTTCCATGAAAATTTAGACAAGTTTTTTTGTGGAAATTTAGACAAGTTTCAGAGGAAAGTCTTATCGTGTAAATTTTGACGAATTTCTCGTGGAAACTAAATCAAGTTTTAAGTGGACTAGTTACATGTGATGAGTTTCGCGTGGCAATTTAGACTGCTTTTGTGTGAATATTTAGACGAATCTTCCGTGAAAATAGACGAGATTCCCATTTAAATTCAGACGAGTTTCCCATGGAAATTAAGACAAGCTTCTTGGTGAAACTTTCACGAGTTTCCCGTGATAGTTCAAATAAGTTTACCGTGGAAACTTGGCAAAGGAAATTTGGATGAGATCCGTGAAAGTTGAAACAAGTTTTCAGGGGATTTTCAGACAAATTTAGAGTTAAAATTTCATTTAGTTTCATGTAAAAAGTCTTCAAAATGTAAAAACCACCTAATTATATTCCTTCCTTCTTCAGACAAGTTTCAAGTGGAAATTTAGACGAACTTCTCCTGAAATTTCAATGAGAATTCCATCGAAATTTGAACGAGATTGAGACGAGCTTCCTTTATGGAAACCTAATCAAGTTTGAAAAGGAAACTCAGAAGAGTTTCACGAGGCAATTTAGTCTGTTTTTTTTTTTTTAAATTGAATTCTAAATAAACGACATTTAGACGAGTTTCCCGTGAGATTTCTGTGGAAATTTAGATGAGGAAGCCGTGTACGATTTTCTTAAATGAAATTTAGATAAGTTTTCCATGAATTTGAGGACGAATTTCCAATTGAAATTTTAACGAATTATGCGTAGAGATTCACATGAATTTCCCATCGTAATTCAGTCGAGTTTCTTGTAATAATTGAGGGGGTCAAACGCAAAGGGGTGTAAGTGACAAAAAGTTTGTTTTGAGAAAAATGGGTGCAAAGTCTTTCAATATTTTTTCGCTTCATATAAATTGTATGAAAGATCAAAAAATAATAGTTTTCTATGAATTTTCATGCAAAAATGGTGCCTTGGCTTAGAAACCTCGCGGGGTTATAACTGTGGAAGTGCTGAATGAACACTAAGCAGCGAGGCAGCAATGTCCCAGTGGGGGATGTAATGCCAATAGAAAGAAGAAGAAGAAGACCCGAAGACATTTTAGACGAGTTTCCCAGAAAATGTAAGACGATTTTTTTGTGGAAATTTAGACGAGTTTCCTGTTTAAATTTAGAAAAATGTCTTGTTGAAAATCAGAGTTGTCCGTGGAAAATTACTCGACAATTAAGACGAATTTCACATGAAACATTAGACGAGTGTCCTGTTACCGGCGTTAAACGATGTATCGTCTGTTCAAATCCGTACCCCCAGCATTCATGCAGCTCATCCATTTTAAATCCAGCAACCGACAAATGCTCACCCACTATTCAATCTGAATCCTTTCATTAAAATTAATCGCAAATATGTACACATGAGTGACACAAAACATGCACACCCACACGAACATGGGAGAAACCACCACCCGATCGAATCCATCGCATCCCGAGGTTCGATACACAGCCCGATATAATCCCCTTCACTATCCGGGTCCAAACATGCACGAAGTTCGACGCGAACAGGATTAAAAGGGCAATGCTGCACGTTCGCGTACATGAACCCCCATCATCGTCGACCGGCTTCCTGTGGAATGACGCATCCAGCCATGATTAAGTGCGCCTCATTATAGGCATTATTGGAAGCGGGTTCGATTGGATCGGAAGTTTGCATGATGATGAATCATGCCAGATAATTGCACACCCCTGTTTCTGTGTGTCAATCTTATCCATGGACGCGCAGTGTTGGATTCCAGACGGCACTCAAACGTTCCGAATCAGCTGGTGCTTTTTCCCAGCTCCGGCGACAATGGTAGTTTAGTAAATGCATTGTTGTAAAGGTTTTGCGTAGCAAGTTAGAACTCCAAGGTGGGAAGATGCCACCCCTGATGGTGCTTGGGGTTCGGGATAATTAATGTTTACCTTTCATTTTAGTCGACAAACGTACTAAGTACTTGTGAGTTTTAAAGCATGATGCCTTGCGCGAATCATCCACTGGACGGTCCAGTATAGAAAATTGAAGGCAAACAATCACAATGTGCTGCCCCAACTTCCGCCAGATAATTAGCAAATCAACCATTTGATGCCAATTCGCTTCTTTATATCGTTTAAATGTCAAACTAATTTTCAATCGATCGTGGAGCCGCAAGGATAACCTTGAATGCTACACCACTGCCTTATTATCATCCAAATGTCACCCCAGCTGGTTGAACACCGCAGAATTGGCGACAAAGGCTGTGCGCTGCCAATAATCGATAGTTATTGTTCACGGGCGATCGTTCGTCGAAAATAAAACATAAATCATTCGAAACGAGGAAACTTATCGATTAAACGTCACGTAACCCCGTTGCCAGAGATTGCTGGCGAAAGGCGATTCGAATTACCGTTTGAAAGCGTCATCCCCTTTTATGTGGATGTTTGTGTGTTCGTTTTCTTTTTCTGTACATAGCGAAAGGATGGGAAAAGTCAGCCGTGTGCCGCAGCATCCGGAGACGACTTTTGCCGTGTGATATGGATTCGATTCGGTAAATGGTTTCATCTCATTTACCATCCCCAGCAGCGCGCAGCCGGATCATGCGCAGTGTTCCGAGAGGGAGCGAAAAGCGACAGCATCCCTCGTCCATGTACGGTTTCCTCCAACTGTGTGTATATACGGGAAACATCCCCCTTGGGCGCAAGAAGAAACGTGCTTTTCCAGTTCGAACCCGGTCGATACTGTATGACAAATTTCCACACCCAAATAAAATAATAAATTTCCAGCTTTGTTTCTGTGGCGTAGCATCTGGACGAGGGGTTCGCCTATTGGTGTTTGTGTTTATGTTTGAAACGAGGGGTTGTAGCACGGAATGGTGTGCGTAAACAACATCAGCTTTCTACCCGTTCCGGGGTGCGGTTTCCTTGCTGCTGAAAGAACTTTGGGTTATTTTTTAAAGTGCTCTGAATTTAAAGACCAATCCCACATGGACACACATTGTTAATACTTCGGGGGGCGCCGTTGTCGCCTGGTGAATTATTAGATACCGGACCAACCGTTTATCCTTCAATCAGCTGGACGGCCGAGTGGTGCGGCGCTTGTTTTGTCTCGGTAAGTAACGGTCAGAGCCAATAGCCACGGGTTATACGGGGCTACCTTTCATAAAGGTAACGTTCTGCATTAACGGGCGAACGGTGGGCACGAGCTAGGGAAACAATCAGGAAAAATTATCGTAAACACGCATACACACACCTACCCTTGCGCTTTCGCGCGAGTCGCAATCCTAGTCATAAGATCCAGTCGCCTGGCCGTAGGGGTGCGAGGCACTCGCGCGGTATCTATTCACACATTGAGTCATCATCGGGTAGACGAACGAGGGGGGTGAGCAGTAGTCCCGTTGGCTTATGCCAGAGAAAGCGAAGGGTTCTTGACCTGGTCGATATATCGATTGTTCGGTAGTGTCGGCGAGCCGCACCAGAGGCGCCACCGGTCGTAGAATTATGCGTGCGTACGGACCGTGCGGTTCCGAAGTTGCACAGCCTGTGAATGCAGTTTGCTTTTGCGAAATTGAGCACGACTCAGCCAATTTGTCATATTTCATTAGTGCCGTTTAGAGCGTAGCAATGAACTGGTTTGTTCCTTTTAGTTCAACTTGGTGCTTATTTTTGTGGTTAAAAAGAAACGCACCAGTTCCATTACGACTTCAAACGATAAAATACTGACTTTGTTCAAGTCACATTTTGAACGTGACTTCAAGCTTTATTGGTTTCACATTCAAACTAACAAATCTTAAACGTTTGTAACATTGAGGAATTATAGTATTTTTTATAAAACAAAACATTGTTTGCTAATACCATCCTAAAACCTGATTTATTTACATATCCAAACGCCAAGTAATTGACTCTTTATAAAGGAACATTAACAAGATTGTGGTAGCTGATTTCGGTCAGCAATCGGATGGTTGGGGAACTACAAACGATCAATTTAAATATTTTTATGTCGTACAAATAAAGCCAAACGTTATTAGTGCTATAAAATCGTAGCAGATGAAAATAATTTATATATGGCATGGCATTTTAAATTTAAACACCAACATGTTTATGCTTCAGGTGAACGTTACCTTTATAACATCAGTGAACATGGAGAAAAAAAATCAATTTTCACTTTCCATTACAAAACTGTTCGTACGTACGCTAAATGTCACGCGTAATATGGTTTTATGAACCCATGATCGTGGCACCTGGTCGAACCAGTACTATTATTGGCGAGATCGATTCGATACGAAAAATAAAAACTAGCTTCGAAATGGCACCCGGTCCGCAGTCATTACAAGCCATTTAGGAAACAACAAGGCTGTCCCATAAAGACCTCCACGTGCAACGCATCGCCATCTCCGTCACATCGCAGTGCAAATTGAATGACAGCTGTTAAATGGATGTTAAACACTCTGTCCAGCAGCGCCGTAATCGTATGCGTAAAGGAAGGTTGTTTTGAATTACATCACACGATACTTATCGTTCAACTGTCACTTCTTCTTTGCCCGATCGCCGCCAAAGGGCAATTGATCAGCGATCCCATCAGTATGCGGGGCGAAAATTGCACAAACGGCTGCTAATGGCGATCGCATAGATATATGCCAGAAAAACCGCATGCAACGGGAGGATCGTGTGAAAATCCTCCCCGAACGGAAGTGGGAAGCGCAGAAGTGTGTCAGGCGGGACGGAAGGACTGTTTGCCGAGCGGGCAGAAGGTCGTTCTCCCGAAAATCGTATTAATTTACCATATCCGCCACATCGAGGCAGCAGCTTATTTACCCTTCTTTCCCCATGTATTCGCTTTCTCCCCCATTTAACTGTTGAAGGACGTATAAGGCTCATATTACAGAACATATGAACCTATGCGTCTTTCTTTACCTCCATCGAAAGGTGAAAGGCAGCTCGAAAAAAAAAACCTATCGCTTACACAATTTGTCATTTGGTGTGTCGCACTGGGACCTCATTAACTTAACATCTGTGGCTTACAGCGACGCCGCGAGAAAAATACGATCGAAAGAAGCCTTCGCTCGAAGCTTCCCATTCTCCACGCGGTGAGCTTGACCTTGGCTTGGTACGTGATCGTCCAACTCGCGGAAGCAGCAGCGTGTGCAGACGATTCACAAAGATGACCCTGAGCAAGTTTTTTCAACCTGAAAAGCGGCGACGACGACGACGCTCACCTGCTTCTTCGAGGAGGAGGATGACCACCTTTAGGCATCATATGCTGGACTTTGGGCAGCGCGCGCAAACACATATGGCGCTTTGCTGTATGTGTGGGAAACGGCGTCTGCACGGCCTTTTATGGCGGCACACAATCTCCGGACAGCGTGTTCACAAAATAAAGCTGCCCGGCCAGTTGGTGCCCCGTGACACAGCGATCTCCGGTGATTTGCGCTATTGATGTGGGGAACTGGATATTCATTTGCAAACTCATTGTGCAAATAGCTGTGATTTGATCGTTTTCCGCCTCGATTGTGCGGCCGCTGCCTTCGGTTGTGTGAGTGCAGTGCAAAAACAAACAAAGTGCGCTCAGAGCCACATGATCGCCGCCTCAACGACCACCACATTGCGGCGGGCTTGGGTTACGTAAGGTCCGTCAGCGATGATCAGCGATCGTAATGGAGCTAACCTTCAACGATGGCGACCCAACTGGCGAGCCTAAACGCGCGAATGTTCATTCAAAGTTTGCACTTTTTTATGCTGTTTTTCGCGGCACGATACGGTGGCGGCTGCAGCGGCACTCGTATTTACATAACCTTTACAATCGGAACTGGCGGCTGCGTTCAGGAGTGACGAGCGGGTTCGCGCGTTCACCGCTCGACCAATTTGCGCCAGTTTCTCGCTGTCGAGCTGAATGAGCCGAGTCGCATTCGCAGCAGTGCAGTGGGAGTACGCGGAAAAGTGCAGGAAAAATCTTTCGTCACCGAGGCGATTAATCATCGTATGTACGCGAAACGGATGGAAAGGGGGGCGTGTCGGGTCTATTAATACCGAACGACTGGCAGTGGCGGCAATTGTCCACTACCGTCGCGCACTATGTCCATTTGAAAGGTCAGTTAAACGGTTTAAATGTTTCTGCTGCAGAGCCATGCTCGGATTTCGATGTAAAGTCGGTGAAGTTTTGCTACTTCTCTGTCTGTTTTTTCACGCAAGGCAACAGTATTCGCCGTAGTTCACTATAGAGTGCAGCGTGTTATGCAATACTTACATGTGTGTACGAAACGTCAGGGACACAAAAAGTGCGTTGCTCAATTAATTACCGACCAAAGAAATGCGAGGGACAGCTGTCCCATGGCGAAGGAAATTTTTGCTTACTGATTTCTCAATTTCTATGAGCTGTATCCTTCAGAGGTGAGCCAGCCTAGAGCTGCAAGCCTCTTTAATAAAAAATAAAAAACAGCTGTTTCTTGGAGTCCTAAACATTTTAACTGCATACGTCATTTTCTATACTCATGTTCAATCAAGTTTCGTCAAAGCAGAAAAGACTTAATTCTTTAATTCATTGACAAACAAAACGTAAACATCTGTTGCACACACCATTGACATTTTGGACACTTCCTAAATGAGCTAAAAATGTACTCAAAAGCGACAAACTTGATTGTGTCTCGATCGGTCTGTGTTGCCCTCGCTTGTCTCTGATCCCAGCCTAAAACAAAGCGATCAAGACATGCGTGCTCGCGCCTCAAGGGACACGACAACTTGAGCGGCCAATAAAATACGACGCTGTTGACCTTTTACTGAAAACAAAAAGGCACTCTCGCACACGCAACTTCAGCCAGACAGCCATGTTAAGAAACTTGATTCCGCCCGTCAAAATTTATGCAAATTGTGCAGTGTGACCTCCACTGGGACCACGCGCTCGATCAGCCAGCGCCGCCGCACCGTTTGCTGACAATGGAGTCTCGTGTGTTCCAACTACGGCGCTACCGTTGTTTGTCGCTGCGCTGTCGGTAGTTTGCTGGACTCATAAACCAGGGTGACATTTCCTGCATGCTCAGTAAAACAGCGTCCGAAGCCGCGATCATCATTCATTCGCGGTCTACGGTTCGTTGTTGGATTTTCAAGATCAGAGCCCGTCCTTCGAGTGGCGATTAATTTTCCTACATACCAGCAGAAGCGACGGCGAACTCCAATGAACTGAACGGCCGCCCCACACGGTCGAGGACTGGCCCGTGATCACGTCTTCGTTCCCGCCGATCGCAGCCGCGCGACGAAAACGATAAAAACAAACAATATTTTTTCGACACCTTCATCGGGTGCGCGTCGTCTGCGATCTTTTCGAACCGGGACGACCGCATTACGGACTCGAAAGTATCAACCGTTTAGGGGAAGTCGGTGTAAAATGCGCCTGTCAGCTAATAAGAGCATTTCCAATTTCTGGGTTAGGTTACAACATCGATGGCAGCTAATGCCTAAATGTGTTTTCAGATCACTAAATTTAGATACTTTTATGCCCAGGGTAGTCGAGACAATTTCCAATCCGAAAATTGTCTAGACCGGCACCGGGAATCGAACCCAGCCACCCTCAGCATGGTCTTGCTTTGTAGCCGCGCGTCTTACCGCACGGTAAAGGAGGGTCAAGACGTCTATAATAAAATAAATTAGTGTTTTCATTCGCTGTGATGAAATATAAGCTTCCGTTCCGTTTTTTTTTTCACTAGATGAAACACTTTCTGAATAAAATCTTGACATTTGTCTAGAAAGACAAATTAGTAAAGATACATAATCTCAAGTCAAGTTTTTGAAAAGTTCCATAACAAAACACACATTTATTAACTTTGGTTGCAGAACAAAACGAGCCTAAAAATCTGAGAAAAGACCAGAGGAAAATCCTGAAGAATTTCCAGAAAAAATCCACAGAATTTCCCGAGGAGATTCCGAACTTTTCCCGGCGAAATTCCAACAGTAATATCAGAAGTAATTCTTCTGGATTTTCTCGGGAAGTTCCTCGAAGATTTTCCCGAGGAAATTCTGAAAAATTTCTCAAGGAAATTCTGAAGAATTTCCCAAGGAAATTCCGAAGAATTTCCCAAGATAATTCCGAAGAATTTACTTTCGATTGTTATCATCGTTAAATTCGAAGATTTGCTTAGGGAGCGCATATTGACCGTTGCTCTCCTATTGGGAAATAAATAAAAAAGTGACGAATGGCTGTGGTAGCGGAGCACTGCCGCCACACGCCAAAACTGTATTTTAGCGGCTTCGCAATGTCAGTGACCATCGTTCCTAAAGTCGGCCGAGATGATTCCGTCATTCCGTTGAAAATAGAGCAGGATGGTTTATGCGCGGCCTTTAAAAGTTGCGTCCTATCTTGTACTATAGCACAAAACTATACATAGGTCAGTTCAAAGCGATCACGGCATCACGGCGATCCTCAAGGGTGACGTTCACAAGCGTGTGATGACAAAGTTGGACAATTAGCATCAATTTCACGCTCTTTTGTTTGATTTTAAATTACAAAAACGAGATGTCCCGAGAGCAGGCGAGAGATTTCGGGCTGAACGGGAGATTTAGCGTGCGCAACCGTTACCGCTCCGCGAGTTCGCGCGAACGCATAAGAGCAGGAGAGAGTAGAGAGCCTCTCCCGTCCGATTAGGGTTACCAGCTGGGTAGTGCGCTGTACGTTATCTAGTGCTGTGTTTGAAAGCACGCCGCCATGCTGTCATACCGGAGGAACTATCGGTTGCAAAAGATAGCGTGAACCGCAAGAGAGCGAGGGAGAGGAAAACCAGGAAAAAGCAGCTGAGATTATTCAACATCTCTACGCGCGCACACGGCCCCGCGGCGAAACAATAAGTAGCTGCTAATAAAGTGGCCAAGGTCATAATTATTATTATTTATTATACAATATTTCATTGCCTATTCACACACGCTCATATGTTAGCGGGAATTTATTCGCTTTGGCGTAGGCTGATTTACCATGCGCGCGCGCGATTCGTAGTGCTGGGCTCGTGTGTCCATTTTCGTTGCACTTTGATTACCACCGCAGCTGTATCGGACATCGAATGCAAAGCGGCTGACAATAGTTGCGGTTGCAGTGCGCGCTATTACCGCTCGGCGGCAGTGTCACGGTGATTGATTGCCATTGTGATGGCCGAAATTAGCCAAGCGCTGTCCACCGCGCGGTTTCGTTCGATTTCCTGTCACGGAGACAAATTACAATGTACTGGGAGGCACTAACCCATCCATGCGCAGCATATGGTGGGAACGTTCTTTTGAATGTAGCAAAACGATAAAAAACGTGTAATTCTTATCGTTTGCCAACGGTTTTATCGGTGATTCAACCGCGAAAACCTGATTAGCGCACAAGGAATTTCTCAGTTGAGATCTAATCACCGATGACGTTCGTAAAAGCGCGGGAGACTGGTTAGCCCCCTGTTTTGCATCTCTATTGAAGCTAAACAAAGGACTGTTCTACATTGAAATGAATTGCTGAACGCGTGCGAGTTGGACGTGTCAGCTGCGCTGAGAAACGGCCTGGATTTCCGCTCGACTCGAACGTGCTGTTTTCAGGAATTCCATCATCACACGTGGTCGATACAAATGTTGCATTCGAGTGAAAAAAATATCCCGTTTCCAGCCAGCTCAAACGTTTTATCGTTTAACTGTCAACATTGCAATAACTCATAAAATGCGCGTGGTTGGAACTCCGTTGCAATTAACATTTGGCAACGTACATTAGAACCAATTAACATTTAGCTCTTGAGAGCCAGAGCGATGTAAAAGTGTCGCTAATGAATCGAACGTTCGATCTACGCCGAGTCGTGATTGGCTCCAGCAGTGAAGGTCAAACAGACCGTTCTCGCGCTTTAGCTTGAAATCCAACCACGTCAACCGCCCACATCTGTCATGCTGCTCACGAGTTGTTCATGATTTCTGTGAATTGGCTAAAATGACGGCAGCGACGACGACGACTGCTACCAATTTGGTAGCCGTTCAATAAGTTAATTAAACCGCCACGATAACGTACAAGTCTTTCCGAAGTCGTTGACTGGGTAATTAGGTACATCCGTCACGTTCTTCCTGGCGGTCTGCAGCTGTCGTTGGTCAGCCACGGATCATCTACGCATTAGTTGGTAATAGCGGCAGTGCCCACAGCAAAATTAATTAATTAAATTAACTTACGAACGCGATCCCAGGCTCTATTCGGATCTCGCATAACCTCAGGGGCGATTGTTTGTATGCGCCAGCAATACGGAACTGAAGCACGATCCGTCCTTATCAGTCCGCTCAGCTGCTTCCCCGGGTGGGATAGTCGGTTCGCGATAAGGCCGCTCGTATACAAAACAAAGCGAAATAATTCCACCGTAAACAAACAACGTCATTTGCTGCGGAATGAACCGTTGCATTGTAGTCGTCGCTTTGGCTCGTCCGTTTCTTTGTAAACAAAATACAAAAGCGAGCTGATAAAACGAGTATTCAGATTGCTGTTTCCTTGAAGCGACGCTTCCCGTTGACTCAGAATTCCGAACCACCGAGATCGCCTCATCGATTGACAGGTCTAGAGCGCGTTCTTGACCGCGGGAAGATGCGCCACCCTGGAACGGGACGCAGCGGAGCGAAGGGACCAACAATGTTTCGGTACGCGTCGTTAGCGAAAAATTTCCACTTATCGCATCGTTTGCCACGGGCTCGGGAACGGCGAAGCGAAACCGACGGAAATCTATTGTCAGTTAGTGAACTGTATACTCGGTCATGCAGGTCGCCTCAGATATTCTAATGTGCGACGTCGCCAACAACCGCCGCCCGGCAGCCAGCGCCGCGCTGTCGTTTCGATTCAGCATTGATTGAGTGAGTCAGTCCGTCGAAAGTGACACTTTGCGCAAACGACGGCAAGACGGCGCTGATGGTCGAACGCAAATATCGACCGCGCCAAGAGTTTCATAAAGTAAGCAAAAATGTTTGATTTATCTGAAACCGATTTGCACACTTCATTTCGACTGCGTGAGATCGCGCCGGTTCGACCTCGTTGCGTTACGAGTTGGTGGTCCGAGCGAGCAACAAACAACACGAAACGGGGAGAGGAAGCGGAGCTGAAAATCCGACAGGCCTGGCCGTGGAATGTTAATGAAAACAGATGTTTTAATTTATGTTCAAAACCACAAGAAAACCAGATCCTAGCGAGCTATCTAAGCGTGATGGGAGCAAGTGGAAAATCTTTCGCACTTCATCTTCATCGCGCATCGCTGGGTAAACAAAACAGTTTCCTTCTCCTGTCTATCGCTCTCGAGTGGAGATGAGAAATGCGGGCATTGGTTTTCCAATTGCCGAGGGGACACATTTTTGGTGTAACACTTGATTGGTAGAGTCCCACGCTAGAGCACAGACAAAAGCAAATGTCATTGAACCAAACCAGATGATCCCAAATACAGAAGTTTTTCTGACTCAACCGGTTCTCTAAGTATCAGACTTGAAAAGATGAGCTTATGCCGTCGTTGGAGAAGAATGAGGGCCACGCACGTTATCCTTATTTGAATACGCTAATTGGGTTCCGCCTGAAGATGCTGGACTGGCTTTTCGTGCCGGACAGACAACGGCTAATTTTATGTTGACCGCTAGAATAACGCTTCAAGGCCGAACCCATTAGAAAGCAAAAGCGGTTGTGGTGGTCGACGGTGAGCGTGTGTTTATCATCGGTCTGTCAACACCCGTGACGGACCAGCTGTCAAAAATGTAAACAGCGGAAAATAATCCCCATAGGGGGGCCGACGCTAGTCGGTGTGGTCCACTTTAGGCATGAGAGCAGCTGGGCTGGTGGGCAGCTGGCTGCGTTACGCTGTCCCAAATATGTAGCGCAAAAATTTTCGCCGTCGTCTCACTGTCGATATGGCAAGCTGCACTGTTCCACGAGAGCAGTGAAAAACAACAGACGCTTGTCGTAGCATAAAAATCCATTCGAGAGATCAATCGATCCGAAGCATGCACACCGCATTTATGTATATTGTTTTCAATTCAGTGAAACGTGAACTGAACACCGAACCTTAACTATTTTTTTCCACCGTCTCTTGCTCTCGACTCAACCAACTGACTCCGGCACAGTTTCCCCGAAGGGTTTCGGGGTTTCGGCTGCATGTACACCTACCCTCCCGGCTGACTGCTCTTGCCACGCTGTATAACTTTTGTTTTCTGCATTTTCAAGTTTTGTATTTCGCTCCATGCTAGTGAACTGAAACCGTACGGAACAGTGACGCTCTCTGGATCGCATCGAACACAAAAAGCGAAGGCGCTCTCCAAAATCCCTACCCCACTGCACAACTGCGCCGCTGAACGACCCGGCCGGAACAGAGACGGCCCCGTGTTGGCTGACTCAGCACCGACCGGCAACCGAAACCGAAAAACCGGTTACGGAAGCGCACAGCAGCAGGCGCTTCGATCCGTTGGGCGGTTGGCTGCACTGCTGCTCAACGCCGCGTCGACGTTCGTTCGTTCGTTCGCTTATTCTAGTCGTCCATGTGACTTCCCAACCGGGGAGAATCTATGCGTACGGTCGGTGGAGTTCAGCGGAGCTCGAATGGAAAACCTAGAATCCATAAAACGCAGCCAAATGTACCGGTCTCAGCCAAGTGATTCCCGGCGACGACGAGTGCAAAAACCGTCGAAAATGGCACCGAAAGGCAAAGTCTGTGCAACGCATCCGACGCCCGCCTTTACCCATCACCGCACCGGGTCTCGTGCTATCATTACCCGCACCCAGTGATATTGCAACTCTTGAGCGCAATGTGGAATCTGCGGGCCCCTCACCCCACACACGCGCGGTGATGCCGATCGAATGCGACAGAGGACCGGCGGGGAAGGGCGAGCGTACCTTCGAACAGATGATATTTTCTAGTTTGGTACGCCTGAAAATATGATAATCAGACATTATCTCAAATTATTCATTGGAAACTTTTTGTTCAATTGTGAAATTTATACCCGAGTGAGTGCGCCGCGCGAGTGCGTGCTGCTGCTACCGACTGCTGGCTGGCTGCCTGTACGGCAATAATAAATAGTTCTGCCCCGGTGGATCGACCCCGTCGAATGGTGGCAGGGCGCGTTATGGACTGCTAATTTCGCGCTAATGATTAAGAACAATGTGTGTTTGCTGGTTGGGTGGAAAGTGAGCGCAAAAGTGATCGCACAGGCAGCAGCTGACGGGATGCAGTGTGCGGAGGGTAAATTTTGACAGCTGAAAAGGTGCTGCTGCGGTCAGTTGCTCACCGGGAGGTCAGCGCTTCGGTGAGTAGGTCCCGAGGGTGGGAATTTTCGCTGACCGATTGTGGGAAGGGGAAGTCCTGACGGTACAGGTGGGAAGAATGTTTGATGATTCTTGGTCGACGTCGTAGGAACAAACAGTTCTAACCGCACAGAAGGCAGAGGTGCGGAGTCATGTAGTGCTGGGTGTCATTTTCATCAAAAGCATTCGCGCTGCCAAATCTGTTGACAATTCTTAGCCCGTTGATATCGTCACCACTATTAATTGATGATTATATTATATTAATTGGCGGATTAGAAAGAGCCATTTAGCCGAAAATGTCATATGGACGAATGGGAACAAAATGCCCATGACATAAAGAAAGTAGAATTATGCTCAAAGTCCGTTATGCCCAATGAACATGCTCAACGTCCTCATGTTTTTTTTAAATTTTTATTTATGTGATTTTTTAATTTTAAAATTAAGTTCATCACTGCAACGTCCTCATGGCTAACGTCACGGACTTCGGCCGATCTGGTCATATCGCCGTGAAGAATTTCCCGAAAGAAATTCCGAAGAATTTCCCGAGAATTCCGAAGAATTTCCCGAGGAAATTTCGAAGAATTTCCCGAGGAAATTCCGAAGAATTTCCCGAGGAAATTCCGAAGAATTTCCCGAGGAAATTCCGAAGAATTTCCCGAGGAAATTCCGAAGAATTTCCCGAGGAAATTCCGAAGAATTTCGTCAGGAAATTCCGAAGAATTTCGAGGAAATTCGAAGAATTTCGAGGAAATTTCAAAGAATTTCCTGAGGAAATTCGAAGAGTTTCGAGGAAATTCCGAAGAATTTCCTGAGGAAATTCCGAAGAATTTCCCGGAAATTCGAAGAATTTCCTGAGAATTCGAAGAATTTCACGAGGAAATTCGAAGAATTTCCTGAGTAAATTCGAAAAATTTCAAGGAAATTCGAAGAATTTGCGAGGAAATTCCAAAGAATTTCGAGGAAATTCGAAGAATTTCGAGGAAATTCGAAGAATTTCGAGGAAATTCGAAGAATTTCGAGGAAATTCGAAGAATTTCGAGAAATTCCGAAGAATTTCGAGGAAATTCGAAGAATTTCGAGGAAATTCGAAGAATTTCGAGGAAATTCCGAAGAATTTCGAGGAAATTCGAAGAATTTCGAGGAAATTCTGAAGAATTTCGAGGAAATTCGAAGAATTTCGAGGAAATTCGAAGAATTTCGATGAAATTCAAAGAATTTATCGAGAAAATTCAAAGAATTTTCGAGGAAATTCAAAGAATTTTCCGAAAAATCCAAAGAATTTCGAAGAAATTCCAAAAGAAGTTCGAAGAAATTCCAAAGAAGTTCGAGGAAATTCAAAGAATTTCCCGAGAAAATTCCAAAGAATTTCCCGAGAAAATTCCAAAGAATTTTCCGAGGAAACTCCTAAGAATTTTCCGAGGAAATTCCTATTCTTCCTATTCCTAAGAATTTCCCGACGAAATTTGTAAGAATTTTCCGAGGAAATTCCTAAGAGTAAATTTCTTACATTTTCCCAAGGAAATTTTTAAGAACTTCCCGAGGAATTTCCGGATGAATTTCCCAAGGAAATTCCGAACAATTTCTCAAGACAATTCCGAAGAATTACCCAAGAAAATTTCGAAGAATTTTCCAAGAAAATGCAGAAGAATTTCCCACTGAATTTCCGAAAAAAATTCCAAGGGAATTCAGAAGAATTTCCCAAGGGAATTCAGAAGAATTTCCCAAGGGAATTCAGAAGAATTTCCCAAGGGAATTCAGAAGAATTTCCCAAGGGAATTCAGAAGAAGTTCCCAAGGACATTCCGAAGAATTTCTCAAGGAAATTCCGAAGAATTTCTCAATTAAATTCCGAAGAATTTCTCAAGGAAATTCCGGAAAATTTCCCAAGGCAACTCCAAAGAATTTCCCACGGAAACTACGAAAAATTTCCCACAGAAACTCTGAAGAATTTCCCAAGGAAATTCTGAATAATTCTGAAGAAGTAAGAAGACAAGTAATAAATGAGAATCGGACATCTCATTTCTCATTTGTTATTCCTCACTTGTTGCTCCTACCTTCTCACTATTCACTGTGAGGAGTGAGAAGTAACAATAGAGAAAAGAGAAGAGAGAACTAATGCTTCTCACATCTCTGTGTTTCCCTGTTACTTCTCACTTTTATTTTAAAATGAGATGTGAATGATGCGAATTGAGAAAAATATGTGAGAAGTAATGTGCCTCACCTCGCACTTCTCTTACATATCACTTGATACTTTTCTAATTTTAACAGTGAGCAGTGAGAAGAAGTGAGAAATGAGATGTGAAAAGTGAGAAATGAGACATCTAATTTTTTATGAGAAATGGGAAGTAAGACGTCTCACTATTCACTTCTGACGTCTCACTCCACATTTCTTACTTCTCACTTCACACTTCGCCTTTCTCACTTTACACAGCGAGACGTGAGAATTAAGAAATGAGGAGTGCAAAGTCAGTCATCTCACTACTTATTTTTCATTTATTTATTCTCATTCCTCACTATTATCAATGAAATGAGCAGTGGTTAGTGAAATGTCTCACAAGTCACTTCTTATTTCTCATATCTCAATGCATACTTAGCAATTATCATTAACCACTGCACACTTTTCAAAGGATGTTCAGCCAAATGATATTTTCATTTGAACCTTTCAGCAAACCACATTAACGCTTGTATGACCCTTTCGACCAAATGACATTTTTCGCCATATTACCTGTTTTGTCAAACGACATTTTTGGTTGTATGTATTACCCTTTTGGTCAAATAACATTTTCCATCAAATGGCATTTTCTGACAATCGATCTTTTGGGCCAAACGATTTTTTTCGGAACGATCTCCACCGTATGGCTTATTCGGCTAAAAGACATATTCGGCCTATTGGCCTTCTGCCAAATAATTTTCTACCGAATGATTCTCCGGTTATTATGACTCCACATATGCTTAGAAAAGTCGGAAAATGGTCCATACGAAAACTGTCTAAACCAGATAGGAATTCGAGCCGAACACCCTTTAGCATGTTCTGCTTCGTAGACGTGCATCTCACCGCTGAAAACGATTTATTTATTTGGATTGCTCCAAGCTGAAGGCTCACCGTTGGTCGTCGTTGATATCTCACCTGAAATAAGAAAAGAAATGAAAATTTGAGTAAGTTTTTATTAAGTTGAAAAAAAAACGAATGTCATTAGGGAAATAGGCAAATGTTTGGAAATACTGTTTTCAAAACTTATCATACACGCACAACGCTGTAATCTGGATCTGGTGGCCAATTGGTTTCGCATTCCCTCTCTTTTAGTCTCATAAAAATTCCACTCATTTCGGTAAACAGACTGTTTGCCCTTCAATGGGTTAGAACATCTTGTATCGACGATGAGTAGTTCCGCTCGATGAAAACGAAAGGTACTGCCCACATTATTCAGATCATTGAAATATCATTATAATAGCCTGATAACATGTTTTAGAACTTTATTCAAGCGATTTTTCATTAGGAATGTAAGTTCAAATATAAGGCCTGCTAACATAATGTAAGCCCGTTATATGAAGGCTGCAATCAATTTGTCAAAGTTCGTCAGAACGCTTTTGAAAACGAGCAAAATCAAAAAAAGCTTTCCAAATTTAGGCCAGGCTGCAAATACTAAAACTCAGAAAACGTCCGAAAGAGTCTCCCTCTTTGACAGAAGGTCCAAAAGTTATGTCTTCTTATCCATAACTCTTTTGTGGATTCTCACGATGTCATCGTCCGGATGACATAAAATCCATGATGTACTCACCACGTGCTATCGGGCCCGCCTCGGACGCATCAAATCGCATGACTATTTTCCGTTACAAACCGGTTCGACTACCCCCCAAATAAAAATCCTCGAATCCTTGGAGCTCAACAACGGTGCTGCGGTGGGAATCCATTAGACCTAGCGTCCTCCTCGAGTCTGCCGATTAGTGCAGCCTTGAGACTGGCAAAAATTTTGCCCACTCAGCACTTGAATAATCGGCTCCGTGTGTTTTTTTTTCTGTTTACTCGATTATGCCTTCGAAGAAGGAAGTGTGCAGCGCTGCCGTCACACAGCAGCGCGATCAGTTTCAATGATTTTTTTTTGTTTCACTGCTGCTGCGTTCATTTTTCGTTGGAAACCAACCGCCTTCGGTTCTGGGAAGGATCTACTGGAGAACTGCAACTCGTGGGATCGTCGGCGATATGACTAATAATGGAAACAGATGGCTTCCGCGAGTGGAAATTTTGCACGCGGTTGCATTGACCCAAATTAACGCTCAAGACTCGGATGATCTGCGTTGCTCAAAAGTTTGCTAAATGTCTGCAGCGTCAACGCACATCTGTGCGACGCCGCTTGTTATTGGTTGAAAGTGAAAGCGATCAGTTCAATTGAATTAATTTGTGTGCCGCATCATCGTGGTGGCTGCGCTGTCTGGCGACCGACGATCGTGTGTGCACCAATTGGCTAATCTGTCGCAGTTGTGCAGTTGCAATGCATCAACGAGCAGCAGGGTTGAATGACCGATTTATGGAACGAGTCTCCGCGTCCCGGGCTCTGAAAGGGAAAATCTGCGCGCAGCAAAAGGGCCGGCAGCGCCATATGTGCGTGGCAATGGCTTACCCTAAATTCATTCGGGCCTGTGGCAGCCGTTTCCAGAACCGACAAAACACACAACAGCTGTCATATTTACGCGTCAAGGGTTTGCTCCGGGGAGTGCTATTTTTTGCTGCACCAGTCTCCGAGGGACAACATTTTATCCTCTTACCCTGACTTGGGTAAGGCTTCTAGCGGTGCATAAACCAGTTGAAAGGCAGCCTAACTGTTTCCAGTAATGCTAATTGAAATATTTTAATATAATAGTAGAAAAAAGGTAATGCGACTACGCCGGTAAGTAACGTTTATACGGTCTCCGAGAGTTGTGCCACTGCTTACATGCTGGTGCCGATTGGCTAAGATTTAGACGAAAAAAGAATGACACAAGTCGCTGCGACGGTGCGGGACTGTTTCTTTTACGAGCGTGCACAATTCGGTTGCGTTTTCTGGCGGGTGTGTGTGTTTCGGAGTGTAAATTTATCGAGGCCGTGACACACGACCGTCGTCGACGCCGCCGCCGCCGTAGACCAGTCGTTGGTATGAGTTAACAGGCATTAAAGGCCACTCTATAAACCAGATTTCAAAATCTAACTCCGTCCGAGATTGAGGTGTGAATCAACGCTCAAGTTCGGCCAGGTCCGCTGTTTACTGATCGAGTGCGAAGATAAACGATCCAATTAGGGGCCGATTTGGCAGATAAACGATAAGAAGTATTTTGATTTGACAAATGCGAGATAATGTTTGCGATCTCTCTACAACTCTTTTGAGATCATAAATCACTTGTGTGTAAAACAACCGTACAATTAGCAATGGAGACCTTCCGCATGCGACCCTCGATGACAATCTACGTTTGTTCGCCAAAGGAACACTATTCATTTAAAAGACCTTACTGACAAAAAAACGATATTTATGATTCCTCAGATTCTACCTGAAAAGCTTTGCCCCGGGCCAAACCGTTGGTTCCGACCTTGTAGATAGTCGCATGGGACGGCCGTGTGTCTACAGGAAGGAATCACGTTGCGCAGGTAAATCCAACGCACTATACGCGCGCAGACCCGATCACAATTACGAACCGTGAGGACTAAAAATAGTGTCTCGCAGTTTTCCTCCGAGCTTGGCGGAGCATAAAACGTCTCGGGCAGCATGGTAATGTTAATGCTTAATGCCCATATTTTTATGCTATTTTCCTTGACTCGGATTTGCCCCAGCAAACTGTGACAACTCGTGCTCGCTTGCACAGAGTTAGTGCCCAGTTGGCTTTTTCGAGGTCCACGCTCCACCTTGGCCAGAACAGTGTGTACACAACATTCTTCCACCACGCTGGTCTCGACTGGCAACGACTGGTACATTAGTGTAAATGAGTAGCGAGTTTTGAGCCGCCTTCGTCAGCCGACGCAGTCAGCAGCCAGTAATGCGCCACATGTGAACAAACCTTTTGTTCAGCGGGCTTCAATGGAACTTCCAGCGAGTGGGAGCGGTGGCAACGCGACGTGGAAATGTCAAATTAATAATTAATAAAGAAAAAACCACAACTACTCGGTCTTCGCCTTTATCGTCTCCATCATCATCGTCGTTGTCATCGTCTTCATCATCGTGCTGCCAATGTTTAAGTAATGTGTATTTTCCTGTCGCCACCACCCGATCCCACCGTCTGACCCCATGTGGGGAGAAGGGTCCCCGAACAATCGACGAAGCGATTGTTGTATCCATCGGCATCGTTGGCGCGTTTGCGTGGGAAAATGTGGGAACTCTATTGGGCTTGAGAATGTGCACGGTGGAAAGCTTGGTCGATTGATGACTGACTCCGCCGGGCCGACCTCCCTACCCCGCAGGTTGATGGAGGTTGATTGATGTTTGTTACGTAACAAGAATCACGTTCTGAGTGGAGAGCCGGGGGTACGGTGGGTATGAGCATCGATAACCGAACCAGACGCAATCTGAGCAAATAAGTGACTAGATAAGGTTATTATTGAACGAACGTTGGTGTTTGTCCAGTGGAACTGATTGAAGATTTGGATGATCAACAGACCGCAGTAGTGAGCGCACTGTTCCATCCGATAGATAGTGGCGGCAAAGAAAGTGGGTATGCAAGAAATTCTCGGAGGGTACGGTGATAAGCGATTGCTCATGGCAATTGGAATTTCCTGTTTCTTTTGGAGCGGATAGTTCAATGCTTCACTGGGGAAGCGATGAGTATACTTCGCATAATTGAGTGTAGGGACAATGCCGAACGAAACTCATATGGGACTTTGTGATAAACTTGCCATGGCATAGTGGTCACTAAGGTCGCATTTTGTTGATAATGGATGTTTTTGATATTTGGCACCAAGAAGCGACCAAAACGGAAGCTAACAAGTATTGAGTAATTGACAGATAAACGATAACATTTGATCGTTTGAGAATTACATAACAGTATATACTCAACCAAACCCTTAACAACCATTAATAAAATTTAAAACCTTATCCATCATTTTTAGAACTGATAACG
The DNA here is from genome assembly GCF_024139115.2 of Armigeres subalbatus. Taxonomy (NCBI): domain Eukaryota; kingdom Metazoa; phylum Arthropoda; class Insecta; order Diptera; family Culicidae; genus Armigeres; species Armigeres subalbatus. The sequence continues at coordinate 276,257,047 of NC_085140.1, forward strand.
GGGTGTGAACGAACAAAAAACAATTTTTTTAGAGTACGGATTACAGAAAGTGGGTTAAATAAGTAAGCAAAATTTGGTTTGAGAAACAGAGGAACAATTTTGAAAACTGTAACCAAGTATTTGTGAAAAAGCACTTTGCCCAACCGTCCTTTTCGCTGACTTTCGACTCAAAATCCAGATCAATCAAAACAGTGTTGATTACCTCTCCGGCATTGCCTCACGAACAACTGTACCTATTAGAGAAAGCAAGCTCATTATCACATCCAGATATTAAGGAAATCACCTATTAGTTAATTGTTACAAACCAGATCCAACACTCTATGCTGATTGGCAGATACATGTTGAGCAATTACTCAACAGCGTAGATTAATTATCATCGAGACTCATTACCACTCTCTTGCCTATGCGATGTTTATCAATGATCTGTGACGGCAAGATCACAGCTGGGAAGGAGCAGGCGGCATTTAGTTCATAAATACATAAATACACAGCAATTGGTGTCATTGTCAATGATGTTATTTGACAACTCTGGTTTGGGAGCAGCTATGACAACAGTTAGACTGTTGCTAAATGGAGCCATTTACTGATGAATCGAAAACTACTTTCGGGCAATGCGTAGCATTATTCTAAATGTTGTACCACACAGTTTCATGTGGAGAATGGCTGTCGGAAACCAATAATCCGGTTTTCAAGGGCAACACAGCTTTCAATCTTGAATCAATGCATTTGATAATATCATGCAGTTATGTTTCTTAGAGCGAGAATTGATGTACAATTCATGCCCCTGCGAATAAATTTGTTTGTAACTGTATTTTACGTTGACAATGAAAAAAAAAACGCAAGACAGCTTCGAAAAAAAAAATCATTTTGATTTTCTTTTTAGCGTGTTGGTAGTTAGACATTTTGACTGGAACAAGTTAAGAGTGGAATGCTTACGCTTTCCGATTTCCATCACAATATGTCAAATCGTTATCGAGATGGCATCGGAACTGGAACAGTTCTACCAAAAAATCGACTTTGTTCGACAGACGGATCGAGGAAACCTCGCGTTCATACAACTCATCTGACCCAGCTGACTTGGTGGAGTCAAGGAAATGTTTAGCCTATTCAAGCGTTGCCGAATCTTTTGATTCTGCCAAATCTTTTGAATCTGTGATGCTGTTTGTCAAAAAACATTGAAACCTTTGAGGTAATGAGCTTGCCATGAATAATCATTAAAATGAAGCAATAAACCAAACTTCGGTAGAAGGCCATTTGATATAATGCCACTGAATAACACGTGAAGCCGAATTCCATTTGGCCGAAATGGAAATTACGCTGAGAATGTTATACGGCCGAAAAGCCTAAAGGAACATATGGCCGAAAATGTCGTTCGGTCGAGCAGGTCGTTTGGCCCAACAGATAATTTGGCCGAAAGAATCGTTTGGTCGAACAGGAAATTTGGCCGAAAATGTCGTTTGGCGAAATAGTTCATTTGGCCGAAAGAGTTATTGAAAATGTCGTTTTTCTGAAATGATACTCGGCTGAATATATCGATGGCTAGGAGATGTGAAAAGTGAGTAGTAAGAAATGAAAAATAAGAAATAATAAGTGAGCAGTGAAACATTTCACTCCTCACTCCTTATTTCTTGCTTCTCACTTTTCACACTTAGAAGGAAAAAGTGGGACGTCTTACTTCTTATTTATTATTTCTTACTTCTCATTGCTTATCTCTCACTTTGCAATTACTAATAATCAACGCACACTACTCACATCGACTGCTGTCCAGCAAACAACATTTTCGGACGTAAGACCCGTTTAAACAAATAACATTTTCAGCCAAACGATATTTTCGACCAAATGACATTTTCAGCCAAATGATCAGTTCAGCCATGTATCCATCTCGGCCAAATGACATTTTCAGTCGTTATTGGCCAAAAAAGTCGTTTGGTTGAAAATGTCATTAGGCTAAAATGATCATTTGGCAGAAAGCTCAAAAGCTTGGTTGACAATGACGTTTGACTGAGAGAAGTGAAAAGTGAGCAATAAGTGAAGTGAGAGATAATGAGTGTTAAGCAAGGCATCTCGCACCTGATTTCTTGCTTCTCACTTCGTACTTTTCATTTTTCAGAATGAATGTAAATATAAATGAGAAGTGAGATATGAGTCGTCTCACTTCTCACTTATTATTCCTCACTTCTCATTTGTTACTACTCACATCTCAATTACCATTAATCGCCGCACACTTCTCATATCCACTGCTGTTCAAAAAATAAACCTTACGGATGTACGACCCGTTAGGCAAAATCGTTTTTGGCGCCATATGTGAAAAGTGAGTAGTAAAAAATGAGAGATGAGAAATAATAAGTAGAAAATGGGGCATCTCACTTCTCATTTCGTTCTTCCCACTTTTCACAGTTAAAAGAAAGAAGGGAGAGGTGATAAATGAGAAGTGAGTCGTCACACTCCTTACTTATTATTTCTCACTTCTCATTACTTACTACTCTCATCTCAATTACCATTAATCGCCACACACTTCTCCCAGTGTTGGTAAAATCTCTGATTCGCAAATCTCCTTGGCGATTCAAATCATGTGTGAGTCAAATCCCATCAGAATCATGTGCCTCATGATTCGAATCGCGATGTGCTTCATTGCATAATTTTTAGGGGGTTTTCATTGCTTAATGCATTGAATTAACTTTTGTCGCTTAAAACAATGGATAATAAATCCACATGTAAACAAAACATACGCCTCGATTGCGTTTTGACGCTTTTAAGAGCGAAATCATTTTACGGCGAGTGATGCACTCCCTACAGAATCGCAAGCGAGTCAGCTCGTGCATGATGTCTCGATAATTGAGATTTGAATATGATTCTGCCAACACTGCTTCTCACATCCACTGTTGTCCAGCAAACGACATTTATGGTGGAATGACCCGTTCAACATTTTCAGGCAAACAACATTTTCTGTCAAATGACATTTTTGGCTAAATTATCAGTTCGGCCAAATGACATTTTCTGTCATTTGACCGAAAAAGTCGTTTGGTCGAATAGGTCACTTGGCGGAAAATGTCGTTTGGCCTAAATATGTGGGCAATTTGGCCGAAAATATCGAAGCGGTATCGATACAGGCTGGAAATGTCATTTGGTTGAAATGATCATTTGACAAAAAGCTCGATTTGGCTGAAAATGTCGTTCGGCTGAGAGAAGAAAAAAGTGAGTAGTAAAAATGAGAAATGAGGTATAATAAGTAAGAAGTGAGTCATCTCACTTCTCACTCCTCATATCTTGCTTCGTACTTGTCACTTTTCACAGTGAGAAGGGAGCGATAAAAAATGAGAAGTGAGACGTCTCACTTGAAATTCATTCATAAGACAGTCATATGGTGATCCAAAGATGTTCATTGGAACTTAAGTTGAAATCACATGTTACAGATAATTATTTTTGACTTAGATGCAAACCATGACCAAATGAAACAAATTGAAAAAATCTGGGCATATTTAAATTGTAAGGGATTTTGTGTTCGTCGTTATTTTTAAATAAAGATCAGGGATTGAATCCTAAAGAGAAAGAACAAGCCTCTCACTTATCATCTCTGTATACATATACGATATGTAGCATACCGCGAGAGACTTTTTTCGCAAGCTGTCATGATAGAGAACTGATTCGGGAGGCTATACCCCATGATAAATTTCTTTTAGAAAGCTCCAAATGCAGGGAGCACTGGCTCTGATGATGCATTTCAACTTGTTCTACACAGCTGTGCAGTAACCAACACGAAATGAGCGAAAACAAAGCGAGAATCACCATTTTTCTGTGGGGGCTGCCTATCCGATTCTGATTTTTCGCACTTGTATACAAGTTTGATAAATTTGTTATCATGGCTTGTTATGATTCGGAACAGTTTTTGCCTCTCTTTTATCGTTGTTCGTTATCTATTGAGAGCGATTTCTGCAAACCCTGATTAAGATATTAAAAATCACTTGATTTTTGCTTTTACTCGCAGCCTACATCGGATCGAGGGAAATGCTTAAATATGCAATTATGGTCTTAGAGGGATGTTCCGTCGTTTTCTTGTTTTTTACGTGTGGAAAAGCTTGTGTCTTTCCCAATATTAACTATTATAGAAAGATGAGTCATCTGACAAAGGAATAGAAAAAAAATCGTTCACCGGTTGATTGGCATCCGTAAAACATCCGATCTAGTTTGTCAAATAGTTTACAGAAGGAGCTACGTCACAGGCAGAGGGAATTGAAAATCAGTCGCTTTTGTTCCAGTGTACTTTTTGAATCGCTATTTTGGACCTTATTTACAGCAACTATGTGCGGCCAATGAATGCAACAAAGACAATAATGGTGTACCAGAAGGCTTGCCGTAACTTCGCCCGATTAGGAAGCTTCGCGCCATCCTGAAGGCTTTATTTTGTAGAATACATATGGTTTTGGAAAAAAAAAGTTTTAAAAATAATTCAGTTATGTAGGAGTGATCCACTAATAAAAACAACTGTTTTGTTTTTTTCGATCAACTTTTAGGTAAACTGTTCCAAAGTATTTTCCGAACTGTGGCAACCTTCCACCGAAATAGTGCCTTTTCTTCCCCGACACCAAATAAGTTGGTTTATGAATGGCATCATCTGTCGCATGCAATATGCCACAATTCGTTATCTGCCATCAGGTGCCAAAATTTCGCAATCAAGCGTGAACTTCACACCTTTGTAGTCTGTAAGCAACTTGGGGCTCATTCGCAAATCGCGTACAATATCAGGGCGAATTAAAACATAATAAAACAAGTCTCGTAATTTCCGAATGAACCCTTCCGAGTTTCCTTGAGACCAGTTCGGTCAGCGTCAGCCAACAACGGCGCACGGACCGGACGGCGGCTGCAGCTGATGAAGGTCCATTACGGAAATTCGTTAGGTCACCACAACTGGCGCGGCATGTGCAATTGGCGAATCGATACAACATGACAATCAGCCAGCCAGCCAGCCAGACTAGGTTCGATTCGATCGATAATTAATTACGCGGGCGCCAGCGTAGAGCGCTTTCGACGTCGACGTTGAGGTTGGGCAGTTGAGCGCGGCGACGACGCAGACGCGCGACTTACGTACGACGTCTACGCCATTAGCGAAAATTCCGAAAAGCGGTTAAATTGGTAAAATCATTGATTCCATTCATCGGTCCAGTGATGCGAGTACTTTTTTTCCGCGCTTTCATGAGCGCCTACCGCTGCGGCGCGGCCGGAGAATTGCCAGCGAAGCGCAATCGAATTTCCATTCGGGTGGATCATGTTTTGGCTGGCGATGAGAGTTGGAAAATTTCGCCTTGGCTGACCAGAGGCGTCCTCCCCCGCGTACGGTTTTGTATTAAATATTTTATACCCTTTCGCGCTCCATCGATAGACGGAGGAAAATTTATTTTCAAAAGAAGCTGTGTAGTTTTCCGCACGCGGGGCTGAGCAGCTCGCTCAAGTGTGAGTTTTTCGCGGATTCGTAGCTTCGAATTAAACCAAGTGTTGAACCACGGACCAATTGGCTCGTGGTCACACAGACGCTGTCTGTCTATTCTATCCGAGTCTGTTGGGCAGGTATGTTGCGACTTCGAAGCATTGTTCAACTCAAACGGAGGAGGCACCCGAGCGCAAATCTGTTGTTTGTTGGCAATGCTCGTCGATGCGTTCGATCGCATTGACTGATTTCGCACACACGCCATTAGCCATCAGCCAGTGCCAAAATTTGACCACTTTCTTTCTTGACTTGTTACATTAGTGCGGGCAGGCGACCACCCAATCGTAAGACGCGAATCTCCCCAATTAGTGCCAAAATTTTGGCAGGCTTCAGATTGAGCAAGGGTGCGCACCTAAAGGCAGACAATTGCAGTCCCCCCATTAGCTTCGGTACGTGGCGTGGAACCATGGACGTGGATCCGAGTGGAACGAAGCGAACAATACACCACAGCACAGGTCTAACGGGCTACAAAGTACGGGTATGTGTCGACAAGATTTTGATAGGGAAACGATAAGTAGTTCAGCAGGAAGTCTTCAAATAAACATTAGAAAAGGACGCGCTTGATTATCATCAACAGAATCAACCAGCATTCTTAGTAAAATGCGTTCTGCAACAAATAAGACATGTTTGTTTACAATAATTAAAAAGACCCTTAAATATTACAAGTATTATTCTGCAAGCCAAACTATCATACATATTTGATCATCGAAAGGAAACGAGATATTGAATCGACTGGCTATGCATACTATTATTGCTATTCACAGACAACAAACGTCTTCCGTCAAGTGGCTTGTTAATAAATCTACACTCATGCAACCACGAGCACATATATGCATGAGGTAGAATCAACGCGACGTGAGAAGTCTACAAATGACACTCGAGAGTTCTTTTCGATTACCTCACTCGCTCGGAAGGCCCGCGTTAATGTGCTAATCACGCGTCCCCGTGTCCCACGGCGGATGCCATAAGTCTCAAGCCAGCACAGTCACACGTTTGCCGCTCGATGCCCACTGCCAAGCCTTTTTCGGCGGACAAAACGTTCGTCTTTTTCGTCAAAGCTAACAAAGGCGAATTCACGCTAGCATTTTAATGACCGCGGCGGCATTTGAAGGACACAGTTTCTTGAACTTGCCCGCGTTCGTTATCTGCCATCCCTGCACGAACAAGTGCATCCCAAACCACGTGGTGTCAACACTGCGCTGCTGGTTGTAAAACAGAACAGAAGCTCCCTCGGAGACATCCGGCAGCAAAGCGATGAGCTCCAAATTTAGAACTCGTTAAATTTAGCCGATCACTGAACTGATGTTGATGAATAAACTCCGCGCGTTCTCCTGCCAAGCAACGCTGGAGAGATGTACGACGAATGCACTTCTCCCGATTGATGGCTGAGCCGAGCTACCGCGCAAGTGCTTTCTTCCGCTATTTATGTGTCCCACTCATGCGACTGGATCGTCGCGTGGGTCTCTCCGCTGCAATCCCGTTTATGCAAGAAAACTGGTGCCATGGGGTCTGTCGGAGACGGCGACGACTGGCGGTGCGAGGGCGTTGATCGCAGCCAGCAACTCGTGCAAAAGGTCAGCTCGTCGAACACGTGCACCAATCGGCAAGGGCTCCGGAATGTGCAACGCCAGCTGTCAGCTCGGTTAGACTTTCGCAAACGGCGCGCGATGTAGGCCCTGCAACGCACCCCGCGCGCACTAAAGTGTTCAGTCAAAACATTTACCGACAGCAATAAATTCAATCAAATATTTATGAAACGAGGCAAGACAGCGCAGCGCAGCATAGCACACGCGGTCAGCATAATCGTGGGCCGCCATCATGTGCCAGAAGTCGTCCGGCCTACGCACTGGGAGGAAACGGATGGAAGGCTCGACAAAGAGGTGGTACTTAGGCATTCAGCACCAGTCAATTTTCATTTATTGCTTCACAAATCAGTCGTGGCAGTAGCAAAAGTTGACTGCGGCCATTAGAATCGGTCAACATTGAGACAATCAACCAAAAGCCCGAACCGAGCTCACGCATCGAATGATAGCCGTCGTCAACCGCATATTTTCAAGGTTCTGACACCTTACCCCACCGCGCGGCGCGCACCTTCCTCAGATTCGACTTCTCCCCGAACTCCCGGGTAGGTACTTCAACGGTGCTGAGTGATTGACCAATCTGAGTAGCATGTCATTGAATAATTGAAATTGAAAAGCCGTATATGCCGTTCGGTTCGCCGTCTGTGCCTGTCCCCACACTCCAATCCTTGACCGGCCAGCTGTCCGGTCCGAACGGCTAGCTGCCCGGCCGCAATGAAACATAAGCCCATGGACGGTCCGTCCGGCGACGACAGTTCTGACTGCGCTGGGCTTTTTGTTCCGAACAAATTGCGGCAGGGAATTTAAATTTCAAATTTCACGGCGCGGGTCCGCACCACGCATCGACCGGTGCGGTGCAGACCTCAGCCCGACGATGACGGGGTAAGAATTTGTCTCCGATCTCGGTGTGCGGTTTCGTTTCTTTTTTTTCGGTTTGCAGAAGTCGGACTGTTATCTCGGCGTGTGGTTCGCACATGTGTGCGTGTTTATGCGGCTTTAATCGGATTTGAACGTGCGATAAGCTCGGGCGGCATCGATGTTGATCGCCGGCAATGAATACTGATAGGACATTGAAATGTTAATTTTCCTGATAAGCGTTCGCCTGGCTATGTTTGTTTAATATATTGGGGGGAAAAGGTGACACTTTGAACCAGGATGAAATCCTAAAAGTCAGATGGTTCGTTTTCCTCATCTATTACCTGCAGCTGATGCGATGTCTGTTGATAAATTTACATTCACTCATGATCTAACGGATTTTTTTAATTAGAATCACGAATTGCTTAGATTATTTTTTTTCTTGGGAAATTGATCTATCTGTGGAGTGTGACTGGGCTACATAAATGATCTTAGCTGCATTCTAAATATAACTGTAAGTTGTTCAAAGTTTGTCTAACTCAACGTCACATATGCGGAAATCCACTCAGGGAATTCTTCAAAACATAATATTTAGAAGGTTCGCACAAAAAAAAACAAATCTGACAGTTATTGTATAAAATCCTGGCATATACAAAAAAATGTGAGATTTTAATACAACAATGGTATCAAAATCTTCCTAAATTGTATATGCCAAATTATTATACAGTTTCTGTAAGGTTCTTATGCAGAATTGTATTAAAATCTGCTACCCGTTGGTAGGGTGTTGTTACTTCGAATTACCCAAGTGCCGAAATTCATATGGAAGCTTCTTCGCTAGTTGCTCTCGTTCCTTAGCTGCATTCTAAATATAACTGTAAGTTGTTCAAAGTTTGTCTAACTCAACGTCACATATGCGGAAGTCCACTTAGGGAATCCTTCAAAATATAATATTTAGAAGGTTCGCCCAGAAAAACAAATCTGACAGTTATTGTATAAAATCCTGGCATATACAATTCTGTTAATTAAAATAATAAAAACAATGATATTAAAATCTTCCGAAATTGTATATGCCAAATTATTATACAGTTTCTGTAAGGTTCTTATGCAGAAATGTATTAAAATCTGCCAACCGCTGGTTGGGTGTTGTTACTTCGAATTACCCAAGTGCAGAAATTCATATGGAAGCTTCTTCGTTAGTTGCTCTCGTTCCTAGATGATTTCTTTCGATAGTTTCAAATGCTTGTCTGAACATTTCTCTAGATTTTGTTTACGGAAAAAATCTTCATGTAGTTCTCTACAAATTTAGTTAATAAAATCTTCATTTTCTCAATAAATTCACTATTACGAGTACTATGACTATTTCTTTATTTAAGGTGGTTATAGAACAAAGCCACAAATCGGCCATCTTGGAAACCACGTGCTTTTTATGGTGATTTTTCAAGAGCACGAACTGGAAGAACTACAACGCCAATGGGGATGATCGTTTGCTTACTTATGCTAAACAATCGACTTTAATTTTAGCATTGTACGAACATTATTATGCTAGATTTGAACTTTTGATAATAGGAGTAGAAAACCGTGTGGTGAATTTAAAATTCACCACATGACTTGATTGTATAATCACCTTAAACCAAAAGCACAAAAAGACCGCATTTTGATGACATAAATTTCAACAAACGTCGGTGCATAAAAGATGAAAAAGTAATTTCCGTTATTGTCTGACTCATTTATGTTTAAAGATTTGTGGTTCTTTGTTTCGGACACTATACTCAATTTACTCATTAATAGATCTTCTTTCTTTTTTGCTCTGCTAAGCAATTTAGCCATTTTTGAAGTTCTGCGTTATTCATGAATAAGATATCCTATTGAAAATTCTTAGAAAAAATCTTTGCATGTCTAATATAATCACCAGTGATACATATTATAGAAGAAAGCTGTCTGTATTAGAGTCAGATTTTATCGAAGTGTGTATAAAGTATTAGCTCTACTGCAGCAACTCCAATAGTGCCCCGTTTCAGACTGCCTTTTGCTAACAATAAGCCTCGACTGCCCATGCTTATCAATTGAAGAATGAATCCGTAAGCCAACGTTCGGATTTTGTGATCCAGCGCGATATTATGTAACTAATTTTATTAACATTGTCACATATTTTCCTGATACAATTATTGAGAAAACCTTTTTTTTAATTAAAACACAATAGGGATTCACTTAACGGCGTAGGTTGCTGTGTATCTGTTTATGGAAATGTTTCACAGGCGATTTGAAATATGTCCCTTGTGATTGAGTGTGAAACATTTCTATAATCAGATACACAGCAACCTACGCTGTTAAGTGTATACCCCTAATGTCGTTTACGAACTTCATGAGTGATTACAAAGCCTGCATTTAGTTCAACACTTCAGTAAAATATACAATCGCGTAGGAAAAAAAAACTTAAAATCAGTTTTTTTTTCTCTACAAGAAAGCTAAATGTTTTTAATTTAATTTTAATTTTAATTTTTAATTTAATTTTAATTTTAATTCGAAAACATGACAGTGAGCTCAGAAGCAACTACGTGTGTGCATGGCTCACTGCGATCGTCGATTCTTAGAGAAATTCTTCAACAAAATTGTCGATGAAAAGCTGAAATAGTTTGGGAAGATTCTAAGGTAGTTCATTAATGCGAAATAATTAGACATAATTAGAATCTGCAAGATATGTTTAAATAATAAGTAAAGATAGGCTTAAGAAAGTTGAAAAGCTTTCTGAAACTGCCTTGAAATAACTATTAGGAAAGGAAAACATCAAGAACAAGGAAGTTTTCAGAGAAGATCCAGAAGCTCTAAATTTGGTACTCTTTGGAAAACCTTAACATTCCGTACAAATATCATTTTTTTTAAGAAAAAGTCTCGAAGAAATTTCGAAAGAAACGACAAGAAATTTTTTCGAAAGAGATATTTGAAGAAATTTGTTATGAATGATTATTAGGAATGTATTGAACAAATTTGAAAGATAAATTTTTGAATTAGCCCTTAGTTCAATTAGTCCCATGACAAATTTTTGGATGCGATGCTCAAGAAAATTCTGATAAAGTTTCTTCAGCAATATTTGAAAGTATTTGGGGGCTGTTGTGTAGAAACGCAGCGAGAAATATATGAAATACGGCCCGGAAATAATTATATAGCATTCGCTGATTTTCATATAAAATTGTCATGTTTGAGGATCAAGATCTCGATTTCTAGGGATTAGATTAGATTAGATTAGATTAGACATTTTTGGTTTCCCAAACTAACCTAAATTTTCAATTCATGATTGTTTTTTGCTTGAAGGTTTACTGAGGCACGTTTTAGCTGGAAATAAGGACGTTACAAATATTTATAATAAATTATGTCTTGCTGGTATTTGAAAGGTCAATGGAGGAGAGGGAGGTGGAATAATAAAATAAATAAATAATAAAACGAAAAAAATGTTCCTTGGATTTGTTAAAGAATGTTTTAAAAAATTTTGGGCAAAACAAATCCGAAAGGGGTAGAGACATAATTCTTTTTAAATATTTGTTTCAGCCTAATTATAAAGCCATAACTTTTATATGAAGCTCCATACAAATGGAATGTCCTTAAAATTATTTCTAACTAAAACGTGCCTTTCCAGTAAACATACAAACAAAAACCAAAAATTAATTGAAAATTTAGGTCAAAACTGTCCTCAATCAAATCGCTAGAACATCCTTAAAACATAAAATTTCTAGAAAATAAAATGTTCCTGAAAATAAAATTTCCCCTGATAAAACCATTTTGCTGAAAATAAAATTTCGTTGAATGTTACATTTTTTCGAAATCAACATTTGCCCAAAAATAGCATTTCCCCGATGTCATTTTTATTTAGTGCAATTTATCGATTGTTCGGTATTATTGCGGGATTTGGTTTTGCATACAGTCATTAATTAGAGGGAAACAGACATTTTCTATTTTCGGATGTTTCGGCGCAATGTATTTGCCTTCTTCTAGGGATAGTCATCTATGATCCCTTAAAGAAGACAAAATGCATTGCGCCTAAACGTCAAAAATGGAAAGTCTCTGTTTCCCTCTGTTTTAATGATTGCATGCCAAACGAATTTTTCTTCTTCTTCAAATTGACGTTTCCTTGATAAAATCATTTTCCTTTAAATAAGGTTTCAAGCAAAATTACATTTCTTAAAAAATAACATGCCCCCGATAATTACATTTTTATGAAAAAAGTATTTCTCTGAAAATGACGTTTACTCGAAAATAACATTTTCCCGGAAATTAAATTTGCTCGAAAATTTTCCCATGAATAACATTTCTTCAAAAATTGCATTTCCCTGAGAACCTTCAGATGTCAGATGACGATTATAATAGAATAACTAAATAAATAAATAAAAATAACATTACCCAAAAAATAACATTATCTCAAAAATAACGTTTTCTTGGAAATGGGTTTCACCCGACAGTGAGGTTTTGCAGAAAGTAACATTTATCTGAAAATAACATTTCACCGAAAATTATGTTTCTTCGAAAATGACATCTACCCGAAAATGAGAATTGGGTCCTAAAATGAAGAATCGGTATTCGATTTTCTTTCAGAGAACAATGAAGTGATTCCTCCTCAACGCGTCAGTTTTTCTTTCGACTCAAAAATCGAAAGGAACATTGTTTAATTTGAAATTTAAAAATAGATGAAAAATACGGAATAATATGATTCAAACGCACTAGCAAACCACCGCAGGGCACTTGACTTAACCTTTGAAGTTAATATATGGGCCTGACGTTTTGGATTGATGGTTCATTCGTTCTAAAATGTTGCACAGCCCAAAATTTGTTTAAAATGTCGTATACACAAAAATATTATTTTTACTGATTTGAACATTACCCAGAGTGTTTATAACATCGGTTTAAGTATTCTTGACTGATGCACTTTCGTTTGCAACCATAAATGGGGTAGGGCTTTAGGACCTAATTGCTTGAAAAAGTAAATAGCACGAAAATTAAATTTTCCCGAAATCAATATTTGCTTGAGCTTGAGCTTGATTGACTACTCGTAGGTGCTACTCCATTATGACCAGATCAGCTGTTCTTGCACAGGGAACTAACAGATGTTTTTGCTTGGGTCTAGCACACATCTTCAATGTACAAGTACTGGTGATCTAATTTGTTAGGTCATACTGGCGCCTGCCACGTCAGAATGCAAGTCAATTTAGGGAAGGGGGAGGAAATGATGATGCAATCACTCGCCCACTGCAAGCCGAATATAACTCTGCACTTGCCACGACTTCATGCGGAATTTGTTGGAATTTTTGGGTTGGGTTCGAGACGGCAGAGGTCCGCCTGGGTTAACGAACTGCCAATGTGATAGATAGGAGAAAGCAACTGATGGAATTTCTAAGGAAACGAGCTCTATAATTCATTTCCAATTCTAGCAGATTACTGTTAGAATACTCAAGTTGAAGGTATAGGAATTGAGATGGAAACGGTATGGAAGTCCATTTCCAGTTCTAGCCATTGCTAGAACATGAGAAATATAGAGAAAAATGCAAAGTAAGAGAATGGAACGGACCTGGGATTGAACCCACGACCTCCTGCGTATGAGGCAGAAGCAGTACCCGGATAAAAATTAACAGTAGCTTGTATCACATAACCCATTGAAGTACAATAGATTATGTTGTAAACAATACAAACTATTGTACACTTATTGTAAAATATTCACGGTTGTTAAAGATCTTTATTGTACTTACATTAGAAGTACAATATATTCCAATGTTACCGATACATTCTATTATATTTTTATTGTTTGCTTATGTTTAGTATTGCTTATCCAAAAAATAAACAAATTATAAAAGTATTCTACCTGGATAATCAGGAAATCCGTCTTAAAGAAAAAAAATAATAATTTTGGAATATTTCATGGATTTATTATATTGATGAAATAACAATTAAAAACAATAAAATAACAATAGCTTTGCTTTTAAATGAAAAAAATATATACCGATTCTCAAGTATATATTTCATATTGAAGGTCTAGAAATATTATGTAATAAAAATTTAAATTAAAAAAATGAAAGGGAACAAAAACTTTTGCTTATCATTTCACTCGGAGAATGGATGGATTAATTTGAGCGTGTACAGTTTTGTTTATAATTAGTAGAAAGACGAAAATATTGAAACTGTATAGAGCAGGAAGTGTCTTTTTAATTACTGTTAGTGGTGCTGGACAAGCGGTGATCGCTTCTGAATAAAAGTAAATATCTAAAGTGTTATACTACAAACGGTCAATGTACAGTCGCGCTTCGCTGCTTCCTCCCTCCAACCTCGACCCAACTAACGAATGCTGTTTTTTAGTTGGGTCAAATGACACCAATTTGAACTCGTGCATTTCATTTTGAACATCGCAAATGATGTCCAATGACGTCTAAATCCATTTTCGGCGTTTGTATTGAATTTTGATGTATGAATGCTTTTTAGTTGGGCCATGGCCCAACCAGCGGAGGCCCAACTAAAAAATGACCTATGTGATACAAGCTACTGTTAATTTTTATCCGGGATGTATTAAAATCCCAACCAGCGAATCACGCCTGTAATGGACGCAGTGGTTAAGTGTTATCATCATAATACCTGCGATGATATTGATGCGGGAGAATCTTTGAAGTCCTTAAATCTCAATTGTCGAAGCAATTCGGAACATTTTTGGTAACATGTATCCTTGTTCCTTTTTAGAAATGAATCTTGATGAAATACTGCTGCTCGCTGCCTTCACTGATTTAAGATCGTTCAGCGGCTATCATTAGGCCAATCTTACCAACGGGATGTAATAAGAACTGATGCAGGTATTTTTCTCTTTTCTTCTCGACGTACTTACTCTAATAAAACTGACATTCTTTTATAATTTATATTTTCACAGGTTTATATCTTTATGTATGTGTTCAAGAAAAACTTCGATACACCCATGCAAGGGAAAAATAAGTCAGGAGATAAATCAAATTCCTTTCTCTAGTAGCAATAGTTACGGCGTGGTTAGCGAGTATAGCGGACTGCGTCATTATAACTTCAAATAACAGCAAAGCGAGTTAAAATAAGAGAAAAAAAAGTTTGAACTGAATTAAAATTAATTTCAAAATAAAATAATTTGTAAAACAATTAAATGTATTCTGTATAATGTTTTCTAAAACATGTTGTTTTTCTATTGTAAAACAATAGAAAAAGTAATTGAAAACCTTTAAAACACAATGTTTTCTATTGTTTTGACCCCCGAAATCATCCCATTGAAGAACCGTAAAATCGATTGTTTTGTGCCGAATTTTGTATGGAAAATTTTCGATTTTTTCATTGTAAAGATACATAACAACCCCCCTTTTTATTGTAATAGTCCCATTTACCATTCAATTTATCGTGGAAAACCATTATTTCCCATGTGATTTTATTGTCAAAATTCCATTATATTCAATGGTAAAAAGTATGTTTTAAATGGTGCTGGAACAATAAAAATTATGATATTTTAATGATATTTTTTATTCGGGTAGCCATATGACTACCAAGCCCGCTTAAATTTTTCCGAAATCCAAAAATAACATTGCTTCACAAGTGACATTTTCTCAAAAATAACATGTTATCGAAGATTGCATTCTCCCAAGAATGACATTCCTCCAAAATAAACATCTCCCCGAGAATTACATTTTCTTCGAAAACGGCATACCCCGAAACTAAAATTTGCCCGAATATAAATTTTTTTTTGAAAATAATATTTCTTCGAAATCAACATTCGTCCCAAAATAACATATCTTCGCAATGACATTTCCCCGAAAATGACATCCTTCCCAAAATATAATTTCTTCGAAAATGGCATTACTTTGAAAATTACGTTTCCCCGAAAATGGCATATTCTAGAAAAAGAAAATTACCCGTGACATTTCCCTGAAAAAATATTTCCTTGAAAATGAGAATTGCTCGAAAATATCAATTGACTGAAATTAACATTTTCCTGAAAATGAAAATTCTTCGTAATTAACAGTTGCCCAAAAATAACATTTCTTCAGAAGACATTTTCTCAAAATTGAAATTCTTCTCAAAATAACATAACAAAAATAACATTTTCTCAAAAACATAATTTCCTGAAAGTGACATTCCCTCGAGAATGACATTTCTTAGGAATCAATATTTTCTCGAAAATGACATTTCATCCAAAATGATATCGTACCTAGAATGGTATTTCACTCATAATGATATTTCACTCAATAAGACATTTCCTTGAAAATAACATTTCTCCGAAAATGACATTTCCTCGAAAATGGCATTTACTCGAAAATGACATTTCCTCCAGAATAATACTTTCTCGAGAATGTCATTGGCACGTCCCTGAAAATTATATTTCACTGAAAATTGCATTTTATTGGCATTATTGGCCTGAAAATTTCTTTTTCGAATTCAACATTTGACCAAAAATAACCTTTTCCAGAAGTGACATTTCCTCGAAATGATATTTCTTTCAAAATAACACTTCCTCGATGACGTTTCTTAGAAAAAAATATTTGCTCAAAAACAACATTTCCTCGAAAATATTTTTTCCTAAACATAAGAATACCTCGAGAATGACATTTCTCCGAAATCAACATTTGCCCGAAAATATTTTTTTTGAAAGTGACATTTCCCCGAAAACGATATTTATTCTAAAATGACATTTATTGTCAATTAACAATTCCTCGAAAATGACGCTTCCTCGACAAAGATATTTACTCAAAAATAACATTTCACATTTCAAGTTGACATTTCCCAAAAAATAAATATAATTTCCACAGAAATAACGGCTTTGGGCCTATCAAACTTATGTCTAACTGGGTATGCCCAAGAGTGATGACTCAATCCCACTACATACTGCACCCCTTTGACCAATTGTGTTGTTGAAGAGTTTCTGATAAAATTTCTGAAATGGTCTATTGAAAAGTCTGTTGATAAACTTCCTGAAGGGAAATCAGGAGCATGTTTCTCAAGGAATAAAACGAATCTCTATGGCATTGTATGAACGAGTCGTTGAAGATCCTGCAAAAAGAATCTTTAGAATGTAGAGATGAATTAGACTCCTTCTTCTAAAACTTCGGAAATGCTGCTGAGCTAAATTGAAGCTCTTGAGGAGATTAAAAAATCTTGCAAAGTATTTCGTTAAAAATACCTGGCGAGATCACAACCAAAAAATAAATTGAAATTGATTGAAATAAATGATTGTTTTATTTTTAAGAAAAAAAACGATAAAAAAAGACCAATAATACAGGTAGGAGAAGCCTTCGGCTACCTGTTGGTGTTGTTGGTTTGCGTGGGAGTGCCATCAGATTGGACAAATCGTGGTTTGAATCTTTGTTTACAAAATCACATACGTCCTTTTGAATAAGTACCCGAGAATTGATGAAATTCTTAGTGACATATAAACTTCGCGGAAAAATATCTAAAAAGTCAATTTTTATTCCTGCAGCTCAGCAAAATTTGCACAGCTGTCCACCCTGTCCATCTTGATAGCTGATTTTATGGTTAAAATGATGTTTTCAGCTGATTTTCGGCAACAGCAATTTTGAAGAAATAAGAACTCTGTCAGCCGTGAAAGTTACAATCGTCTGATATCACGATGGAAAGTTAAGGTCACTCCTGACGGAATCCAAGATTAAAAGTGCTCGCGTTTTCGGGATCACACCACTCGATTCAGAAGCGGCGCACAACTGTCATTTTTGTTAATTTAGCTTTGCTGCGTCGCAGCATGCGTGAAATAATAAAAATGACAATTGTGCGTTGCTTCCGTATCGAGTGGTGTGCCCCCGAAAACGCGAGCACTGTTAATCTTGGATTCCGTCAGGAGTGACCTTAAGTGTGTAGACTATTACAGACGAATAATTTGCGTAGTTTGTTTACTTTACTTGCACAAGATTTTGGGGAAAGCCCTGAAAGATGGACTTGGAACACTTCCCTGCAAGCAAAATACTCATCATCGGTTCCTGATAATCCTGAACTTGTAAAGAAATTATTGAGGTTCGCAAGATTGAATTATTCTAAATAAAATCGTTATTTTTATGGTTTTTACGGTGTTTGTTTAAGTCTATAAGACAATTGACCTTTCCCGTAAAAAAAATTATTCGCTCAATCGATTCTTTGGCTTATTTAAGCTGAACTTTCATAAAAAAAAACCCAAAAAATGACGCCTCAAAATATTTTTAAAATTTAAAACAAAAATCGAAAAACTGCTGTGCTTTGAAGATTGGCCCAATTTTGAACGAACATCAGGTATATTTTTCAGGCCAGGTCTCACGTGCAGCACTTTTTCGGTTTTTGTTTTCGATTTTAAAAATAGTTAGAGGCTTCAAAAAATATGGGTTCTTTGGGAAACTTAACCCTTAATAAGCCAAAGAATCGACTGAGATAGTAAAACGAAATACAATTTTTGACGGGGAAGTTTGTTTGGACAACATTTGTCTGAACAAAAAACATCAAACCATATTCATACTTTGGGCGATATTAATGAGAAACTCTTGGATGGCTTAAGGCATGTTAGGAAAAAAACTAGGCATAATGGGCATAGAATGCATAGAATGTGCCAATGAGCAGCTCATGACATAAAGAAGGTGGAATTATGCCTAACGTCATGCACTCTATTGGAAACAATATTTGTGAATCTTAAGGATTGAATTCAGGAACATGAAAATTAAGTGAGAATTATCAATTTTCTTGGAAAAATCACATTCACGAAATCATTAAAATTTGTTAGTGGAATTGGGACTGACACAGATGCCGGCAAAATATGTGTCATCCGTGTTATACAATACCTTCTCATACGTAAATCGAGAAAACCCTCGCCTATTGTTGAACACTTTGTGCATTCTTCATGGAGCTTTTGATAAAAGGCGAGGATTTCATGCGTTCAACATTTGATTCAACAAACTCAGCTGCAACGATTGACATGACCAAGGATGGTGAATTCCAACTTCGATAACATAAATTTCCAACGAAGCAAACAACGGCATCATTCAATCAGCAGCTTGCTGACGAATCAATTAAATAATTTAAAAGCACGGACAGCACGAGTGACTGTCTTGCTTCCGAGAAAAGACCTTTGCTTCGTTGGGTCATCGCCGGTGCTTATCGCGTACTGAAGAGTGACGTAGACTATCGCGTCACCACCACTTTCAAGACACGCCAACCATTATGTATGCTTCCCATTTATCCACATGACAATGTCGTGACCTGCACATGTGCCGTTCCCTTCGATGCAAATCTCTTGGCACGGATTGCTTATCACTCCATGTAGCGCACATTGTCGGGTTCATGCAATACTACTAATGACAAAATAAGAAGCATACAATATCATTTGCTAAAATTTTATTCCAAAATACGCAATATTTTAACGATTTTAGGAGTACGACTTTTTCGATGAACATATTTCATCTGATTGTACCACCACAAAACCAAAAAAAAATTCAATTTAATCTAAAATCGTAAACATTTTTTTCCAAAATTTGAAAAGTCATTTTTGAAATTAAAAAAAAAACAGCAACAAACTGTCATACAAGAATGCTGTCGAGATGAGACATTACAGTATTGTACGAAACAGACGATATCGCATCACGTCCTTCAACAGGCACAATCACCCTCCGCCATTCGACGGGTGTCTCCATCAAACAAAAAAGCTTCACCCGAGATGTCGAACCTTGTTTAATTAAAAACACTGCAAAACAGACAAACACCGCCATGATTGAACACGAACTCCGTAGCGATGCGATATGGTGGTAACGCACTCCACGATCGACCAAGAACCGAAAAGGCGATGACACCACGGAACGTTCAACCGAGTGCGTACATATCGATTACCCTTGATATTGGTCGTTGTTGTTGTCGTCGTCGTTCCGAACGCTCTGGCGCTGTACAAACTTTAGTCCGGCCTCCTGCAGTCGGAGCTGTGGTAAAGCAACGATGAGAATGCAAAACAGAAGCAGATGAGCCACTTCCATCGTTGTTTCGAAACCCATCAGTCAAGCAGCATATGATCGTACGCGGAAGTGTTCATCGCCAAGGATCATCTTCGTCATCGCAGACTATGAGAAAAAAAACTACATCATCAAACGGACAACAATCTTCAAAATAATATGCAAGTCAAACGTTCAAGGTCCTAAGTCGGCATCCGCTTGATTTTTTTTTGCTCGATTTGGGCATCCTCCGTCGAATTTTGAAGGGCAAAAACCAACCCAAATTGTGATCAAAGCTGCTGCCAACTGAGACAAAGAACGTAGCCAATAAGAACCCCGAAGAAGTAGGTTTCCGTTGTATTGCCACAGCACGTTGTGGTATCCTTCGAAGAGTCTGAATATAATACTTGGAACTGAGCCGAGTCTGACGGTGGCTTCTTTCCGTGAAAATTGATACGGACCTACATCCGACATGGTTGTAGCAAGGGGTTTCCTTTGCTCACCAAATACTAATGGGTAAGATAGAGTAGACGCGACGAGTCAGTTAATTGATAATAATTGATAATTGTTACTCCTTTGCGTGAGTCACGTAACGTCGCATCGCACGTCGCGTCTAATCTGAAAGGCACTTTACTTAAAGCTCAATTGTAAATTTTATGTTTTTTTTTAAACTGGTTACGGCTTAAGCCTCCCGGAATCCAAAACGAAATCCACTCGCGTTTTCAGAAGCAAACTACTCAAAATGTATCCACCACGCGAGTAGGTTTAAAATGGCATTCCGGGAGGCTTGTCCTTAAGACTCAATGTTATGAATGTTGTCTCTCAAAAATTGCTTGGAACGACACAAAATGGAAACAAAATTTGGATACGCTTTAAACGAAAATATTTACAAACATTTATGCAAGAACAGTTTATTATTTTCATGTACCAATACAAAATAATTAGAACAGTGTAGTGAATTGATAAATCGTGGTTAACGGTAGAATGGTGAATTGGCGGTATGTTCGTAATGAGCTCTTTGCGTAGTGGCGGCGATAATTTGCTCAATTCGTTAGCATACGCGCGTAAATTCATGTTATTCGACAAGGGATGCGCAGAATCAAATAACGACTGTGGCCGTCATTGCGAACTTGTAGCGTGAAACAAATTGACGAGTCAGTTCTAATAATAGAACGCTCCCACTTCAATCCCATTCAAGAACCATTATTCTGGACGCATAACTGTATGCACATTTCCTTGTTGCCTCGTACTTAAGTTTACGAGTATCCAATACTTATTCAACGAGCTTTGAAAATCCTTAAAAAATGTATCTATGTGCGCATGACTCTACAATTTTGATCTAATTGTTGAGGCATGTAACTTTGTTTTCGCACGGTGTACACTCGATGAATTTTCGACATCGTCAGCCTCAGCTGGATGAATTATGATCGGAGTTTCGTTGTGTCACCCTGTTTGGTAAACAATAATTTAACTCTGTATAGCTTTTTAAATGAGAAATACATACGGACGAAATGTTTAGTAAAGTTATTAAAGAAAATCGCCATCAACAGGGTCACTAACGATATCTTTTAGCACTTTTTTATGAGCTATACGGATAGGTAACAGTATTCAAAATGTAAAAAGGTCATTGACTTACGCGGTCTATTTAAAGAATGAAGCATTTTATGCGATATCCAGATTTTTTGGAATATGTACGTAGTAATAGTCAAATTTGTAGTCCCATGATCAATATACTATTCTGTGTAGGAATTACATTTGGCAACACTGGAATGGTAAAATCATTCTACGAGCAATTCTCGCTTAACTTTTCAAAAGGACCTAAGTAACATTTTTTTCATGAATTAATTTGAATAGCGCAATAAACAGAACAACATGAGAGCTTTCGATTGCAGTACTCAAATTAATTCATGAAAAAATGTTACTTAAATCACTGAAAAGTTAAGGGAATTATCAACCGCCCTAAATAAACTCACATACAGGCAAGATACAATCGATTTTACTATTGATTCTTTGATATAACAGTGCTCATTTGCACTAATACAAAACTTGACATTTGCTTTTTATTGCAATAGGTCGATGTACTGATAACAGAGTTGCGAAAGATTTTTATCGATTGCACGTCGAAAGGAAATAAGCCACACAAATCGTTTATTAGCAGGAATTGTTATGATAGTTATCATCTGTTTATCAAATGACTGATAAGAAACATTATCGTACGTTCACATTTTGAGCAATCGATGTTGGTAACCAGTATCTGTTCATGAAATAATCAATATAATTGATTAGACTATTCAACCAATGATCGATAACATTTCCCATTCCCTTCCTAGTATACACCTCTGTCGCTCCAAAACAATTCAGCTAAAAACGGACGACCGCAGATGGGAAGGAAAGTTAAATTGTCCATCTCCTTGGAGAGTACCGTGTTTCCAGAAATAGGCAATTCCAAAGAAGGACTTTCTACGCTACCATTATCCTCGGCAGTCTACCACATCCCAAAGCAATACTCCCACCGAGCCAACTAATACAAATATCCCAAATCAGGTTGACGACGGACGACGATGACTGCTGTAGGCTAAAAGCAATTGTCATGTTATCATCATCTGCTGCTGCTGATGCTGCTATAGCTACAAATAGGGATGCTGTAGCCGACAACTTTTGTTCAGATTAAGGACCCCATTTGAAACATACTGCAGGGCCGAAGGGGAAGCACGGCGTGGGAGGTGGACAAACAGTTTCAACAGAAGTGAAGATGTATTGGTGAGGTGAACAGAAGGGACGTGCCCTGCGGAAGGGCCCACGGGTAGAGGGATTGTTCGATTTGGTGCGTGCGAAATCCAACAGGATTTGGCCCGATCCGAGACGAGGAGGGTAAAGCGTTGTTGTAGCCGAGTTCATGGCGAACAGTTGAAGCCATTTTGAAAGGGACCGAACGAATGGAGTAGCAGGTATCGGCGAGTCCTTCGAGAAGAAGAACAATTTCCCAAATGAAAGTCAAAATTAATTACCTTTTACGTGCTAATTCCATTTAGATGATTTTTAGCTGTGTTGAGTATCCAATACTAATTCTGGAAGTTCGGGTTGGTGGTACAGTTGCTGATTGCTTTTCACGTTGCTATCCGAGCCTTTTGTTTTCTCTCTGAATATGTATCACACTTTGCGATTGTGGGTTCTCTTCATCCGTTTTTTTGTCGTAGTAAATAAATAGCTCTTACTGGCGAGAAAATCGATAGCTCTCTAAATACAAACTAAATTAAAAATTTGTACTATTCACTGGCCTTTTTAATGATTTACTTCTTGGTATATACTGAGATTTACAGGAAGGGAACTTAAAACAGAACTATTTGAACTTTACAGAAATACAGGACTACACAAACTCATAACTTCCGCACCGATTGAACCCTTCCTTTATGATTGTTAATCCTTCGCATGCTCTAATGCTCACTATTTCACTATCTAGGTAGGTAGTGTTGGGTATTCTTCACAAAGTCGTCAACCACATTTCTTCCATATACCTCACTTGTTTCCTGGCTTCTTACACCATGGAATCTTCTCCTCTTCTACCGAGACTCGTCACTCATTAGTAACTCTGAGTTTCGTAGTTTTGTCACAATGTTTTGCCGCGAGTACGGACACGCCTGAACAGAATACTTTCAATGGCGGTTGATTGATTGGATCGGCAGGCCCCGATCGAACGACTATTTTCTGTCACGCTTCGGAACGAGAACTTCTGAACACATAAAACTTTACGCCGATTGATTTTCCGTGTTTTCTTCGTATCGTCCTTTCTTTTTTTTACTGGCCTCAGTTTCCGCTCAAGCTCTCTAAGGAAACTTGAGACTCACTCTTCAACACACCCTTCAGGCTCGGTAGGTGGTACCAACATCGAACAGGACACTCACTTCTATCCGCGCAAGGGTTTCCGGTGTCAAACATCAACGGGTTCAGTCGCCAACTTCTCCACAAACAATTCGCGACGAGAGGCTCTCTATTGTGCTTTGCAGGAAATGGAATTTATGTATTGCTTCTTTGTTGCAAAAAGGTACATACACTACCCGCCACGCGCGATTCGAACGCATATACGCTTCCCTGACTGGGGCTGGAGATGTGTTTTCTTCGGCGACGACGACACGACACTGACTGGGGAAGCTCAGACAACGCTCCACACCAATCGAAACGATCGACCGACAGACCGACCTGAACCAAACCCAAACTACAGGCAGCTCAGCAGCACAGTCAAGCTACCTCTTCACGCTCTCGCGCACGTTCTCTCGGCCGTGGTGCACACTACTATGGATGGTGGTGGATACACAGTCAGGCAGCAGCAGCAGCAGCAGCAGTATGGGCGCTGTGAACAGGGCGCAAGGCGGTGAAAACACGAACAAATCCTTCGATAGCTGCAACGCGACTAAAGTTGGCCAGTTGTTCCGAGTGGATTGCTACCCCCCGAGCGGCCCAAGCACCCGTACACAGAGGAAAGCGATCGAGAGAGGTGGAAAACCCGACCGAGAGCTAATGGATGCATATGCGACTCCGACTCCGCGCGTCTGGCAGGAGAGTGGGAGCGGGCTCATGGTCGTTGGCCGCTCTCGATGATGTAAGGAACGCGCGTTTACGAGACCCCAGAAGTGCGTGTTTATGTTGGTTGAAGCATATATGCAGCATTCTATGCGATCGCTCAGCTCTCTTGGTTCTCTGTAGAATTTTATTCCGTTGATAGGAAAAGACGAAGGAAAGCAGGGAAAATGATCTATTCACGTTGCAGGGTTGGCGTTCGAGGTTGTTCATTTTATGTGACATTTTTTTTCTTTTTCTGCTTCCGCAGTTTTCCATTTGGTGATGGCTGGCCCATGATTACTTCCGACCACGCATCAATTTTAGAATAGTTAGTTTCCACGCATCAAATTCTAAAAAGGTTTGTTTTCAGTTTTCTTACTTAGCGCAAGAGAGGGTTAATCTCTGCGCTACATTGCATTTATTTCCCAATTTGGTGCGTTACTATAGTAATAGCAGTTTCGGGAAGATCAAGTTTTAAAACTACAGCTGTTTTGATTTATTAGATCCTTGCTAGGTCAAATTTACGAGCAGTTTTAAGAATGTTTCATCTCTCGTCCAAACTGATGAAATTGCGTCAAATCTTTTGGACATTACATATTTAAATGTCCAAAATTTGATGAAAATCTAGGAATCTTCTTTTAGACACACAATGCAATCCTGAAAAAAATGACAGAATAATTATAACGAGAATAGATGAAAATTACTTGCAAAGGAATCAGTTATGTAACGAATAATTTTCTATTTATTGATTCAAAGAGAAACATGTCTTTTGTAAAAATTATTTGATTATATTTTGTTCTAAATATAACGACTCTTTGGAAGGCACAAATTCTGTGTTTGGAAATAGAGGTGTGCGCCACCGCGCCACGCCACCGCCGCCGACGACATTTTTGCATCGGCGCGCCGCCTTCTTAAAATTTGTCATGCCGCTGATCTATAATTTTGCATGCCGATTCAAAGAAGTCCGCAGAACCGCAGTGGAAATTGCAGAAATTCATTGGAATTTTCGTAGAATTTTCTGATTGATCGCTACAACATCACGTTGCAACTCCAGAGAATGTTTCGAATGTTTTTAATTGTATGAAACTTTTTCGAAAAATCATCGAATAAAATCCTGTGGAAATTGCGAAGGATTTAACGTTGAAATCCAGAGAAATTGAAATTTTGAACGGAAAAAAGTCATTCGACAGAAAGCCATTTAGCCGAAGACCACAAGGCTAAAAGTTGTTTGACCGAATATATCGTTTGATAGAATAAACCATGTAGTAGAAGCCTAAAGTTATTTGGCCGTAAATGTCATTTGGTCAAAAAGGTTGACCGAATAGCTCAATTGGCCGAATATGCCTTTGGTTGAAATGCTAAAATGGTTGAAAGCGCCATTTGGCCGAAATGGATATTCAGCGTCGTTCGGCAGAATTGGTCATTTGGGATACTTTCAAGACATTAACGGAAGAATCTTCTTTTGAATTCCCCCTGTTAAGTCTCACCAACTTCCCCAGATAATTCTTTGAGTTTTTCCAGAGTATATTCATTTGAAAATTATTTTTAGATTTTTCACTAGAACTATTTTAAAGTTTAGAGAATTATTTGAAATTACCCAGAGGAGCTCTTTGGATTTCCCAAGGAAAGTTGTTTTGAATTTCAGCGGAATATTCGTCGGGTTTTACATGACAATCTTTTCAGAATGTTCACGGGAAGTTGTTCCAAATTTCTACAGAAAAATATTCGGAATATGTTCCTGTTAAGTTTCTGTTGAGAATTCTTCGAAATTTACATAATTGAAGGAGCTTGTAACTGCTTGTAACTTGTAACTAACTTTTCTACTTTAAAATCAAAAGGAACATTGTTTGAAATTTAAAAGCAGATGGAAAATGATTTCTCTATATTTTCGGTACAAAACAAAGCGGTTTAATATGGTTTCAAACGCACCAACGCAAAACATCGCAGGATACTTCATTCTAACTTTTGTCAGTTAATACGTCTTGCTAATGTTTGATCATCTGTCTTTTACGCGCACACAGAAAAGATATTTTTTTATCGAGAAACGCTTCCGATTTTAAAGGAATTTCCTTGGATTTCTACAGAAAATTCTTTGTATTTCCATAAAAAGTTTTTGGGAAATTCCATTGGCCGGGAGCGACAGACGACCGAAAAATCCATTTGCCCTAACGATCGTTTGTTCGAAGAAGTCATTAGACCGAAAATACCGTTTGGCCATTTGGCCTAAAATTTCATTTGCCATATGGCAAAATATCAATTACTAAATGGATGATAATCAGCAAAATAAAATTTCCATTAAAAATGCACAATTTACATAAACAATTAAGAATTTTCCACAATACACAAATAAATTAGCACTTTTTAAAGCAAAAATTGCAATTATAAAAGAAGAATTTTCCATAAAGAAATCAAAACGCTCCATTAAGAAAACACAACATTTCCATTAGTAAATCAATTTAATCAATATATCAATTTCCACAGAATAAATAGTTTTTCCATAAAAATAAACACTTTCCACGAAAAAATCAATAAAGAGCAATAAAAAATAAGAAGATTTCCTTTGAAAAAAAAAGCAATATAATTGATCAAATTTTCAATAAACATTAAACGCTTTTAAGAAAGTGCTAATTTAATTGAGTTTTGTAGAAAATTCTCAATAGTTTATGGAAATTTTGCATTAGTTAGGAAAAATTTGTATTTATTTATTGCTTATATCCTGATTTGTTCATTGGCAGTTTCCTATTTTTATGGAAGATTTAAAAAAAATCAGAGGGAGTTTTGATTTTAATTCGGATAATATGGTCAAAACTGGCCATTCGTTTGGCAAAATGGCCTTTTTGTCAATAGGTAATTGAACAGAATTTCGTAACCTCTATACTTTTTAGGCCGTTGCTGGTCTTTAAATCAAAATTCATTTCACCAAACTCCATTAAGCCGAGCCAAACTGAATGTTTATCTGAAACTATTATCAGGTCAAAAATGGTTTGACCGAAGATGTAGTTTGGCCGAAAGCGGCATACAGCCGAAAGGAACATTTGATCGAATCGGTAAATTGACCGAAACAGTTGTGTTCCCTAACAGGTAGTTTGACCTAAAATGCCGTTCAGCCAAAAAAGTCGTTTTACCGAATAGATCATTTGTCATTTGACCAAGCGGGTGGACATTTTTGACCACAGTATCCGTTCAGTAATTGACATTTGGCTGTATGACCCATTGGGCCAAACGACATTTTCGGGCAAATGGTCAATTCTGTCAAATGACCATTTCGGCCAAACGGCATTTTTGGACTGATTACCTTTTCGCCCAAACGACCATTTCGGTCATACGACCTGTAAGGAAAGGCCACATTTCTAATTCGGCCGTATTTTGCTATCAGCCAATGGGATTCCCGAAGAATTTCTTATGCACAATATAAATACTAGTCGTTAGATAACTGCAAAATGTTTACGTTTCATTTAGCGAATGTCGTTCGATAACTGCAACGCATTCTAGACGTCAAACGGTTGTCAGTGGACGTCAGAAACAACAGAAGTGTAAAAAATTGTGCAGCGTAATGCAGCTATCATCAACATTGACATCGTTTTCAAATTCGGCAAAACCGTATTAAACGAATTGCATTTAAAAAGCATTGCAATTATATGACTTTTTTCCTGTTATATGACTTGCAGTTATCGAACGTCTACTGTACAAATTTCTCGTAGAAATCCAAAGAAATTCTTTAAAAATTCCTAGCATTTTTTTGTTGCAATCCAAAGGATTTTTTTTATTGAAATCTACATTTTGAACAATCCTCCGCGGAAATTCTTAAGAACTTTATGTTGAAATTCCAGAGAATTTCTTGTGAATTTCCCTTAAAAACTCCTTAGAGTCTCCCGCGGATATTCTGAAGAATTTCCTGTTTTAAAGTTGGCCATCCCGAACTAGCCGTCATTATTATTCTAGACTGAGAAAGCTAGCGTTAAAACAGTTATTCTACAAGCCGCATTCTTCTACAATTAAGAAGAATATTCTGTGTGTACCTAAAAAAATACTCAACAGAAACCCAACAGGAACTTTCCGTGGATATTCCAAACATTTTCCTGTAGAAATTTTGAACAAACTCTCGTGAAAATTCTGAACAAGTTCTCATGTAAGTTCCGACATTATTCCTACTTTTCTTTGGGATTTCCAAAGAGCTTTTGTTGGTAATTCCAAAGAATTCTCGAAACTTCAAAGTTGTTCGCGTGGAAAATCTAAAAATAATTTCTAAATGGACATTTTGGAAAAACTTAAAGAACTTTCTGGAGATTTGTCAGGCGATATTCGAAAGATTCTTCCGCTCATGTCCTAAAAATATCCCGAAAAAAAAGCAGAAAAAAAATTCTGACAAACGCCGCCGCCACTGAATATCGGACCGGCGCACACCTCTACCCGCCACGCGCGATTCAAACCCATATATGCTTCTTAGAATCTTAGAACCCAAGAAGTCAATCAGCATCCCTACACGCGGGATTATTATACCAATAATTATCTCCTTTGTGCCGTTTCATCAAACGCAACTCTTTTTCACTATTTTTTTTTCTGTTTTTCTTTAACCTTTTCATGACGACTTTTTTTCACGCAGATTTTACGTACAAATTTGATTGTTTTACTAGATTTTGCCCAACCCACACTCTGTCTTACATTAATAGATATACCCCATTTTTTAGGATAACTTTTTTCCTGTTTCACCGATCTTTACCATTTTTGCCTTTCTCGTACAACAAAGTTGTACCAGAAGGCTATTATTTTACTCTTAAAGTCATGACATTATGCGCATATGCTTATTGCACCTGATTTGGTATACAGTAATATCCCGATTTCATTACCTCCTTGATGAATTTTGGGGTGATAAAATGGGAATGTGACAAAATCGGAAAATCTTTTAATTTCCATTTTTTAATTAATTACACAAATATGAATAGGTTTTTGCCATTAAAAGGTAAAATACGTGAACGATACACGTCATTTCTTGTCGAAAAGGCTTAAACAATCAGAAATGATTTATATTAAGCCACAGGCGGTGATAGTTATTTCATGAAAATCATTGTTGTTTACGGTATTATTTACAAAAATAAAAAGAATGACTAAAATTCTCAATTTTTCGACAAACGTTTTCAAAAACGTGACAAAATCGGGATAAAATCGGAAATAGACAAAATCAGGGAATGACAAAATCGGGTTGACACTGTATACCGATTATGAGGATGTATTTATTATGAGCCTGATGCTCAGTTCTCCTAAAAGTGAGCTGAAAAATTTATGATTTCCACTTTACAACATGCAAGGTATATGTTCTCGCGAGACTTGAGGCAAAAGCTACCTGAATTTTTTTTTTGAAAACATTAAGTTCGTAAATTCATTACATTTGGAGATTTTTTGCTTTTTATGCCAACACTCTTTGAACATTTTCGAGTATATGGAGACGCATGGTGCATTAGTTCATCAGCTAATCGTGATGGGAGATCTTGACGATCCCTCCCTAGGCCACCTGCCAGTTGTGATGCCTGCCTAGGATGTGGTGGGCTTTGACAGTGGGCCCTGTTCAACTTATCCGCCAAAACGACCGTGTGCCGCTCAAAGCGCACAAGCCCATGTCCTGGTGTTAGGTGGGACGCTAAACAGACCTGACACGACGGCCCTCCTACGAGACAGGAAATTTGCGCAGGCCCAATAAGCCGCCTTCAAAAACAACTATTACGAACGACATAGAAGATAATACGACCCGATACAATCGGCAACGACCTAGGCGACGAATAAAGGATCACGATTGGAAGCTTGGAACATGGAACTGCAAGTCGCTAGGCTTCGCAGGTTGCGACAGGATAATCTACGATGAATTACATCCCCGCAACTTCGACGTCGTAGTGCTGCAGGAAATCTGCAGGAAATCTGCTTCTATGCACAGGTGGAGCAGACATACGATGGATGCCCACTGCGGGACGTCAGAATCGTCATCGGCGACATGAACGCTCAGGTAGGAAGGAAGGAAATGTATAGACCGGACATCGGACCGGATAGTCTGCATACCGTATCGAACGACAGCGGCCAACGATGCATAAACTTTGCAGCCTCCCGCGGAATGGTAGTCCGAAGCACTTTCTTCCCCCGCAAGAATATCCACAAGTATGCCCGCGCTCTGCTCAAAACTCTCGACAAACATTGGGCGGCTACAAGACTGTAGACTAGCCCAAGACTACGCGCAGCAGCTGGAAATGGCACTCCCAACTGAAGAGCAGCTAGGCGCAGTGTCTCTTGAAGATGGGTGGAGAGATATTCGATCCGCCATTGGAAGCACCGCAGCCGCTGCACTAGGCACGCACGGTGCCCCGGATCAGAGAAACGACTGGTATGACGACGAATGTGAGCAGCTAGTTGAAGAGAAGGATGCAACATGGGCGGGATTGCTGCAACACCGCACGAGGGCGAACGAGGCACGATACAAACGGGCGCGGAACAGACAAAACTCGATTTTTCGGATGAAAAAGCGCCAGCAGGAAGATCGAGACCGTGAAGAGACGGAGCAACTGTACCGCGCTAATAACGCACGAAAGTTCTTTGAGAAGTTAAACCGTTCACATAAGAGCCACAGCCCGATATTTGTAAGGACATGAACGGGGACCTTCTAACAAACGAGCGTGAGGTGATCCAAAGGTGGCGGCAGCACTACGAAGAGCACCTGAATGGCGATGTGGCAGACAACGATGGCGGTATGGTAATGAACCTAGTAGCACGCGCGCAGGACATACGACTTGCGGCTCCGAATCTCCAGGAAATTCGGGAGGGGATTGCCCGTCTGAAAAACAACAAAGCCCCTGAAGTTGACCAACTACCAGTAGAGTTGTTTAAACACGGTGGTGAGGTACTGGCTAGAGCGCTGCACTGGGTAATTACCATGGTTTGGGAGGATAAGGTTCTGCCGTAGGAGTGGATGGAAGGTGTCGTGTGTCGTGTGTGTGCCATACGTCAGGTATTGCAGAAATGCCAAGAATACAACGTGCCCACGAAATCGAGGTGGTTGAAGAATTCGTGTACTTGGGCTCACTGGTGACCGCCGATAACGATACCAGCAGAGAAATTCTAAGACGCATAGTGGCTGGAAATCGTACGTACTTTGGACTTTGCAAAACGCTCCAATCGAATAGAGTTCGCCGCCGTACCAAACTGACTATCTACAAAAAGCTTATTAGACCGGTACACAGATAAAAATATGTTGTGATTTTAAATGTATTTTCATGCACATATTTGGAGCATGTAAATAAACGTAACATTCAATCGATCTTACTATTCTTTTAAATCGAAATAAATTTAAACGGTGCTTGCTTGTAAAATTCAACCAAATTTAATTGAATATCGAATGTTAATTCGTTTGATGTGGTAACCTGTAGTTTTACACGTCGTTGAATTTTCAAAATTATTTGCTGTGTAGTTCTCTACGGACACGAGACCTGGATGATGCTCGTGGAGGACCAACGCGCACTGGGAGTTTTCGAAAAAAGTGCTGCGTACCATCTATGGTGGGGTGCAGATGGCGGACGGTACGTGGAGGAGGCGAATGAACCACGAGTTGCATCAGCTGTGGGTAGGGATGAAACGATACCACTAAGGTATCGATACTTTTACTTTCAAGTAGTATCGAATAAAAGTATCGATACCACTAAAGTATCGAATTAAAAGTATCGATACCTACTTGTATCATATGAGTACCCATCAATTCGAAGTAAATTTATTTTGTCACTCACAAGTCTTCTTCTTATTGGCATTACATCCCCACACTGGGACAGAGCCGCCTCGCAGCTTAGTGTTGAGATAATTTCCAATCCGAAAATTGCCTAGACCTGTACCGGGAATCGAACCCAGCCACCCTCAGCATGGTCTTGCTTTGTAGCCGCGCATCTTACGCACGGCTAAGGAGGGGCCCTCACTCACAAGTAGTCATTCATAATTTATGTTGGATGAAACACTGAATAGTGGAAGGTTTGAGCACTTTCCATTACTATTTGTCCATCGATTTTATAATTAACTTATCTCGATAGTATGTAAAAAGCGAACACATTTTAGATGTAAGCGAGTTGTTATTTAAATCATTATATTTATAGTTTCCGTATTTTTTAATTCATGTTCATATAGACTTCATATAAAATTCTGAATAACTAGAAAACAGCTGCAAATATTAGTGCAGCTCTAATATTACCCAAGATATTTGCCACTACTTTATTGTACCTTTGACAGATACGTATTTCGACCTCAACAGTAAGGCCGTCTTCAGTGCCTCGTACTTGACTCGACTTAGGTACAGGTACTTAGGAATTAAATGGAATAGTACAAACTAGTCTTATGACAAGTAAATACATTCCACTAAAAGCTTAAAATAATGTTCGTAGCAAAAAATAAATACTTAAACGTTTTTATTCGATTTAAATACTAACATTTAAAAGATTCTTACGAAAAAATACGAGTGTTTCTATTTAAGTTTATACTAAGTTTTAAGTTTATAATAAGCTTATAATACTTAATAGATTTTGAATTGAGTACTCAATTGATTCAACTACTTCAATTCGATACTTACTTGGTATCGGTATAAAAGTATCGATTCCAAAAGTACTTGGTATCGAATCAAAAGTATCGAGTATTTACTCGTATTTACTTGTATCGATTCATCCCTAGCTGTGGGAGAACACTGTTTACACTGCGAAAATCGGAAGACTGCGGTGGGCCGGGCACGTAGCCAAAATGTCGGACAGTAATCCTGTGAAAATGGTTCTCGACAACGATCCGACGGGAACAAGAAGGCGAGGTGCACAGCGGGCAGGGTGGATCGATCAGGTGGAGGACGATTTGCGGACCCTCCGCAGACTGCGTGGTTGGCGACGTGCAGCCATGGACCGAGCTGAATGAAGAAGACTTTTGTGTACTGCACTGGCCACTCCGGCCTTAGTCTGGTAATAAATAAAAAAATTTGCTATAACTTTTAAGAAGAATCAATATATAGGTTGTTAAGTGTAAAAAAAATGATGAGATGCCGCAAAAAAAAGTGTTATTTTCGATCGTAATGTTCACAATTCTGTATGGTGGGACGCACGACTAAAAGATTTTTTTCCTTCGCCTTGACGGGTCGACTGGTACTGGTATTAATATGGTTCAGTCAAGGATGTTAACGATCATTCAGTAATTTGCGTTCGATCATTTAGTAGTTTGTCAATAACACATTCCAGAAGCTGAATTTCAAATTATGTTGAATGGTGGACTTCTAGTGCGAAGGTTTTTCTACAACTCTGCCTAATGGCTCGTTGTTTGAATTCCACTAGTTACGGAGTTATAGCTATAGTTTCAGTAACTTAGACTAAATGATAACAAAATTCCAATCATTTAGTTTAATTTACTGCAACTAGCGTTCTAACTCCGTTACTAGTGGAATTCAAACAACGAATCATTAGGCAAAGTTGTAGAAAAACCATCGCACTAGAAGTCCACCATACAACATATTTTGAAATTCAGCTTCTGGAATGTGTTATTGACAAACTACTAAATGATCGAAAGCAAATTACTGAATGATCGTTAACATCCTTGGTTCAGGTTGTTCACAATTCTGTGTGATGGCATTTAAAAGTTTCTTTCTTTACATTCGTACCCTAGCAGCACACGTGTTCCACATAGGTTACTGCAACTCACATGTGACCAAATTTAGTCACATTCAAGTTGATGCAACAAATTTTGTCTGACTTGTGCTGCTCGGGTAGATCGCTTCTTCTTCTTCTTCTTATTGGCATTACATCCCCACACTGGGACAGAGCCACCTCGCAGATTAGTGTCCATAAAGCACTTCCACAGTTATTAACTGCGAGGTTTCTAATCCAAGTTACCATTTTTGCATTCGTATATCATGAGGCTAACACGATGATACTTTTATGCCCAGGGAAGTCGAGACAATTTCTAATCCGAAAATTGCACCCAGAATCGAACCCAGCCACCCTCAGTCTTGCTTTGTAGCCGCGCGTCTTACCGCACGGCTAAGGAGGGCCACCGTAGATCGCTAGCAATTGTATTATTGTGGATCAGATGGATCACTGCATAATGGGACATCCGTATTCAAGATTTTTTCCTCTGCGTTGGTGGGACGCCGGCAAAAAGAATGGTGCTATTGTGGATCGGAATGTTTACAGCTGCGTGGTGGGAAGCTATATAGGTGCATTTTGCATGCAGTCAAATGGAGGAATTGGAATATGGCCTCCACCATGTATACTTATTTGCTAGCATATGCGACTTGGCCGGGTAGCAATAAAAATAGTGTTATTGTCAATCACGAAAATAAAGTCTTAAAAAATGTTATTGTGTTGTGCATTTATCGTGGTGGTGATTTTGCATTATTAAAGATTTGCTTCTAGATGTTTCGGAATACCGTCGTCGGGGGTGACAATGGGTCAAATGGGGGTGAGAATGGGTCACTGTTTCAACTACTTAGAATGCTTGTAGAATAGAAAAATTGAATAGAAAATTGCTAAAAATTTAGGAGGATTATTAAAATGGCAAATGCAATCGTTTAAACATCGGGGGGCAAAAAAGTCAAAATTTGAATCACTCTAGTGCCCATATTCAAGAGTTTCATACTTTTAGTTTGGGGACCTGCGGTGAAAAGAACGATGTTATTGTGGATCGGAATGTTCACAAATCTGTATGGTGGGATTAAGAGTATTTTCCTTTGCGTTGGTGGAACTCCAGCAAGTAGAATGCTGCTATTGTGTATCTGATGGATCACAATACTATGTGATGGGAAGGAAATCTTGAATGCGAGCGCCCGCATTCTAGAATTTCTTCATCTGCGTCGGTGAAACGCCCGCAAAAATCGGTCTCACCACATCGTCCCCGACGCCAAATGACCGGATGAGCTGCTGAAATTCCTTGATTATGATGATTCCCTGATTCCCGAATCCTAATCCCCATCCATCCTTAAACATTGTAAACCTAACCTCGAGTCACCACGAGTACGTTGGCTTATTTCCCTCTCTTACTAATTTAATAATAAGATTATGTCGATTGTACATATCACAAAGAAACGTGGTTCCGTAAAGTATTATACACGCCTGAGCCTACCAAATAAACGAACTAGAAAAAAAATCGGTCTTATTGAGGATCAGGGCGTTCGCAACCAAGAGTTCTTCCCTCTTCGTTGGTGGGATATTTCAAAGACGGATTCAAAGACGGTTCTGAAATGAATGGTTCCACTAGTTTCAGAGCTCATAACACATCTCCTAGCGCATTTTTTAAGCTCCACGAACCTTGTTCCATATACATAGCAGCATATTCGGTTAAACACTATACAATAGATTCTGTTTCTCTTTCGTCTCGGTTTTATTCGTCTCATGTGTCACCTGATGTCCAATCACTAGGCATTAAACGCGCATACTTTCCGTATTGGGTTTTCAGAAAGCAATCTATGTGTTTGTGGCAACAGCTATTAGGATAGTTAACATGACGTGATGTGATGTCTCCGTCGAAGACAGCAGAAGCCCATTAGATAGATGTTGGCAAATGTCCAAATCTCGTCGTAGTATCATCTCCAAAAAACTCCTTTCCCTTCTTCTCATCCCGTTAGAAATGGTCAAACGCACCACCATAAAACTTCCCATCCTATTGTGAAAATGTAATCCCTAACCTCATCTTCGCCGGGAGTTTTTCGAAAATTGTAAAAAACCGTAAAAAACGGCTCCGCTATGCTTTATGACAAATGAGCCTTCCACATAAACGAAAAAAAAATGAAGGCTTTCCTAGTGGAAGTTCAAAGGAGTTTCAAGAAAATAAAAATTAAAAGAAGAATCAGTAAAAAAACGGAGGAACTATTTTTTTTATGAATAGGGACACGGCAGGTATTTTCGTCTGTTCGTCATAGTCTCGAAAACCAATAAAAGAGACGCTTTTTTGTAAAACTCATACGTACCAAATCGTAAGCTCAGGAGAAACGTTCTGCTATAGTGGAGTTCTTGCAAATGGACGTTGCTTTCGTTGGTTTTAGACCCTATGACGATGGACGGAAATACCTGCCGTGTCCCTATCTTTGGGAATATTTCCAGGATATGTAAAGACTATATTCAAGGAAAACTTTCATACATTTTTGATAAGAGAACTATTTGAATTTGTATGTTTTTAAATCCAATTAAGAGTTTTTTTTTCTAAATTATTCGAACAATAAATAAAAATTTTGAATGTTGACATTAGATTTTTTTTTATGAAACAAATCGTAGAACTACATACCTATTAATTGTTGCAAAACACATGTTTCATATTCATATATTGGATCCACTACGGCAACGATATGTTTATTAATATTGTTCTTCTTGACTGCGCTTGCTGTTTTGTACCTATGCACAGTGGCTAAAATCGTGTTTTTAGCGCGTTTATTTAATAGTATCTTTATAATGTGATTTAGCGTGATGGTGTCTTCGAGACATTTTATCAGTAAGTTGACGCGCTTCTTTGGAGGTATTCATCCTTATGAATAATCCCCCTAAGAGTGAGATGAAAAATTTATTTTTTGCACTTCACAACATATAAAGTTCGATTCTTCATAAAAGTTGAAGCAAAAGTTCTCCTGAAAAACTTTGTCGAAAACACCGAGTTCGTAATTTCTTTACTTTTGGAGATTTATTGATTTTTATGCCAACAAGTTTTGAGCATGTTCGATGTATAAGCAACCAAGCACATGGAGACGCATGGTGCATTAGTTCATCAACTCCTTGAAGGGTGATTGGTTACTACCTTGCATAGTAGGAAATGGTTTTTGATGAAACATTCCTTACATTCGCTTACAACTCTACAGTTCAGGTAATAATTTAAAGTTCATTACTTGTACTTTGTTATGCGTATGAGATTGACTGCCACAATTTGCCCCTTGTCAAATTGCAGTTATATTAAATATGACTGAAAAATCCAATAAAACTGTTATAGCTTTTTTATTTTTAAAGTTTTTAAGTCACAATAGTCACCAAACGGCGTATTTCAATATTATCTAAAACTTTCTAGAACATGCACAAAGTGTATAAATTAAAGTGAAAAAGATATGATGAAAAAACACATTTTAAGGGCTTGTCCGCATAAAACGTAAAAAGTCTCCAAAAGTAACGGAATTACGAACTTGGTGTCTTCGGCAAAGTTTTTCAGTAGAACTTTTGCTACAACTTTTATGAAGAATCAAACCTTATATGTTGTGAAGTGGAAAAAATAAATTTTTCATCTCACTTTTAGGGGGATTGATCAGTAAACTGAATGCCTCTAAAGAATCGCATAAACTTACTGATAAAATGTCTCGAAGACACCATTACGCTAAATTGCATAATAAAGATACTATTAATTAAACGCGCTCAAAACACGATTTTAGCCACTGTGCTATGTACTGAATAAATTTAAAATGATTTGGTGGTTCACGTTTGAAGAAACAATGGACCTCATGTTAATTACGCCGTCAAGATCGTTGAAATATTTTTTTTATAATTCGAGGAGATACCAATACTTTTCAAATTACTAACAATACACCATTCGTTTTGCCATGAATACGTCACTGAACAACGACAGCATAGCACAGAGAGCATGGATTGGTTCCCATTCAACGCAGCAGTGTGTGCACACTCGCTGCTTTGTTCGCTTATGGTCGTCGAATTGAAAGCTCATGCTCACGGAGACCAATGACGACAGAAAAAAAGCTTTCCACCATGCGCTCACACGTTCGCAGACGACGAGCAGAGACATCGTGCCCTTCACTTTAGCCTTCTCTACTCCCAACAACGTCCATACTTCTATGCTGGTAACCAACGCAGAAGCAGTCAGCAGCAACATACAAAACATAGCGTTCTACACTGAAAAGAGGAAGGAAAAACCTTGTGCTGTTCGCGTTGGATGTGCTTTGGCTTATGCATTTCGATTTGTTCGTTCTCCTTCGCCGGTGTCGCATCATGCTGGGGCTGGCTCTGGCTCTGGCTTGGTATGAGAAGAACATTGAACGACTCACAGTCGGTCGTCGCCTCTCACTTGGGTCGTTTTTTGAACAATCGATCCTTTCCTTCTCGTCATCGTCTGACTGCGATAGCATAGGAGGGCGATGGTGTTGAATGCGCTGTTCACTATTTGGTGGTTTTATGCAGGAGGTGGATTATATTTGAGATAACTTGTATTCAAAACAACTGAAAATTGCTTGGAAAAATTCATACGATCGGCAATATATGTTACAACGGAGTTTACAAGTTGGTTTATCTTAGCCGCCGCATGAAATGAAATCTACGCGATTTGTATAAGGGGTCGTACACATATTACGTAAGTACTTATGAGGGGCAGGGAGGTCTGTCATTTTCTTACGCTCCATATAAATAAAAATTGAATTGCATGAAGAAAATCTTACATGAAAAATTCAGAAAAGCTGCCTACGTAAGCAAAGGCGTAGGATTGCCAATCTGGAGGTGGCGAGTTCTCGCTTAACTTTTCAAAAGGACCTAAGTACCATTTTTTTCATGAATTAATTTGAATAGCGCAATCAATAGCTTTCATGTCGTTATGTTGATTGCGCTATTCAAATTAATTCATGAAAAAAAAATTACTTAGGTCCTTTTGAAAAGTTAAGCGAGAGTTCGATTCTCGGTCCGGTCTAGGATGTTTTCGGGTTGGAAATTCTCTCGACACCCTGTGCATAGTGTATACATTGTACTTGCCACACAAGATACATTCTCATGCAATGGCGGGCATAGAAAAGCTTTCAATTAATCACTGAGGAAATGCTAATAGAATACTAAGTTGGAAAAGCAGGCCAAGTTCCAGTCGGAAAGTAAAGCCATTGGAGAAGAAGAAGTACTGCGAAGATAACTTAAAGTGTAGGAAACGTACATTTGGTCTTCAAGGGCTATCCTCAAGAAGTTTAACTTCCGATGAAACTGATTTATTATGCTTATTTTGAGTACACGATATTTGCTGAGCTCAATTATATCCCACTCCCCTACGCACTTTGCTTGCTTTATGCCTATTTTTTGTCTATTTTTTTTTCGCAGCAAACACCACTGAACTCGACCAGCATTCGTTATATGGTAGTGATGGTAGTGGTGATGGTAATGCCTGATTCGAACAATGTGAGCCGATCGATCCTTTTACCCCGTTCAGTTGAGACTGCGTTTCATGTGAGGCTCACTACCCTCTCACCAGGAGGACCGATTGAATCGGTCGATTGTACGCAACCAGCCCTACAGCCGAGAAGCGACCGTCATCGACATCGAGCGAGAGGCAAAGCCACATTTTCCATTCCCTTTAATCACTCGCATCCTCTCCGCATCCTCGCTTGTTGTGGTCGTCATTGTCGCTTTGAAACACGACTCCGAACTCCGGAGCATAAATTCAAACATGGTGCGAGGAGAAAGAGCGACGAGTTTTTCGTCATCGTTGTCGGTCGCAGAACTCAACATTGGCAACGTTGCATTTTATGTGTGATGTGTTTTTACGGCATGCTCCTGGCAGTTCCTTTGACTCAGCAGCAGCGTTTCCTACATTAGCATACAACATTCGCCACCACCACACATAATGCGTTCTCCATGCTGATGGGTGTGTGCTGACTGAGAGTGGATCGTCGTTGTTCGAGGGTACACGCGTGATGAGCGCAGATCGATTCGGCTATTGTTGTGCTCCTTGGTCCCGAACGAATAATGCAGCGTTGTCAGATCGAACGTCAGCCATAGGGACGAAGACGGTTCGCAAGGCTGGCTGGGGGTGAACCGGAGGTGCCCCAGGTGGAGACGGGTGGTACTTGATGAGGATACATCCCGCGCCGCTGGAGTGCATGAATGAGAGTGTTTACGGCCCGCTTGAGATCGAGGACCCTGACCGGCTCGCCAATTACACACCTGATTTGGTTTCGTGATTATTATTTGCGACATGTGTAGGTTTGATTCGTTGGTGCGTATTATTATTTTCTGCGGAATCGATTCGCTCGAGTGGAATGAATATTGCACGAACTAAGAGCCCGCAGTGCAATCGGATATTAATTTTGCCTGTGAATATTTTATGTGTTGCGGCAATGGTCCAATCCAAGTATGGTTTTTGTTCGCGTGGTACCTACTGCTCTGTTATCAATTGAAGCGTTGGAAAAATTGTAGTTCGGTATAAAAGTATAAATAGATATTATTGAGAAGAGTAAACTGCTACTAATTGTTAGTCTGAAAAATAAATTGAATCAATAGGAACACGACATACTGATGGCAATAATGACAACTTCTATTATGATGGTTCTCTCAACTCGTGTTCTAGAAAAAGTACTACAAAAAGCACGGGGTTTCCATGATGGCCGAAATGTGGATATATTTTATAATCACCTTAAACGGTGATGGAAAATGGAACGTTTAAACCCAAGCTCAGCAGAGTAAATTGGCACAAATTACCAATGAGACATGAAGCTTAAGATTTTGGAACAGAGTGAAGTCCATTGGTCAAACCTTGGAGAACACATAATGCCGTCGGGGCAAATTCTGCTATACTCTGGCTTACAGGGTGAACACGCTCCCCGGCATCGCGGAGTTGGCTTCCTTATAAACGCCCCGGCACACTCTGTGCCTATAAAATGGGAACCGCCATTCTCTCAACTACCGGTTGACAAGGTCACGGAGGTCTTCCGTGAAAATCAAATCGACCACATCTGCGTCAGCCGAAAATGAAAATGGAGCCTTCTAAACCTTCTGATTGCCCATTGCGTGGATTCGTCGGCAGGGGAACGACGGCTCAATACGTGCTGACTAGAATTGAAGAACTCGAGACATGTGCTGCAGATATTCTGGAAATTGGCAGCGTGGAAGACTAATAGACCGCCATCAAGAATGCCTTCAGAGGAGTCAAAGTCTTAGGCCGTCAACGGTACTTGGCTCTGGATAAGGAAGTGCAACGCGTTTGTCAACGGGACAAGCGAGCGTGAAAAAACTGTCGACCCTTAAGCGGGGCGATAATGAATGCAACGATCATCGGCTTCATCGAGGCACAGTACGAGGCCTTCTCATGTAGAGTGCTGCACAATGGACCCTATCCGGTTTGTAGCTGGTGTGAGGCAAGGTTGTATTCTCTAACACCGTTACTGTTCCCCATCGTAATCGATAAGATTCTGGTAGGTGCGATTGACCGTGAACCAAACCGCGGGCTGGTATTACAGTTTATAACCATGGAGCACATAACGACTTCGAATTAGCTGATAACATTGCACTCCCCGCTTAATGGCGCTCTGATATGCAGAATAAGCTAAATTGTCTTGCCGAGCGCTCTTCTTCTGCAAGTTAAGTCATCGACGTGAACAAACCCAAATCGTTGGATGTAAACACGGCAACCTTTTCCATTTTTACAGTAGCCGTGCAATCAGTGAAGAATGCAATATCTCGGTAGCCAAATGACGCCAGATGGCGGTATCAAGATCGACATAGGTGCAAGGATAAAAAAGTAAGTATATGAAATATCTGAAAAAAAACAGGCAGATGAGTGAACGCACCAAAATCCGAATTTTTAATTCTAACGGGAAATCTGTGCTGTTATACGTTAGTAAAACATGGTGTGTATCAATGGAGAACACACAACAGCTTCAGGTGTTCATCAACAGATGCCTGCTGTATATAACCTTAGCAGCACAATTTAAACCGATTTGGTTGCATCAACTCATATATGACTAAACTGCCGCTAATCGCAAGTCGAGCACATCTGTATATGGAGCTCCATATACAGATGTGCTCGACTTGCGGTTAGGGGCAGTAAATTAGTTCGAAAATAAGTTATATAAATTTATATACAACAGGTGTGCTGATCGGGAATTCTGGCATGGTGGCCTCACAACTGGATCTCGAACAATGAGCTCCGTCGTCTTTGTCACCAAAGGCCAATAGCAACAGAAATTATGGATCGGAAGTCGGTCGGTCACACCTTATGTAGGGGCAGAAACGAGATCTGTAAACAAGAAATAGACTGGAACCCAGCGGCAGCAGAGGCAGACCCTTGCAGCCTCAATAAAGAAATAAAAGAAGCCAACCGGAATGAAACCTGGCAACAAGTTTAAGAGATAGCTGGACATCGCTCAAGATAGAGTTGGCCCTTGAGTTGGCCACACTGTACAGTATCCATGAGTAAGTAAGTAAAACTACGTCAACAGCCAATTTGTAGTCGTTAAAGTATTGCAAAAAGTAGTGTTTCGGTGATGTAATATATTCTAGCCTCAGGCCAGTTATTACCTAGATCGAAACGGCGTTAAGTGACCCGTAACGCTGGGTAGATACTTCTTCGTGGTGTGTTACGGGGTAAGTTCTACCATGGTCACATTGCCAGCTACAGGCACATCCTGACCCAACGAATACCTTCCCAATATCCAACTCCGTGGTACTTATTCCTTCTCTCCCTAGTGACGGTACAGATAAGCGTGGCCAGGAATAGTTATTCTAATGCTTTTGTCATTTTTGTCATAGATTGAAATTAAGGACTACACCCACCTTGATTTCTGATAGCAATCTGGACAGAGATTTCAAAGCAAACATGAGTATCACTAGTTTCCAGTCCACGAAATAATTTATTGTAGTTTATTTATTTTCCATATTTTATTATACTTATTTTTCATATTTCACTCCATTTATTTTTCATATTTTTACATTTTATTTTTTTAAGTTTCCATATTTTTTTAATTTTATATTTTTACATTGCATATTTTTTTAGTTACGTATTTTATACCTTCCAAATCTCACATTTTTATGTATATTATTTTTCTGTATTAAAAGTTTCATTTTATTATGTTTTTATATTATCATATTTTCATATTTCTTTAAATTTAACATTACACCTTCTTATTTGATATTTGATGTTTTAATATTTTTAAACTTTTATATTTTGTATTGTCATATTTTTATAATTTTATCATATTATATTATTTTTATGTTTTCCATATTCTTATATTTTTACTATTTTTATACTTTTATATGCTAACATTATGATGCTTTTATATTTTTATATTTTCATGCTTCAAATTTGTTATTCTTGTGTATATTTTTATACTTTTGTATTTTTAAATTTCAAATTCAATATTTTAATCTTTTGTATTTTCATATATTTCATTTTTTCATACATTTTGTATTTTCATATATGATTTGCATATTTACATATTTCCATATTTCCGTTTCATATGTTTTTATACTTTCATATTTCCATGTTATATATTTTTGTGTTTTAATAATTTTATATTATCTTATTTTCAGATCTTCATATTGTCATATTTTCAAAATTTTATTCTTTATTTTTTTCAATATTTTCATATTCTCATGTTTTTATGTTTTTTTGTACTCATATTTTTGTATCTTCATTTTTCAATTTCATGTTTTCATATTTTTATATTTTCATATAACAATTTTTATTCTCTTATTACATTATATTTTTATGTTTCTTATTTTCATTTTATAAAATTTTCATATTTTCATGCTTTTATATATTTATATTACTGTATTATGTACCTTCATATTTTCATGATTTAACATTTTCCTAGTACACTATAAAACATCCCAGGAATGAAAGCTTCACAACCTGCCATGTAACATTTATGCAGACCATGTAACATTCACAACCTGGCACATGACCTGCTATCTGATACTCATAACATTCTAAATAATAATTAAATTCTTTAAAATTTCCAGCTTCTTCTACAAGAGATGTACATCCCGAGTTAACTTTGGCTCCTAGTTGATATTATATTCTACAAATATATATAAAATTTGATATAATTTCTTATTATAATGTTATTCATTTCACTACATATTTATATACAACTACCAAAATAAGAACTTAAAAAGAACGCGGTGCGTATGGTACGGTCTGTCCACGCATCCTTCAACCCCTGTAGATTCGTGATATGTATCAGGTTGAAGTGACTACTTGAACACGATACATCTCGAAGAATCATCTCTCCGGCAAACACAACGCAGTGGGCCTGGCCGCTTTGAAGTTTATGTCATATCACTGGTATGCTGTGAGCCTCAATATTGACAAGAAAAATTATTGGGCGTCATCTAACTCAATGATTTTCCAGGATGCTTTCTTTGAAATGGCTGCGTTTGTGTTCGGAACGGAGTTAAGTGATGAACTTTGTCAAAAACTTAAAAATCACTCTAATAAAGTTATAAAAAATCAGAAGGGTTATATACAAGATACGAGCGCCCGACGTAAACTACGTAAAACAGATCATAAGATAATTATTTTGGTTAGAACCTAGAGT
This sequence comes from Armigeres subalbatus, assembly GCF_024139115.2. NCBI lineage: Eukaryota > Metazoa > Arthropoda > Insecta > Diptera > Culicidae > Armigeres > Armigeres subalbatus. The sequence goes on from NC_085140.1 coordinate 276,301,711, forward strand.
GAATGAAATTTTGACTTTTGCGCTCTCCTATGCTTGAACGATAACATGATCTTCTTCTTCTTCTTCTTATTGGCATTACATCCCCACACTGGGACAGAGCCGCCTCGCAGATTAGTGTTCATTAAGCACTTCCACAGTTATTAACTGCGAGGTTTCTAAGCCAGGTTACCATTTTTGCATTCGTATATCATGAGGCTAACACGATGATACTTTTATGCCCAGAGAAGTCGAGACAATTTCCAATCCGAAAATTGCCTAGACCGGCACCGGGAATCGAACCCAGCCACCCTCAGGATGGTCTTGCTTTGTAGCCGCGCGTCTTACCGCACGGCTAAGGAGGGCCCCCGATAACGTTAACATAATGACTTGGTTATAATTTAACTGAGTACGAGCAGTTTGAAGTTTGTGTGGAAATTACTATAGAAATCGCCCCGTATGTAACGTTTCGTGAGGCGGATCATTAACTATTTAGGGGGAGATCCCCCAGCGCCGGACACTTCTTAAAACGACACTACTTGCAGAGGTCCCTCCTTCATCTTATTAAGTACAAAAGGAAGCTATTGAAAAGACTTCTAACGGCAAGGAATATCAGATCTTCATGTGATAAACTTTGTACAAAATTTGAAGTTCAATAAAAATTCTTCACACCTGTTTTGTTACACTTACTTCAATTCAATTGTTTCTTCTTGCAGAGAAAGCCACAGAAATTAGCGGAAACAAAAATTGAAGACATTGAAAAAGGTCGGAATTTGGATTAGGATGTAAAAAATTTAGCTGAAGAATCAAATAAGCTCCACTAACAATTTTTAGTATTTACAACTTGAAGCACGTGAAAAATATTACTATTCTGAATGATGGTTTTACACATGTAACAGGAACTTAGTCACATTTGAACATGATGCAATAGTGTCCGGTACTAGGAGACATTTTTCTGAACCGTGATTTTTTTCACCAAAATTCATCGTCGAAAAACGTGTTCAAATGATCAAATATAGTTTGTATGAATCATCAATGGTCAATGGTCATATTTTGTGTATCTTTCTTCTATCTATTTTTCCTTTGGGGCAATATAACTCACGAAGATTTCCTCACTAGATTGATATAACTCGCGAGATTTCCTCACTAATCGATTCGTATTCAGCTGTGTTTTTATATGCAAAAAGTTAGTAAATTTTGAAGGAAAAGTTCGATCGCTCGAAAAATGACCTAGAGTGCGGCGTTGCAACCAACGCAGAAAACGACATTTCGAACATTAACTTAAAAACCCGAGCAACAGGGTACGTTCTGCTAGTAAGGTATAAAAAGAAACATAATCTGGATACTTAAAGTTTTTTGTTGTTAAATGGCTTATGTGTCCGGAACTTGAGGATATCCCCCTAATATAATCAACCTGAAGACTTCGTAGAATATTTCTAAATCTGTAAGACGGTTGTTGTTGCGAACCGATCGGATTTTCGTAAGCAAAGTTATAAAGAAAATAAAAATGCTCATTATTGATATGTTATTCTTTTACGTGCTCAATTGAATTTCCCACGATTTAGTATTTCCTTAATATTTTTTCTTGCAAGCAGCAAACTGTTTCGCAAAGCCGATTCATTCACTTGCTAAATTTTCTATGTTGCTAACGTACATATTAATGAGCCACGTTGCAAAACGGTTTTCCAAAAAAAACACTGTTTGCATAGTAATTCTCATACAAACTTCAAACTGCGCGTGCGTGCTTAGTCAAATTACAACCAATGTGATGTTAGATATATGGGGTCGGGAGGTAGCGAGGCTCGTTTTGGTAAACGTTTTGCCATGTGTAATGTGTAGTTTTTCCACAAATCATGTTCGATCGCACACCAATGCATTTATGTTTCGAACAAAATTGGCGTAAATCACTATATGAAAATGGTTGGATATGACAATTTAAAATTTTCATTTAAAAACCCCAAATATATTATTCCGCAGTGGTGATGATGTCTTTCTCCGACTGTTATTCGACCTAGAGTGATTATTGCATCTCATAGTTAATTGCCTATTAAATGGCGATTAAATGCTTTTGAAGTGTTATTTTAAGGGGTGCTGCCTAAATAGTAAGATATCTAAGTTATATAACTTTGTATAAAGTTGATCATCAATTTTAATAATCACCACTTGACATGAACATGTCCAGCATCTGTAGCACTTCTTCATAAACACTACTTTTTTGCTCCGACCGTGGTCATTGCTCTGGTTCTATTGTAGTACTTTTTGTGCGAATCACCGCACAAAAGTAGAGCGCAAGAACCAACCGCAGACGGCAGTCGTAACGAAACTCTGAAATTTTACTGGGTTGGTAAAGAATTGGAATTTTCAATGTTTTTACGTTGATAACCAATAGTTCCAATGAGCTTTAAAAAATGCTGGAGAGTTTCCGATTCGATTGATAATAAAATCTCGAAAATCCATTGAAAGATAAAGGAGCTATTAACGCTTGAAATCTTACATGATTTCGTGTCAAGTGGCATGAACATGTCCAGCATCTGTAGCACTTCTTCATAAACACTACTTTTTTGCTCCGACACAGCGGGCTTGGTAGTCATATGGCTACTGCTTCTGCCTCATACGCAGGAGGTCGTGGGTTCAATCCCAGGTCCGTTCCATTCTCCTACTCTGTATCTTTCTCTTTATTTCTCATGTTCTAGCAATCGCTAGAACTGGAAATGGACTTCCATACCGTTTCCGTTACTATTCCTATACCTTCAACTTGAGTACCGTAATCCGGGGTATCATTGATCAATTTTTTCAATGTTTTGTAAATATTTCCTCCGTAAATTAAATGATTGCTTTTTTCATATTTTTAAAACGAGTACTGCTACGTGTAGAGCGTTTGAGGCTATTGTTCTTGATTATTTGATAATTATAAAATTGTTTTAAAAATCTGTTTTGTCTAGTTTTTCGAATTTCCAATTTGGGGTAACTTTGATCATCAATCATTTCACTTTGTTACGTCTATAAAGCAAGCGTTTGTAAACGCCTTAAGGTAGGCAATTACTTTGAAATCCTTATACTGAGGCGAAGCGTATTGATTGTTTCTGAGTAAGGCATCATGACCGCTAGGTGAATTATCTGGTTTTTCAACAATAAAAATCAAAGTTTTGAAACAAAAATATGGATAAACAAAGAAAATAAGATTACTTATCACCCAATTGTAGGTACGATATCAATTTTTTGTTATTATGCTTGTTTTGAGTGCTTTTTGGCAGCTTACTGTGAGTTAACAAAATGATGTTGATTTTATTTTTCAAACTATGGCAGAAATTAAATGCAAATTCTAGTGGAGATTATGTTATTCGGTAGCAAATTTAGTCAAGATTAAAATACCTAACTCATAATAAGTAATCGTAATAACAGAAAGTAATACTTTATTCATCTTTTGAAAATGGTTCAACTGATCAATGTTACCTCGCTGATCAATGTTCCCCCGGATTACGGTATTCTATCAGTAATATGATAGAACTGGAAATGAACTATAGAGCTCGTTTCCTACATCCAATTAGAAATTCCATCAGTTACCTTCTCCTATCTATCACATTGGCAACTCGTTAACCAAGACGGACCTTTGCCTCTCCAACCTAATCCAGAAATTCCAGCAAATTCCGCATGAACTCGTGGCAAGTGCAGAGGTATATTCGGCTTGCAGTGGGCGAGTGATTGCATCATCATTTCCTCCCCCTTCCCTATATTGACTTGCATTCTGACGTGGCAGGCGCCAGTATGACCTAACAAATGAGATCACCAGTACTTGTACATTGAAGATGTCTGCTAGTCCCAAGCAAACATCTGTTGGTTCCCTGTGCAAGAACAGCTGATCTGGTCATAATAGAGTAGCAACTACGAGCAGTCAATCAAGCTCAAGCTCAAGCTCAAGCTCAACACTACTTTTTTGCTCCGACTGTGGTCATTGCTCTGGTTCTATTGTAGTACTTTTTGTGCGAATCACCGCACAAAAGTAGAGCGCAAGAACCAACCGCAGACGGCAGTGGTAACGAAACTCTGAAATTTTACTGGGTTGGTAAAGAATTGGAATTTTCAATGTTTTTACGTTGATAACCAATAGTTCCAATGAGCTTTAAAAAATGCTGGAGAGTTTCCGATTCGATTGATAATAAAATCTCGAAAATCCATTGAAAGATAAAGGAGCTATTAACGCTTGAAATCTTACATGATTTCGTGACGGACTCGAATTTGGAAATTTTCATTTGTCACCCTGTATCCGAGTCTTCCCCTTAGACGTAGTTTACGTCAAAATCAAACCGACAGATTCCTGTAAGAAAGCACGTGCTGGGAAAGGATAATGCGTTTAGTCAAGACTGCCCTAGTAGTTGTTCCGAATCCCTCGTGTCCTAGATGAGAAAGCGTTCCCCCTGCATCAGTTGTACCATTTACTTTTTCTCGACTCTATCGGAGTACCTATGCACGCCAACCAATCGGGAACCCCGTTGACGAATCGGATTCAGAACATACTGGACGAATCTGGCGGTGAATACCTTCCGACCATTACTCGAAGAACAAAGTGGTTCGAAATCGTCAAGCTTCTACGAGAGAGTGAGCTAAAAGTCGCGCAACAAAAACTTGTACTATTATTGCTCCATTGCTTTTCCGTTATCTGTCACAAAGCAAAACACAGAGCAGTTAATAGTTATAATCATTGTTATATTTGAAACGATACTTTATCTAACTATAGAAGGAAAAATCTGGTTCAACTGAATCGTCAGAAACAAAGTTTATGATCAGCTTTATTGTTTCAATTTCTCGTTTGGCTCGAAAGCACTGCTCTGCGATCTACATCAATGATGTCGATGTCATCCGCAAAACAAAGGAGCATGCAAGGCTTGTTGATGATGGTTACGTTTCATTTCATACCAGATCTTCGAATTGCATCATCCAAAGCTCTGTTGAATAGCAGATTAGAGAGTGTATCGCATTGATTGGGTTTCGTTTATGATCTATTGATCACCAGAATACTATTGAAAAATATTTATGGACCATTCCACGCTAAGGGCTGCTATATGTACGCATCCTGCGTAACAAAAATCGGACAAATCTGTTTTACTGGAAAGCCATATTCCAGGTAGCTACCATTATCTGCCACAGTTCGTTCCCCGGTTTACAAAGTTTCACGCTACCTTGAAGTACACAAAGAGATAATGAGTCCGCTTATTTTTGAAAATTTGCCTCTTTGGGCAAAGACACCGTGTGCCGTATTCGTGTCGACGTCTGTAAAAATTAATGCAATACAATAGATCTCTGTTCACTTGTCATAAGACGAGTTTATACAATCCCATTGAATTCCACCACTTAATTGTGTCTTGACAGATACGTATTTCGACCTCAACAGTAAGGCCGTCTTCAGTGTCTCGTACTTGACTTGACTTGACTCGACGATCTCTGTTGTAATAAATCGGTATCAACACTAAGGATCGAACTTATCTAGTTAGATCGACGACATAAACGACATAATATCGCTGCTGTTCCAGATGCAAATCACCAAGCTTGAGGAAACAGTCAGCAGAACTAAGAGGAAAGGAAAGGTCGTAATTTGAACGAAGAACATTAAAACTTTCTGAGCCCGAATTATCTTAGGGGAAGAGGCCCCAAAACGCCCCCCCGATGCAAAACGCCTTTTGTGGTTTCCCTCATGTTTACCGTCATTAATATGTCCGTAACAAAACTAGATCTAAAATTATGTAGGATAGGCGAAGAAAGTTTCAAAATAGTGCCTGGAAGGTCGGAAAAACCGAAAATTTCCACATTTTGAAAAACATCTAACATTTGGCGAGGCAAAACGCCCTAGTTGCAATAACCTACAAAGTACTTGCGTCTCCACGGACTATCCATACTAGAATGCTGATTCGCCGACGCGTGGTACTTTGTTCCCTAGGAGCTGCCAGCTAAAAGGCGTTTTGCCTCATGAGTTTTCCGGCAACAAAATATCACCACTTTTTTGAAATGTGAATATTATCAATATGATTGAGATTTATGACAATTTTTGAATGGCATCAACTAGCTAACTTGTTTAACTGATGCATAATGTAAAAATACCCATGAATAGCGTTACAATTTGGCTTAGAAACCTCGCAGTTAATAACTGTGGAAGTGCTTAGTGAACACTAAGCTGCGAGGCGGCAATGTCCCAGTGGGGGATGTAATGCCAATGAAGAAGAAGAAGAAGAAGCGTTACAAATAAGACAATAGAGCAGTGTTTGCTTAGCTAGGGCATATTGCCCCCCCTTCCCCTACTCTGTTGAGTCGATCTGGAGATCATTCTATCCTATACATCTTCATCGCCAACATGGACATCAATATGACCCAGTCTTCCTGGTCTACCAGAACAATCCGGTGGTGATCGAAATTGGTCGAGAAAATCATTTCCCAGTGTTCCCAGTGCCAGGTAAACCGCAATATAAATTAATATCCTCATCAAAGATTAGAACAGTTTGAATTCCAGCGTGGTCATTCAATAGTGGTGCACAAATTGAGGTCTCCAAGCAAATATTACAGCAAACAAAGAAATATTTTGTACACACTCCAATGATATGGACGTGGATGGAAAACACAATTAACTCTAGTAGCATCGTCAAATAGAACAAGTCAATTTCTAAAACCGGTACAATGGCTTTGGTCAAAGTCGGGGAAACTTCTGACAATATCTGGTATGACATACAAGCCTTAGCGGTATTATATAATCTACCTGATAACATTAATCAAAAACCATCTGTCGGAGAGGACATTTCAGGTCCCATTCAACGAAGCTGTATATGACTTTAGACATCCTCCTTTCTGAACTTGTTCCGACTGAGTCATTCTGGATTGGACCAATACCGCTGAATGTCTCGGCTGGACTATAGATGGATGTGAGTGAACAATTCATCATTCCATTAACCCAGTGTGCTGATATAAAAGATAAGTTGATGATTTGAATTGACCTCAAAATTCTAGCATAATAATGTTTAAATCACTAACAGAAAATAATAAGATATAATCTAAATCGTGGGAACGTTTTTAATCATTTTAACACTATTTTTTTAAACAATACATAATTCTAAAAGACAAACCACGAATTCTTATGAAAACCTCCCATCTGTATGCATCCGTCAAACTAGTTTGCATCAAAAATAGATATAACGGACTGTCTTGTTTGACTGCTATTCATATTAGGACTGGTTCCGAATCGATAAAATCTTAACTGCTTCGGCAGTTCTCACGGCAAATCTAGTGTCTGATGGAAGAACATGCTTGCTTTTGCTCACCTCATTCAGCTCCGGATCCTTGTAGCCACGCGTTCACTCACTATTCGTCCTTGTCGATTCTGTTGGGTGATAGCTGGAGCTTGTTGCCGCACCATCAATTTCTGTTTTCCCTACTACAGTTCAGGGTAGTATTGAATATGCATGAATTGCTTATCGATCTAATCACGCCTATTGGCGTACGTCAGTAGCCACAACACGCTGCTCACAAAACGATCCTGTAGTGGCAGTGCATCATTCCCAGTGGACCGATTCCTTCCTGACGGCAAACCGACAGCTCTCAGTGAGGCGATAAAACGATGTTGTAACACATTACTCACTAACCGTTAAACTAAGGGACACTGCTAAGTACGGAAAGTCGAATATTTGTGCCGGTCGAACTGTAAGTACGGTTCTTGGTAGGTGCAGATGGGGGAAATTACCGCCGTGAATTAGAAGACAACGAATAAAACCGCGATGCAAATTAAAAGTTTGAACTATATTTTCGACCGTTCTGCTGCTGAGGGGCTGGAGCAACGACTGATTGCGGATGGAGAAACATCCACAACTACCGGAGAGAGACACCGCCACCGCATGGACCGACGATGTGTCGTGCAGCATCGGGGTCGGCGAGGTAGCAACCGGCATTAGCGCATAAAAGCTAGAGGTGGGCAGGCCAGGAATAGAAATGCAGAGGGCAAAAAACAACACAACAAACAGGGAGACCACCATCATCATATTGGGTTGCTGGTTCGACCGACGGACCGACCGACCGGCTGGATGGATGGATGGATGGATGGGCGAACAAGGTTGGGCCTGCAGCAGAATACAGAACCTCCTGTGGGTTTTATCCGTTCTTTCACCAACACTCGTTATGCGTCGTCCGGGTCAGCATTTATTTCTTATTTGTATGATAAGCAGCAATATCGAATTTTGCATCTGGGTCCATGCTTTTCCCGTTAGAGGCAAGGGGGTTAACAGTGGCTGTGTGCGTGTGTTATGGGCCGTTATGTGTAAAATAGGATTAGAAAAAAAATATTTAAATAAGTATCCCAAGGAATCAGCTGTTTGCCGGTAAGGTGGAACTCGTCTTACGATGCAATTATCCAGGTCACAAAGACAATACGATGCAGATTCTACTAGGAATGGATTCAGAAATTGCTGCAGCAATAATATAAATTATTCGACATCTCATCGATCACTGTCAGAAACTTCAGTTATCAGTAGTTGATGTTGTCGTGAAACGAGAACATAAACTAGTTGAAACTATTTCAGTTCAAATGACATGTAGATGTCTTTGAGCAGTAATAATTACTGCACGATGTTTGCTAGGCAAAATCCAAATCGTTTTAAGATGCTCAGTATGATGATGGAGTACCTGCTTGCAGATTCAAAGGTGCGGGATATGGTGTTGGTATTTTTTTTCTCTATTTTATGCCACATTGAAATACTAAGGGAAAAGAAGTTGGACAACAAGTTAGTCGGCCGAAAGCTATTTCGCTAAATGGAACTTGGCCTTACAACAAGTTCGACCGAAAATCAATTAACCGAATTGGTTGGACTGAAACGAAAGCCAAAAATGAATTTGTCATAATTTTCGAATTTATTAATGAATTCCTGGAGAGATTCCCGAGGGAATTTCTAAATAAATATCCGAAGGAGTATCTAGTTAAATTTTCGTAAAAATGTCTGAAGGTATTCCTAAATGAAATTTTGAAAGAATTCCTGAATAAAGTTCTGAATAAATTCCTGAAAGAAATTTCATAGGAATTCCAAGAATTTTGGGATTCTTGAGGAGTTACTGGAAGAATTTGTTTGGCAAAAACCTAAAATAAATGCTGATGCAATCCCTTAAAAAAAATTGTTCTTAATTCAATTTCCGCAAGAATTCCTAAGGCAATTTTCAAAGGAATTCATAAAAGGAGTTCTCCTGAAAGGTTTTCGTTGGTATTCTCAACAAATTTCCAAAGAAATTTACAAAAGAATTGCTGAAGTAATTCCTAAAAAAATTGTAAATGAGTTCTCGAAGAAATCCCTAGAAGAATTTCCGAAGGAATTTCTGAAAGATTTTTATGTAATTATGAGAAAATTTCGAAAGTCATTTCGAAATTCCTTTACGAATTCTTTTAAGATTTTATTTTCAGAATATGTTTCTGCCTGTACTTTCTTAAGAAATTATTTCGGAAAATCTAGTAAAAATCTTGAAGTTCGTTCGAAATTTCCCTCAGGAATTTCTTAAGATCTCCAGATTTTTTTTCGAAAATTCCTATAGGAATTTTTTTGCTCATTCATCCGGATTGTTTTAGCAACTCTTCCAGGAATACCTCCAGACCTTCGGAGATTCCTCCGGAGAATTTCTCCGGAATTCCGTTTGAGCATTCTTGCATGAATCCCTTCAAAAAACCATTCAGAAACTCCGTAAGGAATCCTTCGGAAATTTCATTTATAAATCCTTTTTAGAATTCCTTTGGGAAATCTTTAGACATTTCCTATGAATACTTCTAGGAAATCTCTTCCTTCAGAAACTCCTCCGAAAGTTCCTTCAGGATTTCCTATTTCATCCTTCAAAAATTTTTCGAATGAATCCTTTCGACAAAAATTCCGGAATAATCCCGGAGGTTTTACGAAAGAGTGATCTACTGGGGAAATTTTATAAATTATACCTGGAGGAATTCTCAAAAGACTCTGGAGGATTTTCTTGAGCAATTTTACAAAAAAATCTTAGGGGAATTTCTAAATATATTCCAGGAGGAATTTCCGAATGAATTCTCAATAGAATTTCCAAAGAACAACCTGAATAGGTTCTCAAAAAGAATTTCTAAAGGAATTGTTGAATGAATTTCCTCAATAATTATTACCGGAATTCACGAACAAATTTTAAATGGAAATTTCAAGCAAATACTTAATGGAATTTTCATATAACTTTTTGGGTTTCTACAGGAATTCATTCTGAAATTACTTCAGAAGCTCCTGCAAGAATTCCTTCAGGAATATCTGAAGGAATCTTTTCTGGAATCTTTCTAGGAATTTTCCTTTAAAAACCAGGACAGTAGTTAATCAAAACACTGTTATGAATCTAGAATTAAGACTTCATGCCAAAAGGAAATACACAAAAATATCGGAATTGGATTCAATCCATCATCATACTTCTTCGAACATTCTCAAGAATTCCTTAGGAATTTACTTCAGGAGCTGCTTCGGAAATTTCGCCAGTAGGTGATATTAAATGAATTCATCTAAAAGTTTGTTCGGAAAGACCTCCACACATTTTTTCGTAAAAAAAACAGGAATTAATTCGGTTAGTCATCCAGTATACCTTCGAAGGATCCTCCAGGAGTTTCATCGTAAATTTCTCTAAGTAATACATAGGAAATTCTCTCTTCCAGTGATTAATTACTAAATTCCTCAAGGATTTTTTTAAAATCCTCCGCAAATAAATCTAGAAATATCTTCAGAATTTTTTTAGGATTTCTCTTGAAAATTTTTTAAAACCTTTGAAAAAATGTCTAAAAAATCTTTTGGAAACTCCACCAGAATTTCGTTCAGGAATTCTTTTAGTAAATTTTCAGAAATTAAGAAATTATTCCTGGTGTCCCGTAATTCAGACGAAATTCCTTTCAGGAATTTTTTGAATAAATTTGTCAAGAAAACTCTTGAAGGAATCTCCGAAATTCTTGAATTTCTCTGTACATTCCTCCAAGAATTTTTCGGGGATTTCTCCAGGGATTCGTCCACAAAATTCTCAGGAGATAGATCCAGGAATTCTTTTGGAAACGCATCAGGATATTCCTTCAAAAAATCCTTCAGGATAACCTTGACAACTTTTTTGAAATATCTTAGCGAGTTATTTGAAGAATTTCTCGGTCGGAATTCCTTCGGCAATTCTTACGGAAATTGCATTAGTGAAACTTTCCGAAATTCCCTTAGGAGAACTCCTTCAGAAACTTCTTTTAAAAATTGGTTGAGGAATTCTTCCGAACTTTTTTAAGAAATACCTTCAGTAATTATTTCAGGATTTTTTTAAACAATTTCTTCCAGTAATTCCTTACGAAATCCCTTATTTAGAACTACATCCAGGAATTCTTTGGATTGTTTTTTGAATTCCTTCAGACATTCCTCCGGAAATTTAATTAGTCTTTAACCTTCAGATATTCCTTTGAAACATTTTTGGAAATAACTTCAAAAATTCATTCATAAATTCTTTTAAGTATCATTTGGAAATTACTATATGAGTTCGTATGGAAATGTCATCTGGAAATTTCTTGCAAATTTCCGTTAGAAACTTTTCTGAAAATTGGTATTCCCTATTTCATACTGTAATGAATTTCATGAAAAATTCCTCCAACTAAATTTCAGGAATAATTACTGCAGGAATTTCGGAAGAAATTTCTTGTGGCTTTACAAAAAGGATTTCCGAAGGTTTTCTTGGAGGAAGTTTCTAAGGAATTTCCAAAGAAATTTTCAAATGCTTTTCCGGAGAAATTTCAGAAGAAATTCCTGGACAAATGTCAAATGGAATTCCTGTCGTAATTTTCTTAATTATTTCTGGAGGAGTTCTTAAAAGAATTTATGAAGGATTTCCAAAAACATATCCCGAAGGAATTCCTACTTCAATTTCCGAACAATTTCCTACATACGCTAACGGATGTGTGGTGGATGTGGTGTTGACATTCTGTCACTTGTTGTTTGTTTATTACGCGCGTTGAAAATGGATTGGGGCATCGTAAAAAACCGATTTTGAAGGTCAAAATCATTGCGGCATACTATAAAACTGAGGTTTTGGGGACGAATGATGCCCCCAGTGGCCCGGTGCTAAGACGGAGATGAGCCCTACGTGTTTCAATAGGACGATAACCCTTCATACACGAAAAATGCTATTAAAGCCTAATATGGGGACAATTTCATCGACTTTTTGGACAAAACTTTGCGACCTCCCAGCTTCCCGGTTTTGAACCCTCTCAACATTCTTGTTTGGTCCTTTATTATGTTTAAGCTGTACGAATACAAGGTCAGTAACTTGGACCAGTTCAAGACGTCATTCTCAAAATCTGGAACGAAATGCTCATGCAGAACGTGCGTGCCGCTTGCGATGGGTTTTAGAAACGTTTGAAGCTCGTGAAGAAGTACAAAATAGAGGTCATTCCAAAACAAATGTTACAAACGTTCCTTATAAACAATACTTCCAATGAAATTGAACCGGGAAAAGAAATAATTTAATCTCAATTTTTAAACATTTTTTGAAAGTGTATTCGAACTTATTGGACACCCTGTATGTGTATGTTTGTGTGTATGTATATGTGTGCTCAAAAAGTCTCGCCCATTTTATAAGAACTTATAATCAATTGATTTGCTCGCAAATTCTACGGGAAATGCTGTCCCATTGTTCCCTAATGAAAGTTGACTGGATCAGACCATGGGATTAGAAGTTATAGCCAAAATACTTGTTTTGTATGGAATTATAAAGGAGTCCTTCGTTCGTGCTCCGTCGTCTGGTCGTCCGCCAACGAAGCGCTTCGTTGCGAAAGATGGATGCTGAGATGAAACGAGCGTCTACAAAAGCGCTGGTTACTAATGTTGCACCTGTCGTAAAGGCCATCCCCGAATGATGAGCGCGGCGGCGCGCTTTGGTAGTTAACCCATGTAGGGGAACGGTTCGCCACTTCATCTCATAGCTCCTATTTCCATCCCATCAAAGACAAAGCAATGGTAAGAAATTTGGTTTGTTTATTATTTTTGTGATTTTTTCAGCAGTGAGCACGCATGTTAACAAAAAGAAGCGACGAATTTGGTGCCGTATTTCTTTGTTTAGCGATGAGATGGATATATGTACAGTGAGATGGAGATCGGAACATTTCCCCTATTTTATGCCAAAACGCGCCGCGTTCATTATCCTGGCTGGGCCAATAGCTTGCGTAGTGTTAGAGTGCCTATCATGATAGTTGGTTGCGGGTTAAACATTTAACCGCTATTGGTTAAATTCCCGTAGCAGAAGGCTAGATAGGGGCCCTCATTAGCCTAGCGGTAAGACGCGCGGCTACAAAGCAAGACCATGCTGAGGGTGGCTGGGTTCGATTCCCGGTGCCGGTCTAGGCAATTTTCGGATTGGAAATTGTCTCGACTTCTCTGGGCATAAAAGTATCATCGTGTTAGCCTCATGATATACGAATGCAAAAATGGTAACCTGGCTTAGAAACCTCGCAGTTAATAACTGTGGAAGTGCTTAATGAATACTAAGCTGCGAGGCGGCTCTGTCCCAGTGTGGGGATGTAATGCCAATAAGAAGAAGAAGAAGAAGGCTAGATACAATACCGGGAACTATTTCGAATAGATCATTGCGCGTTTAGGGTTGTCTGGGCACCATTGAACCAGACACCACACTGCACTCGGATTCTCTGGACTGACTTTGGCACTCAACCGGCCACCTCGGCAACCCTCTAGAAGGGAGTAACTCAATAACTAATTAAGCAAATTTAGCATGTAGAGATTTTTGTAGGAAAGAAATGATTCTGTGGTGGTTCGAAATCCCCCCTCTGGCGTAGAAAGCGTGCCGGATAAAAGCTAGTTTTAAATAATTCAGAATCAGTCGAACAAGGATACTTATGACTCAGGCGGCTAATTTTTGTAGTCTAATATTAACTGACGAAAATACTCATCATATTTAATGCAGAAAGCCTTCATCCATGTCCAATATTGGGTCCAGAGTGATGATTTCCCGCATTTAACGTGAGAATTCTCTTTATCAGCGTGTCAAAAATAGTTATTTTTTCGGAGAGGTTGGAAAGTATTCTAAAAAGGATATTTTAGATAATATCTTCATAGTATCTGTGTTACTCTGAGGCATTAATGGTTTGAGAGATCGTCTATGTCCATGAGGTTACTTTTTTTACTTCTCTTGAAGGTAAGTAATAACAAAGTAATTTTGTAAACATGTTGAATATCATTCCGAAATAGCTTGACTAACCTAGACCCTTAGACTCCAAAATATAAGAACAGGGTCACTATTACATTTTTTTTCGTGCTACAGTTCACTTATCGATGTTCTCATATATCTCGATATCTCTCCCGATGTCGATGGTTTGCTCAGTCCCTTCAATCTACATACATGTTCGCTTTCTACATCCTGATAACCTCCCTATCTCGATATCTCTCTTCAGCCATCATGAGACGCTACTAGCTGGCAACCTCCAGCACATACAACACACAACACAACGACATAAAGTTATGACATAACTTCGACAGTTATGTTTACTGACTGAACAGTTCACCGAAAAAGCCAAACAAAGCAACAAATGAAAGTTCTTTGGTCTAATATGTCGTTTTAGCTGAATCCCATCTAGTCTAAAATTATTTTGCCGAAAATGTCATTTGGTCGAACAGTTCTTTTGGCTTAAAAAAAACAGTTCGCCGAATAGCTCAACTGAAATGGTCGTGTGGCAGAAAGGGTGAATTGGACAAGATGGTTATTCGGCCGAAAGTGTTGTTCTGCTGAATTGGTCATTTTGCCTAAAAAGCCGTTTGACAGAATAGGTAATTTGGCAGAAAATGCCGTTTGGCCGAAATGGTTGTTTTGCAGAAAAGGCATTTTCTGACCAAATGGCTCTTTCTGCCAAACGACGATTCCTACCAAACGGCATTTTCGGCCAAATAATCTATTAGGTCAAGTGACATTTATGGTCAAACGACCATTTCGGCCAAATGACATTTCCAGACAAAATAAACTGTTAGGGCAAACAACTTCTCTGTTAATTTGATTTAATGGAATTTGGCTAGACGACTTTCGGCCTAACGTGTTATTACAGTGTTATTCAATCAAGTGGTATTCGAATAAATAGTTTTTTTCCGAATGACTTTCGGTCACACGACAAGTAGGGTCATTTGGCCGAAAGTTGTTTGGCCAAATAAGCTATTTGGTCGAACAAACCTTTAGGCAAAAACCCAACTAGCCGCAAATTTTGTTTAGTCAAAATGGACATACGGCCGAAATTGTCGACCGTCCGACTGGCCATTTGGCCAAAAAAGTCGTTTTTTTTCCAAAATTTGTCGTTTAGCAGAGAGGCCTTATAAACTATTCGGCCGAACGACCATTTCAGACAAACGACGTGTTAGGGGAAAGTGCTTTTTCGGTCAAATTACAAACTTGGCCAAATGCAATTCAGCTTGACGATTTTCGACTTGACGTATTATTCGACCAAATGGCTTTCCGCTGATTTATTTTCGGCCAAACGACCCTTCCTCTTTTTTTATAGTTTCCATTAATTTGTGAAGGGGCCCTCCTTAGCCGTGCGGTAAGACGCGCGGAAATCCTTGCAAATATCGCCAAATAATTTTCAACACGGAATCGCGAGTTCTTTGGTATTGCCTTCGCCTCACATTTTTAAGACGGGTCAATAGCTGAAGATCGTCGTCAATAATAATGGAGTTGAATTGAATTTCACATTTTGGAATTGCAATACCTATATTTGTCAAAGATATGAGAGCATTATCAATATTACTTTTGGTATCGAGAGGATTACCAACCAACAAAATTTCTATCGATATACGTTTTATATAAATCCCAGTCAGCTCTATGATAATAACAAATTGGATTGTTGATGGCTTCTTGTGAGATTTCAAGCGTCACAGGAAGGTGATCAGAGTCAAAGTCAGCATGTGTTACCAATTGGCCACACAGCTGATTTGAATCCGTTAAAACTAAATCAATTGTAGAAAGATTTCGACTGGAAGAAAAACAAGTTGGTCCACTGGGATATTGAATAGTATAAAATCCCGCAAAACAATCTTCAAATAAAATTTTACCATTGGAATTGCTTTGAGCATTAATTCATGAACGGTGTTTGGCATTGAGGTCACCAATTATGAAAAATTTGGATTTGTTGCAAGTTAGAATTTGAATATCAGCTCTCAACAATTTCTTTTGCTGCCCATTGCACTGGAAAGGCAAGTAGGCTGCAATAAAAGAAAATTGTCCACAATTTGATTCAACCGAAACTCTCAAAAACATTGGTTTCAAATAAAGAATATATTTATCTGTCATAAGACGAGTTTATACAATCCCATTGAATTCCACCACTTAATTGTATCTTGACAGATACGTATTTCGACCTCAACAGTAAGGCCGTCTTCAGTGTCTCGTACTTGACTCGGAAGTCGAGTCAAGTACGAGACACTGAAGACGGCCTTACTGTTGAGGTCGAAATACGTATCTGTCAAGATACAATTAAGTGGTGGAATTCAATGGGATTGTATAAACTCGTCTTATGACAGGTGAAAACATTCCACTAAAAAGCTCAAAATAATTTTCTTATTAATATATTTATGTTTGATAGGTCTATTAATAACAATAGCGACCTCACCACAGACGCTGTCAAGACGATCATTGCGGTGTATAATATAATTCGGATCTCTTTTGATGAAGAGTCCAGGGTTTAAATATGTTTCAGTTATAATGGCAATTTGCACATTATGAACTGATAGGAAGTTGAATAATTCATCTTCCTTACCCACTAAAGAGCGGGAGTCCCAATTTAAAATTTTCAAAAAAATATTTGAATCCTTTGAAACGAAGTCAAATAACAATTTTTTGAGTGAATTTGATATCAACCTGAACAGCTTCAGTTTTGGTATTTGCTTTGAACATTGCATCAATCATGTGATGCAATTGTTCATTTAGAAGTTAGAAGCAGCCATGCTACCTGAGACGTCAGAACGAACGAACGAACAGCGATGAAAAAGTTGAATTCGACAAACTGTTCGTTACCCAGTGAGAGGTAGGAGCATAATTTGTACGTTGATTGTGGTGGGTATGATTTGCTCGACCGGCAAATGATTGCGGATTTCGATCGTTTGAAA
Organism: Armigeres subalbatus; assembly: GCF_024139115.2. Classification (NCBI taxonomy): domain Eukaryota; kingdom Metazoa; phylum Arthropoda; class Insecta; order Diptera; family Culicidae; genus Armigeres; species Armigeres subalbatus. Next base: position 276,318,813 of record NC_085140.1, read on the forward strand.
TATGTATACCCAGCGAATCTGGGATCCTATTGGAATTTCCCGTCATCAATTTTGCATGGGAATTCCAAAAAAATTGCATGAAGGGTATTACCAGAAATTTTGTTAAAACTAAATAAAATTCTTGAGAAATACCCCTCTGGAAAGTACCAGAGCGAGATTTTTTTTCATCTGAATTACTTGGACTGGTGAAAATCCAAGTGATTGAGAAATTTCAATTTTAATCTCATCCAGTGATTTATCATCACTCAGTTTTGTCGTCGTATGTGAAGAATTTATGGCACTTCTCAGTTAAATACTTGCGATCGTTAAAGGATCCCGGCAAAACGCGGCAGTCACCCTTCCTGGCAATCTAAAATGAAACCTTGATCCCCTGAATCAAATCGAACTGATTGTTCAGTTCGATAGGAGAAGCATTATTTTCAACTTTCTTCTATTTTTTCCGCGCTTTGACAGGACGGTCTTGAAACCTTGTTTCTTAGAAGGAAGTGGAGAATTAAGAGACTCACTTTTCCTCTTGTTTTTAATAATGTTCATTGCTGAGTGTGGAGACGCGACCTTCTAAAAGTTTTTTTTTTACCACCGCTTGTCGAAATTTTACTTCCAACGTAAAACGAAGGCACGGATCCAAGCAAAGATCGATCGTAACTGATTAAGTGGGTACAAATAGCGCGAGAAGTACTATTGAAATTAAAATAGCTTCGGGTAGTCTTAAAAACTTCCTGCAGCAAAGAGAGAAAAGAACCGCACAGCACAAAAGCACGATGTGGTCTGAAGGAGGAGGCGTTTGGATCGACTATTGGAAAGCGGTCTCTGGCTGACGAATGAAAATGGCCTACAACAACTAATTGATTTCGCCGTCTCCAAGAATGGTCATCCGTAGCAACTACTTCCAGCTCAGCCTTTCGTATAAATTGACGGCAATTCTAAGACAATATCTACGCCAGGGACTATCGAAGCATTAAAATCAGCACGCTGTGCGGGCGGTCGCACTGCCGCAAGGGTCTCTTAAGAACATAGAACGCTATATACGGGAACGGAAACAGCGTTCCTGCCTATTTTAGGAGCAGGAACGCCGCCTGGAAGAAGTGGTTTTCGAAGATCAGCTGTGTCATTATCAAGAAACATATAAATGCTCAGAAGCTCAACGCATCTGACAAAGGCTATGTTCCGCGAGCCTATGGGCACAAAAAGCTGGCCACTTGTCTGCAAAGACTAATAGTTAGAATCTGGGAAACTAAACAGCAGCCGGAGGAGTGGAAGAAATGGATTATATGCGAAGAAAGGCAACAAGCTGGAGTGTGAGAACTTTTGAAAAAAGCTGTGAATATCAGGTCCCAACGCACCATATGTTAATCGATTTCAAGACGACATACGAAAGTATAGATCGCGTAAACTACAACAAGGATTCAAGATTTCAGGACTACAACAAGGTGATGGATTCTCTAGCCTGTTGCTCAATATTGCGCTAGAAGGTGTCATGCGAAGAGCTGGTGTACGATTTTCAAAAGATTCAGTTATTTATTTAGATTATCCCGCCGATAATGTGTACATTGTCGGCTGAGCTATAAATACCTGCTGAATGCTTCAAAGGCATGCAAAGGTCGAAGACCGTCAAGACTGCTCCAGCCGTTCTCGAGCTTTAACGACACTAACAAACAAACATTCATTTTTATATAAGTGATAACTATAATAGCACTGTTTACGAACGATAATGCTTTCTAAACGATTGCTATTGATTGGCTATAATAACACTAAAAATAAATCTAAATTCACATTTCCAATCACGCTAGTTTTAAATTTTCACACACAAAGTTAAATTCACGACTGCAACCGTCGTCATTCCAGTCCCAAAATAAATTGTTCGTCGGTTGCCACCACATGTGAGTACAGTGCTCCGATTGGTTCAAATTATTCGGTTCATCTTTCTTCCATTGCGTAAACACGGGTCCCAACCCGAGGGCATGCCAGATGAACCGGCCCTCCAGAGCCAAATCGTTCAAACCGATCCACAAATCGGCTCTCGTCACTTCGGTGTCAGACTCGAATAGATGGGACCCGAAGGCCAGCTGGGTGATCTCGGTTTGCTTCCTCTGGGAGTCGACTACGGCCAAGCGCATTCCGATCCGGTTGCAGTACTCGATAGCTCCGTACCAGTTCGACTAGGAGAATGTGGATAGAGTTGTAGATATAATTGATTCACTTACACGGAGTTACCTTAACAAGTGGAATGTAGAAGGTTGACGGTGCTGTACAGAACAGTTCTTGGGAAGCAGCGAGTCCAAGAACTGTTAGGAAAATGCTCTGTCGCAAAATAGCCATTTTTCTGCTGAGTGGTGACTGACTTGTGTAAAGGCAGCTTCACTCGTTAAGTTTATATTTGTTTGTAGGTTGAACGATACTAGATACAAAATAAAAGAACGCATCTTGATAAGATAATGACACCGGCAAATGCTTTTAGGCTGGGGAATTTCAGGTTAATTGCGAAACAAGTTTTGTTCAGGAGCATCCGATATCAATCTTCTGGGGTGAATTTCAGTGACATTTATAGACGGATTCATCATTCAACGTTAAAGCTGTGCTTAGTTCGACTTATATGTCCCATATGTGTCAATTTGTGACACGATACATTTATTCGATTTATTCGTTCCGGGTTCGCCAGGTGCCATTCAGAAAATTGGATCCATTAAAGTAAACCACAAGCGTACCCAATGTGGTCAGGGGCATGCATTAGTTCAAATTAGTGTAACGCAGCCTTATGTTCAGTGCACCCTTCCGTGATCGAATTTGTGATCCCTGCCCCCAGGACCACCACCGCAACGCTGCGCTGTTGTCGTCATCGACAAAAACGATGCTGGTTCAACGATGATGCTGGATGGTTGGATAATGGTTGGAATAATATACCTGCGACCGACGAAACCTCTTTGGGTCGGTCTTTCCCGAACAAATGGAGTAAAATAATCACATTATATATCCTTTTTTGTGAGTTCTATGTTTGATTACATTTGGCATTATTTTCATCTGGTTGTGGCTTCGGTTCAGTTCTTCTAAAGAAGAACAATCGTCGATATGTTGGGAGTTGTGGTGGGCTTTTAGTCTTGATATTGTTATTGTTGTCTCCCACTCGACGGAACTTCTTCAGCAGCTCTCGATGAAAATGAATTCGAACCGTAAACCGGTGTTGAATTAATCATAATCGATGCTAAGTACGAAGTACCATTTCACAATATTTACGGCTTAGCTGCCCATTTTGTTGTCATGTTCTTCTTCTCAAATTCAGTCGAAAGAAAATATCCGTTGCAAACCCTAAATGCGTAGGCCCAGAATTAAAAAAAAGTTATTTGATTTCAGATTTCTTTTTTATTAATTATACATGGGGAGCAGGTTGAATTTCTTTACGTAATTAGTGCACCGCTCTTTAAACAGTTAGATTAAAATCAATTAATCAGATCAATTTGACTCGAATTTACAGTTTCTTCGGCAATATCTCAACGTGAATGTATTCACGTTTGTTCGTTACTTATCTTGAGTTTCAATAGGGCCCACAGCATCGCGCCAGATCCTTTGTTCTCGCACAAGGCTTTTCTGTCGTTATACGCATACCCGTCCCAAGTGCATACAAATTCCTGCAAGCATTGGACAAATATGCGATTTGGGTTCAATATGTGGCATGGTGTTTTTCACGTCCGTCATCGGCTGGTTCCAATTCTGTTCACGTTCGTTTTTATTACACTTCAACTCGGAACAAACTTCCCCATAACATAAACCAATTCTTTCCGTGTAAAGTGGCCAAACGCAGCATCAGCATTCAGCAATACACGACCATCACCATTATTAAGATGTGAGGGGGAAACGACCGTTGGCGGAGGGCGAGAACCAGAACTGATAATGGCAGGATAAATTTACTTTCAGAACCAATTTGATTTACTTCTTCGGCGCATTGTACACACAGAGTACGGTGTTCTTGGGTCTTGCCTGTTCAGTTGCTTACGTACTGACCGCCTCGGTCCTCTCAGTGGTCCTCCAGGCGACAGCCGTTCGAGTCCCGTCGGTCGCCGACAACCACGACAACAACGAGTGAGCGGAAATCTGCGGAATTACCGAACAACATTTTCCACTCTACCTTTTTTCCAGAGCTAACATCTCTTCAGCAGTGGAACAAAGATTATGAACCGAGACGATGACGACGACATCAGGAACATGCTTTCAGTATTTTAAAACAGTGCACTCAGGATCACCGAGTTGTCATATTATTATGAGTAATCCTTTCGAGCGCTCTTTCCGTGAATTGGTTTCGATGGCGAAATCGAGCTACTTATGCGATGCAGAACTGAGTAGAGAGTAATCAATTTAAGAAGCATTTTATAATGAACCTCGAGAAACGTGAGCAATTTACGATTGGATTGCACACGGGAACAATGTTTCTGAGATGTTGCGGGCGATGAACTGCGGGTTTCAATTAAAACTGGTTCAATAAGTTTTGCCAGTTCGGCATTTAGAAGGGCTATTAAAGAAGTTTGCGATCACAACTGAAAAGTTGACTGATGTTTTGGCATATGTAGCGTGCTTGCTTTCTACCTATCAATAAATCATTGTTAGAGAAACATGATATTCTTTCAGAACATTTTTTTTTGTATGAAAACGGAAATAAATTATAGTTGATGAAGTAATTTAATAAAAATGCTAGATCTGTTAAATTTGAATATGTTTTGATTTGAAAACCGTATGAAAAATATTGTGAATATGAGATTTTTGCCTTTCTCGTACAACAAAGTTGTACCGAAAGGCTATATGATCACTCCAAAAACCAACTTTTGATAGGAGCCCTGGAGACCCATAGTGTTATATACCAATCGACTCAACTCGACAAACTGAGATGTTGTCTGTATGTGTGTACGTGTACAAATTTTGTATACACACTTTTTGGAACTTAGCATTGTAGCAATGTTACTTGTTACCATTCGGCTCAGAATCTTGTCCCATTGTTTGCTATTAAAAATTGGCCGGATCAGACTATGGGATCAAAAGTTATGGCCAAAATACTGTATGTTATGCAAAAAACACGCCAAAAATACTCATTTATATATTTTTAGATTTTTTTGCACGAGAAAGGCACCAACACCGCAAGGTGGATTAATCAGGATTTTTTTTAATTATTACTAAACCATACGACAATATCAAAATAGATTTGAAAAATGCCGAAAGTTTTTCCCAGGGAGCCTTTCGGGACAGATGGGTTATATTTTCTCAGCGCTTTAGATTGGTTGCACAAAATCACAGAAAAGAGCTAGGTCCCCACTATCTTTAGCAAAATCGTTCATCAGGATGTTGGCTTTACAGGAAAATGTCCGAGATCCAGTTTGGCTATACCCTGAAGACTCTGATATCCGAAACCTTGTGAAGATTTCGCATCAGGAAGCATGCGAATGAATCTGAAATGTTTGCATCCGTGGTATAGGTTTGAAAGTTCTAAACACTCAATCAAGTTTAGGCACCCTGAGCGTTACGTCAGTGATCAATTGTAAGGAATACGAGATGCTCAATTTTCTCCAAAACGTTCTTGAGTACAGCCCACGGTATCTACCAGATAAATCGAGGCTTTTGTAATGTCTTCATCATCGGTATACAACCAATCCGGTTCAATAAGCATATGCGCACCATATTGGATAAGGGCCATTTGGCCGAATGCCACTACGCCGAAAGTTGTTTGGCCGAACAGACCGAAAGGGTCATTTGGCCGATTTGGCCGGTCATCTCACTTCTCACTGTAAAAAGTGAGAAGCCACTTCGCACTCACTTTTCACAGTGATAAGTTTTCTCACTTCTCGCTGTAAAAAATGAGAAGCGCGAAGTTAGTAGTTAGGGTGGGTGTACCAATTGTCGCCATACATAAGAACAACTATTTTTAAAAAAATAAGTAAAAGGCATGTGGGTGGACTTTATATATCAAGCGAAAGATTTTACTTCCTGCTCCTTAGTACAGCTGTGAAAACCAGAATAAAATTTGTTATTATCCTCAAAATTGATTAATCCATAATAGGAACGCATGCACCAGTTGTGGCACTATTCTTAATTTTGGTTCCTTATTTGGCAAATCCCATTGTTTTCTTATGGGACTGGCCAAATAGGGACCACTAGTCCCACAACTGGTGCAAAGGACGTCAAAAATTAAGCAAAATCAATTTTTACAATTATGCGTTGCTTGTTTGGGATGAAATCAAAGGTGTTATCGTATCATGTGAATATGCTTTATCGATTTGAACTTGGTTTGCGGTGATTTGATTGGCCATTTGGCATATAAAGCACTAGTGCGACAACTGGTGCTATAGCCACAACTGGTACACTTAGCCTAGTAGTATTTCACATCCCAGACCAACAAGCCAGTGTTCAATAGTTCCAGTGTCCTGGCCCTTAGTCAACTGGTAGCAGATTCTGGCAGATAGGGTTTAGTTGAGAAGCACAAAAGGTTGAATGGACACAAGGTTGATTGAAAAAAAAACATCAAAACCTTCTATTTAACTCTCGGTGGACGAGCCAGCCTAGGCACAATGGTCGGATTCGTCAAATTTCACGTCGTAAATCGATAACTCGAAAACCATCAGTGTTAGCGTTTTGACGCCTTCAGAAGAAATGATCTACAAGAAGAGATCTATTTTTGGTGTAAGTTGTCATTAGGGTGGCCCTTCGGTGAAATTTTTTTGGAAATGTATTTTTTTACCCTTTTGAGTTAGGAGTTCATATAATCCTACAAAGCTGTAGAGAATTTAATTCTTAGCATTTTTGCTTAATAAACATTTATTTTATCTCATATAGGTGATGTTTTATGACAAAATTGCTAAATTTAGATAGGGTGGTCCCGAAAAAATAGTTTTTAGCTTTCACTTTCATCAATTCAGAATATTTTCAAAAACTGTCTTAGCATCGCTTCACGGTCTTTGGATGGCGCATCTTTTGGTTACATAAGATGGTTGATAGCTTCATTTTCAAACATATTATAAGCGTTTTTTCATGAAAAAGTGATAGTTTTCTGAGCATTCTACTGAAACTAGTAGTAAATATTAGCAACAATTTCAATCGTCATCTGAAAGTATACATGCAGGCCCATCAAATCCATGGTATTTCATTTGTCCATGTTTGTCCACTTTTGTTTGACGATAGTATTATATTTGAACGAAAAATTAGGGAGAAACACATATATCATCTTTTGAATTTTCACAATATTTGGTAGAATAAAAGACAAAAACACCGTCTTCGACCAGAGGTCGTACAGACTGAACACTTAACACCTAGAAAACTGACAGGACACATAATACCCAGTGGGGTGGAGAATTTTTCGATCACGAAAAGTTTCCTTCTTACCGAGCCGGGAATCGAGCCTACGCTCCATAGTCCATGCCTCTAGACGATTGATGGCGCTAACCACACGGCCACAAAGCCCACAAAGAATCGTTCTTTATCTAAAATATTTAAATCAACTCGTGTGGAAAAGAATTCGAAAAAATCATTTTGACAATTTAACTACTGGAACTATTTTCAAGGTATTTTCATGAAATAAATGCTTAAGAGTGCTACTTTTGTGGCGAAATACAAAATTATAAAATTCGAATTGGGTTTTCATGGCTAATTCGCAGAATAATTTCATTTTCACAGTTTCTAAGTGAGGGTCGCCAATGACTACATGTGATTCCATGAACATTGATAATTGGTCCAAGAGTTCAAAATGGCAAAATGGTAAATTGAAAAATTGAAAAATTTTCCTTAAAAAAGTGATAATTTTCCCTTAAATTATCTAACAAATTACCTTGAAATATATAAAATGCTCCGTAAACATTCGAAAAGCGTACCGTAAAAACGAAAAAAATGTACCGTAAACAATTAAAAATGCTCCTTAAAAAGCAAAGATTTGCTACGTAATTAATGATAATTGCGCAGTATATTGACAAAAGAATTATTATAAAATAGTTTAAAAGGTACCTTAAAATTGGCTATCATAAATTAGAATCTTATGCACAATCGTATAGCCCCTAGAGTTCATTGCTGATTGTTTTGCTTGGTAACCCTATTCAACCGAAAACTAAGAAAAATGCTCTTTAGGATGAATAAAATGCTCCACAAACAAATAAAAAATGCTCCTTAAACTAAGAAAAATACTCCCTAAAATAAAGAAATGCTCCTTAAACCAACAAAAAATGTTCCTTAATTTGAGGAAATGCTACTTAAACGAAAAAAGGGCTCCGTAAAAAAAATGAAATGCTCCATAAACTTATAAAATGTAAATGAGTAAAATTGATTCACAATACAAACTGCACGTGCTGTCAAAGCATCCACCGCCACGTTCCTTCAGTCAATATACTGCGCAATTATCATTAATTACATAGCAAATCTATGTTTTTTAAGGAGCATTTTTAATTGTTTACGGTACATTTTTTTCGTATTTACGGTACGCTTTTCGAATGTTTACGGAGCATTTTATATATTTCATTTTTATATATTTACTATTTCGGGACCACTTAGTCACCATTTAGCGAAATTATGCCAAATGTCCGTTATGCCAAAAGACCCTCACTTTTGACGCTGGTCACAATTATGCCAATTGTCCGTTATGCCAAATGGCCGTTATGTGAAATGGCCATTATGCCAAATGACCTTATGCCAAATGGCGTTATGCCAAATGACTTTATGCCAAATGGCCCGCTCCCTTGTAAAATGGCGCATACGTCTCTTTTTCAGATTACGGCAGTAAGGGTTGTGTACTGGTAGTGCAGCCTGGGCACTGTTGTCCTTCTGACATCAGCTAGAGTGAGAAGGTACGCCTCGAGCGTCTGTTCACCAGGAGGTACGGCTCAAACAGCGTCTGATTAACGAAATGCTGTATCGCGTCAGCTATACCCAGCGCCGGATTTAGCCGGAAGGGGGCCCCGGGGCCGACAGCTTGTGGGTGGCCCAAAATGTGCAAAAAAGGTTGGTTTTGGAACATAAGATTTGTGGGGGGCCGGGGCCACGGCCAACCCCCCCCCCTCTAAATCCGGCACTGGCTATACCTAAGGTGACAGCCCCATCATCGCGATGTAGGTAACGAGACCCCGGTAAGGTAGCTTACTGAAGCCTCTCAAATACCACGAAAAATGGAGATATAAGAAAAAGAGAACGTTATTTTTGGCAACCGACTGGGCAACGAAATAAGGACTATGATTGGAAACTCGGTACCTGGAATGTCAGGACCCTAATTGAATCTGGGCGAGTGGACGTGATGTTAGATTCTAAGCTAACGTTTAGAAAGCATATTGCGTACGTAACTTCTAAAATATCTCGCACCCTTGGCTTCATATTCCGAATTGCAAAGCATTTCGATGATGTCCAATGTCTCAAAGCACTCTATTGTTCTTTAGTCAGATCGATTTTAGAATATTTTTCCGCAGTGTGGTCTCCATATTACTAGAACAATATTGCTAGAATAGAATCCGTTCAACGCAAATTTATACGCTTCGCTTTACGTCGCCTTCCATGGAGAGATCCTTCAAACTTACCAAGCTATGAAGACCGTTGCAAGCTTATAGATTTAGAGCTTTTAACAGTCCGTCGCAATACTTCCCGGACGATATTCATTACAGATCTCTTGCAATCGAGAATCGACTGTCCCCCACTGCTTTCCATGCTAAATATCAATGTAAACCATAGGAATCTTCGCTCTTGTGCTCTCCTCTTTCTTCATGGCGCACTACCTAATTATGGTCACAATGAGCCATTTACTAGCATGTGCCGTATATTCAATAACTGCCCCATTGGATTCGATTTCCATTCATCTCGTAACACTCTCCGTACGAACTTTTCTCACCTTCTAAACGACATTCAGTTGTAGCTAGGCCTATATTTAAGTTTATTGTTGGATTTAGTTTTAAGCCGAATTGTATCATTTGCAGCTTGTAATCTGAAGATGCATAGAAAAGATGAGGAGGTTTTGCGCCCGCTTGGGTGAGAGCTAATGAATTTCTAATTGTTCAACTCAAGCGGGCTTTTTCCTGCTCCCAATAAATAAATAAATAAATAAATTTCTTCCGGCATACGCACTACATGTCCAGCCCACTGTAATCTGCCGTATTTTAACAACCTGCCTATGTCTGCATTTTTGTACACTTGGTACAACTCGTGATTTATGCGTCTGCGCCATACACCATCTTCCACCACGCCGCCAAGTATTGAGCACAGGATTTTCAACCCTCCTTAGCCGTGCGATAAGATGCGCGGCTACAAAGCAAGACCATGCTAAGGGTGGCTAGGTTCGATTCCCGGTCCGGTCTAGGGAATTTTCGGATTGGAAATTGTCTCGACTTCCCTGGGCATAAAAGTATCATCGTGTTAGCCTCATGATATACCTCGGCTTAGAAACCTCGCAGTTAATAACTGTGGAAGTGCTGCGAGGCGGCAATGTCCCAGTGGGGAATGTAATACCAATGAAGAAGAAGAAGAAGATTTTCCACTCAAACACTCCGAAAATTCGATAGTTTGCATCCTTTAATCACCATGCTTCATGGTCGTACGGGGCGACTAGACGAATAAACGATGTGTACAGAGCTTGTTTTGTTCGTGTCTGTTAGCAGCGAGACTTTAGCTGGCAACACAACCTGTAGAAAGGTCTACTAGCAGCCCTAACGCGGCTGAAGTCACTTGTAACGAGTGTTCCAAAAGTTTTTGAGGTGAACTAGCCCAGGGCTAAAAACCTCATTAATAAAGATTATAATAATAATGTTCCAACCAAATCTTCGTATTGCACCTTTCAGAGTTATGTTGAATAGCATATTAGAGAGCGCATCGCCCTGCTGCAATCCATCTAACGTTACAAACGAATCCGATGTCTCACCAGATCATCTCATTGGAACGTACACTGCACTATGGTCCAGGATACAGATTTACGCGGAAAGATGCATTTTACGCCAAAATTATATTTTTTAGAAAAAAAACTGTTGATCTACAAAATTGTTCGAAATAGTAAGGGCATCATTATGGTGCAACCAAAAAATAGGGTGGCCCATCATATAAAAAAAAATATTTCTTTTATTTCTCTTAATATTGACATGATATGTTTTACAAAGTTGTAGCGCAGCTTATTCCAATCAATTTTGCCATAAAAACTTTTTCTGTAGCTCTTAAGCTGGCTGATTTAGAGCAATTTTACCTAATTGGATTAGGATGTACCTCACAAAAATAGTATTTTTAATCTCCTTTTTTGTTTTCGATTTCTCGAAAAAGTCGTCTTCGGGTAACCTTGAGAGCTCAAAAATGCAACTTTTAATGGGTAAATATGCTCAATATCTTTTTCCGATTAAAAGTTATAATCGTTTTTCTGTCAAAATTACATTTTCTTCATAAGTCGATATTTCCGGTTAGGGCAGACCAAACAAACATGTTTACACGGTATTTGGAAAAGAAATTCATATTCCTCATTATGTCAAAGAATTGGAGATATGTTATTTTTTGATCTCAAGTTTTACCAAATTTACTAAAATCATGTTTTTTCAAAAAAATTTATATAACTCAACAATGGAAAAAGATACAAACGATATTCTTATAGCAAAACACGCGTTTTGGAAAGCCCCAAAAGTCTTTAGAATGTGAGATTTGTGAGGAATGAAAAATAAAAAATCTACAGCTTTAACACTTTTTATAAATTTTATCATTATTATCGTATTGCAATATTTACGAGAAAAGATGCATTTTCGGCCTGAAGAATACTTTTAAGAACAAAATTTGTTCTACAAAGTTGTTCTGGATTGTTGTTCTTGGGCCCTTATTATAGAGTTATCGAAAAATAGGGTAAACCATTTTAAAAAAATGTGAATTTCTTAGTTTTTTTATTTTGCCGAATATTGACATTAAATGTTCTACAAAGTTGTAGCGCAGCTTTTTCCAATCAACTTTGCTATATAATTTTTTTATGTAGCTCTTAAGCTCACTTGTTTAGAGTAATTTTACTTACCAGAATTAGGGTGTCTCAAAAAAACAATATTTATGATCTGCTCATTTCATTTTTTAAGAGCAACAGAAAAAGTTTTTATAGCAAAATTAATTGGAATAAGCTGCTCTACAACTTTGTAAAACATAACATGTCAATATTCAGAAAAATAAAAAAAATATTTCCTAATTTTTTTTTATATGATGGGCCACCCTATTTTTTGGTTGCACCATAATGATGGCCTTATGAGACCAACAGTTTTTTTTCTAAAAAATATAGTTTTGGCGTAAAATGCATCTTTCCGCGTAAATCTGTATCCTGGACCATAGTGCACTGTCTTTGTATTCCACATATAGTGCACATCAGCTTTTAATACATCATACACCCAACCGGCGGTTGTTAGATTTTCTTACAATTCTGTATAAGAATCTACCAAAATCTGTTTAAGATCTGGGCATATGCGAAATGCTAGATTCTTATACAAATATATTTTTATATATTCTTATACAAATATTCTAACAATATTGTAAGCTTTTCTTACATTTTTTGTTTAAGAATCTAATAATTTCGCATAAGGCCAATTCTTATACAGGTGTTGGTAGATTCTTATACAGAATTGTTAGAAAATCTAGCAACCGCCGGTTGGGTGTAAGCAGGTTAACTGATTGAAGGATACGGTTTAAACGGTTTCTGGGAATTATGTGGACTTTCCTCTACGAAAATACCTAATATTATCGTTTTTAGTAAAACTGCATATACATACCACTTCAAATTACGCTACAGTCTATAATTTCTTCCGAGATAAATATTTTTAGAAGTCTCTCTCTAAACAGAGATCGACAACCAAGTACCTAATTATGTTTGACGTTAATCAACCAAACTTCCTTGAATCATCTGTCACCATTAGCGGTCCACACCGTCATCGGTCGGTGAGTTGCAAAAACAAAAACAAAAAATGGAAACCCATTGCAATTCTCTGCCCAAGCGGACCCAACCGTAGGCGTTGTTGATGATGATGAGGGTCACTCATAATGTGTCAATTTAGGTTGAGCAGAACATGCGTTCCCATATACGCAGTAGGTACGTGTGCATCGCGCTGGTCTCGCGTGTGACACAACTGTGATGCAATTTGGCGAAACCGGTTGTCGGTCAGTCCAGGCCCGGTCAGGCGATCGATCGAATCATTCATGGCGCACAGGTTGGCGTTTCTTGATGAACTTGACGGAACCGAAAAGGTCAAGTTGAAGCGCCACTGGATGAAACCCCGGTCGGTTCGATGGTTGGTCTGACGTCTGACGCTGACTTGGCGAGGATGGGACTGCATTGGATTGGATTACCTTGCGTTTAGTGCGGTCGATTCTGGTAAATGGCTGCAAGTAATGTAGCGGTGAACTTTGCTTAGATTATGATGCAAAGTGCTTTAAGTTAAATGATTGATGTTTTGACTTCTACTTCCAGTTCCTTTTATGGGAGTATTCTGTCATAGAATAGCCCGTCGGCATAGAAGACAAACTTCGATCTAGTTTTGTTTTATATACTGAATTAAACTGCAAGACTTTTTACAAATATGACGAAGGTATCATCACAAGGAGAATTAACTATTTGTCTTTATCATTTTTTTCAATGTTCAACTTGTCCCTTATTATCCCGTTTTTTTTTGTAATTGGACAAATTATGCGAGTTTTGGTGAATTCGTTCCAGTTGCTCGATTTGCTTTAAACTTACAATTACTGCAATTTACACGAATTTAAGAATTGTATGTGTGTTTAATTTAAAATTTATAAATTTTATGCGATTTCCCCAATTCGCTTCTGCAACTTTTGTAGAATTCACTCACTTCGTCTTATAAAGTAAAATGTTCCAGACATTAAATTATTACGTTCGTAAAATGTCTACAATATGTTAAGGTGCTAAATCGCCCTTGCAAGACTCAAAAGGAAAAACAATAAAGCCCTTTGAAAAATAATTTCCTAAAATAAGTCGAATTTTCCAGTTCATTATGTAGGTACCAATCAGGGATGTTCTCAATAGTCGTAAATCGTAATCACAGCCACCTCGATCAGCCTCCGGACACAATCACGATAGTCGACTCGACGTCGTCAACGTCTTCGATGTCGACGTCAGCCATCGTAGTAGGCTTGTGGGTCATGAACACCTCGATGATGACGACGGCGCTTGATACCCCTTACCATATACATAACTACAGCCAACTATTTGGATAGATTAGGTGAATGGCACGCTGCTGCTATGCTGTCTGCTTAGCTCAGCTTCCCGCCTTCAGCTGCACTCTGCGATTAACGGGGCTTTGTTGGGCTACGATTTGTAGCACGAACGGGGGCCCCAGCTCTCCAAATGGTGACGAGGTTGGAACTTTTTTCAATGACTCATTGTTAGCTGTTTGGCACTTGTGCCTCCGGGGGCAGCATGTGTCACGTTCGTACCTTAGTCTAACTGACTAACTGGATGCAGTTATGCTTGCTCGTGGGGCTCTTGCTCGGTGCACACTGAGTCAGACTTTATAGAAATGTGTAATAAATCGTAAACTGGTAGGATAAAAAAAATGAAAAATATTATTTTCACTGAAATTTGCATCCTTATAATGAAATATTACTTGGTCAATACTGTACATTTTGGCCCAAAAACGATAGTGAAATATCCTACCATCGCCAGAAATAGTATTTGATTTATTCGACACTTTGCAAAATCTGTTCCATTGTGCACAATGGCGGTAGATAGGCACCCAAATCAAGACATAGAGCCGAGTGGCTCTTTGCGTCGGGTCAGGCTTGTTGGCCAAATAAGTGCCGCGATGATTGTTTTGTCTCAATTCTAAAATGCCTTCAATGACGAATAAATGCGACTCGTGAACGCGCGCGCGCACAATTGTTGGCGACTATCAATTTGCTTGATCTTGGATACGAAAATTGTGCTTGACCTGGGCTTTGCAAGCCACCATCCAACCACCCGTCGTAGCTGTGGGACCGAGTGTTATTGAATGATAGTGGAAATTGGTAGAAATTGTAGCTGTTAGATAACAGCGATAAGTTGAAGCGTAAGTGGTGTTTATAAGTAATGTTACGTAAATTTGATTAGCATTTAGGATTGTCTGTTTCATATTACAACTCAAAATTATAAAACTATGCATTTCGCACAGTAAACATTCGATTTGGTCAATTTTCAATAGGAAATAATAGCACAAGATTCTCCGTCGAATGGAACTTGTTGCATGCAAATTGGATAAGGGTAAGCGCCTGAAAAGTGTGCGGGTTTTTTTCGCGCACACACATGTGTGCACATACACACAGGCATCACCTCAATTCTATTGGTAAATAACACTATGGGTCTACGAGCCTTCTATAAAAAGTTTGTTTTAGAGCGAAAATATAGCTTTTACGTATACTTAGTATACGAGAAAAGCAAAATAATGGCTATGGCTATTTGGTCTCAAACGGAAGCTTATCAGCATTGTCGTAAATATAAGGTGGTCTGAACCCCAACCGGAATTACAAGTATTGGTTTGAACAAATATGAGATAGCGAAACATACTGAAACAGATTCAGAACAATATTTTCGAGATTGTTGTGTTGATACATTTTTCGGGAAAGGGTCGTTTGACCAAAGTCAAATAAGTTCGATTGACCATGGGGGATGTAATAAATAGTGCCAAGGCAAAATCATAAAAGGAATACGTTTTATAAGTTTCTATGTTCATACATCGGCTAAAGAAATGTGAAGAAAAATCAAATAACTACAAGGGAAGCATAGGCAGATAAATATCTGGGGAATCAGGATGAGAAATAACGACAAGCTCAGGAATATGTGAAATAATGTAATGTGTCTAATGATTTTGCCTGTGAGGAAAATTTTTGCGGAATTTTGCGGAGTCGAACCGAAAATCCCCAACTTTCTATCCCCATTGAAGCAGAAAAATAATACAAGAAAAATGTCATAATATATGAAATAGAAGAGTCTATAGAAAGCCTGAATGATTCTTCACCAGGTAGAGACAACGTACCCTACGCAATGTTGAGAAACCTACCGCAGTGTAAATTATTGGAAGCTTATAATAAGGCGAACGTTGGCATATCCCAGAGAATGGATTAAATCAAAAGTGATTCAAATTGCCAAAAGCCATTTGGCCGAATGCCACTAGGCCGAACAAACCAGTAGGCCGAAACCCATCTGGCCGAAAGTAATTTGGCCGAACGGGTCATTCGGCTTGATGGAACATGTGGCCGAATTGAACATTGGGCCTTATTGGATATTTTCCCGAATAGGACAATTGGCCGATTAGGACATTAGGCAGAATAGGACATTAGGCCGAATATGACATTTGGCCGAATAGGACATTATACCCAATATGACATTTGGTCAAATAGGACATTTGGCCGAATAGGTCATTTATCCGAAAAAGCCATTTGGCCGAATTGATCATTGGGTCAAATAGGTAATTTAAAAGTGATAAATAAGGTGTGAAAAGTGAGACGTGTCACTTCGCATTACTTATTTCCCACGTCTCACTGTAAAAAGTGAGTAATGCTAAGTGAGAAATGAGACGTCTCTCTACTCACTTCTCACTGTAAAAAGTACTTTTTTATTAATTACTAGCTTTATCTACCCGGCTTTGGAATCCTCGGGATTGAAAAGTAAAGTATTCAATTCAAATGTCTAGTAGAACGATTGAAGAAAGATAAATCGATACATAGATGCCATTCGGTGTGTACACTGTGATCGGTCTCTCAATAGGATGACTGTTAGGCCGATACAAATATTAAATTTATTTTATGTCACCCCCCCCCCCTTCAAATTTCCAAAAATATTGAGGGGGCGAAAAAAAACATTTTTTTTCGGCTGTTTTTTTTTAATTTTTGAACACTCACTGTTTTTATCTTGGTACAAAATAGTCATTTATAGACCATACATTTGTCACCAAGAGTATTTCAAATGAAAATAACAGCATACATATCTATCTGTATAAATATTCTATATCCTATCAGATCACGCATATTAAGGGGACTCCTGCTTACAGATTCCGACTAAGCTCCCTTGCAATATGTGGCCTACCCATTTCCACCAATGTTCTCGAACATCTACATACTGTTATCGGTATTTGATGGCTTTTATGTTGCTCGGCACACGCTATCCAGCTGAATAGTCGTCCGAATTGAAAATTTTAAACATCATCTGCGTTATCTTTGCCTATATACTCAACAACACGTTTCAAGATCGACTGGTATGGTTTCCAAATATGTCGATTATTCGCAAAGTTCAACCCAGCTCGTGGTTCCATGTCGATCCAGATTTCGCTATCTGCTGATATCAGATTGTCAAGATGGTTAAATCTTCCGATTGTCCGGCTACTGCAAAGTTTGGGGGGCTGTTCTCGTTGACGCTCAACCACATGGTCCTGCTGACTTTGATGGTGAGACGCCGCAAAAAAGCAAACGGTCAGCCCTTTGAGCTCACTCAGCATAAATGAGCGTCGCAGTACTAAAGCCTGTCCACGTTAAATTTCGGACACCTATTACATCAGGCAATTTTTGAAAATTTTCGCAAACCACTGAGACGATCAATTTAGATGACATTTACTGCTTTATGTGCTGCTTTCAGATATTTTGAACACGCCCAAATTGATAAAAGTGGCGACAAATCAATTGGACAGTACCTAAGTGTCCGAAATTTAACGTGCACAGGCTTTAATATAGCGTTTCGTGATCATTAGCCAATACTTCAAATTGTATGCCTCGGATGGCTGTTTTTTTTTAAGAACACTGGCTGAGACTTGAAGACGCTGTTCGAAGTTCTCGAACCAACACTTCAGCTGTCCAAGTCAAAGAGCAAATGAGACAATAACCTCCAGTTGCTGCAGCCATCTTTTCTCCATCGGTCAGGAAGTCCACCCATGCCCTCTTGTTCTGTCTGCAGCAGCACCCGACTCCCACTTACAGGAATACATACCGTTGACGGATTCTACTTTATTTCTCTGATTCTTCACTTCCCTCACCATTTGCTTCTACGCTACGCTCCTCAATCTTCCGTCGGGTTACATCTGTAATCCATTATTTTCGCTGGGTGAGCACTTGAGCAGCTCACCCAAGTTTTTCTCGCATATTTCGATAAAAGCATTCTTTACTGCCCAACTATCTTCTGCGCTGCCACTTTCAGAACATCAACTACCCGAGTACTTAGAACTTCAACGAACGGTTTCTTTACAGCTGGATCTTCTGGACGGTCTATTTTGATTCGTCGCCCGAGCCTCTCTTGGCACCGCTGAATCCGAGCAATGCATTGTCGCCAATTAGAAGATGACATTCAAACGCGATGACAGCGCTGCGTTTATTACGGCCTCATGAAAGCATCGTCTCCGTTTCAGCTGATACATTTCCAGAGGAGCTAAATACTTGTCCTACCAAGTAAAAGCGGGTCTGGAAAGTAAGTCAAATGCTGCTGCCTGCAGACATGATAAGCGGGCGCAGGAAGACTCCCCGGTAGAGCTGTGCGCCGCCGCGCCGCGCCGCGGCCGCCGACGATTTTTAAGCGCCGCCGCCGCCACCATTTTTGACCGGCGCGCCGCTGAATTTTTTTTACCGCGCCGCCGGTAAATTTTAGGCGAGCCGTTGAAATATTTTTATTATAAAATATTATTGACGTAGTTACGTTTTTGGGGTTAATTCCCCACCCCCAAATTGTTCAAAGAAAAACTCCGTTCAAACCCAAATAAATTTGAAAAATTTCGGCTGCGCCGCTGATATCAATATGAAGTAAATACATAGCCTTTTCTGACACGAAATTAAAGGAACTAACGAGTAATGCCTTCCAATCCAGAACTCGTTAAAGCGTTTTAGGAAAATGCACACGATTATAGTGCGCAAATACAGACATTTGCATTTCTCTGCTATTATTCCCCTTGCAAATTGATAAAAGTACAAGCATGGCATGTGCTGGAGGTTGCGGATTATACTGACGACAACCCAAACGATTAATAAAATCAAACTCATGTTTATCTATGCTTTGAAGTAAAAATAAGATTTTGCATTTTTTAAATCATGGTCTAGATACAGGAAAAGCTAATAAAAAGTGGTTCATCTTTTTTTTTAAATTCCGTCTAATCTATTAAAGTTACTGTTTCTGGTTGTAATTTATAATTACAAAAACATTCTCGTATAATGTGTTATTTGTACGATTTGGAAAACGATCCGTTGCGCTCATTATTTAACTTGTTAGAAAGAAGCTTAAAAAATGTATCATTATATTTAGACAACTCAGGACACAAAGTCGGACAGAAACATAATTCTTGCATAATCAAACGCAACCCCCTTCTACAATACAATTTTCGGGTTATGCTATCTTTTTAAAGACATCTGATTTTATCACTGATGACAGACATTTTGAAGTAAGATGCCATCAGAGGATGCGATGAGGGGATCAGCATAGAATTTCAGGCAATGGTAAAACCACAATTGAATCATTTCATACACAAAAGAGCTAGACATAACAGCGAACAAATTTTACATAGCTGGAAATTCTTCTGGTAACATTTTTGGGAAGCCCTTCCTACGAAATACTTTCTTCTAAAATTCTGGAAAATTCATTCAATTTTGGAGAATTGCCCTCCTTAGAATTGTAGAAAAATGCCTGGAGTGGCATTGTGTAAATTTGCTTCATCAAGAATCCTATAGACTTCATTCTTCTTTAATTCTGGGAAGTCTGCAAATTTTTTTCTCTAAAAATTATGGAAAACCTTGGCTTTTTCGAATTGTGAGAAAACTCTTCCCTGTGAGTCCTATGGAATTCCCTGCTCCATGAATTCTGGGAAACTGATTATCCAAGCATTCTGGGTTCTTCCATCTCTAGGAATTCTGGGAAATTCTTTCCAAGGAGTTCTGAGGACTTACCTTTGCAGGAATCATGGCCAAATAATCTGAAGAACTTCAGCATACCCTCTCCCCCTCAACACCGGTTTTTCTTTTTCTCGAATTCTCAGTAAATCTCCAGATATTCTGTACAAATTCTTCGTCACAAATTCGGGACAGTCGTTATACAAGAATTGTGGTATAATCTTCTGATGGTACCTCCTTATGAGATTCTGGGAAATTCCACCTTCAAGAATTCTTTCTACAGAAATTCTCAAACATTTTTGGGAATTGACCTCACAAAAGTTCAGGGCAATTCCTCTCTCACGAATTTTGGGAAATCCTTCTCTCAGACTTGAAGAGGAATTCCTTATTCAGGTGTTTCCAGGAATCCCTCATCTGTGGATTCGGGGGAGATACATCAGCTCAGATATGCTATGGAGATAATTCCTCTCTCCAACATTTTCCACTTATCTTTCAGGATGATCTTGAAAGAAACATAATTTAGGGTTTTGTCATCTATATGCTTATAAACTAATTTAAGGGTTCATTTACAAAATACATAACGCCAAAATTGATCATTTTCCACTCCCAACCACCTCTTTGGAATGCTTTTTGCAAGGAAAGGTTTGAAAATGTGTATAGGCCGTAACGCTCAAACAGATACCCACCCACCCCTAAAGAGTTATGTAATTGGGTTTTCCCTCAGATTTCACATTTTTCACTCGAAGAATTCCTTGTCTAGGAGTTTTAAAGATTCCTTTGTCCAGAAGTTCTGAATATTTAATAATACATTTCCTAGAATTCCTGAATGGGGAACTCCTGTGAATTTCTTTTGCTCTTCTTTGTTGACATTACATCCTAATTTGAAGATCGCTGTATCGCACAAGGTGTCTACTCATCTGTAAAAACAAAATTCCCTGATTTTCCAGGTGTTTTACATTAATATCCAGGCAAAAAAAAACGTGCCATTAGTATATAGTATTTAGCAACAAAATGATCAATTCAAAAAAGTAAATATTGCAAAAAATATTATTTTAAAGAATGTGTTGATGGCTTCTCAAAACAATGTTATAAATAACTTAAGAAATTCCTCCAGGAATTCCTTCGCAAGTTCACCCAGAAATTGCTTCAGCCATTCAATCAAAATTCCTTCAGGAAACACATAGGAAATTCCTCCAGGTATTCCTTTGAAAATTTCTCCATAGATTCCGTCGGAAAATTGATTCAGAATTAAGAATTTTATTAAGAATTAAAAAGATTAAGAATTGATTCAGAACTTCCTCCAGAATTTAATTTGAACATTTCTTTGCTAAAACTTTAGTTTGTTTCGAAAATTCCTTTAGAGATGCATTTGGCGATTCCTCTACGATTTTTTTAATTCCTTTAGGTGTTTGTTCGAAAATGTCTTGTGAAAATCCCTCGGAAATACTTTGCAGATTTCTTCTGATAATTTTTTTTAGGAATTTCTTTGGGAACTTGGTTAAGACTTTTATCGGAAATCTTTTTGAATTTTATTTCAGCTGTTTTTTTAAGAAACTTAAGAAAACTTCTTAAGGAAATGTTCCGAAAATATGTTTGGGAATTTCTTCAGGAAATCCTTGAGAACTTCTTACGAAAACTCCTTTAGAAAATGTGTTGATGCAAAAATATGAGATTGTTGGGTCCATGCCGTTAGGCATAATACCTTCTTTATGTCGTGGGCTGTTTTTGGGGCATTTTATGCTTAACACCTTTATGCCTAACGTACTCATGCCTAACGTTCTTATACCTGTTCGAGTGACCAACATCTGGTTTGTTCTAGTTTGTGACCAAAATCTAGTTTGCTTGAACCTAACAGCCAAGGTACCGGTACTATAAGTGTCAAACGGCCAAGTCATAGCCTATTCAGAATTACGCCATTTATGTTCATAAATATCATGATAAACAACAACCTGATGCCATTCCCATACATTCAATTTTCTTTCTCCGCTTCAACATGATATTTATTACGATAAATAAGCTAATCATAATCTGAATAGGCTAGTAAGCTTATCGAAGCATATTTTGGCAGATTAATTTCAATGGTTACAGCGCCACTAGCGTTCTATTACTGCTTTACTGTAAAAACCTTCGGAAAATGCTTCGGATATTTTTTTGAAATTCCTTGGGATTTTTTAGGAACTCATTCAGAAGTATCTTAAGGAAAACTTTAGAAAACACCTGGAGGAGTTTTTCCGGATATTTTGCTTTTAAGAATTCTTTGGAAATACTTCGAGAATACCTTTAGAAACTCCTTTGAAAAATCCATTCGGGAATCCTTCAGTTATTCTTTCAAGAATTCCTTTAGCAAAAATTCTTCACAAATCACTCTACACTTTTTTTTTAAATCCCTTCAGGTTCCCTTTCTGGAATTTCTTGAAGAAACCATACGAAAAATCATCGGGAAATTCGTATTAATTCCTCCGGGAATTCTTTTCGATTTTTAACTTGGAATTTCCTCCAGAAATAATTTAGAAAATTGCGAATCATTCTTATGGGCACTCTTTTATTGATTTCTTTGAATAATTCCTTGGAAAACTGATCCAGAAATTCCTTCGGAAGTTCCTCCAGGAATTGCTTTGATATTTTTTTTAAAATATATTCCTAAAGGCATTTTCCAGGTGAGGAGAAATTCCCTGATAATTTCAGGTTTTCCAGGTTTTTTACAAGTAGTAGACACCGCAGCTTAGTGTTCATTAAGCACTTCCACAGTTATTAACTACGAGGTTTTTTCAGCCGATTCACCATTTCTACATTCCTGTGTAACAAAACTAATATGATGGTGCTCAAAGTCATCGTCAAAGTGTCAAAGTCAAGTATCAAAAAACCTACGCCGTAACATGAAATGAATCCAGTCACTTTCAGCATGGCCTTGCTTTGTAGCCACCAGGATAAAGAAGGCATAATTCAGAATGTTTGCTAGTATTTTTATCACGAATTACACTCCCTCCCGGAAGAATTATTGAAGAAATTCATGAAGAAAATTTATAAAGAACTCCTGTAGAAATCACTGGAAGAAATCGTAAAGAAATTCCTAATTTTTTTTAAAGGAATCTAAAGAGAATCTGCTCATAGAATTCCTGAAGGGATTCCTGGATAAATCTATAAGGAATTCTTGAAGAAGTTCTTGGAGGGATTCTAGGGGTCAGCTTTCGAAAAAATACTTTACTTAAATATTCTAGTAGTTTCAGAAGAATTCTTTGGAACTTTCGAAGATTTTTCTCATGTAGGATCTCTGTGAAATTTTATGGGATTTCCAAAAGAGGCCATTTCACCATTTCACCTCAAAATGTTTATTAATTAGAACAAACAACAAAAGTTTTCGCACACTTTCTCGCTAGTGTACAGTGTTAAAATTATATATATTATGCTTTTATTGCATGAGAAATGCAGACATTTAAATTGCTTGAACTGTTTGAAGGAAAATTTTGGACCACGCCGATTGAGCCGCCGCCGCCGCCGCCGAAAACAATCGCGGCGTGGCGCCGGCTGAGCCGCCGCCGCCGTTAGAAAAATACATTCACGCCGCCGCCGGTTCAAAGTAGATCGGCGCACAGGTCTACTCCCCGGCCGACGATGGTAGGAAACCCGCAATAACCGGCGACATTCAATTCCTCTTCGATATTTCATGATGCCTGAATGGAGCAAGGACAAATATGATGATGATAGATAAAGAGGCGACATGTCAGTCACTCATCGATCCAGCTGATCAACTTCTTCAAGTTTCGATTACCTCTCCGGCAGCAGGCAGGATTTCGCCTCGGACGATCATGTGAGAACCATTATGTCACGCTTTGCATCATGCTGGAGCAGGTCATTTAATTTCAAGAGTCCCTCCGTTTGGTACTGATTGACCACGGAATCGTGAGTGAGTACAATAGTGAGACAAGGGTGCATGTATTATACCTCTGTTGCTATTTCCCTTCGTAGTCGACGAAATCATGGATCTCTTTAGCAGTCTACCTCCATAGAGCAATCTAACGAGATGATGATACTGCTAGTAGCACAATTATGACTGATTTAGTTGGTGCAACTCTAATGTGACTCGATTTGGTCGATCATAAGTCACATAAACCTGTATGTGACAAGTGTGCTGCTCGGGTCTACTAACGCCACAACGCCCTACCAAGTAAAGTAAACTGAATGACCTGGTCGTATGCTCCCACTCAACAAACTCGAACTCCACGGTAGCCGGGCAAACATTGGAGAAGGTCGAAACCAAAGCCAGCCAACGTCGGACAGCGGACCAAGATCAACATAGAACATGGTGATCCAATCTGTCCAGACAATGCACCAAACCTCGAATACTCAACTCTAACATGAAATCTGCGATGTTCTACACCGGTGAGACTTGGTGCGTATTGACAGGGATCACATCCCGACTAGACTAGATAACAAAAATTTAACACAATTTTAACATATTGTGATATTTATAACTTATTTTGATACAATTTAGTTCTCAGTAGCCATTAGCATTCAAATGTTGTAACAGGATTATACCATAATATGATTTGAAAAATGTTTAACACCGAATTGCCCAACAGTAGGCAATTAAAATAGATGTAGCAAAGTCTCCCAGCCATAGATATCACAACGCTGATATAATTTGAGAAGGTTGCCTTATTTGTAATGTTGGTAATTTCATGTTCTCTAAAAATATTATTGTTCAGACAAAAACAAAAAAATATGATTGTTGATCGCAATCTGTAGCCCTATCACGACCTGTAAAAATTCCAACTGCACAGAAACAATATATTTTGTATCTGATTCTGTTATAAATTTCTAACAAAATATGTTATTTTTATGATAAAATTGTAACAAAATTTGATAGTTTTTTGTTTCCAGTCGTACAGTTTTTGATAGAAATTTAGATATTTTAACAACATCCTGCACCATGTTTCTAACACATTTTGTTATAAAAATTTAGTAAGGTACACTGGGGGAAGTGGAAAAGGAAAAATCGACTCGAAAAATTGGAATTGTACATACTTTACAGTTTTTACCACGTCATAGCATCATGCAATGTTATACTTTGATGCTCACACTAATACTATGTTGAAATTTGTATAACACACACATTTACAGGGTTAACGCTTGAACTGTAATTTTAGGTTTCATGAAAAATTGATATTTGCATTCATAAAATCAATTCTTATTTTCACCAATTGTTCTTTTTCAAGTGAATTTATATCACAGGTGACCATTACAATACAAATAAACTAATCCCATTCAATTGGTAGTGGTTTGTACCAAGAAAGCAAATAATTCAAAGATTTTACACTTACCCCAGGTATCAAACACTGTGGGGAAAGTGGATAATGTTTTAATCACGCAATTTTTTTTCTTTCTCCCAGAGTTTATTTCGATAGCTGTGAATCTTAATATGTTCCTTCTTTGTTATCATTGTGATTCCAGTGGTGATTGGACTTATTTAAATGAGAAAATGCCTGAATAATCCACCTATCGGTACTGATGCCTTTCATATGTTTTCCATAAGAAAAAATATATAAGAAAATTAAAAATAGCACTGATAGGTAAATATATTGTATAATACACATTAATTTTTATTCCTAACAAGTTTCGCCGTTGAATGCAATTTTTTTATGAACAAATCGGTTAAGGACAAGTGTTTAAGAATAGCTGATAATTTTGTATGTGCTTTATGAACACACATACATACAAATACGCACATACAGACATCATCTCAATTCGTTAAACTAAGTTGATTAGTTTATAACCCTGTAAGTCCCATTTTTCCTTTAAAATGTTCATTTTTGGGGCGAACATATAGACTTTACGTACACTTAGTGTTCGCGAAGGCAAAACCAGCCCTCCCCTAGCTATTACGAGAATTTCTTGAGGATCTATTCCGTTAAGGTAATGAAATTATTCCACAAAAGATACTCAGAGCAATTATCGTATTGATTTTAGTTATATGTAACTACTCATCACTATTGAAAATCAAGGTAACATGGGTTTTCCACTTACCCCATCCCACTAGGGTAAGAGGAAAAACAACTCCAAATTTTAAAATCTATTTCCATAAATTTCAAGCGGCCAAAATGGTATGAATTACCGCACAGTCGGTGCAAAATTGACTGTTTTTGATAGCCCATTTTGATTGAACGTATTTAAATCATTTAAACTGGTTTTACACTAATTCAATCATGCACTATCGATTTTTCCTGTTCCACTTCCCCAGTGTACCTTATAGCATAATAACATAGGATGATATAATTTTGATATGACCTTCTAGTCGGGATAGATTTGCAAGTATTCACCCGATGTCTATGTTTTACTGCTCGCGCCTGGTGGACTCACAACTGGATACCGAATACTGAGCGACGATCCTATATCAACGGCAACTGCACTGTGTGAATGGACGTAGGCCGGCCACAGACAACGTAAGGCGTAGAGGCGAAATCTGCGAGCAAGCGCTGGAATCCGGCAGGACATCGCAGCAGAGGCAGACCCAGGATCGCCTGGCGACAAAACCCTAACAGAGAAATAAATAAAGTTGATGGGAATCAGAAGCCAAGGATGGAGATCCTTAACGTTGGCCCTATGTACCCTAAAAGGTACTCAGAACACAAGAGTGGGTGTGTGGGAATTGGATCCCACTTAATGAATGCCACATGTACATGCATGAATTGTGTAACTTTGATTAGCTAAGTAATAGAGCTAAGCTAAGTAATAGATTTATTTTATAACTTGTTTGGAAGAATATTTTATTTTTCATAAAACAAGTGGAGCTGTAACTGAAAAAGCAAGGTTGTTTTCAGTGTATCGTACCTTGGAGTAAGATAAACTAAAATCTGCAACCAGACACCTGATAAGACATCTCAGATCGTGTAAGGATTGGGAAGCTCCTAGACGACGATCGCCGTGCGTGAGCCGAAATAGCCTCCTTACGACTATACAGAAACCCCCGCCGCTGATCCACGCATACTTCTTGCATGAGTAAGTTCAACATCCATTGCATCCTCTCTACTGGTTGATCCGAGGCCGTATCTATGCCACTAACAAGTAGCATGTCATTTCAAAAATTTTAGGAACGTCAGCATGATACGAAGAGCTGATATGACGTGCTTCACCGATTCTACTTCAAACTTCACCTATCTATTCCGTATAGTCCGGGAAGTCTGCAATTCCGAACCTTCATAAAATATACAGGTTCAGACAATACATCTCTGATTTCAAAAGTACACCTGACCATTGCCCCAGTACAACAAATTTGAGCTTCATCCTTAACTTAAACAAAAGCTTATGAATCTAGCCGTACTTTAAAAATGTTGGTGTTATGGATTCAACAGTTTAGAGTCCATCTGCAAAAACTTTCCCAAAAAGAAAAACTAAAATTTCTACGGAAATAAGTTCTAGTTTTTTTTAATTATATAAAGTTTGTGCTAAGTTCATTACTGCATAAATATATTACAAATATTAATATGCTTTGCTTTTCTAAACATTCTTTGCTATCGTTTTCCATTAAAATTCCAAATTTTTCATGCAATTATTCCCATTTTGGACTTTTTTTCGTTTCCTTGTTATTTTTGTTATTCCCCCCCCCTCGTGTTTTCAAAGAGCTGTCGGACATAAAATAATTTTAATATTTGTATCGGCCTTAAAAATAAAAAAAATTCTCCCATCTTCTTTCTTCTTCGCCAAATTCGGTTGAAATTGGTGGAGAAGTTCTGAATTCAAGAGGTTTCCACCACATCTGTCTTAATTTCCAACTATCTATAATCGTTTAGTCAGAAAGAATATGTTAACCAAATTTGGTTGAATTTTGGGACCCCTCCCGAGCAAAGTCTGAAAACATAATGAGAGCATATCGAAAACTGATTTTGATATTGGTTATGGATAACGAAATAAGTAATCAGCAAATTGATATCAAAATAAGTTATGAATTATTAATATCAAAGTTTGAAAACAAATTATGATTTTAATTTGATGTCGATATCAAAATATGTTTTTCCTTTGCTCTCATTATGATGTCAGGCTTTGCTCGGGTAACAAACGATAACACACTTTTTCCTGGCGAAACGAATCGAAACAAAATTTAAAATATCAATTTTGATTCGAAAAGAAACGAATCGAAATAGGGGAAATGACTAGGTTTTTTTTTATTATTGTCAGGGGGGTTTTCTATAACTAATTATGCTCAAATTTGGACTCAACATTCTTTGCATATCAAAGAATATTGTGGTCAAATTTCATACAATTTGGTCAATAAAAACCCCCTTGACAATAATGGAACAAAACCTGCCAAAGCCGTCATCTCCCCTATATGTTTACTTTTGAGACTTTGAAACGATACGAAATCAAGGTCCATTCAATTCGAAATTTTACGAATCGAAACGAAATTTATTTTTACGCGATTTTTTTTTTATTGAATTGGTGTTTTGAAGTAAAATAAATGTTTTACGACCAATAGAGTTTTTCTAACAAAAAAAGTAGTTACTATGTCTGAAAACTATTAATTTCGACTGCAGTTTAATTATTCGGAGATGGCTTTTCAGTCTTGACAAAATCAAAACACTGTTATTTAATCTTGTCCAACGTTTCGGTTCGTTTGCACAAGATTAAATAACAGTGTTTTGATTTTGTCAAGACTGAAAAGCCATCTCCGAATTATGTCTGAAAACAGCGAAACTTTCAAGTATTTGATGGGCAGTGACATTGTCTTGTTGTTTTCTTACTTTCATGAAGAACGAAGGAGAAAGAGATTTGTTAGTGTAATGCTCATAGATGAGCAAAATGTATCCGCAATACAATCAACACGAGCTATCAAAGGTTCGAATCCGATCATCGACCACTCAACTTCAGATTTGGCTTTTCTTGGCCTAACAATCTGAAGTTTGTATATGATTAGTCACGATTTTCAATTCCCCTTCTCCGTGATGTACTAAAGTAAAAAACACGCAAAAAAAGCGTTCATGAATTCGTGAACTAATAAGTTTACGGTGTATTTTTTCGTGAACAACAGCCACGGATTCGGGAACAAAGTCACGTTTTCTGGAACGTTCTGGAACCTTGAGTGAAGAACTTTCAGCTATTTTAATGATCTTTCAACCCGTTCTGGATTATTGCTGGCAAATTTCTTACGAATATCTAGAAATGCTCACGACTCTGCCCTGCTGCATCCATATTTTGTCAAAAGTTAAAGAATATCACAAATTTTTTTTTTAGGGGCTGTATGCATATTTAGTTGATTCGCCGAATATTGATTGTTATATGGAGCAACTTTTTATGCATGTTTTTAGGTGAGATTCAAATAGTTGTTTGAATGTGTAATGCTGCACATTTTGTTTTCCTTAAGATAACCCAGAAATTCAGTACATGGTCCAAGGATGTTAACGATCATTCAGTAATTTGCGTTCCATCATTTAGTAGTTTGTCAATAACACATTCCAGAATCTGAATTTCAAATTATGTTGTATGGTGGACTTCTAGTGCGAAGGTTTTTCTACAACTCTGCCTAATGGTTTGTTATTTGAATTCCACTAGTAACGGAGTTAGAGCCATAGTTTCAGTAACTTAGACTAAATGATAACAAAATTCCAATCATTTAGCTTAAGTTACTGCAACTAGCGCTCTAACTCCGTTATTAGTTGAATTCTAATAACGAACCATTAGGCAAAGTTGTAGAAAAACCTTCGCACTAGAAGTCCACCATACAACATATTTTGAAATTAAGCTTCTGGAATGTGTTATTGACAAACTACTAAATGATCGAACGCAAATTACTGAATGATCGTTAACGATGGTTCTATTCGTTTTTTGTTGTATATTTCTAACAAAACACTGAAGAGTGAAGACGTTTTAATAGAAGAAAACTAAATACGTAGGCATTATTATAAACATGTGTATAACATAAAGTTTTAAAAACAGCCTTTATGATTTAATTTAGAGGCGCAGCCGAAAATTTTGATAATATGAAATATTAATTAAGTTAAAATTTGTTTCAAAATTCCTTGATATATTATTGATATATTATTTCACTAAAAGCTGTTTTTTTGCAAGCGAAATTTTTGTAATTTGACGAAACGAAACGAAATCAAGAAATCAGAATTCGCCATGCTTAAATTCCGCGGAATTTCGTTTCGAACCACCTGAACGAAATTTTTTGAAATACCGCATATGCTTAATCAATCATGATGATTCATATTTGAAAACTAATTATGATTTCTTTTCATTTTATGATGTCAAAATCAAAATATGTCTCGTTATGTTTTCAGACTTTGCTCGGGTAGTCTGCAGCAAAGCCCGCAGTGCACTGTTTGTCATAATGGCAAATATTTGTCAAGTTTATCCGGATATCTATCAGACTGACCAGAAATCGACATGGATCAGTCTGACTTGACAAATATTTGTCATTATGACAAACAGTGTACTGATAGCTTGATATATTATTTTGGCTGTAATGGCCACAGATCCATAGCAGTAGGTGATTTCTGAGTTGACAATACAGCGATTTTAAAGCATGGACATAATTGAACTGTGCTCCGTCGTAAGAGTCCAAGCATAGCGTTGACCTTAGCGATGGTAACTGAGACATGCTCACTGCTAAGTTAAACTGTCGAGTACAATTCCAAGGTATTTGATTTATGAAACTCTCTGAACCGCTGTGAGACTGAGACAATGCAATGGTCGTAGGTTACAGAAGATCAGCAACGAAGGAATGTTATCGCTTTGCATCCAGTCGATTTCATCTGTTGATCACACACTAATTTGAAACATATTTTAATATCAGTTTTCAAAGCACAGCAGTCTACGAGCGATTTTATGGCACGGTAAATTTTTAGATCATCATTAAAAGAAAAGAATAAAGACGAGCGGAGCTAGATGCCTGCCTGCAGAGCTTCAAAGGGAATGTCATAGTCATGCGAGAGGATAAGTACGATTTAACCCATCGAATGATTCAAGCAGATAAGCCCTGTCGGTCAAGTCATTCTGTCGCTAGTACATGAGGTGGCAATAGGCACCTTGTCCACCGCTTTTAAAAAATCGAAATAAATTGCCTGGCAACAGTTCTCTAATTCGCCTAGAACTGTATGAGTAAACGCAATCAGGTTAGATGTCATCGAGCGCTCTTTCATAAACCCATGTTGCACACATTAGAGGAAATATTAAACCTTGCTGTAAAAGGCCAGCTGCTTGAGAATTTAAATGGTAATAACTTGCTGAAGTACATGATAGGAAGAGGCTCAAGAGAGGTCAATGTAAGCCACCCACCACGAGTGTCTATCGGTGGTGACGAAATCGAGGTGGTTGACGAATTCGTGTACTTGGGCTCACTGGTGACCGCCGATAACGATACCAGCAGAGAAATTCGGAGACGCATAGTGGCTGGAAATCGTACGTACTTTGGACTCCGCAAAACTCTCCGATCAAATAGAGTTCGCCGACGTACGAAACTGACTATCTACAAATCGCATATTACACCGGTAGTTCTCTACGGACACGAGACCTGGACGATACTCGTGGAGGACAAACGCGCACTGGGAGTTTTCGAAAGGAAAGTGCTGTGTACCATCTATGGTGGGGTGCAGATGGCGGACGGTACGTGGAGGAGGCGAATGAACCACGAGTTGCATCAGCTGTTGGGAGAACCATCCATCGTTCACAACGCGAAAGTCGGAAGACTGCGGTGGGCCGGGCACGTAGCCAGAATGTTGGACAGTAATCCGGTGAAAATGATTCTCGACAACGATCTGATGGGAACAAGAAGGCACAGCAGGCAAGGTGGATCGATCAGGAGGAGGTCGATTTGCGGACCCTCAGCAGACTGCGTGTTTGGCGAAGTGCAGCCATGGACCGAGCTGAATGGAGAAGATTTTTATGTATTGCACAGGCCACTCCGGCCTTAGTCTGGTAATAAATAAATAAAACTTGCTGATACCGGAGAAATCGGGATATCGAGAACTCCATTCTTGTGAAACCGCATTGAACTTGGTATTAGCTAAATGGAAAAAATGTAGAGCGTAAAGATACGATTGTTCCTGTGCTCTTGGATATTAAACGCGCTTTTGAAAAAAAATTCTCGGCCCTTGTTGTTGAAAACAGTAAAGCGCTTTGGATTTTCGGGTTCTGCATACAAGTGGTTTGAAAATTTGTCTGACAGCTCTCAAAAGACTGCTTTTAATGATTCTGTTTCTAGTCCCACGCTCGGAGTGCCACAGGGAATTTATTTATTATGTACATAAATGACATGCGACGAGTCTTGCGATATTATGATATAAATCTTTTTGCTGATGACACCATGATATTCATTGCAGCTAAAAATTTAGCAGATGCCGTTTCACGCTTGAACAAGGATTTACACTCTCTAAGTAGCTGGTTGAAATACAAGCAATTGAAATCGAACATTAATAAAACAAAATACATGGTAATTTCGTGAAACCGAGTAAATGAGGATGCCTCTATGGAAAGTGATGACGAGACAACTGATCGCGTGCGCAAGATTAAATATCTTGGCGTGATTATTGATGACACACATTTTGACAATGTTATCAAAAGCCAAGAAGTATGGAATGATCTGTCGATAAAAACACGATTCGACTATTGGTAGCAAAATACCTTGTATAAATCAACCATCTCTCCTCATCTGGATTTTTTCGTTAGCCAACACAAAAATCGAGATTGCAGCCGCTTACAAAATAAAATAATGCGTTTGATTTTAAAATATGATATAGATTCCAATCTTCAACTATTCTGTTGGATGCCTTAAAATGTCTATCAGTGAAGCAAAGAATAGTGTACTTGACTATGGTGTTCATTTTCCAAGTAATAAACTGTTTACTGCCCCATATTTGTGTGATCGAATTGAAAGAGTAAGTGATATTCATAGATATAATACTAGACACGCAGATAATGTGAGAACCCCCTATTTTCTGTATGGCTCTTCTCAAAATTCTTTGTTTTTTAAAGATATTAATGTTTCACAACGGATGATTTACTATGGATTTTTTTAATTTTTTTTTATTATTTATTGAGGCATTAATAAGCTATGACGTTCGCCTCGATGATGATGATGGAGTTTATTTTATTGACGTAGTTTAGTTCTGAACCTTTCTTTGTATAGCCTACAAAAGTTTGAGTATCGCGCGCGGATTACAGATATGAATGCTTTTGAATTTAAATGAAAACTTTTATAATTCGAACTGTTGAATAATCCTTTTGAATCAGTAGTAAACCATCTGGTAGATTATTTCGTACTCGCGGTTATTCCGAAACTTTTGTTATCGACAGAAGGGTTACACAGGTTTTGGCGTTTGGTTGTCGAACCTAATGATTCATATTGAGAGATACATGCGAGTTTTAAAGTGCGACGTGGTTTATGATTTAGAACGTGATTTGTCGGAGCTTTTGAAATCTGTGCGTGAGGTTTCATAAGTTTAGCCTTTGGTAGCTCCATGTATCACTACTTGATGATTACGAAAACTCAAGGTGTAATTCTATAGTTCATTTTACCATTTTTTTTTTGCTGTACAGTATGGAAATTTATTATGAAATTTATATCTGAACATAATCGGATCGTTTGTTTGCAAAACCGATTACATTGATCGTATTTAATTATCTTAAATATAACACGTCCAGCTCAAACCTTTTTAGGGGTGTGGCGGGACCTTCATCATCATCATCATCGTCATCATCATCATCATCATCATCATCATCATCATCATCATCATCATCATCATCATCATCATTATCATCATCATCATCATGTTGATGTTCGGAAATTGTGGACTGTACTGCTGGGTATAACACGTCATGTAGAAGACTTTCAAAAACTTTAGCAAAACAGTTCCAGAAGGATATCGGGCGTTATTTCTCTACACTTTGTATGTTGCCGGATTTGTAGACGGAAACAATTAAAACAAGCTTACAGGTATCCGGGAAAACACAATCGCTTATAGATAGATTGAAAATTGAAGTAACAGGCAATGTCAGTGATGAAGCACATTGTTTGATAAAGGTGGGCGTGGGCGTTAAGCGATCGGGTCCCGGTTCTTTTGATGTGTCGACCGAGCTGAGAGCTTCTAAAATATCCGTATTGCTGAAAGTGACCCAAAGAAGTCGAACGGAAAACGACGGGATAGTTCTAATGGAGGAGTATTGTCGTCATGTACTGAGCGGAAGAAGCTGGAAAACAAATTTGCGAAAGGAGATCGGGAGGAAAGTGTGCGATTGGTGACGTCAACCGGGATCGATCCCTTCCATTTTTTAATGTAGCCCCAGAAGGATATTTTTTAAATTTCATACCGAAAAAAGCAACGTTCAAGGGCTTAGGAGATTGATCAAAACTTTCAATTTAAAAAATGTCGAATATATCAGAGCAACATGCCAACAAAGAATAAAGCTATTAAAAAGTATTGCTGGTTTCTACTGAGGAGATTTTTTTCAGTGAAATCCAAAGATTTCAGTAATAGCGCAGAAGAAAATTCAACTGAACAAAAAAAAAAACAGCGAAGAAGAATCTCATGTTCCAACATCTGCAGAATCCAGCTTAGGAGAGCTGGGGGGCCCATCACAACCTTTGAGACAACAGTTTTCAAGAGAGCGAGGAGAAAACATATTACACGACTTTACCGAGTTCCACCAATGAATATTTTTTTCTGTTTCTATTTGCGAATCGAAGAAGAAAACGAATAACTGTTGATTATTATTATTATCAGACTAAAGCTGGAGTGGCCTGTGCTGCACGTAAAAGACTTCTTCATTCAGCTCTGTCCATGGCTGCACTTCGCCAGCCATGCAGTCTGCGGAGGGTCCGCAAATCGTTCTCCACCTGATCGATCCACCTTGTCCGCTGTGCATCTCGCCTTCTTGCTCCCGTCGGATCGTTGTCGAGAACAATTTTCACCGGATTACTGTCCGACATTCTGGCTACGTGCCCGGCCCACCGCAGTCTTCCGATTTTCGCGGTGTGAACGATGGATGGTTCTCCCAACAGCTGATGCAACTCGTGGTTCATTCGCCTCCTCCACGTACCGTCCGCCATCTGCACCCCACCATAGATTGTACGCAACACTTTCCTTTCAAAAACTCCCAGTGCACGTTGGTCCTCCACGAGCATCGTCCAGGTCTCGTGTCCGTAGAGAACTACCGGTCTTATAAGCGGTTTGTAGATAGTCAGTTTGGTACGGCGGCGAACTCTATTCGATCGGAGCGTCTTGCGGAGTCCAAAGTACGTACGATTTCCAGCCACTATGCGCCTCCGAATTTCTCTGCTAGTATCGTTATCGGCGGTCACCAGTGAGCCCAAGTATACGAATTCTTCAATCACCTCGATTTCGTCACCACCGATAGAAACTCGTGGTGGGTGGCTCACATTGACCTCTCTTGAGCCTCTTCCTATCATGTACTTCGTCTTCGACGTGTTGATGACTAGTCCAATCCGTTTAGCTTCGCTTTCCAGTCTGATGTAGGCTTCCTTCATCCTCTCAAAGTTACGTGCCATAATATCAATGTCGTCGGCGAAACCAAATAACTGGACGGACTTCGTGAAAATCGTACCACTCGTGTCAATCCCTGCCCTTCGTATTACTCCCTCCAAAGCGATGTTGAATAGCAGACACGAAAGACCATCACCTTGCCGTAACCCTCTACGCGTTTCGAAGGGACTCGAGAATGCCCCTGAAACTCGAACTACGCACATCACCCGATCCATCGTCGCCTTGATCAACCGTATCAGTTTATCCGGAAATCCGTTTTCGTGCATTGGCTGTCATAGCTGGTCCCGATCGATTCTATCATATGCGACTTTGAAGTCGATAAATAGATGATGTGTGGGCACGTTGTATTCGCGGCATTTCTGCAATACCTGACGTATGGCGAACACCTGGTCTGTGGTAGAGCGTTCACCCATAAATCCCGCCTGGTACTGCCCCACGAACTCTCTTGCAATTGGTGTTAGTCGGCGGCATAAAATTTGGGAGAGTACCTTGTAGGCGGCGTTCAGCAATGTGATTGCGCGGTAGTTGTTACAATCCAGCTTATCGACACCTTCCATCCACTCCTGCGGCAGAACCTCATCCTCCCAAACCTTGGTAATCACCCAGTGCAGCGCTCTAGCCAGTGCATCACCACAGTGTTTAAACAGCTCTCCTGGTAGTTGGTCAACTCCAGGGGCTTTGTTGTTTTCAGCCGGTCAATCTCCTCCTGGATTTCCTGGGGATTCGGAGCCGGAAGTCGCATGTCCTGCGCGCGTGCTCCTAGGTTCATTACCATACCGCCACCGTTGTCTGCCATATCGCCATTCAGGTGCTCTTCGTAGTGCTGCCGCCACCTTTGGATCACCTCACGCTCGTTTGTAAGAAGGTTCCCGTTTATGTCCTTACACATATCGGGCTGTGGCACGTGGCCCTTACGTGAACGGTTCAACTTCTCATAGAACTGCGTGCGTTATTAGCGCGGTACAGTTCCTCCGTCTCTTCACAGTCTCGATCTTCCTGCTGACGCATTTTCCTCCGGAAAATCGAATTTTGTCTGTTCCGCGTCCGTTTGTATCGTGTCTCGTTCACCCTCGTGCGGTGTTGCAGCAATCTCGCCCATGCTGCATTCTTCTCCTCAACTAACTGCTCACATTCGCTGTCATACCAGTCGTTTCTCTGATCCGGAGCCACCGTGCCTAGTGCAGCGGTTGCGGTGCTTCCAATGGCGGATCGAATATCTCTCCAACCATCTTCAAGAGATGCTGCGCCCAGCTGCTCTTCCGTTGGGAGTGCCACTTCCAGCTGCTGCACGTAGTCTTGGGCTAGTCTACCGTCTTGTAGCCGCCCAATGTTAAGCCGCGGCAGACGACTCCGACGCGTGTTGATCACCGTCGAGAGTTTTGAGCGCAGACATGCTGCAACGAGGTAGTGGTCGGATTCAATATTCACACTGCGGTAAGTGCGTACGTTTGTGATGTCGGAGCAGAATTTACCGTCGATTAGAACGTGGTCGATTTGGTTTTCCGTTACTTGATTAGGTGATTTCCATGTGGCCTTGTGGATATTCTTGCGGGGGAAGAAAGTGCTTCGGACTACCATTCCGCGGGAGGCTGCGAAGTTTATGCATCGTTGGCCGTTGTCGTTCGATACGGTATGCAGACTATCCGGTCCGATGACCGGTCTATACATTTCCTCCCTTCCTACCTGAGCGTTCATGTCACCGATGATGATTTTGACGTCCCGCAGTGGGCATCCATCGAATGTCTGCTCCAGCTGAGCATAGAACGCTTCTTTCTCGTCGTCGGATCTCCCTTCGTGTGGGCAGTGCACGTTGATGATGCTATAGTTGAAGAAACGGCCTTTTATCCTCAGCTTGCACATCCTTGCGTTGATTGGTTGCCACCCAATCACGCGTTGGCGCATCTTTCCCAGCACTATGAAGCCGGTTCCCAGCTCGTTGGTGGTGCCACAGCTTTGGTAAAGGTAGCCGCTCGATGCCCGCTTTTCCACACTTTCTGTCCTGTCCAGCAGATTTCCTGCAGCGCTACGACATCGAAGTTTCGGGGATGTAATTCATCGTAGATTATCCTGTCGCAACCTGCGAAGCCCAGCGACTTCCAGTTCCATGTTCCAAGCTTCCAATCGGCATCCTAGGCAGGCGCCACAACTCGCAGATGGCCTGGGG
The DNA here is from genome assembly GCF_024139115.2 of Armigeres subalbatus. NCBI lineage: Eukaryota > Metazoa > Arthropoda > Insecta > Diptera > Culicidae > Armigeres > Armigeres subalbatus. The sequence continues at coordinate 276,356,256 of NC_085140.1, forward strand.
AGGGATCGTCAAGCCCTTGGACATAGTCCCTGCTGCCCCCAAATAACTGTTGATAAGACTATGTAAATTGTAAAAAACTGTTTATCATGAGCAAATCTACAAAATACAGAATTCATTAAGCTTTTCACACAGACAGATCCAAGATAACAGGCAGATGTGGCTACACATGAAGATATTTGCAATTCTTCTGGAAACTCTTTTCGGAAATCTTTTTATAAATGTAAGGTACACTGGGGGAAGTGGAAAAAGGGGGTAAGTGTAAAAATCGATTCGAAAAATTGAAATTGTGCAAACTTTACAGTTTTAGCACACCATAACATTGTACAAGATTGTACTTTGATACTGACTAATACTATGTTTATATCTGTTTAATACATTCACTAACACGGTTAACGTTTTAATTGTCATTTTAGGTATCGCCAGAAGTTTATTTTTGCATTCTTAAAATCAATTCTTTTCTGCACACATTGTCACACATTGCATTTAGATCATACAAACTGGTTTTACAATAATATAAACTTAAACTATTGATTTTCCTTTTCCACTTCCCGCAGTGTACCTTATCTAATTTCCATCGCAAACTCATAAAATAATTTGTCATGAAATTGTTATGAGCCTACTACAGTCGGCGCCGTCCAGCACCGAAATCCTTTCACTGCAAGATATATCAATAAATTAAAGGGGATTTAAAGCAATTAATTTAAAAAATAGTTTATTTTATCCTTTTCATATACTTGACAGTAAGCTTTTATGTCAAAGAAATGGAAAGTAGGCTTTGAAATTAAATAAACATAAATCAAAAACAAATCGCCACCCACCAAACGCATGGTTTCTGGCGCAACTTTTATGCGTGTAGAACATAATTGCATCAAAATTAAGCTGTTCGATTGCAAATTGCGAATAGTGAAGTAAGCTAAGCGGAATACAAAGGTTCGTTTTCAATCAATTACAGTGGTAGGTTAGTTAATTAGTCTACTACAATTTATATATTTTGTTAAAAAAATAGCTGTACGGATTTTGATCCTTTGAATCGAAATCCGTCCACGGTGGATTTTTGTTATTTCTAATGTGTAAATGCACAGCACTATGAAAATTGAGGCCTTCGTGCTCCTGTATCAACGATAAACGTTTCATTTGCATTCGTTTTCAATTTACAACGTCCAATTCGGGTGGTTTAATCCCCGGAAATAGGCAATTACCTTTGATTGAACATTCGTTTTCAATTTTCTAGACCCTTTTTCACATACTGAGATGCTTAAGTGTACAGATGTCGATGCCCCACGGTAACAGGAAATTATTTGTGATTTTTTTTTTTGGAAAATGCTCTAAATTCTAAAGAAATCTTCTTCTTATTGGCATAACATCCCCACACTGGGACAGAGCCGCCTCGCAGCTTAGTGTTCATTTAGCACTTCCACAGTTATTAACTGCGAGGTTTCTAAGCCAGGTTACCATTTTTGCATTCGTATATCATGAGGCTAGCACGATGATACTTTTATGCCCAGGGAAGTCGAGACAATTTTCAATCCGAAAATTGCCTAGACCGGCACCGGGAATCGAACCCAGCCACCCTCAGCATGGTCTTGCTTTGTAGCCGCGCGTCTTGTAGGTTACGTCTTATTCTAAAGAAATACGTCTGGTAATTCCTCCGAAAATTGTTGTTGGCATTACTTAAGCGACTGCAGCGGGAATTCCTCCAGAAGTGCCTGTACGAGATCTTCTAGAAATTCCTTCTTGTGGTACTTTTAAAAACTCCGATGAGAACTCCGTAGATTTTTGTAAAAACTCTTCCCGAAATTCCTCAAGGACTTCTTTCTGGAATTTCTGTACAACATTTTCTGAGCATTCCTATGGAAATTCCTATGAAATATCATACCAATTGAAGTTTCGCGTAAATTTCCAGAATTTGTAGAAAAATTCACAGAAGTATTTCAGGAGACATTTCCTGAAATGATTGTAGAGGAATTTTTGGAGATTTTTCGACAAGCTTCCGATAAAAAAATTTAGTGAAGCTTCGAAAAAAAAATGTATTTTTTTGGTTAATAAAGGAATTTTAGAGAATATTCGCAGAGGGAATATTTGTGCTGAATTTTGGAAATTTTTTTTAAGGATTGTGGAGGAGTTCCTATTTCTTTAAAACAATATCAAAATAAAATGGGCTTAAACTTGTTGATTTTGCTTGGATGTATTAAGTTTCAGAAACGTCATTTAACATCCGATCAGAAGACCACATGAATTATTCCAACACTGAGTCACAAATGTAATCTCTTAGGTTGCAGGTACTCTGATAGATTAAAACTGGGGACCCGTGGATCACATAAACTTAATACTTGTATGCTGCTCGGATCAAATCCAATCCAATTTCTTTCTAACGAAAAGTCCATCCATACGAACACGGCAATCACCGACCGTTCTCATTCTAAAAAGAAAACCAAACACCGAATCGCAGGCCTAGTTACGGCAGGTAGTCCAGGTCTGGATCTGTGTGCTCTAATGGCACACATTTGAGGAAACAAAAACAAGGAACACATCCCGCTGCCATCACCGCCTCCGCCACCAGATCCAGAACCAGGTGGCACAGAAAAGCCTGCAGAAGGATTCAAGGCAATAGGGAAAGGGAAAGATTCTTCCTTTGTGTTTTCCTCGACCCCATCGTAATGCTCTCTACCTTTTCTTCCTTTTCTATGACACTGAGGCAGCGACGCAATCGCCCGGCCTGAGACCCGCACCGCACCGGCTCATCACCAGTCTGGCCACCGCCAGATCTTCACAGCATTAGGGTAGGTCTTTGATCCATGCAGTGAAAAATACCTGATTTTTTCGGGATCTTCTTCATTTTTCCTCTTCCGTCACCGAGAGTGGGAAGACTTGTTTTACGGTGTCCTCTCATCTGGTTCCGAGCTATTTCTTCTACCGCACTTTTCTATACAACTCTACCCCGTGATGCGTCGTTCTCTTCTTCATCGTTGCAGGCATAGGAAACTTTGGTTGAGGGATTTTTAGTTGTCTTGCAACATGTTGTGAAATACGAAAAAAAAGAAAAAAATACGGATTGATTCATCTAAGGGATGTTGTGTTCTATTTCTTCATGAAAAATACCTTAGGATCTAAGATCATTCTATCAAATTCAAACGAATGACGACGTTTTGATATTCTAATTCTGAATTACGTGTGACAATTCACAATTCAAAAAATATTTTGGCTGCGAACATGCACCCTTTCCATACGGCTCTTGATTTGCGAGAAAAGCTGAGAAAAAATCTACAGGTCTACCTCTATCAGAGTCTGGCTTAGATTGGAACCTCAGAGCGAACGAACGAATGAACAAGATCTGCATCCACAGCCCAAGTCAGGGAAAACAGGTTTTCTTAAAGCGTGGTGCTGCAAACCGATTCGTAATGTTGCTTTCTTCGTTTTGGTTTGATCTTTCCATCCCCTCGCGGAGCATGATCTTGGCCTTTGTTCTTGAACTTTTCGGGGCGATGATCGTTTGCGTCTGTGTGGAGCTGTCTCGGAGCAAGCTGCGAGGTGAGTTTTTTCAATGTTTCGTAGCTGGATGTCGTTGAGGATTTATATTTTAGATGGGGAAAATCTCATTGTTAAAATGTTGCATTCGAAGTCGATTATTTGATTGGCCCAACTGCTATAATGATTGGTATTTTTCTTACGTAAATTAAAAAACTAGCCATTTTTCACAGGACAAATGATGAATAGCATATAAAATGATATTAAGGAAGTATTAAGTATGCGCAAAATATGTTGATAAATCGAATGAGGGCTTAGGAATTCAAAACAGCTGTTATGTATGTAAATATGTACCACACAAAATTGATTATTAACTAACCGATTATTTTATGGTCGCTATTTATCGACAACAACTGTATAAACAATGAACTTGTAATGTGTTTGGAAAATTTTGGCATTACTTCATTGTTATTAGTTTTACCTTGTGAATGAATAGTTAAAGTGACAACATAATTATGGTGAAGAAAATTTGCAAAACATTTAACACCAGAGCCACCATGTTGTGCAATAATAGATTTTATAGAGTGGTGCGAAATTGAAATGACATTACAATTTTATTTCCCACGACGGGTGTTTATTCCTAAAACGTTTTAAGAATATTGGATCATTGGTTAGTTTATCTTCAGATTTATATTTTAAGCGTGATTTTACTAATACCGGCCTTGCAGACTGAAAATAATAGAGTTGCTGCTATTTTTCGACGACGAAGATGTCTTTATTCGAGAATCGTGTCCACCGTCGAATCAAGCCGTACATATTGATCTCCCGGAAAACATTAATATAAGGAACTTGATCAACAATAGGATACGGTATTAGCGCCAGTTCTCACTCCAGCATTGCTTGAGCGTTGGCCTTGATAAGAGTCTGAAATTCTATAGTTATACAACTGTTCGTCAATGTTCCGGTGAAATAAACAATCCTCAAGGCTGCCATTATTTGAGGTACAAATGATTAAAATTTAATTTGAAGGGATTGTTCTCAAATTTTTAAACGCTCAAGGGGGTCAAGCCGAGCATTACGGGTCATACAAAAAAATAGAATCTTCCATACAAAAAGTGTTACAAGAAGGAGGGAGATAGTCTATAAATGTCAAAATTAGCGTTACGTAACTTGTGAACAAGTCCGAATATTTTTTCCGAAATAAAGCAATTTATATCAATTTTAGTTGATGGAAAATGAACATCAATCTATCAAACTGGACTTAATTTTTTTATGAATCCAAATATGGATTTCGTATTTGGATTCATAAAATCATATAAGGTTATTTTTTTTATTTTGAATGCGTCCCATAGTTAAGCTTTATACTCGATTGTAGTTATAATAATTATAAACGTGGTAATCTATATAATAAAAATGAAATGGTCTGTGTTCGTATCCGCATAACTCAATAACGGGTGGATGAATTTTCTTCATTCCTTCAGCAAATATGTTAGTTACCGTTTCCGACGGGTTTATATGATATTTTCTCATGCGAAAATCATGGGTAAAGTTGACAAAATCATAAAAAAAAAACTGAAATTAAGAATCGCATGGGCATTTTGCATGCGTAATTCAAAACGTGCATTTTCGCCTACTATGCAGGACAACGTCTGCCGGGTCAACTAGTTAATAATATAAATAAATAAAAAACAAATACTTATTAAAGTTGATACAAACGTGGCATGTAGTCTGCACAAATCTAGTGGCGTGTGTATCTAATTTAACCCTACAAAATAGTAATTTTAACTATAAAGCTGCTCTCAGAGCACTGACCCAAAGTTATAATCCACCGGTTTTTCACCAGATCTTTGTATATAAAAACCTTACAATCGATTCGCCGATTAGGGGCCGATGTCCACGTAGCGGTTTTTCAACGCCACGTGCACGCAGCGTTAAAATAACGCTGGTGTGCATCGGCGTGGTGACGCTGCGTTACAGCTTTTTCCCGGTGCACACCTGCGTCTTTTTGACGCCACGTGCACTCTGCGTTGAAATGACGCTACGTGGGCATCGGCCCTAGGGAGGAAAATTTGGAAATTGGTTAACCCGCAATCGTCGAAAACTGAACTGCCGGATTTTTTTAAAAAATTTCACGGGAATTTTTTCAATGATGATCAATAATAAAATGTGGTCAGCCCAAAGCTAAAGTATATGGAACTCACGTATTTACATGGCGTTTTTGGGCACATTTAATACTGAGCTGCAGACAGGCACGATTCAAAGTGGATTAGAACTGAGAAGGCCGTTCTATAAGAACAGAAAAAACAATTTATGACCCCACACAGGCCTGATTTTGAGGTGGTTCGATAAAAGGGGATCTACAGTAATCTCGGATGCCGGATCTACCATAATCAGTTATATCTGGTGCACCGGTACAACCGCACTGAAGATGAGATCCTCAAAGCCATCAACACCACAGTGATTGAATGGATCAACCGGTGCATCGAGACGTTACTCTATGTGTTTACTGTTTCCGGTTCGGCTTCGGAACCCGGAGCTGTATCATGAACGCTCCATCCAACCGGTGCGATGGAAACCACAAAGTTAAGTAAATGGGTGAACCAAGCTTCAAGTGTACCAGCTGTGGGGACAAGCACCGAGCCACCACGAAACTTGCCTGAAACGTTTGGAGTTCTGTGGAATCCGCAAGAAAACCTCTACCAAAAACCGTCCAAGCTGGAACGCTCCTGCGCCGCTTGACGATCGAAACTTTTCGGTCATTCCGCCCTCCGGCGACTAATTCATGCTAAAGCAGCCTCTCGATTTTTGAAGAAGTTACAAGCAACATCTGGTCTATCCATCAGTGAATGACCGCCACTTTATCCTCTGGATTCCGACTGCAACTGGAGTAGGTAGTTCCTATCTTCAGCCAACTTGCGACTCACCTACGAGGTTGCAAATTTGATTAGATCCACACTCTGGGTCTTTTTGTCATAGAAAATGGTTTCCAGGGTGGGTCTGGTCCGCTGGAACGCTTGCTCGCTGAAGACCAAAATATTCAAGCTTATTTGTTTCCTCAAGTATATAAAGATCGACGTGACGTTCATCACTGAAACCTACATGAAACACGAGGTAACAATTCCTGCTGCCGAGCTAGAAGCTAAGATTCATCGAAACCGTGAGCCGTTGTCACCAAGCTCAACATGGTAGGCAGGCAATCAAAAAGCTGACGATCAGACATCGGAGGGTCGAAGAAAGGACATCGTCTAGATCACACGGTGACAGGGGCATTTTATCAACGCAGGAGACCTCAACGCCAAACACAAAGAGGACAATTATAACTTTAGGTGTCTGTTTGCAGATTTTCCTTCATCCCTCTATATAATATATTAAAAAATACTAAATGATAACAAAATTTTAATCATTTAGTTTAGATTACTGCATCTAGCGCTATAATTCCGTTATTACTGGAATTCAAGCAACGAACCATTAGACAGAGTTGTAGAAAAACCTTCGCACTCGAATTCCACCAAACAACGCATTTGGAAAGTCAGTTTCTGGAATGAGTCATTGATAAACTACTAAACGATCGAACCCAGACTACTAAGTGATTGGTAATATCCTTGGTTGCGAAGGCCGACGGAGGTCCTTCGTAGTTGAGATGGGTAAAAGCACCAGTCTAACGTACTGTTCGTGGGTTCGAGTCCCATCGAAAGAAAAAGGCTAACTCCAATACATTTTTCAAATCAAAATCTTACACATAATGTACATATTCACATCTGAGTTGTCAGAACATTGTAAAAAAAAATTTATTGATTTAAGAAATTAATAAAACTTGTAGTGTGCGAGATTGATTCTATCTGTTTTAGTTTCTTGCCTATTTCGACTTTTTGGCCTTTTCAACCTTTTGTCCCGTTCGACGTTCTGTCCTATCGACCTTTTGTCCCTTTCGACATTTTCTGCTTTTCGACCATTTGTCCCTTCGACCTTTTGTCTTTTAAATTCGACTTTTTGTCAAAACCTCCAGAAGGTGGCATTCTTTCTGTGCTCGAGTATTGTAAAACGATTCTCAATGGCACGACAATAGAATGGGTCCGTATATCTTGGCTTGACTCTCGGCAGTAAATTCTTTGTCCGGCAACGCGTTGACAAAACAGTGACGTTGGTCGTCATTCTCCCTGAAAAATAAACTTGCTGTCTACAAGCAGATCATTCTCCCTGTGATTGAATACGGAAAGCCGGTCAGGGAGAGGTCCACCAAGCCAGTATGAAAACACTACACGTCCGCTTTGATGGGGGAAGGGTCATTTGGCCGAAACCCATTCGCCGAAAGGGTCATTTATCCGAAAGGGTCATTTGGAGGAACGGGTCATAAGGCCGAAAGGGTCATTTGACCCAAAGGGTCGTTTGGCCGACAGGGTTGTTTGGCCGAATGGGTCATTTGGCCGAAAGGAACAATTAGCCGAAAGGATCATTTAGCCGAAAGCGTAATATGACCGAAAGGGTCATTTAGCCGAAAGAGTAATATGACCGAAAGGGTCATTTGGCCTAAAGGATCATTTAGCCGAAAGGTCATTTGGCCAAAAGGGTCATTTAGCCGAAAGGGTCATTTGGCGGAAAGGGTCGTTTGGCCAAAAGGGTCATTTGGCCGAATAGGTCATTTTGCCGAACAGTTCATTTGAAAAATGAGAAATTAGGAATCAGAAGAGAGACGTCTCACTTCTCACTCTTCATTTTTCCCTTCTCATTGTAAAAAGTGAGAAGCGCGAAATGAGTAGTGAGACGTCTCACTACCCACTTCGCACTACTTACTTTTCAAAGTGAGAAGTGAGAAATGGGCAGTGAGAAATGAGATGTCTCTCTTTTCATTGCTCATTTTGCATTTCTCGCTGTCAAAAGTGAGAAGCAAGAAGTGAGTAGTGAAGTGTCTCACTTGTCACTTCGCGCTTCTTACTTTTTACAGTGAGAAGAAAAAAATGAAAAGTGAGAAGAGATACGTCTCGCTGAGAAGAGAGACGTCTCTCTTCTCATTCCTAATTTCTCACTTTTCAAATGAACTATTCTGGCAAATGACCTATACGCCAAATGACCTTCTTGGCCAAATATCCTACTCGGCCAAATGACCTAATCGACCAAATGACCCTTTGGGCCAAACGACCCTTTCGGACAAATGACCCATTCAGCCAAACGACCCATTCAGCCAAATGACCCTTTCGACCAAATTACCTTTTCGGCCAAACGACTCTTTCGCCCCAATGACACTTTCGGCCAAACGACCCTTTCGGCCAAAATACCTGTTCGGCCAAATAACATTTTCGTTCAAATGACATTTTCGGCCAAATGTCCTATTCGGTCAAATGTCCTATTCGGCCAAATGACCCTTTCGGCCAAATGACTCTTTCGGCCAAACTACACTTTCGACCAAATGACCCTTTCGACCAAACGACCCTTTCGGCCTAATGACCCTTTCGGCCAAATGACTTTCGGCCTAATGGTCTGTTCGGCCAAATGGTATATTCGACCAAACAACTTTCGGCCTAGTGGCATTCGGCCAAATGGCTTTCGGCCGAATGGGTTTCGGCTAAATGACCCTTCCCCCTTTGATGAGTGTATGGAAAAGTTTAGGGTCCATTGCTTGGCTTGTGATCTACTTATGACCAAGATGCTCGCCAATCAAATTCTTTATGCAAATTTTGAGCGTATATAGCAGTTAGTTTTTCAAATTAAAAACCAACTTAATTCACTGAGTGGTGATACAGCCTTTCTCGCATTTAGCCAAGACACCAACCTTAACGGCGCTTATATAGTTCGATTCCGTTTTCTTAATAACTTTTTAACGCAATGGTCGATCGTTATCAAATTCAATAGCGATCAACAAGGCTTTGTCCCCTGACGAATGCAACATGTTGCGAGAAAATCGGTTAAGATTCACCATATGAAAAAGTGGTTAATGTTTTTCGATTTTCGTGTGCACACACACACACATACACTCGGACGGACAGACATTTGTTCAGCTCGACGAGTCTCCGAGACTTCTATAAAAAGTTCGATTTTGGAGTGAAATGATAGCCTTTCGGTACAACTTTGTTGTACGAGAAAGGCAAAAATGGCCTCTTCAAGCCCACTATGAAAAATTTAAAAAATAATCAAAAAAAATGTTTTCACTAAAGTTGAAGGGCACAGAAATTCAAACAATTGCGAGGTCAACAACTTAATGACCATAGATTTAAAAGGTTATCGACGCAACACACGAGACCGTAAGGATAAGGCTATCATTAATGCAGTCGTTGTTGAGCAGGCAATACACAAGCAAAGGAACCTGAGCATGGCGTATATTGCCTATAATAATATGATATGAGTATGACGGACAATACTTGGCGATAAACAGGAGAATGGCATCTGGCGAAGTCGCATGAATTACAAGTTATATCAGGTATATAAAGGGCTGGATATTATTAAGCTTATACAATTGAACACAATAATGGCTTTTTGGAGTAGAAGAGGACCTTATGGCCTAGGATTATCGAGTGTAGTGGAGGAAGGATACTCCATTCGGCGTAGGTTCACCGAGGAGCTGTAGTCCATCAAGTAAATATGACTCAGTGCCAAACTCGTACCTCGGTAGCGGTATCCGGCTAATGCTGTACGCTATTACCGGTGGAGAAAAGGTCCAACGGTCCAGAACTCTCAGCATCAGGAGGGGCATATTCCAAGGCGATACCTTTAATTTCTATGATTTTACCTTACCACGAATCTTCTTAGCAGATCACTAAATCAATAAAGTAGTTAAAATCCCAACAAAAAAGAACAAAAACAACTTTGACCATCAGTTGTGAGGATCAGTACAGGAGGACGATTTGAAGCTGTTTGCGAAATCTGTGAAGAAGCTGCACCAATTTCTAAAGCTTGTAATGGTATTCAGCAACGATATCCGGATGGAGTTTGGCATCAATATATGTCCGTCCATAAATCTACGGGGGTCAACTGGTGGATGCCAACAGCTCCCGCACCAATGAACAGGAGGAGATTCGAAATATGGTTGAAAGCAAATCCATTGCGAGAGTCACTCTGACACGTGAAGTAGAAGGAAGAGGTGTCACCGATGTACAAACAGACACAGCTCCACCAGTTGCGAGGATACTGCGTGGGAGAGCCAGAACCGCCACAAAATCTGTTTCGCTGTGTGTTAAGCTGATCAAGCATTCAGTACCGTGCATCTGGCGCAAGAAGATTATCAGCTGAAATGCGACAACGAGACTGTCGACGTTGAGATCGCATCGTGGAAGCAGGAGGAGGACGTACCCCCATCAACTGGAGCTAGAATGTATCGACCAAGCGGCATCGAATGGTGCGGAGTGAACTCTGCTCAGAAACAGGTTCATGTTAGCCATCCAAGACCAGGTAATTGCGACGAAGAACTATCAGTAATATACATATTGCACGGATACGTGGATGACCGCTACAGGATGTGCAATTCAGTAGGAGAGACGATAGAGCACATCATATTTGGGATTCAGCCTATTTCGGTCACCATTACAAAGATGCCAAGATTGTGCTTCAAAGCACAACTTGATTGACTAGTTCGACGCTTACTACAGTATGTGCCTGTTCCGGTTCTGGAAAATAGTTTCGTTAGGCTGTACTGGGGAGAATAGATCCCCTTTTATCATTTCCGATATATCACAGCCAGAAATAAATAAACTTACAGTGGGGGACCGAAGCCCGTACAGCACCGAAATTCGCCTACCTCATGAGAAATCAATGAATTAAAAGGGGTTAAAAGGTAGTTAATTTAAAAATAATTTACCTTATCCTGTTCATATATTTGACATTGAACCTTTAGGCCATTGACATGGAAAGAAGGCTTTGAAATTGAAACAACAAAAATCAAAACAAATTTCCGGCAAGACGTCTGGCTTAAAAGCCATTCGCTCAAAGCTAGTAATACCTATCAACTGGTTTGTTTAGATTTGTTAACCAGAGCAGTTCTGCTATGCGATATATTGATAACCTAGTAAGAACATGCATCTTAAAATATCTTAGAGCCAAATTTTCAAATAAACAATAAAAACTGAACGGCCTAAACACCAAATCAAAACACTCAGCATGATAGTGAAGGGCGCCAAATAAAGGACTTAAAGGTTCACTCAAAAAGCAATAAAAGTGTTTTTAAGGAATATCAAAAACGGAGTTTCACCTAGCATGAAGATTCATTAACAAGGCAATCGTTTATGCTGGAAAATCGAAAATCATGGTTTTGATTTATAAGCCGTAATCATATGTTACGCGAGAAACCACCACTCACCAAACGCGCAGTTTCTGCCGCCATTTTTTTGCGACTAATTGCAAATAACAACAAAAGACAAGCGGAATACAAATCGAAGAGATCGCTTATCAAGGTACTTATTGAACTATTTACAGTGGTAGCTTAGTCAATTAATATGCTTCAATTTAAATTAAAAAAAGACATGAACACTGTCTTCGACCAATGGTCGTACAGACTGAACATTTAACACCAAGCATGAGACAACGGACAAGGACACATAACAACCAGTGGACCAGTGGAGAACTTCGATACGAGAAGTTTCCTCCTTACCGGGGCGGGAATCGAGCCCACACACCGTAGCACATGCGTGTAGACGATTGACGTCGCTAACCGCACGGCCACAAAGCCCACAATATTTAGTTAAAAAATATCTTTACGGACTTTTATCCTTTGATCCGTCCACGATGAACGGATTTCGATTCAGGAGTAGTTGACTTAATTTATTATTTTATCATGTTTTTCGTAGCTTTTAATGTGCAAATGTAAATCACTTCAAAAGTAGAAGCCTTAATGCTCCTTTACCAATGACAAACTTTTCATTTGCATTCGATTTCTATTCTCTAGTCAGTGACTTCTTTTTATACTTAGGTGCTTAAGTGTAAGGATTTCGATGCCCTAGGTACGCGGTTTTCGCACACACAACAGTAAAGTTAGATTGTATATTTCTAATAAATATGCAATTTAACTTCACTGTTGTGTGACAGTCTCTAACATTAAAAAAAAATGATTCCTCTCTAAGGTCTTGTTTTGATAGATAGGGGCGCTCTAATTTTCTCAATATTTTTCCTTCAAAATACGCCGATGTTCGGTCTTGCTGTGCGTATTCATGAACGATTTCAGTCATAGAATACGACAGTGCATGCAATCTTAGAATTTGGGGAGGCTTGATCCTTTTTCTGTGATATTTACTCAATAAATATTTCTTTCGAGTTAACCCTTCATCAAATCTACGAAAAATTAGCCGCCTGAGAACAAATTTATATTTTTTAATATCCTAAAATTGTGAAGTGTTGACATTTCTATCAGTACAGATCAATAAGCATATTTATGACTTTGTGCTGTGAAAAAAATGATAGCATTTGATCTTATTCAAATTTTGCGTGGCCACTAAGAAATCTTTAGGAGAGTTAAAACACACTAACTGTCAACACATAACGATCATTTGTCTAAAAGATCTATCCCAAAAAAAACGATAGAACAAAAATAATTTGATTCTCGGTAGAACCCCCTTGATCAAGTCTACCAAGGGAACAATTCTACCCAACTTCTCCTACCTCTAGAGCAAATGTTCTCCAAGAAGATAACGACTTGGCGGAGGAATTAAAACAGATGTGGCACCTGAACAGCGTGCGTATAATTCCGGTAATTGTCGCAATAACCAGAATCGCACCGAAATGTATTCTGAGATCCTTAGGAAAGCTGGAACTAACTCATAATCTCCATCGCATCCAAAATGTGAAGGTTCTTAGAACTTGCAGGATCGTTTGCTGAGGAAGTGTCAAAACTCTATAATAATAATACTTTGCATCTATGCATTACAACTCCACAGTGAATTGTTTTTCCGCATTGAAAAGCTATGTTTGATATTCTGAATAATAAAAACTATTTGGTGAAGAAAGAGCGTTGGTAATATTAATGAGTGTGAATAAAAATTTGAATATTGAGATGTATCCCCTTAATAGTAATATTTTTATCCTTCCTATTTCCATTTGCTCCTATAAAATTTATGCGAGAAAGAAAACAATACAGCTTGACATTATTTTTCAAATTCCTAATTTTATTAGAGAGCCAAGAATAAGGAGAGGTGTTTCAGATCGTTTGTTGCGATAGTCCTTCCGTTGTACATTGACTTCTCCAAATACGAATATTGAGTTTGGTGATACTAATCTTCAATTATTGATGCCTCGATGTCAATCTCGAAAGATTGACGGCTCGAGTGTTAACCTATTGACTTCAGAAAAATGGTTCAACAAATTTCTGTGTACAAACTACAAACATGTTTTCGCTCCAACCGCAATGATTCTTCTCAACCATACAAGATCACGCAATACCGGCAGAATAAATGACTGGTTTCACCCGATCGATGGGCAAAAGTCTTTGCCCCCAACCGCGATCGTTGACTGTTGCTGCTGCACGCTGCTCGTGAGTTTGTCGTTTTTTCTCATTCCTACCAGATTCTGAAGGAACATTTTTATCCCGCGCGTTGCTAAAGCACAAGATGTGAACCACCTCAAGACACTAGACCAGCGAGCGACCAGTCAACCAGCATCACTCAGATCTGTTTCTTGCTGCTTCATTAGTCTCATACCGTGCAACGGGTTGATGTTCTGAGAGGCGAACACATAGTTATTTTTACTATTATTCCTAGGAGGCTGGCATCGGACTAGAATTGCCGGCTTGCCTGCCTGGCTGACACCACCTCTACCACCGCTTCGGATAACGACGGTAACAAATCAGCCAAGCTCTGACTCTCCGCTAAGCCACGGTCTTAGAGCTCTTCGGCGGTCGTGAATGTGTTCTTCAAGTTCAAGATGAAGAATAATTGTGGGGCAAAAAGCTGCTGCCACAGTTCAGTGATTTGATTTTCTAGGTGGCAGAACTGTTCACAATACAATAACTTTTCTATGGAAATGCTTAGTTCAGTAAAATAATGTTTAATCCTCAACTAATGTGGGTCCACTGTTTAACGAAAATATTAAAAGCTAATGATTTTTTTTTCAATCGTTTTTAAACCTACAAGAAAAAATGAATCATTCGAATTAACTATACTGGGTTATGGCCGTGATCCAGCTGTTACCATTTGCAACACAGCACTTTCAAATCGTTCCCATTCTGAACACAATCTCCGGAAAGTTCTCCACTAACGAAGCTTCCTTTCACCCAGAATAAGAAAATAAAAAACCTCTCATGTTGTTTCGTAACTTTCAAATTTTGTCTTCATCTTCTTAGCCTTTTAATTTCCCTCCAGTTTTGGGGGCATGATCTCAGAAAATGGAAAGTAAAAATCGTTCGGCTATGGACGGCTCGTTCTTCCCGCATGCGCGCTTCCGGATTCCCATTTCATCTCCCGGCCTGGGGCCCGTTGCCCTTCTTTGCGGCTCGGTCTGCAGACAAGTTCCCGAAACCTCGTGGCTCGATTAGGGCCCACAAACTGGAAAACCAGAATTAAGAATTTTGTTGTTCCGCGGAAGGGTGTGCAGTTGGTTCACCAGCCATAGGCGTGATGAGTTAGACAGCTTTAATGAAATTTAATGGATTGTTATTTCTTATTATCATTATTAAATGTGTTTTTAAAGTTGAGATGCGTCAAGAAAATTGCTGTCCTCCAATTTAAATGGTCCAACTTATCAGTAATTTTTATATACTGCTTGTGATGTAAGTCTTGTTCAAACTTCCTGACTACAATATTGAAGCTTCCCTGCAGCCTGCAACAGAGAGCTCCACTGAATCAAACGAAGACGAAGAACTTGAAACGAAACCCAAAAAGCCTGCCAGTAGAACCGCAAAGAACCAGAATTCGAATTATTGCTTGCTTGCCAGCTTCTCCGACCAACGACCGACAAACGTGAGGCTCGTGTGGTTCAAGGCACCGGCACAGCGACAAAGATTACAACAAGTAAGAAGAAAAGTGGAAATTCTACATCTTTCGAGACTTCTTTTTCCCCCAAGCAGGCCGGCCCAGCATCAGCAGCCGCACATCCCGCGCCACCACAAATCGAATCAGCAACAGATCTCTCCGGTTGGGGTTCGTCGTTTTCTCTTTGTGTTTTTGTCTGCGCAGCCAGCGGCTCCCCAGCAAATCCCGGGCAGAAAGAACAAGATCAACCTAAGAAGTTGCCAGGTTCTCGACCAGCATCAGCATAGCCAGAGTGTCCGCTTGGACTCTGATGGCCTTTGGAGTGCGCTGCGGTCGACGGCCAGCTGAAGGCAAAGAACTATTTTTTTGCTGCTTCTCGTATTCTAATTATGGGCAGCATTCAACTAGTCATCATCATTATAGGTTTTTTTTTGCTTGCTCTCGCTAGAGCAACTAGAACTAGCAACTTCCCCTAGCGCGGCTTGGATGCTGCGCTGAAGAATGCTCGTAGTTCTGGTTTTGAACTTGAATCTTGACTGCCGCAGCACCGGTTCGTTTCGGTCATTCGTCCGTTGGATGTTGCTACCGGTTCATTGCAAATTATGGTGGGTTCTTTCCACTCCCCTTATGGCCGGTTCTTCCTAACATCTCTGCCTTTTTTCACCGTCATCGAAGCAGAATTTCGAAAGTTGATTCGAAAGCATTCACTATTGTCCAGAAAGTGGGAAAGTTAGACATTTATTCAACTCAATTGTACGTTTTGATTTATTATCTAGCACAGGCCTGTCGAATACTTCCGCATTGTAAATCAAATCTTTATTTATCAGAGGACGAATTAGTACTTTCCTATTGAATTTCGCCACTTGATTGTATCTTTACAGATAAGTATTTGGATCTCAACAGTAAGGCCGTCTTCATTGTTTCGTACTTGACTTGAGTCGAGTCAAATACGAGACCCTGTTGAGTTCGAATTACGTATCTGTCAAGTTACAATCAAGTGGTGGAATCAAATTACTAAAATAAAAACTCCCCCTTAAAAATTAGAATTTTTTTATAAAAAAACAAAATAGCTATCAAAAATATAAATAAACATAAATATAAAGTTTCACCTGCGGGTCTCCAGGAGCCTTGCGAGCAAAGGCGTAGCATTGCCAATCCGGAGATGGCGAGTTCGATTCTTGGTCCAATTTAGGATGTATTCGGGTGGACAACATTTTCGAATCCATGGGCACGGTTCGGCACTTCATCCCATAGCTCCTATTTCTATCCCATCAAAAACAAAGCAATGAAAAGGAATTTGGTTTGTTTCTTATTTTTCGTCGGAATCTAAAGAATTGCTTTCGAAATGCTGAAAGTACTGCAGTTCAAATCATGAGTAAATTGCCGTTGAAAATTTGGAAGAGCTTACCGTGGAATTTATGGATAATTTAGGTGCTCTTTCCAGAAAGTTCCGAACAATTTTCCATGAACATTAAAAAATATATCCGTACAAATTTTGAACAATTTCTTGTGGAAAGGATAAAGAATTCCCTTTGGAAATTTAAATAAATTTTCTGTGGAAATTCTCATGGATTTCCCATTAAAACCCAAAGAATTTCACTTGGAAGTCAACATTTTTAAGGGAGAGGGCCAGGACCAGCCCAAGGCTGGTCGGACATGTCATGGCCCAACAAATCATTAGAACGAAACTCGTCTCATCGAAAATCATTTGGAGAGATAGCCATATATGGCCAATAATGTCGTTTGGTAGAACAGGTCATTTGGCCGAAATGGTTGTTTGGCAAAAAGGGCCATCTGGGTGAAAATGCTTTTTGACCGAAATGGTTATAAGGCCCAAAGTGTTGTTTGCTGAACTGCTCATATTGCCGAAAAATTCGTTTTGCCGAATAGTACATCTGGCCCAAAAATATCGCTTGGTTATCATTTAGCAGAAAGGGCCGAATAAGGTTATATTTCTGTCCATAAGACGATATTGCAAATGACATTTTCAGCCTTTTCGTACGTTGGGCCTAACGCCATTTTCGGACAAATGATTTGTTAATTATCAAATTATCAGTTCGTGGTTCGTATGACCACTTCGCCCGTATGTCGCACTCAGCCAAATGACTTTTTCGGCCAAACCGTTTTCGACCTTATAATCGTTTCGCCCTAATGGAAGTTGGTTAGATAACTCTTGCCTTAACATGTTATTCGGTCAAGTGGCATTTGAAAAAAGGATTTCCACCAAATGACTTTCGACGAGAAGGACCGAGAGGCCACATACCCTCCTGGTCGACATTTTTGGCCGTATTACTTGTTCAGCAAGTGACATTTTCTGTGGAAATTCCGAAGAATATCTGAACCATTTCTCTTAAAAAATTGAAACAATTTCCCGTGAAAGTTAAAAAAATCCATTACAAAGACCAATTTGTATGTGGAAATTCCATAAAATCTTTCATCTAAAATCTTTTAGAAAAAAAAAAGAATTTCACGTCAAAAATCCAAAAAGCTTGGAATAATTTCCTAGGGATTAGATTTTTACGGCGAAAATAAAAATTCTCCTGTTAATGTCTTAAAAATATTCTGAAAAATCTTTAGGGAACAAACGCAATAGAAAAAATCGCCACGGCGCTTGACACCGCCGGTGGCTAAATAGTATTCGGCTTGACGCCGAAAACGCCGCCGACCAAAATTATGACAAACGCTGCCGCTGACAATTTACGGATCGGCGCACATCTCTAGCGGAGGTCAAAACCGTCAGAACCCATGCACGAACCCACGGGATTTTCTCTAAGGTTTTATTTTACTGGAATAGAGATTATTTGAACAAAAGTTATATTTTCAGCAACAAAAAAGGGAGGGTTCGATTATCCGGAGAATAAACCACGAGTTGCATGTGCTGCTGGGAGAACCATCCATCGCACAGTGTTTTCTAACCCAGGAATTCGTGATCGAAAATGTTTTGGCCATGAAAAGTTGATTTTAGAGTCTCAGTGACTTCGGAGAAAAGTTTCAGTATGTTAAGCTCCATATTTTGGAAAAAATTTTTTTTTGGCTAATCCCCCTAAAAGTGAGATGAAAATTCTCTTTCCTCCAATTATGAAGATACATTCTTGGTGTCTTCGAGAAAGTTGTAGAAAAAGTTTCTACGAAAAATTTTGCTATATAAATTTTATTTCTATCTGCTATAGAAGTCGAGATATGGGTCGTTATTTATGAACGACCACCAAAAAACAGGTTTTTCACGATACTTTCGTTAATATGTTTTTTAGATTTTTCAAATGTTCTACAAAGATCTCCGTCGCGATAAAAAACATGAACTTTTCGAAGACAGTTTCTTCGTATTTTCAATATTGACGAAGTTATTGACGATTTTCGGTTCGAAAATGAGCATTTCGACATTAATTGCATACATGTAGGGGCAAAATGGGGCAGAATATTGTTTAGGTAATTGAAAGTATAACTCATGCTCTAATGGTTGCATTGCAACATATATGTGACATAGCTTGACATAAGTGCCGTATGAACATCTTTTTCTTCTTCTTCTTGTTATATATAAAAAATGAATTGGTCTGTATTGTACATAACTAAGAAACGGTTGGATAGATTTTCTTCATTTCTTCAGCAAATTTGTTTATCAACATGTCCGACGGATTTACAGAATATTTTCTCATGTAAGAATCTCGACCAAAATTGGAAAAAATATGAAAAATTGAAAATAAAATTTGTATTGAAATTTTAAAAAGGTAGGTCGCATTCTCGCCTACTGTGCAGAACAACGTCTGCAGGGTCATCTTTAGTCTTTATACTTACGCCAGACCTATGATTTAGCCAAATACAAAATTTCTAAATGATTATGTATGGATGTTTTACATAACTGACATAAATTTCAAATTCCGCGGGAAGAAACAACGCGTATTTAAAAAAAATCATCAAAAAGTCACGTAAAAAGCGACCCCAGTGTATTTGGGCAAATTGTATTATTTTAGAAATCACCATACAGCCAGGAATGCTGATGAGAGGAAATGCAGTATCGGGTAAATCAGTAATCTTTATTGAATGGAAACTATGGTTAGCGACGCCTCAAACATCATAAGTTTAAATAAAATTTTATGAAAGCAATTCGAAGGTACTTGTTTTTCGAAATATCCCGGAATAATAAAAAGCCGGTTTGCTACGTCTAAAACATCACAATATTGCAAAACAGGTTAACAGAAAAGTGTACCAAAAATTTTAGTTTATTTCTTTTCATTTAGAATTCTCTATATATTGGTATTTCTCTGTAAAATATCCGTCGATTCGATAATCATTTTCAAAATTTGGACATTAAAACAAGACATAGGTCTGGTGTAAGTGTTATTATCATGAACTAGATGACCCGGCAGACGTTGTCTTGCACAGTAGGTGAGAATGCGTGTTGTGATATGCCTATACAAAATACCAACACAAATTCTAATTTGAATTTTTCATATTTTTTTAGTTTAAGTCGTGACTTTTACATAAGAAAATATTATGTAAGCTCATCGGAAATTGTGATGAAGAAATTTGAACCCAGCCGTTTCTTATTTTTACGCGAAATACAGACCAATTCATTTTTTATATATAACAACAAGAAGAAGAAAACATATCCATACGGTACTTACGGAAAGCTAAGTCACATATATGTTGCAATGCAACCTATAGTGCATGAGTTATACGTTCAATCTCCTAATTAAAATTCTGCCCCATTTTGCCCCTACATGTATGCAATTAATGTCAAAATGCTCATTTTTGAACAAAAAATCGTCTATAACTTCGTCAATATTGAAAATAAGAAGAAACTGTCTTCGAAAGGTTCATGTTTTTTATCGCGATGGAGATCTTTGTAGAACATTTGAAAAATCTAAAAAATATATTGGCGAAAGTATCGTGAAAACCCTGATTTTTGGTGGTCGTTTATAAATAACGACCCATATATCGACTTCTATAGCAGATAGAAATAAAGTTTATACAGCAAAATTTTAGTACAAACTTTTTCTATAACTTTCTCTAAGATACCAATGATGTATCTTCATAATTGGAGGAAAGAGAATTTCCATCTCACTTTTAGGGGGATTAGTCAAAAAAAATTTTTTTTCCAAAATATGGAGCTTAACATACTGAAACTTTTCTCCGAAGTCACTGAGACTCTAAAATCAACTTTTCATGGCCAAAACATTTTCGATCACGAATTCCTGGGTTAGAAAACACTGTGCATCGTTCACACTGCGAAAATCGGACGACTGTGGTAGGCCGGACACGTAGCCAGAATGTCGAACAGTAACCCGGTAAAAATGGTTCTAGACAACGATCCGACGGGCACAAGAAGGCGAAGTACGCAGCGGGCAAGGTGGATCGATCAGGTGGAAGCTGACTTGCGGACCCTCCGTAGACTGCGTGGTTGGCGACATGTAGCCATGGACCGAGCCGAATGGAGAAGACTCTTATATACCGCACAGGCCACTTCGGCCTTAGTCTGAATAAATAATAAATAATCGATTATCCGGAGTAATTTTTTTTTTCAACGCTCCGGATAATCGAGTCCGCCCTGTACCATATACATGGTGTCAGGCCATTAGGCCGAATGAGAAGCAAGAAGCAAAACGTGAGAAATGAGAAGTTTTTTCTTCTTTCTTCTTGCTTCTTCTATCTTCATTCTTGCTTTTCCTTCTTTCATATTCCTTGGTGCTTCTCCATTCTTTGTTCTTTGCAGGTTCTTCTTTTTTTTCGCTCTCCTTTTTTCTATGTTCTTCCTTCTTATTACTTATTTCTTCTTTATTCTTCCATCTTCCTTTTTTCTTCTTTCTTTCTGCTTTCTTCTACCTTCTTTCTTCTTTTTTTCTTCTTCTTGCTTTTTTTTTCTATCATCTTTCTTCTATCTTTCTTCTCCCTTCTTCCTTCTTCCTTCTTCCTTCTTCCTCCTTCCTTCTTCCTTTTCCCTTCTTTCTTCTTTCTTTTTTCTTCTTCCATCTTCTATCTTCCTTCTTTCTTCTTTTTTTTTCCTGTTCGGGTGTGCCACTGCGACCAGTTATTAGATCTATTGTAGCGTTACCCGTATCCTTAGTGTTTAAGTGCATGTCGAATTATTCCATTACTATTGATAAGCAATGTAGTATCGGTTTCGATACAGTTGTTGTTTTGCTTTCTCAAGAGCACCATGACCAGGTCCCGCTATTTAGACCCTTCACAGAGAGCAATTCCATTGAAGGCGCGCCCCTTATCAATAGGAAATCAATCCTGTCTTGAGAAAACAGAACAGTAATATTGTTTTTGGCCATGCATCGGAGCCCTAGCCACATCCTTGTCTTGCTTCTAGAATATCACCAGTGAAACTCTTTAAACCCGGGATTTAGCTCTGTCTACAAGACCATTTCAAGCAAGAGAATTTGTTCAGTAATAAGAACTTCCGTGTGTTCCTCTCACTATCACCAGTTCAAGAAGAGTTAGTACGTATTTAAACCCCTAACTCGATTTTTCCAGCAGTCAGTTCAGCCTAGGGATTGGTACCGAGGTTTTTTAACTAATTGCTTGAAAAGTTGTTTCCGCTGCATACAGTTTAGCCTCAAACCAGAGGAATTCGAGTCTTCCGGAAGTTTCTCCTGGAGGAATTCCCGAAGGAACTTCCGGAGGAATTCCCGAAGGAACTTCCGGAGGATTTCTCGAAGGAACTTCCGGAGGAACTCCCGAAGGAACTTCCGGAGGAACTCCCGAAGGAACTTCCGGAGGAACTCCCGAAGGAACTTCCGGAGGAATTCCCGAAGGAACTTCCGGAGGAATTCCCGAAGGAACTTTCGAAGGAATTCCCGACGGAACTTTCGGAGGAATTCGAAGGAACTTCCGGAGGAATTCGAAGGAACTTCCGGAGGAATTCGAAGGAACTTCCGGAGGAATTGAAGGAACTTCCGGAGGAATTTGAAGGAACTTCCGGAGGAATTCGAAGGAACTTCCGGAGGAATTGAAGGAACTTCCGGAGGAATTCGAAGGAACTTCCGGAGGAATTCTGAAGGAACTTCCGGAGGAATTTCAGAAGGAACTTCCGGAGGAATTCCCGAAGGAACTTCCGGAGGAATTCCCGAAGGAACTTCCGAAGGAATTCCCGAAGGAACTTCCGAAGGAATTCCCGAAGGAACTTCCGGAGGAATTCCCTACGGAACTTCGGGAGGAATTCCCTAAGGAACTTCGGGAGGAATTCCCTGAGGAGCTTCCGGAAGAACTGGAAGAACTTCCGAAGGAATTCCTGGAGGAACTTTCGGAGGAATTCCTGGAGGAACTAACGAAGGAATTCCTGGAGGAGCTTCCGAAGGGATTCCTGGAGGAACTTCCGAAAGAATTTCTGGAGGAACTTCTGAAGGAATTCCTGGAGGAACTTCCGAAGGAATTCCTGGAGGAACTTCCGAAGGAATTCCTGGAGTAACTACCGAAGGAATTCCTGGAAGAACTTCCGAAGGAATTCCTGGAAGAACTTCCGAAGGAATTCCTGGAGGAATTTGCGAAGGAATTCCTGGAGGAACTTCCGAATAAATTCCTGGAGGAACTTCCGAAGGAATTCCTGGAAGAACAATCCGAAGGAATTCCTGGAGGAACTTCCAAATGAATTCCTGGAGAAACTTCTTTAGGAATTCCTGGAGGAACTTCCTCAGGATTCCCAGGAGGAACTTTCGAAGGAATTCCTGGAGGAACTTCCGAAGGAATTTGTCTTATTTGTCCTATTTGTCATATTTGTCCTATTTGTCTTATTTGTCTTATTTGCTTTATTATGGCTTATTTGATTGATTTGTCTTATTTGTCTTATTTATTTTCAATTGCTTATCTCATCTCATTCCTATATTTGATTTCAATTTATATATTTGGTATCCTCGTGTTCACAAATGGGAATACGCTTTTTTCTAATGTCACGCTAGATACAAAGTTGACGGACTTTCTATCGCTCTCATCGCTCCTTTCCTGCCGTGCGCCACAAGAAAATATGCTGTTGGCTGCTCTCCCGAAATGGTTACTTTTGTATGGAATTTAAAAAACTTGGTTGAAGTAAAAAGAGCTTCCTTCAAAATTTATTGCGGTGACATATACTTTTTATTACATCAAAATGATCGTTGAAAAAATTCAAAACTTTTGTCAGTTGGGTTTTGCGAAATTCGGTTCCTTTGTGCTTCAAATCATCGGAGAGAGGTACTGAGAAGCGAAAATTTCAGTTCTACAATAATTCAGTATTTTGAGCTTAATTCAAATTTGCGAAATATTAGGTCCATGAAATTTTGTAGGAACATTCCTTAATAAATTTCAAAGAGATTGTCAGTTGGGATAAGCAAAATTCGTTCCCAATTCCGAGTTATAGACATTTTAGTACGAAAATAGCGCTCTACCGCGAGAGAGCTTCCCTCAGACCTTAAGGACAAAAAGTTAAGTGACTAACATCTAGAATCTAGAGATTTGTAAACCTCTATTTGAGAGACATGAAGAAAAAGCTTCGGTGATAAAGGATTGAAAGCCTTTTTCCAGGAAACTCGTAAGCTTCCTTTTGAGAGGTTCCGAAACCTTCTTTCAAAAGGCTTCCAGAGGCTCGAAAGTCCCAGAAGCTTCCCCCTCAAGACGCTAAGAAGCCTCCTCTCAAAAGGCTCGGAAGCCTCCTTTCAAGAGGCTCGAAAGTTTCCTTCCTAGAGGCTCGGAAGACTCCTTTCAAGATGGAAGCCTCTTTTGAAAATAGGCCTCCTATCAAGAAGCACGGAAGCCTCCTTTCAAGTTTCAAAAGCCTTGCAAGCCTCCTTTCTAGAGGCTTGGAAGCAGAGATGCATCCTGAACAGAACATGAGCCAAGAGCGTGCCTTGGTGTTCAAATTTTTGAACTCTGAACACAGTTCAGTGTGCACTGGGTTGGTACGCAAGCAAAACGATCATAATTAGATTCCTTAGATTTGGAACTATGCAAAAACATACGAGCATGCTTGTTTTCAATCCGTTAGATGCCCACGTGTTCCATTATTAGCCGAAAAATGAGTAGCATGCCGTCGCTTGAGTTTGTTTTCCTAGGATACAAGTTGATAAGTTCGGTCAGTGCTCTTGAACAGTGTGCAGTGTTCAGAACGTTTTGAACACGAACACGCATTCTCGTGTTTAGATGCATCTCTGCTTGAAAGCCTCCTTTATAGAGCTTGGAAGCCTCCTTTCAAGAGGCTCGGAAGCCTCCCTTTAAGAGGATCGGAATTCTGTTTTGAAGAAGCTTTCTTTCAAAAGACTCTGATGCCGTCCATCGAGAGGTTCAGGAGGCTCCTTTCACGAAACGCGGAAGCTTAAATACTTTCAAGAAGCTCAGTAGCCTCCAAAGGTCATCAACGTCTTTTAGAAAGCTTGATGTATAAACTTAATTTCAATTGCAATGCAATGCGATAATTTTCAGGTCAGTTATCCAAATATCATATTAGCTATGCTTATTTTCATTCACAGCGAACAACAATAGGGGTACCTCAAAGAATGTAAAAGTTTGAAGGGATACCTATCAAGAAAAAGGTTGAGAACCGCTGATCTAATACATACATTTACATCTTAGACAAGGGTTCCGTGTTTTCTTACCACTATCATCCTTATTTGCTATGTTACATTTTTAGTTATTTTTAATACATTTCAATTGCCTCTGGCAGTTAGGATTTTTCCCCTGGTATAATTGGACCAAGTAGGGAGAAAGTGATAGTTTGTCTCTTGTCCAGTTGTGTTTCTCCAGTAGGCGGATCGGCCGGTCGTCTAAATTTGCTTTTGCTTTGTGCGGAAAGCAAAACGATCGGCCGGTCACCGTGATTTTGTTCTGCTTTGCGCGGGTGTGTTAATAAATCAGAAAGTGAAAGTTTGTTCCTTGTCCAATCGTGTTTCTCCAGTAGAAGCGCGATTTTCAGTAGTTTGAATAGTTTGCAGTAGCCATCGAACAAGTAAGCTCAGTGCGTGTTTTGGTCGTACGGAAAGATATACACATGTATTGCGCTTTGCTCCGGTCGAAACAAGCGCGATCTTCAATAGTTTGCTGTAGTCATCGAACTAGTGAGTACAGTACAGAGTGCTGCGCTTCCGTTCGGTCGTCCAAAACGCGAATCTCCTTAGTTTTCATATATCACAGGCCGTGCGTGTTTTAACTTTTAACTCGTCAGGAAACAGCGTATTAGTGTTATTTCGCATCGCTTACCGAAGTGAATCCAGATAAATTATCCTTTGTAACTAAAACCAAGACAATCGTGGAGATGCAGAGGTATACTCGGTCTCTAGTAGCAACTAGAGTCGGACTAACAATTGCACATGCCATCACGTACCCCACGCACCCCAGTTGCTTGTGAACAGCTTATTTCGACAGAAACGACGCCTATTAAGGTCTGTCTCATTTGGAGAATTAAACTCAAAAGTGACAGTTCAAAAATTAAAAAAATCACCTGGTCATAAGAATGGCTGATGCTACACAGCAATCCCAATAAGACATCGATGAAAAATGATTCGATATCTGTCAAAAGTAATCTTGCTCTGCAAGCAGGGTTATTCGATAATTATTGAAATGTCACTTCTAGGTTTAATTTGAGTTCAATTCTTCAAATGAGACAGATCCTAAAAGTGCACGAACCATCAAACACTAATTATTCAACTTCACTGTCTCGCGACTAGATAAAAAAAAACCAACACATTACACTCGACTGGTGGCTGTTGCACACTCACTTTAGTGAAAAACTAACCATAAAATAAAATAAGAAGAAGAAATCTCTGAGAAATGTTAATAGTTAGATTTTGCTTTAGAAGCTTCTTTCCAAAATTTTTCCTAAAAATATTGTCTTATTCATCAGTACATAAATTAAAGATTTTTATATTTTGTTCAGACGAACTATTCCCTCTTCTACCTTCTATACATTCGTTATCTTGTCCTACAACTTGACTGAAACCATTAAACTTTTTAATGAATTCAGAAATTTTCATAGATCGTTGCAAACTATCAGGGAATCGTGTGATCATCAAATAATCTTTTAGGGAGTTCAGAACTTCGAGATTTTATGCGGGCTTAGATATGCAGGTGGTTCCTTAGATTTCCATAAACCCTTTTCGGTTTCAAACCACCACATAAATCCGTATTTTTTTAATAAAGTGTTTGTGGTATTTCTCGGTGTTGCACTACCACAATCACAATTTTTCGAATGACGAAAATAGACAGACGCTTTTTTCATCGCTCTTCTTTTCTTGAGCCTTAAGAATTTTTGGTATTATTCCTTTGGTATTTCACCTCTTATGCAGGGCTAGTTCATAACAGAGTATGGTATCAATAACAGAATTTCTCCTGCTCGGGTATTGGGAATAAAAATTACCTCTTGAGAGCAATCACTAGAATGTTTCTTAATGTTCTTAATATTTATCAAGGATCTCAGAAACCTTTATGATTAGTGTTCAAACTCTGATTAACATTATTTTTATTTATTTCACGGCTACGCAGTCTTTAATTGTAGAAACGAGTTTATTCGTTGCCCAACGTTTCGACACGGGGATTGTGTCTTCCTCAGGGGGTAATTATTTGTGTACCCCTGAGGAAGACACAATCCCCGTGTCGAAACGTTGGGCAACGAATAAACTCGTTTCTACAATTGAAGACTGCGTATCCGTAAAATAAATATAAAAGTTACAGTCGATCCTGCATCAACACTCTGATTAACTTTGACATCCTCATTGGTAACACACAGATCTAGTCAGACAATGACTTCATACAAAACTAAATGTGCTCAACAGTAGCATAAAGGGCCAAGGTTTGAGCCATTAACCCTATGTGTTGCAGTACTTGAGAGATCGTAGCAAATCATTAATGAACAAATTAGAGATTTATAATCTTCAATATAATAAAAATGGAATGATCTGTGTTCGTATCCGCAAAACTCGAAAACAGCTGGATAGATTTTCCTTATTCCTTCAGTACCTATGTTCGTTCCGACGAGTTTATATGATATTTCCTCATGCAAAAAATACGAGTAAGGTTGACTAAATCGTGAAAAACTAAAATTAATATTCGTACGGGCATTTTGCATGGGTATTTTAGAACGAATTTGATTTTTTTTTAAACATGATATGGAAGCTGGTCTCCAGTTAGTCTTGCGAGCAAAGGTGTGGGATTGCCAATCTATCGAGATGGCGATGTCGATTGGGTCGAATTCGGTCTGATCTAGATTTTTTTCGATTGAGAAATATTCTCGACTCGCTATGCATAGTGTATTCGTTAGTGCCACTACACCAAATACATACTAATCAATTTAGGTCCAGAACACTTATCTGCTTCTGTCTCATGTTCTGCTCATGGAGCACACGAAAATTTAAACTGATTTGAGCATGAGCATGATAACCGTGCATTTCGTAGTTGCTACTCCGTGATTGACCAGAACTATCGCAAATGCACAAGAAATCAATGGATGGAAGCATGGGATTTACTCTCCAACCTCAATTCGCACAGTCCGAGAACTCTAGTACTTTATATGGTCGATAACGGCGCTGGCCACACCCTCACGGTCTATCAGGAAAGGAATTGATGATGCAATCACTCGTCCACTGCAAGCTGATTTCAATAAAAACTGATTTAGCACGTTAAACGGGAAAACGTTAGAACCAGTATCATAAAAAATATAATTTATACTAATTTCCATACAAACTTGAAAAACCCTGATTAATCCACGTAGCGGTGATGGTGCCTTTCTCGTGCATTATAAAAATAGTATTTTGGCCATTACTCTTGATCCGATCTGGAAAATTTTCAATAGGAAACAATGATAGAGTATTCTGCGTCGAATGCAACTTGTTGCGAGTAAATCGGTTAAGGATAAGTGCCTGAAAAATGAGTGACATTTTTTTAATACATTTTTCTATAAAAAAAATGGTATTTTGGCCATAACTTCCGAGCCCATAGTCCGATCCGACCAATTTTCAATGGGAAACAATGGTAGAGTATCCGAAACAATGGTAGAGTGGAGCGTCGAATGCAACTTGTTACGAGTAAATCGGTTAAGGATAAGTGCCTGAAAAATTAGTGACATTTTTTACCCAATTTTTTCTATAAAAAAGTGGTATTTTGACCATAACTTCCGAGCCCATTGTCCGATCTAGCCAATTTTCAATAGGAAACAATGGTAGAGTATTCTGCGTCGAATGGAACTTGTTGCGAGTAAATCGGTTAAGGATAAGTACCTGGAAAATGAGTGACATTTTTTTGGGTGGGTGCGCACAGACACACACACACATACACACAGCCATCACCTTAATTCGCCGAGCTGAGTCGATCGGTATATAACACTATGGGTTTCCGGGCCTTCTATAAAAAGTTTGTTTTTGGAGCGATCATATAGACTTTACGTATACTTAGTATACGAGAAAGGCAAAAAGGTTTGTGCCGCCAGACATTATAAATACTCACGCTCACTCTAAATGTAAATGTGTACTACACGCATGTGGAAGCGCTGGTTTAAGAAAGCGAGTGCTTCGACTATGCGTCCGATCTGAGTTGTTAAAGCCGACGGAGGTCCTTCGTAGCCTAATTGGTTAAAAGCGCCAGTTTAGCGTACTACGGGTTGTGGGTTCGAATCCCATCGAAGGAAATTTACTTTACTTTTCTCAAATCAAAATCTTCCACATAACGAACATATTCACATCTGAGTTTTCAGAACATAGTTAACTAAATCAGTTCAAACACTCAGAACATGAGGCAGATTCAGATGAGAGCTGTGGGGCAAAATCGATTTTTTTATCCAGCCCAGGCATTGAAAGCGTGAGTGAAGCGGACGAGCATTGATCTAATTCAATCATAGCATCCTATGCCAGTGAGTGAACAGCCTTGCTCAGATGGATACCAAACAACGATTATGAGCGATCGTTGCTGCGTAAACAACGAGCAACAGAGTTCGCCAAGCCATACTTGGTATGGTATTCAGGGAAACTACGACTGGAGCATTCGTGTTACGCTTGCTCTACTAGAATAAAACCAAAACATATCAGATGTTCTGCTTTATTCACTCTGTTTTCCAGTTGCTGGGATGGAGGAGAGAAAGTATCAAAGCATCCCATGCAGTGTATCAGAGTTCCATTCTCATAGCGGACTTAATTTTCCAAATGTCTGAAAATATTTTTCTAACAGCGTGTGGTAACAACACTCATTGTTAGGTTACCAAGTGATTTGCCTCGCTCAGTTGTCTCCCATTGGTGAGCGATGAAGATCTTTAAACATTGAATCAACGAACGCCAATTTTCAACGATCTAGAGAGCATCAGCGATTAGGCCGCAGTAGAGCATCAAGTTGGCATGAATTTAGCCGATTTTTACTCATGATCTGATTTTTTTCAATGCCTGATCCAGCCTAATACTTATGCAATGGCAGGCATAGAATAAACTTTCCATTAATAATGCTAATTATTGAAAAGCAGGCCAAGTTCTAGTTGGAATATAGAACGCTTGAAGACAAAGGAAGGAAAACCACACGCGCCTTCCGGGAAATATGAAATCATGCGTCCTGCGGGGTCTGCCTAGGAGGTGGTGGGGTTCGACAGTGGGCTCAGTTGAACTCCTATAAAAAGCTGCATGTGTCCCCAAGCAGGCCCTATCAAAGCGACCGTGTGTCGCTCAAAGCGCACTAGCCTAGTCCTGGTGTTGGGTGGGACTTTAAACAAATTTGACCCGACTGACCGAGCGTCTGTTCACCAAGGAGGTGCGGCTCCAACAGCGTCTGTTCTGGCACCCAGCGGCTGAGTATGAAATGCTATTCCCCGGAAGCTATACCTAAGATGTCAGCCCCATCCCGGTGGATAGGGAAACTTGGGCCAACAACCTACTGTTCCCGAAACATCAATTTGTTCGAGAATCCGATAATGAAAGAATACGGACTGATTTTAGGCATAAAATTGAAATACTTAGTATGAAATTTCCGCCATATTTTTGTTTCGAGTCTTTGTGCTTAGGTTACCAAATGTTTATTCGCTTTTTTGCAAAATCATAAATAATATTATGTACTTTGATGAATATGAATTTAGAGACGAAAACAGTAGATTATGACATTCCTTAAAATGTTAAACTTATAATTTAAATATCATACTACAGAAAAAAATCTATTTTGTTGTCCTCATGGATCACTCTGCAACGGCAGAACATTGTGTCCGTTCACAATTGCCGTTCACCGGAGATTCTGCTTATTTTCCTCCACCGTCTTCACTATCTAACGTATGAAGATACTTGGCTGGTAGCTATATGTTCGAAAAAGTTGTAACACCAGCATAAGTGAATGGCTTTCCGAAAAAAACGCCATCAAGATTCGACTGTTTGCGGAGTGGAAGCACAAAAAAATCGATTTCAAAAGAATATCCATTTCCCGCTGAATTGAATCCTTAGAAGAAGAGTAGAGGAGTTAGGCGAAACAAACAACAATCGGACGTGGTGGTCTGAAATTTAAATTTTGGTACCCTTTATCGGCAAATCATGCACTACACGATTTGTGCCCGGTGGAGCATTGTCATGGATTCGACGTGCGTCCCCATGAGGCAAACGACATGTGCGTTGATGTTTTTGAGAATTTATTCAAAACAATACTTTTGTAGTGTTTCGGTGAAAACAAAAAACATTCACTCAAACGGAATTTAAATGATTGAATACCATTTAATTTGGAAAATCATTATTACAAGACAAAATTTTCAAAACGACTTATCTGCTTTTGTAAACAAAGATTCAAACGACGATTTGACGAATCTGATAGCTCTCCCACGCAAACCAACACCATCAGCAGGCAGCGGAATCCTTTACCTACCTATTGATGGTGTTGGTTTGCGTGGGAGAGCCATCAGATTCGTCAAATCGTCGTTTGAATCTTTGTTTACAAAAGCAGATAAGTCGTTTTGAAAAATTTGTCTTGATTAGTTTTTGTGTTCTCGATTGTTATAACAATTTTTTAGAAGTTATGGTAAAAGTACTCCAGATTATGCTGATTACCTTTATATTTTCTGACAGCATTTTGAATCAAATATTGTTTTTCAAAGAGTCATTTGAATATTGAACATAAAACTTGCTCAATGCCTGCTTATATCCCACGTGGTCAGGTTTGAATTTATTTCAGATAATTCCCTCCCCATTGTGGACAATTTTCTTAAGCACTGATATTCGTCATATCCCAACCCCAACCTCCTAAAAAACGGTGTTGGAGTCGCTTAGCAGAATCAACAGCGAGTTCAACTTATAAGACTTGTATTGAGATATATCGGGATGACTACTTCCGTTTAACAAATTGCTGATGGACTTTCGATCTGTCTCCTAACTTACCATCCACGACATTCAAATCATCCATACTTTGATACACACCTGAAACGAGAGAAGAAAAATGAAAACATTAATCTATCATCACAAATCGATAAAGCATTTGAAGTTTTCTCCGGATCGATGCTCACAATGTACTTAGAAACGGGAAACAAAACCCCTCCAACGGCAACAATATTCAACAGAAACCAAACACCAATTTTCCCCATTTTGCTAGACCAAATCGGCTGGCGTCGGCATCGCCAGCCGCTTCGATAGGTTCATGCATAATTCATACGCGAGGGTTTTGCAGCACCCTTACTGGGCCCATCGAGGCGGAACATCATCCCCGGATGAATGGTTTTCCCTTCTGGCACTTTTCCGATGGAAAAATGCAAAAAAAGGAAAAGAAAACCCGAGTGGGGTTTTCCGCGTCATTCGGAAGAATGTTGACTGAAAGAAAAGACTGAGATAATTTATTTAACCTCAGATTCTCGTCCTTCTAGATGTGGGCGATGACTATTGGTATCGATTTGGTTTGGTAGCTTTTCTTGTAGAGCAATGTATTTCGAAACGGTTTACGTTCATCACAAAAACTATTTTTTTAGGAGCTCGAGCGATATTTAAATGCATCAGGCAGAATTGTTTAATATTGTTCACTATTGAAAATGGGCCTGATCGGTTCGGTCATGTACTAAAACACTTGACTTAGTGAGGTCGAAACACCAAAATGTAAATTCTAAGCAACAAAAAATACAAGAAAGGCTTTATCACTGTTAAGTGAACTTAGTTCTTTTGCTTCTTGATTTGAATGTCTTCAAAGAAAAAAATCGCTTTGGCATTGTGCCATTTGGATTAGCCGCGTTCTTTTATTTGTTAAATATATGTTTGTTTTCGTTCTCCGATAGGTGTTATGTAAGCCGGGTCGAGGGTATCCATTAGAGAAAATTTCGACAGAACAAACCAAAATTTATTGTTAAGGGATCGTGAACAAAAATGGTTGCATTCCCAGTCTACGGGAGAGTGCGGCTGAGTCGTTTTGATAAAGTAAATTCTTCCTTGGCGAAGATCCATTGAGATTGATACTTCCCAATCACGGTGTTCATTGTCCGATTTTGTTTGCGAGTTTTTTGTTATTCTAGTTTTTACGTAGGCTCACGTGTTTCTCCACCATGGGTTATCTCAATATTTCAGAATCCAGAGATTCACGCCGGAAAGGAAGATTTTTAATTCTAATAGCATCCATCCCGAGCAGGAGTATTTATCTCTTGCTCGGGATCTAACTGAAAAGTCATTTTATTTTAAACTAGCAGACCCGACGAACTTCGTTTCGCCTAAAATTGATTTATTCTCTGATTAATTCTCGAGTTATGAAGAAATTGGTGTTTCATTTGTATGGGAGCCCCTCTTTCCAAAGGGAGGAGCGGTCTCGAACCATTTTAAGATCCTTCCCCGGCCCCAAAAACCTCAGCATACAAACTTTCACGTCGATCGGTTCAGTAGTTTCGGAGTCTATAAGGTTCAGACAGACAGAAATTCATTTTTATGTATATAGAAGAAGAAGATTTTAAATTTGTGTAATTATCGACTGAAATGCTGGCATACACTCGACCCTCTTTTCACGTCACTAATTGGGGGGTCGTAAACCGAATGTGACGTAAAAAGAATTGTTGCCAAAAATTTCTAGTATTTCACTTAATTTATTGATCGTTGAATACTTTTAAATACATTCACTTGCGTCTTATATGAAGTATTGTAAGATCTCTTCAAATCCCGCATATGATATGTTACAAGATCTCCAAATTGTCCTGGGGTTTGAATCCAACAGTCTGACAAATCAATCAAGGCTTTCACGATGTCCCCAGCCTCGTTGGCAACCCAATTCGATTGGTTGTCTTTCTTTTGCGTCTTCAATTCTTGCATGTCTTCTTCTTCTTATTGGCATTACATCCCCACACTGGGACAGAGCCGCCTCGCAGCTTAGTGTTCATTAAGCACTTCCACAGTTATTAACTGCGAGGTTTCTACTAAGCCAGGTTACCATTTTTGCATTCGTATATCATGAGGCTAACACGATGATACTTTTATGCCCAGGGAAGTCGAGACAATTTCCAATCCGAAAATTGCCTAGACCGCACCGGGAATCGAACCCAGCCACCCTCAGCATGGTCTTGCTTTGTAGCCGCGCGTCTTACCGCACGGCTAAGGAGGGCCCCCCAATTCTTGCATGTATGAAAATCAAATGGTCTACCGACTCTACTGAAGCTTGCACGATGTCCCTAGCCGCGGTAGCATCCCAATCATGCACTCCGATTATTTGTCTTTCACTTGCGTCCCAAGTAAAGGTATATGAGATGTTTCACGATCTCCAAATTGCCCTGGATTTCAAATCAAATGGTCCATCGAATCAACCAAAGCCTTCATGATGTCCTATACCGTGGTATCAACTCAATTATGTTCTCTGTGTATTTGTCTTTCACTTGCATCTCAAAACAAGACATATGAGGTGTTGTAAGATTTCCAAATTATCTTGGGGATTGAATCAAATGATCTAATGAATCAACCAAGGCTTCCATGATGTCCTCAGCCGCGGTATCATCAAAATCATGCCCTCCGAGTATTTGTTTTTCACTTGCATCTCAAGCCCAGGTATATGAGATGTTTGAAGGTCTCCAAATTGTCCTGGAGTTTGAATCAAATGATCTATCGACCAACCAAGGCTTCCACAATGTCCCTAGCCGTATTGTCAACCCAATTTTGTCTTCTGAGTATAAGTCTTTCACTTGCGTCTCAAATTTTTGCATGTGAGATGTTGTAATATCTCCTAATTATTCTAGAGATTGAATCAAATGGTCTACCGAATCATCCAAGGCTTCCTTTATGTCCTCAGCCACGACATTAACGCCATTACATCCACTAAGTGTATTAAGATTACATACTAATTCTGATTTCCTAGTATTTATAGTTTACTTGCGATCCTCCAAATATCCCTTTTTTTTCTTCCTAAGCAATGGAGGGGGAATCTGCTCAACAGACATCCTGGGTTGACCAGGAAGTGCGGGGTTAGGGATCACTGAGGGAGGCAGGACTACATCCCCGACCCGCTAAACCGTTTCCATTGCCGCCAAGCCCATAGTCCCTTCGGTACAACCAGAAAGTAATGCTTCAAAGGGGGGCCAGTGCACAACGCACCCTCGAGGTTAGCTGCGTGTCCTTGCAGCACCGAACATCGTAACTCGCTTTTTTAGAAGAACACCATGGTATCGTGCCAGCGCGTTGCCGGCTTTCCAGGTGGCCTTACCACGCCCTATGTCCTCGGAAGGTGGGAAGGGTCGACTTCGCGCCTGCTTCCCTCTGCACGACTGGTATCAATAATGATGATGCCGCGTGCATCTCAAATTGACCTTTCAGCGATAGGGCCTATTCGCCAGCACACAGAGGGACTTGCCGGCGCGGTGCCTACGCCTGCCCCCGCCTTGACGAGTACCCCTTTCCGTCCTCGTGCTCGGAACCCGCCCGGTTGACTAACGCCGCGAAAGCGACGATACCATGTTGTTCTTCACGTGGCCATTTGTTCGATAAAAGGATCGAGTTCGACCACAAAGCATGACGAAAGCTGATAAAACGGCGTTACAGCCAACTTTATCTTCACACATCCTCTGAACTAGGTTGTCCGGGGTAGTGTCCAGACCACATGTGGCAAGCATGTGGTCACGCATTGCGCGAAAACGTGAACACAAGAACAACACGTGTTCCGCCGTTTCCTCTAAACCTGCGCACACCAAAAACTCGGGCGAAGCCGAGCAAGCCAGCTGCGTTACCTGCACTGTGATTTTGCAACACGCTTAAACGCCGGGCACATCGAACCCCCCATGGGGTGCTTGCTGTTCACAGCTTTGCTGGAACAAATCAAACAATTGGGAGATTTCGTGCAGCATTGTGACTTATGTCCCTCCAATCTGCAGCGTCGGCAGAGGTTGCTTCTGTCAGGGCCTTTGCAGTCCCATTGCTTGTGCCCCGGTTCCAGGCACTTGAAGCAAACTTTGGGTTGCTCGTATATGCCCACAGGGCATACCGACCATCCCACCTTGACGCTCCCTAACTTGACTACCTTGGAGGCGTCCGCTGCAGATAGCCGAACCAATGCTACCTGCATCCCTGCCGGACCTTTCCGTAGCCGAACGGCTGCGGTGGGCGTCTCCACTTCGCACTGTCGCCGCAGTGCCGTGACGAGCTCTTCGACTTCGGTGATCTCGTCCAGGTCTTTAAGCCTTAGATTCATCTCCGTCGTGAGTGCCCTCACCTTGACCGTCTCGCCTAGAAGTTCCTCCGCCAACTTCTTGTAGGCAGTGCCCTTCTGCGAGACGCCCCGCTTCAGCTCGAGGATCATCTCGCCCATCCGGGTACGTCTTATTCGACTTATTCTTGACCAGGGTCCAGGAGGCGTCATCCCTCTCTATTTTCCAGGTCTGGTGCGGCTGAGAACTTTCAGCCTGCCGTAACCCTTAACCACCGTCTTTCCTGAGTGGACGGACCTTTCCAGGTCCTTCCTCCCCCGGTTTTGAAGGTACCTGGCCGGGGTTCAGCTTCCCAGCCCACTACCCTTGTTCGGGGTAGTAACCCTCCGCGTTTTGGAGCGGCCCCCAGGGAGCTCATCCCCTGGAGACTGTCTCCCCCGTTTTTGTGTCTCGTCGCCACCTCGAAGGCCGAAAGCCCATCGCGTTTGCGGTTCATCGCCTCCACAAGCCATGGGCCTTCAATAACCCCTACCGGCGTTTTTTTAGCCGAGAGGAAGGTTGAGTGACCCACGCTGGCGCTGCGTACTGAGCTGCCGACTATTGCCTCTGGCCTCCTAGGCGGAGACCTGAACAACCCACCTCTTGCGAAGGGGTTGTCGCCTACACTACTACCACTAATTGAAGAATTGACTTGGTTTTCCATTTTGGTCCCACGAGTTGCTCGGGAAAAGAGGTCCACCACGCCAGAGCCCAGCATGACGCGGTAAGGGACAATTACTGTGGAGGGTGTCCAGGTACCCCACAGGCTCCGTTAAAGGCCTAGCTTATTATTTCACCCCCCTGGCCATGCATCCCCTCGGCACGGGTCGCTTGACGCCTTGGGATTAGGGGTTAGGGACGATGGTCCCGGTCTAACTCGCAGTGGCCATGGGGAGGGGTCGTCAAGCCCTTGGACAAAGTTCCTGCTACCCCGCCAAATATCCCTAGAGTAGAAACCAAATAGTCTACCAAATCAACCTCGCCTGGAACTATGTCCCCAATGAAGGTGTGTTCCCAAGGGGTATCCAAATCTAAACTTTCGACAGTATTCAGAAATACTAACAAATACTAGCGAAAAACTACGTGGTATCTATGGCAAACTGATCAAAGAGCCCTGGCTAAGAAAACATGAAACACAACGTCACACAGTCGACACAGTCCACCCCGTTCTAGGCAACACATAATTTCTGTCTCCTTCATATTCTAAAAAAAAATCTGAACAACTATTTCTATTACTAATACTTTTTGGACCATCTCTAGGAATATGAAATGCAGTTTGAAAGTTGTCTAGAATCTGTAGACAGTAGAAATCAGATGGTTACAAAATGAAGGAGCACTGTGTTTCAACAACTAACTGGCAAACGCCATAACAACCGAGCTAGCAACCGTATCTTTGTTTGAAGGAAATCATGGATACTAGAAATATCACCAAATACTATTGCTGGACAATGAGTAAAACTATCTCAAAGTTTAGAGTTAGTTGCCCCTTGTGTGTTCCCATTATTTTTTTATCTATATTAGCGAGGCTTCAGCCCTAGGTTGGCTCGCCTCAATTCCCAATTATGTCATTATGCACATATGTAATTCATGAAGATGACATGACCCAGGATCCAAACTGCGCTATGTCCCCAGCCAATGTTGGGAAATGTACATTAAAACACTCTGGTTATGCGATTATTTACATTCCATCCAGTAAAATTTTATACACTAAACAAGCCGAAACAGTTTTCGCGATATCGATATCTGTTTGTTTGCGACGTTGGACTCGTGCCGGTGTGCGGTCAGCATTTGCATGAGATTTTTTGTTTCGGCTCGGCTTTTGCGCAGCGCAAACAGCACAGAATCGAGTTTATACATGTGATGTGTTATTCGTAGGTATTTATTTATTTGTTCTTACCTCTAGAAAGAGCAAGGAGTAATGAAATGAATATTTCCCACCAAAAACGTTTATACGTTGTGAAATTATTGTACGAAAACATTAATTGTGGGGAGAGAAAATTGAGAAAATAGTCTTGTGGATTATAGCGGATGATATGCAGTGGAACAATAGTTGAAGCTGTAATCGCTTTGATTCTATGGATCACAAAAGGCATGGCCCAATTCATATGTGACTGGATTAAGTCACAATCAAATTGCTACAACCATTTTTGTCTGACTTGTGCTGCTCGGGTTGTTACCGCGGCTGAGGACATAATGAAGGCCTTGATTGATTCGACAGACCATTTGATTGAAACTCCAGGACAA
The DNA here is from genome assembly GCF_024139115.2 of Armigeres subalbatus. Taxonomy (NCBI): domain Eukaryota; kingdom Metazoa; phylum Arthropoda; class Insecta; order Diptera; family Culicidae; genus Armigeres; species Armigeres subalbatus. Next base: position 276,394,380 of record NC_085140.1, read on the forward strand.
TTTGGAGATCTTACAACATATCATATGCCCAGATTAGAGACGCAAGTGGAAGAAAGATACTCGGAGAACATAATTGGGTTGATACCGCGGCCGTTGACATCATAGAAGCCTTGGTTTATTCGGTAAACCATTTGATTCAAACTCCAGAACAATTTGGAGATCTTAAAACAACTCATATGCCTGGATTTGAAACGCAAGTGAAGGACAAATACCCTGAAAACATAACTGAGCTGATACAACGGCATGGGACATCATGGAAACCTTGATTGATTCGGTAGACCATTTGATTCAAACTCTAGGACAATTTGTAGATCTTACAACATCTTACATGCCTCCTTTTGAGACGCAAGCGAAAGACAAATACTCGGAGAACATAAGTGGGTTGTTACCACTGGGGACATCATGGAAGCCATTGTTGATTCGGTAGACCATTTGATGCAGGCTCCAGAAACCCGTAACGCTGGGTAGACACCTTTACTTGGTGTGTTACGGGGTAAGATCTACCACGGTTACATTGCCAGCTACAGGCAAATCCTGACCCAACAGTACCACATCAACACTTCCTTCCTCTCCCTAGTTACGGTAAAGATGGGCGTGGCCAGGAGTAGTAATCCTTATGCTTTTGTTATTTTTGTTTAAGATTGTAATCAAGGACCACTCCCCTTCTTGATTTCTGATAGCATTCTAGATAAGGATCTCAAAAGTAAAACATGAGTATCACTAGTGTCCAATCTACGAATTACACTGTAACAATGCTAATACTAATGCTAAAACCATTTGATTCAGGCTCCAGGACGATTTGGAGATCTTACTACAACTCATATGTGTGGATTTGAGACGCAAATGAAAGTAAAATGCTCGGAGGACATAATTGGGTTAATACCGCGACTGGGGACATCATGAAAGCCTTGGTTGATTCGGCAGAACATTTGATTCAAACTCCAGGACAATTTGGAGACCTTACAACATCAACATCTCCAGGAAACTGGAGACCTTACAACATCTCATATGCCTGGATTTGAGACCCAAGTAAAAGATACATACTTGGGGAATATAATTGGGTTGTTACCGCGGCTGGGGACATCAGGAAAGACTTGGTTGATTCTGTAGGGAATTCTTGGATGACCTAGAACGGCTGTTTAAGGCATATTGAGTTTGGTTTAATAGATCATATAGGACATGAACCATTTTTAAAAAAGAGTAAAAACCCTTCGGATACGCGGGTAGACTTCAAGACTATACTCCAGGGAATACTTGGATGATCTGGAACGGAATTTTGTTTAATATATCAAATAGGACATGAACCATTTTCAAAAAGAGATAACAGCACTTCCGTTACGCGTGTAGACTACAGGAAATTCTTGGATGACCGGGAATGGAACAATTGTTGAAGGCAAATGATGAATATACAAAGCATCTACTTTGTTCTTTGGGTTTCTAAGAGTGCCTTCTTTTAGGCTTACTTTTACGAACTGTTAGGCAGAGTTGTAGATAAACCTTTGCACTAGATGTCCACCATACAACACATTTTGAAATATAGCCTCTGGAATGAGTTATTGACAAACTACTAAATTTTTGAAGGCAGATTACTAAATGATCGATAACATCCTTGGGTATTTTGGTTCCCTAGAGCTACCAAATGAATTGTATTTTAAATAAGTTTGAAAAATATCAAAAATAAGTAATGAGTGATGTTTCTTCGTTTGTTGTCTGGCATTAAACAGTGATTAATTTTAAATTCGCACAAACTTTAACATTTTTATCAAGATATTTATTATTTTGATTTGCTATTGATTTTTGAAAATCATAAAAGCATTTTTTTTTAATTTTCATAAGGCCGTTACAAATATTTAATTTAAATTATGTCCTACTGGTCTCCGAAAGGTCAAGGGGAGGGACAATAAAAAATAAATATTAAAATGGAAAAAAACAATAAAACTCCTCGGATTTGTTAAATAATGTTTTGAAAATCTTCAAAATTGCCCGAATTTTTTTTGTTGCCCCTCAAAATATTTTTTTTTGGTCAAAAAAAACCGAGGGGGGGAGACATAATTGTTTTTAAATATTTGTATCGGCCTAATAAAGATAACAAAATCATTTAATTAATCAGTTAGCTTCAGTGATCGTTCCCCGATAAAGAAGTCCATGGCAGCTGACCATAGGAGAATTCTAAGAGCTAACATTTATCGATTTGTAAAAAGTGAAAATTAAACGTCAACGCAGTTTTTTTCCCAATTAGCGAACCCCCAACTAAATAAAACACACGTAGCGAATGTTTACTGAAGTATTTTTTATAAGCTGTTTATTTTTGTCGTGTATTCTGATAGCTATCCATTTCGAGATTGTTTTTGATGATATTCAATAAGTAAATGATATGCAATGGCAATGATATGCATGGCTCCGATATTCATCCCACGAAAAGCAAAGCAATGAAAAGGTATTTGATTTGTTTCTAATTTTTGTGATTTTTTCCAGCAGTGAGCACGCATATTAACAAAAAGATGCGACGAAAATGGTGCCGTATTTCTTTGTTTCGCGATGAGATGAATACATGTTCAGTGAGACGGAAAACGGAGCAGATCCCCTATATTGTACAATTTTTAATCGTCATAAGCTTGATAAAAAATAGCCAAAGAAGTTTTCATTTATCTATTTATTTACTGCATCTTAGAAAATATCACGTAAAAATTTAAATAATTTTAATCAACAACAACTGAATTCGCTTTTCGAATCTTTAATCTCAAACAACTCTTTAGTAGACACGTTCGCCACCGCGCCACGTCGCCGCCACCGCCAAAATTGAATCGGTACATTGCCGATTTTTTATTCACTCCAATGGCTATGGAAGACTATTACGATATTAGTTTAATTGGGTTCTTACACTATTTAAAAAGATCCATTTAATAGTTAAGTTTCTGTGAAATTATGATAGGGGAGATGCGGTAAATATGCGCCCCTTCAGTAAATCACTTAATTTAATGGTGATTTCCTCCGAAAACATGTATTTTTGAAGTGTTTATCAATAATTTAACATATCAGTCATTTTATGGTCCAAAAATGTTCATGTAAAGTCATCAATATTGACGAATTTCGCGCCAACTCGACCAGCGGTTAGCAGCACCAGCTCAGAATCGAATGAAACTTGGCGGGCATAAAGATATGGTATTTCTAAAGCACTCTGCATACTCAGTTTTTCAAAAATTGTCAAGAGTAACATTTGATGAGGGCCTAATTTTTTTTCATTGATTTTTTAAAAATCGATGTAACTCTAAAATGACAAGACCTACAAAAAAGTGCTGTATGGCGGACTGTCGTGAAATTCCCTGAAGTTTGTTGGAAAAATATCCAAAAAATAAAAAACCGATTTCTACACTGGAGAAAAAAATAGTATTAACAATTGAAATCGATATTACAAAAAAACCTCATCTCAGAAATCGATGAAATTTTTTCTGCAGATAGGTATTTTAATTATCTAACTTTTCTAGGAATAATGTTCCTATCATCAACCAACGACACGTTTTGAACGTATAAAAATATGGTTAGGATGCAATTTAGCATATTCTAACATAATTGTGTACCAACATTTGAAAAGGGTTTATATTTTCATTGACTTTTTGTATCAAAGTAACTTAAAAACAATTGAGTTTACAAAAAAAAACAAATAATTGCTTTGAAAACGGACAATGTTGCCGAAACGAAACTGAAGTGATATTTAATTGTAATAGTGGAAAAGAAGATGTTGTTTTTCAGCAAAGGCTGTCACTGATCGGTGGCTTAGAAATACTATATCTTTATGCCCACCAAGTTTCATTCGATTCTGAGATGGTGCTGTCAGCCCCATAGAAGGGTTGGCGCGAAATTCGTCTATTGCAACAAAGCGATTTTATTCCAAAATGGATAATTTGAGTCCAAAATGCTGGGCAATATGCGGAATTGAGTTGGAATGAGCCAAAAATTTTTTTTTTTCAATACAGAGTTTTTACCTGAGTTTTTTCGTTTGACGGATTAGACATGATGCTTACGATTTTGTGACAAAATTTGAGATATAAACCAAGAAAAGGCGGTGGCGCATTTTACTCAACCGGCGCATTTTATACATACTTCCCCTACCAACATCCCTGTTGAACACACATCTCGGGTAGAAGCCGTGATATTGATAACAAAACATGATATTATCTTGTTTGAAACAAGAGTAAAAATAACGAACGAAAACAAGAAAAATTTGCACTGGAATGTCATAAAAATATCAGGTTTTAATATTAACAAGAACAAACTAATAGTTCAAGATGTTGATAAGTTCTTGTTAATGGTAGAACCTGATATTTTTATGATATTTCGTTGCAATTTTTTGTTATTTTAGTTTGTTAAAAATATAAGTAAATTTTTTTAAACCAGTTCATATCATGTTTTGTTATCAATATCACGTTTTACTGTTACTGAGCTATTATTCGAAATCTCACCTACTAGAAATCAGATGAAACATTTCTTTTGGAATCTGTTTAAAATATCATGAAACATTTTAGGTTTCCAGCACGATTTTTTTTTTCCAGAAAGAAGGGTTTACTTTGAGAATTCCATCGCGATTTGTTTCCGGCGAAAATTCCTCCGTAAATTCCTACAAGAATTCACCCAAAAATTTCTATTTGAATTTTTCCGTGAATTTCCCCAGGAGTTGATTCGCGAATTTCTACAGAAAATGTTTCCATAATTCGTACTGGAATTCTTTTGAACGTTCATTCATGCTAGAAACAAAGATTCCCCTCAAAATATTTTAATTTGGGCAAAAAAACCGAGGGTGGGAGACATAATTGTATCGTTATTGAAGGAATTCAAGGGTTTTTTAAGGAAGAGAAATTCGGGAGAAATCCCCGGTTGAATTTTTGAAGTAGAGTTTCGTGCTAAAATCTCTGTAAAGAAAAATGGAGAAAAGGATTTTTTGTGGGACTTTTCAAAAAAAATTCCAGGAAAAATTTCGGCAACATTTTTTGTAAGAATTTTCGAAGAAATTGCAGAATTTCCAGAATCATGATTGGGGAAATTTCCGAAGCAATTTCTTAAGAAAGTTCTTTTAGAATTTGTAACAGAATTCTTAAGTAATTCCGAGAAAATTTGCAGGAGCATCTCTGAAGGTACACCCAGTTCTTTGTTTACACATGTGAGTTTTAGTCGATTAAGATCTTTAGCGGTGATAAAACTAAAAAATGCACAAAAAATTAAAGCAAATTCAGGTGTTATTTAAAAAGCTGTGAAAGATCAGGTTAACCGAGATATTAAAGAATACCAATCGTGTAAAAAAAAACCCAGATGATGGTGATGGAGCCTTTCTCGTGTGTTATAGAAATAGTATTTTGGTCATAACTTTTGAGTCCATAGACCTAAAAAATGTGAGTGAGAAATTTTCTTGCAAAAACACATACTTAGGCCATAACTTCGAATCCCATAGTCCGATTCCGCCAATTCTAATTCGAAACAGTGAGCCAGGATTTCGCGTCTAATGCAACTTGTTAAGGATAAATGCCTAAAAAATGAGTGAGATTAGTTTGCGCACACGCATGCACACACATACACACACACATCTTCTACTTATTTTTATTGGCATTACATCCCCACACTGGAATAGAGCCGCCTCGCAGCTTAGTGTTCATTAAGCACTTCCACAGTTATTAACTGCGAGGTTTCTAAGCCAGGTTACCATTTTTGCATTCGTATATCATGAGGCTAGCACGATGATACTTTTATGCCCAGGGAAGTCGAGACAATTTCCAATCCGAAAATTGCCTAGACTGGCACCGGGAATCGAAGCAAAAAAATGGAAATGGAGCAAATCATGGAAAATTCCGGGGAGAAGGAATAGAGGATGAGGGAGAGGAATACATGTGGAGTCACCAGATGAACTCCAGGGGGAAGTTTCAGAAAAATATCTCGCCATAATCCTAAGATATCTTGCGGAGCAATACCAAACTGTTCTGGAGTAAACCTCGAATGTATAAAAAATATATGTGCAGAAACAAAATGTCCTTATCTGAGATATATGTGCAAACATATCTGTGTTATATATTTATCTAGTCTTTCGTTTGTTTCAATAGAAATTTCCTGGGAATGGTTTAGAGAATCCATCTCCTTGAGTACGGATTCGACTCCTTTTGCTTTGTACCAGATTACCGTGTCCATCGCGTAATACACTGATATCAAAACAATCCAAAATAGTAATGGATTATGATGCGGAAGCGGAAAGAGTGGAAGCAAATGAAAGAAGTTGGTTATTACCTAACCAGGTATGATAGGTTATGGTGATAACGGGCAGTCGTCTAGGATGAACATAATTTAATACATCTTATAAAAATACAAACAGTCAATCATTTTATAGATTTTTCCATTCGAATGTATATTTTCTTTGCACTCTGTATCTTTAAGTAAGAAGTCTCAAACTTGAACTCACTTTGCTCAACCTTCATATTCGCGATAACCTTTACAGTAAAGCAAACATGCGCAAACATCACTTTGTACATTGTACCTCCTATTGTTACCATCATAGTAATCATCACCATCGTTCGTCGTTCGCTGGTGACTAAGAAGCAACACACCGGCACTTGGTTTAGCGCGCTGTCGGCCCTGACAGCAACGACGACGACGACGATGCGATACGATGTTGCTGGGCCCGCTAATACGAATTTATTTATGCGACTAATTATGTTCCAATATATGCTTCACCTTGCGGTCAAGTGTCAACGAGTGTGTCGTGTGCTGCTGCTGCTGCTGCACTGCGTTGTTGTCGGCCATCGGTGGAGAACACGTTTTTTTTTCTTGGCGGGTTCCGAGATAGGTGAGCCAAGGGCCCCATGTTGACATTGGTATTATACCGCGCAGCGATACGATACCACTGCGATAGCGTACTTCGTGGGCTGGTCGTGGGGGTATTCCATTAACCTTTCCAATGCCACTTGTTTAGGTGTGTACACGCGGTGTGCGTTACTGGAGGTTAATTACCATTAGAGAATAATTCGATGGGTTCAAGTTCCTTTGGTGTTTCGTTACAAATGACAACCCGAACAAGGAAGTGTGTGTATTGCTATTAATCTTTTGCAGTACCACTTGCTTAATAAACGAATAGAAGTGAAGTGTCAAGGACTTATGGTATCAAAATGTCACTGAATATTGAAATATAAAATTCGGACGAACAAAAGCTGAGTGGCAATTAATGAATGATATGAGACTTTGTACAGCGCAATATGGAACAGATACAAGGATAATTAAAATAACGAGGAAAAATGCGGTTATGTGTAGAGAGTCCATTTCCCGACACTCTTTCTTGTACCGGTACTAGGAATAGGAAGTATTTCCTAAAAATCACTGATCACAATTGTATTCAATGTCTGCAATTTGTTATTGATAACAAGCAACACTAACATAATAAATGCCATTGTTCTGGGATTTTTGGAAAGAGATTACAATGTTCTGAAAACTCATATGTGAATATGTAGGTACATTATGTGGAAGATACTTACTTGTGGAAGATATTGATTTGAAAAATGTATTGGAGGTAACCACTTTCCCTTCGATGGGACTCGAACCCATAATAACAAATATAACTAAAAACTTCCAGCAAGAAATAACTCTTGAACAACATTTGAAAGCTATAAAGGTGACGAGTGTTCTTCATTCGACTTTAGTCGTTTTCCAATGTGCTGCATAATGCCATAATGCAAAAACACAGGATAAGGATTCCACAGTATCTGTGCAGAATATTGAGGAGTTGCTTCGAGAATCAGATGCTGGTCTAAGAAACAAATGAAGGGCTGAAAAGAATAGGCATAACAGCGGGTGTTCCTCAGGGCTGCATCCAGGGACGTTGTGGATCGCGATGTACGATGGGCTACTGCAGCTAAGCCTAGTAGCAGTAAAAGAAGATTCCTGGCCAGCGTATCCACGTCAATACTCAGATACAGAGATACCGTCTGGACGGCAGGAGTAATCACGAGGAGAAACCTAACACGCCTCAAGTGGCCTTGAGTGTATCAAGAACAATTGGTGCTCGCAAGATTGCGAGCTCCGATTTGCATAGGAAGTGCCATCTGACTTGGAACAGTAGTTTGAAAAGGAGGTGGACCTATCGGCTTCATCCGAACCAGTCGTTCGTTGAGGGTGAATAGAAAGCACGGGGAAGTCAACTTCGACCTGACACAATACCTATCGTTTCGGGAAAAGGGTGTTTCAGGAAGTTTCTGCACAGATTCGGACACGCAGAGTCCCTGCTTTGCCCGATCTGTCCCAACTGCTTGGGGACACCGGAATGCGGGGATTTCGACTGACTTCGATTCAGGACAGAACGAAGTGGGATGTCAGTGTTCGTAATATAAGCCACGACAACATCGTACAAGAAATGTGCAAGAACGAGAATACGTGGAACGAGGTGAGCAGATTAGGTTGTCGCTGCAGTGACAATGGCATCGGGGAACTTCTTATCGGGGTAGGCTAGCTCCATCGCCGGAGACTAGGCCGAGTAGATCGTGACACGTAATAGTAACAGGTTCGGGTAGACGTTGCATCATTGAGCCGGACGCTATGCCCCACCCGGAACCTCTGGACCCACTTCAGCACTCGACCGGTCACTCGCTGAAGTGAGAAAGTGTTCCAAACCTGCGTCGATTTGGAAAACACCAAATAAATGCTAAGAGTGGTGATAGTTATTTAACAAGCCTTACACGTTGGCGGGTCGTCGGATTCGAGGGGAAATTCCAATACCGGAGTAGGATATATCTTCGGCAGGGGATCATTTGAGAAGTCTGCGACCAAGCTCTGAGCTAAATGGCTCAATGATAAAGTGGTTGAAATGACATGAGAATTAAGCTGGGAACTGGGTATCTCCACCATTTCTCGGGTAGTACTCCTTGTTCCTGTAGGTTGTCCTCACAAATTACTTAGTTCGCACAAAAAAGGATGATAGCGGATTTTATATCGGTGCACCCTTCGTCAGTTTGTAGAAGCTTCCACAGAATGTGAAGTAGTTCTCCGTCATGCATAGCCTAGGCTATACAAATTAATTAAAACCAATTATGTCTCACACCCCCTCGTTTTTTTTCGCCCAAAAAAATATTATGAGGGGGCAACAAAAAAATTCGGGCAATTTTAAGGATTTTTAAAACATTCTTTAACAAATCCGAGGAGTTTTATGTATTTTTGCCTTTCTCGTATACTAAGTATACGGTAAAGGCTATATGATCGCTCCAAAAACAAACTTTTTATAGAAGGCCCGGAGACCCATAGTGTTATATACCAATCGACTCAGTTCGACGAATCGAGGTGATGTCTGTGTGTGTGTGTGTGTGTGTGTGTGTGTGTGTGTGTGTGTATGTGTGTGTGTGTGCGCAAAACTACTCAAAAAATGTCACTCATTTTTCGGGCACTTATCCTCAACCGATTTGCTCGCAACAAGTTGCATTCGACGAAGAATCCTGTCCCATTGTTTCCTATTTGAAATTGGTCAGATCGGACTATGGGATCAGAAGTTATGGCCAAAATACAAATTCATACGAAAAAATCACGTAACACATGTGACTTACTTTTCGGGCACTTATCCTCAATCGATTTGCTCGCAACAAGTTGCATTCGACGCAGAATCCTGTCCCATTGTTTTCTATTCGAAATTGGTCAGATCGGATTATGTGATCAGAAGTTATGGCCAAAATACAAATTCATACGAAAAAATCGCGTGAAAAATGTCACTCATTTTTCGGGCACTTATCCTCAACTGATTTGCTTGCAACAAGTTGCATTCGACGCAGGATCCTGTCCCATTGTTTCCTATTTGAAATTGGCCAGATCGAACTATGGGATCAAAAGCTATGGCCAAAATACAAATTCATACGAAAAAATCGCGTAAAAAAAGTCACTAATTTTCGGGCACTTATCCTCTACCGATTTGCTCGCAACAAGTTGCATTCGACGCAGAATCCTGTCCCATTATTTCCTATTTGAAATTGGCCAGATCGAGCTATGGGATCGAAAGTTATGGCCAAAATATTCATACAAAAAAATCGCGTAAAAATGTCAGTTATTTTTCGGGCACATATCCTTAACCGATTTGCTCACAACAAGTTGCATTCGACGTAGAATCCTGTCCCGTTGTTTCCTATTGAAAATTGGCCATATCGGACTATGGGATCAAAAGTTATATTGCGCATAAGCCCCTAAATTTTATTCCCACCTTTGGGTTTCCGCGCCGAGCACTCAGCGCCAGACTCGGCGACAAGGAAATAGTCGTCAAGTTGGTACTCCTGATTTTTTGACAACTGATGTCGATTGGTTGTGTGAGTGCACCGGTGTCAAAAAATAGAGCTCTTTTAGCTGAAAATCTAATTGTCAAATGCACATTTTGCCAGTAATATAGATGTATGAATGAATAAAATGTGTAAATGCTCTATCGCGGAGGCAGTCGCTGAAGACAAGTGTCAATGATTTCAGTGACGAAACGAAAAGTTTCAATGCAAAAAGCAATACCATTTTTTTAATGGAAAAATCGCTAAAAAAACTCACTCATTTTTCAGGCACTTTTCCTCAACCGATTTGCTCGCATTAAATTGCATTCGACGCAGAATGTCTCATATTTTCTTATTGAAAATTGGCCAGATCGGACTATGAGCTTAGATGTTATGGTCAAATTACTATTTATTGTGAAAAGAGCTCAAAAAGTCTAGCTCACTTTTTGGCACTTAGACTTCATCTATTTCCCAAGCAACACAAGTTCAACAAATCTGGTTGCAGTAACCATATTGTGACTGAATCCGGTCATATATAAGTTACTGTGATTGATGTGCAATATATGTGCTTCTCAAGTCGCTCGCAACAGATTGCATTCGACGCAGAATCTTGTCCCATTGTTTCCTATAGAAACTTGGCCGGATCGTACAATTGAGTCAAAAGATATGGCGAAAATACTAATTTTAAGACTACAAAATAAAATGCCATTTTTTGCTCTTATGCTCATCCGATTTGTTTGCAACAAATTGCGTTTGGCGAGAATTTTTTTTATGCATATAAAATGACCCAAGTATCCCAAAATAAAATATGTTTTCAGGGGATGTTGGAATGCGATTTCAGGTGAACAATAGAATACTTTCAATGCAGAATCAAGACCCATATGGGCGCCGGCAGTGCGAAGCCGTACTCTCGGATGCACAACATGTTAGCTTTGGGGGAGTTGATAGTAACTATCAGCGCTCAACTGCGACTCGTGAGGGCGCCGGCAGTGCGAAGCCGTACTCGCGGATGCACAACATGATAGCTTTGGGGGAGTTGATAGTAACTATCAGCGCTCAACTGCGACTCGTGAGGGCGCCGGCGAAGCCGTACTCGCGGATGCACAACATGATAGCTTTGGGGGTGTTGATAGTAACTATCAGCGCTCAACTGCGACTCGTGAGGGCGCCGGCAGTGCGAAGCCGTACTCGCGGATGCACAACATGATAGCTTTGGGGGAGTTGATAGTAACTATCAGCGCTCAACTGCGACTCGTGAGGGCGCCGGCAGTGCGAAGCCGTACTCGCGGATGCACAACATGATAGCTTTGGGGGAGTTGGTAGTAACTATCAGCGCTCAACTGCGACTCGTGAGCGCGCCGGCGAAGCCGTGCTCGCGGATGCACAACATGATAGCTTCGGGGGAGTTGATAGTAACTATCAGCGCTCAACTGCGACTCGTGGGGCGCCGGCAGTGCGAAGCCGTACTCGCGGATGCACAACATGATAGCTTTGGGGGAGTTGATAGTAACTATCAGCGCTCAACTGCGACTCGTGGGGGCGCCGGCAGTGCGAAGCCGTACTCGCGGATGCACAACATGATAGCTTTGGGGGAGTTGATAGTAACTATCAGCGCTCAACTGCGACTCGTGAGGGCGCCGGCAGTGCGAAGCCGTACTCGCGGATGCACAACATGATAGCTTTGGGGGAGTTGGTAGTAACTATCAGCGCTCAACTGCGACTCGTGAGGGCGCCGGCAGTGCGAAGCCGTACTCGCGGATGCACAACATTTAAAACCGATTGGTTTACTATTTTTTGTACACACAGTTGATAGTAACTATCATACTGAGACCCATATAAGCGAATATGAGTTTTAATGAGCTAAAATAGACCAACACAAATTTTTGCTTTACGGGAAAGCTTCTTAGATGTCGACTAAGCGTGACTAAACAGGACGGCAGGGCTGTATGACCCAAGTATCCCAAAATAAAATATGTTTTCAGGGGATGTTGGAATGCGATTTCAGGTGAACAATAGAATACTTTCAATGCAGAATCAAGACCCATATGGGCGCCGGCAGTGCGAAGCCGTACTCTCGGATGCACAACATGTTAGCTTTGGGGGAGTTGATAGTAACTATCAGCGCTCAACTGCGACTCGTGAGGGCGCCGGCAGTGCGAAGCCGTACTCGCGGATGCACAACATGATAGCCCTGGGGGAGTTGATAGTAACTATCAGCGCTCAACTGCGACTCGTGAGGGCGCCGGCAGTGCGAAGCCGTACTCGCGGATGCACTACATTTAAAACCGATTGGTTTACTATTTTTTGTACACACAGTTGATAGTAACTATCATACTGAGACCCATATAAGCGAATATGAGTTTTAATGATCTAAAATAGACCAACACAAATTTTTGCTTTAGGGGAAAGCTTCTTAGATGTCGACTAAGCGTGACTAAACAGGACGGCAGGGCTGTATGACCCAAGTATCCCAAAATAAAATATGTTTTCAGGGGATGTTGGAATGCGATTTCAGGTGAACAATAGAATACTTTCAATGCAGAATCAAGACCCATATGGGCGCCGGCAGTGCGAAGCCGTACTCTCGGATGCACAACATGTTAGCTTCGGGGAGTTGATAGTAACTATCAGCGCTCAACTGCGACTCGTGAGGGCGCTGGCAGTGCGAAGCCGTACTCGCGGATGCACAACATGTTAGCTTTGAGGGAGTTGATAGTAACTATCAGCGCTCAACTGCGACTCGTGGGGGCGCCGGCAGTGCGAAGCCGTACTGGCGGATGCACAACATGTTAGCTTTGAGGGAGTTGATAGTAACTATCAGCGCTCAACTGCGACTCGTGGGGGCGCCGGCAGTGCGAAGCCGTACTCGCGGATGCACAACATGATAGCTTTGGTGCAGTTGATAGTAACTATCAGCGCTCAACTGCGACTCGTGAGGGCGCCGGCAGTGCGAAGCCGTACTCGCGGATGCACAACATGATAGCTTTGGGGGTGTTGATAGTAACTATCAGCGCTCAACTGCGACTCGTGAGGGCGCCGGCAGTGCGAAGCCGTACTCGCGGATGCACAACATGATAGCTTTGGGGGAGTTGGTAGTAACTATCAGCGCTCAACTGCGACTCGTGAGGGCGCCGGCAGTGCGAAGCCGTACTCGCGGATGCACAACATGATAGCTTTGGGGGGAGTTGATAGTAACTATCAGCGCTCAACTGCGACTCGTGTGGCGCCGGCAGTGCGAAGCCGTACTCGCGGATGCACAACATGATAGCTTTGGGGAGTTGATAGTAACTATCAGCGCTCAACTGCGACTCGTGAGGGCGCCGGCAGTGCGAAGCCGTACTCGCGGATGCACAACATGATAGCTTTGGGGGAGTTGATAGTAACTATCAGCGCTCAACTGCGACTCGTGAGGGCGCCGGCAGTGCGAAGCCGTACTCGCGGATGCACAACATGATAGCTTTGGGGGAGTTGATAGTAACTATCAGCGCTCAACTGCGACTCGTGAGGGCGCCGGCAGTGCGAAGCCGTACTCGCGGATGCACAACATGATAGCTTTTGGGGAGTTGATAGTAACTATCAGCGCTCAACTGCGACTCGTGAGGGCGCCGGCAGTGCGAAGCCGTACTCGCGGATGCACAACATTTAAAACCGATTGGTTTACTATTTTTTGTACACACAGTTGATAGTAACTATCATACTGAGACCCATATAAGCGAATATGAGTTTTAATGATCTAAAATAGACCAACACAAATTTGTGCTTTAGGGGAAAGCTTCTTAGATGTCGACTAAGCGTGACTAAACAGGACGGCAGGGCTGTATGACCCAAGTATCCCAAAATAAAATATGTTTTCAGGGGATGTTGGAATGCGATTTCAGGTGAACAATAGAATACTTTCAATGCAGAATCAAGACCCATATGGGCGCCGGCAGTGCGAAGCCGTACTCTCGGATGTCCAACATTTTAGCTTTGGGGGAGTTGATAGTAACTATCAGCGCACAATTGCGACTCGTGGGGGCGCCGGCAGTGCGAAGCCGTACTCGCGGATGCACAACATGATAGCTTTGGGGAGTTGATAGTAACTATCAGCGCTCAACTGCGACTCGTGAGGGCGCCGGCAGTGCGAAGCCATACTTGCGGATGCACAACATGATAGGTTTGGGGAGATTGGTAGTAACTATCATCGCTCAACTGCGACACGTGGGGTCGCCGGCAGTGCGTAACCGTACTCGCGGATGCACAACATGATAGCTTTGGGGAGTTGGTAGTAACTATCAGCGCTCAACTGCGACTCGTGAGGGCGCCGGCAGTGCGAAGCCGTACTCGCAGATGCACAACATTTAAAACCGATTGGTTTACTATTTTTGTACACACAGTTGATAGTAACTATCATACTGAGACCCATATAAGCGAATATGAGTTTTAATGATCTAAAATAGACCAACACAAATTTTTGCTTTAGGGAAAGCTTCTTAGATGTCGACTAAGCGTGACTAAACAGGACGGCAGGGCTGTATGACCCAAGTATCCCAAAATAAAATATGTTTTCAGGGGATGTTGGAATGCGATTTCAGGTGAACAATAGAATACTTTCAATGCAGAATCAAGACCCATATGGGCGCCGGCAGTGCGAAGCCGTACTCTCGGATGCACAACATGTTAGCTTTGGGGAGTTGATAGTAACTATCAGCGCTCAACTGCGACTCGTGAGGGCGCCGGCAGTGCGAAGCCGTACTCGCGGATGCACAACATGATAGCTTTGGGGAGTTGGTAGTAACTATCAGCGCTCAACTGCGACTCGTGAGGGCGCCGGCAAAGCCGTACGCGCGGATACACAACACGATAGCTTTGGGGAGTTGATAATAACTATCAGCGCTCAACTGCGACTCGTGGGGGCGCCGGCAGTGCGAAGCCGTACTCGCGGATGCACAACATGATAGCTTTGGGGGAGTTGATAGTAACTATCAGCGCTCAACTGCGACTCGTGAGGGCGCCGGCAGTGCGAAGCCGTACTCGCGGATGCACAACATGATAGCTTTGGGGGTGTTGATAGTAACTATCAGCGCTCAACTGCGACTCGTGAGGGCGCCGGCAGTGCGAAGCCGTACTCTCGGGTGCCCGACACGACCGAGCTGGGGACGCTGATAGTAACCAACAGCCCTCCAATGCGACTCGTGAGGGCGCCGGCAGTGCGAAGCCGTACTCGCGGATGCACAACATGATAGCTTTGGGGGGTTGGTAGTAACTATCAGCGCTCAACTGCGACTCGTGAGGGCGCCGGCGAAGCCGTACTCGCGGATGCACAACATGATAGCTTTGGGGGAGTTGATAGTAACTATCAGCGCTCAACTGCGACTCGTGGGGGGGCCGGCAGTGCGAAGCCGTACTCGCGGATGCACAACATGATAGCTTTGGGGGAGTTGATAGTAACTATCAGCGCTCAACTGCGACTCGTGGGGGCGCCGGCAGTGCGAAGCCGTACTCGCGGATGCATAACATGATAGCTTTGGGGGAGTTGATAGTAACTATCAGCGCTCAACTGCGACTCGTGAGGGCGCCGGCAGTGCGAAGCCGTACTCGCGGATGCACAACATGATAGCTTTGGGGTGTTGATAGTAACTATCAGCGCTCAACTGCGACTCGTGAGGGCGCCGGCAGTGCGAAGCCGTACTCGCGGATGCACAACATGATAGCTTTGGGGAGTTGGTAGTAACTATCAGCGCTCAACTGCGACTCGTGAGGGCGCCGGCAGTGCGAAGCCGTACTCGCGGATGCACAACATTTAAAACCGATTGGTTTACTATTTTTGTACACACAGTTGATAGTAACTATCATACTGAGACCCATATAAGCGAATATGAGTTTTAATGATCTAAAATAGACCAACACAAATTTTTGCTTTAGGGGAAAGCTTCTTAGATGTCGACTAAGCGTGACTAAACAGGACGGCAGGGCTGATATAAACAAATATGAAAAACAAGACCAATCTGGTGTTATTTGAGATTTTTCCAAACCTTTTGAACCAACGAGAAAGGCACCATCACCGCTAGGTGGATTAATCTGGGTTTTTTTTCATTTTAATATTTATTTTTATTGTACCCCCCCCCCCCTTGACCTTTCGGAGCCCAGTAGGACATAATTTAAATTAAATATTTGTAACGGCATAATTTTATTTCTACAAAAAAGCTTTTATAATTTAACGCACTTTTCTTCATCCGGAAACGAAAACCGTTTCACGATAATGTAATGCTCATTCTGAGGTTGTGTCCCAGGTATTTGGTTTATCTTAGTATAACGGGTTATTTTTTTTTCTCCATCGCTTTGTTATCTTTTTCCGAGAAAAATCGTAGTTTATTTTGGAATAATTTTTGAAATTGCCCATAAATAAATTAACTTCTAACTCAAGAAAAGCATTTTGTTTTATTTTTGTTGATTAATTGAGTTTGAGATAGTTTCAATAATAAGCTATCTTCTGCAGATAAAGATGACTCATTAAATATGTACAAGATTTATTACAAGTTTGTTTCGTTCCGGTATTCGACTAAAAATCAATATTTCGGTTTGTTTCGTGTCTTGTAAAAAATGTTGTATCACAGAGCATTAGTTGAATGTGCATCTACGCTGAAAATCTAAACTTGTAAAAGTTTTACTCAGAGATTAAATATCCATTTCCTCAACGTATTTTCGACGGACACATTATCATAAAATGAACATTGAACATGAGACCAATCATGCATTCTTGAAGTATTTTATTATGTTTGGTCAGTTACAAGCTCGACAACTTTTAATTAACTGATTTTGAAGTGATGGATAAGCATGCCATTCCATGCGTATATAAGCAAAAAACTGTACTTTTCCAAAAAGTGTAGCTAAAAACGGCTTGGTGGACCTTTACAAATTTTTGACTGTATGTGTAAAACGTTTGAATTTTCATTTGAAAAAATAAAAAAGAACAGTCGTTGTGGTCTTCATTTCATTTATTTAGTTTACATCTAAACAGATAACACTGAATCAACAATTTGACGCTACAATACACGGTTCGAGGCCGCATTCCTCCATCCTCGAATGCACCCCACGCTCCCCAAGTCGTTCTGTGCCTGGTCAGCCCACCTCGCTAGCTGCGCTTCACGCCGTATTGTACCTGCCAGATAGGAAGCGAACACCATCTTTGTAAGGTCACTGTCCAGCATTCTTGCAACATGCCCTGCCTATCGTACCCTTCCGGCTTTAGCTACCTTCTGGATGCTGGGTTCGCCGTAGAGTTGGGCGAGCTCATGGTTCATTCTTCGCCGCCACACACCGTCTTCTTGCACACCGCCAACAATGGTCCTAAGCACCCGACTCTCGAATACTCCGAGTGCTTGCAAGTCCTCCTCGAGCATTGTCCATGTTTCATGTCCGTAGAGGACAACCGGTCTTATAAGCGTCTTGTACATGACACATTTGGTGCGGTGGCGAATCTTTTTCGACCGCAGTTTCTTCTGGAGCCCGTAGTAGGCCCGACTTACACAGATGATGCGCCTTCGTATTTCACGACTAACATTGTTATCAGCCGTTAGCAAGGATCCGAGGTAGACGAATTCCTCGACCACCTCGAAGGTTTCCCCGTCTCTCGTAACACTGCTTCCCAGGCGGGCCGTGTCGCGCTCGGTACCGCCCACAAGCATGTACTTCGTCTTTGATGCATTCACCACCAGTCCAACTTTTGTTGCTTCACGTTTCAGGCGGGTGTATAGTTCTGCAAATTTTGCAAATTTTCGTCCGACAATGTCCATGTCATCCGCGAAACAAATAAATTGACTGGATCTGTTGAGTATCGTATCCGTGTTACAGCACCCGGCTCTCCGCATGACACCTTCTAGCTAAATGTTGAACAACAGTCACGAAAGTCCATCACCTTGTCTTAGTCCCCGGCGCGATTCGAACGAACTGGAGTGTTCGCCCGAGATCTTCACACAGTTTTGCACACCATCCACCGTTGCTTTGATCAGTCTGGTAAGCTTCCCAGGGAAGCTGTTCTCGCCCATAATTTTCCATAGCTCTACGCGGTCTATACTGTCGTATGCCGCCTTGAAATCAACGAACAGATGGTGCGTTGGGACCTGGTATTCACGACATTTTTGAAGGATTTGCCGTACAGTAAAGATCTGGTCCGTTGTCGAGCGGCCGTCAACGAAGCCGGCTTGACAAGTTCCCACAAACTCGTTCACTAATAAGGAAGATGATCTGGGATATCACTTTGTAGGCGGCATTAAGGATGGTGATCGCTCGAAAGTTCTCACACTCCAGTTTGTCGTCTTTCTTGTAGATGGGGCATATAACCCCTTCCTTCCACTCCTCCGGTAGCTGTTCGGTTTCCCAGATTCTGACTATCAGTTTGTGCAGGGAAGTGGCCAACTTTTCCGGGGCTATCTTGACGAGCTCAGCTCCGATACCATCCTTACCAGCTGCTTTATTGGTCTTTAGCTGTTGAATGGCATCCTTAACTTCCCTCAAGGTGGGGGCTGGTTGGCTTCCATCGTCCGCTGAACTGACGTAGTCATCTCCTCCTTGACTTTCACTGCCTGTACTCTCAGCGCCATTCATATGTTGTGCTGCTTCCGCCTTTCGATCACCACACGTTCGTCCGTCAAGATGCTCCCATCCTTATCCCGGCACATTTCGGCTCGCGGCACGAAGCCTTTGCGGGATGCGTTGAGCTTCTGATAGAACTTGCGTGTATCTTGAGAACGGCACAGCTGTTCCATCTCCTCGCACTCCGCTTCTTCCAGGCGGCGTTTCTTCTCCTGAAAAAGGCGGTTCTGCTGTCTCCGCTTCCGTCTATAACGTTCCACGTTCTGCCGGGTACCTTGCTGCAGCGCGATCGCCCGCGCTGCGTCCTTCTCCTCCAGAATCTGTCTGCACTCTTCGTCGAACCAATCGTTCCGTCGACTTCGACCCATATACCCGACGTTGTTCTCCGCTGCGTCGTTAATGGCTGCTTTGACTGTATTCCAGCAGTCCTCAAGAGGGGCCCCATCGAGCTCACCCTTTTCCGGCAACGCTGCCTCGAGATGCTGCGCGTATGCAGTGGCGACATCAGGTTGCTTCAGTCGCTCTAGGTCGTACCGCGGCGGTCGTCGGTACCGAACATTGTTGATGACGGATAGTTTTGGGCGCAGTTTAATCATCACCAGATAGTGGTCAGAGTCGATGTTAGCGCCACGATATGTCCTTACGTCGATAATGTCGGAGAAGTGCCGTCCATCAATCAGAACGTGGTCGATTTGTGATTCTGTCTGCAGTGGTGATCTCCAGGTGTACCGATACGGGAGGCTGTGTTGGAAGTCGGTGCTGCGAATGGCAATATTCTTGGAGGCGGCGAAATCAATTAGTCGTAGGCCGTTTTCGTTCGTCAGCCGGTGAGCGCTGAACTTTCCAATAGTCGGTCTAAACTCCTCCTCTTGGCCAACCTGAGCTTTTAAAAATTCCTATGATGATTTTGACGTCGTGGCTTGGGCAGCTGTCGTACTCACGTTCCAGCTGCGCGTAGAATGCGTCCTTATCATCATCAGTGCTTCCGGAGTGTGGGCTATGGACGTTGATTATGCTGAAGTTGAAAAACCGGCCTTTGATTCTCAACCTGCACATTCTTTCATTGATCGGCCACCACCCGATCACGCGCTTTTGCATATCGCCCATCACTATGAAAGCTGTTCCCAGCTCGTGTGTGTTGCCGCAGCTCTGGTAGATGGTATGATTACCTCTAAACGTTCGCACCATTGATCCCTTCCAACAAACCTCCTGCAGCGCTACGATGCCGAATCCACGGTCCTTGAGCACATCGGCGAGTATGCGTGTGCTCCCGATGAAGTTGAGAGATTTGCAGTTCCACGAACCGAGTTTCCAATCGCTAGTCCTTTTCGTCGCAGTGGTCTTCGCCGATGGTTCCGGTCCGTACTCTCTTGTTGATTGTTCGTTGCGTGAGTTTTTTTATGGCTGGCTTGCAGGGCCTGACACCAAACCCCCTAAATTTCCAGAGGACCATTCCTCCTTATTTTCGGTGGACCATGGTGCACAGTTTCACTTGAAGTCCCTCGCTGGCACTCGGACGATGATCAGCCGCCCCTAACATGGAGAAAAGACGCTGTTGTGAGCCGATCCTGACATGGAGAACAGACCCTCAATAAGATTTGCACCTCCGGAGAGGAGCAAACCCCCCCTTCCCTGTCAGCATACGACCATAGTTCCCACCGGGGTTGGTTACCCGATCTTCCCTAAGGTTGCTCGTATCCCGGCCAGCACCGCGGGGAGGTAGGGATAGGAGTTGCTGGGTAAGAGGCTAAGGACCGCGAGATGGGGTCTATTTTATTCCTTCAGGTACGCGAAGTACAAATGGTACGCTTTACGCAGCATTTGCCGTGCCCGTTGTGGTCTTAAATATTGAAAATAAAAGAAAATCAGATATTTTGTTTATTTAAAAATCCTAAAGCTTACTTTTTTCCTTTAACAACATTTTTTCTAAAATCTATAACGAAGATTTTTTTCAATGCAAATCGGTCCATTGGTACAAAAGTTATGAAGTTTTGAAAACATTTTATAGGAAACTACGTTTTTTGGACCACCCTATTCTGAAAATGGCGACCCTAAGACCGAAACAAAAAAATACGGGTCTAATTATTTTACATATTTTGAGCAAAATCTGAGAACTTTTTTATTCGACTCTATTCTTCTTTCCAATGCCAATGGAAATCGACTTTTCGAATTTCAACAACGGGTAGTGCTCAATAGTTTCATCTCTTCGAAAAATGTCCCTATGCAAAATTTCAGCTCAATCAGCCTTTGTAAGTGTTTGACCAAAGCGACTATTTTTGAAACACGACTATTTTGAAACACGAAGATTTCCCAAAGGCCCCCCTTCCACCCGTACAGGAAAAATTCGAAATCGAATTTTTATTTTTTGATGCCAAGAAATGCATGAAATGCTAAGAAATGCATGAAACGCCGAGAGCTGGTGTAATCTCGAAAAAAAAATCTCAATTTGTGGTCTGCTAGACCGTTTTATTTACTTCTAACATTTTTGACCGTCTTTTTTTGAATTGGTCCCACTGTGCGCTGCCGACATTTTTGCATCGGCGCGCCGCCGCTGATCTATAAATTCCCACGCCGATTTCAATTTGAAGAAATCCGCAAAATTTTCAGTGGAAATTCCGAAGATTAAATGTAATTTCCGTATAATTTACTGATAGATCTCTAAAGAACATCACTCTGAAATCGCAGAGAACTTATCATGAAGATATTTATGATTTTCATGAAAATTCCATACAATTGCTTGTTAAAATTTTGAAAAACTCTCCGAAAAGCTAAAACCAAGAAAAACATCGTGTAAAAATTGCGAAGAGTTTCCCGTAGAAATTCGACTTCTGTCGAGTCAAGTACAAGACACTGAACACGATCTTACTGTTGAGGTCGAAATACGTATCTGTCAAGGTACAATTAAGTAGTGGAATTAAATGGGATTGTACAACATTGTCTTATGACAAGTGAAAACTAAACCACAGACAAACAGACATAATACATTGAACATTCACTCATCAAATTAATCGTCGTTCAAACACTAACGACATCTGATGATTTTAGTTAGTTGAACAAACCACGAACCAGATGGCGGTAGTGTGTAAATGTCAAACACGAGCAAATCCGATGCGCGCGCCACGAGTGGTCGATTGGTTCACTAATAATTATTTGAATTGATCAGTAAATCAGTAAACGATGGATATTTGTCGAGTGTTATGTCTGTTTGTCTGTGACTAAACGTTTAATGGAAACTGTTATCAGGTCAAAACTGGTTTGACCGAAAATGTTGTTTGGCCAAAAGAAACATTTGGCCGGACTAGAAACAAGTTGTTTCCCCTAAAATGTAATTTGGCTGAAAATGCCGTTTGGCCGAAAGGGTTGTTTTGCAGTTAGGACTTTTCCGGGCCAAATGACCATTCCTACCAAACGGCATTTTGACATTTGGCCGTATGACCTGTTGGCCCAACCGATATTTTCGGCCAAATGGCCCATTCTGTCAAACGTCAAACGAAAGCTCACACCTGTCAGGTCACCCGAGGGGCTGTTATGTGGTCACTTCGCTATATGTTACAAAACAACTTGATGGTAATGCTGTTTTTTTCGGC
This sequence comes from Armigeres subalbatus, assembly GCF_024139115.2. NCBI lineage: Eukaryota > Metazoa > Arthropoda > Insecta > Diptera > Culicidae > Armigeres > Armigeres subalbatus. The sequence continues at coordinate 276,416,797 of NC_085140.1, forward strand.
ATGCAGTCTTTGGTGGGAAGCTTAATGGTGTCTATTTAATCATCGCCGACGTTTTGTTGTTGGATTTACACCTTCTTCAGGGCTGGTGTATCAGTTTGTTTGTTTATTGTCGTCAATCATGTTTGTAGACCGTTTGATACAGATTTAGTCTTATAATATAGTTCTCCGTTACTTAAAATTACTAAACACTTTTATCCGATATGAAAATTATACACACCAAGCATTTACTGAGTACGCAAGTATTGTTTCAATTTAGTCTTAGATGTATTGAAATCAATAGCATTCCAATGTTTATTATAAGCAGCCATCATTTGATTTATGGGTCCGAATTTCGCATAGTTTGTACGATGACTACTACAGGCAAATAAAGTTCGATTTCGCAAAGGTCTTTGTGGGATATAAAAATTTAATTTAGGTAATATTGCCTCTGAGTCGACCTTGTTCGAGATAACATCATTAATGAAAGATAGCATCGCATATTCCCGTCGTTCCTTCAATGTTTGTATACTAATTAGCATGCATCGTGCTTTATAAGACGGGAGTGGAAGTTGAGTCCACCCCAACTTGCGTAGTGCATATAATAAAAATTGCTTTTGTACCGACTCAATTCTTGTGTCATGCGTCGGTGTAAATCCAACACCGAAACATCGGTGATGATTAAATAGACATTATTCAGCTTCCCTCCAAAGACTACATGCCGGAAAAAAAACCATTCCGTTGTACACAAATCAGTCGATTACAATCACAACTTGATAGTTTTCCTGGGTTCTCTAGAACTTTCACTTAGTCAGCTTATAAATCTAACAATTCAAGGCAAAATTTTCAAAACGACTTATCTGCTTTTGTAAACAAAGATTCAAACAACGATTTTACGAATCTGATAGCTCTCCCACGCAAACCAACACCATCAACAGGTAGCGGAAACCTTCACCTACCTATTGATGGTGTTGGTTCGCGTAGGAGAACTATCAGATTCGTCAAATCGTTGTTTGAATCTTTGTTTACAAAAGCAGATAAGTCGTTTTGAAAATTTTGTCTTGAATTTAGATACGGTTCTTACAGTGATGAGAAATGTCTAAAAAATGTCATGGCAATGCTATTACTAATTTTCTAATCACTTTTTCCAAAAGTCATTTACAGTTCGGTTTTCTAATTGACATGGAGTATTTAAAGAGTCCTAGAACTTTGTCGAACAGATCACTGTTCTAAATACAAAGTGTGAGCCATGAGAGCGAGATTAAAAAATTGTCACGGAATGTCATGACATTAATGTCATTTAACACTAATTCGGCTCTCACGTCGCCAATATCATGTTTAGAGAAATTACCTGTTAGAAAAAGTTTTCGGGTCCTTTGAGGGCTACATATTTACATGTTAAACAAAATTATAAATGACTTGTGAAAAAAGTTATTAGCAAATTAGTCTCATGACATCGAAATGACATTTCCCGTCACTGAATTCTTAAGCTAAACTCAAAATTGACAAAAATGCAAAGGTTACAAAGATGCGATCATGGGTGAATAGGTGAATGAACTTAAGTTTTTCTCATAAGCTACCTTAAATTACTTTGGCATCCACGCATGAAGGATCATCGACTGTAAAGCAAAGGCAGTTTTGTGACTAATCGATGAGTTATTACTACTGTCTAACCGTAATCAGCACTATACATCAATCGTATATCGTTGCCTGTCTTCCCAGCAATTCTCATCGCACTTATCGTTGAACTTCCATCTAAAGCCAACGTCGAGTGTTGCCAAGCGTTAGTTTCCGAGGTCGAGCCCCTAACTCAAGAGATCGCTACGACTATACGTTTTTTTGGCAAACGGTGTTCCGTTCAAATGTTTCGCTGTTTCCTAGCGGACAATATTGTATATATTTATGTAGCCTCAGCACTCATTGACAGCACGCTAGCGGGTGGCCTCGGTACGGTGCTTTGTTCCGCGTAGGGCCATGAATGACGGACCGAAAAAAAGGTTTCAATTAACGAATCCGCGTGTATGCGCCGGATTCCGTCCGATGTCTGTGGTTTGTCGTTGTCGTCGCTCCGGCTGAGGTTCATTATGATTTTAATTAGCTTGGATGCTGGAAGTGACCGAACGCGGTCTTGAGAGCTATAATGGTGATGATGGAGTATCGACATGCAGTGGCGGGCTTCCGAAGAAAAGTTGACCATAAATTAAAATTTGTGTGGATACGATAGAAAAATGAAAATTGTTAGGCTCATAATGTAGCGTTGAATCATTATTCGTATAATTGATATCAAGGTTGGCAGGCTAAACCCAAGGCCCAACTATTGGTTTCCTGTGAAATTTGGATTGTTTTGATCAATCAAGAAGTAATAAACTACGAATTATAGGGTCATCAAGTTCTAACTTTGACTGATTTTAGGGTTGCTTCGGCATTTTATCATCCCACCAAAACCTTTGCGTGTTTATCTTTTTTGTAATATTGCGTTTCAATTTGTGATATGATAAACATACTGTGAGGTAATGGGACAGATTGCAATCCTACGCCTTTGCTCGCAAGGCTAACTGAAGATCCCAGGATTATAACAAGTCAGATAAAACTATTTGGTTGTGAGTCCAGGTGAATCAAAGAGCTCACATGTAGTGTTGGTTTTTATTAAAGCTATAATAACAAGCACATTACTTCAAAAATACATAATTCTCGGCCACTGCGATACACGGCATTACAGTGGTCAAACGCACGACGACAACCGGTGCTTCGCTCACGCATAGCCGGTAGAGCGGCGGCATACGACGCTGCTGATGCTGGTGATCATTGGTTTCAGTATAGAGTGGCTTCGCGGAACCGTTCTCCGTTGGACGCGGAGCAACGCTTTTTCGGCCCTGACCTCGTGGCTTATTGTATGTATGTTTTGTTCTGCACGGTGACGGCGGCGAGGGCCGATGGCGGCTTCCGATCGTCGCTGTCGTCGTCGGTCAAGTTAATTGCCATTAAAGTTACAACGAGCGACAACTGCTTAATCGCCACTTGACGCGCGCACGAGATGTTTGAAAGACCTTACGATAATCGACACACAAATTGAGCGGAAAATTTCCGCGTACAAATATCTACGACATTTTTTTAGTAATAATTACAGTTTTATGATCTCGTACAACTTTTTTTAAATTCTGACATGATGATTAATGATTTTATTGTTGGATTATAGTTTAGAAACAACATACTCAATTCATTCAAGAAGCCAAGTTCGAACAGGGTTTTAAAATAATAAAGCATTCAATGTGACGTATTTATTATGAGTATCGATAAATTATTGTTTTCAACACGCCGAACAATTCTCATAGCTCTGATATGTGGCGAATTTCATCATAGGTATTTGTCAGGTAAAGTTCATACTGTTTTCCGTGTTTTTCCATACATAAAGGAATATTAAAAAGTGAGTTGTGCATCCATTATCCTAAAGCGAATTATATAATTAAAAGGGTAAAATACATTCTATTCCATGTAGGTTAACAATAGTATTGGAAGGCCGATGTGGTTCAGGACTATCAATCCCATTCACCCATTCTAACCTCGACTCGCGTAAACGAACCCATAATTCGATCTGTGAATTCCATCTCCTGAAATCGGCATCCACCATAATTATAGTTCACCTTACTGCCTGGAGTGTTGCCCATCCATCACTTAAATTGCCGAGGATACGCCTTCACAAAATTGAAACACAAAGAAAAATCACAACTGTCAATATAGATTCACTCGTAATTGCCCATGATCTTTGCTTCCATCGTGGTCGTCCGTCGTTGTCTGTACCATTGTCATGTTTCCAATTACAATAGGCCAACGTACCACGAGCCTCGACTAACCAACCATCCAGCCAGCGACTACGACGACGAATGGTGGCGGTGGCAGTCGCAGTGGGTAGCGCGCAACTTCTGTATCCACTCCAAGGAGTGTAACTTCTAGAAAAGGAAACCATCCGCCTCAGCGTACTATCATCGGTTGTGTAGCGCAATTGTGGAACAATGCGTCGTTCCATCATCGCCTGTGTGCCTTGCTGGCTGCCTGGGCTGGTGTGGTCAGGATTCCATCCGAGGCCATCCGAGTTCAAGGTTTGCCTGCCCTCGGAGCTATTAACGTCGTTCGAGGAAAAACAGAATCAGAGGCGCAGACACAGAGGCCTTGGCAGAGCCCGAGACCGCAGCATAAATTTATGTTCGTGCACTTGCACTTCCACAACTCACTGGCACGACCGAGAGCGATCCGCAGCGCGCGCGGCGGCGTGGCAGCAGGGACAGAATGCGCGCCTTCGGTCTGGTTGGTTCTTTGCTCGACGACGATGAAGAACATTTCACGAACCACGCAAAAACTTGAAAAAGTTAGCATTATGCATTACATGTTCGTGTCGTCGGAAAGACCTACACACGATGAGACAGCCAGCGCGGCTATGATGATGGTGATGATGATGACGACGGCTGCCACAATCAGTGCCAAAGGCATGCCCTTTGGAATCCTTCCTTTGATTATCTCCTCCAACATCGTACCGTTTCTTGGTCGTCAGAAGCGGTCATAAGCAACATTCAACGGTAGGGAAGTATTTAGCGCTGATGCAGTGCGACGGTCAAAGTTGAAGATTGCCCATGAAAGATACGTTCGTACAGCAAAAATAATTTATGGTTTGAGTTGCATAAATGGGAGTAAAAATGACACTTTCCAGCATATGTACTCTACATTATGTCCACTTTAGAATATTTGATTACAACCTATGATTATTTAAACTACCCTGTAATTCATTGGAACAGTGTGAAGCTTAGCTTTAGATTTTTAGATTTTCCACAATAGGAATTGAAATCCGGCAAAAAATCAATACTATTGTTTTATGTACTAATGTTGCACTACTAATAATATCATGCAGCAGTTCATAATAATATCGACAGTCCGAATGAACAGTGAGCAATCGAATACTCAGTAGTAGAAAATAGCTCTTTTATGAGTTACTTACATTGCCTTTACTGCCGCTAACCGCAAGTCGAGCACATCTGTATATGGGCGTCCATTAGAGTGGGGCGCAGTTGTTTGGAAAAACGCAAACTTTGTCCGATCAAGTGAGATCAAGGTTTTTCTGAATCGTTTTGGGACCCCAATCAACTGTGCAAAATGTGGGCTCGATTGGTTAAGACCTCGCATGCCGCATCGCGTTTTAAATTTACATGAAGATTAGTATGAGAAAAAGTACTTTTTTACATTTTTGCTATTAGCGGCTTCAATTTATCATCAATCACGTCATTTAATAGGTTAGCATATAGTCTGGAAGATGCCGAAAGACTTTGCCGAAGAAGGTACATAGCTGGAAGGTCTACAAAAAATGTTATTACGTTTCGAAAATTGATTGTTCAAACCATATGCAAGAAATCAATGTTTCTGCCAGCACTACCGGACAACCTATGATTATCAAAGGGCAAAACCCATCTTCCTTCTTGTCGGATTTTTTTCTTTGTGAAATGATTCCGGATAGCTCCCATTTGCTCTAAAGCCCTAAAAGATCAATTATTTCGAAATAACACTCAGTTAAATTATTGCTATACGTGGTTCGGCAGTGCTGGCAGAATAAACGATTTTTTGCTTATGGTTTGAAAACTCAATCTTCGAAGCGTTATAACTTTTTTCGTGGACGTTCCAGCAACGTGCCTTCTTCAGCAAAGTTTTTCGGCATCCTTTGGGTTATACTTTAACGCAATGTGCCACTTGGTTTACGATGAACTGAAACCTCTAGTAGTAGAAAAGCAAAAATATACATTTTCCCATACTAATTTCCATACAAACTTCAAACGCGATGCGGAAAGCGAGGAAGCAACCAATCGGTCCCAAATTCTGCACAGTTGTTTAGGACCCAGAATGATTTGGAAAAACTATTGATTTGGAAAAAAATGACCATGACGCCCCACTCTAGCGTCCATATACAGATGTGCGCGACTTGCGGTTAGCGGCAGTTTATGGGCGAAACACTATTTCCCATCAACATGTTTTCAAATGGAATGCCGATACAAGTACATAATTGATTTAGATTACGCATTATCGACTTTATCCCCTAGCCTCCTTTTTGGGGACATGCACCGGATGGAGCGGTTCTAGTTCAGACTTCAAGGTGCCGCACTTGAAATGACTCCACATGAACACATGTTGTGTTTCAAATGCGAGTACCATGCCATGAACTCTAGTACATGTTGATGTATTAGATGTACAGTCAACTCTCTACATCTCGATATCTCTCCCTATGTCGATGGTTTTCTCGGTCCCTTCAATTCACACGGAAGAACTTAACTTACTAAAAGTGAGTTCAATCCACCCAACTTCGTACATCGGTACGGGATGCCAAATTTGAGGAAATGGGGTCGAATTAGTTTGCGTAAGTTCGATTTACTCAACCGCAGGTTTAATTCACTCAATTTCGACCTTCCCGCATAAAACTGGCGTCGAAGTATTGTTTTGCTCCTTTGTTTTAAGGAATTTGGTTTCATCAGTACCCGCTAAGCTGCGGAGGACGACGGAGGTCCTTCGTAGCTTAGTAGGGAAAGCACCTGTCTAGCGTACTGGAGTCGTGGGATCAAAGCCCACCGAAGGGGCGGTTACCCTCCAATACCTTTTCCGAACTAAATCTATCACATGTTGTACATATGCATAATCGAGTTTCAGACATGAAAAACTCATACGTGATGCATTCCTTTTAAATCGCAAACGAGTTAGTTCGCGCGGGAGCGCTCAATGATTGAGTTTTATGAATGATTTTAACAACACTGATAACCTCCCTATCTGGATATCTCTCTATCTCAATGTATTCTTATCATATTTTGCTCTGGATTCTCTATCCCTATGTCGATATATTCAAATTTATAGGCTACTAAACCATCATTGGACAATAACAAACACATCAAAAACAAGATATGTACTTTGTTTTGTTGTCATTTTTTGCAACAAGCTGTTTCCGATCTAGTACCCATTTCAATATTTCTTCCATTCCTCGATCTCTCCTTATTTCGATGGTCCTTTCAATATCAGGATGTGGAGAGGCGTATGTATGTATTCGTATTAGATCGATCGTTCTTGTTTCTCATCACAGTAGCCCAATTTTCTTAATTGAGAACAAGCAAACAAAAACAATAAATTTGACATTCAAGGTAACGATAGAACACTTTATGAACAATCCGGGCTACTTCTGCTTCTACTTCACAAACAGTTCCTATTGACAGATTCTTTAGAAAATGGCAAACAAATGCTTTGTTGAATCTCTGTGCGAATCGATATCAGGGCAAGCCATGATTATCACTGGTAACTTGTTCGATAGAAAGGCTTGCTTGGAAATCTTTGTAATATGGCACTCAATTAAGCAAATTAAAATGTGAATCCACTTCTACATGGTCGGGGTCCTGCAAAACCGCACCAAGCGGCTTTTTGACTGACTTGTAAAGTTTTGTTCGTAAAAAGTGAACAGAAATCATTTCATATCAACTCATACATACATTTGTTGTAGAGGATACCATCAGTTATGTCACTGAGCGATATCCGATACGATTTGAGTTCAATTAAATCTGTTGAACAAAATCTTAGACAGAACAATGGGAAATTGTTTGTTGGCGCTTGGCAGAGCCCCGGCCACATGCTAAACTATTTTCATTCAATACCCGATTAAGATTTAATAAAATTAAAATAAAATGTGCGAAGAAATATGGTCCTTAACGGAAAATAAGCGAGAATGAAGCGTTTTCGTCCAAGCGTCCATCCATTTCTGTTTTTCATGACTTATAATAATTCATAAAGGTTTCTGCTTCTCTCGTTGTTTGTTATCTATTAATATTTTTTTTGCAAACCCTGCGTACTCCACCCCAGAATCAAGCTTTTTTCGACAGAAACGACGCGTACTACAAGTGCACGACGATCCGTCAAGCACTAATTATTTAACTTCATTGTATCGTGATCTAAGACAAAAACAACCCACACATTGCTCGCCGGTGACTGCTGCGCTCTGACTGTGAATTAGCTAAAGAACTGCCCATGGCATAAAAATGGCAAATTTCTGGAGAATAATAAGCTAATTTTTACTTAAGGTGAAGGTGGGTTGAGTACCAAAACAAAGCTTTGAAAGTAATTGTACAATAAAAACTGTCATATACTGTAGTAGTATTGGTGTCGTATTTATAAAAAACAAAGAATATTAGTAGGGTGGCTCAAAAAATGACCCAGCTCCACCATCGCTCCTAGACATCAGATATCAGATAAGCAAGAATATGCAGCTGGAATCAGTACACAATTTATTTGTAGCTACTTGTAGTATTGCGTGTCAGGCATAGAGTACTAAACAGAATGAAAATACCTTCGGTGACGAATTAGCCTCCGATTCAACACGGCTCAATTAGGCTGAGGAGTTCAGCCCTCTCTTTGAGTCGTACAATATTTGTATTTATGTATATATAGGTGTTCCGCATCTCATCTTGGCAAAACCAACTTGTTCATATTCATATTTTACTCTAGTACACATAATAGTTAACTCGATAATTGTCGATAAATCAACGAATACTCGATAACGATAACGATAATTCAACGGTCACCTTATCGTCAACGAAGCATCATCGTATAATCGTTATCGAAGATGGCGTTAAATTAACGACGATAATTTATCGATTAACAACCCTGCTCCTAAGTATTGGAACGGCCATTCAATATGCATTGTCTATGGAGTTAAAGCTCTTTAATGTCATATGGTCTCCCCCGCCAGCGCCCAATGCCGGAGTGCCACAATCAGAATAATGTAAAATTCAACCTCGCCATATCAACTGTCATACAAACCTTAAACGACATGTACACGGTAAGCCCCTATTCAAATCAGCCCAAACCATCGGACGTCAACCAAAATATGAAACATAATCGACTGAAGCCCGCAGTCCACTGTTTGTCATATTGACAAATATTTGTCAAGTTTATCCGGACATCTGTCAAACCGATTAGAAATCGACATGGATATCAGGTTGACTCGACAAATATTTGTCATTATGACAAACAGTGTACTGATAGCTTGAGCCTGGCGGAGCAAAATCAGTTTTGAACCACCCTAATTATTTGTCTGCTGCTGTCGACGCCGGTGTTTACATTCGCTCCGCGATCAGTTTTTGTCGTTTTTCTCGGGCAAAAATAGCAGTTCATATTAAGTTTTCGCTGCAAACAAGTGACTGATTGCATAAAGTGATGTTTCATTTGCATTCTATCAACATTTCGGGCTACTCATGTGCCTAGAAGTGAATAAAAACTTTATTTTTTCAATGCCCTTTGAGAAGAAGTGAAGTGCAGTGATAAACCCACCAAATCGCGAACGGCTATTAAATTGGCACGAAACTGCTGATTTATTATATAATTCGAGCTGAAATACATAGGACTCTTAGAAGAAACATGTTCATTATCACGGGAAGTAATAAAATATGCTGTGAACAGGTTAGTAATTTGCATATTAAACTTTTGTTCGATGCTGTTCGATGCATTCGAATGTTGGTGGGAGAGGAGTGCGGGAGGTGTGGGGTTGACCCGGGGAAAGTCCGGTGCCATATTGACTGCCATCGTGGTACTCTTCCAACTATGTCCTTAAGAAGTGTTTCCAACATTATCGTTGAAAATATTTTCTTGGGAATTGTGAATTGGAAATTGGGAATGTTTGAATTTTGTTTATTTGAACTTCTGTTCCTTCCATCTTTTGCCGACGACCTTCCTTCTGCCAAGCTCCCGTATGAAGGGGGAGGGAAGAATATCAGTGTGGAAGCCAGTGGAGATATATCAGCTTCCACACTGATATTCTTCCCTCCCCCTTCATACGGGAGCTTGGCAGAAGGAAGGTCGTGTGATATGTGCCATCACAAATATTGCCCTCCGCTCGCTTTCAAATCGACTTCTATAAAAACATTCTTCATGCCTGCCGTATCCTAACGGAACTATCAATTCTATACTTTCGCCTCTAATACTATCATAAACATGTACGTCCAAGTTTGGAAGATGATATTAGCATTTCCATATCATTATTACTATTTTTTTTAGGTTTATTAACTTTCAAAATTGTTCATGGACCTTGGCGATTTAATATCAAGAGATCGTACCCCTTGCGGCTATGGGATGATAGTGATTCCATAGATTTTAATAAACCCTTTCAGGTTTCTTTTTTACGTGGATTTTTTAAAATCCATTTAAACTAGCTATGACTATAATAGAGTGCTAAAAATGTTTGAAATAATCACATTTTCAGATTCCTTTAACTTTTGTTTAACCTCCAATGAGACACTTTTGGAATTGAAACTTAATTCCTGGGGTCTATAGGAACAACCAGTGGACTATTTTTTAGGATCTTAGAAACCTCTATGATTACGGCTTAAAGTCTGGCACCGCATTTGACAACACACAGGTCGTGCAAGACGATGTCTTCATACAATACCGTAAACTGTCTAACGTTTGCTAAAATTTTTAAGACTTGGAAAATTAGACCTAACAGACCTAGGTGATATGTTCTTACCATAATAATGGGTAGGACAGCAACAAAACCAAAATCAGAATTTCGTGAGAAAATATTATTTTTACGCCAACGACTACAGACGCCTTGATGAATTGCCGCTGAAATGCTATAGAAGGCATCCATTCGAGTAAATTTATTGCGTCGTCTCCTTCCGACGCACGGTATTTATTTCGCTACCGATGGCAACTTTTGCCGTTGCCAAAGAATTATGTTTTGTACCGATTTAGAACCGATTTGTTTTCAATAATGCGCATTTTCAACCACTAATCGCAACAAAACGTAGAAGAACTGGCGACACATCCCAAAGATATTTCGGAAGGCGGTAGCGTGGAAGACCGCCATCAAGAATGCCTTTATCAGAATCTGTGTCAAAAGGTCGAAAGTCAAAAGCTCGAAGGACAAACGTTCGAAAGGACAAAAGGTCATAATAACAGAAGGTTGAAAGAACAAAAGGTCGAAATAACAAGAGGTCGAAGGAAAATAAGGTAAAAACAATGATAGAAGGTTGAAGGAAAAGAAGATTGGAAGAAATAAATTGATCAAAAGATCGAAGAGACAAAAGTTCGACAGAACAAATAGTCGAATGAACAGAGATTAGAGGTTTCATTCTATTAATCATTGATTGTTTACGAGTTATGCCTTATTTATATTTTAAACAGACGCTATTCTTTAGAGTTCCCGAGTAGCACACATGTTGTAGAGAAGTTAATATCACTCATATACGATCAAATTCAGTCATAAATGAGTTACTGCAAACAAATCGGCCTGAGTTGTGCTGCTAGGGTTTACCTAACCCTCTAATACTAAAATTTCTGTTTTCGCTCTAAATTATTATTTTGCTTTTTAAAACCGATCTGAACACATTTCAGGCAAAACATTTAAAATCGCTATTTCATCAATTTCATCTGCTTAGAATTTTGTTTTTCTAGTTTAGAATTATTTTTTGACCAGATTTGAAATACTTTTTGCAAAAGAATGGTTGATTATTACTCGACGTTTTGCCTCATTTTTTTATAAATTCGACCTCTTATCCCATCTCATCTTTTAACACTTGGATGTTTTAACTTTCGACCTTTTGACCTTCAACATTTTGTCCTACAACCATTAACTTTATCTTTTGTTCTTTCGACGTTTCGTCCTTTCGACCTTTTGGCTCAGATTTTTTCTTTCGACCTTTTGTCCCTTCGACTTTTGACCTTGCGACTTTTTGTCCGTTCGACCCTTTGACTCACTTTTTTGTATCGACCTTTTGTCCTTTCGACCTAAGTCTTTTCTTTTGTTCTTTCGACGTTTCGTCCTTTTGGATCAGTTTTTTGTTTCGACTTTTTTTACCCTTCGATCTTTTGTCCTTTCGACCTTTAGACTTTCGACCTTTTGTTCTTTCGACCTTTTGACTCAGAACTTTTGTTTCGACCTTTTGACCCTTTGACCTTTTGTCCTTTCGACGTTTTGTTCTTCGATCTTTTGACCTTCGAACTTTTGTCCTACAACCCTTCATTACCACCTGCGAGAATAATGGAAAACAATGGATCACCGATGAGACCTACGTCTTAGACAATCAACGATACTCGGATCTGGAGTCACTCCCAAGTTGAGTCTTTCATTATTTTTTAACCATTCTTCATGAATCAAATGCAATCAATGAATATTCTTCTTATTCTTTTATTTAAAACCTTATTTCAAAGGCTCAGATGTGGAGAACCATAACGGAACCGAAAGAATTAAATTCAACATTTGGCTAGCAAATATTACCGCTTCGCAATGGTTAAACCCACTAGTATGTTCAAACAGCAACCTCTTTCTGATCAATTTACTTTTATTTTGTTACACTGTTTGGATTTAAATGTAAAATAGCATAATTCGTAAAGATCTCTCCAGATATATGAGAATTTACAAATTGATTGTTTGAGCTCGAAAAATGATGGAATTCCGACATTCAAAACTTTGGAGGAGTTTTGAAAACCTGGCGATTTTTTATAACATTCTCAAGAATAATATTATTATACCATTTTTGTCTACCTGTGAGATGAGCATGCCAGGACCACGCTGGAGATGGCTGTGTTGTAAATTATTGTTCAACGACTTTTCAATAGCTTTCTTTTATACTGCATAACTAAATGAAGGAATCTCTGCAAGTGCCGTTTTGAGAAGTGTCCGGTATTGTGAGGTGTCCGGCGCTGGGGGATCTTCCCCTATATGCATAATATTACGATGCAGTGCAATCTCCATCCAAGAATTTCTTTTCAGAGTTTTCAGAGGATAACATAAATTTATCGAGTTCGGCTTCGTTATGCTCTTTGACGCTTGAGCTCTAATAAACAAGTTATTTAGACTATAAAATGGTAATAATCGATTTGCCCTTGGTTTTTATATGATGATTTGAAGAAAAAAAACAATACAGGAATCTCATTTAATAGGGAACGTGGTAAATAATCGATGGTTTTCCAACTAAAAAAGTCCCGTTTCAGGGAGAAAAAAAAAGTTGTTGGGACGCCCCGAATTTTTTTTTTAAATAGTCACGAAATGAAAGCTGAAGAGCTATATTTTCACGTAGTGAAAGTTTTAGCGATGCTCATTTTTTGTCATAATGGTCCCCTATACACACGCCGTGTATCATTTATTTGGAAGGCTCATTTGCTCCGAAAACAGAGATTGCCTTCAGAGAGCCTCACTCGAAAGAGATGTGCAGTGTTTGGATTAATCAATTAATCAATTTTTGGCGATACAAAGTTTGCAAGGTCATCTAGTTATTTATAAATAATTTATTTAAAGAGTATTGTTGCTGCTTCGTCAAATATGTGACATTCGTCTCGTGATAGTAGGTCAAGGCTGTTTATACCACCGGAGGAGGTGTCGTGAAAATCCTCATTTCCAATTTTCAATCATTATTTTACTAGATCTTGATTATGTAGCTCAGCATCGGTGCTTCGGCAGAATAGCAGTTGGCTAGATGGGCGGACGCCTTGCAGCAACGCAGCCCATTTTCATGAGTGGAGTGACATTCGCGAAGTTATTACCTCCGTAATGGATTTCATCGGGCTTCCATGAAAATATGACACAAAACGAATCGTGAGCTTCTTCCCCCTTAGCAATGGATGAAAAAGGGGAGCTTAGTTCGTTCGAATTCAATCGAGTGGAGCATATTTTTTCCCATCGTCGTCGATCCACGCTTTCCGGCCAAAGAGCACAAAACTCCCGGCAACAGTCAAGGATGCATTTTATTGAATTATGCTCAAGGTTCTTTTTTGCCTCTTTTTCATAACCAACCAGCGACGTCGACTGTCTGCATCTCGTGCATCATGCCTCTTTGGTTATTGAGTCGGGATCCATCCATTCAATCAATGCACAATTGGAGAAAAATGAAAAATAGTGGCTAACAGAATGTTTTCTCTTAGAAGCAGGAGATCGCAGAAGCAGTAGTACGGATATGTTAAAAAAAAACTGGAAGATCTTTCATCACATTAAAATCAGAATTTTTATTTCTAACGTGAAATCTGTGCTACTATACATACGCTAGTGAAATATGGTGTGTATCAGTGGGGAACACCCAATAGTTACATGTCTTCGTCAACAGACGTTCCGGTACATAATTCGAGCCTAGTGGCCTCACAATTGTAACTCATACACCGAGCTCTGTGTCGCCAGAAGCCGATATCAACTGAAATTCGGAAGCGGAAGTAGGGGTTGATTAGTCACACCTTAGGTAAGACCGGGAACGTAATCTGCACAAAAGTGTCAGATTGGAAATCGCAGCAGAAACTGACCCTGGAGCTCATAGTGGCATAATGTTCACTAAGATAATAAAGTATTCACGTTAACTTTCATCTACTCGTTGACAGATTAGAATTATATATACCTTTTATAATAAAAGTTTCATTCTTTCCCACGAAAATTTTAATAATTTCTGTTAACTAACTATGAGTAGTCCCACTTTTGACGGAAATTGAGTAAAAGTTTCGTGAGAATAAAAAATTCGACAATACAATTTTACTCAGTCACAGAGTAGGTGAAAGTGCTGAAGTCAAATTGCAATGAAAGTGGAATATCAAATATTTCTGTTCTACTCTAACAATTACGTTGAACTGCTTGATCAAACATCAGTGAATTAGGTAATTTTAACCTAATTTAGGTTAATGAATTTAGGTTTCATGAAACAATTGCAATTTAAATAATGTTTAATCCTGTGTACACATTAACGTCCATTTCTGAAACTGTCAAAATATTGATTACACATTTACTAAACTTTATCAAAAGTAATTATCCCATTGTGCACAGATGCACGGAGCCTGCAGTGTGCGTGCATGCTGGCTGGATGCATTTATGCTTCAACACACTGTTGCCATGTTTTGAAGTCAGTCCCTCCCGTCGTCGTTGTCGTCGTCCTCCTGTATCGGGTCGATGGTCCTCGTGCCCGTTGTCGTCGGTCGGGTGGGATTGTTTGAACCGATGATGCGATGGTCGGTCGGTCGGTTGCCTGTGGCTTGGCTGATTTTATGACGTTGGGTTTTGGGATTTCGATTCCGGATTTGCAGCAGGCAATCCATCTGCTGCATGGGATTCGCTGGTTCTCACCAGTGCAATTATGAAGATGATCAATGTAATTAAAGCGATAAACTGAATTGAGCAATAAAATTATGAAGGCCACCTGTTCGAGCACTAACTAACAAGTTCTCAATATTGAAATCACTGTGGAAGTCAGGGTTGGGAAAAATCAAAATTTCGAAAAATCGAGAATGATCAAACTCACCCGCGATTTTACTTTTAAATTATCAAGCGATTAAAACTCGCCAGCGATTAAGAATCGTTTGAAAATCGTATCTTGATTTGAAGCATTTACCGTTACCTTTAAAACTATTTTTCCTTACTAGCATGAAACTATAACGCCAAATAGAAGGTATAACGGGACTGTTGACAATTAGCTATAATTAGTGAAGATTAATGATTGAATGAAAATTCTGTGTTTATTATCGTTTGAGTACAAAATTTGAGAAGTTGTCGCCGGCGACAACTCGCCTACTGTTTTCACGTGAAAAGGTTTCACATGAAAATTGCAATCATGATCGTCTGATAATGATTAAGCACAACACTGGTGGAAGTTATTTTAAATTAAGGTGGAGGACCTCATGGCGGATCTCGAGAGCTGCCGATTGAAACCTACAAATATATTCAAGATAGGTCGGCACAATAAAAACTGAAAATATTGGGACTGTATTGAGGACCAAGTGGATGGATCTATCACGTTGCAAATAATGTGATCAACAATACCGTTGTCGAGCGTGTTAAGTACACAAAAATCGCAGATTTCTGTGAAAGTTCACCGAATTTTCACCAAATGAAGCATCTAAAAGTTTTGTATGGATCGTATAAAATAAAATAACAAAGTCCTTTCTACTCTGAAGCCATGAACAGATTTACCCTTTGCAAAGTATTAGCATCCGATCGGCCTTATCTCAACGTTATCCAAGCTATTCAGAAAGGCTGTTTTCCGCCGGTTTCTGTAATCTGCCAAAGATAAAACCATTCCTCAGTCATGAGAAACAGTTTGGCTACCAAGTGAAAATCATCCACAGCTATTTGTAGGCGGGGGCGTTTTGAGTTGACCTGAAATCCATCTCAGCGGAATGAGTTCCGATGCACAAGACACTTCCGCAGGCGTCCCCCAGAACAGTGGTCTTCGGATCCTGCTGCTTAATTTGTCTATCTTCGGCAAGCCAGAGCTTCATGAAGATGGCATTTTGTCTCTGTTTGCAGGTGACACCTTCATCATTTATAAAGACACCCAAAAAACAAATCTTACAATTATTGCATAAAATCTTGGCATATACAATTCTGCAAAGTTTGAATACAACAAATGTAAGCTTTCTATACAGATACTTTACTGAAACAATACAAAATTGTTAGATTTTAATACAATGGTTGTAATAAAATATCCCGAAATTGTATGTGAAATTTTTTTGTACATTTTCTGTAAGGTTCTTATGCAGAACTGTATTAAAATCTGCCAACCGTTAGTTGGGTGTAGAGTAAGGTGGACCACACTTATATGAAAAAATTCAAAATCATTTTTTCGAGACCTACACCCTCTGAAAATAAATTTTTTTTGCTCCAGAAATTTCAGCCAGATCCGTCAAGTCTAACTGGATGCTCAACGAGCCTGAAGTTTATATGGAAAAAACCGACTGAATGTATGGGAAAATGATCCCCTTTCATCGTTTTACCTCTACTGGTGCTGTAGTCATTCAACGCCACTCATTAGTAACACGTACAATCTTTACCTTATTACACGCAAAAAAAAGCGTTCTTGAATTCGTGAACTAACGAGTTCACGGTGTATTTTTTCGTGAACAACAATCACGGATTCGGGAATACAGTCACGTTTTCAGGAACGTTCTGGAAAACATGACTGGTGTTCCCGAATCCGTGATTGGTGTTCACGAAAAAATACACCGTGAACTCGTTAGTTCACGAATTCAAGAACGCTTTTTTTTGCGTGTACGAAGAGGATCCTGAAAACCGCGAGTGATTTAGCCAAAAAACAAAAAAGTTATTCCTTGATGAAACGCGCCATCCAACTAGTTCACATGCAAAATCGATCGGAGATGTTTAGTGAGCCCCAAATTCGTTAATTTAAGTTTATTTCAAAACGAGTATCGGACAACTGAAGTAAATCGAAGCACTTCGATCCAATCGATTCTCCAAGTATAACAGCTGGGTGGCGCGTTTCATCCCAGCGAAAAAATAAACTTTTTCCATCAAGGTATAACTCTTCATAATAAGGTAAAGATTGTACGTGTTACTAATGAGTGGCATTGAACGACTACAGCACCACGTAGAGGTAGAACAGTGAAAGGGGATCATTTGCTCATACATTCAGTCGATTTTTCTCGTTGACCAATGACCATCCAGTTAGATTTGACGAATCTGGCTGTAATTTTCACAGTAGCTTCTGGGTGCAAAAAGCTTTACTTTCAGAGGGTATACGTCTCGAAAAAAATATTTTGAATTTTTTCATATAAGTGTGGTCCAGGGTTCTTATATCAGGGTTCACTCACTTCGACAGTAGATGGGAGAGACCAAGATGAATACACCACTAGGTGTTCCAATCTGCCAAATTCACGATTCAGCCATCTTGGATTTTAGTATGGGAGAGCCAGCCGGTTTGTTTATGTTTTGCACCGAAAATGAATTTTTCACCCCCGCCTTCTTCTCGTCCATAAATTGGGCAAATTGTAACACCTAGCTGTGTATTCATCTTGGGAGAGACTAGCGCGGGGGTGAAAAATTCATTTTCAGTGCAAAACATAAACAAACTCGGTGGCTGCCTCATATAAAAATCCAAGATGGCTGAATCATGAAATTGGCATACTGCTACACCTGTTTGTATTCACCTTGGTGTGGTCCACCTTAGTGTAGAGTGATCAGAGCTTCAACATGCTATGAGTAAACTTGCGACCCAGATCAGCGCAAAAATAGCACAATGTGCTTCTGGTTGATGGTATCCATCGTAACATAAAGCGGGAAAGTAATATAAAAGGAACAGCCAGCCATAATAAGACCACGCGAAACTTGTGCTCCGGCAACTACTTTGTATCCGTATTAGTACAAATCTTGTTGGCCATCACGGTGCAGTTCGATTCCGTCATTTTCTCAACCATCATCGCTTAGTCTTCTGGGTCTAATTGAATAGCTTTGCAACCCAGGACATTCCAGAGTGAATAAAATTCCAACTGTTTCGCGTTCTATCTATCTTTATATCTTTAGCATTGAGCAATTCACACAAATTCGTAGGTGGTACAAGCCTGGACTATTGTATGAGAGTGGCATCACTTTCATCCGTTACCACATACATTGATTTGGGACTAATCACTATCTCTTAGATGGAAGCAATGTACTCTCCAATAGTTCAAATTTGTCCAGGCCACCATCTTGCGGATGCTGAGGAAGGGGAAGGAAGGTTAGTCGGACACCTGCTTAAGAAAGATGTGGAGAACTCTATGACCTCTCATTGGTGCCATGGGAGATTTTAGAATTGTTAGTGAGGAAGATTATAACAGTACGAATCGTTTTTGAAGAACGTGGAACACAGAAAGAACTATGATAAAAATAAAAAGTAGGAAAGGGCCGAGCCTAGAATTCAACCCATGACCTCCTGTTAATAAGCGGTTTCCACTAGAGCACCGGGCTCGTCATGCCCTTGCTTTATATCTTTACATGGGCATCAGGGACTATGTCCAAGGGCTTGACGATCCCTCCCCAGGCCATCTGCGAGTTGTGGGGCTTGCCTAGGATGTGGTGGGGTTTGACAGTGGGCCCTGTTAAACCTCTATAAAAAGCTGCATGTATCCGCAAGTGAGCCCCACCAAAGCGACCGTGTGCCGCTCAAAGCGCACAAGCCCAAGTCCTGGTGTTAGGTGGGACGCTAAACAGCCCTGACACGACGACCCTCCGACGAGACAGGAGGATTTCGCAGGCCCAATAAGCCGCCTTTAAAAACAACTATTACGAACGACATAGAAGATAATACGACTCGATACAATCGGCAACTACCTAGGCGACGAATAAAGGATCACGATTGGAAGCTTGGAACATGGAACTGCAAGTCGCTAGGGTTCGCAGGTTGCGACAGGATAATCTACGATGAATTACATCCCCGCAACTTCGATGTCGTAGCGCTGCAGGAAATCTGCTGGACAGGACAGAAAGTGTGGAAAAGCGGGCATCGAGCGGCTACCTTCTTCCAAAGCTGTGGCACCACCAACGAGCTGGGAACCGGCTTCATAGTGCTAGGAAAGATGCGCCGACGCGTGATTGGGTGACAGCCAATCAACGCAAGGATGCGCAAGCTGAGGATAAAAGGCCGTTTCTTCAACTATATCATCATCAACGTGCACTGCCCACACGAAGGGAGATCCGACGACGAGAAAGAAGCGTTCTATGCGCAGCTGGAGCAGACATACGATGGATGCCCACTGCGGGACGTCAAAATCGTCATCGGTGACATGAACGCTCCGGTACAGGGAGGAAATGTATAGACCGGTCATCGGACCGGATAGTCTGCATACCGTATCGAACGACAACGGCCAACGACGCATAATTTTTTTTTTAACCATTTCATTTATTTGGTAGGCTCAGTCGTGTGTGACACTTTGCGGAGCCACTATTCTTAAGTATGATATTTTTACAATGAGTATCATCTTATCATGAACAGTTAGTAGGGAAGGGGGACGTAGACCATAATACTCGTGGTGACTCAAGGTTAAAAATTACTTAATTCAGGACGGACGGGGTAGGAATATGGGTTTAGGTTATTCCAGCTGCTCATCCGGGCATTTGACATTGGAAACGGTTTTGTGTGGCGTCGTGCTCGATTTTTGTTCGGCATGGAGCATCTTCCGGATGGCCAGGATGCATAAACTTTGCAGCCTCCCGCGGAATAATAGTCCGAAGCACTTTCTTCCCCCGCAAGAATATCCACAAGGTCACATGGAAATCACCCAATCAAGTAACGGAAAGCCAAATCGACCACGTTCTAATCGACGGTAAATTCTTCTCCGACATCACGAACGTACGCACGTGCGAATATTGAATCCGACCACTACCTCGTTGCAGTATGTCTGCGCTCAAAACTCTCGACGGTGATCAACACGCTTCGGAGTCGTCCGCCGCGGCTAAACATTGGGCGAAAGTTCTATGAGAAGTTGAACCGTTCACGTAAGGGCCACGTGCCACAGCCCGATATGTGTAAGGACATAAACGGGAACCTTCTTACAAACGAGCGTGAGGTGATCCAAAGATGGCGGCAGCACTTCGAAGAACACCTGAATGGCGATATGGCAGACAACGGTGGCGGTATGGTAATGAACCTAGGAGCATGCGCGCAGGACATGCGACTTCCGGCTCCGAATCTCCAGGAAATCTAGGAGGAGATCGGCCGGCTGAAAAACAACAAAGCCCCTGGAGTTGACCAACTACCAGGAGAGTTGTTTAAACACGGTGGTGAAGCACTGGCTAGAGCGCTGCACTGGGTGATTACTATGGTTTGGGAGGATGAGGTTCTGCACAGGAGTGGATGGAAGATGTCGTGTGTCCCATTTACAAAAAGGGCGATAAGCTGGATTGTAGCAACTACCGCGCAATCACATTGCTGAACGCCGCCTACAAGGTACTCTCCCAAATTGTATGCCGCCGACTAACACCAATTGCAAGAGAGTTCGTGGGGCAGTACCAGGCGGGATTTATGGGTGAACGCTCTACCACAGACCAGGTGTTCGCCATACGTCAGGTATTGCAGAAATGCCGCGAATACAACGTGCCCACACATCATCTATTTATCGACTTCAAAGCCGCATATGATACAATTGATTGGGACCAGCTATGGCAGCTAATGCACGAAAACGAATTTCCGGATAAACTGATACGGTTGATCAAGGCGACGATGGATTGGGTGATATGCGTAGTTCGAGTTTCAGGGGCATTCTCTAGTCCCTTCGAAACGCGTAGAGGGTTACGGCAAAGTGATAGTCTTTCGTGTCTCCTATTCAACATCGCTTTGGAGGGAGTAATACGAAGGGCAGGGATTGACACGAGTGGTACGATTTTTACGAAGTCCGTCCAGTTATTTGGTTTCGCCGATAACATTGATATCATGGCACGTAACTTTGAGAGGATGGAGGAAGCCTACATCAGACTGAAAAGCGAAGCTAAACGGATTGGACTAGTCATCAACACGTCGAAGACGAAGTACATGATAGGAAGAGGCTCGAGAGAGGTCAATGTAAGCCACCCACCACGAGTTTCTATCGGTGGTGACGAAATCGAGGTGGTTGAAGAATTCGTGTACTTGGGCTCACTGGTGACCGCCGATAACGATACCAGCATAGAGGCGCATAGTGGCTGGAAATCGTACGTACTTTGGACTCCGCAAGACGCTCCGATCGAATAGAGTTCGCCGCCGTACCAAACTTACTATTTACAAAACGCTTATTAGATCGGTAGTTCTCTACGGACACGAGACCTGGACAATGCTCGTGGAGGACCAACGCGCACTGGGATTTTTTGGAAGGAAAGTGTTGCATACTATCTATGGTTGGGTGCAGAAGGTGGACGGTACATGGAGGAGGCGAATGAACCACGAGTTGCATCAGCTGTTGGGAGAACCATCCATCGTTCACACCGCCAAAATCGGAAGACTGCGGTGGGCCGGGCAAGTAATCCAGTGAAACTGGTTCTCGACAACGATCCGACGGGAACAAGAAGGCGAGGTGCACAGCGGGCAAGGTGGATCGATCAAGTGGAGGACGATTTGCGGACCCTCCGCAGACTGCATGGTTGGCGAAGTGCAGCCATGGACCGAGCTGAATGGATAAGTCTTTTATGTGCAGCACAGGCCCCTCCGGTTTCCGACTTCTTCTCACTTGCGCTGGTACTTGGAGATTTCCCTCCGTTTACTGGGAACAATAATATTCCGAACGGAAGGCCCACAATTTCGTGGCTTTTCAGTATTTTAATCGTATCACACACTTTTATAATTTTAGGATTAGGATGATAATAAGATTTTTTCCAATAGACCTTTCTAATCACTAGCGAAGCGTAGGAGTAACTTTTATGTCGCAGATTTTGGATTACTACCGATCACGATCGAGCCAAACTATCAAGTGGTCGCATGATCTAGCTTCAAAGTGGACAAAGGTCTATTTCTTGACCTAACATCCGGAATCTCCCGCAGAAATTCATGTCGGAATTTAGTAAATTTTAGCAAACGTCTAAAGCGTTGTTCTTTTCACCCTAATGTCCAACTGACCCAACCTATCCTTTTATCTTATTCTGTAAATAGATTTTTTAATCAAATTTCGTTCGTGATTTATCGATTCGGACTCCCAGATTTTGGCTCTGACCGTAGTTGTAAGACTTTTTGCAAACTCTCACGTCCCCTGGTATAAATATTCATTACTCCTTTTCATAGTGTAGTGTTCACTGATCAAGTGACATACTGGTTTTCTAGGTGAAATCGATTTAGTAAACTGGTTTAGTAAACTGTTGTCTCTCAATTATAAAAGTTCTCTTTATCAGAAAATAATACAGTAAATACGCAATATTTGAACTGTTACAAAAGCAGGGAAAGTAATATAAAGGAAAGTGGTTGTCTCCAATATTTTTTTCAAATCAGAATCTTACACATAACGTACATATCCACATCTGACCGAACAAATATTGGAGGTGGGTAAAGCATTTCTCGCTTAACTTTTCAAAAGGTCCTAAGTAACATTTTTTTCATGAATTAATTTGAATACAGCAATCAATAGCTTTCATGTTGTTCTGTTGATTGCGCTATTCAAATTATTTCATGAAAAAAATGTTACTTAGGTCCTTTTGAAAAGTTAAGCGAGATTTGTATGACCAAAAATAGTCTTCTTCAACTGAAAAACTAGCTTATTCAGCTAAAATTGTTTGCTGGGGAGTTTTCCATAACATTGTAATTTAATATTCAAGTCGTGTGGTCTGACACCCGGAACATAAGAAATTAAATTTGACTAAACGGAACGGCCACCCATAATAAGACCGGCGCAGTTCCGTTCCATCATTTTCTCAATCGTCATCGCTGTGTCCTCTGAGTCTCATTGAATGGCTTTACCACACAGGATATTCCCGAGTGATAAAATTTCATCTGTTTCCCGTTCTATCTGTAGAATGTAGCCGGAACTTTCACAACGGATCAAAAGTTTTTTGGCTGATCTGCTTTATATCTTTATGGCACAAATCTCCCATATTGAGGTGAACCCCTGAGACCGACGTTCTAATTTCCCCTACATTGAGGTCCTCTTTCTTCATTGTTCTCAAAAGCAATTCTAGACCAACAATTGAAAAGGGCGTAACAGCAAAAATTTATTTTTTTCTGATTCTTTGTCTACATATATAGCTATATATGAAGACGAAGAATCAGAAGGAATAAATTTTGGCTGTTAGGCCCTTTTCAAATGTTGGTCTAGAATTGTTCTTACACCAAGCTGTGCCTCACTAAATAACAATAGCTGGGCGGCGCCAATATTAAAAAATATATGCAAAAAAATTAATTTCAGCTCAATATCTATCATGCGTGCTCGCTACTGAAAAAATCGCAACAATTAGAAACAAAACAATTTTTGCTCCAATTATTTGTTTTTGAGTGTTGTTTATATGGTTAGAACAGCACATAATGCACCACGGGGTAAAATGATCTAACTCATAAAATCACTTATATAATCTTTTTTGAAATTCCTGATCATAATACCTGGTTTACAGTTCGTCTTAGAATGATAAAACGGCCTACTTTTCCATACCAACAAAATGGGATCTTTAATGAACATTATGCAACTCAAATGGGTTGCATAAAACCCATTATAGCACTCATTTGGGTGCTATAATGAAAAACCAACATCGGGACAGTAGTTACATGACTACAGTTTGCTGAATTAGCTTGGGATAGTGTTATAATGAAATATTTTGATGGACATAACATCAGAATCTTCCAAAGACAAGTTCATCTATCAAACTACTATTGTAGGGCATTTATAAACGATTGTTTCCATTACAATTCAAAATTAGTTATTCATTATTGAGTTGCAATGGAAAAAAAATAAGCAAAATCCCTTCATTTCCACTAAAATTTAACGACTAAAATTTAAGACTAAACAAACAACCATGCGTTCACTATTATTTTACATGCAATTGAGTCATTTCACAACACCATTCGTGCGTTTTGCCCCAGGCTCATTTTTAAAACATATTTTGAGTGCGTTAGAAAGTCATAAAAACCATGTTGTTTTGATTAAGAGATCATTGTGAAATGTAGCTAGTTTTGCAAATTTTGCACCTACACGTTGAAATGGTTCGGTATTCTTGTTTATAATGAACAAACCTTCAAAACATCGTAAAACCTAAAGGGGTGCATTTTGAACTGCTCTCTCCTAAATGTTATGAATTCAAGTAGCAGTAAGCAAGTTTCATGAAACGATTAACAAGTTTCAATTGAAATAAAAAATCATTAATTTTTACCCACGCTGTAAATCAAACAATTACCTAACCGACAAAAAAAAGTCTTTTTGCTGATGTGTAAATAAATAGATCAAAAATCGTTTTGAAAAACTACTTGCTCAATATAAAACACAGAAATAAAGAAAACCTAAAATCCAAAAAGAACCTGCCCCAGTACGAGGAAGGTGTCTTTCAATGCATTTCTATCGCTCTCTGAACAGCTGTTCCGTGAACTAATTTTTCCGTCGCCGGTTCGTGTTATTCTATAGAGAAACTGAAAGAGAACTTGAAGCAACATAAAAAAGCAACAACGCAACCCGATATCAACCTACAGTAAAAGAACAGTGATAAAAACCAAAGAGGCAATGCTAGAGCCCAAACGGGCATTAGAACACTGCAGAACTGGAAATCTAGGTAGAATATGATGTGAGTGTGTGGATCACAGAAGAGAAAAATGTAAATAAAAAATAAATCATGTTGTGCAGGAAACGCAGTGGTTGAATACAGAAAGGGCCTCACGAACGGCGCGACGTGGCAACGTTGCGTCTGGGCGAAGCTTCGAATAAGGACTCCTCTATCCCGTCGTCGGTCGTAGCATACTGCGATGCAGTTTTCGTCGCCGTCGTCATGTGTGCGCTAATGGATTCGACCCGGTCCCGGTCGACGTCGTCGTTGTCTCTTTGTCGTTGTTAATGTTCGATTGCACACTGGCTGCGATGGGATGCAATGCAATCGTCCGGTATTGTTAGTGTGAATGTTAGCATTTAATCGAGAAAATTAAATTCATTGGAATTGTGAGAGAAGATTGCATGAAAATATTCGCAGAATCATAGAAATGCCATTTTGGGAGAACCTCCTATTTCCGTTCTAAGCGTTTATTACTATGGCGCATGAAAATCAAATTACTCGATTTTTGGTACACCAACATTCAAGCCGTTTGGTTGGAATGTGGCCGAGTAATAAACGTTGTGAACGGACATATGAGCTGCTGCCTAAATGGTCCTTCTTTCTAGTTATTCGATTCTATTTTCCTACGAAAAGACTGTACATCAATTGCATGTGAAATCAATATAACATTATTTCCTATGTTTGCAATGTAAGTTAGATTTTTTTCCTTTCTAAAAATAATTAGGCTCGTTTTATTTATTTTGCCATTAGGGTGATGATTAGCGGGATAGAGGGAACAGGAAAATTTATGTTTTCGAAACATCACCTTTTACAAAACATCATAACGTTATTTCAAACGTTTTTCTATCTATTGAAAAATACGGGCCATTACTATCAATATGAATTTTTATGGACACATCACGAAACAATTCTAATTTTTCTAAATTTTCACTTTTAGGATCTCCAACGACTCTTTGTTTCTTTTTCTTTTTTTACATATACCTACACTACATACATATAATGTATGCACCTCATATGCTCATGGAGACGCACGGCTGCACACCATAATGCGCAACACTTCTTCTTCTTCTTCTTCTTCTTATTGGCATTACATCCCCACACTGGGACAGAGCCGCCTCGCAGCTTAGTGTTCATTGAGCACTTCCACAGTTATTAACTGCGAGGTTTCTAAGCCAGGTTACCATTTTTGCATTTGTATATCATGAGGCTAGCACGATGATACTTTTATGCCCAGGGAAGTCGAGACAATTTCCAATCCGAAAATTGACTAGACCGGCACCGGGAATCGAACCCAGCCACCCTCAGCATGGTCTTGCTTTGTAGCCGCGCGTTTTACCGTACGGCTAAGGAGCGCAACACATTCCACGTTAAAGTTGTATAGTCTCATTTGGTGCGTTGATTAATCTGTGGATATCCTGCAACATTATCACTGATATGCGAGCGATCCCAGTTGTCTTAATGGATTTTATGTTTCGGATGACTGCCTTAATCTTCGGAACCTACACAATTTAGTCGAAAAGATTGTTTTTAATCAATTTACAAAATTGCTCCTAATATTCAACTCGCTCAAGCATTTTTTATCAACAGGCCCCCAGGAATTTAGACAAGTTGACGCTATGATTGAGGTTGTGTAGATCCGATTTCCGACTCAGGTTTTTTTTTTCATTTTTTTTGAAGGCTCAGGCGTGTACAATACTTTACGGAGCCACGGTTCTTTTTAAAATTAGTAAGACAGGGATATAAGCCAACGTACTTGTGGTGACTCAAAGTTAGTTTACAATGTGTAAGGATGGACGGGACTTTGGGATCAGGGAATTTCGGCTGCACATCCGGGTGTTTGGCGTCAGGGGAAGACGACTCAGATTGACCAACTGTTATTCAAACAACTCTACACACGGTCAAATGTTGCACCAACTTGTCAATTTTCCTGGTGAAGCGAGTCGTAGTGTTCTAGAGAGCCATCTCCAACTCCTGAGGATGTGATATGCTGAAAGTAACGTACACAATATGCTCTACATTTATTCTAGCTTAAGATTATTAATCTAATTACAGGTAACCCATGCCACACACATGTTCTAAATCAGTCTATTATACTCAAATACGACTAAATTTGGTCATATATGAGTTATTTCAACCAAATCAACGTTAATTGTGCTGCTAGGGAATAGTTCTAACAATTTACCTATCGATGAACTGCCTGGTTTCATCATTCTAATCTACCTTGGCGAGTAGATTCTTTGCGAAAATGCAGTGGTAGATCACCACGGAGCGGGGCGTAGTCTATGTTTGGCGAATATGCTTGACCGTGTGTATGGGGGTAAAGGATAAAGTTGGTCTTCGAACCCCAAATACACCTTGTTTAAAGCACGTTGCAATCCAAGAATAATTCGTCTTGCTCCATACGATGGTACAGCAATCGAAAAAAAATGCGGGGTGCGAACTGTGCGGGATTTTTCGTTAATTTTAAATTCAGCCAAAGAGTGCAGGACAATTAGTTTTGACCAAGAGACAAGTGAGACTAGT
Organism: Armigeres subalbatus; assembly: GCF_024139115.2. NCBI lineage: Eukaryota > Metazoa > Arthropoda > Insecta > Diptera > Culicidae > Armigeres > Armigeres subalbatus. The sequence continues at coordinate 276,444,242 of NC_085140.1, forward strand.
ATAGCATAGCACGAGAAAGCAAACGCCTCGTAAATAGCTGATAACGATTGTCCCATGGTGGCGAGCGGCCCAAACAAACTTTTGGAACGACTTAGAACTGGGTATCAAGTAGTACTCCTAGATCATGCTTATTTATTCATTTCTCAGACTAAGGCCGGAGTGGCCTGTGCAGTACATAAAAGTCTTCACCGTTCAGTCCGGCCCAAAACTGCACTTCGCCAACCACGATTTCTACGGAGGATCCGCAAATCGTCTTCCACCTGATCGATCCACCTTGCTCGCTACGCACCTCGTCTTCTTGTTCCCGTCGGATCGTTGTCGAGAACCTTTTCCACCGGATTATTGTGCGACATTCTGGCTACGTGCCCGGCCCACCGCAGTCTTCCGATTTTCACGGTGTGAACGATGGATGGTTCTCCCAATAGCTGATGCAACTCGTGGTTCATTCGCCTTCTCCACGTACCGTCCACCATCTGCGCCACACCATAGGTGGTGCGCAGCACTTTCCTTTCAAAAACTGCCTGGTCGCGCAACCCACAAACTTGATAGATGGTCTCCCATGGGAGTAGCGCTTAAGTCATTTTCACTTGTTACGGGGAACTCGTGAGAATAAACACGATACATCACCATGCTCCGAATACTTCTTTAAATCTATAATTTATTATGCTACGTGATTACATCTTTCTAGTGATATTAATTAAATAATTACACCAATATAGCTACTTAACGGTATTCCCAGAGCATCTACAACACTTCAAACCATGCCTAAGTTCAGATCTTGATATTCTAAATAATCAACAAGAAGATGTGTGATGTACCCACCATTTTTATGAGCTGGATTTGTTCTTTATGACATCACCACGCCATTATAGACACTTTACAGTATTCGCAGAGCATATACGGCATTCTTAAACATTAATTATCTTCATAATCAACAAAAATGCCCGAGGTCTTCACCATTCTTATGAGCTGAATTGCTTCTTATTGTAGTATTCAGAATAAGCGGCTAATGATTTTAGTTTGTATAAGTGATTCTAGACTATGAATTGCGGATAGTACATTAAACATAAGCAATCAAATATACCAATCGTGAAATCACATATTTCGCGTGCCCCAGTTTACCGTACAATGTGACAAGTTATACTTAGACTTGATTCGAACTCTCAATTTTGCATATGCACTTATTTTGATCTCTATCGTGAAAGAATCTGTGCATGACTGGGTATTTGAGAGTATTGAGAGGAACATATTGAATTTTCTGACGAACTTTGCTTCATTTAAGCGTGTGCCAATGAATCGGTAGCTTGTGAGGGGCTGATAGAGGTTGCGCGGCAGGGTATGGCAATGCTAGCGCATTGCTGCCACCGCCGTATGAGATGGTGTTGGTAGCGCCATCGGGTTGAGTAGCAACGACGAAGATTGCACCGTCAGTTTGTTGTCGAATTTTAAAACGAACAGTCGCACCGCTCTTCAACGGCGGATTCCATTCAGCCGTTTTCGGCTGGAATACGACATGTCGCAGTCGGTAGTGTTTAGTTTTATAGTTGTAACTAGCGCATGAAAATGGTGCTTGCCACATCCATTAATGTGCTAGTTACTAAATGGTAAGTATGCTCTCATGTTGTGGATTTCGGAGCGAGCAGGTCTCCGAAATCATAGAAAAAATACCGAAGCGAGCAGGTCTTCGAGTGTTTAATAAAACATGATCCCGGAGCGAGCAGGTCTCCCGAGGATAAAATAAAAGATACCGGAGCGAGCAGGTCTCCGAGGCATTTTTTTGTTTATTCCGGAACGAGCAGGTTTCCGAGGCATTTTTTTTGTTTATTCCGGAGCGAGCAGGTCTCCGAGGCATTTTTTTTTGTTTATTCCGGAGCGAGCAGGTCTCCGAGGCATTTTTTGTTTATTCCGGAACGAGCAGGTTTCCGAGGCATTTTTTTTGTTTATTCCGGAGCGAGCAGGTCTCCGAGGCATTTTTTTTGTTTATTCCGGAGCGAGCAGGTCTTCGAGGCACTTTTTTGTTTATTCCGGAACGAGCAGGTCTCCGAGGCATTTTATTTTGTGAATGCGATTAGAACTCCGAGGCATGTTGGCATCGAACTTCGTCTGTGACCACTTTGCAAATGCGAAGAAGGATTCCAAGACATTTTGTGTTCATTCCGTAGACGTAGGACTACGGCTGTGTATTCTATAGAGGAGTACACTTTGCGAATGTGAAGGACTCCGAGGCATTTTCGTGTTTATTCCGGAGCGTGTAGGACTCCGAGGCATGTTGGAGTAGGGGTTCGTCTGTGTATTCAAAAGAAGAGTACACTTTGAAAATGCAAATCAGGACTCCAAGGCATTTTGTGTTCATTCCGGAGCGAGTAAACATCAGATACATTTCGACGTAGGACTGCATCTGGGTATTCTATAGAGGAGTACACTTTGCGAATGCAGACTCCGACGCATTTATTTTGTGAATGTGAGTAAAACTCCGAGGCATGTTGACGTCGAACTACGTATGTGACCACTTTACATAGGGGTACCTCAATGAATACAAAAACACAAAGGGGTACCTCTCAAGGAAAAGGTTGAGAACCACTGGGTTAGGCAAAATCAGGGGTAGACAAAATCTGGGAGTGACAAAATCGGGTCAACCTCATCTGAGTGAATATACGCATTCCTAGTACAGTAGCCGTTCGATAACTGCAAAATGTTTACTTTTCAGTTATCGAATGCCGTTCGATAACTGCAACGCACTCTAGACGTCAAACGGTTGTCAATCGACGTCAAATGCAAGAAAAGTGCATCTAAATGTGCAGCGCAATGCAGCTGTCATTGAGTCTGACATCGGTTTGAAGTTTAGCGGTCCGATAACTGTAAAACTGTTGCAACTATCGAAAAATTTCAGGAGTATAACTCCGAGACATGTTGACGTAGGATTACGTCTGTGGCTTCTATGAAGGAATACATTTTGCCAATGGACTCCGCGGCGTTTTTTATTTATTCCAGAGTGAGTAAAACTCCAAAGAATGTTGACGTAGGACTACGTTTGCAAGTTCTATAGAGGATTGCTCTTTGCGAGTACCGAACAGGACTCCGAGGCATTTTTTGTGTATTCCGAATTGTGCAGGAGCAAGTAGAATTCAAAAAAAAAAAAATGTGCCCACAATCATTATTAGTTTTTAGCAAAAATATGACGGTACTTAACATATCAAGTTTGTTCTTCTTTGCATTAGATGTTGATGGTACTACAATATTAAGAATTGTTTTAATTTATTTTGAAGCAATTTGGGTATGATTTTTCTTTATAATGAAATATTTATAAAATTGAAATCATATTCTTACAAAGTTGAAAGAGTAGGGAAGGAGAAAGATGTAGTATTCAGAGTAAGCGGCTAATGATTTTAGTTTGTATAAGTGATTCTAGACTATGAATTGCGGATAGTACATTAAACATAAGCAACCAAATATACCAAACGTGAAATCACATATTTCGCGTGCCCCAATTTACCGTACAATGTGACAAGTTATACTTAGACTTGATTCGAACTCTCAATTTTGCATATGCACTTATATTGATCTCTATCGTGAAAGAATCTGTGCATGACTGGGTATTTGAGAGTATTGAGAGGAACATATTGAATTTTCTGACGAACTTTGCTTCATTTAAGCGTGTGCCAATGAATCGGTAGCTTGTGAGGGGCTGATAGAGGTTGCGCGGCAGGGTATGGCAATGCTAGCGCATTGCTGCCACCGCCGTATGAGATGGTTTGGTAGCGCCATCGGGTTGAGTAGCAACGACGAAGATTGCACCGTCAGTTTGTTGTCGAATTTTAAAACGAACAGTCGCACCGCTCTTCAACGGCGGATTCCATTCAGCCGTTTTCGGCTGGAATACGACACTTATGACATCATCACACAATTGTAGAAACATTATATTGTTTCCAGAAATTCTACGGCATTTCAATCTGTCCTTAAGGTCACTCCTCACGGAATCCAAACTTCAAAGCACTCGCGCTTTCCGGGGCACACCACTCGATACGGAAGCAATGCACAACTGTCATTTTTAATATTTCACGCATGCTGCGACGCAGCAAAGCTAAATCAACACAAATGACAGTTGTGCGCCGCCTCCGTATTGAGTGGTGTGCCCCCGATAACGCGAGTACTTTGAAAATTGGATTCCGTCAGGAGTGACCTTAAGAACAGATCATAATGCTAGTGCCTGTACTGGGTTGTAGTAGAGTGGGCTTCCAGCCTCCTCACTCAAATAGATTGCGAATTTATTATCATACGCTCTTGTTGACTGTATTGAAGGCCACATTTGATTTGACTGTTTTGACGGCAACGTGGTTGGATGACATGATTTTTCGCAACTTTTCAGATCATTATACTGCCGTTATACGCATAACTGTCCCATGTATATAGGGAATCCCAGCAAACATGGGACAAATATGCGTATGACGGCAGTATACAACGTGTTTAGAACTGACCGATCAATGCTTAGTTGCTGTTTCTATAATAGGCTACCTTAGCGTATCGCCTATCTTTAGCTTATTAGAGCAGCTTTGGATTGTCGTGCAATTTCCACGAGACACTCTCTCCGTAAGCGCAGTTCTCTTTTCTCCTGACTATTATTCGCGAGTATGTACATATGTTCGTTAGCCTCAATTTCGTATGCTCAAACTATACGAAATTGAGGCCAACGAACATATGTACATACTTCCCCTCACTCTCCGGCGCTCCTGTTTGGCGACTACAACTAAGCTGGATTACAATGTGAAAAATACAAAAAAAAAATCTACCTTCCCTCACTTTCTTATTGAAACCCGAAACTCGAGATCCTCGTGAGTAAATATGTGTTTATTTTCGAAAGTACAATGGAACTTTAAAGTGACAATTCAAAATTTCCAAATTACTTATTACCCTGCTCACAGAACATGATTACTTTTTACATACATCGAATTGATTTTGACAAATGGTCTTATTGGTCTTTGGAAAACACCTGCAATTCTTATGACCGAGAGATTTTTTTACATTGGACAACGTCTTACCCGAAGGTACTGGGTGTCAAATCAGAATCCAAAATTGGGGACTGTCACGAAATCATGTAAGATTTCGAACGTTAATACATAGAGCCTTTATCTTTCGATGGATTTTGGAGTTTTATATATCAATCGACTGGGAAACTCTCCAGCAATTTGTCAATTTCATTGAAACTTATGATTAATTACGATAAACTGTTGAAAATTTCAATTACTGTCCTACCCAGTAAAAATATCAGAACCAACCAATCCCGTTCATGCACTCCCAACACGGACATCACAATGATGTAAGTTACGGGCCTTTTGACCCACCGTTTTATTTTCTCTGGGTATAAATAGACCCGTGTTTTGCGCTCGCGCGTCATTTCTGCTCGAGAATCATGGAGAGCGGGTACGGAGACCGGACAGAACGATGGCGTCGGTAGCGGTCGCAGCATCGATGGCAGTGATGTCTGTAGCGGTTCAGTGGTAAACTATCGAGTGGCTATTGTCGGCATCAGCGGCACCCCATTAAAATGTTCTCGCATGGTTCTGGATCTGGTTTTGTTGCAGTTGATTGGGAAGGCGCCTGGCGAACTAATGTGAAAAATTCATCGATGGTGATTTTCCGATTTTGTTTCCCGTTTAGAAGATACACTGAGTGCTTAACAGGTTTCATTGGCCGAACAGCCTCCAAGGAGCTTAGACTGTCGGTGAAGATGAAAAAGTGGTCAGGAGATAGGGATGCGATTTGTTCATGTGAATATTGTATAGCTGCTAGCTCCGCAGTATATAAGTATATACGAGTTATCTATTTTTGACCCATCTGTGAAAAAGCTTCTCTCCTCGCTTGCAAATAATGGAGGTATGACCCCCGCACGAACTAAGTCAAAAGTAACAAAGGAACTGTAAGAGTCTAAGAAGTTCTCTGTTAAACCTAGACAAATTTATTCCTAAGTGTAATTCATAATCGCTTGGTGACGGCAGAAAGTTTCCGTCGGTAGTAGAATCACGAGCACAGGCTGCAAAAAAAATATTCGCATTTAGAAATGTACTCCACTGCTTTCCCGCCGCCGACAGTTTGCCGGTCGTGTGGTCGTCGTCATTGAGTGGTTGCTGTTGGTGATTCGAAAGACGCATTATTGAAAATTAATCGGTTCTTCCAAGACTAACTTCATATTCAAAAGAAAGCTGATCCGAGAAGAAAATGTCTTCAATGTACAAAGCATAGTCGCTTAGTTACGGCAGAAACGTCTACCTTACGGTCGTGTCTTGTAGACACATAAAATTATACAGCACCACAAATTGGTTTTATGGCGCATTCAACTTCTGATAATACGTATAAGCTATCAAATAGTTCAGTTTTAAAACATGATTATTGAAGGTTTTATAGATAACTCAAGAGTCTTATAAAACCTTTCTTCGTTGGCATTCTTTATGACCATCATTAACAATTGGTTTCAATGATTACCTCAATAAAACCTTACGAAAATTCCCAAAAAAACCACCATTCAACACTTCGAAGGGACTGCATGTTGACTCCCATAAAAACCATACGATTATGAAGTTTTGTATTCGGGTTTCCTGTTATGTTGGGAGCATGTGGAACGGACACTACCGCCGATAACATCGTCAGAAAAATTTGCCAGAACCCAGAACAGTAGAGAGCGATCGCAAAAGCGACGTCCAGAATAGCCGACATCCTACAACGAAGTTGGCGAATAGAGCAGCAGCAGGCAGCCTTTACAGATAGCGGATCATGAGTACTCCACCTCAGAATTCGTGAATATATATGTCGATAATGAATGGGAACGCCAGCGCCAGCTATCGCTCGTAGCCTCAGAACGAGGAACTTCTCGTCGGAGTAGGTTAGATCCGCCGTCGGGAACTATCCGAGTCGTTCGCGATCGCGACCTGGGCGGGAGCTAAATGGCTCAACGAATAAGGTGAGAGCTGAATGGCTCAAGGCAATCGAAACTCGGGTATCGGAGTAGGCTAGGCCCACCGCTAGGTATCAGCTGAGTAGATCGTGGGGTGCGAATGCACCGGCTCCGAGTTGTCGGGGCACCATTGGAAGTTATCTCCACCCGGAATCCTTGGATTGACCTCGTCACTAGTCCGGTCACCCGTTGAGACGGGTCGTCGGTTACAGGGGAGCTTCCGACGTCGGGGAATTCCCCGTTGGAGTAGGATTGATCCACCGCCGGGGACTATCCGAGTAGTTCGCGACCTAGGCGTGAGCTATATGGCTCATCGGTTAAGCAAGAAGCTAAAAGGCGCAGTGCATGGGAAATGCATGAGGCTCTAAAAATAAAAAGAAAAAAGATGTGGTGCTGAAAGGCACAAGGAAAAAATAAAGGGCTCAAGGGCTCAACGCTTTTGTGTGCTTGCTGGCATCAACAAGGGATCCAAAGGGCTCAGACGTAGAACAAAACATCGAAGAGAGGCACTGTGAAAGGTGTCGTTTTGGGAGGAGTACTTTTAGTACTGCTTTCCCCCACTGAAGTAATACTGTAAGGTAGTACCGGAGGGGGGGCAGGGCATTAGAAGAGAGGGTAACTCAAGTAATCCTCTATTACTTGGGTGGGTTTAGTGGGTCCAGCGGTCTGGCCTTCTGCCTTTCGCGCCAACCCCACTCCCTGAGTGATAATTTCAGGTGTCTGTATGCAGATTTACCTTCATCCCTCTATATATAAAAAAACAGACATTTGTTCAGCTCCACGAGCTGAGTCGTTTGGTATTTAACATCATGGGCCTCCGAGACTTCTATAAAAATTTCGAATTTGGGGTGAAATGATAGCCTTTCGGTACAACTTTGTTGTGCGAGAAAGGCGAAGAGATAACGATACAATTTTGCTCAGTCGCTAAATAGGTGAAAATTAGCGTGTACAGTGATTTGATCGTTTCATTGGTGGTGTTTGCACTCATGCAGTGAGAGCTAACTTGCTGACTTTTGCCATTGAAAATTTCTCTGTATTTCTATTAGAAATAATTTGAAAATCCCTGGAAATATTCTTTAAATTTTGCAAGGTAAATTGATATTATTGTTAAACACATCTCATGACACGAAATGAAATTTTACAATACTGCTCTGATTTTATTGCAAGAGAAATTTCTGCAACATCAACTTTTGCGGATGCAAAATTGAAATATGTACTATTCAGATTTTAAATTACAGGGTATTGAATGTGTTGGCGCTGGCATGATGACAAAAAATGTCGGCGTTGACGCATACCTCATTTTTATTTAAAAATATATACAAAAAAATAAATATAATATGAAAATTCAGGATGGTTACTACTTTTTCTTTTATGGCACTGAACTCCCACTGACCAACAGTTATATTATTATAAATTGAAGCGTGGACAAACAGGCGCAACTTCCAATTGAAATTGCTCGATAAGTAATCGACATTTGTTAGGGGTTGATGAAGATTTTTTAAGAACAAATACTTACCTCTATATGGCATATATTGAGAAAGGCAAAACTTTACCCAATGTTTCGCAGCATCTTGCTTATTAAACAAATATATTAGAAGTACACCGCCATACCTGGAAAGAAACGAGAAAAACATATTACTTTACTACCTACTATTTGCTATTTTATATGCCTCATACTGTATTGAGTCCCCAATTATTAAAATACAACCCTCATTCGTAATGTGCGTATTCGAATTGTCTTTTGCATAACAAGGGCGTTTGTCAGTTTTTTCGATCAACGAGCAATACCACAGTGCAAGGGTATCACATTTTTTTACCAATCCCTATCACTTCACGCAATACATTGCTGATGCTTCCCTCACCCGAACGAATGGGATTCTAACGCGTTCTGTTCCGACAGATAATCGTCACCGTGGCCGGACAGGAGCCATTGAAACGTTGTGGTTAGGACTGACACATACAATTCATATTTTGGCACGTGATATGTATCATCCCTTTTTTTTCGATCCGAATTGTGCATCCACTGGGGTCGATGAACATGGGACGCAGGACGCTAATGGTACTGGGCGAGTAAACACACAATATAAGGCACAGGCGTTTAATTAAATGAGGGAGATGAGTTTGATTGGACAATTCAAATGGCCATATGGTCCAATATTCTTTTTTAGGATTACTTCGTTTCAATGGAATGAATTATAGAAAATGTAGTGTTGGTGATTACGAAGTATTGGACGTGACATGATGAACAGCAAACAGCATTTCTGACTCATTTTTTGTTGTTGTCGGTATAATTTAACCAAGAGTTTCATTCAATAGAATGGACTAACCGTAAATGAATCCGAAATTAAAGCCTAGAGAAACAAGCTTATGAAACGTAAATAGTTATTTTCAAGGTCATCCAGAAAATCAGCACATTCTATTTGCGTTAGACTGAAATTCTATAATTTAAAGAAAATCTGATAAGAATGTTTAAGAAAATTTCCATGAAATACGGCCAGGTCAATATGATTTCAATGTACATACAATTCATTCCCGTTCCGTTATTCCGTTTCCTCTCACATTGGGAATTCCAACTGTCGCGAACCCAGTCACTATTTAGCAACAAACAATCCTCCCTGATCAAGCTAAACACCTTTCACCCATCGAGTCAATCAACGAACATTGGTCACATTCACTATTCTCAGCACGATCTCTTGCTTTTTCGTAGAATGGGTAGAAACTTTCAGAGTGGTGTTATGTCCTCGGTTTATTCTTTGTTATGTCCCATTCCAAATTCCTCACCTACACCTTCGCTTTTTATACCTTCTAGCAGAGTAGCTCAAGACACAATCAATCCCATGCATTCCATCGCCAGCACAGTGGATCCGACCTTTCTCTTCGAATTCTAAATCGATGCCTCATAGCTTGCGATAGTCGTGGTTGCCGTCGTCGTTGGATAAGTTCTAATGCTGCACACATGACCGAATAGGCTTGTAAACAAACATAAACTTGATTTTTTCCTATCCTCGCAACACCTGTGCCCCACCGCCACCAACCCTTTACTTTGTGAAAGCTCTGATGGGTATCAGGAGTTTGTGGACCGCGGTTCTTGCGTGTGGCGGAGAATAAGAGACGCAGCTGGAAAACCGGTACGACGAGGTCCAAGTGGCTCGTCGAGTAGAGCAGAGCTAGAATAAGGCACAGTTTTCCTGTATGTAATGAGGATTCGGAGTTCCATAAAGCACTAACATAATGTTAACTTTAGGCTTTTCCGTATATGAAAGGGGGTCTCCAGTTAGCCCCACAAGCAAAGACGCAGGATTACCAATTCGGAGATGACGAGAATTTTGTTCATTGATTATAGTAATGTGCTCAAAGTTTCAGGGTGTGCTGTTGGTAATTTCAACTGCTGATGTCAATTGGAGTTATTTCCGATCAAAATAGCCTGCTAACAAGAGAGATTGCAACGAACCTCTTTTATCGCATGCCTCGGTGAAATACTCTCCAAGCGATCAAGCAAAAAGAACACTTTCATCGTGAGGAGTGCCCGCCCGACCGACTGGCTAAATGCGAAAGGGAATAAACAAAACGAAGACAAAAATCTTAGAAGGTAAGGTTTAATAATAAACATGTTTATATTTATCATAGAGTTCATTACTCTCCGGCCGTTCTGCCTTGGGTAATAGTGTGAGAAAATATTATGGTGAATGCTTGCAGTCGCTGTTGTTGATGTTCCGTTTTGCAAAAAAAGGATAATAATGATTAGGAATCTGTAATGTACACAACACAAGTTACATAAAGTTGACATTTAAAGAAAATTTAATCCTTTACCGTTTCTAATTTTTGAAAAAAGACGGTCATCAGTTACTCAATAAATGTCTTCTTGCGGTAACGGTAAAGTATTAGATTCTATCCATCTGCTATCATGGTTAAAACTACCTGGGAAAACAAATTACAATTTCACTATACTATTTGAGCCTATTCTTAAAAAGATTTTCTTTAATCAGAAGGACAACTATGTCCTGGCTTGGCCACCAGTGAGTTACATCCAGTATCTGTCGATTAACCCTTGTGTGGCCGGCTGGGTACCCGGGTACCTTTTTGGAATTCAATTCGCGATATCTAAATGAATTTTCATAGTAGGGGGTTGAAACTCTGTCATATCCACAATAATGACGGCCAAAATCGATTGTACGGGTTAACTGAAATTTTGATTAAGGAGGGGTGGAGGGAGGGGTTCCGACATTTTTTTACCCTTTAAATGGCCGGCTGGGTACCCGGGTACCCACGAAACTAAAATGCTTATATCTTAGGCAATTTTTAACCGTTTTCAATCGTTTTGGGTTCATTCGATTCAAAATTTTGTCCTTTATCATGCTGTTTTAGAATTGGATCGGTCCGGACCGTCGGATCACCGGGAAATCCAGATTTCTAGGGACATGTCCTGCATAGATTACACTGATCGTGGATTTCGATAGGTAAATAGCAATATGGGTATCAAACTTCTTGATATTTCATCAGCAGGTTGATTTTTATTGATTTAGGTCACTCAGACGTGCAGATCTTCAATTGGCCATTCCAGAACAGGTTCCTCGAGGGGTCATAGGTGGACATGAACACTTTTCAAGGAACATCAACAATATGGGTATCAAACTTCTTGAATTATTTCCAACGTGTTTTCTTGACAAGTTGAGTCCGGAGTGGCCAAATTGGAACAAGTTTCCCAGGGGGGGGGGCTTGTTTGGTCAAGGTTGGCCTAACACATTTCTCATTGGATCCCCAACAATATGGATGTTGAAACTTCCACAGCAGGCTGTTGTTTACTATCTTGGTTCCAACAGATGTGTGAAAATTTGAGTGGCTATTTCGGAACAGGTTCCCAGTGGGGCCAAGAATGGTCATTTTTCCATGGAACCTCAACAATATGGGCATCAAACTTCTTGAAATTGCCTCAGCAGTGTGTTTCTGATTGTTTTAGAGCCACCAGACGTGCTGACTTTATAGTTTCCATTGCAGGACATGTCCCCGTAGGGTGTTAAGTGGCCATAAATACTTTTCAATATAAATAAATATAAATTAAAAAATAGGAAGCTGCATTTTTTTTGTAACCCGTGTGTTGAGAGCCAAATCATTGCAAGGACCACTCGTTGACACCAGAAGGTAACTAAGTGGACCACCGAAAGATCCGAAAGATCCGGAGAAGTTGCCAATTCTGGGAGTTTATCCTAGAAAACTGAGACTGTTTAGAATTTTAGTGTTGTAGAAATGAGCAAACAAAATCAATACAAGGGCTACTCATTCATCCCGGATGGCCACTAAGTGGTTTTAGAAAGTTCTGGAACATCAGGAGAAATGACCAAGTGTAGGAGATTATATTTTGAAGTTGCGATTTTTTTTAATGGTTCCCAGGTCCGATTCCACCGCGTGCAGCAGCCATGAAGTCGCTGGCCTCTATCCGGATCTCTGGTGAATATTGTTTTCGCTATTCTTTCTTCCAACATTCGCACTAAGTGACCGGCCCACTGGAGTTTGCCGTATGTTATAAGATTCACAATATTTTCTTCTTTATACACTTGATACAGCTCGTGATTTATGCGTCTGCGCCACACATTTTTTTTTCTAATTTCCCATCGAGAATTGTACGTAGCACTTTTCGCTCGAAAACCCCAAAAGCTTTCCGGTCCACCTCTTTTTACATCCTTACGAATCAGAGCAAATTTCGTTTCCAATATTCGATGAAGCCCCTATTCGCAGCAGCAATACCTCTTTTCACTTCACAGGAAACGTCATTGTCACATGTCATGTGTTCAAAGATAAACAAATTCTTCAACAACTTCCCCATCAAGCACTACCTCAGCACTAACACCAATAGGTCTACCTTTATCTTTACCCGCAACCATGTACTCCGTCTTGGTAGAGTCGATGATTTAGCCTATCTTCGCCTGCTCCCTCTCCCCTGTGATCGTTACCAATGTAGTCAATGTCATCCGCAAAGATCAGGAGCATATGCGATCATGTGATGATAGTGCCCTTCTTTTGCACACCAGATCTCCTATTCACCCCCTCGAGTGCAATATTTACAATAAATTTGAAAGCGCATCAATCTCTCCACGGTCACAAACGCGGTTGATACGTCGTTTGCAACCCGAATATTTTATTTCGAGCAATCAAGCTTTGCACTATCATTGTAATCAGCTTCGCCGGAGAACCGTGTTCGAACATTATCTGCCGCAGCTAATTTCTTTTCACTGAATCGTACGCTGCTTTGAAATCAATAGACAGATGGACTGTACTCCCGAAATTCATAAAGGATCATCTTCAGGCTAAACATCTCATCCCTCGACATCTCATCGGCCTTCACGGCCAGACAGGTAGATTTTGAAACTGGAACGACGATACTGATTAGACTAGCCAGTTTCTTCATCTACTAAGGGAGCGCATCTAATTACAGATTTTTGTTTCACACAGATTATCAGTGGATTCAGAATGCAAGTCAATGTAGGGAAGGGGTGGAAATGATGATGCAATCACTCGCCCACTGCAAGCCGAATATACCTCTGTTCGTACGGAATTTATTGGAATTGTTGGGTTAAGGTTCGAGAGGCAGAGGTCCGTCTTGGTTAACTGTCAATGTTATAGATAGAAAGCAACTGATGGAATTTCTAATTGGATGTATAAAACGAGCTCTTCATTTCCAATTCTAGCAGAAACGGCTAGAAGTCCATGGAAGTCCATTTCCAGTTCTAGCTATTGCTAGAGATAAATATAAAGAAAGATACAAAGTAGGAGAATGGAACGGACTTTGGATTGAACCCACGACCTCCTGCGTATGAGGCAGACTTTGTTACAAAAAAAATTGTTTACGATTACGCAACTGTTGAAAACAAAATGTAAGAAATGACGATTGCTTCGGGAATTCCGGTATTTCAGGAGGACTTCTTGGTGGCCACTCGGGATCAATGAATGATATTCGCAATCTGGCGCTTAGAATCATAAGGGCGTAACTGTATTGATCGATTTATCTTCGACGATATTTTCCTTTTATCAATGTAGTGAATTGCGGTAGTTTGCCGAAGGTTCATGGTTGTAATGAAGGATGATTACATCTTCTACCTGAAGCAAATATAAAATCGATGAAGAGAAATCGATCAATACAGTTACGCCCCTATGATTCTAAGCGCGAGCAAAGACTCTGCTTCTATACTGCTATTACAAACGATTTTCGAAAGTTTCTAGAACGAATTGCAATAATTGACCACTGCTCTGCATTTCTGGAGCACCATCTGGGGACCACCAGGTAGCCCTTGCATTAATTTTGCTGTCACAACAAATGACGAATTTCAAGAATTAACCACTGCTCCGGATGATTCAGAGCTACCCAAGGATAACTTAGTGTCCACCTGGAGTCAATTAATGGCCCTGGACATTACTTTACAACGGATTGCAAATTTCTAGAACAAAATTTCGTAGTATCAGACAGAGGCCACCTAGGATCGAAGAGTAGTGCATGTATTGGTTTTGATGTGACAATGTTAAAACAAACGGTTTATGAAAAGTCACATCTGTTTAGAAGAATTTCTGGAATCGATCCTATCTCCGAGTGTCCGGAGTCTTATGGTGGGTCTCCTGCTGGTCACCCGGCGTCCATGAGTGGTCCTTGTATTTATTTTGCACTCACACTGCTAGATAAATTGATTTAAAACAATGAGCTCTGAAAATGTTAATGAACATTCTTGACTCCTCAGGGAACCTATTCCGGAATTGGAGATCCGGGGTGAACTTGTTTGATGAACCCAAATAGATCAGAAATAAACGCTTGAGACAATTTCAAGAAGTTTGACACCCATATTGTTGGGGTTCCAATGAGAAATAATTTTGGCCAACCCCGGCTCCCGGGGAACCTGTTCCAGAATGGCCACTCCTGAGTCAACTTGTCTGGTGAGCCTAGGATCACGAAGGACATACGCAAAAGTTTATTTCATGAAGTTTGATACCCATATTGTTGATGTTCCATTGATCAATGTTCATGGCCACCTATGACCCCTCGAGGAACCTGTTCTGGAATGGCCAATCGAAAATCGGCACTTCTGATGGACCCAAATCGATAAGAATCAATCTACTGATGAAATTTCTAGAAGTTTAATACCTGTATAGCTGATTAGCTATTGAAATCCACGATCAGTATCATTTATGCAGGACATGTTCCTAGAAATCCGGATTTTCCAGGAATCGAATTGACCAGATCGGTTCATCCTGGTAACATCTATATAGAAGAGAAAATTCTGAATCGAATAAGCCCAAAATTGTTGAAATCGGTTGTAAATTTCCAGAGCTATAAGCATTTTAGTTTCGTGGGTACCCGGGTACCCTGCCGGCCTGCTAAGGGTGTTTTTTTTGCCGGTCACACAACGGTTAATGATCTTTTTTTTTATTTATTATCAGACTAAGGCCGGAGCGGCCTGTGCTGCACATAAAAGTCTTCTCCATTCAGCTCCGTGCCCGACATTCTGGCTACGTGCCCGGCCCACCACAATCTTCCGATTTTCGCGGTGTGAACGATAGATGGTTCTCCCAACAGCTGATGCAACTCGTGGTTCATTCGCCTCCTCCACGTACCGTCCGCCATCTGCACCCCACCATAGATGGTACGCAACACTTTCCTTTCAAAAACTCCCAGTGCGCGTTGGTCCTCCGCGAGCATCGTCCAGGTCTCGTGTCCGTAGAGAACTACCGGTCTTATAAGCGTTTTGTAGATAGTCAGTTTGGTACGGCGGCGAACTCTATTCGATCGGAGCGTCTTACGGTGTCCAAAGTACGTACGGTTTCCAGCCACTATGCGCCTTCGAATTTCTATGCTGGTATCGTTATCGGCGGTCACCAGTAAGCCCAAGTACACGAATTCTTCAATCACCTCGATTTCGTCACCACCGATAGAAACTCGTGGATGGCTTACATTGACCTCCCTTGAGTCTCTTCCTATCATGTACTTCATCTTCCACGTGTTGATGACTATTCCAATCCGTTTAGATTCGCTTTTCAGTCTGATGTAGGCTTCCTCCATGCTCTCAAAGTTACGTGCCATGATATCAATGTCGTCGGCGAAACCAAATAACTGGACGGACTTCGTGAAAATCGTAGCACTCGTGTCAATCCCTGCCCTTCGTATTACTCCCTCTAAAGCGATGTTGAATAGCAGACACGAAAGACCATCACCTTGCCGTAACCCTCTACGCGTTTCGAAGGGACTCGAGAATGCCCCTGAAACTCGAACTACGCACATCACCCGATCCATCGTCGCTTTGATCAACCGTATCAGTTTATCCGGAAATCCGTTTTCGTGCATTAACTGCCATAGGGGGCTGTCCACAAACCACGTACACCGAAATTTCACATTTTCAAACCCCCCCCCCTCCCCCCTTGTAGACTTTCGTAGACTTTTCCGAAACCCCTCCCCCACCCCCTTGAAGTCTACGTAGACTTTTTCAAATTTTCAAAAAACATCATATGTGATAGGAAAAATATGGAAATCAACCACATTTTCAGCAATTCAGCTATTCAAAGCCATTTCCAAATCCATTGTTAACATAACAGTTAACAATTAAAATTTCAAACATAACTAAATAAAACATTGTAATTCCTAGATGGTTTAATTCAACCAGAGGAAATATCGTAACTGCTAGAGGCAATTGAAATGTATTAATAATAACTAAAAGGCAAATAAGGATGATAGTGTTAAGAAAACACGGAACACCTAGTCTAAGAGATAAATTCATGTATTAGATAATTAGCAAATTAAATTAGTTAAAAAAACATAACGAAATCAAACTGAACAAAATCCAACAAAACAAATATTAATTCAAAGCGGAATCAAATTTACTCATCTGTTCATAGCTTCTGAAACCAAATCTCAAAGCCAATACTTTTTAATTTCTGTTGAATTTGATTCCTCCTAGAGGTGTGCGCCACCGCCACCGCCACTTGCATTGGCGCGCCACTGCTTAAAATCTGTCACGCATCTGACCTATAATTCTTCATGTCGGTTCAAATTTTGTAGAAAACCGAAGAATTTAGGGAATTTCGAAAAATTTAGAGTTGAAATTCCGAGAAAGTAAAGTCTACATTCCAATAAGCTTTTCGTGGAAATTCCGTAGAATTTCCCGATTGACAACCTTTAAAGTTTCCAGGTAACACTCTAAAGAACTCTCCGTGATAATTCCGATGTTTTTCTTGAAAATCCCATGCAATATCCCGCTAAATAATCATCCGTTGAAACCCCAAGATTTTTTTTTAAATTCCAAAAGTTTTCCCGTTAAAATGCCGAGTAATTTTCCGTGAAAACTTAAAATTATTTCCCGTGGAATTTCAGAATGATTATACCTACCATTTTGGCTCAAATTACGAACACTGGCGTTTTACCGCACTAAAACTAAAGTTCTCATTGGTTTTCCATACTGAGAATCAAAATTGCAAAAGAATTCAAGCTTCTGTGGATAAAATTACATAAATAACGCCAAAACGGCCATTTAAAAGCGAGTGTTCGGGATATGAACCATGTACGGAATTTGAGCCAAAACGGTACGATGTTTTAAAATTTCTCTTGCAAAATAGGAGCGAAATTTGAAAAAAATACTAAGGACATTCCAAAGAGTTTTCCGAATAATTTTCGGTGGAAATTATGGAGAATTTCCAGTTGAATTTTTGGTGAACTTATTTTGGAATTGCAATTTTTTTTTTGTGGAAGCTCAAAGAGTTTTTGGTAGTAAATTCAAATAAATGTTGAAGATTTTCCAATAAAAAAAATCTAAAGAATTTGCAATAGAACTGCCGAAGAAATTCCCAGAATTTCCCATGGACATTTCGAAGAACTTTACTTATATGTTTAAGAATTCCTCGTGAAAATTCCGAGAATTTACGAAATTAAGAAAAATTTCCCGGGAACTTCCCAGAAAATCTTAAGTGGAAATTTTGAAGAAAATTATCGAGGAAATTTCGGAGAGTTTCCCTTACAAGTTCCAAAGAATGTCTTTTGGAAATTTCAAAGACTTTTCCTTTATAAATTCCAAAATGTTTTCTTTGTAAATTCTAAAGAATTTTCCGTTGAAGTGCGACATAATTTTCCGTGGAAATTGTAAAGAATCACTTGTAGTTTCTAAAGAAGTTCCTGTCGAAAATCAAAGGATATTTTAGTAGAATCTGTAATATAATCCAAGCGTAAATTATGATTTTTTTTGAAAGTTTTTATAGAATTTTCCTGCTTATCACAGAAGAATTTGCCGTAGTTTAGAATATTACTTCAGTGAAATCCATAAGATTTTTCTGGAGAAACTTGAGAGATTATTTCGGTAAAGTCTTGCAAAAAAAAACGGAAAAATCTAAAAAAAAATCAAACAAGTGAACTTTGCACAAAGCTGCTGTATGAATTGTTTTCAAAAAATAAAAATTAAATACAAATGTCTACGTAGACTTTTAGTATACCCCCCCGTCCCCCTTCGTAGACCAACGTAGACTTTTCCGAAACCCCTCCCCCCCCTCACGAGTCTACGTGGTTTATGGACAGCCCCTAGCTGGTCCCGATCGATTGTATCATATGCGGCTTTGAAGTCGATAAATAGATGATGTGTGGGCACGTTGTATTCGCGGCATTTCTGCAATACCTGACGTATGGCGAACACCTGGGGGCAGCAAGGACTATGTCCAAGGGCTTGACGATCCCTCCCCAGGCCATCTGCGAGTTGTGGCGCCTGCCTAGGATGTGGTGGGGTTTGACAGTGGGCCCTGTTAAACCTCTATAAAAAGCTGCATGAATCCGCAAAAGCGACCGTGTGCCGCTCAAAGCGCACAAGCCCAAGTCCTGGTGTTAGGTGGGACGCTAAACAGCCCTGACACGACGGCCCTCCGACGGGACAGGAGGTTTGCGCAGGCCCAATAAGCCGCCTTTAAAAACAACTATTACGAACGACATAGAAGATAATACGACTCGATACAATCGGCAACGACCTAGGCGTCGGCTAATGATCATTATTCTATTTTTCAAATCATTGCAAAACCCCCAAAGTTACGAAATGGAAGCAGATTAGACAGCCTTGCAGAACTTTAAAACACTTGAGAATTATTTCAAGTAGACTTATATGTATATTGAAGAACAGCACGAATTGGGGTATATTGAAGTACAGGACGAATTGGGGAGAGATAAGTCTAAACATATCCTGGCCATAGAAGCACAAATCATGGAAAAGCGGTTATTTTTCTTATGATCTCCTCATCAGTTTCAAGTGAATATTCTTACAGAATAGTTATAGCAATTTTGATTCTAAAAATGCGCAAGAATAATTAACACAATCAATGCTGAATTTGCCCAGGAACTACTGCAACTAATGCACAATGCCGAAACTCGATTTTAAAAGTGAACATAACTGTTTTAACACAAAATCACAATTATTTAATTTCAAATTGTATATGAAGAAGATAAGGAAACCATTTATAAATTTTTTTCAAAGAAATTGAATCATGAACGTGAGGCGATCTTGTCGGTTTGACCTCCAAAGTCCCATATAATAACTCGTTATTATCCAATCTTCTTAATATTGCAATAAATGTTTGGTTTTCTTTTCATTGTGGGTCCTGTTACAGTTTTTAATTCTTTTGAATGATTTTTTAATCTCCTTTGAAAAAAGCTATAAATTTTTCTACGTTCGAGTTCGTTTTAATTTTTCCAATGTGTAGCGCCGCAGATAGTACACTTGATGCACCACAAACAAAGTCTTATACACCATGCAAGCTATAGGGGCGAAAATGTAAACAAAACAATAAATACGTTCACGGGCTCCATCATTTTTGACTTAATATACCCACGTTCAAATGCGTAGCATGTTACTAATTACGTACGAAAGTACACAGGACTCTTCCAGTAGAATGATGCATTTCGCACCGGTTAATAATTCCTGCAAATGCGACCAAACCAGGGGCAACCGCACAATGGGATCATCCTGAAAATATACGATCGTAAATGTTTTGACCCTCTAAACGGCATTTTTTCGCCACGGTGTCTTCCTAGCGTAGTCTCATACATTTTTCCTGCATCAGCAGGAATATAAATTACAAGGGTCAATTCAATTTACTTGAATACCCGAGCAAAATAAACTTTTCCGGGAAAATTTTTCTTGAGGGTTGATGTCTTCAGCAATCTTGTACAGAGTATAATTAATTGCATATTATTCGGCAACTCGGCCATACGAAAACCATTTTTTTGTTAAATATCTTGGCTGTGCATATGCACAGCACATGTTTCCATGTGTCTTGGAGGGACTCGAACCCTCAACCTCCTACTCTCTAGATAGGCGTGATAACCCCTACACAACAAGACCACTTAAAGGTCACGTTTGCGGAAAAGCCATCAGAATCCGAGAACCAACCTCCACCGCGGTTAGCTCTTTTCTGCGAATTGAATATCTTTCGAATACTTGATTTGTCTAATCTTCACATGTGCTTTGCTGTTGTATATCCTCAGTGAATCAAGTGCAGATGGGAACTTGCAGAAAAGCAGGAGGTTTGAAACGGAGCCATCCTCAGGTCCAACCTAGGGGCCTTTCCGAAGCAAGGTTTATTGTATTATGATAACAGATTAAAATTAAATTTGACAGAATACTTAGAACTAGGGCATCAAAACCAGATAAAACATTGGTCGGTGATAAAACTGCTCTGATAAAACACTGGACGCTACACGGTGGCTAAAATCGTGTTTTTAGCGCCTTTATTTGATAGTACCTTTATTATGCAATTTAGCGTAGCGGTGTCTTCGAAACATTTTACGAGTAAGTTAATGCGCTTCTTTACAGGTATTCAGCCTTATGATCAATCCCTCTAAAAGTGAGAAGATTTTTTTTTTTTCAATTTACGACGTGCCTTACGATATACCTTATTCCTTCGCGAAAGTTGTAGCAAAAGTTTTCCTGAAAAACTTTGTCGAAGACACCAAGTTCGTAATTTCATTACTTTTGGAGATTTATTGCTTTTTATGTCAACAAGCTTTGTACATGTTCGACGTATAAGCAATAAGCATACAAGCATATGGAGACGCATGGTGCGCTGATTCATGAACTCCTTGTGATTTTGCTTTGCATAGTAGGAAATGTTTTTTGATAAAACATTAATTACTATGTCTGAAACTTGATTATGCATATGTACAACATGTGATAGATTTAGTTCGGAAAAGGTATTGGAGGGTAACCGCCCCTTCGATGGGGTTTGATCCCACGACCCCAGTTCGCATGACAGGTGCTTTCCCTACTAAGCTACGAAGGACCTCCGTCGTCCACCGCAGCTTAGCGGGTACTGATGAAACCAAATTCCCAGCACCAGGTACCAGCCGATTTCTCGCAATACATTTTCAGAACTAACTCTCTCAAATGTATTTTTGTACACAATGTCAACCAAGTAGGATGAGTATTTAATGGGGATCAAACCCCACCGAAGGGGCGGTTACCCTCCAATACCTTTTCCGAACTAAATCTATCACATGTTGTACATATGCATAATCAAGTTTCAGACGAAGTAATTAATTTCCACTCCGGGTGGCTTAATAACCGGCATATAGGCAATTAACTTTGAATGTGCTGATCTCGAGTGGCGATCTCTCTTCGCTTGTGTGGTCGTGTTGGGATCTGACGACCAAACTGGCACAACCTCACACAACCCTACTTCATTGAGCGCCGTTGCTGATGAAGCAAGTGTGTAGGAGCCGGACAATATTAAATACTCATCCTACTTGGTTGACATTGTGTACAAAAATACATTTGAGAGAGTTAGTTCTGAAAATGTATTGCGAGAGATCGGCTGGTACCTGGTGCTGGGAATTTGGTTTCATCAGTACCCGCTAAGCTGCGGTGGACGACGGAGGTCCTTCGTAGCTTAGTAGGGAAAGCACCTATCATGCGAACTGGGGTCGTGGGATCAAACCCCACCGAAGGGGCGGTTACCCTCCAATACCTTTTCCGAACTAAATCTATCACATGTTGTACATATGCATAATCAAGTTTCAGACATAGTAATTAATTTCCACTCCGGGTGGCTTAATACCCGGCATATAGGCAATTAACTTTGAATGTACAAAACATTAATGTTTAAGTAATTACTTAAATTCGCTTACAATTCTACAGTTTAAGTATTAATTTAAAGTTCATTACTTGAACTTTATTATGCATATGAGATTGACAGCCACAATTTGCCCGTTGTCAAGTTGCAGTTAAATCAAATATAACTAAAAAGTCCAATAAAACTGTTATAACTTTTATTTTCCAAGTTTTTAACTCGCAATCGCCACCAAACGGCGTATTTTAATATTATTTGAAACTTTCTAGAACATGCAAAATATGTGGAAATGAATAAAAAAGTGTAACCGATGGTTTCAAAATTATCGCATTGGCTCCATCAAATGTGGGAATTTGGGTGACCTCCTTTATACGCCACCAACTGGTCTAATGGGATAGGTGCTGTCATCTAAGTCTGAGGTCGCGGGAGTTCATTTTCGAAACAAATTTAAGGTGAACCGTATATGGGAATTTCAGTTCATAAAATCAATTTGGATCTCGATGTGGACACTAGAGGAGCTGTCAAAATAATTAGTCAATACAAATGAATTACCAATACGTATTAAGGTGACTCGGGGAGGCACTGCACACTGTGTTATTTTTCCTATCTTTTGTATCTTTCTAGCATTGCCACCTCGCAACTTTGGAGCGGCGTATTTCGGTTTTCAATTGTTTGATGTAACTGTAAATGTATCACTATCAGCAAGTAGATTGCGAGTAAGCACGCGCCAGTGATACTTTTAAGAATTCATATTTGTTGTAGAAAAAAAATTAAGCATTTAATGATGAAATGATGACGATTTGATGATTGTTTGTACTTCCCGTGTCACCTTAAATATAGACTTCTTGCTAGCATGATTGAACTAATTCTTTCTTTCTGGCTCAAGACTTCAAGAAAGTTAGAAGTGCGCGGCGCGTGTTAAAAGTCGAGTTATAGTTATTCCTTAAAAGCTAATTGTTAAAAAGCTTAAAATAAAGTGTTAGTAGGGTGCTGTGTGGCTAATAAAAGCGGTTCGCATTCCAAGGGAATTGCGTGCAACTGAACCTAGTGGAAAAAGGCCTAACGAGGCCTTTTTCCGTTTGTTTAGGCCAGTCGTTTGGATTTCCGGGAGAAACTGGTCCCAAACGCCCAACTTGCATCTAATTTGGAATTTTCCAGAACAAATCAAATCCCTGAGTCAAAAATCTTCCCTGCGGGTACTCCTTTGGGGTAAATAGAAGAAGAGAGATCCTCGACATCACCATTGTCCAACCACGTTTTCGGGACTTTTGTTAGACCATTCTGATCCGGAGTTCGACGCCATTGTTGGAGACGCCATCTTGAATCGACAGGTCGAATCGATCGCTGGAATATCTTGGAAGTGAACCGGCCCCCGGCTATAATAGGCCCGGTCTTCCCCCACGCAACGAAAGAGAAAATAATTATTGCGCTTCCCACCAGAAGTTCTCCACCATCGCTCCACCGTCAAGTCGATTGATTGGCTAATCACTATTGGTTCATTCGGGCGACTTTTATGTGTAGCAGATCGATCCAGAGATTCCCCACCATCACCGTAAGTCACCCTTGTAAATGAACCTCGAGAGTTCATCTGAAATTTGGTTGGGATTATGCTGACCCTTCCCTGTACCGAAATGTAAAAAATTCGCATAAAACGACCCTGAGAGTTTCCTATTCGCATTTGGAACAAGGAACGTTACAAAGGAGTTATAAAAGATATGCTGTCAGCATAAAACGTAAACAATAGACCTCTTCATGTTTTCAGAAAGTATCAAAAATTCAACCGGTCAACCCAGGATCACAATTCTTATGCTAAAATAAGTCTCCTGTCAAATTTTCATCTAATTCGGATAAAATTTCGACGTGGCTCAAGTCGATTTAGTGTTTTTGGGCTATTTTCAATTTTGGAAAAAATCTAACGAGAGATATAAACATCGAAAACTATCGCAACAACCTCTAAAAGGAAGCTTTTGGTGTGTTTAACAAATCTTGTGAACATTGCGATTCGTTCCGTTCACGTTTTGTCCATGTTAAAGTGATTTTCGAGCTTTTAAGTGCATAAAAATACTGTTTCCCCCAAAAGTCGTAGATCTACAAAATTCTTGAATTTATGACAAATGATTGCTAATTTATTATATTTTTTATATATATTTTTCTCTGGAAATTTGAGTAATATAATTGTCAATGTACGATTTACCGTTAAATTCTTAAAAATCAAAAGCTGAACATTTGTCATAAATTTGCACGTTAGGATTTCTTCAAACAAGTTGTTCGAACAAAACATAAATCAAATCATATAATATTTGATGCTTACAACAAACAACTTCTAAATTTTGTTAATTTCACCATATGTCTGCATGCTTTTAATATTGAGTGCATCGTAGTAACAAGAGAAATCGAAGCTTCTTTGTTTGAACAACTTGTTTGAAGAAATCTCAGCGTGCAAATTTATAACAAATGTTCAGCTTCTGATTTTTAAGAATTTAAAGGTAAATCGCACATTGGCAATTATATTACTCAACTTTCCAGGGAAAAAAGAGGAATAATATTATAATAAATTAACAATCATTTGTCATAAATTCAAGAATTTTGTAGAACAACGACTTTTGGGGTAAACAGCATTTCTATGCACTTAAAAGCTTGAAAATCACTTTAACATGGACAAATCGTGAATGGAACGAATCGCAATGTTCACAAGACTTGTAGAGCATACCAAAAGCTTCCGTATAGAGGTTGTTACGATAGTTTTCGACGTTTATATCTCTTGTTAGAATTTTTCCAAAATTGAAAACAGCCCAAAAACACTAAATCGACTTGAGCCACCTCGAAATGTTATCCAAATTAGCTGAAAATTTGACAGGAGACTTATTTTAGCATAAGAATTGTGATTCTGGGCTGACCGGTTGAATTTTTGATACTTTTTGAAAACATGAAGAGGTCTAGTAAACAATCTCCAAAAGTAACGGAATTACGAACTTGGTGTCTTCGACAAAGTTTTTCAGGAGAACTTTTGCTACAACTTTCATGAAGAATAAAACCTTATATATTGTGAAGTGTAAAAAATAATCTCACTTTTAGGGGGATTGATCAGTAAGCTAAATACCTCTAAAGATGTGCATTAATTTACTGATCAAATGTCTCAAAGACACCGTTACGCTAAATTGCATAATAAATGTACAAAGAATTTTACAGAATTATCATCTATCCAAAACCCAGTCATCACCTACTGAAGAAAAAACACAGGATCTATCGATAAAGGTGGCTTCCTAAGCTTTGATTGGTGGTGTTTCTATGGCTGGAACGTTGAATGAAGTTTAAGACGAATTATGCGCTGATCTTCGGGGTAAATAAACGACAATATAAGTGAGACCTATCCTTCAACTGTTTTGCTCAAAACCCCTTTGTTTGATACACCATGAACACCTAAAAACTCAGAACATCGTGAGCTACAGTCCATACAATTGCAGACTGGAACACCTCTTAAACTTAGAGAGCACTTTCAATGCATCGGGGAAAAACGTCCGATTGCATATTGTGCAGTAACATCAGAAAATATATTCTTCGGAACATGACGATTTCTAGTCCCATTGCGAAAGCAATCCAAACAATTTGTGTGGAAGGGGAGGACGTGCAAGTTGACGGAAGTTGATCATAGAGCTGTAATTAAGCATAGGGGAGGAGGCCCCAAAACGCCCCCCGAGGCAAAACGACTTTCGGGTGTTCACTCATATTTACCGTCATTAAGATATCCGTAACAAAACTAGATCTAAAATCATGTAGGTTAAACGAAAAAAGTTTCAAAATAGTGTATGGGAAGGTCGGAAAACCCGAAAATTTCCACATTTTGAAGAAACACCTGAGTAATTCTCGCTGAAACCGGGCCACTATTTGCACGAGGTTCTTAAAAATGCCTAAATTTATATTCTTTCGAAAGCTTTCGGCGAGTATATTAAGGATCCGAGTTAAATTCTTTAGAAAGATGAACCCCTCGTTAGTTATACACGAAATCATTTTAATGGACCCCTCGATTTTGTCAATTCTTGACTCACCAAAACTGTCATAACTCCAACATTTCTCAACCGATCATAGAGATCAGCATATCGTTGGAAAGAGGAAGAGTGTATCCTCAATTTGCAATAATAAAAATTTAAGCAGCCATATTGAATTTGGCCGCCATCTTGGATTTCTTTTTGAAAACTATTTTTTCGCCAGGTTTGCAACCACCAATTTAGAATATTAATACATCGATGGAAAGCTTAGCTTATATTGTGTATTGTGTCCGAAAATCTCAGGTGTATGTTTTTTCTATCAAAAGTTATGTACGATTTACCAAATTATATTTTGAAGGGCCATCTGACCACCAAACATTATGTTTATGGTTAATATGGTACTACGACGTCAGTTCCTTGATTTCATACACTATTCTAAGCCAAATATGTTTCAAAAATGAAAAGCATATCTACAACAGTATTTTATTTGAAGGGCTCAAAAGATTTGAGCATAACGGAGCCGTATTGAAGTTATTGTATTAAATAATTCAAGAATTTTGGTATTGTTAAATCGTACATAACTTTTGATAGAAAAAACATACACCTGAGATTTTCGGACACAATACACAATATAAGCTAAGCTTTCCATCGATGTATTAATATTCTAAATTGGTGGTTGCAAACCTGGCGGAAAAATAGTTTTCAAAAAGAAATCCAAGATGGCGGCCAAATTCAATATGGCTGCTTATATTTTTATTATTGCAAATTGAGGATACACTCTTCCTCTTTCCAACGATATGCTGATCTCTATGATCGGTTAAGAAATGTTGGAGTTATGACAGTTTAAGTGAGTCAAGAATTGACAAAAATCGAGGGGTCCATTAAAATGATTTCGTGTATAACTAGCGCAGGGTTCATCTTTCTGAAGGATCCTCAATATACTCACCGAAAGCTTTCGAAAGAATATAAATTTAGGCATTTTTAGGAACCTCGTGCAAATAGTGGCCCGGTTTCAGCGAGAATTACTCACCTATCATTTTGGCGAGGCAAAACGCCCTAGTGGCACTAACCTACAAAGTACTTGCGTCTCCTCGGACTATCCATACCAGAATGCTGATTCGCCGACGCTTGGTACTTTGTTAAAGGTTAAATTTGGAAGAAAATGATAACCTTTTGTTACAAGTTTTTGTACAAGAATGGAAAAAATATTTCTTCATACCTGGTAAACTGCTGCCGCAAAACTTTGCGATCACATTTCTGAAACACAATTATTATATACTTACTGATAAAAAGCTGAACTGATATAAAATTGATCAGATTCGGGAGCAAACACTCCAGGATGAATTCTTTTAAAAGCGGCACAAATACTGGGGTATTGCCTTATCGCCAATGGTAAACGGGAACGCGGCGATTTATCACAGACTGCTTCTTCTGTTACTATAACTCTATGCTTTGCGATCAAAGCAGTTATTTGACTTTGAAAAAATGAAATCAGAATTGCGTACATAATATAAAATCAATTCAATAAAAATTCCGCGGAAAAAAAATTAAAATTTTGTTTCGCTTCGTTCAGTTTCGAATTAAATGGGTCTTGATTTCGTATCGTTTCCAAGTCTCTAAAGTAAATATATATTTCGTTTCGTTTCGTTTCGAATCAACATAGACTTTTTAAATTCCGTTTCGTTTCGTTAGGAAAAAGTGTCTTCTCGCATACCCTTAGCTGTAATTAATTTATGTTTGATCACTGAAATGGGTGGGTCTTATAACCCCTGGAAAATAAAATAATTATCGTGTTGTTAGTCACATGAAAATATACAAATGGAAAATGGTAGGGAAATTGGTTTCGGTTGTGGGCACCATTTTGTCTTTGATCCATAACTTTGGGCCGACAATTGTATACCAATGGAAAGCTAGACTAATAACCTTACGCCTAGCGAAACAAAAAGTTTGATTTAATCGACTTGAAACAAATATTGACAATTTTGCAAATTATACATTTTTGGACATTTCAATTTTGCGGTTCGGTTGTGGGCACCCTTGAAAACTCGGCTAAAAATAAAGAAGCATGAATAGAAACCACCCAGATTTGAAGAAAAGGAATAATTCATCCATTCTAATATCCAGGAGGCACTAAAAAATCAGATAAATCCACCTAGCAGTGATGATGCCTCTATCGGTGCATTGGGTAGGATATTGAAAAAAAAACACATTAGAAAAGTCTTAAATAGCACTTTAGGTAAATGGGTTTAAATTTTTCATTGATTACGTTTCATTGATAAGCCTCACCCTCCTTAGCCCTCCTTAGCCGTGCGGTAAGACGCGCGGCTACAAAGCAAGACCATGCTGAGGGTGGCTGGGTTCGATTCCCGGTCTAGGCAATTTTCGGATTGGAAATTGTCTCGACTTCCCTGGGCATAAAAGTATCATCGTGTTAGCCTCATGATATACGAATGCAAAAATGGTAACCTGGCTTAGAAACCTCGCAGTTAATAACTGTGGAAGTGCTTAATGAACACTAAGCTGCGAGGCGGCTCTGTCCCAGTGTGGGGATGTAATGCCAATAAGAAGAAGAAGAAGAAGAAGGAGATGATAAACCTCACACTAAAAAAATCCTGATTACCCACCCTAGCGGTAATAGCAATAGCGCCTTTCTCGTTCATTACAAAAAAAAAAAATATTTTTGCCATAAATGTTGATGCCATAGTCCAATCTGACCAATTTTCAATAGGAAACAATGGGACAGGATTCCCCGTCGAATGCAACTTGTTGCAAGCAAATCAGCCAACGATTTGTCCCAAAACATGTGGATATAATAAATAGACATAACCAAAGTACAAAAATTTGAATTAAACTCACCTAGTACTGTATTCATCTTGAACCCATCATCTTTATATATATTATTTACTATATAAATCATCCAGTGAACCCTCTCCTACTCATTGTGTTCTCTAACTCGATGTAGGGGCTGTCTGCTCTTCGCTTTCTTTAATACATTCGATGGTCCCTTCTGTATGGACTAATAGAGAATTCATACTATGAGATGTGTTACGTGACTTAAAGTGTCTGAATGTAAAATTTTATATACCTGCTATATTTCTTATGAAAATTAGATGTGTCTAATGTAAATTAGGTAATATGTCGGTGAAGAAATATTCACTACATTTGTTATATTTAATATTTCCAGTTGATCCGTAGTAGTGAATACCCGGGTAGAAACCGCCCAAGAAACATTTTGGTTTTATAATGGTTTCAAGACACTCTTGTAGAGTAAATAATGGTCTTCAAGAGCGTTATAAAACTAAAAATGTTACTTGGGCGTGATATTGATAACAAAACATGATATTAACTTGTTTGAAATAAGAGTAAAAATAACTAGCGAAAATAACAAAAAAATGCACCGAAATATAATAAAAATATCGAGTTATGCTATTAACAAGAACAAACAAGATATTGATAGATTTTGATTGTTATCAATATCACGTTTTACTGCTAATGAACCATTTTCGTCTACCCGGGTATTTTCTCTACTATTCATTCTAAAAATGTTTTTTCTCATAGAGGTTCAACTGATGATGCATTAATTATAAATTTGAAAATAATTTATTGAATAAACATACTCATTATTTAATAATCTCCTTTATCTGTGAAAGCTGATTGGATTCCAAGCGCTTTCCCCTCAAACTGACGGGATGAATCTTGACAACTTGAAACAGCTCGTTCTCGGTAAATTTTCAACTAAAATGCAAGCAGTTTCAACTGTGACCAAGGGGAATAATAGTAACAGAAAGAGGACGGGTAAAATGCTCAGGATGATCCTCCCTCTTTTTAAGGGCAGAGCTTTGAAGTGTGGCATAAGTAATTTTTTAAGCAAGTGTTCAGTATTTTGAAATTTTCAGCGACATAACAGGTGTTTTAGTAGAAGTAATTGATGTTCAATGTGAATGGTTGACAACAATAGCCAAATGAGCATGAGCATGAGCAGGATAACCGTACAATTCGTAGTTGCTACCCCGTGATTGATTAGAACTTGCGAAATTGCACAGGGAACCAATTGAATGGAGCTTGGGTTTAGCTATCATTCTCAATGTGCAAATTTCGGAAATTCAATGCATTTCACTAAGTCAATTACGGCGCCGGCCACGTCCTTACGGTCATCAAGGGAAGGAAGGATTATTATTTCAACTCTCGTTGCTACTAGAGACCGAGTATACCTCTGCATCTCCACGATAGTCTTAGGATAGGATATTGTGTTAGTATGAAGGGATATATTATCTGGATTCACTTTGGTAAGTGATGCGATCTATGGGATAGGAATATATGAATGAGAATTAGAAGTACTAGAGTAATGAGAAAGTATTAAAGTCAATTCTAATGGGATTCATTTTTTACAATTAGAATTTGAATGCTATTGGATTCTAATACCACGCACACGTCTATCACACCATTGCTACCCGCACATCAACCTCACACATTCTTACTTGTATGAGGCCCGCACAAGCGTAGCAACCGCATAGAGCATTCGTATGCGGGTACAAATGAATACCAATCTATTTTTACATTTTTTTATTTACTGCTACTAAGTAACAGGCAGCTTTTTATAACAATTCTATATTTAGAATCATACTTGCTAGCAATGAGAATTTGATTTGCAAAGAGATTGAGTTATATGATTAACGAAATTATCTAATAGGAAATTGGAAAGGGCCAGGGATCAAACCCTTAATCTCCTGCTTATGAGGCAGAAGCAGTGACACAAGGCCACCAAGCACACCTATGGTTGACAACAATAGCCAAATAGACATAAATTACAAATAAGGCTTCCGACACACTATAGGATTTCGGGCGGTCATTAATCGAAAATGTCATGTCTTCCGAATTATTTTAAAATATTTTCTCTCCATTGTCAATACTCTAATTAAGAGAAATTCTGAATTTGAAGTCTCTAGGTGCACTAGTTCCAAAGATATAAGGTGTCAAAGTCAGAAATGGGTAAAAAAGTTAACAAATTTCCTGAAAAAATATTTTACTTTCAACTATTTATTGAAATATTTTCTTAATGTTTTTCTTTAATGTTAATACATCATTACAAAGGTAATTGTATAAGCTTTAAAATGGTATGCAAAAACTAATGGTTACATTGTGAAAAAAATGAAAAAAATGCGGAAACAATATTTTTTCCAAAACGACGCTATTTTCAACTTTGATAGTGAAGAACTTTTTTCCTCAGAAATCCCCAGGTTCTTTTATGATGCACATCAAGGACGAAGCTTCGACTAAAATTTCCCGAAATAATTTCTTGCCAGTATTTGCAATTAACAGAGTTAAATCACTTTGATTTTTTTCATTTATTTTTTTACTGTGTTTTGCCTCTCTCGTACTCCAAGGTTAATGCTCATTCCAAAAACGAATGTTTGATAGAAGGCCCGGAGATCCGTAGTGGTATATATCAACTAACTCAGCTCGAAGAATTGAGGTGATGTCTGTATGTGTGTGCATGCGCGTCTGTATGTATGTGCGCAAATCGCCATTTAGACGCTTATTTGTGTACGATTTTCTCGCAACAAGTTTCATTCGACGGGAAATCTAGTCCCATCGTTTCCTATTGAAAATGGGCCAGACTGAACTATGGGCTCAAAGGGTATGGTCAAAATACATGTATTGGTAATAACTTCGACTTTATTTATAACAATTTTTTAACTTTTCAAAGGAGTGAATGAATAAAACCCCAATACAATGCAGCACAACGGTAACGGTAACGGAATTTATATATTTCCTGTCAAATTTTACTGGTTCCGTCGCCATTCCGCTGAATTGCGTTTGGGGCTTGAGTGGTTTGAGTCATTTCCCTAAACCTATTTTTTCTGAGCTATTCATTAGCTACTGATGGAGAACTAAATATGAGGTTTCATAGTATGTAAATATTTATAAATCTCATGGAATCAATAATTCCTGACATGTTTATTGCAAAAGTAAAGACGAACAATATCTTAGTTAGTACGGAGAGTATGAAATTCTTGCTAGTGTTCATGAATGTCTGGCTAAAGGTAGGGAAATATTTATTCACTCATCTACACTTTGAGGTTCACTGGCTGAACAACCAGCGGAAAGTCAATATAAAAAGAAGAAATTTAGAACTCATAATGCAAGAAAATGATCAAGAGAGGCAAATGTTGACATTTTTCTTCGTGCCTTACATGAATCAGATCTATTTTAAGCTCGATTTGGATAACGAGGAGACATTGGAAAAAAATTCACTTAGTTATTCTTATGCCATGCGTAATTTTGTAATATTTGAAGATTTTTAAAGTTCTTTATCCTCTGATACTTTAGATGAATTCATGTCATCTTCCATCGTTGATGGAATTGAAGAAAATATCATTAAAGATTTAAACCTTCACACAGAAAAGAATGATGCTATATATAACTTGTAGAAATCATGAAAACAAATCAAAAATAATTTAAATAGTGTTGTTATTCAAATTGAAAGAAATTTGCTTTTCGGAACAATGGAGCATTGTGGAATGAATGAATGTTCACATTTTTTGAGAATATATTATTCTCATTTTTTGAATAACTTGTACAAATGTCATGGGATTGCGATTTCTAATTTGCTAATACCCTTTTTCAAAAGTTATTTCCAATTCTGATTCTTTAAGAAAATTGTTTAACTATTTTTTAGTGGAATGTTTTCACTGTCATAAGACGAGTTTAGTA
This sequence comes from Armigeres subalbatus, assembly GCF_024139115.2. Taxonomy (NCBI): domain Eukaryota; kingdom Metazoa; phylum Arthropoda; class Insecta; order Diptera; family Culicidae; genus Armigeres; species Armigeres subalbatus. The sequence goes on from NC_085140.1 coordinate 276,476,954, forward strand.
AAATTCCATTTTATTCCACCAACTCGTATTAGTTCTACATATACGTATTTCGACCTGTTAGGACGTCTTCAGTGTCTCGTACTTTACTCGTTCTTGACTTCTGATTCTTTGATTAACATTTAATGCTTTAGGATCCTTCAGAACCTAGTACTTTGTCAAACAGATTGTTCTAAATACAAATTGTGAGGCATGAGAGTAAGAACAAAAAATATCACTGAATGTCATGAAATTAATGTCTTTTAACATTAATTCGGTTCTCTCGCCGCCAACTTCAGATTTAGAGCAATGAAAAGTTATTAGATTTATTGGTAGGGGAGGCGCGGCGTTTTGTTACTTTCTTCCCACAAAAATGATTACCTTCCGCAAAAAATATACAAAAATATATAGACGACAGTCCACAAATGAGGATGGAGAAGGGGAGGGTTCATGATGTCCATAAATTGCTGTACTTAGTTTTTGTACAACCCCTTCCTTCTCCTCAAGAAAACATATAAAATTAAACTTCCTAAATTGGATTGCTTTGTCACGTTAATCGAATTTATGAAAAAAAATATTACGTAATTCATAGACGATCCCTAAAGGGGGGGGGGTGTTAGAAATTATATATTCATGCTATTTCGACCATACACAGCTAAAGCAAAGTGGAAAATCACTTGAAAAGTCCAATTTTATTTTTGACCGCTCGCTTGTATGGGGATCCCCCATAGTGCGACACCTCAATCCTTTCAAAATATCATAAGTAATTTAGAAAACGCCTTAGTTTCTAAAACTGGTCATGCGATGGCCACGCAACACGATCCGGAAACCCGAAATTTCCGGTACAAAGGATCAACGTAAAACTACAAAACAAATTAGGCTTCCAACGCCTGAACAATTGAGAAAATTAAAAAGTGAACTACGTTAATATGAATGAGGTACCGTTCCAATTATCGGGGGTCCACGGTACGTTTTCTGGATTATTCATGACATTCTGAGAAGTTTGAGGAGTCACAAAAACTGATTTATTTCGTAATTTTACGTTTACCTCTAGTACCGGAGAAATTTGAGGTGCCGGAAGATTAATTTATTTTGTAGTTTTAAATTCCGGGTTTCCGGAACGTGTATCGTTGCCATCAAATGGCCCGTTTCACCATACCAAAAAACTAAGGCGTTTTCTAGATTTCTCGTGTGATTCTGAGAAGTTTGAAACTATGGGGTTTTATAAATTACTCAAGAGATTCTGAGAAGTTTGCGGTGTCGGAAGACCGATTTATTCCGTGGTTCTATGTAGGCTAGGGTGGCTCAAATTAGTATGGGAAAAACTTTTTCCAATTTTTTTGATGGGCCGCCCTCTTATTCGGTTCTATTTGATGCCCTGATGCTGTGGACAAAATTTCAGCCAAATCGGTCAACGTTTGGGCAGTGCTAAACTCGTTGGAAGTTTATATGCAAAAATGTATGCAGACACATCCAAAAACAGTAAATTGCAGTTGGACGGCACAACTTACGATGAAGAACTAAGATACTCGTTCAGATCTTTAAGAATTTAATACAGAATGTTATGCAGAAAACCGCGAGAAGATTAGAGTTTGCCCGGCTAAGTTATTAGCATTTCTCTGAAGTGGGGTTTGAGCAAATTTCGTTTCTTTTACCTTTGAAAAGAAATAAATTCACCCCTACAACACTTCAGTAAAATGATAATATCTTTGCGTTATAAACTCTAATTTTCTCGCGGTTTTCAGCATAACATTCTGTATTTAATTCCACAAGAACTGAATGAGTATCATGGTTCTTGATCGTAAATTGTGCCGTCCAACTGCAAATTACTGTTTTTGGATGTTTCTGCATACATTTTTCCATATAAACTTCCAACGAGTTTAGCACTGCCTAAACGTTGACCGATTTGGCTGAAATTTTGTCCAGAGCATCAGGGCATCAAATAGAACCGAATAAGAGGGCGGCCCATCAAAAAATTCGAAAAAGTGTTTTTTGAGCCACCCTAATGTAGGCCTTTTATACCGGATATTCCGGGTTTCCGGAACCTGATCGGTTATTATCCTGAGGCCAATTTATGTCCATTTGGCTCTTGTTGTCAACCATTCACATTCACCATTTATTACTTATACTAAAACACCTGTTATGACGCAAAAAAAAATCCATATAACAGCATTTGCTCACAAAATTACTTATGCCACACTTCAAAACTCCCCCCTTAAAAAGAAGGAGGGTCATCCTGAGCGTTTTACCCGTCTATTTTCTGGAACTACACCCAATATTTTTTTACACGGTTGATATTCTTTAATTTCCCGGTTAACCTGATTTTTAACAGCTTTTTAAATACCACCTGAATTTTCTTTGATTTTTTGTGATTTTTTTTTCATGGGGTTAACTTGTACTATTCACCTTCATTACAGTTGAAACCGCTTGCAATTTAGTTGAAATTTACCGAGAACGAGCTGTTTAAAGTTGTAAAGATTCAGTTTACGCGCAATTGCGTTTCCAAATATTTGGTAAATACTTATTTAGTGAAATTGACCTCAGAAACCTGAAGCGATTCCAAAACGACTTCTATAATTGTTGAATGATGATATGCAAATTTTGCCGAAGAAAACTACGAAAACCCGTGCCAATGGAAACACGTCATGTTCATGCCAGTTCGTAAAGGCCATATGAACGATATTTCACTCAGTTTTTCCTAAACCGGATGTTCTAGGTTTTCCAAACTGTTCTGGAGTTTGGGTAAATTGGTCTACCAAGTCAACTGCGCTCGATAGCTATCCGGAATCGACCAGTCATGTCCAGACAAGCCCGTAGAGCCCACGCGTATGATTTGCAGCTCAGATATGCCCAAACCAGATGTTCTAGACTCTCCAAACTGTTCTGGAATTTGGATAAATTCGTCTATCAAGTCAACTGCGCTCGATAACTATCCGAAATCGACCAGTCATGTCCATTCAAGTCCGTAGAGCCCATGCGTATGATTTGCAGCTCAGATATGCCCAAACCAGATGTTCTAGGCTCTCCAAACTGTTCTGGAATTTGGATCAATTGGTCTACCAAGTCAACTGCGCTCGATAGCTATCTGAAATCGACCAATCGAGCCCATACAAGTCTTTAGAGCCCACGAGTATACTACGGACTTGTACGGACATGACTAGTCAATTTCGGATAGCTATCGAGTGCAGTTGACTTGGTAGACCAATTTATCCAAACTCCAGAACAGTTTGGAGAGCCTAGAACATCTGGTTTGGGTATATTTGAGCTGCAAATCATTCTCGTGGGCTCTACGGACTTGTACGGACATGACTAGTAGATTTCGAATAGCTATCGAGCGCAGTTGACTTGGTAGACCAATTTATCCAAACTCCAGAGCAGTTGGGAGAGTCTAGAATATCTGGTTTGGGCATATCTGAGCTGCAAATCATACGCGTGGGCTCTACTGGCTTGTACGGACATGACTAGTAGATTTCGAATAGCTATCGAGTTCAGTTGACTTGGTAGACTAATTTATCCAAACTATCCAAGACTAATTTATCCAGTATGGTGAAACAAGATGAGATAGGTAAGACATCCGTAAAAGAATTGTGAAAATCGGTCAAAAGACGGCTGAGAACCAGCTGTTTGAAAATTTAGTTCCCATGATTTTCGGATCACGGTATTCGGCGTGTTAATTACGTAACGCAAAAATGTCCATTTTCAACCCCCTTCCCCCTATGTCACACTTTTTGTATGAAGCATCCAAAAATTGTGTATGGATTGTCACACTGCGGGCAACCCCCCTCTATGCGTTACGTAATTTATGGATGATCGCTTTTTTCTCCCATCCACATCATCCACATTCCTTTTCTTTTTATTCACTTCCTTTTTTGTCAAATTTATTTTGAAAAAGGCTGTGAAGGCGATGGCACAAATCTCCCAAATTGAGGTGAACGTGTCCCTGGAGCCGACGTTCTAATACCTGATACCTACTGCGGAGTGAAAACGTATTAAATAAAATTGATAAAGTTATCGGCAAGAGAAATGTCTTCAAGGTAGCCTAATAATGGGAAGATCCATAAAGAACGTCACGCTAAAACTGGCGATTGTCAAACCAACCTTCCCCCTTCGTCACACTTTTTGTATTAAACCTCTAAAATTTTGATATAAATCGTCACCCACCTCCCCCTGAAAGCGTGACGAATTTTGTGCAGTCCATATTCGATTTATATATCTCGATTTCAACATCTGAAAACCCTGTGTCTCGATTTAAATGCCTAACAGTCTTGTAAAAATGTTATACAAACTCACGTGTATATTTTAACGCTTCACCTCTTCTTCTTATCGGCATTACATCCCCACACTGGGACAGAGCTGCCTCGCAGCTTAGTGTTCATTAAGCACTTCCACAGTTATTAACTACGAGGTTTCTAAGCCAGGTTACCATTTTTGCATTCGTATATCATGAGGCTAGCACGATGATACTTTTATGCCCAGGAAGTCGAAACAATTTCCAATCCGAAAATTGCCTAGACCGGAACCGGGAATCAAACCCAGCCACCCTCAGCATGGTCTTGCTTTGTAGCCGCGCGTCTTACCGCACGGCTAAGAAGGGCCCAGAATGCTTCATGCGATTCTTAAAATTCTTATCAATTCACCTATCCGTGATAGTACCTTATTCGTACATTTAAAAAAGCGGTTAGAAAGCACATTAGTGGGTTAAAAACCGTACTTTAGTTAGATGTGTTCCATTATTTCAATGAAGTTTTATCGGTTTGACATTTTTATTTTTCATTGTCACATCACTATTTTTTTTTTATCTCAATTAAATTTCATTTCATCAACCATTCGACTCAATATTCCAATGTAATCGCCCTAACCAGCCATCTTTCGCGATGAAATAGCTTCGCCCAAGTCCGGAGCTGCTGAGCTGACATCACGGGACGAAATCAGCTGGTTCGCGCTCAATTTCCCAGATCCAACTCGACTAGAGAAATCGAGATGCAAGGTCTTGTGTTATTTGCCGAAGCACGAGCTGCCAAAAGTTCACTGACATTTCGTGACCGTCATCGTCGTCGTCATTTCTCGCCTATTGCCACCATACTCGGGTTAGGAAAAATAAAACAACACTCATCCAGTGAACCCCCCTTCTCTCATCCGCACATAATCCTCCCGTACTGTCAAGTTCTGATGGATTTCTATACAGTTATGATTCAACGCAGCTTCTTTCTCTATGCAACATACATATCTGTGAGCCACGCAATGGTGTTGCGCGGTGGGGTGAAGTGTTTATGCCCGCACGAGTACAAATCTGAGAATTTTCCGTCCAACTCCCCTGGATGGCATTGTTTTCGGGAGAAATTTCGTTAGACTGGAACCAGTTATCCGGCTGAAACGTAACAGACTTTGTTTTCTTCGGCGTCCGACTTTGTCGTCGCCTTTGCCATCGCTGTCTGTCTACATTACGATGTAAAGAAGTCTAGTGGCCGATGAAAATAAGTTTTCTTAGTTTTTACTATTGTAGCACAACTTGGATTGTTAGACGGAAATTCAAAACAAAATTATAAAAACACATTTTTTTATTCCATGAATTAAATTATCAGTTTATTAAAAAAAATGTTTACACATAAGATAAAACAAATATTTGGTTTTTACTCAGGCATCCTTGGGGGATGAAGTCAAATCCACTAAATTTAATGTTACGTAATTAGTGTTCGATTTCCAATCTTGAATCCAAAGATGAGCATGGAAGTTTTGGAAACTTAACCATTAGGAATTCCTATAAATAGGGTATCTGTTCCATTATTAATAACATGTTCCTTAGACTGGCCCAGATTACTATGGGGAGAAAAAAATGTTGTCGAATTCCACGGGGCACCCCCCAGAATTGTGTCTTTGTGTGAGAAAATCAATCTCTGAAAATTTCAGCTCAATCGCTTGTTGCATAAGCTGGCGCATTTGATTTGAAGTTTGTATGGGGATTTCAGCCAAAATGTATAGGAAAATACACCTCCGTCACTCATTCGATCTGGAAATTGGTTCTGATTGCTCGATTGACCTCAGAATTGCAAAAACGGCAGTTGGTATACTACAGAACAATTTCACAGAACATTGCATGATGATTAAATGAACTTTCATATAATTTTCGGCTGATTTATTAGGAGCTGATTTGTGTATTTTTTGTGTTTTTGATCGAATCGCATCAGCCGAAACCCATATAAAAGTTCATTTAATCATCATACAATGTTCTGTGAAATTGTTCTGTAGCATACCAACTGCCGTTTTTGCAATTCTGAGGTCAATCGAGCAATCAGAACCAATTTCCAGATCGAATGAGTGACGGAGGTGTATTTTCCTATACATTTTGGCTGAAATCCCCATACAAACTTCAAATCAAATGCGCCAGCTTATGCAACAAGCGATTGAGCTGAAATTTTCAGAGATTGATTTTCTCACCCAAAGACACAATCCTGGGGGGTGCCCCGTGGAATTAGCCAACTTTTTGTTTCCTGGGCCATTCTAATGTTCCTATATCAATAACATTCGCTAAAGAGGCAATTTAGGCTCAATTTGTATCGTGTTTTGTTGCTATCCGGCGTGCTCACTGCTGAAAAAATCACAAAAATGAGAAATAAAACAATTTGCGCACCAATTTTTTTGTTTTCGAATGGTATTGATTTGGGTACATGGTATGAATTCAAGGAGCAGTTCCCCTATATGTATTCTATCACTAGACTATTCCGATAAATATGTGTATTTTATTATTCGAATACAACATCCTTCAAATGTTTGTATTTGAATACCGAAAAAATCAGAAGTTAATCTGAGGTGACCAATACATATAGGGGTCAAAGTTAGTTAATTATGTTAATTATGTTGGGATTGTGAGAATTATATTTGCTTATCTCAATTTTATATCTCATGTCGATAATTTCGATATGATTAAATTCGTGAGCTGAACGTAGTATCCGAACGTTTCTTTCTTCGAGAGCTCGCTACTGTGCGAAGCATCAAATGGGCCAAGCCTGCGAAGCGCCAGAGTTGCTACCATCATCTCGAAATCCTCCAGTGCGCGAGACCGCTTCTTGTGAGTTTGTTCAACCGAGTCAGCGTTGGATCATCGCGAGATGGGGCAAACACAAAAAGAAATGAATTGTACTCGCCGACGACGAAGACGTGACGCGACGTGGGGCTAAACCAAGATTCTCGAGAATCTTTCCTTTTGTGTGGTGTGCCCTCTTGAAAACCGGTTCTCCACGCGAATGGCAAGATCATAACAAAAGCGCGCACACATGACGGTGAGGATTGTTTACTTCGCGTCGTCGTCGTTGGGTTCTCCGTTTGAAGACTTTCATGTGGTTAGAAGACCGAATTAGATGCACGCATACTGCGCGCGATGGTGTTGAACTTGTTGAAAGGAAGTGATTGTTTGGAACATTAGCATATGCGTTTCTTCGGGATTTAGGTACCGCAATCCGAGGGCGATCGGTCAGATCAGATGGGTGAAATTGATCACTCTGGTACCAATTTGTACTTAATCTTCGGTGATAATGTGATTGGTTTTACAGAAATAGTCATTAAACGGCATCAGATTCGCTACCTAACAGGCTCAGGCGTGTATACCATCTAATGAATGTAGGTTCATGCAATTGGTCGTCATGGTTAGATTCGACGAACTTCATCTGGTGCAATTGAATTTGTATGTCTGAAGGCGATTAGGTAAATGAACCTGTGCCAGTGAAAGTGGTACATGTCGCATGAAGCAAATTTTACAGAAGAGGCACTTTGAATAATAAATACAAATTTGCAATTTACTGCAACTCGAAGGGGAGATACGTATGAAATGCGTCGGTTGGGTAAAATGCGTCACCACGTTTTCGTCACATATTTTCGTGGTTATTAATAAAAATTTTGTCTCAAAATCGTGTGTGGCTGAATCCAAAAAACATTTGCAAGCCGTTACACAAAAAGCTTCGTCAAAAACTCTGTCATAAGACGAGCTTGTACAGTCCCATTTAATTTCACCACTTGATTGTACCTTGACAGATACGTATGTCGACCTCAACAGTAAGGTCGTCTTTAGTGTCTCGTACTTGACTCGACTTACTCGGTACAATTAAGTGGTGGAATCAAATGGGACTGTACAAACTCGTCTTATGACAAGTGGAGACATTCCACTAAAAAGCTCAAAATAATGTTCTTAACAAAAACTCTGTGTTTAATTTTTTAAAAATAAAATGTTTTTTTTTGGCTCTTTCCGATGCAATTTCGGTGATTACGTCAACAATGCTTTTTCTTCATATACAAAACATATTTTCTTCTTTTTTTATTATATTATTTTATTTATAAATTACTGACTACCTTAAAGTATAAGACTGACAATAATCTTTTGCAAAAGAGTGTGACTATTTCAGTGAAAAATATTGGAATATTTTGATTATCATTTTTGGGTGACGCATATTGGGCAGCGTCGTTCATTTAAATGAAAATGCACTATTTTGGAATAAAATCGTTATCTTGTAATATTGTTGGTTTTTCTTAAAAACTGTTGGACCATATAATGACTGATGTGCTAGATTATCGATAAACACTTCGAAATTACACTATTTAGGATGAAATCATTATTAAACTAAGAGATTTGCTTGGATGGCGCATATTGACCCTACCAACATGTTATGACTGATGTGCTTAACGGTAGTAGTGAGAAATATGCAAAGTTTCTTGACAAATTTAAAGTTTATTGGAACAAAATGCAACAGAAACCGAAAATTGTTGCCAGTAAAAGTGGTGCATGTTCATTAGGCCGTTACAAATATTTAATTTAAATTATGTCCTACTGGTTTCCGAAAGGTCAAGGGCGGGGGGATAATAAAAAATAAATATTAAAATGGAAAAAATCAAAAAAACTCCTCGGAGTTGTTGAAGAATGTTTTGAAAATCTTCAAAATCATCCACATTTTTTGTCGCTGCCCCCTCAAAATATAATTTTTGGCAAAAAAATCCGAAGGGGGGGAGACATAATTGTTTTTAAACATTTGTATCGGCCTTAATAAAATCATTTTTTTAATGTCTTTATTATCGAGACTTTCAGCCCAAGACTGGCTCGTCTCGAACGAATAAAATCATCCTAAACGGCAGTGAACCATCTTGAAATTTAAAATAGGGTTTACATCTGTGGCGTAAACACCCATGTTGCTTGAGTACCGAAAATATCAATTTTAGAGACTGTTCGGTACCGAACGTGTAATTTTTATTAATTTTTTTGTATTGTTTTTGTAAAATTTTCCCATACGTGATTTGAAACCATTACCCCCTATTCCCAAAATGAAAAATAACTGTAAACACCGTCTTGCCTCTTCCCTGTATGTCATGTCCAATGCAAGCTTCACCCACCAGGATAGGTTTTTGTTTTCTTTTGTTGGCGTTGTCATCGTAATGGGTGGAGCTTATTTAGTTGTCAATTGACACACACTAACAAGAAATTGATGTATAAAAAAGCCGCTGCTGTGCAGTGAATTTTGAATTTGTATTTTGTCGCTACGGAATAAATACCAAGAGGAAAAGCGAAACCCCGGAGTTTTACTACCAGAAGCACCTCCCGATCCAGATTCCACTGCGCCGCTGCCGGAGAGCCGATCGCTGCTGCTGATCCACTGCCATACAGTCCACCCGTTCTGCCGCTCATCGGAGCATCGTCGGAGGAAGCCAAGGAGGAGGCAACAGTCAAAAATTGTCCCTTCGATACGATCCATATTAGACCCCACCAGTGGTAATCTAATGTGGACACCGTTTCGACTGCACACGGACAATCTGTTGCTTTCCTCAGTCAAGATCCCGCTGCTGGAGCCTCAACAAGAGACAACATTATTGTGTCCCAGCGAGCCGATCCACTATAAGACCCTTCCGGTAATCTTTTGTGGATATCGGTTCGCCTTGCACATGGATTACATGTTGTTCTCTGACCTGTTGAGTGTTGGCCAGTAGCAACATTTTGACTGCACCCCCGGATAGAAGAGTCCATTTCCCGTTCCCATTTGTGACGTTGTGCACCGCACAGAGACAGAAAATACCGGTATTTTCGGTATTTCGAATTTTGCTGTTGGCATAAAAAAATCTCGAATAGTTTCGAACAGAAGATTCACCGTGCCACAAGCACTTACAACAATTGAATGCGCTCATGAATGGACATTTGCACAAGTAAGCATCATTGACGACATTCACGCTACCGCAAAAATTTATCATCATTAATCATTAATCATACGTGTTGCTCCATTCTTCCATATGTCCAATTGCCAATGACTTTTTTCTTCAATGAAATTGTGAGAACGGTAAGTGCCGTAGTAGTTCTCTTCCGAAGATCACAAGTGAAAAATGATTTGCTGCAAAAAAAATGTCCTTTCTCCGGAAAAGAACTTGTATTGGTGGCGGCAGTCCAAAAAATGTCCAATTAAACAGATGAAATTGACCTTAAAAAATTGAAAAATGCTTCTAAAAAGTGATCATTTTTCCTTAAATTATCAAATATTACCTTGAAATATATAAAATGCTCCGTAAACATTCGAAAAGCGTACCGTAAAAACGAAAAAAATGTACCGTAAACAATTAAAAATGCTCCTTAAAAAAAGCAAAGTTTTGCTAAGAATTATTATAAAATAGTTCAAAAGGTACCTTGAAATTGGCTATCATAAATTAGAATCTTATGCACAATTGTATAGCCCCTAGAGTTTATTGCTGATTGTTTTGCTTGGTAACCCTATTCAACCGAAAACTAAGAAAAATGCTACTTAGGATGAATAAAATGCTCCATAAACAAATAAAAAAACTCCTCCATAAACTAAGAAAAATGCTCCCTAAAATAAAGAAATGCTCCTTAAACCAACGAAAAATGTTCCTTAATTTGAGGAAATGCTCCTTAAACGAAAAACAGTGCTCCGTGAAAAAAAGTAATGTTCCATAAACTTATAAAAGCTGCATTCTCAGCAGCTGGCAACATTGTCAACAAAAGCCGATGCGGATTGGGAAATTAATTGCTCAGTATATTATGTCTACTAAAATTTCACTTTGACCAGCTCAACAATCAACAAGCAATGGTTTTTACACTTGAAGTTTATCAATAATATTATTGTTTTTCGCCCAAAAGTTCAAATCACAGATTTTTTATTTATGTTTTTATTTTATTTTTAATTCACAAATACCGGCTTTTTACCGGTATTACCGGTATTGACTCCACCAAATACCGAATACCGATATTTGTGAATAATGGCCAATACCGACCACCTTACTGTACATGTAACATTTTTTCTGGCAACGAAATGATTTAGTTGCCAAAGATCAATTTTTCGCTATTCTTTTACTAGAACGGCAAATAGAAGCCGTTAGTGAAAAAAACTCAAAATTGACAAAAATGGTTTATGTACCACTTCTTCTGACAGCGGTTCCTTTCTTCCGAAGCATGGTAAATTAGGTGTTTAATATTTTCTAGCACACCTAACACTTGAGAAATCATAGAACAGTAAATTAAGATTTTGGAGCTTATGTATACATCCGATTCTTTTTTTACACGGGGGATGCGTTCCGTGTAAAAAAAGTTTTCAGTTCAAAATTTGAAAATCCGTGTAAAAAAAGTTCTATGATTTCTCGACAAATCATGCAAAATGCAGCAATTTTGCAAAAAATTTGCATGGGATTTTTTTTTTACACGGCCGTGTAAAAAAAATCCGTGTAAAAACAGAATCGGGTGTACCTGATTCTGCATAAAGAAAATGCGAGAGCGTCATGTTGCAACCGAAGCGATTAACCAAAGCACAGATGAACACTTGGCTATGGTGGAAACATCGCAGGCATTCCAAATAGCATTCTACAAAGAAGTACATTTCAAGTATTTTTCGCTGTTTTTTTTTTTAAATTATTATTAGCTTAATTGAAAAATCATTCAATTTCACGTTACAGGTAAAAAAATATCAGACAAACCTTTCTGAATTAAAATAAAAGTCATTGTTTAAACCCTCATTCGACACTTTTTTAGGCCGTAGTAATTCAACCAGGGGACTGAAGAGAAGGCTAATACGCCTACCCACCATTCATTCAATATGGCGTACTATGCTTTTGCTTTCATTTCGTTTAATTCACGATAACAAAACTTCGGAAGTATCGACGAGTTATTTTTGGCATAAAGAAGCCATACAAACACAAAAGGCTCGATGTACCTCAACTAATTGCAAGTTTTCGCCAGTCGAAGTTAATTGCCGATAATTAGCACTAACTGCGTACGAACCAATCACCCAAAATGAGCGCTGAATTCGGGTATACTACCCAGAAACTGGGTACCAAAAACAGAAGTACCAAAAACGATGTTGGGTAGAGTGCCATTGTACCGCGGATGACAGGCGTTTCACCCTCCTGAATTCAACTCATGTCGACATTCTTGCAACATGCCCTGCCCATCGCAACATACCCTGCCCTACTGGGTCCGCCGTAGAGCTGAGCGCGCTCATGGTTCATCCTTCTCCACCATACGCCTTTATCTTGCACACTGGAATTGCACAAAGATGGTCCTAAACACCCGTCTTTTATATTATTTTGACCGTAGTTTCTTCTGGAGCCAGTAGTAGGCCCAACTTCCACAGGTGATGAGTCTTCGTTTTTCACGACCAACATTACTATCAGCCATTAGCAAGGATCCATCAAAGGTAGACGTATTAATCGACCACCTTGAAAGTATCCCCGTCCATTGCAACACCGCTTACCAGGCGAGCCCTGTCGCGTGCGGTTCCGCCCACTAGCATGTACTTTGTCTTCTATGCATTCAGCACCATCAGTCAATGTTGTCGGAAGATGATATTTAAAAAAATGCACGGGAAGCATACGGAATCATTTTTAAAATTCTCTTAAAAATTCTAGGAGTCATTTGATTAAAAACGGTACGGGGTTGGACTTTTCCTATGCTTTGTATAAAGTGCAATATCACAAAATAAAATTCAAAATCGGAATATGATGATGATGGTCCCGCCACATACCCCTAATGTGTTTATTTTTCAAAAAGGGAAAAGTCCAACCCCGTACTGATAGCCGTTTTAAATTAAATTGCTACTAAAATGTTTGAGAAGAGTTTTAAAAATGTTTCCGTATGGTTTCCCGTGCATTTTTTTAAAATGTCATCCTTCGACTTCTTTATTTCCATGCCACCTTTATTCGCCAATACAGTTCTGCCACCTTTGCAAATGTTAAGCCATTAACGTCCATGTCATCAGCGAATCTGTTGAAAATTGTTCCCGGACTGCTACACTCGACTCTCCGCATGACACCTCCTAGCGCAATGTTGAACGAAAGCCTCGAAAGTACATAACTTTGCCGTAGTCCCCGGCATGATTCAAACTAACTGGAGTGTTCTCCCGAAATTTTCACACAGTTTTGCACACCATCCACCGTCGTTGCTTTGATCAGTTTGGTAAGCTTCCCTGGGCATACAGTCTCGACTTCCCAGGGCATAGAGCATCGTCGTGTTGGCCTGATGTTATACGAATTCAAAATTGGTAACTTGACTTAGAAATCTGACAGTTGATAACTGTGGAAGTGCAGATGAACACTGCGAGGCGGCTATGTTCCAGTGGGGGATGTAATGCCAAAAGAAGAAGAAGAAGATATTCCTTCGGATATTTCCCCAGAAAATCATCCGGATATTCCTCTAGGAAGTCCACTGGGTATTCCTTCAAGAGTTCCTCTACACATTTCTTCAGGAATTCGTCAGAATAGTCGTCCAGGGATTCCTACGAATATTCCTTCAAATATTAGTCCTAGAATTCTTTCGGATATTGCTCCAGGAATTCCTTTTGAAATTTATCCAGAAATTCTTCCGGACATTTCATCAGGAGTTCTTCAAGATATTCCTCCAGGAATTGCGCTGAATTTTCTTTCAGGATTTCGATAGCATATTCCTCCAGGAATTCCTCCAAATATTCCTCCAAATATTCCTCCGGATATTTGTTTAGGAATTCGTCCGCATATTTGTTCAAGGAAAATCCGGAGGAATTCCTGGTGGAATATCCGGAGTAATTCCTGGAGGTATATCCGAAGGATATCCTGGAGTAATATCCGGAGGAATTCCTGGAAAAATATCCGGAGGAATATCCGGAGGAATTCCTGGAGGAATATCCGGAGGAATTCCTGGAGGAATATCCGGAGGAATTCCTGGAGGAATATCCGGAGGAATTCCTGGAGGAATATCCGGAGGAATTCCTGGAAGAATATCCGGAGGAATTCCTGGAGGAATATCCGTAGAAATATCTGGTGGAATATCCGGAGGAATTCCTGGAGGAATATCCGGAAGATTTCCTGGAGGACTATCCGGAGGAATTCATGGAGGAATATCTGGATGAATTCCTGGAGGAATATCCGGAGGAATTCCTGGAGGAATATCCGGAGAAATTCCTGGAGAAATAACTGGAGGAATTCCTGGAGAAATATTCGGAGGAATTCCTGGAGGAATATCCGGAGGAATTCCTGGAGGAATATCTGGAGGAATTCCTGGAGGAATATCCGGAGGAATTCCTGGAGGAATATCCGGAGGAATTCCTGGAGGAATATCCGGAGGAATTCCTGAAGGAATATCCGGAAGAATTCCTAGAGGAATATCCGGAGGAATTCCTGGAGGAATATCCGTAGGAAATCCTGGAGAAATATCTGGATGAATGCCTGGAGGAATATCCGGAGGAATCCCTGCAGGAATATCCGGAGGACTTCCTGGAGGAATATTCGGAGGAATCCCTGGAGGAATATCCGGAGGAATTCCTGGAGGAATATCCGGAGGATTTCCTGGAGGAATATCCGGAGGAATTCCTGGAGGAATATTCGGTAGAGCCAAGCAACCAAACGGTATTCGTATGTCCATGAGGGTATGGGTTGACAAAACCTTAAATATGAATATTCGTTTAATTTGCCAGCAGTATAACATGTTGACGAGCTCGGTGGTCTAGTGGCTACCGCTTCTGCCTTATAAGCAGGAGGTCGTGGGTTTAATTCCAGGCTCGTCCCTTTCCTACTTTGTATTTCTATCTTAGTTTTTTTCTGTGTTTCACGTTCTACCAAAACGATTCCTACTGTTAAACCTTCAACACTAACAATCCAAAAACCTCCCGTGGCACCTATGAGAGGTCGTAGAGTTCTCTGTATCTTTCTTAAGTAGGTGTCCAACTAACCATCCTTCCCTTTCCTCAGCATTCGCAAGGACGTGGCCAGGACAGATCTCGACTATTGGAGAGTGCATTGCTTAGTCCCAAATCAATATCTGTGGTAACGGATGAATGTGTTGCTACTCTCATACAATAGTCTTGGCTTGTACCACCTACAGTGAGTCCAAAAAGTATTCGTCTAGCTGTGTGTTTTCTAGAAAATGTCAAAGATAGAATCTAGTAAGCTCAAAAAAATAAAACTATCGATTACATTGTGTAGTAAATGAAGCAATTCATCTTTATTGTTAAAAATCAAACAGAAAAATAAAACAATAACAAAAACACAGGTAACAAAACATAACAATTCATTAAATACGGGCTCAAAAAGTATTCGTCTAGTCAGGTTTAGCGCGCTTTTGAAACGAAAACAGGAGTTGTAGAATGGAATTCAATATTTCGTTGGATTCCCCTGTGTATCTATGACGGGCTGTAGTTCTTGTGGCATGGAACTGACCAAATTAGTCGTAATGGGGGACGGAATATTATTCCATTTTTCTTTCAACACTAATTTCAATTCGTTGTTGTTGAAAATATGACTTTCACGAATTTCACGAAAAGTTTGTCGTCCAGAACCTTCCAATGGAGTTAAATTGGATTCATATCTGAGATCTGAGGAGACGTTTGAGTTGATTGGGGTATTATAGAGTAGCTACAGCTCAGTACTTTGGGCTGTGTGCTTGAGGTAATTATCACCCCGTAAGATGTATGTTCCCTGTTAGCCCAATTTCCCAGCACTGGCGCTCAAATTTTCTTTCAAAATGCGGATGAACATTTTGTGATACATAATTCCTTCAATAATGTGAAATTTTCCCGCACCGGTTGCGCTCAAGCACCTCAGAGACCATGACGGAGCCCCCACCATGCTTTACTGCTCAAAAGAGATTCTGCGACTGTATCTCAATATTCTTTTTCCGCCATACCATACATCGGCCATTTGATCCAAATATGCTGTAATTGCTTTCGTCAGATAACATGACTTGATTCCGAAAGTCATCCTTCTTCCAGCGATATTTTTAGCTGAAATCGAGCTGTTTTTGATAATTTGATGGCGCACTTGAATTTTCTTCCGTGATACTCGCCCATTATACCCATATTTTTCTCAGGTATTTCTATTCGTATTGGTTCATAACTGAGCACTTCTTCTCTCCAGCTCACTTGCCTATATGGGTGAACTCGTTTTTAGGATTTTTTTAATTTTCCGCACAATAAATCGCTTATTGTTATCAGTTTACCATCGCTGACGACCACTCTGTTATTTGTTTTGATAGATTTTTGTGGCGCTGATGCGACCAATCACCAATTAAATGGTTGAATTCTTGCTACCCTTGGCCTACCCATATTTCTTGCAAAGTCATAAGTCAACTTGCACTAATTATGCAGGCGTAGAATAAGGTTTTTTTTCATTTTGATTCATCTTTTCACTTTTCCCACCCATGGTGCTTCTATTTTCCGCGCCAAGTTCAAACAAAACAAAAACATTATTTTTAATATTCTACATTCAACTTTTTTAGCTTATTAGTAATCAATTAGTTTCGTAACTAATGAAATCGTTCTATTTCTAAGGAGTAAATCTTGTTTTTGTCACTCCTTGAGAGTTGACCCTCTTGGCAGGGCACTTCACCGATGGGGATGAAGGAAATTATTCCCGATTTTTTGTATCGAGTGCTTTTCCATTTGTTCTTTGATATAATGTTGATGGTCAGGTGTAGGAATGTATAATAGTTGTCAGGCATCATTCCCATGATGCTTGTTTACTTTTGCGTTTGTTACTATACAGTCACTCTTAAAATTGAGCCTACAGCATGGATTAGATGGCTACATTCGAAAATTCCAAAATTGTTGGCTCGGTTCTTTTTAATGCATTTCAATATTAATCCCTTCCTTCAATGTATGCGTAACTACATAAAATGGTTGAAATTTTTTCAAATTAGTAAACTTTAGAGAAAAAATTTCAACCATTTTATGTACGCATGCATTGAAGGAAGAGATGAATATTGAAATGCATTAAAAACAACCAAGACAACAATTTAATTTCCTTTGGAATTTTCGAATATATTCCCTGCTGTACGCTCAATTTTAAGAGTGACTGAATTTGCTCCTCATGACTCGTAACACCATCTTTGATCAATCGTTCTGCCATAGAATTTCCACAACGGTCTCTCACGTATTCCATATACTCAATAAATACAATCCTATATAATTGTCTCCAGAGGGTAATTTCAATTCCAACAATTTTATTATTTTTCATTTCGCGTGGCTTACAAATGAAAACAGCAAATATTTTATTGTTTTTGTTTTCGTATTTTTCAATTGCGTATTTTTTATTTCGTATTTTTCAATGAAACTTGCGCCACAGCGTAAGAATTTATAGATCAGCAACGAGACAGATTTCATAGAGCGTATATGCAATGTTTGATAATATGTAAAATGTTTTAAAACATAGCGATGACATATTCTTATACTTGAATATCATATTTTTCACATATTATCTTTATTTCTTATTCAACGTTGTTTATCAAGTATAACCATTTAAATAACGAAAATATTATTATTAATAATTATTCAAAAATCCTATGATTTGCTTATACATTCTTGAAGCATTAGTGCTGAAATTTTAAATCATTGGAATTACGGATCAACAGGCAGTGAATAAGCAACCGAGCTTCAACAGATGCGTAACCGATTGCATATTTCACATTCACTGCGCAATTCGCAGTATGAGGTATATCTCATTACAGCATCCAATTATACGGCTTACCCACTGCCCTTGGGTTCGAATTCAATTCCCTCCTTCCTGTTCGCATAAATGTTTCGAAATCAACACTCGATTGCATAAATTTCATCGCTTCGCCATCCATTAAACTCCCGCCTCCATCAAGGCCAGGTCCGAAGCCAACAGCCCAATACAGCAAGTGAAATGATTTATTTCGAATTGTTTCTCTGGAAGCACTAGTTCGGTGCGCGCATAGCAAATTACACGTGCCCTCGAATTTGATCGCCGATTTAAAGTCCATAACCCGTGCGAAACCAGAGCCGCCATGGACTGTGGTAAAGGTATTCGACATCGAGAGTTTCCATGACCGCTCGCTTCATGGGCTGACATTTCAACCCACCCTGTTCAGTGTGTTCACGTTCCGAGCTGAGAAGTTTCCCAGCTGCAGGAATCCCATACTGGTGCTGGTGGTGGTTTTTGTACCATTTCCAGGACCAGCAGTCAGCAGTAATGGCGGCAAAAACCATCGATCAGTGGATTTATCGATGTTGAAAATTGAAAAAAATATATTGCCTTCCCTGTAATGACAGTGCGCATAATTGAAAACGATCAACCCAACGAATCATCCCTGCGCTTTGGTGGCTTTAACATGACCGACCAATAATAATGACGAGGAGGACAACGCAGTCAATATCTGGAAGGCGGTACTGTCAATGTCACGAAGTAACAGACCACGACGACTGACTCTCCCGATTCGAAAGGGCAATCCGTACTGGTCCATAGCGACCAGACTATGTCGCGTGTGGCACAAGAGTCTGCAATTGTGCTCTCCATTGGTACGCGATCATCCCAGGATTGAACGTGGTCAGTCATGCGCAGGAAATCCCTGGCAACGGGTACCGATCAATTAGTGTGCAGGGGCTGGGGCAACTGATGAAATATGACTTCATTACATGATGGAGGTCATCTCGAAAATTAGCGCCTGAATTTCCAGTTCGTGCTTCGTGGAAGCAAGTGAAGCATATGTTACTAGGCACCAGATCACTACAAATCCCACAGCTAATCGTCGAACTGATCCGAACGATTTGGATGATTTTCGATTGAAACGAATCCTAGATTCTGACGGGTCCCAAGAGGACCACATAAAAAAACAACCTGAAAGGCACCTTTTTCGTATCCCAACAGCCGGTGCACAGAAGGACCAATCTTCAAAAAGACGGTCAAAAACCATTTTTTCAAAATGATCCAAATTGAAAACTTGAGTCATGGGTTGTTAGTAGAATACTTGACGATGAAGTAAACATAGTTTTGAGTCATTTTATTCGGGTGGATCTAACCTTTACAGTCAATACAAGTTGAGCATGTTGTCGATTTTTAATTCTGTTAAATCTTGTAACATTTATCTTACTGCTTCATTATGTTGGCCACAACGTATACATCATCCAAACCTATTATATTTGGCACCATTACAAAGTGTAGTACAAAAACTAATAAAGCCACGCATATACGTTCGTAAATTATTTTTGATCGCGCAGAAAGTACTCGGTCTTTATTATGTATAAAATTATTATTGTATTATCTTCTTGCTGTATTCATTGTGAAATTCAAAAAGGTACCCATCGGTACCCATCAATGAAATTCACACTGTAGTTTCATTTTTTTGCCAGGAATCCAATCCTGCAGAAATTAGGTTCCGCCACCCTCCGCCCGCAAAGTTATTTTGGTTTTACTGACAGTGGTCGTTTCGGTCTTGCCAATCAATTTTGATAAAAAGCAACGCACAATATGTTTTCTCTTCTCCTTCTACTTCTCATTTGCCCCAATACAATGATGCGACATCAGCTGAAAATTGTCTAGGGGTTGTACACTTATTACGTAAGCGTTATTTTTGGGTTTTTCAACATCCCTCCCTTCATGTAAGATTTCTTACATACAAATGATTTTTTATTTATGGGTAAAACGACAGTTCCCCTCCCCCATAAGGGCATGCGTAATATGTGTACGGCCCCCTAGTACCATTTGTTCTTGTCTCATGCATACTTTAATTAAGAAAATTCCACGTGATCATGAGTTTTTACAGGCACTTGCGCACTCATTACAGGCACTTGAAAATATTGTTAAAGAAAGTAGGACAAACTATCAAGTCATGTCTTTTTAGTCGCAATGCAGGGAGAGTATCTTGTTTGACCCCTACATCTGATTTTCCATACTTACTCTGTAAAAAGATCATGAGTTTTTTACATGAACCGTACTATCAAGAAACGATTTGCGCCTCTACAGAATTACTTTGTGTGACGATACAAAATCCATTCTATATGTTTACAATTTCTAATAATGGAATACAATTTTACGTTAGCACTGCAGTGAGGTGGCAGAAATTGTTAATTAAAGGTAGCACTTAATACCTGTGGAAGTGCTCATGGAAATAGAATTCTATAAAATGGCAGCGCCAGCCATTGATATTTGACAAGGAACCGCTTGGTGCAAGCACGTTGTCTTTGAGAACTATAGCGTGCTTGCGACGCGATGACTGGTGACCCACCTCTCGTTCCGGTAGTGGATCTCTAGCTTGCGGGTCGGTGATGCCGAGAAGATGAACCATCCATTCAATGAAATATCACAATATGTGGCCTGCTAGACCATTTTATTCACTTCTAACATTTTTGACCGTCTTTTTTGGAATTGGTCCCACTGTGCGGTGGTGGCGGCAGATTGCAATCGAGGGATGAAAATGAATGATGAAAATTGTGCTGCTGCTGCTGCTGCTGCTCCTGAGTTGATGCATCAGTTAGCAAACAGGTAGAAAGCCAAGAAAAGCAACAAGGTAAAGGTGTTTGACTGAGCAGGAGGATACGAATCATTGTGCAGCGTGAGAAACTTTTCGGTGATGCATCTGCTGTTCGGATTATCGGGAATCTTTTTTTATTATGTGGCTCTGTTTCGTTGTCTTTCAGAAGAAAATGATGAGGAAGATCAAAGGCAGTCGTTTGCAAAAACATTCAAACAATTTGCAAACACGAACTTTAAAAAATGTGAAAGCCAAAATCGGCGGATTTTTTTAACTGAGCAAAGTTTGCGAGAAAATTTTTCACCTTTTTACAGTAATTCGATGAATTTTACGAAAACTTTTTTTTTAAGTTACAACTTGTAACACTTAGAGCTAAATTGATGTCTCAATGACATCTGACATTTCGAAGGTGTTTGCTTCACATTTCAGATTTAGAGAATTATTGTTGGGATTATAGCCTATTCAGATTACGCCATTTATCATAACAAATCTAAACCAACATTTGAAAAGGGCGTAACAGCCAAAATTTATTCCTTCTGATTCCTCGTCTACATATATAGCTATATATGTAGACGGAGAATCAGAAGGAATAAATTTTGGCTGTTACGCCCTTATCAAATGTTGGTCTAGAAATATCGTGTTAACCAGTGTTAATGCCCAGGAGGAACTTTTAGTTCCATGTATCTTGGAGGTTTTTAGAGGTTTTTGTTTGAAATGTTCACTCGAATCAAGGGAACAGTTATACTTGCATGTACATGCAACCATCCGCACCCTCTTGCCCTTTTATGGTTTTGAAAACTAGGTGGCCCAAAAGTGCAATTTTATACTGGTCATATTGTACCGCTCATAAAAAATCTACTACTCCGCTTATTTTTCATCGCAACCAAAAATAAGCGCCAGATTGTCGCCTAAGAAAAATATACCTCCAGAGAAAAAGCTACTTTGATATTTTTCGAAAATTTTGCCACCTCGTGGTAGATTGTGGCGGTGACTGAATGGATAGTACGTGCTATTAGTATTGCGGATAAATTTTGCACGTCTACATGAATGCATAGGAAAATTATCACGAAAGATGTAAATTTTTTGTTGCAAGGCACAATATTTGACGATTCACTAGTTTGTTTATCAGCTAGTATAAACAGGGCTGGTAAACCTCTCAGTTAATAACTGTGGAAGTACTTAGAGAGCACTAAGGTGCGAGGCGACACTGTTCCAGTGGGGGATGTAATGCCAATAAGAAGAAGAATAAGAAGAACAGGGCTATTTAAAAAAATTCAACTCGAATATTTGCTATAGACTTATTTGAATAGTAAATCATTCGTTCTGTTTCTAGAGATTTGCATGGCCATGCAAAGGCTTTGGGGATACTGAGTTTTTTTTATATTAAACCAATTAAACGCGCATCTCCCGAACAATTTGGAGACTGTATATCATCACTCTTCTAGATGTATTGGAGACCTTATGATAGTTTTTGTTACATTATTTGCACAAATCTCATACAATTGAATTATATTAAATAGTCTGTTCATACTGATTAACTGATTAACTGACCATTAGTTTGTCAAATATGACCATTTATAATTATCGTTTCCTAAAATTACACTTTTGGGCCACCTAGTTTCCTGAACCAAAAGTAAGGGGATGGTACGGAAGGTAGTGTTTATGTTCCTCTTGATTTTAGTGAAAATTCCAAGCAAAAACCTTTAAAAATCTGCGATTCATTTCTTATTTTTGTGATTTTTTCAGCAGTGAGCACGCATGTTGATAAAAAGAAGCGACAAAATTGGTGTCGGATTTCTTTCTTCTTCTCTTCGTATTTCGCGATGAGATGAATATTCCATATAGGTTACTGCAACTCATATGTGATCAGATTTAGTCGCAATCAAGTTGCTGCAACCAGATTTGCTTGACTTGTGCTGCTCGGGATATATTCAGTGAGATGGAGATCGGGGCAGTTCCGCTACATGGTTTTCAAAATTAAAAGTTCGTTCTGGACATTTAAAGGTTAAAGTGGAGAAAGAAAACTTAATGTTTAACAAAGACAGAGAGCGATTATAAATATCGTTAATAATGGTTTAAAATTAGTTTTTGAGAAATCGTCATTTCTCACTACTTACTTCAAACTGTGAAAAATGAGAAATGATGAGTAAGAAATGATGGATGACAAGAGCAGGTGTCTTTTTTCTCGCTCCGCTCTTTTCACTTTTCACAGTGAGAAGTGAGATGTCCTATTTTTCACTTTTTATTAATTATTTCTCACTTCTCACTGCGAGTAATGAGAAATGAGAAGTAAGAAATGATGAGTGAGAAAGGAGGAGTGAGATAAAAGAAGTGAGAAGTGAAAATTTCTCACTCCTTATTTCTCATTTCCCACTTCCTATTTTTTCAGTAAGAAGTGAGTAATGAGGAGTGAGCAGGAAAAGTGAGACGTCCTTTCACGATGAGAAGTGAAAAATGAGAAATGATGAGTGAAAAGAGCGAATTTAGAAATGAGAAATAAGGAGTGACAAATGAGATGTCCTACTCCTCCCTCATCATTACTTATTTCTCACTTCTCGTTTCCCACTTATCATTTATCACATCTCATTTCACATTTCTCCGTTTTTCCAATGAGAAATGAGAAGTGAGAAATAAGGAGTGAGAAGTGAGACGTTAGACGTCTCACTTTTTGCTTCTCACTCCTCATTACTCCCTCTAGAGATGGGCGGAGCGCTCAGGAGCTGTTCCAAAGATTCGCTTCCCTACATTGCGCTGATGAGCCATGGATCTTTTTAAAGAAGCCCAGCTCAGCAGCTCACTTTAAATTGATTAAAACATTGTCAAACACGCGCCTAGAGAAGCTCCCTCGAGTACGCGCGCTGTTGTATTTTGTACAGCACAAACGAAAATACCACGCTCGCGGTACACGACACAAGCGAGCTTGTATGAGCATTTTAGTCCAGTACCGCGCACGTGCTGATCGTCTATTATTTGCACCTCAAGCACCATCAAGCTAAGCGACAGCACCATCTAGCCAAGCAACAGAAATCATTTCTGCTGCAGAGAGGAATAAGAAATACACAAGCAAAAATAATCTAGCTTGACGTCTATTTCTTAACCCATACCCACATACTCGGCGCTACGAACGGACACACAAAAGATACCTAGTCGTGCGGTAGCGAACGAACCGTACCAAGCAAAAGATCCGAAGATCCGAAAATCTCTCAGTTCCGCTCATGTCGTCGTCCAGCTCGAAATTGCTGTGACATGGAAGCGAGAGCTGCGCCACCAGCTCAGATCCGTGCGACACGGATCTCGATCCGGATCAGTCGCGACCGATGCTAGCGAGCGAACCGTTTGGTTCAAACGAACCGAACTGGGAGCTGTGTCTTGCACGGAGCGGATCTTTTACTTGCGACGGGTTTTCCCGCCAGCATACACGCTTAAAATCAATAACACAGAGATGTGTTTGCATCACACAAAACGGACCTAATGCGGAACATCCCCTAGATGAGCGATAGTTACACAGGCACAAAAATAGCTCGTGTGGTATTGAAGCTTGGATTTCAATATTTTCAACAGTATTTGGTTCCTCATGAAACAAGGAATCTGTACAAACGTTTACATGTTGAAAAGGGCCGTTATCACGACCGTACGAGGCATTTTTGTGCCTGTGTAACTGTCGCTCATCTAGGGGATGTTCCACATTAGGTCCGTTTTGTGTGATGCAAACACATCTCTGTGTTATTGATTTTAAGCGTGTGTATGAAAATGCCAACTACGCATGGTTAGAAGGGTTAGAAGCGCGCGCAAACAAGGCATTGATTTACTGCACCCAGTATGAAGAGAAAACTTAGGACACGTGATATGGTTCATATACATATCAGAGACTAGGGACTGAATTATTCAAATTAATGATTTGAGAAACGTTATCAACGTTATCAATTAGAATTATGAATAGAAAATAATGTTGAGTTAGTTTTTGTATAGAAATAAATGTGATGGTTCTAAATGAATTCTTAGACTTCAAAACTAGACGGTTAGAAAAAGCGTAATAAATGTTATTAGTTTAAAATTGTCGGTTTTTCAATAGAAATTATTACCTCACTGTTGCTTAACATTTTAAAGATTTCAAAGTGAGGTAAATAGATGAATGATGAATGAAAGAATAATTTTTTTTAAATTTTTGAACAATAATTAAAATGATAATATTAACAATTATGTTTTAAATATATGTAGCATTAAAGAACTGAAGAGCTGATCCAAGGAGCTGACTCTTTTCAATGAGCTGAACGGATCAGATCCGCTCACTGCAATGAGCTGTTTTGCCCATCTCTAGTGTCGTGTACCGCGAGCGTGGTATTTTCGTTTGTGCTGTACAAAATACAACAGCGCGCGTACTCGAGAGAGCTTCTCTAGGCGCGTGTTTGACAATGTTTTAATCAATTTAAAGTGAGCTGCTGAGCTGGGCTTCTTTAAAAAAGATCCATGGCTCATCAGCGCAATATAGGGAAGCGAATCTTTGGAACAGCTCCTGAACGCTCCGCCCATCTCTAGTGAAAAGTGAGAGGTGTGAAGTTAGCCTCACTCCCGCTCCTCATTTCTCACTTTTAACTTTTCACAGTGGTCTTTTTTTTCAAATGGCCATCAAGGCCAAACAGCGTTTTCGGGCAAATGACCTATTCGGCTAAAATACTTTTTTGGCCAATTGACCTGTTTGGCCTAACGGCTTTTTCGGCCAAACGACATGTTCGACAGATCGACCTTTCGGCCAAATGACCTATTTGGCCGTAAGACCCATTTGGTCGAATGGCATTCGGCCCAATGGTTTGTTCGGCAAAATAATATATTCGGACAAACAACTTTCGGCATAGTATCCTTCGGTCATTTAGCATTCGACCAAATACTTTTCGAACAAACGTCGACCATTCCCCATCGATTATTTATATTAATGTTAATGGAAACCGTCAGTATATAAATTATTTCTTACAGTATGTACAAAATAAATGTTTAGCTTGATTTCATATGTTTTAGTACTTATAACACTTATGGTCTCATGTTCTCGTTTGGCCAAGCGGGTTATTTGATCAAATACGCCATTTGACCACACGGATGTAGTTTGTATGGACAGGTAATGTGGCCAAGTTAGAACACATCCTTTAGAGTATAGTAATGTGGCAGAAATTACGTTTAGACGAACGGGTCATTTGGTCGAAAACCTCGTTAAACCCTACAAATTATGTGACTAAGAAAAACATTCGGTCAAACAGGTCGTTTGATAGAATGAGCCATTTCAAATTAAGCCGAACATGGTGTTTGGACCAACAAACCATTTAACCGATATAATTTGTTCAGCCAAAAGAGTTTTCCAGCAAAATGATCCGTTCGGACAATCGAGATTTTCAGCCATATTACTTATATAGCTAAACGACATATTCGGGCGTATAATCCGTTTGGCCAAATGACTGAAATGTTTGGCCTAACGACATTTTCAACCAGCGCTCAGTCAAACGACATTTCCGTTCAGTCAAAACACATGTTTTAATAGAAAATTAGAATGTCTTCCCTTGTCTCTTCCCTGTGAAAATTTGTTCTAGATGATAGCTTGGAAAAGTACCGACATGTACAAACTATGTTGTTGAAATGCGAGCACTTGTTTCTACAAGTCAAATATATAATCTTATCGAACGTCTATCCACCACGAAGATGCGGCTCACAACAGCGTCTGTTTTCCATATTAGGGGCAGCTAATCTTCCTTCGAGTACCAGCGAGATACTCTATGCAAGACTATGCACTATATTCCTCCGGAAATAAAGGGGGTTTAGTATCTGACCTCGCAAGCCAGCCATTAAAGCAACGTCCACAGCCCCCTCTCCGGAAGCACTGCTGATAATACTGATAATCTACGCGCAGATCGAACTTGAGTACGACAGCTATCCAAGCATTAACGTTAAAATTACTTTGGGAGATTTGAACGCTCAAGTTGGACAGGAAGAGGAATTTAGACCGACCGTGAGCTCGATAGGGCCGCTCTTGAGGACTCCTGGAGTACAGTTGAGTCAGCCATCAACGACGCAGTGGAGCACCACGTCGGCTATGTGGAATGTTCCGAATGCCACTTGGCCGAATGCCACTAGGCCGAAAGTCATTAGGCCGAACAGGTCATTAGGCCGAACAGATCCTTTGGCCGAACAGGTCATTTGGCCGAACAGATCATTTAGCCGAACAGGTCATTTGGCCGAACAGGTCATTTGGCCAAACAGGTCATTTAGACAAATTGGTCATTTATTGAGCCAAACCGGTCATTTGGCCGAACAGCTGTGTAGAACAAACTAAACTGCATCATCAGAACTAGTGATACCCTCATTTGGAGCTTTTTAGGGGAAATTTATCATGAGGAATAGCCTTCCGAATCAGTTCTTTACCATGACTGTTTGCGAAAAAACAGTCTCGCGGTATGCTACATATCGTATATGTATACAGAGATGATAAGTGAGAGACTTTTCCAATCTCTTTTGGATTCAATCCCTGACCTTTTCAGTCAAATGACCTATTCAGCCAAATGACATATTCGGAAAATTGACCTTTTTCGCCATATGACTTTTTCGTTCGAATTACAAAGAATCCTCTGCCTACTCCACATGTGCTCTGGATACAGTATGGTCCATAAAAAATGCGAAAACATCAAAATTATAGTTACGTAGTTACATAGTTGAGAGACTATGTTACATAGTAACAATTTTTTCATTAATACATTCACTAGATACAAATGTTTTTTTCATGATACGTTTGCTTACACACATATATATGAATAGTAGAAATAACCCTTTAATGTACAAAAACATAAGTTAAAAAATATTTTCGCATTTTTTTATGGACCATACTGTATAAGATAGGTTAGTAACACAGGTATCAATATGGATTCAACGTGATAGGTATTTTATGAACTATTGATATAATTTTGCAAACAGCGGTGATCGTAGGGAAGAGTACGATTTTCGCGATTAAAGCAGTGCGCGATCCTCCATGTACTCACTTTATACAGTTCACAACTTAAAACTAAGAAAGAAACTTGAAGTCACAATTCGTCGGAAATTAAACATGAGATGTGATCTAGCTGTGCCTAACATATATAATAATGACCGAAATAACTAATATCTGTAATATAATATAATATTTAAATATAAACAATCACTTATCACAATAAATCCAATTAAATAAATTAGTTCCATTATCCATTAGATCTTGAAACTCAAAGTCAAAGTTCACAACCCAACATTCACTGGAAATAATATGTATGACATTTCATATCAAGATACTCCATAAAATGTAATATAGCTCGTAATCTGGTCATTTTTAATCTGGAACATTTTGCCACAAGCTCGAACTAATATCTTTTGATATCGCTATTTTCTACAGGGTTCGCGTTCCTCAAACTTACTTGATATTTATTCGCACAATAGCTGAACAAATTTCATAGTCAACTGCGTAAGACGTTTCCTTGATACGATTCTCCTTTCGGTAGCCCATTCCGAAGTTTGCCCGACTAGCTCCACGGAAACGGAACGGCCGGTCACCAGACCAGCAAGCAAACTCACTTGGCTGAGCGCTCAACAGCTAGGAAACACAAAAGAGTGAATGATGCGTATCCGAGTGGAAACGTGGGAGAATCGCTCTCTCGGAAGAGCAGGAATGACCTCCAGGGCACCATCGGCGCTGTCCATCACCACCGTCAGTTCCTGTTCCACCGACAGCACCACCTCGGAGCTGAACCGAACTGGCCACTCAGAGACCATCAAATCATATTTCGAACTATTCATGATGCTTCACATTGCTAGACAGTGTGGAAGGTAGGGGAGAATGGTTCAATATGTACACCTATTAGATCATTGAGTTTTTGTAAGTTAGCAAACATGTCATACGACAAATTGGTACTAGGGAGCTACATTGCTGTACCATTGTACCAATTGTAACATTTTGTTTCAACTTTACAGCTGTTACCTCTACAGTAAGCCATTTTTTAGTCTCTTCGAGTCGTAGTATTGGAAACAGCTTTACCTCTCAGGTAAACAAATTAATAAGTGGTAGTAATAAGTAGAAAGAAACATTACTAGCTCGTCGTATGGCAGGTGAAAGCATGCCACTAAATAAACTAAAATTTACAATGTTTGAAACCATGATGTGCTTTTGCACAGCATGCGAAAGATTTAATTCAACAAATATCTCGAGTAATATTTGTTTTCTCTATTTAAAATTGGAACATTTTTCTTTTTAATTTTAGGCGATAATCCATCTTGTTAAGCCACTTACCAATACGTTTCTTCCCATTTCCCCCTATAGGACACGATGGGATGCGACTGTTGCGAGCCGATGTTGTTGGCCTACACGACACGCTTGTACGACGAAAGAACCACGCATCACGGTTCGCTAGGTGTCTTAAAGTTTTCCTCCCTCAATGGACGATTGCCGCCGTCGCCGCCGCCGTCACTTGGGAACATAGATATGGTGTGTGGCGTAGCGTTTCATTCACAAGCTGAATGAACTGGGAAGACATTCACGCCCGTTGACTTCGCATTTTCTTGAAGACGTTCCGGTCTAGGCCACCTCCATCAGCAACGCCAGTCAGTAGCTGCCAATGGCAACTGACCAAATCTATCGCCACTGTGTCTACCGGACACTAAGCTGCGTCACCTTCGGCGGGAGATGATTTTCGAGGGCTAGTAGGTACTACGTGTGAGGGAAGAACTCAGATTTCTGAATCGAATGAGGTCGGAAAAGTTGCTGCTCCACTGGGTTGTGAAAAACCATCATCCCGTTTCGATGCGCTCACTGGCGATCGTTATAAGTTTGACAGATTGACATGAAACGATTTATGAAATATCTAATATAAATCGATTGATGCATACAGCAACTAATTGAATCATTTGTTTGAGACACGGCATATATCCACTTCACACACAATTCTGAGAAAACAACATAAAACTGTGTTTGAACAAATTTGCACTAAATCTTTTGATTTGTTCGTTACAGACCAATCGTTTTTTTTTGGCAAAACTCAAAGTCTGTCCCATTTGGAAACTGAAATAATACTTAAAACCCAGAGACGTTGTTTAAGGATAGAGACCGGCGAAGAGTGAAGCTGAAAATACCAATCGAACCGTCAAACGCGGTACCAAACGAGCAAAGTAAACAAACATTACCAATCGGTCCTAAATGCAGGACAAATATTGAAACCAACACGTAAAAAAAAAATTAATGTTACCGCCATCGGGGGTGACAATGGGTCTGGGGGGTGAGAATGGGTCATCGCTCTCACCGGCAGTCTAGAGGTCGTAGAACGAAATCGTTCAAAAAGGTCTCTTATAGGGTAAATCACTAATGGGCCTATGGACCCGATTCCTGGCTCACTGCACAGAAAATTAATGATTTATAATGTTTGGAGGCCGTATGTTTATGATTGATAATTTTTAAAAAGTCTCCCATTTATCTTTCACAATACTCAACATATTTCTATCACTTGTTTTACTCCTAATTGATCCAATTGTAGAAAATAAAAATGTAGTATACAAAATTTCGCTCTGCGATGCCACACCACTGAGCCGGAGTGGTTCTTTCCACTTTTACAAAACGGTATCATCGAATAAACACCTACCTGAAAATCGTCACAGTGCTCGATACAACCATTGCTTTAAGTTGTTAATCACCACACCATAATTCTAAACACACGCACTTCAATTCTTCCTATTAGTTCGTTTCACTAGAACTTATTTAAACATATTAGAATACATTTGAAATTGTATTCTCAAACCGAACAAAAAATCACTTCGGCCCAAAAACTTCTAGCCGCACCGTGCTGCCAAAAGGCCAGGAGTATGAAAATGATCCTTCATCGTTAACAGGAAAACTGTCTAATACGTTGACGCTATCATGTTATTTATAATTCTCTCGATTTCAAAAGGTGAAAAGAATATTAATTTTAAGTGTTTGGAAGAAATTTGGATGAGTAAATATATCTTCTCAACCAAATAAAAATGATTATGAATAATACCATCTGGCATCTTGTTGTCGTGGAACGTGCATATTTTTGTTTACGTCTCATTTTCTACCGTCCTGAGAGAGAATGAGAGTAAAATGTTGAGAGATCGAGTAAAATTTTGTTTAGGCCGGGAACTGGTTTTACGTGTGCCGGAATGGCAAATCGGTAGGACTGAAATGAGTGCTGCACCTCGTTATTTTAAATCAAATAAAAGCTTTGTTGAACGATATTTAGCACGAATAGCTATTTTTTAAGCAGAAGTGAACCCCATTGCAGTATTATACAGCCCACAAAATTCAGGAAAAGTTGCTTCCTGTCATAAATATCAATTAAATAATGCAGTTGTACGCATGTTAGGCCGGGAATGGGGTAAGAAACCCTATTTTAGTCGTTTTGCCCTCAGATACATTCAATCTATTCTAAAAGCATTCTAAGTAGTTGAAACAGTGACCCATTCTCACCCCCATTTGCCCCATTGTCACCCCCGACGACGGTATTTTATTATAAGGATTTCTAATACTTTTTTGCCAAAGCAGGGGCTTAATGATATGTATAAGAAAAAACTTATACATTGCATTAGCCACATACATTCCAGAACTTACACATTTCATTAACTTATGAATGTTATTAGCTTTTTGGTATGGGATCATTCATTAGGTGGCTTAATGAAGTGCATTCGTATTTCCGAATGATTTTTTGCCATAACTTATAAGGTTTTTTCGTTACGTGAACATAATAGAAATAATGAACTTTCCCTTTTAGTCTCCTTTAGTTTATTTCTCCAAATGAGACAGATCCTCAGTATTCTGAGGGTCTTCCTGTTCGGAAACTGCAAGCAGTATTTAATAGTTGCTCTTTAAAGGGCGTGTACATATGTAGTTTGTCAAACTAATGAAAAAAAAAATCATACTTTGCCAAACAAAAAAAATGTTTTATTTTACCAGAATATGGATTTTTGTAACATAATTCAGAATATATTAAAATCTCATTTCGGCCAAAAATGTCACATATGCAGTTTTTAAAACAAACAATTCAATTTGTCTCTAAAACTACTTTTTTTTAATTTGCATGGAAGGAAAATGAAGATGAATAAAGGTTCCCCCAAACACACGCGATGCGACAGTCGCGACGCGATTCTATCGCTTGGCGACAGCGATTCTGTCGCCGTTGGTATGGAAGCGTGAATAGAACATTGCCCGCAGCGACCGAACGATAGAATCGCGGCGACTAGTTGTCGCCGTCGCGGCGATGTAATCGCTTTGGTCTGGGGGAGCCTTAAACCAGAAAAGTGCCCGTCGGTTATTCTGCTTAGTAGGGTTCCGGCAGGTATTTTCTCTGCGTTCTAATTTCCGCCATAACCAAAAACCAAATCAGAGATATTTTTTTGCTATAACCCATCCGTATCCCAATACCAGCTCTAGAGAAACATTCTGATGGGATAAAGTTATAGTAAATACTAAATAGACATTTCTTTTATTTATTTTAAGCCTTCGACGAGAATTATATTATATTACTAGCAAACCCGACGAACTTCGTTTCGTCTAAAATTACTTTATTCTCTGCTTAGTTCTCGAGTTGTAGATGCAGAAATTTCTGTTTCATTTGTATGGAAGCCCCTCTTTCCAAAGGAGGGAGGGGTCTCGAACCATCTTAAGAACCTTCCCCGGCCCCAAAAACCTCTGCGTACAAATTTTCACGCCGATCGGTTCAGTAGTTTCGGAGTCTATAAGGTTCAGACAGACAGAAATTCATTTTTATGTATATAGAAGAGAAGAAGAAGAAGATTTCGTGTAGGTTTGAGTCAATAACCTGAGCCTGATCCGCCGAGGCTGCCATTGTCGAGTTTATCGAACGCTCACTGAATTTTCAACCGAATCTAAACTTGATTACACAGATTTCTCGCAGACGCACAGTGTTTTAGGGACCCCAAATTAAAGATCGGAAATGTTTCCGACAAAAAGTGGATTTTAGAGTGTGGGTTTCTACGGAGAAGTTTCTAGACTAATGATTGTCATCATTTGGAACAAAATGATTTTTGATTGAGCATGAGCATGATGACCGTACATTTCGGAGCTAATGGATGGAAGCATGGGATTTGCTCTCTAACGTCAATGTGCACAGTCTGAGAGCTTTAGTATTTAAATGGTCGACAACGGCGCTGGCCACGTCCTTACGGTCTATCAGGGATGGGAAGGAATTCATGATGCAATCACTCGCCCACTGCAAGCCGAGAACACCTCTGCACTCGCCACGAGTTCATGCGGATTTGTTTTATTGGAATCTGAGGGTTATGTTTTAAGGCAGAGATGGTTAACGGGTTGCCAATGTGAAAGTAGTGTGCCCTAGTAACATTTTGGTTTTATGATGGTACAGTAAATTATGGTCTTGTTATAATAACGCTCTTGTTATGAAACTTAAAAAGTTACTAGGGGTGATATATTCTAATTGGATGCCGGAACGATTTTTTTCGCTCATTTCGTATCCTAACAGTTACCACTATCATACATACACTTTATGGAATGCCTATGGAATGTATGGGAAAAAATTGTCATCGAATTAAAAAAAAACCACATTGCTCACAAGTTTCATTACCTCAAAATATGACCTAATGCAAAATTTGAGCTCAATCGGACATGATTTAGGGATGTCTAAAATTCATCAAAGTTTTAAAAAATTTCCCAATTTTTGTTTTTGATGCCAAATGACTTAAAAATGCATGAAATGTCGAGATCTGATGTTATTTGAACCGGTGCCAGCGAAAGTGGTACATAAACCATTTTTGTCAATTTTGAGCTTTTTATACCAACGGCTTCTATTTGCAAAGATCTAGTAAGGGAATGACGAAAAAGTTATTTTTGGCTACTAAATCTGGAGATATGCCCATTTTATTTTCTTGTGTATATCACAATGGCCATTTCGTATCCAGAAAAAGTGGTACATGTACAGGTCCACCCACTAAAATCAGCTTATTTAAAAGAAAAATTGGCAACATGACTGATTTCACAGCAGATTTTAATCATATTTTGAATTTCAAGATAGTTGCCTGCCGTTTAGAATGATTTTTAAAATGTACATGTACCACTTTTACTGTCAACGTTTTTCGGTTTCTGTTTCCTTTTGTTCCCATTAATAGTGGTACATATGTAATTTGTTCCAGTAAACTTGAAATTTATCATAAACTGCGCTTATTTCTCACTACTATCTTTAGACACATCAGTCATAAGATGTTGGTGCAGTTTAGTTGCAAAAAATTGCAAATATGAATTTATTATTCGATGTTTTTGGGAAAATGCGTCTCCTGGAAAATTTACTCAATGTAACATGTACCACTTTCGCTGGCACCGGTTCTTATAAAAAAAAAATATTGAAAAAAATCGATTTTTTCTCTTAGAACATTTTTGAGACTTGGTGAAAAAAAAAATCACCGAAGTAAACATTCCTGAGACTTTCGCGAAAAATCTACGAATTTCTTGTGTAAAAACCGGACTTGGTGGTCATATGGCTACCGCTTCTGCCTCATACGCAGGAGGTCGTGGGTTCAATCCCAAGCCCGTTCCATTCCTTATACTTAGTATATTTTTATAAATTTCTCATGTTCTAGTAACAGCTGTGCCGTTCTCAAGATACACGCAAGTTCTATCAGAAGCTCAACGCATCCCGCAAAGGCTTCGTGCCGCGAGCCGAAATGTGCCGGGATAAGGATGGGAACATCTTGACGGACGAACGTGTGGTGATCGAAAGGTGGAAGCAGCACTACGAGGAACATCTGAATGGCGCTGAGAGTACAGGCAATGAAAGTCAAGGCAGCGGAGGAGATGACTACGTCAGTTCAGCGGACGATGGAAGCCAACCAGCCCCCACCTTGAGGGAAGTTAAGGATGCCATTCAACAGCTAAAGACCAATAAAGCAGCTGGTAAGGATGGTATCGGAGCTGAGCTCATCAAGTTGGGCCCGGAAAAGCTGGCCACTTGCCTGCACAAACTGATAGTCAGAATCTGGAAAAACGAACCGCTACCGTAGGCGTGGAAGGAAGGGTCATATGCCCCATCCACAAGAAAGGCGACAAACTGGAGTGTGAGAACTTTCGAGCGATCACCATCCTTAATGCCGCCTACAAAGTGATATCCCAGATCATCTTCCGTCGTCTGTCACCATTAGTGAACGAGTTCGTGGGAAGTTATCAAGCCGGCTTCGTTGACGGCCGCTCGACAACGGACCAGATCTTTACTGTACGGCAAATCCTTCAAAATGCCGTGAATACCAGGTCCCAACGCACCATCTGTTCGTTGATTTCAAGGCGGCATACGACAGTATAGACCGCGTAGAGCTATGGAAAATTATGGACGAGAACAGCTTCCCTGGAAAGCTTACCAGACTGATCAAAGCAACGGTGGATGGTGTGCAAAACTGTGTGAAGATCTCGGGCGAACACTCCAGTTCGTTCGAATCGCACCGGGGACTAAGACAAGGTGATGGACTTTCGTGCCTGTTGTTCAACATTGCGCTAGAAGGTGTCATGCGGAGAGCCGGGTGTAACAACCGGGGTACGATTTTCAACAGATCCAGTCAATTTATTTGCTTCGCGGATGACATGGACATTGTCGGCCGAACATTTGCAAAGGTGGCAGAACTGTACACCCGCCTGAAACGTGAAGCAACAAAAGTTGGACTGGTGGTGAATGCGTCAAAGACAAAGTACATGCTTGTGGGCGGAACCGAGCGCGACAGGGCCCGCCTGGGAAGCAGTGTTACGATAGACGGGGATACCTTCGAGGTGGTCGAGGAATTCGTTTACCTCGGATCCTTGCTAACGGCTGACAACAACGTTAGTCGTGAAATACGAAGGCGCATCATCTGTGGAAGTCGGGCCTACTACGGGCTCCAGAAGAAACTGCGGTCAAAAATTTCACCACCGCACCAAATATGCCATGTACAAGACACTAATAAGACTGGTAGTCCTCTACGGACATGAAACATGGACAATGCTCGAGGAGGAGTTGCAAGCACTCGGAGTATTCGAGAGACGGTGCTTAGAACCATCTTTGGCGGTGTACAAGAAGACGGTGTGTGGCGGCGAAGAATGAACCACGAGCTCGCCCAGCTCTACGGCGAACCCAATATCCAGAAGGTAGCTAAAGCCGGAAGGGTACGATGGGCAGGGCATGTTGCAAGAATGCCGGACAGCAACCCTGCAAAGATGGTGTTCGCTTCCGATCCGGCAGGTACGAGACGACGTGGAGCGCAGCGAGCGAGATGGGCAGACCAGGTGCAGAACGACTTGGCGAGCGTGGGGCGTATTCGAGGATGGAGAGATGCGGCCTCGAACCGTGTATTGTGGCGTCAAATTGTTGATTTAGTGTTATCTGTATAGATGTAGACTAAATAAATGAATGAATGTTCTAGTAATCGCTAGAACTGGAAATGGGCTTTCATACCGTTTCCATCTTCTATCCCTAGACCTACACAACCTCCATACACAACATACCTTCGGCATCCAATTAGAATATACACCAACCCGTTAGCCAAGACGAACCTCTGCCTAGAACCTAACCCTCAGATTCCAATGAAATTCCGCTGGAACTCGTGGCGTTTGCAGAGGTGTTCTCGACTTGCTGTGGGCGAGTAACTGCATCATCAATTCCTTCCCATCCCCGATGACCGTGAGGACGTGGCCAGCGCTGTTCTCGATCATCCAAAATACTAGAGCTCTCGGACTGTGCACATTGATGTTGGAGAGCAAGTCCCATGTTTCTATCCAATGGCTCCCTGTGCAATTGCGATTGTTCTGGTCGATCACGGAGTAGCAACTACGAAATGCACGGTCATCATGCTCATGCACAAATCTACGAATTTCTTGTGTAAATTCCAGAAAATTTTCCGTGAAAGTTTAGAGTAATTTCTTGGGAAAATTTTAACGAATTTCTCCAGGAATTCCACCGAAAATGGGATGGGATGGGATTTTCGGAGAAATTGCTAGATTAATTCCCAAAGAAACCCTGGAAGAATTCCGGTGGAAATTTTAAGATTTCTACAGAAGTTTCTCCGAAAATTCCTTCTGAAGTTCCTCGGGGATTTCCTCTGGGAGTTCCTCCAAGAATTCCTCCAGGATTTCCTGCGAGAACTATTCCGGTAGTTCTATTGGCAGTTCCTACGAGGGTTCCTCTGAAAATTCTTCCGGGAATTTCTCCAGAACTTCCTCCGGGAATTCATTCAGGCTTTCTTTTTGGAATTCATTTAGGCTTCTTCAGGAATTTATATAGAAATTCACGGAATTTTCCAGGAGTTCCTCTGATGATGATGATGGTCCAGCTACATACCGCTACAAAGGTTTCAGCTAGACGAGATTTGTCTATAACATGAATTCTCCAAGATTTTTTCCGAGACTTCTTCTAGCAGTTTTATTGGCAGTTCTTCCGGGAGTTCCTTTGAAAATTCTCCCGGGAGTTACTTCAGAAATTCCCTCGAGGATTCCTCCGGGAATTCCACCGCCGGGAGTTCAACCAGTAACTCTTCCAGGAAATCATTCAGGATTTTTTCAGGAAATCATTTAGGCTTTCTTCAGACATTTGGCTGGAAATTCCTCCCAAAGTTCTTCCGAGAGTTTCTCTGGGAGTTCCTATAGGAATTCTTCTAGGAGTTCCTCCTGAAATTCCTCCGGGAGTTCTAACGGGAGCTCCTCCAGGAGTTCCTACGGGAATTCCTCCGGGAGATTCACCGGCAGTTTCTATGAACATTTCTCCGGGAGTTTCACCGGCAGTTCCTCCGGATGTTCCTCTGAGAAGGAACTCCCGGAGTAATTTCCGGAGGAATTTCTGGAGGAATTCCTGAAGTATCAGAGGAATTTTAGGAGAAATTCCGGTGGAGGAATTTCTAGAGCCAATCCTGGAGGGACTTTCGTAAGAACTCCTGGACGAACTCCCAAATGAACTGCCTTAAGAATTCTAGGAGGAATTTCTGGAAGAATTCTCAAAGGACCTCCCGGAGGAAGTCCCAGAGAAATTCTCCGAGGAACTTCTGGAAGATTTTGTAGATAAATTCCCAAAGAAAGCCTGAATGAATTCCCGGAGGAACTACTGGTGAAACTCCCGGAGAAATTTTCAGAGGAACAGAGGAATACCCGGAGTTGAATTTCAAAATCCCATTTCCCATAGAATTCCTGCCAAATATCCTCCAGGAATTTCCTGTGAAGTTCCTGGAGGGGTTACCGGAGGAACTCTTGAAAACTCCTGGAGGAGCTCCCGGAGGAACTCTCACAAGCTTTTCCGGAGGAATTCTCACAAGGAAGTCCTGAACTAATTCTTGGAGAAGTTCATGAAGGAATTTCTGGAGAAATATTTGAAGGAATTTCCGGAAAAATATTTGAAGGACTTTCCGGAAAATTACCAGTAGGAAATAATGCAGAAATTCCCAGATGAAATCCTGAAAGCATTCCCAAATGAACTGCTGAAGAAATTATCGGATGAATTTCCGAAGATTTGTTCTGAAGGAATTCCTGGAAAAACTCTTGGAAGATATCCTGGAGAAACTCTCAAATTCATTTCCAGCATTCTAGGACAATTCCGCGGAAAAATTTCCGGAGAAATTCCCGGGAAAATACCTGGACGAATTTTCAGGGAAATATTTGGACGAATTCCAGGAGAAATTTCTTAAAGAAATTTTTAGAGGAATTCTAGAAGGATATTATGTAGTAACCGGAAAGAATTCCAGAATGAAATCCTAGAGGATTTCGCTATTGAATTGAATCTCCTGAAAGTTATTCTTGAGGAATTAAAGGAAGAGTTCCTGGATGAATACCCGGAGAAGTTCCTAGAAGAATTTCCGAAGGAATTTCTTATAGATTTACAAGTAAAATTATGGAGCGAAGTCGGTGGATTTCTGTCATAAATTTCTGAAGAAACTTGTAGTGGAATTTTGGGAGGAAATTCCGTATGTATTCTTGAAGGATCTCTCGAATGTATTCCTGAAGGAAATGCCAGAGATTTTTCGGGAAGAATAGCCGAAGAAATGAGGAATTTGTGGATAACTTTACGGAAGAATTTAGAAGTTCCCAGGGGAGCTTCTAGAAGGATTTCAAAGAGAATTCTTGATCCCGAAAACTTTAGAGTTGTTTTGTGCTTTCATATATTATGGATCCTGGATACCCTAATAAGTTTTTGGGAATGTTTTTGAATTTTAACCACCTATTTCTGATTATGATTGGATCGTAAAGTGCTC
Organism: Armigeres subalbatus; assembly: GCF_024139115.2. NCBI lineage: Eukaryota > Metazoa > Arthropoda > Insecta > Diptera > Culicidae > Armigeres > Armigeres subalbatus. The sequence goes on from NC_085140.1 coordinate 276,515,868, forward strand.
ATTTAAGGAAATTCATTTCAGCACCCGTTCAATCTTTCCATCATCCACCCCTCTGGCTACGCCCTTGAAGGAAAACAAGTTAATCAAGTGATTGGTAATAGGGCAATTGAATTAAAATTTTGCGTTTCTATAAAATTTGGAGAGATTAACATGAAAAATAGGCTGCTAATGTCGACGACTGAACTTGAGAAGAGACAATACTTTTCTGATTCGATGGGAGATTTATTCGACATCTGCAAGAAGTGTAAACCGAAGAACAAGTTGCAGTCGTTTGGCATCAAAAACAAAAAAAAATCCCCCTTGTGAGAGAAAAAAATAAAGTTTTGATTAATTTTGAGCACCCCTAAATCATGTCATGTTGTTTTCTGAATTGCATTTGATGGAGCAATTTGAATGTCACTAGTTATTCTCTTGGATCTCGAATAAAAATGATCTTTGCATGTACTAAAAGTTCTATTCAGGACATTTTTTTTTTCAATTTGAATAGGTTCGAACAAAATTATTGGTAGTTGACAGGGTTTGAATCCAAAGGAGAATGAGAAAGTCTCTCACTTATCATGTCTGTATACACTCTCGATAGGTAGCGTACCGTGACAGACGTTTTTCGGTAGCAGTTACGATAATGAACTACATAATTCGTGGGGCTATAACCCATAATAAATTTATTTTAATAACCCCCAATTGCGGGGGGCACCAGTGACGATGCATTTACACTTGTTTTACACAGCTGTGCGAAAAAAATATGATCCCCATCATATAATAAGGGAGAAAAACGTGTTTTATCAAACCTCCTCGGTGGGGGCCGCCTATCAGCTTTTTTACAACTTGAATATAAGTGCGATAGTTTTGTTTTCATGCTTTGTTATGATTCGAAGAGGTTTTTCCTCTTATTTATCGTTGTTTGTTATCTATCGAGAATGATTTCTGCAAACCCTGGAAATCGATCAAATTTATGGGAAAGCCAGAAATCACGCAAATTTATGGAAAATGAGGGTGTTTTAAAGGAAAGTAATGATAAGGAATGAAGTATATGTAAACAAATTTACTCATGCACTTGAGGTCACTCCTGACTGAATCCAAGTTCCAAAGTGCTCCCGTTTTCGGGGGCACACCACTCGATTCAGAGGCGGCGCACAACTGTCATTTTTGTTGATTTAGCTTTGCTGTGTCGCAGCGTGCGTGAAATAATAAAAATGACAGTTGTGCGTTGCTTCCGTATCGAGTAGTGTGCCACCGAAAACGTGAGCACTTTTAAACTTGGATTCCGTCAGGAGTGACCGCACATAGCATACGTTTGCGTTGCGTTTGACAGTTTTCCAATGGGATGTCAAACGCATCGCAAACGTATCCCATGTGCGGGGCTCTGTAGTTTCCACTGATTAGTAGTGTCATGAGGCACTTTCTATTTCGATTTTACTACGCCATCTCATGCATGCCAAGTTTCGGGTGGTACCTTATTGATGCGTACGCATATTACAATAACAATTTTAAAGACATACAAAATAAACAATAAACACATTCAACAAATTAAAATATCTAGCGATCTCTCTTTGTGCACCGAGAGAAACGTCCAATGTGTTGCCCATTGCGAGATGTGACGAGGTTTCCTTATAAGATTTTTGTCCATCAGTCAAATCCCGCAAATATGTTTTCATTGCTTTTGCATTTTGTCTACAACAGCTAAGGCGTTGAATACATAGCTCTATTTGGTGTAGGATTCAGATCCTATTTGGGCACCCTAAAATAATTTGTGCCATGTGGCACCAACAATTAGAGTCTGTGTCTGGGAATCTCTGTTATCTATAATTTTTATTGCCTAACTTTAGGCCCAAACACAGACCATTTAGAAATGGTACGTACAAAATTCCATTCAACATTTGTCACTTAGGAGAAGTAAAATAAAATAAACCGTAACACGTAGAGATGTCATAAAATCTCAATTAATCGATTAGTAACTAATCGATTACTCTCGATTCTTGACGATTATTGAATCGATTCATCGTTGGAAGGTAATCGATTCAAAATTAATCGATTATCACAACGATAAATCGATTAATCGAAGTAATCGACATCTTATAGCTGTCGTAAAATCCCGAGTAATCGATTAGTAACTAATCGATTATTCCCGATTCTTGTCGATTAATGAATCGATTAATCGTTGGGAGGTAATCGATTCAAAATTAATCGATTATCGCAACGATTAATCGATTAATCAAAGTAATCGATTAATTTACGACATCTCTAGTAACACGCACTCAAAATAACACTAGCAGCTATAGCAACTCACAACTCGTCTTCAGATCTAAATCGATCACTCAGAATTTACATTATTTTCACATTTCACACTTTCAATTAACATTACAAGTAAAATTTAGTTAATTGCATCTACATGGGACTTACCGGTATGTTGCTTGACCGTCAATGTTTTTTTGTCAATTACCTGAAACAGGAAAGAATAAAAGCATTACTAAACAATAGCTGATAACGAATTATGTGATTTATGTGTTATGTTTTTGAATTATTTTTTCTCGGTTAATGACTTGTTAAGAAAGTACGATTATTTATTTTTTGAAAAAGAAGCTTCAATGCACAAACTTAAGTTATCCATGGAAGTATTTCTTAATGAGAAATTGCGAAAAAAGATTTGGCTGCCGGTAAGATTTGAATTCACACTTTTCTATTAAGTACATGAACGTATTACCATTTATTTATTAATTTTTTATTATCGGTATACTTCCTCTAACCGAAGTATTAATGAAGGCAGTGGAGAAAAGCCGCCTGGCAACATCGCAAAATTCTTACAACAGCTGCTCATGCGAGAAACTGTTCCAGGAACCACCATGCATCATGATTAGTCAATTCGTCGTACCCATCGAATCCCGATTTTCACGCTTTTCTTTCACTCCAACTATGTCAATCAGAAATGAGCAACAATCAATGAAGCAAGCAATGAATTATGAGAATGTGATTTCTTCCATTTTTTTGACGAGATGACCTATACTATAGAATGCCAAACCAGTGTGTTCAAAGGTTTTCAGAAATTCCAATTTCCTGCACACACAAAAATCCTAATACTATCGCACACAACCTTGGCATATACAATTCTGCAAAGTTTTAATACAAGAAATGGTCATTGTACAATCCTCCGAAATTGAATATGCCAAAATTTTGTATAGTTTCTATTTTTTATGCGGAACTGTTGAATGAACTGTTCAAGTCTACCATCCACTGACACTGGTAGGGTGCGAAACTACTTCATGACTTCCGAATAAGGAGTGAAGTTGCAAAATAATTCACTTCATTCCTGTAGATAGTCCAAACTAGGAGGGCTGCTGAAGAGATTTCAGAATTACGAAATCAATAAAGAACTTCCAATTCGCATTAACTTTTTTGGATTTCCTTCGACATTACATATGGTCGGGGTTCTGTCAAATCGCCCCAAGCGCCTTAAAAAACAAGCATTTTTCTGCCTAAGCTTTCGGTTAGCAGATTTAATTGATCATAAATCGTATCAGACATTCCACAATCTCATAACTGAGAATATTCAGCAACAAATGTAATGTAAATGTAATTCCGTTTTCTTTTTACGAACAATAGTCAGTTAAAAAGCCGCTTGGTGCGGTTTGACAGAATTCCGACCATATTTGAAAGTGGAATAATGAACACCAAAATCTGCTGCGCCTGACTTCTTATCGGAAAGAACTAGTTATTAGCTATAGAATAGTAAGTACATCGATTAATGTGTTTATACGATTTAATAAACCACCTTAAGCCTTTAAATTCCAGTTCCTCAACAGTTACTTTGTTGCAACATTCGTCGGCTCCCACAATAATCAACTGAAGTGAGTGATGAAATATGGAAACAGCTGCACCAATTGATAGAGCTTGATGATTATTCTCAGAGACATACAATTTTATGATGTTGTGCCGCTCACTCACTTGCTGCTAGAATGGCAAATTACATCCACTTATTTTATTCCTCTGTTTACAACATGACAGCGGTTGTTCCGCGATTGTTACTGCATTTATCAGTACCAGTTTCTCTAAATTAGGTTAAAAGATCATCATTTGAGAGGGTGATTGGGCTGCTTCGAACCGCAATTCACCACAAAGGAGACAATCGGAAACACCCTTTCAGCCACTTCCCGCTTAACAAGACTTCAATGAGACTGCGGTTGCTTCAGTCCAAAACTCCGTCATCTTCGATGAACGACTCGTCGAGACAGTGATACACCACACTGACTGTGCGGCGACGACGGCAGCTCATTAAAGGTCACCCATTAGCCGCCGAGCCAGTGTCGATTACCGGGCCCACAAAGCAAGCGATTGTAATCGGAACGCGAAATCCGCACTGAAAGTGAGAGGCTGCGGTTACTGAAGCCATCGCCAGCCGCCCGGCTGCTCTAAAGTGCATCTTGGACGCGGCATCTGCGCGGTAAACCCGTTAAGCAGCATCCAGCAGCTGCCATTCATCGATATTATCCGGCAGCAGTTCGGCTAATCAGCAGCTCTCTTGCGTCTCGAGTGACGGAATGAGTCGAATCAAAACAAAACATGGAAAACGCTCGTTACCGCCCACACCCGACCCACCACCGCACCGGTTCACTATTGCATCGCCTAGGCCGGAATGAGTTTTTGGGGCCAAGATTCGCCGAGAGGAAGGAATCTGTGCTGAATGCTGTTGGTTGTAGGTTGATGGTTGCGAAAGACTTGCACCGTAGTATCGTGGCACCGGAAGTTCGGAAAATTATTTATCTTATCTATTTGTACGTAAAAGCTAATAGATTTCCTCAAAAATGAACTTTTATAGGGAGCTCGAAGACCCATAGTGTTATGTGTAACATAATGTACAGATCATATTCAAAAACACTATAACTGCTAAGTGGTATCATCAGAGTTTTCATTGAATAAATTGGGTTGTTATGATTTGAGAATTTTACCGTCTTTTTATTTTTTAAGGCTGAAAAAAATCCCAAAAAAATAACATCAAAACCCTTTTAACTGCTTTGCTTGGAATGGCCATAGGAGCTATGAGATGAAGTCAAGGAGCAGTAACTTTTTTTTTAAATACTTTGTTGAAGATGCTGAATGTTTTTAAACTAATGTCTAGGGCGTGATTTTTCGATATTACAGTCCACAGAATATTAACCTGTTTTGTTTCACAAAACATTAAATGACACTGATATATGTATGATAGCAAGCTGATGATTTCGATCCGAAAGAATAATCAGGAGAAGCACAAATCTGTGTTTTAATATATAAAATTTATTGAATTGCATTCGCATTACCACTGTGCATCTTTTAATCGGAACTGCTGTCAAATCAGCCCCAAATGCGATCCCGGCAATCGACAGCGGCAAATGACGGCGGATGGTTTGCGCAAGCCGACCTTAAACTTTACTGAATTTATTAGAATTAATGTGAATAAATAAAAAGCAAAAATTGCAGACGCTCGGATGTGACGGATACCGACCGGTGCTAAGACTATACGATTGGCCATTCAGGTTCAAAGATGCACTCGCTCTGATGCGGGCTCTGCTCTGCTCATTGCGAGCGGATACAAAAGCAGCTGGTTCTGTAGTTCGAGGCCTCCGGGTCCGAACAGATGGATTCGAATGTCGTCTAGGTCCTTCCTCTGCATAGCCGCAGTTGGTGTTGGGTAATCGATAGGTAGTTTTGTTGAGTAATTTGTTTTGGCGCAGCACGGCCGGCGCTAGATTTTACGTTTAAGGTTAATATCACCGCATCATGATCCGAGGATCAATAGTAAATCATAGTTGGTTAGTGGTTTTGCTCATTGAAGGCAGACTGGTACGATAGCTTCCATTGGTTATTGAATGGGACGGTAAGAAGTGTTCTGCAAGCCAATTACATCTGTTAATAAAACACCCCTCGATTGGATTGGAACGGTGTGATTGCTCTGCCGATTACGAGGACGAAGATGATGGCGAATGGCTTTTGAAAATGACTTTGAGGCTGGTAAATGGATGCTAATTAAATTAAATCAAATGTCATAACGTCATAGCTAAAGGTTTTGTAATTGACTGATTTGCAGATCAATATTCATATTTAAGACAATGATTCAGACTTCAGAAATTTCAGTCCTTTTTCAATAGCATCGCCACACCCCGGAAATAATTATAACACCATCGCTGTTTTTTATACAATCCGTGTTTGAAGATGAATATCTCGATTTCTAGCTATTCGAGGGCATGTTTGGCTTCCCATAAGCTGAAATATAGTGCTAATGGTTGCCTGGGAAGTTTCAGTGATTCAATGTTTAAAAACTCCTTGTCTTAGTCCCTGGCGCGATTCGAACGAACTGGAGTGTTCACCCGAAGTCTTCACACAGTTTTGCACACCATCCACCGTTGCTTTGATCAGTCTGGTCAGCTCCCTAGAGAAGCTGATTTGTTCTATGTTTTAATCTATTATTTGTTTCTGTAGATGTTATGCGGAATTTCATATCCAAAAACTCTGTTAGTCCATTGCTCAGAATTGGTTGAAAATTAAATCTCTAAAATTTCTAGTTAAGGAATTTTCCAAAAATTCTGTGAGAAGAAATTCTCACGAATTACATGAAATTTCCGAAAATTCGTGAGCGAGGATTTTAGAGGGGAAGATTTCCCAGAGATGAAAGAAGTCCCTTCAATTCTTAATGCAGAAATTCGTCAGGATTCTTGGAGTAGGAATTTCTTAGGTTTTGCTTTCAATTCTCCAGAATTCTTGGAAGAGTACTTCCCCTGATATTCTGGGTTATCCAAACTATTCTCGAGTTCGGGACTTAATATGTAGAGTAGAGTGGGGCAAGAGTACGCACTTAGTTTTCAATCGATCATGTGGCCCTTATTAAGCAAGCTTCTGCATATCAAATCAGTGTCGATGATTCATATACTCTTCCTTTATGTTACCCAGTGGAAAAAATATTGAAATTATTGAGATTCGTTTTAGTAGAACCCTTATTGCCAGACAAGTGAAAAACGCCCTCTTACCCCACCGGTGGGGTAAAAGTGCGCATCGGGTGGGGTAAGAGTACGCATTTATCCAATCATGTGCTTTAAGTATATATTGACTCAAATAAGAGTTGATAACATTTAATTGATGTTTGATGAGCATATATTAGGGAATGTTTAAAAATTACGTAGCTCTTAAAGGGGGAGGGGGTCCTAAAAATGTGCACTTTCATACGAAAAACCATTGTTTTTTTATATATACAAAAAACTACAGAGGTGAAAATATATATCAGGTGGCGTATACAAAGGAATTTTCCTTAAAGAAAGTCCACCAATCACGTAACGTAAAATTTGCATATTTCATCACCCCTCCCCCCCTATCTTACACTATTTGTATGAATCCTCTAAAAATTATATGGATCCTCACACATCTCGCAACCCCTCCCAGCTAAACGTTGCGTAATTTATGAATGTTTCTTTTGATCAAATGAAATTATCATTTAGATGAAATTGTGTTTTCGTACTATGTTTTGTTGTACAACAAGTCCTAATACAATTTCATTATTTCGCTTCAGTGCTTTGTTCGCTAAGTCCTTTCTAACACCGAATTACTTCAACTTATCCTAAAAACTTGTGATAATTTCAAATTCTGTCCCTTTTTTCTTAGTTGTGGATCTTTACGGTTTGGAAGACGTCTTATTTCGGCCAGAGATACGGGTTTGACATCATAACTTGAAGATTCATATGCGTACTCTTGCCCCACCGGTTCCTGCGTACTTTTACCCCACAGTCCCAAAAATTATTCAAGTAATGGTTTTGACTTCTTGGAAAACCAACCGGATTGATGTTCTGTACCATAAAGTACTCTATACAATAGGTTATCAAAATGGTATAATGTTCACCTGACTGAAGGTATATATGGTAATGAAATACTAATTGCGGAAATCCTATTATTTTTAGCAAAATGATCAAAAAGTTATCTAACTCCATATCTCCCTTGTTGTTTATTCAATTCGTTTACAATTACACATGATAATAGTTGGCCAGAATACCTGTCAAACTGATGCAGTGCTGCTAGTTTATCTTTTTATTACTTCAAAAAATCGAAAACGTACTCTTACCCCACGCGCACTCTTGCCCCACTCTACTCTACAGCTGCTCAGAAGTTTTTTTTTCGGAACGAAATCTTCGATATACAATTATATCCATTATATCTCCTGATAGGTCAACAGATATCGTAAGATCGTTTTGGGATATTCTGCGTCATCCAAACTGTCCTTGAGTTCGGAACTTGTGATTTACAGCTGCAAGAAAATCGTTTTCCAGTGCTCAAAGCTTCAATATGCATTCAATTATATCCATTACATCTCATGGGTGGTCAAGAAATATCGTAAAGTAGTTTTGAGATATTCTTGAGTTCGAGACTTGAGATCTACAGTTGCTAAAAGCTCTTCTCGGTAATCAAAGTTTCAATATGCATTCAATCATATCCATTGTACATCTTTTGGGAGGCCTACGGATATCGTAAGATATTTTTTAAATATTCTGAGTCATCCAAACTGTCCTTGATTTTCAGACTAGAAATCCACAGCTGCGAAAGTTATCAACCGCCAACCATTTTTGGATTCGTATATCATGAAGCTAACACGATGATATATTGATGCCCAGGGAAGTCGAGATAATTTCCAAACCAAAAATTACCTAGACCGGCACCGGGAATTGAACCCAGACACGCTCAGAAGTGATTAGTGAGAAATAAATGTAAAAAGTTAAAGTGAGAAGTGTAGCGAGAAGTGAAAATGGAGTATTGTGTAGTGAGACGTAACAAGTCACAAGTGAGAAGCGAAAAATTAGAGTGCAAAATCAGAAATGATAAGTGAAAAGTGAAAGTTGATAAGTAAGAAGTGAGAAGTGATACACGTAAAAGGTAAAACTTTGACGTGAGATGAGATGAGTGAAAAGAAGTGGGAAGTGAAAGTGGGAAGTGAGAAGTGTTAAGTACCGAGATGTTTGAAGTGAGTGCTTAGTAGTGGGAAGCGAGAAGTGAAAAGTAAGAAGTAACAAGTGATGAGTGAGAAGTGAGAAAATTTGAGTGAGCGACAAATGAGAAATGAGAAGTGTGAAGTGAGAGGTGAGAAATGAGAAATAAGAAATGAGTATAAAATTTGAGAAGAGGTAAGTGAAAAGTGAAAGTTGAGAAGTGAGAAGCGAGAAATGAAAAGAAGTGAGAAAAGAGAAATGGAAGAGTGAAGTGAAAAGTGAGTATTGAGTAGTGAGAAGCAAGAAGTGACAAGATTGAGTGATTGAGAAGTGAGAAATCAGAAATGAGTTGTTGGAAGTGAAAAGTGGAAAGTGAGAAATGGGAAAGAAGAAGTGACAAGTAAAGAGTGAGACGTGAGAAGTTAGAAGTGATAAATGAGAAATGAAAAGTGAGAAGTCAGAAGCGAGAAGTGTGAAAGGTCAACCCTCTCCCGCCCATGGTGTCTGTGGAGTTGCACCTTCTAACCTTCATCGAATTGTTTCAACAACAAAAAGAAATATTTGACAAAACTTTAGGGTTCCAATAGACTGCAAATATAATCAGTTTTGAGTAGAAATAGTGAAACTTTTGAAAACAATCAATTGACTATTGATTTACAATCAAAAACCTTTTTTTTCGTTTTCCACTATTTTTTGCTATGCTTTTGTTCTAGCATTTTTCTTAAAGATGATTCCTTCCTATTGAAATCTTTGAAAAAAGTCGTGGGCGGGAAAGGGCTAAATAGAAATAAAGGGTTGCTAAAGAAGATAAAGATAAGAAGGGTGGAAGAAGAAAGAAAGAAGTAAAAATAAAGAATAAAGAAAAAGTAAGAAGAAAAATGAAAGAAAGAAGAAGGGAAAAGGAAAACACAAGAAGAAAGAAGGATAAACGAGGAAGAAAAAAGGAAGAAGGCAGAAGAAAGAAAGAAGAAAAATAGAAAAAATAAAAAGAATTAAGAAGAAAGGACTTCTCACTTAACGAATGCACACTTCTTACTTCTCATTTTTAATTTTTCATTCGGCCTAATGATCACTCAACCTAATGACTTGATACCATTGTGTAGAAGATGTTTGTAATTGTGTAGAAGATGTTTCTAGCGCTTCTGCATGTGGAATGACTTAATGCTAGAGTGCTTTGAGAATAGGTCGTATGTGCAAAAGAGAGTCTCTCTTTGCTTCCTTTCTCTTTCGATTATTATAAAACTATACTGAAGTTTACTTCGGATTTCTTCGCATATATCTAAAGACGATAGCTTTGTCTAGCATGCTGAGGTGAAAATGAAGCAAAAAATGCAAAACAAGCTTATTTATAAGTAAAAAAGAGCGCACGCAAAGAGAGCCTCTGTTCTGTACATACGGCCTATTCCTAAAGCACTCATTATGGTGCTTTTTCTTCAGGGAGAAGCTAATATTAGCTATTCATCATCATTTGAGCTTTTTTCGTTTTTTTTCTTCTGGAAATCACTCGAAATAGTCTACGTAGAACAGTGTTTAGTATTTCATTTTTGTAACATATTTGTTCTAAATGAAAAAATAAACAGTGCAATCAAAAATCTATAATTGAATTATTATTCTGCTTCTCTTGCCTCTGCCTATATTCTCGTTGGTACACAAAGGAGACACTTTGACTCAATTCTTTAATATAAGTAATAAGATTCGTATATTTCTGTATGAGAACAAGGTTTTCAAATTCTACATAAAATTTTGTTTTATACAAAACTACTTGGTTTAAGAAGCTCCCATTTCTTTGTGTAAATCTACAGGAAATAGAGAAAAAAAACTACGAAAGAACAATTTTAGACAAATTGTATGTATTGTAATTTTGTCATGGCCAGGAGTAGTAAATCTCATTCTTTTGTGATTTTTGTCCTTGATTGAAATCAAGGATCACACCCACCTTGATTTCTGATAGCTTTCTGGACAGGTATTTCAAAAGAAAAACATGAGTATCACTAGTGTCCAATCTACGAAGTACACCGTAGCTATGCTATGCTATGCTATGCAATATCAAGATGGTATTTTTTTTTAGTTGGCTCACTGTGCGACGGCGTGGTACATATTTGGAAGTGAATGATGAACTACAAATGGACCATTAACGAATCTGAATGCTTCCAGGACCTCAGGGATGCCCCAGGGGGGGTTGAAATTTCAGTCCCACTACCAAAACCAGCCATTTTCTACATCGTTCACCATCCGGAAGCGCATCCTAAATATAAAATGGGCTACTGATAACACTGACCGTAGGACAATGGCTGGTCAAAACAAGTTGATATCGAACCTTTCCAGTTGAGCCATACGTAGGGCAACTTTGTCTGGTTGGTAGTCATACTTTTTGCCTTTCTCGTACAACAAAATTGTACCGTGACATTGCACCATGATATCGTGCCAGTTGCGTTCGATGGGGAATGCGGTCCCATTGTTTGCTATTGAAAATTTACCAATTCGGACTTTGCATTTCGAAATTATTGAAAAATCATTGTTTCTTCCCTTGGATCTCCCCTTGGAAACAAATTTCAAAATCGAAAACAAAAATTCAGAGATGGTGCAATGATCATTATGACCGCACAATTCGTAGTTGCTACTCCGTGATTGACTGAACTTGCGAAATTGTACAGAGAACACAATGAATGGGGCTTGGGATTAGCTACCCATTCTCAATGTACACGTTTCGGGAGCTAAAATATTTAAAGTAAATAACGACGCCGGTCACGTCCTTACGGTCATATAGGAATGGAAGGATTGTTAGTCCAACTCTCGTTTCTACTAGAGACCGTGTATACCTCTGCATCTCCACGATTGTCTTGAGATAGGATATCGTTTTAGTTACAAAGTATAATTTATCTGGTTCACTTTGGTAAGCGATGCGATCTATGGGATGGGAATAATACTAATACCAGTTAAAAGTTAAAACGTGAATGCCCGGTGGCATATGAAAACTGAGGAGATTCGTGTTTTTGACGACCGAATGGAAGCGCAGCACTCTTTAGTCACTGGCTCGATGGGTACAGCAAACTATTGAATAACGCGCTTTTTTCGACCACGCACGAGCCACCGAACTCAAGATAGATATTTTATTTCTTTTCCGACGACTAAAACACGCACTGCACTTACTTTTTCGATGGCTACTCTTATTACCGACTGCGTAATCGTTCTGCTGTCCGAAACAAGAGAAAACACGCACTGAACTCCGAAAACAAAAATTCAGGGATGGTGGTAATGCATAGTAATTAATGCAAAAACATGCAAAATGATAAAAAATGCGATCTATTCCCCTAAAGTGCTTTTAAGATCTTTCTTGTGTGAAAGTCGAGTCAAGTACCAGACACTGAAGACGGCCTCACAGTTGAGGTCTAAATAGGGGAACGGTTCGGCACTTCATCTCATAGCTTCTATTTCCATCCCATCAAAACAAAGCAATGAAAAGGTATTTGATTGGTTATTTAATTATATATTTAATTATATTCAATTATATTTAATTATATGGTTATTTATTTGGTAATTTAAAAAATAGTATAAAATTTGATTGAAAACTTTGTTTTTAAAATTCATTTATTTTCTGTTTTTGTTTTTAACATTATTTTTACATTATAAGTGGTTGGCCACTTGACCCTTCATCTTTAGTTTTCGTTATTTCTGTTCTACTTCATTAATTTTATCTTATTTTTAAATAATTATATTTAACATTAAAACCTTCATGAGGCATTTGTTTAGTTTAAAATTTGATAACCTAACTAACTATTTACACTAGTATTTACAATAATAATTTGATAACCTAGATTGGAACAAGCGCCCTAATCGCTTCTTGGTCCGAGTGCAGGCAAACGAACCCTAAACCTATCTTTACACTCACCAAAGCGATCGCGTATTGTTTTAATCCCAAACATACGGTGGACCTCACATGTTCTTGTCCTGGGTGAAGCGTTCATAATCATCCGCAGGAATTTGTTTTGCACCCGATCCAGTATGAGATGGTGGGCTTTGGTGCAACCCTCCCAGACGGGCATGCCGTATTCGATCACAGGGAGGGTGATTTGCTTGTAGACAGCAAGCTTATTTTTCAGGGCCGGCGGTTGATCAAAGGGTACAGTAGTTTTAACAAGACGTTACACGGTGTCATCTGCGAACAGAGACAGAATGCCGCCTTCTAGATGCTCTGGCATGTCGGATGTGAATAGATGAAACAGCGCCTGCGATGATGTCATGCGCATCGGAACTCGCTCAACTGATTGAGACCCGGAATATCCTGGCTGACAGATAGTTGTTGATAATTTTCACCAAGTAGCTGGGAAGATTGGAGCGATGTTTCATGCCATACATTGTCGGTATAAAATTTGCATCTGACAGCTGGTATTGTGCGCATTTGTTAACTCAGATAGCCACGCCCATTACGTGCTGAGTACGTAATCAAGTAACTATGAATAAGCACTAACCTCACCATACACTTTCCTAGCACAGACATCAATTTCTTATACCACCTGATAATCATTGGAGCCTTTCTCTTCACATTCCAATCAGTGCCAGGAAGTGTTTCAGTGTGTTGGATAGGAGAGCGAACATTTTAAGAAAGTGTAGAAGAAGGAAGTGTGTAAGTGGAAAATGTAAGAAGGAAGTGCAATGTCGCAACACATGGCTAAAGAAGAAAGAGTTTAAACTGAGATTTTCGAAAGAGTGAAATATTATATTTTTTGTCGAGTTTTTTTATTCTTCAATTTTGGGTAACTTTGATCAATCATTTATCTTTAGAGAAAGCTTATGCAAACCCCTTAAGGTAGGCAATTATAGTTTAAATCTCTTACGCTGAACCGATGTTCATCGATTGTTTCGAGAAAGACATCTTCACTGCTAATGGAATTATCTAGTTTTCCACCAAATTATATCAAAATTTCGAAACAAAAACTATGGATTAACCAAGAAAATAAGATTGCTTATCATATAACTAAAGGTACGAGTTAAGCATATGCGGTATTTCGAAAAATTTCGTTTTAGGGCATTCGAAACGAAATTTCGCGGAATTCCGCGGAATTTGAGTATGGCGAAATCTGTTTTCTGATTTCGTTTCGTATCGTTAAATTTTAAAAATTTCGACTGAAAAATCTTTCTTCTAACGAAATAAAACGGAATTTCGCGAAATTTCGAAATAAATTTTTAATAATTCCAATTTTCATAAAATAAAAAAAAAATCGGTTGCGCCGCTGAATAAAACCATTCAAATTCTACTCAATATTTTATACATAAAAATTCTTTCACTAAATCTCACTCCGTAATACAATTCTGTATCTTCAACAGAAACGCATTTAGCTTTCAATTTGGTAATTTAAATAATATTGTTCAGTGAAGTAAAATAATTTGTAGATCTCATTATTTTGCTATATTTTTATGTATGCTATATTTTTATTTAAATTAACTGATTTGTGTATGAAATATGTAATGTGTTATGAGGCGCTTGTTCGATTTCTGCTCTTCTAGTTGTAGAAACTCTTCGATAAGCGAAAAAATCCTCACTGGACTACTGAGTATTGTCCGTTTTCCGTCGTCTTTTGAAAGTATTCAGTTTAAACAATCATTGTTTGAAAGCAATGAAATGGAGGTGACGTTTCAGAAGTTTTACTGATTTAGTTGATTGTTAGATATTTGCAGATTTAAGAATGCTCCAGATTTAAGACATTATCTGGTATCTAATTTATTTCGGATTCTGGAACTGATTCATATCTTTCCGATTGAGATCATTGTCATGACCTAAACTTCTACCTTCACATATTTTTGATTCCGTTCATTATGGAAATCTATAATTTTCTCACATTTTCTAGATCCTTCAGATCCAGATTATTCAATTGTTTCAAAATCGTACCGATTTTCTGTCACACTCGTGCCGGTACGGTGCGTTTACTGTAGGGCAGTTTGTTGTTAGTTTGGACGTGCTGCTGCTTTTAACAATTAATATTTAGCAATAATTGAAAAGGTCTGCGTTCGAGTTGTATTTTTGTACAAAAAGCGCGTAAATAGTCCAGCCATTTTTTTGGACGTATTCTCAACCAACAAGTTGCATTCAAATGGAAATCCTGTCTTATTATTTCATATTGAAAGTTGGCTGGATTGGACTATGGACTCAAAAGTTATGGCAAAAATACTATTTTTTCATAATACACCAGAAAGTCACCGCAGGTGGATTAGGTATTTAGGGTTTTTTAAATACTTTTTGACTACACCGCTGCAAGTAAAATAAATCATAGGTTTTTTAATTGCAGATTTAATTTTTTATGGTGATTCGATTATCCGGAGGATTTGATTATCTGGAGTGAAAATAAAATAGATAATCCAGATAATCGAGCCCGACCCGTATTTGGAAGATCTGTGTCAAATTCATTAGGTTACACTGGCGATCACCTTTTCAGAGCTACCGCCTGAAAAGTAACAAGGCAGTCTCAATTGAATTGTTATATCATGTCCTAGCTCTAGCTTTCATTTTATTGCTAAAATCAGCAAATAATGTTTTTTAAACGGAAATTTGTTCTTTATTTTGCTGAGCTGCAGAAATAACGGCTTTACAGATTCATCATGGAATTCGGAACGTTTCCGGGGCAACAGGAAATGCGAGGCAAGTAAACTGTTCCACTTAATCCGGGACGTTTAACCACTGTAAGCTAATGCCTATATACAGATAGCTTGTATGTGTTGTTAGAGTCAGCGCATCCCACGCACCAAAGAATTTGTGAAAAAGTCATGGAACAAAAAAAAAGGTTTTCATCTAGCAGTCACGATTTTCGTTTATCTCCCAAGGCTAACTCCATAAAAAAAAGTGATGGATGAAAAATGCCCCTCATCATAAAAAACTCACAACGTGAAAAATTTACTTTAAATTAATATTTCCAACTGACCTTAGTAAAAAATTTGAAAAAGTCGAGTTTTGTATTGCACTGTTGAAAAGACCATTTTGGAAAATTTTACAGATTCAATAAATCTTCATGAATTTGGTCGAAAATTTACCTGGAGACTTGATTTAAAATATTAATTGAAATGGAGGGGTGTCACTTTGAATCTGTAATACTTTTCAAAATGGTGAACAGATCTAATCAATATGAAATCTGTTGGAAATATTGAGCGATATTAAGCGATGAATATTCTCACGTTGCTTATGGTGAGGAGCATACTTTTGAAAATGGTGAATAGATCCAAAGTGATCTATTACTTACCTATGTCCTTTTGTAAAATTAAGACAGCCCTATGGCATTTGGGTAACAATTATGTTGAATGAAATCAGTAGGTATTCAGTTTCATTTCAAATGTTCGATCACTATTCTAGTTTGAATCTGGAACAAAATGGAACGAACTCGCTGGTTTCCCCTACACATGTTTTAAAAATTTTCAATTTAATGATATCATTTTGTTGCTGCCAAGAAAGGTGCGGTAATTATAAAGTGGATTGATCCGTGGATAAAATGACGCATTCATACACCAAAACAAAAAGTTTTACGAATTTTTTAACGTTGTCGTATCAACATTTTATTTTAGAGAAAAAAATCTACGACCTTGACTCAAAAAATATTAAACAAAATTATTTTCCCTTGTCATAAGACGAGTTAGTACAATCCCATTGAATTCCACCACTTAATTGTATCTTGACAGATACGTATTTCGACCTCAAATGTAAGGCCGTCTTCAGTGTCTCGTACTTGACTCGACTTCGTCGAGTCGAGTCAAGTACGAGACACTGAAGACGGCCTTACATTTGAGGTCGAAATACGTATCTGTCAAGATACAATTAAGTGGTGGAATTCAATGGGATTGTACTAACTCGTCTTATGACAAGTGAAGACATTCCACTAAAAAGCTCAAAATAATTTTCTTATCAAAATAATTTTCTCCGCGGATTTTTTTATTTGTTTTTTTTTTTTTGCATTATTTATATACCTAATGCTAAAAAAAACTATTTAATAAATATTTCGCGGAAAAAAATTAAATTTCGTTTCGTTTCGTAAAATTTCAAATCAAATGAACCCCGATATCGTTTCGTTTCGAAGTTTCGGAAGAAAATTTGAATTTCGTTTCGTTTCGTTTCGTCAGGAAAAATTGTGTTATCGCATACCCTTAGTACGAGCTTATTTTTTTGTTATTATACTTGTTTTGAATGCTTTTTTGGCAGCTTGCTGTGAGCTCAAAAATTAATGTTGATTTTATTGTTCAAATTTTGGCGAAAAATAAATGCAAATTCGTCAGAAGGTTATATCATTCAGTAGCAAATTTAGTCAAGATTAAGATACCTAATTCACAATAACTAATTGTGATAACAGGAAATAATATTTTATTCATTTCTTGGAAATGGTGAAGCTGACCAATGTTCCCCCGGATTACAGTAAACTATTTTTTCATGTAAAGCTGCTTTGAAATGTACCTCGCCACCACATCGCGCAATTTAGTAAAGTTAGGAAAATTAAAACATATTGAATAATTTTTCTAAAAACATGTATTGAATGTAAATGCAAATTCGCACCGATTCAGCACCGTGACCGCTAAAATAGACATATTGCAAAGCTTGAAAGGTGTAAGGTCCACAATGGTGCGGTGAGGCACGGGAGGAGCATTCTGAACACCAGCGATTGGAGGTCACTAAGCAGTCTGAGTAAACTTGGCAATGGTACGGCTTCGAATAGTTGAACGATCGAATCGGACACCCACGGTGACTATCCGATCCATGGTAGAGGTATTTGTGCACAATTATACTCTCTGGGTCGGTTGTTTGTCATACCAAACTGTAATGGGCAAAGTGTGTAATTAAGTAAAAGGTCAACGCAAGCGCAAGTGGAAGGCGCATAATTAGTGTCGTTAATCTCACCGCCGTTGGCGTTTGAAACGGTTATTCAGATAATGCAATCTAAGTTGCGGGTATAACTGTTACCGTTGCGTTGCGTTGCTGGCGGGTGATCGGTGCTAAACAACAACACGGCGCATTATGTCACCGCTTGTCACCCAGCTGAGGTCAACATTTGAATGCAGTTTTGTAGCAAACTTTTGCATTCGTCAGTAGGAATTAGCTAACGCATAGCGCTTAGTGCGAGAGTGAGGGAGCTTCCAACAACGAACGGTTATTGTAGATTTTTTATGTCACTTAGCAAGAGCTGTTGACCCTCAAATAGACACAACAGTTATACAATCAGCCATGGATACTGGATGACACTGGAGGCTGCTCGGAAATCATCATCCCCGTCTATAGCACACTTAGCATCTAATTATCTTCTGACACCTTCGAATGGAGGTAACCGGCAAATCGGACTCGTACACATTCGGAGATGGATAACAAAAAATCACTAAACAAAGCAAAAAACGCACACTCACGGCATCAAAAGAGTCTCTAAAGATTCGCTGCGTGGTCATACCTTCCGCTAAGCAACAGTCTCAATAACGTGGTCAAACTGTCTTGCCTTCGTCGCGTCGTCGTGCTCTAACTCAGCTGTTTCGTGCTACATAGCGAACTAAGGTGGATGGCAGAGGTTTGCAAATAATGAAGCAAAACAAGGTTCTCTTCTACTTAGGTAATTGCAATATTATTTCTTATGTCATATGGTCTTATTTCCGCCTCTCAAATAAGTGTTATAGATGCACATGTGTCTGGTGTTAAATCCATTGCCCGTCACTTTTCTATAAAAGATTTTTCTATATATATTTTCTTGAAGTTTCAAGCTAGACCTGGAAATTGATAGGATTCTACATCGTTTCCACTTCCGAATTGTATCAACAACTTGCCCATATTTGAACAGAGTATCTGCTAGATTCGAAAACGAACGAAAACTTATGAAAAATCCAAGAAAAAAATGATCTGATTCCAATCTCTGTAGCAATATACAATTACATTGGCTATCTGAGTGAATATAGAACACGAGGATGCTTATAGGATCGATTCTACGCGGAGGAAGTGTTTCCAGCAGCGTAACAAATCATTAAATAACATTAGTAAAAAAGCATCGTCGAACATTTAATTTTCATTGCAAAATGTCTGATAAAATCAGTGGAGATTTATACATCTACTCGATAGATCGTTCTAATTCACAGCAACCTCATGTCGATCAACTAAACAATTTTAAAAATTTCTCAACCCGAGAATAGCATGGCTGAATTGTGTGCATATTTGACAGAGCATTCGATTTAACCTATAGAACCGTCCCTTATTTGAAATTGTGTTTTTTGTAACCTTCTATTTTAAAAACTTTCATATTTTCCAGGAGACATGAAGCTTTTTAGTTTGAAAATAATCATGCAGATGCTCAAACTTCACTAAATCACAATAGCGACGCGAATAATATCCTTTCTACCTGAAATTTTACAGACATTATGGTTTTTTAATTAGGCCAAATGCAAGGGTTACAGATTGCACTGTATCAGTTGAGCGTTGCGATGTCAGTAGACATAAAGAAAATCTCGTACTTGTAACTTAGCAACTGCCACTGAATAATCCTATTCACATTGACTAACTTGCATCTCTTTTAATACCTACGACCATTGCCTATAACGCTGGATAAAATTGCAGACAACTTAATAAAATTGAAATTTTTTTCTATGCATTTTGAGCAACTGCTTTTTTGATGTAAATTTAAAACCCTTGAGCAAAGATGAAGCCAGTCATTTAGTTATATTTTATGTCATCCGTCAATGATGCATAACAGAAACGGAATTTTGAAATCCTTTTTAGGTGAATTTTGATATTTGGACAAGTTCTTCACTTTTCGTATATATCAAGGCCAGGGGTACTTGGTAGGGAGAGGAGGCTTAAAATGACCACAATCAGGCCATAGGCAAAGTTTAATTAAAGAATAGAACTTAACCATCCGGGAATCGCACTGTTGTAAACAAAATACAACTCCTTCTAAAAAAGCTCGCTTGTTTTATTCACAACTGCTTGGTCCAGGACCATGCGAGTCCCGGAAGGATAAGATTAACATTGATAAAACCTAGAACTAACACTCAAAAACTCAAATAACATTTAGTATGAAATAAGAATATGGTTTGCGAAGGAAACGTGGGCAGCAGGGACTATGTCCAAGGGCTTGACGATCCCTCCCAGGCCATCTGCGAGTTGTGGGGCTTGCCTAGGATGTGGTGGGGTTTGACAGTGGGCCCTGTTAAACCTCTATAAAAAGCTGCATGTATCCGCAAGTAGGCCCTACCAAAGCGACCGTGTGCCGCTCAAAGCGCACAAGCCCAAGTCCTGGTGTTAGAGGGACGCTAAACAGCCCTGACACGACGGCCCTCCGACGAGACAGGAGGTTTGCGCAGGCCCAATAAGCCGCCTAGAAAACCAATCATTACGAACAATATAAGAGATAATGCGACTCGATATAATCGGCAAAGACCTAGGCAACGAATACAGGATCACGATTGGAAGCTTGGAACATGGAATTGCAAGTCGCTAGGTTTCGCAGGTTGCGACAGGATGATCTACGATGAATTACATCCCCGCAACTTCGACGTCGTGGCGCTGCAGGAGATTTGCTGGACAGGACAGAAAGTGTGGAAAAGCGGGCATCGAGCGGCTACCTTCTACCAAAGCTGTGGCACCACCAACGAGCTGGGAACCGGCTTCATAGTGCTGGGTAAGATGCGCCAACGCGTGATTGGGTGGCAGCCAATCAACGCAAGAATGTGCAAGCTGAGGATTAAAGGCCGTTTCTTCAACTATAGCATCATCAACGTGCACTGCCCACACGAAGGGAGACCCGACGACGAGAAAGAAGCGTTCTACGCACAGCTGGAGCAGACATACGATGGATGCCCACTGCGGGACGTTAAAATCGTCATCGGTGACATGAACGCACAGGTAGGAAGGGAGGAAATGTATAGACCGGTCATCGGACCGTATAGTCTGCATACCATATAGAATGACAACGGCCAACGATGCATAAACTTCACAGCCTCCCGCAGAATGGCAGTTCGAAGCACCTTCTTTCCCCGCAAAAATATCCACAAGGTCACATGGAGATCACCTAACCAAGAAACGGAAAACCAAATCGACCACGTTCTAATCGACGGTAAATTCTTCTCCGACATCATGAACGTCCGCATTTACCACAGTGCGAATATTGAATCCGACCACTACCTCGTTGCAGTATGCCTGTGCTCAAAACTCTCGACGGTGTACAACACGCGTCGAAGTCGGACGCCGCGGCTTAACGTTGGGCGGCTACAAGACGGTAGACTAGCCCAAGAATACGCGCAGCAGCTGGAAGTGGCACTTCCAACGGAAGAGCAGCTAGGCGCAGCGTCTCTTAAAGATGGCTGGAGAGATATTCGATCCGCCATTGGTAGCACCGCAACCGCTGCACTTGGCACGGTGCCCCCGGATCAGAGAAACGACTGGTATGACGGCGAATGTGAGCAGTTAGTGGAAGAGAAGAATGCAGCATGGGCGAGATTGCTGCAACACCGCACGAGGGCGAACGAGGCACGATATAAACAGGCGCGAAACAGACAAAACTCGATTTTCCGGAGGAAAAAGCGCCAGCAGGAAGATCGAGACCGTGAAGAAACGGAGCAACTGTACAGCGCTAATAACACACGAAAGTTCTATGAGAAGTTAAACCGTTCACGTAAGGGCCACGTGCCACAGCCTGATATGTGTAAGGACATAAACGGGAACCTTCTTACGAATGAGCGTGAGGTGATCCAAAGGTGGCGGCAGCACTACGAAGAACACCTGAATGGCGATGTGGCAGACGAAGATGGCGGTATGGTGATGGACCTGGGAGAACGCGCGCAGGACATAATTCTACCGGCTCCGGATCTCCAGGAAATCCAGGAGGAGATTGGCCGGCTGAAGAACAACAAAGCCCCTGGGGTTGACCAACTACCAGGAGAGCTATTTAAACACGGTGGTGAGGCACTGTCTAGAGCGCTGCACTGGGTCATTACCAAGATTTGGGAGGAGGAAGTTTTGCCGCAGGAGTGGATGGAAGGTGTCGTGTGCCCCATCTACATAAAGGGCGATAAGCTGGATTGTAGCAACTACCGCGCAATCACATTGCTGAACGCCGCCTACAAGGTACTCTCCCAAATTTTATGCCGTCGACTAGCACCAACTGCAAGGGAGTTCGTGGGGCAGTACCAGGCGGGTTTTATGGGCGAACGCTCCACCACGGACCAGGTGTTCGCCATCCGCCAAGTACTGCAGAAATGCCGCGAATACAACGTGCCCACACATCATCTATTCATCGACTTCAAAGCCGCATATGATACAATCGATCGGGACCAGCTATGGCAGCTAATGCACGAACACGGTTTTCCGGATAAACTGACACGGTTGATCAAAGCGACGATGGATCGGGTGATGTGCGTAGTTCGAGTTTCAGGGGCATTCTCGAGTCCCTTCGAAACCCGCAGAGGGTTACGGCAAGGTGATGGTCTTTCGTGTTTGCTATTCAACATCGCTTTGGAAGGGTTACGAAGAGCAGGGATTAACACGAGTGGTACAATTTTCAATAAGTCCGTCCAGCTATTTGGTTTCGCCGACGACATAGATATTATGGCACGTAACTTTGAGAAGATGGAGGAAGCCTACATCAGACTGAAAAGGGAAGCTAAGCGGATCGGACTAGTCATCAACACGTCGAAGACGAAGTACATGATAGGAAGAGGTTCAAGAGAAGACAATGTGAGCCACCCACCGCGAGTTTGCATCGGTGGTGACGAAATCGAGGTGGTAGAAGAATTTGTGTACTTGGGCTCACTGGTGACTGCCGAAAATGACACCAGCAGAGAAATTCGGAGACGCATAGTGGCTGGAAATCGTACGTACTTTGGACTCCGCAAGACGCTCCGATCAAATAGAGTTCGCCGCCGTACCAAACTGACAATCTACAAAACGCTAATTAGACCGGTAGTCCTCTACGGACACGAGACCTGGACGATGCTCGTGGAGGACCAACGCGCACTTGGAGTTTTCGAAAGGAAAGTGCTGCGTACCATCTGTGGTGGGGTGCAGATGGCGGACGGTACGTGGAGGAGGCGAATGAACCACGAATTGCATCAGCTGTTGGGAGAACCATCCATCGTCCACACCGCGAAAATCGGACGACTGCGATGGGCCGGGCACGTAGCCAGAATGTCGGACAGTAACCCGGTGAAAATGGTTCTCGACAACGATCCGACGGGCACAAGAAGGCGAGGTGCGCAGCGGGCAAGGTGGATCGATCAGGTGGAAGATGACTTGCGGACCCTCCGTATACTGCGTGGTTGGCGACGTGTAGCCATGGACCGAGCCGAATGGAGAAGACTCTTATATACCGCACAGGCCACTTCGGCCTTAGTCTGAATAAATAAATAATAATAACGAAGGAAACACTAGTGTAAGTTGATCCAAAACCCGGAACCAGTTTTTCCAGAAGTTTTAAATTAAATAGAAAAAAACAGCAACCTAGATTCGATCTGCTTTATACATTTGTATTTTATAAGATGATTAAGAGTTAGAAGAATTACATTTAGATGAGAATAGTTCATGTTTAGTTTCTAAAAATGATAGAATTGCCGAGTTTATGAAATTTGAAATTGTAGGAAATTTATTCATTTCCAATAGCCATATTGAATGGCATATGAGATTTATTATCATTTATGAGTACAAAGTGCTCTAAGCTTAAAATGCCTTTCTTAGTCAAACGTTTAATATAGCATTTGTTTTGCACAACAAGCGATTTTCATTCTAACTAGAAGTGATGTTGCCACTATTTCCTTACCAAGAATTTTTATGTAAGGCACACTAACTTTTAGAGTTAATTGATGATCATTCGAGTCTGCAGCATCTACAGCAATTGTTAGATACATTCTTACCTTCATTTTGATTCCACTGTAGTATATCACTGACATCTAAGGATCAATTCCAGCTGATTTGCAAAAACTTGAAACTGCTTTTAAATCTGTGGAAACAGCTGTACGACAATATTCTTTCAATTGCTGTCAAGGTGGACAAACGAGAAAAAGATATATTGATGAAACGTATATGTATAAAACAAAAACAATGATCATAAATGCAAAAGAGAAAAAAAAATCCCACCATACGTTCCAAGTCTAGCCTTGAACTTTGTAGGAAAAAAAAGCTTCTTGGGACCGCGCTCGATAACAATAAGCCAAGTGTTTGCTCGCGCACGCGCGTTCAAATTCAACCGAATTAAGCAAGTACCTATATGATCAAGCTTTGGGGATTTACTCACTGGCTTTAGATATTCATGGACTAAACTTGAATGCGCCATAAGCGAAGGCTTATTTCCGTGGCACATAGTGGGATCCGCAATGGAATGGTAATTCGATACATCTAACGGGGTTACGGACGGAGGAAGTTGGTATCATTCGTAATAAAATTTTGAACAACGAGCTTGAGATGACGTTACCTTACGTTGGATACACAGTTCATGCATTCATGTTATATAAAAGTTGTCAAGGGACAACATTAATTTATTTTTTGGTTATATCCATGTTGATATTATTTAATTGTTACTCCTCACAAAGTAACAATTTTAAAACATTATTTTTTATTACTTTATTGGCGTGAATTTTGACATAAGTTTCAGTTCTTCACTTGTCAATGATGACGCCTGTGCTAGGAACCCACTAGCAAAGAGAATGGGTGATACCAGCTTCCCTCTGGTCCATCCGAGAAACATACACAGACAAAAATACAAATACTTAATTGATAGAGGGGACGGGGACAAAGAAACTTAAAATAATATAACTCAATGTAATATACTTTGAAATTTAGTCGGGTAACACCAGAACACCAGGTACGGTAGGAAGAGTGGTCATCCACGTTGAAGGTCCTCATCTGGGGCTTAATCCGAGTGATCAATTATAGTAGTGGATATTGATCCAATATTGATGTGCGCTGTTCTCCGAAGATGAAACTACTACATCCAGTTGGGCCTAAAATAACATCGTCCCATGCACAGTGCGACTAAGGATATAAAGACACTTCAGATCTGAAGGTGCTCATGAAATTCCTCAGAGAAAAGACTTTCTATCAAACTTATCAAAGTACCACTGAATTAAATGTTTCAGATCGCTCATTAAAAGGGGGAAGATGGGCTTACTGACGCCAGCCATCGTGTGCATAATCCGGTCCCGTTGGGATAAGGAGAGGGATCCTGCGGTCTCCGGATGCAGTGAAAACAAAAGCGGCAACTTTTTGGTAAATAGCTGCTTGCGAAATGGGAGGATACCTGCTTCCGCGCAGGCGGGCTCAACGGGTGTGGCGGAAACAAGGCCGGAAGCTAAGCGGAGGTACTGATTAAAAACCAGAGAAAGTATGTTGACGAGCTCCCGGCGAGATAAGAAAGTCAGTCCCTATCCATACAGTAGTCGGCTGTCGATTAGAGCGTGGTTTATCCTGAACGGGGAAGACTTGTTATTTGCCCTATGTGGTTTGGATAGGTTTTTTTTATAAGATTGATCCTCGATCTGCAGCTGGTCTTAACCGTGGGACTGCGGCTGTGTTTTCTATACTGAGGTACACTTTACGATTGCGAATAGATTGATAGACTTTGACCGTTTATGGCTCAGCCGTTTCTCGATGGATTTTCAATTTTCTTGGATCATTCAATCAAGGGAGAGTCAACGCCTCATAACCAATGTATTAACATATTAGTTTTTACTTATTAACTATTGCAAATTTGCTGACCGTTTACAATTCAGTTCGGATAATCAACCAATTTCATACGTGCATAACAAGCACAAACGTCAAATTATTGCATCTTTCAGATTTAATTCTTATCCACATTTTGATCAATATTTCAAAGTGCTGCTGAAAATGCAATCGCAACGCAATCTATAGTGTCAGTAGAGGCAGCTTTTCTTTAACGAAGGTAATGGAAATCTGCAACCAGACACCTGGTGAGGTGAACGTGTGGGGATGCGATCACCACTCCAGACCCACTAAAACCAACTCCTTCCTCTCCAGTTATTCCCCCGGCCCGCAATTAAGCAATACTTCGGGGGATGACTATTGGGCATTGCGACCCCTACATGACGTACACAAATGCACGTATGCACTTCAACTTTCCTGGTACTCCCCATGCACCACCTGTGCACAAGACATGCTGGCACTACATGTGCCCCAGCACTCTCCTGCCTATGTTGCTCGAGTGACAGCAAGAGAAACTTCGGATACCCTGCAGGAGGTACCCCATGTTTCCATCTCACAACACAGAGAGTCCTCATTCAGTATGGTGATCACCCCATCCTGCAACATGTTGGCACCACTTGTCTACCAAGCTGGAGGCGACCCTGGGTTGGTGGCTCCTATGCCGCTCATACCTCAGCTACGAGGCAGGCCCTTTTATGTCTCCTATTTCTGAGGTGCCGCAGAAGCATCAACCCCCCGACACTCCTGCCAGGCATAGCGAGACTTTCGTGTTCCCTATATTCTGAGGTGCCGCAGAGGTATCTGGCCCCCGAAAATCTTGCCAGGCCTAGCGAGACTTCAATCAATCCGTCACTGGCAGCTGGATCACACTACTGCCTAAGCAGTCACTCTGACCACACATACCATGCGAGGCTTACTTGTGTGCTCGCTCATACATTCAATCCCCATCGCTTGCACAACATGTGCACCACTCTTCTTGACATTCAGTATCTCACTCCGCGACATTTCGAAGCCCAGATAAGCCTCAATCAGTATAGTGGTCACCCCATCATGCAACCACTTACCTTACACGTCTCCAATTTCTGAGGTGCCCCAGAGGCATCAACCCCCCGACACTCCTGCCAGGCATAGCGAGACTTTCGAGTCCCTTAATTTTGAGGTGTCGCAGAGATATCTGCCCTGAAACTCCATCCAGGCCTCACCAGACTTCAGCCATTCTAACACTACCGACCATGCGTACTATGCGAGGCTTACTTGTGTGCTCACCCATACACTCGGTTCCTCACTCTGTGGGGGTATTACGAGTAAGCTCCCTTTCGCTTGCACCACTTGGGTGTGTGTGGGTACCACCCACTGCTACCCGCTTGCCTCCGAATCAGCCATCACTCTGTGGAACCTCCACAGGCTCCGTTAACGACCTGGCTAATTGTTTCACCCCGCAGATCATTCATCCCCTCGGTATAGGTCGCCTGATACCTTGGGATTCGGGGTTAGGGACGCTATATTGTCAGTTTCAGTGTTGTACTGAGCCTGGCGATATGGCCGAATTTTTCACCGTTACGCACTACTTCCGAGTATCCATATCCCAACGTAACGGGAAAGCAGAGGTAGCTTGTGCGAAATTATCGAGCAACTCATTGCAGAAAGTTGATTAGCATTCTCATAGGATTTGTGCTGCTCGGGAGCGGTTCCAGGGGAAATCCATTGCTGCCGTTGACTTTAACAGCACAAAAAAAATGCATCGGTGGCGTCTACAGAAATTTGGTGAACAATTATCGAGTGGCCGTCGTCAGCAACAGCAGCAGTGAATTTCTTCGCAAGTTCTGAATACTGCTGTTATTGATCAAAAGACGCCTTAATAAAAAAAATCGAACATTTTCAGGACCAGCATTCTAGACAAGAGAGTTAATTTAAGAGGAATTTTCTGCAATGTACAAAACACCATCGAATAGCCATTTGAGGGTTTTCAGCGGATGTCAACTCTGATAGGCGTTTTCACTATTTGGGATTCGAATGATGTTAATCCATCGGTGGTACCTGCATGGTGATGATTTAAGAAAGTTGCGAAGCGAACATGGCTGCAAGAAATTGAACCGGCTGCAGCGGTAAACCATCAGCATCCGTCGCATTCACTGGAGAAAATTCATTCGCAACGATGGCGACGGTAGCTGGTTAATACTGAGATTTTGAGAAGAGTCATTCTATACCAGGTCAGTGGTCAGCCCACCTCGTTCGCTGCGCTCCACGCCTTTTTGTATCTGCCGGTTTGGAAGCGAAAACTTTCTTTGCAGGTCCAACATTCTTGCAACATGCCCTGCCCATCGTACCCTGATGAGAAATCTTCCAAATATTGTGTTTGTGTATCAAAACTTAATATTTTCTATTTCGTTTATGCATTATTTATGATTATCTTATCAAAAGGATAACAGAAATAAGGTTTTACAAAACTTGAGTTGCGTGCTCTTGCCTACGCAATGCGGTCGGGTCTGAGCTTGACGACCGACTGGCAAATTACACAACCTCACTTGATCAGTACAGTTGCTGATGAAGAATGTGTATAGCCGCCAGACATTCTAAATACTCACTCTCCTCTAATGTGACTCTAAACACATGTGGAAGTGTTGGCTTGAGAAATGGATTGCGAGTGATTTGACTATGCGTCCAATTTGGGAATCTCGAGCTCGTTCAGTAGCCACTAGGTTGCGAAGGCCGACGGAGGTCCTTCGTAGCTTTGTTGGTTAAAGCACCAATCTAGCGTACTGTAGGGTCATGGGTTCGAGTCCCATCGAAGGGAAAGTGGTTACCTCTAATACATTTTCCAAATCAATATCTTCCACATAACGTACATATTCACTTAGAGCGATTGACTGTTTATTCTCGCGAAGAATGAACAATTGAACAATTTAAGGAAATGCTAATACTGTTGTGTGGAAGTTGCATTGGTCACATTACTTTCCATGGTGAATCCCGATCTATGTTACTGATTTCCCCACCCAACTTCCTTCCCGTGGTAATTGTGGAGATGCAGAGGTATTCATGGTCTTTAGTAGCAACAATAACCACACATTAACATTCCCTCCCTTTCCCAACTGACTGTAAGTACTTGGCCAGCGCCCTTATTGATCAACATTTGCGAGCTCAGTTCAATTAAAGTTAATTGTCTATTTTACGGGTAATAAACCACCCGACTTGAACGTTAATTTACAATGTTCTGAAAACTCAGATGTGAATCTGTACATAACCACTTTCCTTTCGATGGGACTCGAACCCACGACCCTACTATATTATTTTTAAGTGAGAAAATCATGTGAAATACGAAAATCAAGATTGCAAGGGATAAGGAGATTAAACCTCATTAGAAAATCCAGACGTTCTAGAATATTTGTTTCTCTCTTAATAACATGCTACAAAATTAATGATTTTTCACAAGGAACGATTTCAGCTTAATCTCTGTCGTTTTTAATTGTTATCATGCTCACTACTGAAAACATCACAATAATGAGAAACAAATCAATTTGCGCCCCAATCCTTCGTTTTCGATTGTTATTAATATGGGTACATGTTATGAAATAATAGAGCAAATACAGTACGAAAGAAAACCAGGAATGGAAGAACATTGCTTCGAAGAATATAAGGCCATCTTAGAATTTTAAATAAGTTGAAAAAACGTCGTGGATATATAAAAACGCAATATTTGCAATTTTTGACAATTTGTTTGATTGTGAGATAAAACCAATAAAATTTCTATAACATGTACCTATTAAGGACTAATGTCCTCGACTGTGTATTGATACACAGTAGAAATAAGAAATTGGTCACGCGATGAATTTGTTTGTATTTTTGGGTTGAAATACAGATATAAATGAGAATGCTTTTCTAAAAAATATCGTCCGTCGCCAAAAAAAATAATCCCATTTCTCCTACATTCTCCTACAGTGTTTCAACTGCAAAATAACTTCTTAAATATCAATAATTATATTCCACTAGTAAATGGCAAAGTACAACCGATCAGAAGCTGTTAACAACTGCTTATTTAAAGAAACATTCCAACAACGAGCAACAGTGAGAGCTTTTGTTTTATTTAAGAATGTTCACAGAATTTCTACATTATATGATATTGAAAAGTGCTCACAGAGTTCAGTGCGTGATTTCTCTTGTTTCGGACTGCAGAACGATCGCGCGATCGGCCGAAATATTTGTTCTGCATTGCGCGGCCGGTAATAAAAATCAGTTCAGTGCGTGATTTCTCTTGTTTCGGACTGAAGAACGATGACGCGATCGGCCGAAATATTTGTTCTGCATTACGCGGCCGGTAATAAGAGTAGCTATCGAACAAGTAAGTGCAGTGCGTGTTTTTGTCGTCGGGAAAGAAATAAGGTATCTATCTTGTGTTCGGTGGCTCATGCGCATGTCGCGCGCGGTCGAAAAAAGCGAGTTCTTCAATAGTTTGCTGCAGCCATCGAACAAGTGAGTACAGAGTGCTGCGCTTCCGTGCGGTCGTCCAAAACACGAATCTCCTTAGCTTTCATATGCCACCGGGCGTGCATGTTTTTTAACTTTTAAATCGTATTAGTGTCATTTCCCATCCCATAGATCGCATCGCTTACCAAAGTGAATCCAGATAAATTATCGTTTGTAACTAAGACGATATCCTATCCCAAGACAATCGTAGAGATTCAGAGGTATACTCGGTCTCTAGTAGCAACGAGAGTCGTACTAACAATCCTTCCATTCCTATATGACCGTAAGGACGTGGCCGGCGCCGTTATTGACTTTACATATTTGAGCTCCCGAAACGTGTACATTGAGAATGGGTAGCTGATCCCAAGATCCATTCATTGTGTTCTCTGTACAATTTCGCAAGTTCAGTCAATCACGGAGTAGCAACTACGAATTGGGCGGTCATAATGCTCATGCTCATGCTCATGCTCATATGATATTGAAAAGTGTGTGTCCTATTTTGTAACTCTTGCAGGATTTACGCTTCCACACATTCGTTCGCATATTGCTTCCAATGAACTGCCCGATTACTCCAGTAAAGAATTCCATATCAGTACATCGAATCGGAACCTGTACCGAAGCATGTAAATACCTAACTTCAATTACGTGATCGTGATCGTTGCCTGTCAATCAGTTAAACAACCGCGGCACACTGGCAGGCTGACGACTGACTAGGTTGGCGAATGACATTTACAGTGGTTGAAATGCTCGCCTACAAATGGCAAACAAAGTAATACTTTATCATTAAAGTTAGCCTAGACCTTGTCCCTGGAGAGCGGGAGCCAATCCAGCTGCCACGAAAAAGGCTCAATTTAATGGCACTCAACCCAAAGCAAACAGTTTCTTTTTTATTGAGAACCAATTACCGGATTGATTAACGCATTCTGGCGCTTAACTTGTTATTTGATTTTTGCGAACCCAATCGTGGGGGTAGAAACTTTTTTTTTTGCTCGACTCAATGATCGCATATATCGATACCATAGGTAAAGTGTATGATTCTGTTTGATTGATCTGTTTGCAAGTGGGTGCGTTTCCACGCCTTGTGCCTACTGCTTGGTAGCCGTGTGGTCAAATACGATGACGGCGATAAAAAGCAAACCTCACCCAGGGTTTAGGAGTTTCTAATCCAATGGAGTTTTGTGTCAATATTAGCAATGATTCGAACTTCTCTTGGTATCAAACGATCGAAATTTGATGGTTCATACTGCGTTTCAGGAGCAAATAAATGAATTCATTTGCATTTGAAGATAAAAGAAAGCAAAACAACCACGCAAGTACAAGCGCAACTATCAATGATTTTCAAATGCTCTCATGACGCA
This sequence comes from Armigeres subalbatus, assembly GCF_024139115.2. Taxonomy (NCBI): domain Eukaryota; kingdom Metazoa; phylum Arthropoda; class Insecta; order Diptera; family Culicidae; genus Armigeres; species Armigeres subalbatus. The sequence goes on from NC_085140.1 coordinate 276,547,271, forward strand.
CGGAGTAGGGTATATGGTTCCGTATAAATTGGCTTCAAATTAATTCTTACCGGAATTAGGTACATTACCTACTAGCGACATTGTTGCCTTGCAGAATAGCATTCCGCATCAGCTTCGAGCCGACAAAAGTGATATATAAACTATTTTGTCAATATGGGGTAGGTTTTTAATTAAATGGCACATAACTAAGGATCCAATAAGAACTGAAAAGTGTTTCATTTATCAATTTTAATCAAAAATATAATCTTCTTATAATCATAAGTATTTAAGCCTCAACAGTGCCGCAAAAATATACCCAGTTTGATTTTTTAAATTTATTTTTCAAGTGGGACCGATTTTTAAAAGTCGATCGATTTTTGTATAAAAAAAAAAACAATTTGACAACCGTTTGCATGATCAACATAAAACGTTCTATAGACTGAGCATTCCTCTTCCCGATACTGGAAAGGTACGCATCGATCACAATTCGAATTACCCGTGCAAGTCACGTTAGCTGTGTGGCTAGGTGCTACTTTGGAAACAACCCGAACTGCGTCCAGCTGAATGAAGAACAATTGAAGCAATCAGATGAGGATCTGGCACGAGCAGAGTTGAGTTACCCCTTGTCTTATCCAATCCTTGGAAATCTTCGGTCCCTGTCGCCCCGGTAATAATGGAGGTTCCTTCCTATAGGCATGTGGTTTGTAATGTTGCGCGATATCAACCCGTTGTGATCTGGTGCCTGTTTTGCCGCACATACACGGTATTTAAGAACTCACATACGATTGCTGGTTGTTGAGGCGGTGGAGAGAAACAGACACCAGTTTTGTATTGTGCCGCATTTACTTAAGATCTGATCAGCAACAGTGCGCGGGGGGTTAGCAATTTGTGTCTGTTTCCTCTGAGAATGGGCATTCGTTGGTTGGTACTGGCTGGTGGGATTGGCCTTGAAATACTTTGGTTGTTACGCGAGGTCATTAATTCTTACGGTGACACAATAAGTTACTGACTATAGGTTTGACTTTTCTTACAATTATTGCCTACCGTTTGCCTACATGCATTACATATTTCTCATATGCAATCATTCTTTTTATTGATTCGAATTTCTGCATTTTTGCAAATCGAATGAAGTGCAATAGTGTGTTCAAGACGAAGTTTCGCCTTTTTCGTACAACAAAGTTGTACCAGAAAGGCTACCATTTCACTGCCAAAACGTACTTTTTTATAGAGCGCTTGTAGACCCATAGTGTTATATACCAATCGATTCAGCTCGACAAACTGAGCAAATGTCTGTATGTCCGTGTCTGTGTCTGTGTGTGCGTATGTGTGTGCACATTGGAATATTAGACATTTTTTCTAGTACTAAACCTTAATCGATTTTGCTACAACAAGTTGCATTCGATGGGGAATGTTTTCTTCTTGTTCGCTATTGAATTTCATAATGATGGCACGTCTCAAAAAATAGTGAATATTCAAAGAGTTATGAGACATCATTTTTCGTAATAAATAAGCTATCGATTTTCTAGGTTACGTTCTCCCAAGATACAATTTATTCGAAACCGGCACACTGACAGCATAGAATACACAGCTTACACGGAAGAAAAAAAAAACTACCTTTACAAAGAAACATAGAAACCCATTAATGAGTTAAAAAGTACCTATTTTAAGATTTCATGTATACACTGAAAATTCTCGTTTACTTGTCATAAGACGAGTTTATACAATCCCATTGAATTCCACCACTTAATTGTATCTTGACAGATACGTATTTCGACCTCAACAGTAAGGCCGTCGACTTAGTAAGTCGAGTCAAGTACGAGACACTGAAGACGGCCTTACTGTTGAGGTCGAAATACGTATCTGTCAAGATACAATTAAGTGGTGGAATTCAATGGGATTGTATAAACTCGTCTTATGACAAGTGAAGACATTCCACTAAAAAGCTCAAAATAATTTTCTTATCATTCTCGTTTATTTTTTCAAAATGACTTAAGAAACATATTTCGGCATCAACATTTCAAAAGGGCGAAACTGCTTTTGTAAACAAGAGCTTCTTACGTCTCTGGTGGGCTAATTTGTGCTCACCCACGCAATCCAGCACCATTAGATGAAAGAAGAGGATTCGATGCTTCCATCAGTGGTATTGGATTGCGTGGGTGGGCTCAAATTAAAGCACCAGCGACGTGAGAAGCTTCTGTTTACAAAAGCAGTTACGCCCTTTTGAAATGTTGGTGCCGATTTACATGAATGAATTTTAAGATTGCGATAAATGTGATAGCTTTTGATTGCACTACACAAATTAATTCATGAAAAAAGGTGACTTAGGTTCTTTTTAAAAGTTAAGCGAGAATCATAATCATTTCTGCCATTTCTTTCTAATGTAAAATGTACCCATCTTTGCAATTTTTAGCTATGCTGGGCCGATTTGAGCAGTGAGAAGTGAAAAGCGAGACGTCAGAAGTGCGAAGTGAGGAGTGAAAAATAAGAAGTAAGAAATGAAAAATGTGAACAAAATGAGAAGTGTTTTTCCAAATTTAATCTAGACTATATAGAGTCGAATCTTTTTTGTTGATATTTTCAAATGGATAAAATAGAAAAACGACGCATCCCACAAAAAAGTATTTTATGGGTGACCATCGCAAAATCAGTCAAACTTGCTAATAAAAATATCGGAAACAATCCAAATTGAGCCCTACACTGAAAAAAATCAGTTTTAAATTTTTAAAGTCGATTTGCAAAAAACACCCTTTTTGATTTGAATGAAATTTTGTCTCAAGATAGGTGATTATGTTCCCTACCAACCGTCCATACATCGCAAGCTGGGCACTTTTAAGAAAAAAAAGTTTTTGTCTAACAAAAACTTTTTCATGTCGGAATTATTTTCAGTGTATTTTCATCTGAAACTAAACCAATGAAGCCATCGTTATAGAACCCCAAGCAAATCTATTTTTATGATGCTTTGTCTAATTTAGAGCATCATTAACGGTCGCGAGCATTTTAATCACCCGCGCAGCGCTTTCATTTTAGTTTCGTCACTCGTTTCCGTATCGGTCACTTTCGGTTCTCAATTTGGTTGCTTTATTCCGTACCGGTGACGTTTGACAGTTGACAGTTCATCAAATAGCAGCGCTCTTATCGCGGTACCAAATTTGGTCACCGGTCAATCGCGCTACTGTTATAGCAGCGCGTTTAGTAGCGACCGGTAAAGTGTCAAGTAATGATACTGCGCTGCCAAACGGCTTAAACTCACCACCGGTAATCTTGCTCTAAGTCACTAAATAAAGTTTGTTTTTAAATTAAGAGTAACATTAAAAAAGAGTTTATATCTTCAAAAATATATTATATTCCATTATTAGCTTCTTTAGTTGCGCCCAGCTACGACCAAAACATTGTACTCTGCCTGACTGTACAGGAATACTTAATATAAGTATGTATGTATACATATGTTAAATTCACCCCTTGAAGACTGAAAAAAAAATTAATGTCGTCAAGAAAAAGTTTCCGTCAAAAAAAAAATTCCCTTAAAAGTGTCCAGCTTGCGATGTATGGACGGTCGGTAGGGAACATAATCACCTATCTTGAGACAAAGTTTCGTCCAAATAAAAAAAGCATTTTTTTGCAAATTGACTTTTCATTTTTTAAATCGATTTTTTTTAGTGTAGGGTTCAATTTAGAGTTTTTCAAAAAGTTTTATTAGAAAGTTTGACTAATTTTACGATAGTCACCCATACAACACTTTTTTTCAGGAAGCGTCGTTTTTCGATTATATCTATTTGAAAAAATCATTAAAAAAATTTTATTTGCCGAAGTTTGACCTTTTCAAAAGATAGTCTGAATCAAATTTGGACTAAGTATGCACTTTTTTTACAGCACCTTTTAAATATTGACCAATAAATTTGCAAAAAGTCAACTTAAACAATCAGAACACTTGCAACTTTCCAAAAAGTTATTATTATTATTATTATAATCTTTATTAAAGAGGTTTTTAGCCCAAGGCTAGTTCACCTCCGCATTTCCAAAAAGTTCTATTTTGGCTTCATGCATTTTTATTACATTTCTCGCATAACTTTTCAAAAGGACCTAAGTAACGTTTTGCCTTTCTCGTACAACAAAGTTGTACCTGAAAGGCTTTCATTTCACTCCCAAAACGTACTTTTTATAGAGCGCTTGTAGACCCATAGTATTATATACCATTCGATTCAGCTCGACAAACTGAGCAAATGTCTGTCTGTCCGTGTGTGTGTCCGTGTGTGTGTGTGTGCGTATGTGTGTGCACATTGAAACATTAGACAATTTTTCTAGTACTAAACCTGAATCGATTTTGCTACAACAAGTTGCATTCGATGGGGAATGTTTTCTTCTTGTTCGCTATTGAATTTCATAATGATGGCACGTCTCAAAAAATAGTAAATATTCAAAGAGTTATGAGACATCATTATTTCGTAACAAATAAGCTATCGATTTTCTAGGTTATGTTCTCCCAAGACACAATTTATTCGAAACCGGCACATTGACAGCATACACTCTAAATAATCATCACGTCATATTCACGTGAAAAATCACGTAACTGATCTGTTTTGAACAAACGACGATTGTTACGTGACGTTAGTAATGTTCACCTGAAATTCACGTAACTTTTACTAAAAATCTTGGTGAATATGTTTGTATGTACTCGTAAACAACTTAAGTGAGATTGTGTTAGTGTGATTGCAGCTTCGGCATTTACGGAAAACCAGCAATGTAAATAATCTTTACGTTAGATTTACCTGAAAACAAACGTGGTTATCATCCACCATACTTTTCACGTGCAAGTGACTTGGCAATCACGTAAGATTGGATGACACATAACCTAAACATAATTAGGCTTCGCAGAGGTAAGGGATATTTTAGGTGCAACTTGACGAGAATTTTATTTCAGATTTCAACGTCCAAGGGTGAACTACTTTCTGATTGGTTCAACATGGGAAATAGCTGCAATTTTTGAGTAAGAATCTAGTTTCAACATTTCTGACCAAATTTGATAAATTTCATTCGACATTCGTCAGTAACTTTGATTCGTTCTCCAACAGCGTTTTAGCGATAACTCCGAAGCGCAATGGCCGAATGACAGCATTGTCTAATATTAAAAACACCATTCTGCATCAAATGCATTTCAACGCATCAAGCGCTTCAGCAACGCGAAGAGGTCTCCTATTAACCGATGCGGGCAGTTATTAAATTACCAGCGGAAAATAGACAGCTTTGCCCAATGAACTTATTTGCAGCACCGCACTCTAGATCAATGTCCGTGCGTTTGTTTTGTTTTCCTCAACAGCTGACCCAAAATTGTATTCTAATGATTTTTTTTACATTTCCCCGTTAAATTCACCAACTTTTTGTATATACAAACCTTGCGGATCCCAAAACGAATCGATTAGGGAAAAAATCTTTTAAATCGGTCAACCCGTTTGCGAGTTAAATCGTCAGGAAGGAAAACTCAACTCATTTTTATTATATAGAAGATTTTGCATTCATTCAAAACAAAATTTTGCAAATTATTTCAAAGCATATAGTGGTTACCTAATATCATGTAGCTTTCACTAAAAGTTCACGTAACCAGTACGTAGAAATCACGTAAGGTTCACCTGATCAAACACGTAATTACTTTCAAACTTCACGTCATTAGTAATGGAAAATCCAGTCAGATTCACCTGATAAATCACGTAACTCGCCGAATCTAAATTTTGTTCAGGTTACATGACATTCAGGTCACTCTTACGTGAAAAGTGTGGTGGATGAGAACCACATTTGTTTTCAGGTAAACATGACTTGAAGATTTTTCAGAGTGTAGAATATACAGCTTACACGGAAGAAAAAAAAACTTCACAAAGAAACATAGAAACCCATTAATGAGTTAAAAAGTACCTATTTTAAGATTTCATGTATACACTGAAAATTCTAGTTTATTTTTTCAAAATGACCTAAGAAACATATTTTCATGAATGAATTTTAATATTGCGATCAACAGACCAATATGATAGCTTTTGATTGCGGTACACAAATTAATTCATGAAAAAAGGTGACATATGTTCTTTTTAAAAGTTAAGCGTCATTTCTGCCATTTCTTTCCCCTATGGGCCGATGTGAGCAGTGAGAAGTGAAAAGTGAGACGTGAGAAGTGCGAAGTGAGGAGTGAAAAGTAAGAAGTAAGAAATGAAAAATTAGAAATGAAAAATCACCAGATGGTCCGAAATGGAAACAAAAATGTTTTTCCAAATTTAATCTAGACTATCCTTTGAAAAGAGCTGAAATTTTTTTTGCTAATATCTTCAAATGGATATAATAGAAAAACGACGCATCCCACAAAAAAGTGTTGTATGGGTGACCATCGCAAAATCAGTCAAAATATCTAGTGAAAATATCGGAAACAATCCAAATTGAGCCCTACACTGAAAAAAATCAGTTTAAAAATTTTAAAGTCGATTTGCGAAAAAATGCTCTTTTTTATTTAAATGAAATTTTGTCTCAAGATAGGTGATTATGTTCCTACCAACCGTCCATACATCGCAAGCTGGGCACTCTTAAGGAAAAAAAGTTTTTAACAAAACTTTTTCTTGTCGGAATTATTTTCAGTGTATTTTCATCTGAAACTAAACCAATGAAAGCCATCGTTATAGAACCCCAAGCAAATCTATTTTTATGATACATTGTCTAATTTAGTCACTAAATATAGTTTGTTTTTAAATTAAGAGTAATACTAAAAAGGGGTTTATATCTTCAATAAAATATTATATTCCATTATTAGCTTCTTTAGTTGCGACCAGTTACGACCAAAACATTGTACTCCGCCTGACTGTACAGGAATAATTAATATGAGTATATATGTATACATATGTTAAATCCACCCCTTAAAGACACTGAAAAAATCAATTCCGTCAAGAAAAAGTTTTGTTAGAAAAACTTTTTCCTTAAAAGTGCCCGGCTTGCGATGTATGGACGGTTGGTAGGGAATATAATCACCTATCTTGAGACAAAATTTCTTCCAAATCAAAAGAGCGTTTTTTTGCAAATTGACTTATATTTTTTAAATTGATTTTTTAGTGTAGGGTTCTATTTAGAGTTTTCAAAAAGTTTTATTAGAAAGTTTGAATGATTTTGTGACAGTCACCCATACAACACTTTTTGTAGGAAGCGTCGTTTATCGATTATATCCATTTGAAAAAATCAATAAAAAAAATTTGGCCTTTTTCAAAAGATAGTCTGGATCAGATTTGGAAAACCTAAGTATGCACTTTTCTTTTTACAGCACCTTTTAAGTATTGACCAATAAATTGACAAAAAGTCAACTTAACAATAAGAACACTTGCAAGTTCCCAAAAGTCCTATTTGGCTTCATGCATTTCTATTACATTTCTCGCATAACTTTTCAAAAGGACCTAAGTAACATTTTTTCATGAATTCTCGCTTTAACTTTTCAGCACCTAAGTAACATTTTTCATGAATTAATTTGAATACTGCAATCAATAGTTTTCATGTTGTTCTGTTGATTGCAGTACTCAAATTAATTCATCAAACAATGTTACTTAGGCCCTTTTGAAAAGTTATGCGAGATTTATAGTACAGCAAAAAGCCATCTAGTAGAAAATCTAGATGGATTATTCCATTGCTGACAAACGTTCATTTCGAACCAAACACCGCAAGTTGGTGGTTGATTTTTTTTGTTATATACTCTGTCTCGCTCAAACCAACAGCGAATAATCTAACGACTACTTTCACGAACACTTAAGGACCAGCCACTTTAACCGACCGTGTCCATTTAGCAAGTATGGTGTTGAATATAATCTGTAGATTAAAAAAAACAGTTTAATAAAGTAAAAACAACTCAGCAAGTAACCGCACAATATTGAGTAAAACAAATTAAGTGTGTAGCATTTCCACATTCAATGAATAAATTTCGCACCGTGTATACTGACAGCGTTGCTTCTTTCGTGCTTTATTGATGATGCTAACCATTCAAGCAAAGCTTTCCAAAGCTTCAAATGTGGAACACGAAAACTAACACACGCGCTATAGAGACCGAAGCCGATGATTTTATCCGCTCGCATTAACACAGTTGTAAAAATTTCATCGTTGGAAATAAAAATCGCATTCGTTCGTACATGCTTTCTCGTGCGCTCGTTACGTTTGCTGCCATTTTTTTCCTGCTTTGGAAGGAAAGAAGAGGCGTATCATTGAGGCTAACTGCTTATTGGGTTGGGTGGTTTGGGTGGAATGATGGTGTAGTTTGGGCATTTAGGTGATTTGAACATAACGTTCGTTTTCATACACCTCATTATTTCCATATTATGCGGCTTTTTTCCATTGATATTTATGTGAATTGTGCTGTTAATTTTCACAAATGTACTTGTACAATTATTACACAAAGGCATGCAAAATCAATGTATGACATATAACTAGTTTTATTGAACTTTAATATTACATTGGTGAAAAAACACTACGTGGGAATCGGCCCTAAAACAATTGTAGACGCGCTGTCTGGACAGTTAATCCATATTGTATTTTATAATGTATTTTTTAAAACGTGCCGCTGCGCTAATTATTGTACTATTTACCCACGATCGCATATTTGTAACATATGCATTTTTTCCTTTCTCGTACAACAAAGTTGTACCGAAAGGCTATATGATTGCTCCAAAAAAACTTTTGATAGAAGGCCCGGAGACCCATAGTGTTATATACCGATCTACTCAGCTCGACAAACTGAGGTGACGTCTGTTTTTTTTTGTGTATGTATGTGTATGTGTACAAATTTTGTAGACACACGTTTTAGAACTTAGAATTATCCGATTTACTCGCTACAAGTTGCATTCGACAGTTTGCTATTGAAAATGGCCCCGATCATTGCTTTTCGGAATTATTGAAAAATCATTGTTTTTTCCCATAGGTCCCCCTTGGAAAAAATATCAAAAAACAATTGTTTTTGAATGGTGGCAAGGCAAAAATATTAAAAATGATCGAAAAAATGTGATCTATTCACCCAAAAAGCTTTTTTGACCTTTTTAAAGTGATTTTTTCAATATATTTTATAATGCACGAGAAAGGCATCATCACTGCTAGGTGGATTAATCTGGGTTTTTTTCATGAATTCTTACTTAACTTTTCAAAAGGACCTAAGTAACAATTTTTTCATGAATTAATTTGAATACTGCAATCAATAGCTTTCATGTTGTTCTGTTGATTGCAGTACTCAAATTAATTCATATTTTTTTACTTGCGTCCTTTTGAAAAGTTATGCGAGATTTATAGTACAGCAAAAAGCTATTAATTTCTACTAGATGGATTATTCTATTGCTGACAATCGTTCATTTCGAACCAAACACCGCAGATTGCTGGTTGATTTTTTTTTTTGCAGAATCCTAACAACTTCAACTTCAACAGCGTACAATCGCTCTCCGTATGAGCTGGTTGAGGAGGTTCTTCCTAGGAGAGTCCCGAGAATACCTGGCAGCATGGACAAAACAATATGGCGAGTTCTCGATAAACAACAGGGTCGATGATGAACGTTCATTGCATTGATCTTGAAATATGTTGAAATTACGTTCAAAATGCATATTTTAGCTAAACTTCTATTATTAGGATATATATTTTAACAAAACAAATGTCAAAACATGAATAGTTTATATTTTGGATTTCATTTTCCCGATCTTAGGCCTAGAACCTACTGTTTCCGAAACGTCAATTTATTGCGAATCGAAGAATCCGACAATGAATGAATACGGACTGATTTTACGGCATCGACTCTTAGCGCGAAACAACGGACGCGAATAAGAAAAAGGATCATTTTGACCCTAGCCCAGCAGGGTGAATTGGCACAACATAATGCATATAGCTTGAGATCCTCGGACTGAGTGAATTCCCTTGGCCAAACTTTGAAGAACACAGAATGCTGTCGGGACAAATTGTGCTATAATCTGGTTTACGAGATAAACGTGATCCATGGCATCACGAAGGTGGCTTCCTACTAAGCGCCTAGGCAATACCTGCGCTTATGCAGTGGGAACCTGTAAGTGAAAGGATAATCGTTGCCAGATTTTGAACACGGGTTCGAAACTTTACTATAATCCAATGTTATGCGCCAACCGATGCTGCCGATCTGCAAGACAAAGAGAACTTTTACAGCCAACTCATTGCCGGTGTAGATAAAATTCCGAAGATCTGTATGGGCGACTTCAATGCGAATTTCGGATTCGACAATTCGAGCCATGGGTGCATAATGGAACGGGTTTCGGAGAAATGAGCGAAAAAGGAGAGCTGCTCGCAGAATTCTGTAGTAATAACAACATGGTGAACGGGGAATCGCTCTTCCCTCATCGACCTTTTAGCCCGTCAACGATACTCGGCTCTGGAGAAAGAAGTAAAACACTCATAGTCGAACAAGGGAGCGTGGGTGGGCTTTCTGGCCGACGAATGAGAACCAGTTCGTTCAACTCTAACGTGAAATCTATGCTGTAATACACTAGCGAAACATGGTGTGTATCAGTGGAGAACACTCAATAGCTGCTGGTTCTCATCAACAGAGCCTGCGGTACATAATTCGGGCCTGGTGGCCTCACAACTGGATCTCAAATAACGAGATCCATCATCGTTGACACCAGAAACCGATAACATCAGAAATACAGGATCGGAAGTGGGGCTGGGTTGGCCACACCTCACGTAGGGGCGGAAACGAAATCTGTAAACAAGCATTAAAGCCAGCGGGAAATGGCAGCAGAGGCAGACTCAGAAGCTCATGGCGGTGAAGCCTCAAAAAAGAAATAATAGATATAAGGGTTAGGGACAAAAGTTTGAAAGACAAAAGGTCGAAATGACAAAAGGTCGAAATGACAAAAGGTCGAAATGACAAAAGGTCGAAATGACAAAAGGTCGAAATGACAAAAGGTCGAAAGAGAAAAGGTCGGAAGACGAAAGGTCGCAGGGACAAATGGTCGAAAAGGACAAAACGTCTAACGGGACAACATGTCGAAAGAGACAAAAGGTCGGAAAACAAACATAAGGTTAAAATAGACAAGAAACTGAAACGGAGAGAATCTATCGCGCACAATACAAGTTTTATTTTTTTTAAACCAACAATCGTTTTCATCTCTAACAGAGCTATCTAGGTATTCATAATAATATTTCATAGTAATTCCTCGGGAAATCTTTTGGCTATGCAGCCTGATGGTTTCAAAGCAAATTTTTAAAATTTGTCCAAGTTTCGAAAAAAAAAAATTCTTCTAAAAATTTAATTTCTGAGGGGGGGTTTTATGTCCAAAACCACCCCCGTGGCTACGCCACTGAATAACAGTGTTTTGATTTTGTCAAGACTGAAAAGAGATTTGTAAAGAATGGGGGTAACTACGAATGTGGAAAAAGTGGATTCCCCGAGCAGGAGAAGTCGGACAAAAATGGTTGCAGCAACTTCATTGTGACTAATTTGAGTTGCAGTAACCTATGTGTCCTTGATAGACATAATAAGCGCGATCAAAAGGCGAATTTTGGAGTTAAATTTCAGATAGTTCACAACAAAAACGATTTTAACAGCCGACGAAAGCAATGATGGCAATGATTATGCCAAACATCGTAGTCAAAGAAGACCTCCGTTTTATTCCGTTTCGTCATCTATACTGCGCTATGAGATTTATACCTTTAGAATAGCGCCGAAGACTGCTCAAAAGTGTGTTTCATCTGATGACCGTACTGCCGTTAAACGCTTATTTGTCCCATATACATAGGAAATCCCAGCAAACATGGGACAAATATGCGTATGACGGTAGCGTACTAATCGTTAGCGCGTACGGAACGATATCGTTAGAAGTTGTATGCATTATCGGATCTGCATCATCCTGGCGGAGAATATCGAGTGTTCATTGTGACGACGGATAGCCAACAAAAACGTGAGTAATATGGTGAAAATTCGTTCTGTGGTGGTAAGACGGTAGCAGAAGAGGGATAATGCGGAGAGAGGTTGCGTATCCTAAACCTGTTAACATGGATGAACAGTAAGCGTAGAGTTCGCTTGATCCAATTCCTGTCGGGCACTAGACACAGTAGATTACGACGAAGTAGTGATGTTAGGCTTCGGGATACTAGTGAACCGGATGCAATGAAACATCAGGAATCAAGACAAATGCGATCTTCCGTAGTTTGTAGTATCCAAGTAAACAAGAATAGATCGCAGCGCGACGTGTCGGTCGTCCAAAACGCGATCCTCCATAGTTTGCTAAGCCACCGGGCATCCATGGTGAAGTGTATTCATGCTCGGTTCATAGACACTTCGAACGATCAGGCAGATGATACGCATTTGATCATGTTTCTGCTCGGAGTGCAGGTAGTTAGTTTGTTCTGCTTTGTGGGGTCGAATCATAGTTAGTTAAAATCATTATAGAATTGGTAGAATCAAATACCGAAATGGCACGGTCACATCGCTTATCAGATTTAATGAAGATCCAACTATGCCTACCGACTAATTAATAACTCTTCATGTGGTTTTTGTGGATACGCAGAGGTAAACACGGTCTTTAAACAGCAAAACCTACTAATATTCCTTTCCTGTTCCTAACTAGCTACAAGGACGTGGTCGGTTCCGTCATTGAGCATATGAACATTTGAGTCACTGAAACCTGCACACTGAGCATGCTCGAACAATCCCAGTCAATAATTCAGTAGATTCTTCGTGCAATTTCACTAAGTCTGGTCAATCAAGGAGTTGCAACCATAAATATGTGTGGTCAGTCAAAGCTAAAACTAGCAAAGCTAAGAGGCACCAAAAAGAATTTGGTAGAATCAAATACCGAATAGAACCCACGAACTAGAAGGCGTAGTTCCGGGGGAAGAAATACAACAAGGGAAGAATATTTTTTCGTCAGGTGAGGTTTATCTTTTAAGGTAATGGAAGCAAGTTTCCACTGAAGCTATGCTATAAGGTGCAGGACCTCTAGATGCGGATTCCCTGATGTAATGGGGAAATCATTTTTTTGGTTTTAAGGCTACAAACTGATGGAATACAGAGTTACTATTAAGACACATAATCAACCCCATGTGATTCATCAATAATGCTTCCGCTGCGTTACTGTCGCCGGTTATGCAGCATCACTAGCGTACGTGTTTTAAAATTAACATCACTCACTTCACTAAGTGTTGCAATTATTTTATTGGCCTCCATCTCCTTGGTCGTCAGACACGCTCACTTCCCCGCCGATCGACAGGGGCCGCATCGTCGGTCGTGGTGGCGCTGACTGTTTCGACTCATTATGTGCGGCGGCCGTTGTTGTTAAGAACTTGTCCGATGAGGACGTTGTCTCTGTGCGAAAATGCGAATGATCATATCCGAGTGGTGCTTACAGGATAAAAAAGCGCGTGGAAAAAAACGTAACCAATTATTCGATCATAAGAGCAAACGAGCGGACCTTTACCATCGCATGACGAGTGACGATGACGGTGAGCAGGTGAATTAAAATTGATGCAATACCGCGGAGTGATGGACGGCTTGCAATGACCCCAAAGTCTTGGATCAGGTTGTCGAAGAAAAATAACGATCCCATGGTCCACGGAAGTGGGTTTTATTGCTTGTTGGATGCGAGCTTTTTTTGTCGTTATGTTTAAGAAATAGTATAAAATTTACGACGAATTGAAAAACGGCTCAGTATTTGCAGTTTATCCGCAATATGTTATGATCATACGCCTAAGATGTGCAAACGGAAGGCTTGTTCAAGGATCGATGATTATGATCCTGCGTCCAGACATTCTCTTTCCCATATCCTTATCCATATCTTATTTGTGAATACTGTGGGCTTAGTGGAGGAGGCATTGTAGAAAACATAAGTAGGGTTCCATAGAATTTGTAAAGTCCATATGTCAGTGTTGAATACCATTTTTCCCTCACGAATAGCATGGCTTAGAGGTTGACTGACTTCTCTTTCTCTTGCTGTACTCTATACTAAAAAGATTCAATCAAGTGATGGCAAAGAATGGATACAAGTACATATTTCCAACGGATGCTGCTGTGCTTCGGATGATGATGATAATGATAATGATCATGATGATGATTATTATGTTAACGATGATCATGGTGCGGTAGTAAACTGCGATGAAGGTTATGCCGGTTTATTGACATTTCGTGTAAATGAGCGCATGTTTTCGTAACATTGACCTTCATCGCCGCTGTCGTCATTAACATTGGTTCTTTATGTTTGTGCTCGACGTGTTGACTTCTTTGTGGGTTTTTCATCAGTTATCCGTTTCAATCAGTTTCGTTTTGTTCGGCTGAACTTGCTCATATTCTTCGTCAAATACTCTTGAGTTTTGAAACTGAATGAGTTGAAATAATATGATCTTTTTTTTCTTCTTGTTATTCAATGGACCCACATTCCTTCGGGAACTTGGTCTGATTTTCAACCTAGTGTTATATCAAGCATTTTCATAGTTGTTGATCTTGTATGGCAAACACAATAGCTGTCGTATCGCAAATGAATCCCATCAAAGTACATAATACACAGCTTTAGCTTTTAGCTTAGCTTAGCTTGACCACTTCGTAGTTGCTAGTCGTGATTGGACGAGAAACAGAAAATATGCACAGCTCACCAACTGTACATGCTTTGAAGTTTCAATATTTCAAGACTAAAAACAATAAATTGAATCCAAAAGAGCATGAAAAAATCTCGCACTCATCACCTTTGTATACCGTGAGGCATCGAAATCCGTACACTTAAACACCTTAGTATATGAAAAAGTCATTAGAAAATAGGAATCGAATGTAAATAAAACATTTGTCATCGACACAGGAGCATGAAGGCTTCTACTTTTGAACTGTTTTACATTTACTCATTAAAAACTACGAAAAACATCATAAAATAATGAATTAAATCAACTACTCCTGACTCGAAATCCGTCCACCGTGGACGGATTTCGAATCAAAGGATCAAAATCCGTACAGCTATTTGTTAACTAAATATTTAAATTGAAACAGTCTGATTGACCGAACTACCACTGTAAATAGTTCGATACACACCTTGAGAAGGGATCCCTTTGATTTGTATTCCGCTGATCTTATGTAATGATTCGCAATAAGCAATTAAAACACAGTTACTTTTGGTGCAATTATGCTCTACCCGAAAACAAAATGGCGGCACAAACTCCGCGTTTGGTGGGTGGAGATTTGTTTTTGATTTTTGTTGTTTTAATTTCAAAGCCTTCTTTCCAATTCTATGCCCTAAAAGCTTACTGTCAAGTATCTGAATAGGATAAGATTAATTATTCCTACATTAATTACCTTTAACCTCCTTTAATTTATTGATATCTCATGAGGTGGACGGATTTCGGTGCTGTACGGATTTCGGTCCCGCACATGTATCATACCGTGAGAGTATTTTTTCGCAAGCTGTCATGATAAAGCACTGGTTCTGATAATACAGCTGGAAACAATAGCGAGTTCCAGTGCCAGACTTTCAAGAGAATCCACAAGGTCTAGGTCCACCCTGTACATCTGGAATTTCAAATAACATCTAAGCATTTGATACATTCGTATTTCCTAATAATAACAAACACAAAGTTTAAACCAAGATGAATACACCACTAGGTGTTCCAATCTGCCAAATTCACGATTCAGCCATCTTGGATTTTAGTATGGGAGAGCCAGCCGGTTTGTTGTCGTTTTGCACTGAAAATGAATTTTTCACCCCCGCCTTCTTCTCTTCCATAAACTTGGCAGGTTGGAGCACCTAGTAGTGTATTCATCTTGGTTTAAACTGAGAAACCAATGGAAATTCTTTGCATTGTCCATAAGAAATTCTTAAGAGCTTCGGATGGCTGAATGGATAATATGGTCAAAAATAGCCACTCGTTTGGCGAAATGGACTTTTTGTCAAATGACAATTGAACAAAATTTTCGTAACCTTTCTACTTTTTAGGTCGATACTGACCTTTAAGCCAAAAGTCATCTAGCCAAATTCCATTTAGCTGAGCCAAACTAAAGGTTCATCTGAAACTGTTATCAGGTCGAAAATGGTTTTACTGAAAATATAGTTTTTCTGAAAGTGTATGTACATCCAAAAGGAACATTCGACTGAAAATGTCGTTCGCTTAGCTTAGCTTGATTGATTGTACACTTCGTAGCTTGGCCGAAAAACAATAAATGTGCACAGCTCACCAATTGAATAGTTTTCTCGGGACTAGAAAGCCTTTCTAACTGTATATGCTTCTGAGTTTTTTTTTATTCAAGACCAGTAACGATTCCTGCCACGTCCTCACTGTCAATTAGGATGAGGGGAGGAAAATTAGTTCGACACTTATTGCTACAAGAGGATGAAGAATCCTCTGCATCTCCATGAGTGCCCTGGAATGGAATAGTATGTTAGTTGGGAAGGACATCTATTGTTTCTTTTGAACGACGCCATATTCATGATGATACAAAGACGGAAAAGCAACGCGTGTCTAAGATATTATTTATGATTCGACATCTTAACCACTTCTCGACGACTAAAACACGCACTGTACTTACTTGCTCGATGGATACTGCAAACTATTGAAGATCGCGCTTCTTTCGACCGGAGCAAAGCCCAATATATGGGCATGAGCCACCGAATACCAAATAGATATTTTATTATTTTTGCGACCGCAAACTATTGAAGATCGCGCTTCCATTCGACTGAGAATGCCGTTCGGCCGAAAAAGACGTTTGACCGAATATATTCTATAGATCATTTGACCAATAGTGCAATTTGATAAAAATGGTCATTTGGCCGAAAGAGCCATTTGGCCCAAAATGTCCTTTCTGTAAAACAATAATTTCGATCAAATGGCATTTTCTGCGAAAAGTGTCGCTCGGCTGAATCGATCATTTTGCTATGAAGTAGTTTAGTCGAATAGGTCATTTGGCAGAAAATACCGTTTGGCCGAAAGGTTTGTTTTGCAGAAAAATCATTTTCGAGCAAATGGCTCTTTCTGTCAAATGACCATTCCTACCAAACGGTATTTTCGGTCAAATGAACTCTTCGGTCCAACAGAAACTCAACAGAAACTTTCCGTGGATATTCCGAACATTTTCCTGTAAAAATTTGGAACAATTTCTCATGTAAATTCCGAAGAATTTCCTGCTGAAGCTCCAAACAGTTTTCTTTGGGATTTCCAAAGAGCTTCTGTTGGTAATTCATAAAAAATCTAGAAACTTCAAAGTAGTTCCCGTGGAAAATCCGAAAATAATTTCCAAATGAATATTTTGGAAAAAACTTAAAGAATGTTTTGAAGAAGTTCATCAGATTTTTCAGGCGAAATACGAATGATTCTCCCGTTAATGTCTTGAAAATATCCCGAAAGAAAGAAAACAAATCCTAAAGAAACGTAATAAAAAATTGCCACACCGATTCACGCCACCGCCGTCGGCTAAAATGGCATTCGGCGTGACGCTGATAACGCCGATCAAAATTCAGACCAACGCCGTCGCCGCCAAATATCGGACCGGCGGCGCACACTTCTAATGGGATGTGGAAGATTTCTAGGAGAATGGTGGTGGAAAAAAGACAATATTGGATCTGCTAGTTAAAAAAGAACGGGATTGGAAGCAAGTTTCGAATAGTCGAAAAGTGTGGCCGAAGAGTATTCCGGCTAATTTGGTGGTTATTTGGACGGGCCAAAAGTGATTGAAGAGACGACGTCTGATTGTTCTCAGTGCAACGAGATTGGACCACGTGACATCCCCGACAAAACCTTTCTACTCTGGGCGGACAAGTTGTTAGACTAGCCTGTTGGAACTGATGTGTCCCTAACGAGTGTGATACATCGTCTGACGAGTTTCGGCGAGTCCCGTGCTGGTGGTCGTTGAGCCGGACGCAATTGCCACGCCACTCGCCACGGAAAGCGGTGACCGAAGTCATGGAGGTGAGGGTCTAGTGTGGTCCGGCAGGCCTGCCCTCGCTTGCTAGCACCAAAAATCTAATGAGTCACCGCGCCTTGAACGAGCACGTGGAACGTCGAACAAAGCCAAGTTTCGGAGATGGTCAACCTGTGAACGCCTCAGCGATAATCGAAGGGGCATCCAGCCAAGATAAACCACCAACTTCTCTAACCTCTATCTCTATTAATGCATGCATGACAGGCCATGGGTCTCAACGTATCCGGATCGGCCGCAACAAAACCCCTGTCCCTTTCAATTTATGTATAAGATAAGATAAATAAATAGCTTATTCTTTGTGTCTGTAAAAAAAACTTTCCAGAAGAGGGTCCTGTTCTTCTCATATTGGTTCGCTTTCGTTTTCAGTTGTTTGGTCTAAAGTGTGTCCTCTCGAAGCAAGTGAGTATCGATCCGGAGCTAGCCAAAAAGAATAATTTACAAGCTGTTCGAAAAAAATATGATCCCCAACACTAAATGAGCGTTTTATCATCACTTCTCGATGGACAATTTTTTTAACCATTTGATTTATTTGGTAGGCTCGGAGCCGCTTTTCTTAAGTATGATATTTTTACAATGAGTATCATCTTATCATTAGCAGTTCGTAGGGAAGGGGGACGTAGACCATAATACTCGTTGTGACTCAAGGTTATAAATTACTTAATTCAGGACGGACGGGGTAGGAATTTGGGTTCAGGTTATTTCAGCTGCTCATCCGGGCATTTGACGTTGGAAACGGTTTTGCGTGGCGTCGTGCTCGATTTTTGTTCGGCATGGAGCATCTTCCGGATGGCCAGGGCTTTGTGGTACACGGAACAGAAAAACAGAATCGAACGGAGAAAAAACTGAGAAAGAGAAAAACACGGGCATTAGACTTTGATATCAGCCGAGTAAAGAAAGGCATAGATAGCCTGGATATAATCCAATTCTCGATGGAGGATGCCTATCCTATTCTATTCTGCAGCAAAAAAAATCCGAAAAGAAAATTTCAATTCCGACCAGAACAAATTTTTGGCTAGTAAAACTTTTTTTCCTTAAAAGTGCCCAGCTTGTAATGTATGGAGGTTGACAGGGAACACTTACCTATCTTGAGACGCAATTTCGTCTAAATCAAAAGGGGTGATTTTTGCAAATAAACTTTTTATTTTTTTTATTTATTTAATTTTTTTAAAATAGACGAGCTCGGTGGTCTAGTGGCTACCGCTTCTGCCTTGTAAGCAGGAGGTCATGGGTTCAATTCCAGGCTCGTCCCTTTCCTACTTTGTTATTTCTATTCTAGTTCTTTCTGCGTTTCACGTTCTACCAAAACGATTCCTACTATTATAACCTTCCACACAATCCCATAAACTCCAGTGGCATCTATGAGAGGTCGTAGTGTTCTCTGCATCTTTCTTAAGTAGGTGCCCAACTAACCATCCTTCCCCTTTCTCAGCATTCGCAAGGACGTGGCCAGGACCGATGTGGACTATTGGAAGGTGCATTGGTTTCATCTGAGAGATAGTGATTAGTCCCAAACCAATATCTGTGGTAACGAATGAAAGTGATGCTACTCTCATACAATAATCTTGGCTTGTACCACCTACGAATTTGTGCGAAATTCTCAATGCTAATGCTAATGCTAATGAACTTTTTATTTTTTAAATAGATATTTTTTCAGTGTAAGGCTCAATTTGGATTTTTACAAGATTTTTTGTGGCAACTACAATGGGTGTACTATGGCCAGGAAGGCCCTCCTTAGGCGGGCGGTAAGACGCGCGGCTACAAAGCAAGACCATGCTAAGGGTGGCTGGGTTCGATTCCAGGTGCCGGTCTAGACAATTTTTGGATTGGAAATTGTCTCGACTTCCCTTTCATCGTGTTAGCCTCGTGATATACGAATACAAAATGGTAACCTGGCTTAGAAACCTCTCAGTTAAGAATTGTGGAAGTGCTTAATGAACACTAAGCTGCGAGGCGGCTCTGTCCCAGTTTGGGGATGTAATGCCAATAAGAAGAAGAAGAAGATTGCCAGGAAGCCGATAATGTTTTCCACTGAAAAACACCCCATGCTTGGACCGCGTGTTTACTATTCCAATAGTATGATCATAAAAACTTGTTAGTTAATCCTTGTTAGTTCATTGGACTCACATTAAAAAGCTTCTCGGCTGTGGTTTTCTAGTATCAATGTGTACGATCATTACCTGAAAATAAAAAAAAAGGAACATGCATTAAGGTGATTATAGAATGAAGCCCGTGGTGAATTTCAAATTCACCACAAGTTTATCTGCATACATTTCCAAAAGCCCAAATCTGGCGTAATAGTTTTCGTACAGTGCCAAAACACAAATCATAATTGTTCAGCATAAATAAGCAAATTTACAATGTTATGAAAACTCATATGTGAATATGTACGTTATGTGGAAGATATTGATTTGGAAAATGTATTGGAGGTAACCACTTTCCCTTCGATGGGACTCGAACCCATGACCCTACAGTACGCTAGACTGGTGCTTTAACCAACTAAGCTACGAAGGACCTCCGTCGGCCTTCGCAACCTAGCAGCTACTGAACGAGCTCGAGATTCCCAAATTGGACGCATAGTCAAATCACTCGCAATCCATTTATCAAGCCAATACTTCCACATGTGTATTGTACACGTCCACATTAGAGGAGCGTGGTATTTAGAATGTCTGGCGGCTATACACATTCTTCATCAGCAACGGTACTGATCAAGTGAGGTTGTGTAAGCTATTTGCCAGTCGGTCGTCAAGCTCAGACCCGACCGCATTGCGTAAGCAAGAGCACGCAACTCAAGTTCAGTTCAATCAAAGGTAATTGCCTATTTCCGGGGATTAAACCACCCGACTTGGACGTTAATTTACAATGTTATGAAAACTCATATGTGAATATGTACGTTATGTGGAAGATATTGATTTGGAAAATGTATTGGAGGTAACCACTTTCCCTTCGATGGGACTCGAACCCATGACCCTACAGTACGCTAGACTGGTGCTTTAACCAACTAAGCTACGAAGGACCTCCGTCGGCCTTCGCAACCTAGCAACTACTGAACGAGCTCGAGATTCCCAAATTGGACGCATAGTCAAATCACTCGCAATCCATTTATCAAGCCAATACTTCCACATGTGTATTGTACACGTCCACATTAGAGGAGCGTGAGTATTTAGAATGTCTGGCGGCTATACATTCTTCATCAGCAACGGTACTGATCAAGTGAGGTTGTGTAAGCTATTTGCCAGTCGGTCGTCAGGCTCAGACCCGACCGCATTGCGTAGGCCGACTGGCCAAGCACACAACCTCGCGGTCAGTACCGTACGAATAAAAAAAGTTAACATTTGTGTAACAACCAGAATCAGGTGGTTTAATCCCCGGAAATAGGCAATTACCTTTGATTGAAATAAATAAGCAAACAATCTACCATTATTTCAGCCGCATACGCGTTATGGTTCTTTCATATCGTGCTCTTGAAAAAAATATTGGAAAAGCACGTGGTTTACAAAATGGCCGATTTCTGGCTTCATTCTATAATCACCTTAAAGCGGAGTATAGAAGAACTGATCGAAATCCATAATAATTGTTCGAGTCCCAGTTGAAACAGTATCACTGATGGGCAACATATTTGGTAACATTAGCTGTTCTTCTCCTTCTATGGTTGTACATTTCAATTGGAACATGGTCTGCTTTTCAACTTTTTTTTTCAAGTTCATTTATTTGGTAGGCTCAGGCGGGTATAACACTTTACGGAGCCATGCTTCTTTGTGATATATACAATTATTGTCATTTTTTCAGTTAGTAAGAGAGGGGGCTTAGGATTCGGAATCAGCGAATTTCGGTGCTTTTCAACTAAGTGTTTTGGCTTCTCCCCAGATATTAATTAAAAGCTATCTACAAAACGCTTGTTAGACCGGTAGTTCTCTATGGACACGAGACCTGGACGCTGCTCGTAGAGGACCAACGTGCACTGAGAGTTTTCGAAAGGAAAGTGCTGCGTACCGTCTATAGTGGGGTGCAGATGGCGGACGGTACGTGGAGGAGGCAAATGAACCACGAGTTGCATCAGCTGTTTAGAGAACCATCCATCGTTCGCATCGCGAAAATTGAAAGATTGCGGTGGGCCGGGAACGTAGCCAGAATGTCGGACAGTAATCCGGTGAAAATGGTTCTCGACAACGATCCGACGATCAGGTGGACGACGATTTGCGGACCCTGCGCAGTCTGCGTGGTTGGCGACGTGCAGCCATGGACCGAGCTGAATGGAGAAGACTTTTGTACATTCCACAGACCACACCGGCCATAGCCTAAGAAAATAATAATAATAATAATTGAAAGCTTTTCTATGCCCGCCATCGCATGAGTGTATACATATCTTGTGCGGCAAGTACAAAGGATACACTATGCCCAAGGAGTCGAGAATGTTTCCCACCCGGAAACATCCTAGCCCGGACCGAGAATCGAATTCACTCTTTCCGGATTAACAATCCTATGCCTTTGCTCGCAAGGCTTCCGGAGACCTAATTTGAATCATTTATTTGAAAAACTGCATATATTCCTATGGACAATTTCGAGAAAATAACAAAATAGTGCGTGAAAATGTCACATATGCAGATTTTCAAACAAACGGCTCATTTTCTATCCAAACTGTTTTCTCTTTATGCTCTTGATTTATTTTTCGACTGCTTTAGTGCTTTTTGCTTCCTTGTACGATGTGATCCTTCATTCGATGTATTCACACAGCGAGCTGTCAGCGTCTAATAAAACATGGTAGGGTAAAGGGTGTTTTCAATAAAAATGGCACACCGAAAATCTCTTATAACTTTTGAATCGAAACCTGAAAATTTGAGAAAATCTTGTTCATAGTGTATCGTTTACATCTGCAGAGTTTCATAGTTATTCTTACAGTGGTTTCAATAATATCATTGGAACAAGAAATTGCCAGTGAAAAATTGTTGTGCATCTACAATCAAAAGCCGGAGGCATCCCACCGATCGATAACAAAACGCTTACGATTGCGTATTCAACTGTATCTCGTGTAATAAGAACCTTCAAGGAGTATCTGAGTGTTCAAAGGAAGGAAGGGAGTGGTCGTAGAAGCGGTCCAGTGGACAGTAATTCATTTATTTGTTTATTTTGCTTATTTCATCTGACTGTGTAATATGCCCAGGAGTGGTAGAACAGCTCAATAAGTTTCCCAACGAAATGTTGATAACAAGTCCAAAGTGTTGGTTGGTTTCGTGCCCAAAAACCATGAAACGTGTTGGGTTACATGTTTACAAGGTGCAAAAAGCCCCAAATCGAAATGAAAAGCATAAAACAACTGCAAAAACCCGCGCCCGGAATCTTTACACGAAGTTGTTCATCAAATCCTGTTGCATCGTGATGAATGATGAAACCTATGTCAAGGCAGACTTCCATCAACTTCCTGGGCATGAATATTCTGTTGCCAAGTCCTTGTTCAATATTCCGAACAAAGAAGTTATTAAAATTTGCTAAAAAGTCAGGCGATTTGCGGATGTGGTGAAGTAAGCGCTCCCTTCATTACTTCCGGAACATTTAACGGTACGATTTACATCGAATAGTGTCTCAAGAAGCGTCTTTTGCCATTCATAAGAAAACACAAAGTATCAACACTGTTTGGCTTCATCTGGCGTCTTGCAACTATCACAGCAAAAAATAATTAAATTTACACTTAGAAATGATTTAATAATAAATTGATTGAATCGGGAATTTTATTGAAAACTAGTTGACCCAGCAGACGTTGTTCTGCATAGTAGGCGAAAATGCGCGTTGTAAACTGCCTATGCGAAATTTCCATACGAATCTTAATTTTAGTTTTTCATGATTTACTCAACTTAACTCGTCACTTTTACATGAGGAAATATCATATAAACCCGTCGGAAACGAAAACGAATGTGTCTGCTGAACAAATGAAAAAAATCCATCCAGCCGTTTTCGAGTTATGCGGATACGAACACAGACCATTTCATTTTTATATATAAGAAAGATTAAGTAGATTTGAAAATTAAGATCAATTTCGATTTAATTTTAAATCGTCGTGTAGAAGTACTGTAACATAAGCAAACAGAAATAATGGATGCCACAAGTGCACTTCAGTTTTTTTTCACTTAGTGAGGTGGTGGTTGATTTTATTTGTTGAGACGAGATTAACTGTAAGTTTTGCAAAGCTTGTTTCGAAGATGAGGAAAATTGATCTGCAATACGCGAGTCAACAATTTCCAAAAGTGCGTTAAATGTACAATTCTTGAGTGTGGATTTTACTCGTACACGGTGCAAATTTTACGAGTTATATAAAAGCCATCTGCTTTTCAGTGACACTTCTATTTAAAGTCAAGTCGAATTTCCGTTGTTCTATTTTGACTTGCGGTTCATTGGATTGCGTTGTATCAGAATATTAAGTTTATGTGACCACACACTTGCCTTCTGGAGAGCCAATATTCTGCGTTGTCGAACTTTGAAGTAATGGGAGACTAATACTACTGCTATTATTAAGACATGTCTGTATGAATAAACAAATAAAATTTATTAAGCTCGTCATTTTATTTAAATAAAACTATCACATATATTTAGCTTTACCATTAAATTGAATGAATATATATCTGCATTCACATATATTTGGAATATCATTTTCTCTTCCAGGAATATTCCCAAAATGGACTATATACCGCTTTGGGTTCTGAAATTGAGGGATCGTTTCTTTAAGCAATTTTTTTTTCTGCTGAAATTTTCAAATCTAAAAAAAAAACACACCGTGAGCGAAATGTAAAATTAAATCAATGTTTACATTTACATGATCGTGTAAAACTAAATGATTAAATAGATCAAAATGAAAATACATGTCATGTAATTATGCATGACTACATTTTCAATCCGTGTAAATTTAAGATCTAACTCATTTTGCGTTTATTTTTATGCTCCAAATATGGGGCTATATGCCGTTGCCGTTATATCCTCTCACTTAATCCAGACGAAAAATCTTTTTAATACTAGGGTTGTGCGCTTTTTACGGCACAGAATCGTTTAGGCAGGGTCTGCTTCAGGATCTATGCAGTTTTTCTATAAAAAAAATAACGGATCCCGTTTGCAAACTTCATCATATCCTAAGCCATAGGGGAAGGTGGGGAGACTTAATCCCCTGGAAGACTTGATCACCCCCTGTTTTATCGAGAACTAAAGTAGTTTTGTTCTAGCGTATTTTTAGTATAGATCCTCTAGACAAATGACCTTCATATGGTGAGTTATTTATTGGATTGACAACTTTATTTATTCTGCAGGGCGGTTTGTATGTTTTGACCCTCCTAAAGATTGTTTTATTGGCCACGCACAATTTTAACAACTTTTCATAAAAATTACCAAATGCTTTCGTTTTTTTTCACAGCACAAAGCCATAAATATGCTTAATGATCTGTACTGATAAAAATGTCAACATTTCATCAAAGTTTTAGGATATTTGGATTTGAAGTAGGGAAACGGTTCGCCACTTCATCTCATAGCTCCTATTTACATCCCATCAAAAACAAAGCAAAGAACTGGAATTTAGTTTGTTTATTATTTTTGAGATTTTTTTCAGCAGTGAGCACGCATGCTGACAAAAAGAAGAGACGAGTTTAGTGCCGTATTTCTTTGTTTAACGATGAGATGGATATATGTACGTTGAAGTGGCTCAAATTAGTATGGGAAAAACTTTTTTCAATTTTTTTTGATGGGCCGCCCTCTTTTTCGGTTCTATTTGATGCCCTGATGCTCTGGACAAAATTTCAGCCAAATCGGTCAACAATTGGGCGGTGCTAAACTCGTTGGAAGTTTATATGCAAAAATATATGCAGAAACATCCAAAAACAGTGAATTGCAGTTGGACGGCACAACATACAATGAAGAACAATGATACTTATTCAGATCTCGAAAAATTTAATACAGAATGTTATGCAGAAAACCGCGAGAAGATTAGAGTTTGCCCGGGTAAGTTGTTAGCACTTCTATGAAGTGGGGTTTGAGCAAATTTCGTTTCTTTTACCTTTGAAAAGAAATAAATTCACCCCTACAACACTCCAGTAAAATGCTAATATTTTTGCCTAATAAACTTTAATCTTCTCGCGATTTTCAGCATAACATTCTGTATTTAATTCTACAAAAACTGAATGAGTATCATTGTTCTTGAACGTAAATAAACTAAAACTAAAATCACTGTTTTGGATGTTTCTGCATACATTTTTGCATATAAACTTCCAACGAGTTTAGCATCGCCCAAGCGTTGACCGATTTGGCTGAAATTTGGTCCAGAACATCAGGGCATCAAATAGAGCCGAATAAGAGGGCAGCCCATCAAAATAATTGAAAGTGTTTTTTGAGCCACCCTAATGTACGTACAGTGAAATGGAGATCGGAGTTTCCATAATTGCCTCAATATGGGGACACTTGATACCCCATTAGTAACCCATACAAAAATTTGGCGAAAAAATAAAAAAAAATATAAATCTTTTCCCAGGCATTTTTGGTAGATTCAACAGATTTGTTGAAGGGTTGGCAGGATGAATTATTGATTGCATAGATATCATAGAAAGGGGACCAAGTCTCCCCAAATTTTAAAATTGCATGTGCTGTCGAATTCAATAACAAAAATCGTTCATGTATACGCACAGTAATTCGAAAATTCCGCGTATTTTGAAGGAAAAATATTTAAAAAATCTGAGGACACTTTTCTAATTTTATCAAAGCAAGTTCTTGGAGAGGGATCAATTTCCCCCGAATATTTAAAAAGTCAATTTTTGACAGCACTCCAAAAAATCGATTGTGTATCAATAACAACAATAATTTAAGGACTGTTATACATCAGTAAAGTTGAATACTATATTTCTCAGAGAGTCGGTGAGGAAATCGCGTATGTTTATTTATTTTGGGCTGCGATACATCGGAAATCGTGGTAGGCACTGCACAGAGGCGAGCCAGGACGAGTTAGTTCGATGTGGAGTGTCAAAGAGTGACAGACGAGAAGAACGTTGCCAGAAGCTGAATTTTGGTGTCGGGTACCCGGTTGAATAGAGATCGGTACAAGAGCAGCCGATAAACGAATCCAACGCAGGGAGAAAAAGAGTACGAAGAAAAAGTTATTAGTGAGGCGCAGGAAAAAAGGAGCTGAACGATATGCGGAGGTTTTATGAGTCTGTCAATGGCGTGCGGAGTGCCATCTACCGTCATGTGCAACGACCAACAAGGGAATTTGCTGACAGATAAAACTGAAGTGGCTGCCAAGAGGAAGCAACACTTCGAAACTTTGTTAAATGGAAGTGACGGAGCATCGGTGAACAGAATAAATATTAGCGACGATGGACAAGCTTTGGAGTCGCCTACACTAGATGAGGTTAAAAAAGCTGTTAAAGAGTTGGCAAACAATAAGACTGCGGGGAAGGACCAGCTCCCGGCTGAACTTCTCAAACATGGCAGTGAAGCGCTTTATGAAGTTCTGCACCATATTATGTCGAAAATATGGGAAGACTAGGAAATGCCTGCTAGCTGGTTGGACGGCCTCATTTGCCCTCTCTTTAAGAAAGGGCACAGACTGTAGGGCGCCAATTACCGAGGAACAACCCTCCTTAATTCGGCGTACAAAATTATGTCCCGTATTTTGTTCAACAGATTGAGACCGCTTGAAGAGTCCTTCGTCGGAGAATACCAAGCAGGTTTTCGTGAGGGCCGATCAACGACGGATCAAATGTTTACCCTGAGACAAATCCTTGATAAATTCCGGGAGTACAACTTGCAGACACATAATCTGTTTATTGATTTCAAGGCGGCGTACGATTCAGTGAAACGGGATGAATTATGGCAAATTATGCTTGAACATGGTTTTCCGGCGAAACTGATACGGCTGATTCGTATAACGTTGGACGGATCGAAATCAAGTGTAAGGGTTGCGGATGAAATATCGACGTCATTTGTTACCTTAGATGGATTGAAGCAGGGTGATGCACTCTCGAACCTACTGTTCAATATAGCGCTCGAGGGAGCGATTAGGAGAGCTGGTGTGCAAAGAAGCGTTACCATTATCACAAAATCGCATGTGCTCCTGGGATTTGCGGACGATGTCGATATTATCGGGACAGATCGCCCTGTCGTGGAAGAGGCTTTCGTGTCTTTTAAGAGGGAGACAGCGAGGATTGGACTCACGATCAATACCAGCAAAACGAAGTACATGGTCGCTGGCAATCAACGTGGGTTCATTAGTGGTGGTGGTAGCGAAATGGTGCTGGATGGTGAAAAATTTGAAGTGGTAGAATAATTTGTGTATCTTGGAACATTAGTGACGTGCGATAATGATGTTACCCGCGAGGTGAAAAGGCGTATTGCAGCTGCAAATAGGGCTTATTACGGACTTCGTAACCAGCTTAAGTCCCGTAGTCTGCAAACGAAAACAAAACTCGCGCTGTATACTACTCTGATTCTTCCGGTGGCTTTATACGGCCATGAAACATGAACGTTAAAAGAGGCTGATCGGAGAGCTTTCGGCGTGTTTGAGCGTAAGGTGCTGCGGACAATACTCGGCGGTAAACAGGAGAACGGTATCTGGCGGCGTCGCATGAATCACGAATTGTACCAGGTGTATGAAGGGCTGGATATTATTAAGCTTATACAACATGGCAGACTACGGTGGGTTGGTTACGTTGTTCGTATGCCGGAAGAACGTTGAGCGAAAATAATATTTAGTAGAGAACCTGAAGGAGGCCGCAGGCTTCGTGGAAGGCCGCGTACACGATGGCTTTTTGCAGTTGAAGAGGACCTGAGGGCGCTCAATGTTCAAGGCGACTGGAAGCGATTGGCCCAGGATCGAGTCCAGTGGAGAAGGATACTCCATTCGGCGCAGGTTCATCGAAGAGCTGTAGCCCATCAAGTTTACAAGTATAAAAGTTTACAAGTTTACATCGGAAATCAGAAAAGGGGATCAAGCCTCCCCAGTCTCCCCTACTCACAATTAGCAAGGAGGGGAAAATTAACCAGCAATATTTTTGTCCTTTGCGGTTACTTACTGGAACAAAAATAATACAATGATGTGTGTGCGATAGTAGGCAGTATTCAACAAAGGACACCTCTGGGGACGGACTGGAGTGAAACAATTCTCAAGGAAGTTGACTATTGTTCCTACTGATACTCATTGCAATTAGCGAGACTTAAGTAGTCGTAATTGGCAGTGCATTAAACTGTGAGATATTTGTTTGCTCCCAAAATTGGGTGGATCATATATGACAAGTAGAAAGACTTTAGGCAAGGCTTAGTAGATTATCGCAGAAGTGCATAAACAATGCGAGAAAGAAACCATATAAAATTGTTAATAATAAGTACATTCTTAATAAATATTCCTGCACATTTTTATTAGACGCATGAGCTTTGCCTGCAATATCTACGACGACAACCCGATATACCAAATGATAATGACCGCGCCACCAATGCTCATCTTCCCATGGCGGAAAACGAACGGTTTTTCGTCCATTGAAATGAAAATTGTGTGAGTTTTTCGTTCATTTGCCGTTTTCCGCGTACTTGAGTAAAAGATCACTTCCCACCCACCCAACAATGGAGCTGAAGATGGTGCTCGGCCCATCACGCAGCGCAGATAGTTCAAGTGCAAAATTGGGGCTGTTGGTGGTGGATGGTGCTTTGGAGAAAAGAATTTTTCCTCTATCTATGCTTCCACTAAATGCACGGTTCGATGGCTTTCTCCCGGGTGTGACCGGGTGGTGTTCTTCTCACGTGCATTTGTGGGGTTTCAAGAATTTCAGCTCCAGCCGAGAAAGGCCACCGATCTGGTTCATAGAGTTTTAAGTTGAATGAATATCTAATGTCGGAAAAACGTTCTGATTCAAGGGTTTTATTAGCAATTGTTGATCGAACATACGAGGAACGTTGATTCTATCGCGATTGAAGCATCGGATATTCATCGTCCCAACAACATTAATCGAAAAGCAAAATACATTTTTCTATGATGATCGTATAGATATGTATGAAAATACATTCCGGCAGAACATAAAAAAATGAACATTGTTAAATTATTGTCCGAAGTAATAGTTGTTGTAAATATTTTGTATTTACCACATCCAAATTCATCAATGAACGTAAATCGCTTCCAGATCCGTAGACAGATGACCCACATTTCAAATGTCGTCGGCATGGTGGCGGTGGCAACTGATCTGACCCTTCTGTGCCACAACAAACATAACACCACTCAGCTGCTTTATTATCGCCGCACAGTCATCGTTCCACTTCGCTGCCCCCGCACCGGAGTTATAGTTTGTCCAACATTTGAATTTTTTTCCACCCGTTCTGCCCGTGTCATGTGGCGCCTTATGATTGATCTATGAAGTTGGGAGCAGGAGGGTAACTGTAGATAGCAAAACAACGCAAACTGTTCGAAACGGCACTCAACAGCTGGGGCGCGCTTGTCATCTTCTTCGAATTGGTTCATTTATAATTCGCGTGGCACCGCAAACTGGAGGAGAGGCGACAGGTGTCAAAAAATGGTCATTCGGCAAACGACTGTCGGCCGGCATTTCCCTACAGGTGGATTACGATGATCGTTCGCGTGGTCCTTCTCGCAACATAAGCCAAATCAAGTTCTAGGCAAAGCTCGACTGTGGTCGGATACCCAACGCGAAGAGCAACGTGTGCAAAGTGCGAAGCCAAATGATAAATTCGAAGTAGGTCGAACGAGTCGCAGGGCCTTGTAGAGACTAACGATCCAGCCGGAGCGATAATGCCCAGTCGAATGCGGTGAGTGGTCGTCGGATGATTAATTTTACACGTGTCGCGGCGATCGTTTACACCTGTCCTTAAGCCAAGCGGAAGCAAAAAGAAGGAAAGGATTTTTTTCTGTCTGCGAGGCAACCCTTTACAAAGTTGAAGTGAACGCACCTTTTGATGGTTTTTGCGCATTAATATTAAGATGATCTTTTTAAGTATAGACATTGTCGATTAAGCGGAAACGACGCAAGCAACAGCTGATTTTTGCATGAAAATTTTATCGTATATATGAACCTATTCCATATGTCCATGAAAATTATTGACAATATTTTGTTAATTCTCATAATTAACTGAATATACAGTGAAC
Organism: Armigeres subalbatus; assembly: GCF_024139115.2. Classification (NCBI taxonomy): domain Eukaryota; kingdom Metazoa; phylum Arthropoda; class Insecta; order Diptera; family Culicidae; genus Armigeres; species Armigeres subalbatus. The sequence continues at coordinate 276,578,260 of NC_085140.1, forward strand.
TCTCCCTAACTCGATATTCTGTAACTCGATATTTTCTCTAACTCGATGAAATTCAAAGTCCCTTGAATCTAGCATATTGCGCTCCCTCCGTAAGTCGATATCTCCCTTACTCAATATTCTCTAAGTCGAAGTAATTTTCCAAAGCATTTTCACCTCGCTAACTCGATGTTGTCAGAAACATGCACGATATAGTTAGTAGTTAGAAGTGAAAAGTGATAAGCGAGAAGTGAGAAATGAGATATGAGAAATAAGAAGTTAGAAGTGAAGAATGAGAAGTGAGATATGAGACGTGAGATATGAGACGTGAGATATGAGAAGTGAGAGAGGAAAAGTTAGAAATGAGAAATTAAAAGTGAGAGATGGAAAGTGAGAAATGAGAAGTGAGAAATTTGAAGTAAGAAGTGAGAAATTAATAGTGAGAAATGAAAAGTTAAAAGTGAGAAGTGAGAAATGAGAAGTAAGAAGTGAGAGGTGAGTAATGGAAGTGAGAAATGAGAGGTAAGAATTGAGAAGTTTAGAGTACGAAGATCGAAGCGAATAGTGAGAAGTGAAAAGTGATGAGTAAAAATGAGAAGTCAGAAATGAGATATAAGAAGTTATAAGTAAGAAGTTTATAAGTTATAAGTTATAAGTAAGAAGTGAAAAATTAGATGTGAGAAATGAGATGTGCGAAGTCAGAAGTGAGATGTGTGAAGTGAGAAGTGAGAAGTGGGAAATGAAGTTAAAAGTGAGAAGTGAGAAATTCAAAGTGAGAAAAGTAGAGTGAGAAATGAGAAGTAAGAAGTGAGAGGTGAGTAATAGGAAGCAGAGCTTGAAATAATCGAATATTTTTTGTGAAGCCCATCGGCCTTCTTTGTCACCCTCACTTCGTTTATATTCATATTCAACTGAACATTGACAATTTCTGATCAAATATCAGTCAGTGAGTATTTATTTAGATTTCGTAAACTTATAAATTACTGTAAAACTAAACACTTAAATGATGATTTCAACAATTACTCACATAGATCTGACCCCGACGTTGAACTGAGGGACAATTTTAGTGCCAAAAGTCAACATAATCAAGGCTAATTATGTTTTCTTTAAACGCAGTGACCATTATCAGTACCAATCAAATGAATGAATATGTGAAGAAGAAAACTGAGTAAATTATTCTATGTTTTGAATAGTCATGCGACGTTTGCCAATATTCGACCTGAAGTTGCTTCGTGAAGGTGATTATTTTATGCTCTGGTGGGAAGTGAGAAGTTTAGAGTACGAAGATCGAAGCGAACAGTGAGAAGTGAAAAGTTAGAAGTGAAAAGTGATGAGTGAGGAATGAGAAGTCAGAAGTCAGATATAAGAAGTTATAAGTGAGAAGTAATAGTGAGTAATAGTGAGGAGGGCAAAGTGCAAAGTGAGAAGTGAGTAGTAGAAAAGGGAGATGAGAAGCCAAATGTGAGTAGAGAGAAGTAAGAAGTAAGTAGTGAAAAGTGAAAAGTGAGAAATTAGGAGTGAGAAGTAAGTTATGAGAAGGTAGTAATAAGAAGTGAGAAGTGAGGACCGAGGAACAAAAAGCCAAATATAAATGTGTTCTCTATCTCGATACCTCCCTAACTCGATGGTCCCTTCAATATCGAGTAAGGGAGAGTTCACTGTATAAAGAAATACTCAAACAAAATAGATCAAATTTTCCTCAGGAAGTTGAGAATTTATGTAGAAACAATATCACTTGGTGATGGCCGGAAACCAACACCTCAAAAACTCAAGACACCTGGAAATTAGAAGGAAAGGAAACTTTTAAAGTTTTTCAAAAATGCAGTAGCTCCGCATTTCTTTGTCGAAATAAAAAGATTTCTCCACATGAATAGGAAGAAAGAAAATCAAAGATTACTCAGTGTAAATTAGAAGATTTCTATGCGGGAACCTTGGCAGGAACTGAATAACATTTCTTTGCCATCAGATGATTAACGACACGGAAATCAAGGAAGCAATAGAAACAGGATATTGCTCCCCAGGAATCGAAAGATTTTTTCGCAGGAATCGGAAGATTTTTCAGTCGGAAGACCTCTCAGCCAGAATCGGAAGATACCTCCGCCGGAAACAAAAGATTCCTCCGCCGGAATTCAGCCCCGAAACGACAGATTCCTTTGCCAGAATAGAAAGATTCCTCGGCCGGAATAGGAAGATTTCGTCGCCGAAATTTAAAGATTCCTTCGTCGGAATCGGAAAAAAAATTCTCCACCATAATCCGAAGATTCCTCCGCTAGAATCGAAAACAATCATCCACCGGAATAGGAAGATTCTTCCGCTCAAATTGGAAGGTTATTCCGCCGGGATCGGAAAATTTCTTTTCCGGAATCGAAGGATTTCTCCGCCGAAATTATAAGATTCCATCGCAGGGATCAAAACATTCATCCACCAAAACCGTAACATTCCTTCGCCAGAATCGGAAAATTCCTTTAGCAGAATTGGATCAGCTCTCCGCTGAAATCAAAACATTCGAAAGATTCCTCAACCGGAATCAGAATTTTCCTCCGCCGGAATTCAGCCCCGAGACCGGCAGATTCCTTTGCCAGAATCGAAAGCTAGAAATAGGAAGATTTCTTCGCCGGAATTGGAACATTCGCCTGAACAGGAAGATTCCTTCGTCGGAATCGGAAAAAAATCCTCCACCGTAATCCGAAGATTCCTCCGCTAGAATCGAAAACAATCCTCCGCCAGCATAGAAAGATTCTTCAGCGCAAATTAGAAGGTAATTCCGCCGGAATCGCAAAATTTCTTTGCCGAAATCGAAGGGTTTCTCTGCCAAAATTGGAAGATTGCTTCGCAGGGATCAAAACATTCATTCACCAAAACCGGAACATTCCTTCGCCAGAATCGGAAGATTCCTTTACCAGAATTGGAACAGTTATCTGCTGAAATCAAAACATTCGAAAGGTTCTTCAACCGGAATCGGAATATTTCTCAGTCAGAAACAAAAAATTCCGTTGTCGAAATGGGAAGATACCTACGCTGAAACATGAGGATTCATCCATTTCTTCACAGGAGTCAGAAGATTGCTCCACGGTGATCGAATAATTCCTCCGTAGAAAACAGAAACGGTTTCCGTAGAAAACGAAAGTTTTCTCCAAAGGAATTGAATGATTTTCCCGCTAAAAATGGGAAAATTTCTCCACCGAAATCTGAAGATTCCTCCGCCAAAGAGTTTCTTCCGTCGAAATCGGAAGATACCTCCGCCAGAAACGGGAGATTTCTCGGCCGGAATCGAGAATTCCTCTTCCAAAATCAGAACAATCTCCAGCCAAAATTTGAAGATTCTTCCGCCGGATTTGGATGATTCCTCCACAGGAATCGAAAGATTCCTTCGCCGAAATCGAAAGGATTCTTGGCCACAATCAAATCAAATGATTCCTTCACTGAAATCGGAAGATTAATCCGCTGGAATCTAAAGATTTTTTTTGTCGGATTTGCAACATTTCTCCGCCGGAGTCAAAAGATTCTTCTACCGGAATCGAAAGAATTCTTCGCCAGAATCGGAAAATTCCCCTGCCGAAATTGCCGGAATCGGGAGATTTCATCACAGAAGTTTAAATATTTATCCGCCGGAATTTAAATGTTTCCATGCAAGAATCGAAACATTCCTCTGCCGGAATCGAAACACTCCTTTGACGAATCCTGAAGATACCTCCGACGGAAACGGAAGATTCATTTACCGGAATAGAATCGTTCCTTCGCCCGAAGCGGAAGATTATTCTGGCGAAATGGAAAGATTCCTTCCCCTAAACATGAGAATTCATCCACCAGAATAGAGGAAATTCTTCCATTGGAATCGAATGGTTCTTTCGCTGGAATAGGAAGATTTCTTCGCAGTAATCGAAAGATTTCTCTGGAGGAATCAGAAGTTTTCTCCTCCGAAATAGGAAGTTTTCTCCGCAGGAATCGAAAGATTTTTCTGCTGAAATGGAAAGATCCCTCCACCAAATCGTGAGATTAATCCGCCGAAAACGGGAGGTCGAAGGTCAGAAGATTCCTTGGAAGATATTCTGTGCCGAAGTCGGAAGGGTCGGAATAGAAAGATTTCTCCGACGAAAACGACAGATTTCTACTCCGAAATTGAAGGATCTCTTCACTGTCGTAATGGAAAGATTTCTTTGCCGAAATCAGAAGATTTCTTTGCAGAAATCGAAGGATTTTTCCGCTGCAATCGGAATTTTTTTTCCAAAATAAATAAGAAGATTCCTTCACCTAAATCGGGAAAGTCCTTTGGAAGAATTGAATCTGTCCTCCACTGTAATCGACACATTTGTCTGTAGGGAATCAGATCAATTTTTCACCGGAAACTGAGAATTCTTTCGGAATGGAACAATTCTTTCGCCAAAATACGCGGATTCATCCACCAGAATCGGGTAATTCATCTACCGGAATCGGGAGATTCATACTCAAGAACCGGAAGGTTCGCTCGCAGGATTCGGAAGATTCCTACGCAATAATCGAAAGATTCTCCCGGAAAAATCAGGAGCTGTATCTACGAAGTTTTTTTCCGCCGGAAATGAGAGATTTTTCGACCGAAATCGAAGAAACCTCTGCAAAAATCAGAACATTGCTCTGACAGAATCGGATGAAATCTCCGCCAAAATCGGAAAATACCCAGATTTATCCGGCAGATTCCTTTGCCAGAACTATAAGATTCCTCAGCCGAACAGGAAAATTTCTCCAATAGAATCGGATAATTTCTTCGTCGGAATTGGAGCATTCCTTCCCTGGAATCAAAAGTTTCCTCCGCCGGCACCGAAAGGTTTCTTCGCCGGAATCGACGGATACCTCCGACAAATTCGGAAGATACCTCCGCCGAAATCGAAACCTTCCTGCATAAGAATTTAAAGATTCCTCCGGCGAAATCATAAGATTCTTTCGCCGAAATCGCAGCAATTCTTCTTCAGAGAAGAAGGCACATTTCGTCACCGAAATCAGAAGATACATCTACCGGCATCGAATTAATCCTCTGTCGGTAACGGAAGATTCTTCTCCGGAAATGGAAGGATTCCTTTTCCAAAATATGAAGATTTTCTCACCAGAGTCGGGAAACTCATCTAGCAGAATCGGAAGGTTCCTTCGCAGGAATCGGAACATTCCTCCGCCGGAAGCAAAGAATTCATCCGCCAGATTCTCCGCCAAAATCTGAACCGAAATCGGAACATTCCTCCGAAGAATTTGGAAGATATGTATAGAGATTTTCTCAGCAGGAATAGTAACATTCTTGTGTCGATATCGAAAGATTTCTCCAAAGTCAAAATATTTGTCCGTCGGAATCCTCCATCGGGACCGGAACTGGAATCGAAAGATTCCTTCGTCGGAGTCGGAAGTATTCTTATTTGGAATCTCTTGCCTGAACCGGAAAATTCCTACGTCTGAGTCGACAAACTCACCAACCGTAATCGGAAGGTTTCCTCACAGGAATCGGAACTTTTTTCCGCGGGAAACGAAGCATTTTTTACCGGAATCAAAACATTCCTCCGCCGGAATCGGAACATTTATTTATCAGAACATTCCTGTGCTGAAATCAGAGCGTACTTTGCTAGAAAAGGAACATTTCTTCGATGAAATTGGATCATTCTTCAACAGCAATCGAAAGATTTTACCGCGGGAATCGAATTCAGCTGAGGAATCGGAAGATCCCAGAATCTGAAGACTCGTCCGGTGGAATCGGATTATTTCTCCGACGGAAACGGAAAATTCCTCCGCCGGAATGGGAAGATTCCATTGTAGGAATAAAACGATTTCTCCGCCGGAATCGAATGATTTCTCCGCCGGCATCGGAGAAGTCTTCCTTTGCTGAAATCGAAAAATACCGCCGCTGGAATGAGAACATCAAAACTTTCTTCGCAAAGATTGGAAACATTCCACCTCCGGATTAGGAATATTCCTCCGCCGAAATTGGAGCATTTCTCCAACACTCCGTCGCCGAAACCGGAATGGAATGATTCTTTCCCCGAAGCACGAGAATTCATCTACCGGAATCGAAAGGTTCCTTCGCTGGAATAGGAAGATACTTTCGCAGTAATCGAAAAATTCCTTTGATGGAATCAGAAGCTGTCTCCGCCGATATCAGAAGTTTTCTCCGCATGAATCGGTAAATGTTTTCGCTGGAACGGAAAGATCCACCAAATCGAGAGATTTATTCGCCGAAAACGGGAAATCGAAGATCATAAGATTCCTCGACTGTAATCGAGAGATATTTTCGCTGGAAGATTCTTCTGCCGAATAGATTTCTCCGACGGAATCAAAAACCTTTCTCACCGGAATTGGAGCATTCCGTCACCGGAATCAAAAGATTTTTCCGCCGAAATAGTAGGAATCCTTCTTTGAAATAGTAATATTTCACTAAAGATTATTTCACCGGAAAGGGTTTTCTTTTTTCGCCGAAACACGAGGATTCATCGATTATAATCGGGTAATTCATATACCGGACTCATCCTCTGGAACCGGAAGGTTCGTTCGCAGGAATCGGAAGATTCCTATGCAATATTCGAAAGATTCCTCCCAAGGAATCAGGAGCTGTATCTACAGAACTTGGAAGTTTTCTCCACAGGAATTTTCCTGCCGAAATCGGAAAATTCCTCCGCCGGAAATAAGAGATTTCTCGGCTGAAATCAAATATTCCTCTGCCGGAATCGTAACATTTGTCTAACGGAATCGAAAAATTATTCCACTGGATGTCGAAGATTTCTCCACAAGAATCGAAAGATTACTCCGGAAGATTTCTTCGCCGGAATTGGAGTATTTCTTCAGCGAGATCAAAAGATTTCTTCGCCGGAATCGACGGATTTCTCAACCGAAATCGGAAGATACCTCCGCCAAAATCGAAACATTCCTGCACAAGAATGTAAAGACTCCTCCGATGGAATCGTAGAATTCTTCCGCCGGAATTGGCATCGAATTATTCCTCTGCAAGTAACGGAAGATTCTTCTCTCGGAATGGAAGACTTTCTACGCCAAAATAGGAAGATTCTTTAACCAGAGTCGGAAAACTCATCCATCGAAATCATAAAGTTCCTTCGCAGGAATCGAAACGTTCCTTCGTCGAAATCGAAAAATTCTTCTTCCGAAATAGGTTTGATACCTTCATTGGAATCAGAAGATTCCTGCGCCGGAGATTGGAAGATCCCTCTGCTAAAATCAGAATATTCTTTTGCAAGAATGGGATCACTTTCCGTCAAAATCTGAACAGACCTCCGCCAAAATCTAAATATTCCTTCACCGAAATCGAAAGATTTCTCCGCCGAATTCGGAAGGTAAGTCCACCGGAATTGGAAGAATTTTTAACCGAAATAGATATTTCTTCTACCGATATGGAAAGATTTCTCCGCCAGAGTCAGAAGATTTTTCTGTCGGAATCCTTCACCTGTATAGGAAGATATCGGCGTACGAAGATTCATCGACCGTAATCGAAAAGCTTACTAACAGGAATCGGAACATTCCTTCTATTAAATCGGGACATTCCTCCGCTGGAATCGGAACATTTATTCTCCGGCTACTAAACATTCCTTCGCCGAAATCGAATGATTCCTGAGCAGAAATGGGAATCAAAAGATTTCTCTGCCAAAAAATTTCCGACGAAAACGGAAGATTTCTCCGTCGGAATGGGAAGATTCAATATCTGAAATAAAAAGATTTCTCCACCGGTATCAGATGATTCCTTCGTCGGAATCGAAAAAGTACTTTTTGATAATTCCTCTGCTGAAATCTGCTGAAACCGCCGGAATGAGAAGATTTCTCCGTAGGGACCGAAAAGTTTATCCTTCGCAGGAATCGGTACATTCCTTCACCGAAAACGGAGCATTCCTCCACTGGAATCGAAAAACTTCTTCACCAATATCGGCATATTCCTTCTTTAAATAGGAAAATGTCGTCGAAATTGGAAGATGCACCCAAAGGCATCAGAAAATACATCCACCGGATTCTGAAGATTCCTTGGCCGGAATCGGAAGATTTCTTCGCAGTATTCTGAAGATTCCTTGACTGGAATCAGAAGGTTCCTTGAAATATTTCTCCGCCAGAATCGAAACATGCCTCCGCCAGAATCGGAAGATTCCTCCACAGGAATCGGAAGATTCTTCCGCCGTACTTGGAAGATTTCTTCAACAGAATTGAAAGATTTGTAAATCGGAATCGAAAGACTCGTCTTTCGGAACATTCCTCCGCTGAGTCGCAAAAATGAGTGCGTGATTTCTCTTGTTTCGGACTGCAGAACGATGACGCGATCGGCCGAAATATTTGTTCTGCATTGCGCGGCCGGTAATAAAAATCAGTTCAGTGCGTGATTTCTCTTGTTTCAGACTGCAGAACGATCGCGCGATCGGCCGAAATATTTGTTCTGCATTGCGCGGCCGGTAATAAAAATCAGTTCAGTGCGTGATTTCTCTTGTTTCGGACTGCAGAACGAAGACGCGATCGGCCGAAATATTTGTTCTGCATTGCGCGGCCGGTAATAAAAATCAGTTCAGTGCGTGATTTCTCTTGTTTCGGACTGCAGAACGATGACGCGATCGGCCGAAATATTTGTTCTGCATTGCGCGGCCGGTAATAAAAATCAGTTCAGTGCGTGATTTCTCTTGTTTCGGACTGCAGAACGATCGCGCGATCGGCCGAAATATTTGTTCTGCATTGCGCGGCCAGTAATAAGAGTAGCTATCGAACAAGTAAGTGCAGTGCGTGTTTTAGTCGTCGGGAAAGAAATAAAGTATCTATCTTGTGTTCGGTGGCTCATGCGCATGTCGCGCGCGGTCGAAAAAAGCGAGTTCTTCAATAGTTTGCTGTAGCCATCGAACAAGTGAGTACAGAGTGCTGCGCTTCCGTGCGGTCGTCCAAAACGCGAATCTCCTAAGCTTTTATATGCCACCGGGCATCCATGTTTTTTAACTTTTAACTCGTATTAGTGTCATTTCCCATCCCATAGATCGCATCGCTTACCAAAGTGAATCCAGATAAATAATCCTTTGTAACTAAGACGATATCCTATCCCAAGACAATCGTGGAGATGCAGAGGTATACTCGGTCTCTAGTAGCAACGAGAGTCGGACTAACAATCCTTCCATTCCTATATGACCGTAAGGACGTGGCCGGCGCCGTTATTGACTTTAAATATTTGAGCTCCTGAAACGTGTACATTGAGAATGGGTAGCTAATCCCAAGCCCCATTCACTGTGTTCTCTGTACAATTTCGCAAGTTCAGTCAATCACGGAGTAGCAACTACGAATTGTGCGGTCATAATGCTCATGCTCATGCTCATGCTCATTCCTCCGCTGAGTCGCAAAAATGTCTCCTTTGGAATAGGAACATTCCTCCACCTGAAATAGAATATTCCTTTTTAAGAATAGAAACACTCCTGCGAAAACGGAAGATTCCTTCTCCGAAATCGGAAGCTTTTTCCGCCATATTCAGAAGAATAATTCAAGACAAAATTTTCAAAACGACTTATCTACTTTTGTAAACAAAGATTCAAACGACGATTTGACGAATCTGATAACTCTCCCACGCAAACCAACACCATCAACAGGTAGCGGAAACTTTCACCTACCTTTTGGTGGTATTGGTTTGCTTGGGAGAGCTATCAGATTCGTCAAATCGTCGTTTGAATCTTTGTTTACAAAAGCAGATAAGTCGTTTTGAAAATTTTGTTTTGAATTGGAAGATTTTTCTGTAGGTTTTATTTTTCTTATTGAAAAAAAATCTTATAGGAGTCTCCTTAACAAAAGCTGTGGACTCCTTAGTGGGATTCTGAAGAGAATTCAAGAGTTTCTACGCAAAATTCTCTCCGCTGATATCTCCGATGATTTATTTTTCATGGGAGTCAGATGCAATTTTTAACGGAATTTAAAAGATATTTCAATGAGATTTGAACGCGACAACCCGCGGGAATCTGAGATACTTCTTGATAACCGGTGAACTCTTATAAGGGGAGGAAAGGACTCCTCTGTGGAAATCAGTAGAGCCTTTCATGAAAATCAAATGAAATAATTGATTCGGAATATTTCTTCCCTAAAACAGCTTATTTCTTTAACGGAATCATAACATTTCTCTTCTAATCTACGGTATTCAAAGGAGAAGGGTAACTCTGTGAGAATCAAAATGTTTCCTCCGTGTAATTTGCAGCATCATCATGTGAGAATAAGTTAGTACCAAAAATAAACTCGGAAGTAATTCTGTCCTCGTCGAACTTTCATTGAACAGATCCAATGACTGCACTATAAACAACATTTGAAAATGATTCATGAAATTTGTTTCAGCTTTGAAACGTTTCTCTCATGGCATGTGATTGTGAAGATATCTCTGATAAATAGCTAGTGCTTTCTATCTCTAAGAATAAGCAGCATTTCAAAGGTTCTTGATTAACATTTCATAGTGTTTACCTAAGAAAGTATATCACCACAAAGTGCAAAAAATATGTCCTCCCATAGGGGTTTTAAGAATGCAGATGATAAAATTTACTTCTAGATTTGTTGTATAATCATGTGACTTTAAATTAAGCTCAGCCATGATATTCAAATTCATCTGCTGGCCGTTCCCCGATTCAATCGCCAGATACAATAGCAGATTACAATTAGATCGGAATTATTTCGTTCCGAATCACAGCCTCTGAGCAGCAGCAGCAGCAGCCTTCGATGCCAAAACGCATCCAACCGTCCGGTTCACCCATGACTGCCCAACAAAAGCCTCAGCTCGCAGAACAAAAAGACCCCTGCTCCGATCCACCCAGTCGGAATCGATTCCGCGAGATGAACCAGCCTAGCGTAAAGATTTTCACGCTTGAAAGTGTCCACTTATTGGTCGCATCTGAAGCTTCACGACACATCGCTGTCGCTGCGTAGCAAGATTTGCCCCTTCCTGCTTGACCAGCATTAGCAGCCAAGTTTGCGGTTCAAGATACGGCGGAGTCGACGACGACGACGACGCCGGCGGCACTATGATTGACTGAGTACTCAACGAATCGGAAAAAAGTACTTGCCCGCAAAAAGACCCCGAAGACGACTCGTAGGCATCTTCTAGTCTGCCAACTTGAAGGTCTCCTCCCCGAACGCGACGATCCAGGCCAAGCCAGGCCGCACTTAATTGAGACGATCTTCGTTCTCCGTTGGCCATCAGGCGCAACAACTGTTGTTAGACTATTCTTCGCCAGATGGGCACGTAAAGTACGTGTGTCTTCGGCATACAATGATGATGGGCGCTGATGTTGAAGGTTCCGGAACCGCGTCATGGGAAATGACTTTCCACCTATTATCATTTGGGGGACTAATCATTTGTTCTAGCGGTGGCGCTCGCTGGCGGTGCCCGTTCCGCCTTAGTACTGTTTCCTATTGAGATTTTTCCTAATGCTAATGCCTTCCCCGGTCCGATGGTGTTCCTACGAGTCGAGATTGCTTTACGTAACTCTGGAGCTTGTTAAGGGGAAACGATATGGGAATCATGGACCATCCAAATTGTATATGACTGAATCTATATAAAGTTTTGATATTTTCAAGTTGATTTGGAGGATAAACAGAATAAGAGCGAGACAAAAAAAATAGTCAGCCTTCTCCATAAGAAAAGATTGACGCATTAAAAATGTGTATGTAAACATTAGTTACGAATATCAATAAGGCAAAAATACATTTGAGTTAAGTTTGGTTGAAGAATGAATACTGAAGGCAGTTGGAAACAAACATGAAAACATCACTAACGTAGAATGAACCATTAGATAACACGGGTTGAACAGCATTAGGAAACAAACCTTTAACTCCAAAAAAGAGTAGTGAAATGGAGAACTTGCTATTAATTCTCGCATAAAAGATATTTATAAAATCGTTTTTTTTATTTTTCAGTTAGCTTAAAACAGCTCTGCAAACTATATTATTTATATTTATAATATTCAAATAACATTTAAAAATAAATACATAAAACATGATAAAAATTGAGACCGACACATGATATCAGTTTTTATTGAGGATGTTGTTTGTGTTTTTCAAATGTTTATTATTATTATTAACTAGTTTTATGCTTTTTTGTCTATAAATTATTGTGCATTCCTCCACCTGAAATAGAAAATTCCTTTTAAAGAACAGAAACACTCCTCCGAAAACAAAAGATTCCTTCTCCAAAAACGGAAGATTCCTTCTCCGAAATCGGAAGATTTTTCCGCCAGAATCAGAAGAATAATTGGAAGATTTTTATGCAGGTTTTATTTTTCTTATTGAAAACATTATTTGCGTTATATTTTAATCCTAATATTATTTTCATCGCCATATTTATCCACCGTAATAATCCACTGGAAATAATTATAACTTGAATGGTGCTTTACGAATCAAGACATCGATCTCCGTGCTGGAGTAAATGAAACTTGCCGAATCTCATGGAATCATCATTGTTATTAGAAACACTACATACCCTTAACACTTGCACACTCATTTCGTATGGGAGATTTAAATATAAAAAGCAATAAATTAGCCATCACTGCTTCAATTGTAGCGCCATCTCCACCGGGACTTCATCCCAAAGGAATTGCCCTGGTGGTGAGCGGTAAACTCGACGTTGACAGTCAGCGCTGGCTAAAGTGCATCCATCCGGCGATCCGGCAATTTCCCGGTTCGTTCGCGCACTGGCTTACATAAATCCGGTGGAATCTTCCTAACTGTTCCTTGCGCAAATAAACACGACGGCCGTGATTTGTCGAGCGAAGGGGCAGGGAGCGGCTAGATGAAACTCATAAAAATTAGATTGTACCGGTCGCTGCACGTCGTGGGAGGAAATCTTTGACGGTGGGAACCGTGGGCCTCTATTCGCGTATGCTTTTCTCCCCGCATTTCTTCGCTGGTTCTCGGGCTCGATGGATGGGTCGCCACCGTGCTCAAACACGCGAGGCAATATATTGTTATAAAGCTCTCTCGGGCGAAGAAAATTGGATGCGGTTCGATGCTTTTCTCGAACGGCCCTGAACGGGTCTATGCTGGAGGTCTAGGGGTGGGTCAGTCTTCTGTTTACTAAACTGTTAGGTTTTTTTCTAGTTTTTTTTATTTGTAATAAATATGTAACACTTTATTCTCGAGATGCGATCTGCTGGTGAAAATACAATTCTATAATAAATTTTACGAACATTTGGACAAATAAACCTTGAAGATTCACTTCGTCCTAAATCATATTCACACTTTCAGGATATCAATTATTTCTGTGATACCTCTTGAGGAAAGACCCAAATAGCACATGCAACATCTTCTAAAAAGCACGTTGCTTCTATTCAGTTTCATTAACCTTCCGGAACTCGCACCGTTGTAAAAAGTACAACACATTGAGTAAAAATGAGATAACTTTTTAGTCAGTAGACCAATTTGCACCAAACTACCATGTATTCCTCAAAAAATTAGTTCTTCATCAATTGAAAAGATAATAAAAGTAATTCGATAGAAGGCTCGGGTAAATATAGCTAAATAAAAGGCTCAGGTGCACTGGAAAAAAAGACCAGTAATGAATAATAATTATTTATTGATTTCATTAACAATTCATCCTGAAGTAACTTGATTTTTTCTATATCATTTCTGATAATAACCTTGGAGTTAATTCGCAATTCTCACTATGATCCTTGGTGGTCACCAGGCGGCCTTCCGGAAAACCCGGAACGTTCGTAAAAATGGTCATTTTGGAAAGTACATCCGAAAGCAGCGCAATTTTTTCTAAAACCTAAAACACATTTTCTAACCTAAAACACATTTCTCACACTGCTATGACCGCAGGTGGCCACCGGCGGCCTTCCGGAAAACCCGGAACGTCCGTAAAAATGGTCATTCTGGAAAGTTCGTCCTAGAGCAGCGCAATTTTTTCTAAACCATTTCTGATGGTCATTTTAGAGAAATTCCACAGTTCTTATTCTGCTATAACCGTAGGTGGCCATCAGACGGCCTTCCTTATAATCCGGAACGTCCGTAAAAAATGTCATTTTGGAAAGTTTGTCCTAGAGCAGCGCATTTCTTTTCTTAACCATTTCATCCGTAAAAATGGTAATTTTGAAAAGTTTATCCTAGAGCAGCGCAATTTTTTGTAAATCATTTCTGACAGCGATATTCGAGTTAATACACAGCTACTACTCTGTTACGACCACAGTGGCCACCAGGCGGCCTTCCAGAAAATCCGGAACATCCGTAAAAATTGTCATTTTGTGAAGTTCGTCCTAGAGCAGCGCAATTTTTCTGAACCATTTCTGACGGTTATTTTGGAAGAAATTCTCAGTCATTACTCTACTATGACCGCAGGTGACCACCAGATGGCCTTCGGGATAATCTGAAACGACCGTAGAAATGATGATTTTGGAAAGTTTTTCCTAGAGCAGCGCATTTTTTTCTAAACCTTTTCTGACGGTGATCTTGGAGGAGTCTTAATCAGCTATGACTGCACGTGGCTACCGGGCGGCCTTCCGAATAACCCGTAAAATGGTCATTTAGGATGGTTCGTCTTATAGTAACACAAGACATTTTTGATGGTGGTCTTAGTGTTAATTCACAGTTCTTACTCTGCAATGGCCGCAGGTGGCTACCAGACGGCCTTTCCGCAAATCTGGAACGTCCGTGAATGGTCGTTTTGTACAGTTCGTCCTAGATAAACGATTTTCTTCTAAACCATTTCTGATAATGACCAGGAAGTTAGTCAATGATAGGAACGCAAAATACGGAATTCTAATTGGACGTAAGAAATAAGTTTTTCCTGCATTTCCAATACTAACAGTAACTGTTAGACTAGTCAAGTTGAAGGAACAGGATTGGAATGGAAACACTACGGAAATCCATTTCCTGTTCTTGCGATTGCTGTAACATGAGAAGTATATAAAAAGATACAAAGTAGGCGAATGAAATGGGCCTGAGATCGAACCCAAGGCATACTGTGTATGAGGCACTTTGGTTTTCAAATCCCAAATAACTGTAAATGTTGGAACTTTTCAATATCCTGCGACATCTAACAAAACTGGTTGATCCATATATCGTCACCCAGCGGATGTAATCCAAACTAAACAGTTTTTCAGAATAATGGTTTTCATCCTCAAGCAGCTGTGAAGAAGACGGCCACTCTCTAATATCACAGATCCGGGGTTATATAATCAAACTGGTGGTCTCACATGTACTATCACTACTCTACGGATGAATTTTAAACTTCACAATATTTCAACATATTGGTTTCCAATCCCCGCACAACTTTGTAGAACACGGCAATTTTCTAAATCCCCCAGATCCCAAGATATCGAAGAACTGATATCTCATATGCAGTAGCACTTCCTTGCGGATGAATTTTAATTTATTCTGTTTTTCAATATATTGGTTTCCAGTACTCGAACAATTTTGTTGAAGACGGCAATTTTCAAGTAATGACATTGCGGAAGTTATGGCCAAAATACCACCTTTTTGCCTTTCTCGTATACTAAGTATACGGTAAAGGCTATATGATCGCTCCAAAAACAAACTTCTTAAAGGAAGCCCGGAGACCTATAGTTTTATATATCAATCAACGCAGTTCGACGAGCTGAGGTGATGTCTGTGTAATGCGCGTGTGTGTGTGTGTATGTGTGTGTGTGTGTGTGCGTGTTTTTTTTCTTCCTAAACAATGGAGGGGAATCTGCTCAACAGACATCCTGGGTTGACTGGAAGTGCTGGGTTAGGGGCCACCTCCAATGAGGGAGGCAGGTCTGCATTCCCGACCAGATGACCCGTTTCCGTTGTCGCCAAGCCTATCGTCCCTTCGGTACAACCAGATAGTAATGCTTCAATGGCGGGCCAGTGTATAACGCACCCTCGAGGTTAGCTGCGTGTTCTTGCAGCATCGAACATTGTGACTCGCTTTTTAGAAGAACATCATGGTATCGTGCCAGCGCATTGCCGGCTTTCCAGGTGGCCTTACCACGCCCTATGTCCTCGTAAGGTGGGAAGGGTCGACTTCGCGCCTGCTTCCCTCTGCACGACTGGTATCAAGAAAAATGATGCCGCGTGCATCTTTCTGCGATAGAGTCTATTCGCCAACACACAGAGGGACTTGCCGACGCGGTGCCTACGCCTGCCCCAGCCTTGACTAGGACCCTTTTCCGTCCTCGGGCTCGGAACTCGCCCGGTTGACCGATGCCGCGAAAGCGACGATACCATGTTGTTCTTCGCGCGGCCACTTGTTCGGTAAAAGGATCGAGTTCGACCACAGGGCACCGGTATGACCCATGAAGCCGACTCCGAACCCTTGGACCACCTTATTTGCGCCTGAACTAGCCATCCCTCGAGACCACGCGCCACCTTCTGTGTAGCTCCGAGACGATTTGGACGACAGCCGATAAAACGGCGTTCCAGCCAACTTCATCTTTACCCATCCTCCGAGCTAGGTTGTCCGGGGTAGTGTCCAGACCACATGTGGCAAGCATGTGGTCACGCATTGTGCGAAAACGCGGGCACACGAACAACACGTGTTCCGCCGTTTCCTCTAAACCTACGCACACCGGACACTCGGGCGAGGCCGAGTGTCCGAACCGGTGTAGGTACTGTCTGAAGCAACCATGGCCTGTAAGGACCTGGGTCAGGTGGAAAGTGATTTCCCCATGGCGCCTCTTGACCCACGTACCTATCTCCGGTATCAACATATGTGTCCATCTACCCTTAGTGGAACTGTCCCACGCACGCTGCCATTTGACCATTGAGGCCAAACTGACAGTCCTGCGGATGCCTCTCGTGCCGCGCATTTCAAAGCACTCTATGTCTTCACCGATAACGATGTCAATAGGCATCATACCGGTGATGACGCAGAGTGCATCGTGCGACACGGTACGGTACGCGCTCGCAACTCTTAGGCACATGAGCCTATACGTACTTTCTAACTTCGTTCTGTAGCAGTTAATACGCAGGGCCGTGCCCCCAAGCTGGCCCCCCATACCTCAGTATGGGCAGAGCAACGCTAGCCAGAAGCTTGCGCTTGCTGGCATAAACCGCAGAGCTATTGGACATCATCCGGGTCAATGCCACTATAGCTGTGGAGGCACGCTTGCAGGCGTAATTGACGTGGCTACCAAAGGTGAGCTTATCGTCGATTATTACCCCCAAGAGTTTGATTGAGCGTTCAGAGGTGATCGTGCAGTTGCCTGCCCTTATCACCGCTTGTTGCTCCGACTTTCGGTTGTTAACAACAACCACCTCAGTCTTGTGGTGAGCCAGTTCTAACTTCCTGGAACTCATCCACTCCTCCACAATTGCGATCGAGTGGGCTGCAGTCAACTCCACCTCTTCGATCGATTCGCCGTAGACCTCCAGCGTAATATCGTCAGCGAAGCCAACGATTACCACGCCCACCGGGAACTTCAACCTCAAGACACCGTCGTACATGACGTTCCATAACACCGGACCCAGTATGGAACCTTGCGGAACCCCTGAGGTTATGTCAACACACTTCCGACCCGCCTCCGTGTCGTATACCAGTACTCGATTCTGGAAGTAGCTTCCGAGAATCTTGTACAGGTACTCGGGAATTCCAAGACGCAGGAGCGCGTCTGCAATAGCTGCCCAACTGGCACTATTGAAAGCATTCCTCACGTCGAGAGCCACTACTGCACAATAGCGAACTCCCCTCCTCTTACGCTGGATAGCTATCTCCGCGGATTTGGTAACCGACAAGATAGCGTCTACGGTCGACTTACCCTTTCGGAAGCCAAACTGGTTACTCGATAGACCATCCGCACCCTCCGTGCGTATCAACAACCTGTTGAGGATGATCTTCTCGAGCACCTTCCCCGCCGTATCAAGCAGGCATATTGGTCTATATGCCGACGGATCCCCCGGTGGTTTTCCCGCCTTTGGCAATAGGACCAAGCTCTGCCTTTTCCATGCTTCAAGGAAGACTTCCTCATCCAGGCATCTCTGCATGACAGATCTGAACATCTCGGGAGCCTCGGCAATGGCCGCTTTGATGGCCAG
Source organism: Armigeres subalbatus (assembly GCF_024139115.2). Classification (NCBI taxonomy): domain Eukaryota; kingdom Metazoa; phylum Arthropoda; class Insecta; order Diptera; family Culicidae; genus Armigeres; species Armigeres subalbatus. The sequence continues at coordinate 276,596,197 of NC_085140.1, forward strand.
GTTCGGAATACCATCCGGTCCTGGCGCCTTACCTACACTAAGGGACTGTGCAATCCCCGCAAGTTCCGCCACAGTTACTCTTCCCTCGTCCGCCACCCTGGCTCCTGGCAGCTCCACGAAGGGAGGCCAGGGGCTTGGTCGTGACGTGGGAAGAGCCCCGCGATGATCCACTCCAGCATCTCTGGAGACCGCTCTTAGGGGTCGTCGCCCCACGTATCTTGGCCATTAAGACACTATAGGCATCACCCTATGCATTCGCGTTGGCACTTTGACACAGGCCCTCGAAGCAGGATTCTTGCTTGATCTAATCTCAGTCTTCAGAGCGGCTCTAGCAGCCACGAACGCCACCCGTCGTTCAACACGCTCCTCTTCTGTGCGTGCTCGCTGCATCCGCCTCCTTGCCCGTAGGCAGGCGCGGCGCAGGTTCGCAATTGCTTGAATCCACCAGTAAGCCGGTGGTCTCCCATTCCTAGGGTGGACTTTCCTAGGCATGGTGGCATCGCATGCACGCGAGAGTACTGTTACCAGCTGCTCGCCGCTCAGACCGAGAGTATTGTGCTCGCGGCGGAGCGCTTCCTTAAACACCTCGTCGTCGAAGTATGATGTCTTCCACATACGAGGACTAGGCCTCGCCCCTTCTTCCGTCCGCTGAATGCTGGTCGTATAGTCGATACGAGCGATTCCAAGCAACAGCATCAAAATTTAAGAAAATTTTTAATTCATGATTTTCTATTGAGTTGAAACTTTGCACAGTTTTTCAATTTCATCTAAATCGTCATTTTTCGATATCAAATCTTCATATTGAGTCACGACTAACTTTTCAAAAGGGTGTATGTGAAAATGGTTCAAAAATATTTAAAAAGCTGCACAGCAAAAACGGAATGTTCGATTGTTATGATTTTTTCAGGAAAGTTAGACAACTAAATGGTGATTTCTTAGAAAAATGGGACCGTTAAAAAAAAATTTTTTTTGCCTTTAAAAATATCATTTTGTCACAAAAACTCAAATATCTCAAAACCCTATCTTTTTCGAACGTAATTTTTTAGGGAAAACGGTCCATTATATTAGCTATCTACCATAAAAATTTGGTGATGGTAAACTAATAAACAAAATTTCACATTTCAAACATTTCACAATTTTCACATATAGTAAACAAAAAAAAAAATTTCCGTGTATTTTTTTTTCAAGAATCGCAGTTTGATGCTGATTTTATTGTTAAGGGCCTTGCGTGAGTTAAACAAGTTGTTTGTATGATATTCCATATTTATGTATTCATCGATATTATGTATATTATATGTATAAATATTATATGTATAAATAAATAAAAATGAATAAATATTATCCTAAGTATTAAATTAAATGTGGCAGTTACACAATGTTGTTATAGAAACTCTAAGAGTTTTGGGTTTGAATTTTGGTATGGGTTATACCCCTACCCATATCATGAAAACAGTTTATTAATACTTATTTTTTATTTATTTTTATTCAAATTTTTTAAAAAAATCTCGAACACTTTTGAATTATTATCAGCACAGTTTGAGTATAGTTTTGCTTTAATTTTATTTTCCGACAATGGAATGAAACAGTGAAATTTTTGGGTTCCTTGGATCGTTTTCGCGTTATTAAATTGCTCGCTGAGCTCTGAAGTCTTTATTTCGTACTCTTCAGTAGTAGTAAAACAAAATGATAATTTGGTTAAATCTTTTTCTTTTCTACGATTTGCCCAATCAAAAAGTTCTTTCGCAGTTTTAATTGGATGCTCACGTTCTTTGGCTAAACTTGCTCTTGTGGCCATGCGCTTTATTGTTCCTCCATTAGCATCACAAGGACCATTGCCATGTGACGTAGCAATTTGATTTAAATTGACAAAGGCTCGAAAAATTCTTACGATTTTTGTACTGCGACGCTGCTCCATCAGACATGAAATATATCTTTTTGACTACTTTATTCATATCAACGCGCAAAAAGTTAATCATTTTGGCAATGAACATGATTGCGGATACTGAATCGTGTCTTAAATCTTCGGAAATTATAATAAAACTTAAGTGTTCAATTTGCGTACTTCCATTAAAATAAATAACGAATGGATAAATTGTAGCTTGTTGTACGTTCCAGTGATGGGACTGCACTTCATCTTGCAATACAAAGCTGTAATTTTCAGAAAAATCACAAATGACTAAAAATTCACCATTTTGTAATGTATTTTCGTATTTTTAAAAAGCTGGATTGTTCTGTTTTAATGAAATCGTGAGGGTTTAAACCTTCTAATTTCAAGCAAAACTATGACACAAACTCATCTACATGTTTTACAACAGTTTCTGTGTCACCCCTATCCGTGGTCACCCATTGCTCAAATGATAACTGATCAATATATTTTCTTCAAACTCAGCGAATAAAGTATTTTCCAATGATGAAGAATCTGGACAATCCGAACAAGATCGTAGATAGCAATTTGATGTTGTATTTTCACACAAAAGACTACCAGTTAACATTTTAATATCCTTTGTTAAATTGATTCTTTTCAAACTATGTAAAATAAGATTAATATTCTCATGGGTTGTGCACACACACACATTATGTGTTCCTGAATTGGAAAGAAGCTTACATTGCCTTGGCCGAAGGCTTGCAAATGAGGAAAAACCTATTTTAATATTATCGTGAATTTCCTTGAAGCGTGTGTACGCTTCTTTCAAAGTCGTCATCATTAATCGTATTTGGATTGCTTGACGCTTTCCATCTTTTTTTACTGATACATAATCTTTTGACCAGGCATAGCTCGACTTACTTCATCATCTTCAAAATATTGAACTACTATTTCTTTTGTCTCATCTGTTAATGCAGTACTAGACCTAGTATTTTTGGTTGAAAGACAGTTATTCTTCAATTGTTTTGCCTCTTTTACTGTATTTCTATTGGTTTTGAACTCATCAATGGCATCCTGAATAGACCACGAACTTGGCAGCATCGACAAAATCAATAATTTTTCTTTCCTTGTCGTGGCTGCATTCGAGAACCTTTCCTTCATATTTATAATTACCTCATCGTAGTCTGTATTTTCCACATCATCAGGTCCCTAATTTGAAGAGGTTTCTTCGTACAGCTTCGTTTATTTCACGGTATTTTTCTCCGGGGAATAAACGTAGTCCATCTTACTCCATTTAATCGGAGTCACTTTTATCCCAGCTATGCCCTCGTTAAAGCGTTCGATGTTGACCTTTTGGATACACTCATCTTCCGATTGATTTGTTGAAACAGATTTCGCTGATGGTACGGTGGCAAGGCTCTCAGCACTTAATACTTCTGGTAATTCCTCAGTTGTTGTCGATACATCGGGCAATTCCTCAGTTGCTGTCGTTTTCGAACTTCCTGCGCTCTGCTCAACCGATGATATACAGATTGCTCTTTTGTCAACGTTTAGACTTACTATGTCTGAAACTTGATTATGCATATGTACAACATGTGATAGATTTAGTTCGGAAAAGGTATTGGAGGGTAACCGCCCCTTCGGTGGGGTTTGATCCCACGACCCCAGTTCGCATGACAGGTGCTTTCCCTACTAAGCTACGAAGGACCTCCATCGTCCACCGCAGCTTAGCGGGTACTGATGAAACCAAATTCCCAGCACCAGGTACCAGCCGATCTCTCGCAATACATTTTCAGAACTAACTCTCTCAAATGTATTTTTGTACACATCATGTCAACCAAGTAGGATGAGTATTTAGTATTGTCCGGCTCCTACACACTTGAATGTACTGATCTCGAGTGGCGATCTCTCTTCGCTTGTGTGGTCGTGTTGGGATCTGACGACCAAACTGGCACAACCTCACACAACCCTACTTCATTGAGCGCCGTTGCTGATGAAGCAAGTGTGTAGGAGCCGGACAATACTAAATACTCATCCTACTTGGTTGACATGATGTGTACAAAAATACATTTGAGAGAGTTAGTTCTGAAAATGTATTGCGAGAGATCGGCTGGTACCTGGTGCTGGGAATTTGGTTTCATCAGTACCCGCTAAGCTGCGGTGGACGATGGAGGTCCTTCGTAGCTTAGTAGGGAAAGCACCTGTCATGCGAACTGGGGTCGTGGGATCAAACTCACTGAAGGGGCGGTTACCCTCCAATACCTTTTCCGAACTAAATCTATCACATGTTGTACATATGCATAATCAAGTTTCAGACATAGTAATTAATTTCCACTCCGGGTGGCTTAATACCCGGCATATAGGCAATTAACTTTGAATGTACTGAACGTTTAGACGGCAGGACGTGCAAATGCGTAAATTTGTATTCAATGTGGACATTGGAGCATAACCAGTCGCTTTCAGTTTATCTATGGTGCTTTCGGTGAGATTTCGTAACTCTTTTGAACACTTTTTTCCATCAAACGGCCTACAACAGTTGAGAAAGTGGCTACTCATGTTGTTCGTAATATTTCAATAAACAAAATCACTTTTAAGTTTTTACTGACTAGTTTGGTGTCATTTGCTTGACTGAAGAAAAAAATTACTATAAGATCTTTAACAACCTTAGTAGTAGTAATTTATTTGCTTTTTCGTGAGCATTGTCATGGTATGTACCTATCATGCATTTGTTGTTGTTGAAGATACCCGTTTCCTCCCGATCGTAGAGTCGATTCTCTAAGAGGTATATTTTTGCAGGTAAACTATAGACGTACACGTGTATATAAATCTTTGATTTTGCAGCTTTTGTCTTAAAATAACATTTCTGATATGTTTCTATCAACGTTATTATCAACAGGTTTCAACACTATTAAAAGAATTTTTCGCCAGTCACGTGCAATGAAAATTATGACACTATCAATACTTTTGATCACAACACTGGATCGTGTCTAAGTTTCTTATAGATGCTATGAATAATTAAATCAAAATATCATGAAAACAACTTGTTTAAATCACGTCCCTTAACAATAAAATCTGCATCAAACTGCAATTCTCGAAATAACTTACACAGAAAAAATTTTTTTACTAAATGTGAAAATTGTGAAATGTTTGAAATGTCATAACTTTTTGTTTATTAGTTTACCATCACCAAATTTTTATGGTGGATAGCTAATATAATGGACCGTTTTCCCTAAACAAATTACGTTCGTGAAAAGATAGGGTTTTGAGATATTTGAGTTTTTGTGACAAAAATGATATTTTATTAACGCAAAAAAATGTTTTTGCTGGGTACATTTTCTTAAGAATCACTTCCGTTTTTGTTTTGCAGCGTTTTGAATATTTTTGAACCATTTTCACATACACCCTTTTGAAAAGTTAGTTGTGACTCAATATGAAGATTTGATATCAAAAATGTCAATTTAGATGAAATTGAAAAACTGTGCAGAGTTTCAAATATTTTCGAAATGGTCGCTCAGGATCGACTGACATGCCCCCGTGGAATGCCTCTACTGTAGCGAACCGCCAGGTGGTCGCTGTGAGTGTAGCCATCATCTACCCTCCAGTTCGAACTACTCGTTTGGCCAGGGCTCCAGAACGTAACGTCGATAATCGACTCGGCCCCGTTCCAGCTGTAGGTACTTTTGGTACCGACATTAGCCAAGTCCACATCCAACATGGCCAGTGATTCCAGCAGGATCTGCCCCGTTGATTCGTGGATCGGCTTCCCCATTCCACGGCCCAAGCGTTGAAGTCCCCCGCTATCACCACCGGCCTACGCCCCATCAAGTTAGCCGTCAAACAATCTAGCATTCGACCGAACTGCTCGATCGACCATCGAGGAGGCGCATAGCAGCTGCAGAAGAAGACCCCGTTGATGTGTGTGTGTGTGTGTGTGTGTGTGTGTGTGTGTGTGTTTTTTTTTTTTTTTTTTTATAGAGGGATGAAGGCAAATCTGCTTACAGACACCTGAAATTATCACTCAGGGAGTGGGGTTGGCGCGGTCGGCAGAAGGCCGGCCCGCCGAACCCACTAAACCCACCCAAGTAACAGAAGGTTACTTGAGTTACCCTCTCTTCACATGCCCTGTTCCCCCCGGGACTTACTGGATGTCAATACTTCGGAGGGGGGCTGTGCTCATGCACTTCACGTGTTCAGCCTCTAGCTAGCACAGCTAGTTCGCTACATTTTCTCATCGAAGCATTTTTTATTCGGTTTGCGCGTCTCTTAATCTTTGACGCTCACTGTCTCTCTTCCTCATGCCATTCAGCACCGCTGTATCTTTGAGCCATTTAGCTCTCGACGTGTTCGCAGTCTACTCAGATAGTCCCCGGCGGCGGATCTATCCTACTCCGACGAGAAGCTCCCCGGCGGCGAGAGCTTCCCGAAAACCGACGACCCGTGGAAGTTTATTGCGTGTCCAACACTAATGTCTCACCTAGATAGTCCGAGGCACTTTCTCACTTCAACGGGAAACCGGTTGGGTGCCAAAGTCGGTCCAGAGATTCCGGGTGGAGCATAACGTCCGGTTCACTGGCGCTTCGACTACCCAAAACCGATTATTCGACGCGTCACGAACTACTCAGCATAGTCCCCGGCGGTGGATCTAGCCTACTCCGACTAGAAGCTTCCCGGTAGCGGAAACTCTCCCGAACAAAACTTTTGTTAACATTGAGCCGTTCGGCTCCCAGCATAGTTTCCTTGACTTTTGCTGCACTTTTCGTTGAGCCATTTAGCTCCCAGCTAAATCGCGGGCTACTCGGATGATCCCCGGCGGCAGATCTATCCTACTCCGACAGGGAGTTCCCCGACGTTGAATTTCCCTCGGAACCGACGACTCGCTTCTGTGTAAGACTTGTTTTTACCACTTTTAACATTTCTGGTGTTTTCCAGATCAGCGCAGGACGGGAGGCCTTTCTTACTTCAGCGAGTGACCGGTCCGAGTGCCGAAGTCGATCCAGAGATTCCGGGTGGAGCATAGCGTCCGGTTCAATGGTGCTCCGACGACCCGAAACCAGTTCTACCAACGCGTCACGTTCTACTCGGCCTAGTCCCCGACGATGGATCTAGCCTACTCCGACTAGAGGCTCCCCGGCGGCGGAAACTCTTCGATATTAATCTTCTGTATTTTTGAGCCATTAAGCTCCCAACTGGATCGCGATTTACTCAGATAGTCCCCGGCGGCGGATCTATCCTACACCGACAGGAAGTTCCCCGACGACGGAAGCTTCCCCGTGACCGACCGACCGATTATGATCGCTTCCAGACACCCTCTGGTCTTCACGCCATTTTCGCTGCAGCGATTTCATGATCTGCGTTACCACTCTTCCTATTTCGTTCCACGTATTCTCATTCTTGCACGATGTTCTCGGGGTTTATATTACTAGCGCTGCCTACTGAGAGCACACTTCGCTCTGTCCTGAATCGAGGACAGTCGAAGAACACGTGCTCCGGTGTCTCCTCGCAGTTCGGGCAGGCCGGGCAAAGGGGGGACTCTGCGTGTCCGAATCTGTGCAGATACTTCCGAAAACATCCATGGCCCGACAAGAATTGTGTCAGGAAGAAGTTCACTTCCCCGTGTTTTCTGTGCACCCACAGCGACAGGTTCGGAATGAGCCGATATGTCCACCTTCCTTTCGAACTACTGTCCCAAGCCAGCTGCCACTTCCTCATCGAATCGGCTCTCGCAATCATGCGAGCACCAACCGTTCCTCGCAGTCTGTAGCACTCACAGTCCTCCTCCAATAAGATGTTTATGGGGTCATTCCTACTATGGCACAGACCGCATCCATCGATATGGTACGGTATGCACTTGCCACTCTCATGGCCATCAGCCTATAGGTGCTATTGAGCCGAGTAAGGTTCCTTCTCGTGATTTCACCAGCCGCCCAGACAGGAGCTCCGTATCTGAGAATTGACGTAGATACGCTGGCCAGGAGTCTTCTCTTACTGCTACTAATCGCGGAACTGTTTGACATGATTCTGGTCAAAGCTGTGATCGCTTTAGTTGCCTTCTCGCAAGCATAATCAACGTGGCTATTGAAATTGAGCCGGTCGTCGATTATTACCCCGAGGTGCTTTACCTCTCGTTTTGAGGCGATGGTGGCTTCTCCGGCCGTAATCGTACTATGCTGTACTGCTTTTCGGTTGCTGATCATCATCACTTCGGTTTTGTGATGGGCCAATGCCAGCTTTTTCCCGCACATCCAGTTTTCGATTATTTCTATCGCCTGCCCTGCTCGTACTTCTACCTCTTCTATTGTTTCACCTAATACCATGAGAGCCACGTCGTCCGCAAACCCAACGATCTTCACACCTCTTGGTAGTGTTAGCTGCAACAGCCCATCGTACATCGCGTTCCACAACGTCGGCCCCAGAATGGAGCCTTGGGGAACACCCGCTGTTATGCCTATTCTCTTCAGGCCTTCGTGTGTTTCGTAGACCAACGTCCTATTCTCGAAGTAACTCTTCAGAATTCTGCACAGGTACCCTGGAACCCCCATTCTGTGTAGGGAGCTGGCTATTGCTTCCCAGCTGGCACTGTTGAACGCATTTTCACGTCTAAGGTTACCACAGCGCAGTAACGGTTTCCTCTCCTCTTTTGCTTCTTGGCTGCTTCAGCTGCTTCGACGACTATCCGGATGGCGTCAACTGTGGACCTGCTCTTCCGAAACCCGAACTGCATGCTTGATAATCCGTTTGCACCTTCTGTGTGGATCGCCAGCCTGTTAAGGATGACTCTCTCAAGGAGTTTTCCGACCGTGTCTAGCAGGCAAATAGGCCTGTAGGCCGATGTGGCTTACCCGGCTTCGGCAACAGTACTAACTTTTGCCGCTTCCAGCACTCGGGAAAGTTTCCTTCGTCTATGCAATTCTGCAATGTGGTGCGAAACATGTCCGGGTTGACCTGGATCGCCGTTTTCAAGACCAGATTGGGGATGCCATCTAGTCCCGGAGCCTTATTAGTTTTTAGGCTTTTTGCTGCCGTAACTAGTTCGAGGTTAGTGACACGGGCTTCATCTCTGCTGGTGTTGGCCTCACCATAAGGTGTGGGAGGCCAGACTGGTGCTTCGTGATACGGAAACAGTCCCTCAATAATTGCTTTGAGTTTTCTGGGCTCCTCTCTAGCGGTATCGCTGGGCCTTTAATCTTAGCCATAGCGACCCTGTATGCATCCCCCCATGGGTTTGCATTCGCGTTGTGGCAGAGCTCTTTCATGCAAGCTGCCTTACTGAGCCTAATTTCCTTTTTAAGAGCGGCTTTGGCCGCCCTAAACACTGGTCTGCGGTCTTCTCTTTCTACATCGCTGCGGGCTCTCTGCATCCTCCTCCTTGCTCGAAAACAGCTACGACGGAGTTCTGCGATCGTATCATTCCACCAATAGATTGGCCTACGTGCATACCGTGGCTGTACCTTTCTCGGCATGGTTGCATCGCAGGCTCGGGTCAATACTGCAACCAGCTCGTCTGGACTCAGATTTTGCAGATTGCGCTCGAATCGCATTGCTTCCGCAAACACTTTCTGTCTTCCACTTTCGCTCCTTGGTACTGCTCTCGCGTGGTTCCGATGGTACCCTCCCTCCGACACAATATAGGACCGCTTGATGATCAAGTCTATGCGCAGACTCTCCAGTTCGTGTTCCTTGCTAAGGCAGGACTGCTGAAGGTAACATCGATGATGGACCCTTTGCCATCCCTTCGATATGTGCTCGTCGAACCTTCATTAATCAAGTCTACATTGAGCCTGGCAAATGCTTCTAGTAGACTCCAACCTCTAGGGTTAGTGCAACGACTGCCCCACTCTACTGCCCAGGCGTTGAAGTCCCCAGCAATGACGACTGGCCTCCTGTCGATAAGTTCCTCTGCTACCTTATCCAGCATCCGGTTGAACTGATCAATCGTCCAACGTGGCGGTGCGTAGCAGCTACATATATAGATTCCGTTAACTTTGGCGATCACGAAGCCTTCAGCTGCGCGATACACAATTTCTTGGTATGGGTATCTTCCTACCGTACATATAGCGGCGGTTCCTGCTTCATCCGCTACCCAATTACCGTTTCCTGGTGGGATCCGGTATGGATCAGAGATGATTGCAACGTCGCATTTCGAATCCCTCGCAGATTGCCACAGCAGGTGCTGCGCAGTATCACAGTGGTTGAGGTTAATTTGTATTACCTCCACTGTAATTTACTTGACATCGCCTGTTTGAACGCTGGACATTTTTGACCACCAGTAACATGGTCTCTGCGCTCATCGGTTCTACAGATCTGGCATTTCGGTGGCTTTTTGCAGCTTTGTGCCTTATGACCTTCTTCACCGCATCTTCTACAAAGTTTTGACCTATCAGGGCCCTTGCAGTTCCGTGCCAGGTGGCCAAACTCTTGGCACCTGAAGCACACCTCTGGTTGCTGAGAGAGGCTCAACGAACACACCGACCAACCGACTTTTATTCTGCCGATTCGCAGTGCTTTGTCAGCAGCATCTGCCGGAAGTTTTATAGCAGCGATCTGCGTGCCCGATGGACCCCTTCTTAGTCGGATTGTTATGTCAACATCGCCCAACTAGAGTTGCTCCTTCATTGCGGTAGTTACCTCGTCCGCCGTGGTAATTTCATCCAGGTCCACACATTGGAGGCACGCTTCAGGCGTCATCGCTCTCACCTGTGCCTTATCGCCAACCACCTTCTCCGTTAGCTCCTTATATGATGAGCTCTTATTCTTGGAGTCCTTTTTCAGCTCAAAGATCATGTCACCCGCCCGTGTGCGCCTGATTCTCTGTACATCTGCGCCAAAGTCCTTCAATTCCGGAGCTGTCCTTATTGTTCGCAGGACCTCCAAATACCCTTCCTCGCTAGTCTTCACCACAAGTGCCTCCCCCTTCTTCTTCACGCTTCTTTTGGTGATTTTTTGTCACCCGTTTATTTTGCTGCGGCTCTTCTTCTTTATGTGAACCACCTGCCTGGGGGTCCCTCTGTTGCCGTCACCGGCTTGGTCCGGCTATGCGGCAGCCATTTGTTTGAATTTAGCCTCCTTTTGTTTTTAGAGCCTCCTGGTTGTTCGTCTTCTGGCGAGGATCTATGCCTCTTAGGCACAGAGACCGGTGTGTCTTCCGGCCGCCCCAGCTTCCTTTCTCCGTTATTGCCAAGTCCCCAGGGACCAATCCAGGTGTTTCCTGTAATGGCACCGCTGATAAAGGGCGTTTTGGCTGTAGCCAGTTCGCTCTCGGCATTTTCTGCTCTCTGCGTCAGATTATTCCAATCTGTCATTGCTGACCCGAGGGCTTTTCGGATCTTTAACACCAGCTCTTTGATATCCTTGTGCACGTTGTGTTTCTTATCGACGAACTCGTGGAGCTCTTCTGCCCATTTCTTTGCGATAAGAACCTTCGGCTGTTGTTGGGCTATGTTCTACCCATGGCTCGTGGGCAACTGCTGTTGCGATTTGTCGCGTTGTTGCTTCTGCTCCTTTATCTGCTGATGCTCGCTTTTATGGCCTTGGCTGCTCACTCTAGTGGTTTTTCGCTGTAGTACCTCTCGATGCTGTTCTTCTTCTTCTTCTTCTTGGGTTTGCTGAGGCGGAGACCTCGTCAGCCCGCTTTTGGCGAACGGGTTCGCCCCACTTGCTCCTTCGTTGCTTTCTGGAATTTTATTCATGATAAAGGGTCCCCTCCGGGCCGTTATCTCCACCTGCTGTAGGTAGTCGCCTGTTGTGATCCCATGGGTCCCTATGTAAACAGTGAGGTCCATGCAAGGGTTGACTCCGGTGCCTTATAGCACCGTGTTCAGAGCCGGATCGGCGTAAATCAGGAATGCTACATCTGAACCTACTACCCACCGATATTGGTGGCAGATTTTGAGCGTTACCGGAGGCCTGCCAGGTTGTTTATCGGGACGGAGGCAATCGAACTATTAGCCTGCTTGCCATTTCAAAAAGATGTCACTCGTTTTTACTCAGGAAGCAGAATAGCTCGACCGTCAGCTCATAGACACCTAATCCTATCCATAAATCAAGATTCATCCGATGACGTTTGCCGTTGACCAGTATACCATAATCAGGATCTTACTGGTATCAATCCTGATGTGCCGGTTGGCACTCCTGCTGGGCTTGTGTGCTTTGAGCGGCGCACGGTCGCTTTGATAAAGCCTGCTTACGGGCACATGCAGCTTTTACAGAGGTTTAACAGAGCCCACTGTCAAACCCCACCACGTCCTAGGCAGGCTCCCTAACTCGCAGAGGCCGTGGGGAGGGGTCGTCAAGCCCTTGGACATAGTCCCTGCTGCCCGTGTGTGTGTGTGTGTGTGTGTGTGTGTGTGTGTGTGTGTGTGTGTGTGTGTGTGTGTGTGTGTGTGTGTGTGTGTGTGTGTGTGTGTGTGTGTGTGTGGGTGTGTGTGTTTTTTTTTTTTTTTTTTTTTTATAGAGGGATGAAGGCAAATCTGCTTACAGACACCTGAAATAATCACTCAGGGAGTGGGGTTGGCACGGAAGGCAGAAGGCCAGCCAGCCGAACCCACTAAACCCACCCAAGTAACAGAAGGTTACTTGAGTTACCCTCTCTTCACATGCCCTGTTCCCCAGGACTTACTGGATGTCAATACTTCGGAGGGGCTGTGCTCATGCACTTCACGTGTTCTCTAGCACTAGCACAGCTAGCTCGCTACATTTTTCTCATCGATGCATTTTTTATTTACTTTGCGCGTCTCTTGATCTTCCACGCTTATTGTCTCTCTTCCTCATGCCATTCAGCACCACTGCATCTTTGAGCCATTCAGCTCTCGTGCTCGAAATCTACTCAGATAATCTCCTGCGTCGAATCTATCCTACTCCGACGGCAAGTTCCCCGGTGGCGAAAGCTTTCCCGAAAATCGACGACCCGTAGAAGTTTATTGCGTGCCCAACACTAATATTTTATTTAGATAGTACGAGGCACTTTCTCACTTCAACGGGAAACCGGTTGGATGCCAAAGTCGGTCCAGAGATTCCGGGTGGAGCATAGCGTCCGGTTCAATGGCGCTTCGACTACCCAAAACCGATTATTCAACGCGTCACGAACTACTCGGCATAGTCCCCGGCGGTGGATCTAGCCTACTCCGACTAGAAGCTTCCCAGTAGCGGAAACTCCCCCGAACGGAACTTTTCTTAACATTGAGCCATTCAGCACCCAGCATAATTTTCTTGACACTTTGCTGGACTTTTTCGTCGGGCCGTTCAGCTCCCAACTAAATCGCGGGCGACGCGGATGATCCCCGGCGGCAGATCTATCCTACTCCGACAGTGAGTTTCCCGACGTTGAATTTCCCTCGGAACCGACGACTCGCTTCTGTGTAAGACTTGTTTTTACCACTTTTAACATTTCTGGTGTTTTCCAGATCAGCGCAGGACGGGAGGCCTTTCTTACTTCAGCGAGTGACCGGTCCGAGTGCCGAAGTCGATCCAGAGATTCCGGGTGGAGCATAGCGTCCGGTTCAATGGTGCTCCGACGACCCGAAACCAGTTCTACCAACGCGTCACGTTCTACTCGGCCTAGTCCCCGACGATGGATCTAGCCTACTCCGACTAGAGGCTCCCCGGCGGCGGAAACTCTTCGATATTAATCTTCTGTATTCTTGAGCCATTAAGCTCCCAACTGGATCGCGTGTGGGTGTGGGTGTGTGTGTGTGTGTGTGTGTGTGTGTGTGTGTGTGTGTGTGTGTGTGTGTGTGTGTGTGTGTGTGTGTGTGTTTTTTTTTTTTTTTTTTACAAGGGTTAAAGGCCATCAAAAATCTGCGCGACAGACACCTCGAGCATCCACATGCTTGAAGGCGAACAGGGATGGGCTCCTCCTGACCTGCTAAAATGTGCCTCCCGGATAAACCGGGTCCCTTATCCTCCTTGCCTCGATCCCCCAGGACCACTGGATGCTGCGACTACTTCGGGGGCTGTGCTCATGCATTTCTTCTAAAATTCCGGCCCCTAGCTTAGGCTAGTTCGCCGACTGGCTTGCTGAGATTCACTGCTAGGTTGTCTCGATCCCTCAGCGGTTGTGTTCCTCACTCGAATCCTCCTGACTTCCCCCGGCGTCGAGGGTGGTCCACCAGTTCCGGTGAAGGAAACTTCCGCACTGATGGTGCCCCGACTACCGGCGGCTATCGCAGGGGACGCTTTCGCGCATTGCGCCGTCTTCGTCTTCGGGTTGCAGAGGTGATCCGACAGTTCCGGTGGTGGATAACGTCCGTACTGGCGGTGCCCTACATACCCGAAGCACTTCCTTCTTCTTTCTTCTTTTTTCAGCAGGTTGGCAATTCGAGTGCCGAGGTCGGTCCAACGATTCCGGTTGGAGACTTCCGGTTCACTGGCGCCCCGACGACCCGAGACCAAACACTGCTCACTGTGCTGGATTTTGCTCCAAACCGACGCTTACTTGCTGGTCCCTTCTCCATCGACGCTGCAGCTCTGACATTATTTGTGTCACGACTCTGGTTACCGCATGCCACGTACCTTCATCGCGACACATTCGCTCTGCGATGTTGTCCGCCCTTATGGTAGGCATTCTCCTACGTGCCTCCGCAAACCTCGGGCAGTCGAATATCACGTGCTCTGGAGTCTCCTCTACGTTGATACACGCCGGGCAGAATGGCGATGACGCATGGCCACACCGGTGCAAATATTGGCGGAAACAACCGTGTCCGGACAGGAACTGTGTGAGGTAAAAGTTCACCTCACCATGCTCCCTGTTCACCCACGTCGACACATTGGGGATGAGCCGATGGGTCCACCTTCCATTATCCGCATTGTCCCACTCCTGCTGCCACTTCACCATAGAGTCCAGTCTCACCGCCTTCCTCACATTTCTGGTATCCCTCCGTTGGTAGCACTCGATGTCCTCTGCTAGGGTTATGCAGACTGGAATCATCCCTGCGATAACGCAAATTGCCTCCGACGAAATAGTTCGGTACGCACTCGCGACTCGAACGGCCATTAGACGAAACACACTATTCAGCTTCCTCCGGTTACGTTTCGTCTTGAGCGCAGCTCCCAGGCTGGAACTACGTACCTTAGTATCGAGGATGATACTGACGCAAGAAGACGCCTACTGCTGCCTTTCGGACCGCCGACGTTCGGCATGATCCTTGCTAACGCACTGATCATTTGAGCCGCCTTTTCACAGGAATAGTCCACGTGGGTGTTGAAGTTCAACCGGTCATCAATCATCACACCTAGATGTCTCAGAGTCCGCACCGACGGGATGTCGTGCCCTCCGATGGTAATCTGCATCCGCTGGATTACTTTGCAGTTGCTGACCAGCATCACTTCCGTTTTGTGATGAGCCAGCTGCAGCTTGACTCCATTCATCCAGGTTTCTACTGCGTTGGTCGCTTCCGCCACCAGCATTTCCACCTCATCCAGTGACTCACCGGTTATCGTTAGGACGACATCATCCGCGAATCCGTAAATCTTTACACCTTTGGGCAACTTCAGCATCAACACCCCGTTGTACATCACATTCCATAACGTCGGGCCTAGTATGGACCCTTGTGGAACGCCCATCGTAACTCTGATCGACTTCTGCCGGAGTTCGTGTCGTAAACTAATTTGGTTCAGAAAGTAGCTCCTAAGGATCTTACACAGGAAGTCGGAGATTCACATTCCATGCGGCGCTGAGGCAATGGCCTCCCAGCTGGCACTATTGAATGCGTTTTCGACACCAATCGTCACTACCGCGCAGAACCGATTGCCGCTCATCTTTTTTTGAAGCCCTTTCTGCATCTCCAATGACTGACCTGATTGCATCCACAGTCGTTTTCCGATAAGCCAGTCTCACCCTCCGTGAACTGTGTAAGCCTATTAAGGATAACCCTTTCCAGAAGCTTCCCCAGTGTATCCAGCAGACATATGGGCCTATACGATGCTGGATTCCCCGGCGGTTTTCCTGATTTCGGCAGCAGCACCAGTTTCTGGATCTTCCACGTGTCCGGAAAATTACCGTCCACTAAACACTTCTGCAGCACCATCCTGAACAGATCCGGTAACGCCAAAATCGCGGATTTTAGAGCCACATTTGGAATTCCATCCGGACCCGGAGCTTTCTACATCTTCAAACCTTTCGCCACTGATAATAGCTCGTCATTGGTGACTTGCATACCTGCAGCGGTTACTCGGTCTTCATCTTCGTACGGCGTACGCGGCCACGTCGTAGAACCATGCTGCGGGAAAAGACCGTCCACGATGATCTTCAGCTTGTCCGGACACATTTCGGCTGGCGTCGCTGGACCCCTGATCTTCTTTGTCACAACTCGGTAAGCGTTACCCCAAGGATCAGCGTCAGCTTCCCGGCACAACTCCTTGAAGCAGTTAGACTTGCTGATTTGGATCGCCCGTTTGAAAGCCGCTCTAGCTTCACGGAAAACTATCTTTCGCTCCTCTCTGACCATTTCAGACCGTGCCCTCTGAACGTGTCTCCTAGCTCTGAGACAGGCAGCGCGAAGGTTGGCAAGATTTTCGTTCCACCAGTAACTTGGCCGTCGGCTATTCGTTGGCTCCAATTTCCTCGGCATCGTCGCATCGCAAGCCCTCGCTAGCGTTTCCGTCAGCTGGTCTGCGTCAAGGTTTGTAGCGTCGCTGTCCACTCGAAGTGCTTCGATAAAAGATCCTTATCGAAGTCCTTCGTCTTCCATCTTCGCCAACTAGACCTTGTCTCCCGTCGTACCGTCGGCGTTCGCGTTCCAACACTATATCGGATCGCCTGGTGATCGCTATGGGTATATTCTTCACAAACTCTCCAGTTCATGTTCCTCGCCACCGACGGACTGCAGAACGCGACATCGATGATGGACTCCCTGCCATCTCTGCGGAATGTACTAACGGTACCTTCGTTGCACAATCTTACTTCCAGCTTAGCCAGCGCCTCCAGCAAACTGTAACCTCTGGCGTTAGTCAGTCTGCTTCCCCAATCCACTGCCCAAGCATTGAAATCGCCTCCGATGATCACTGGATTTCGGCCGATCAGCTTCTCCGTGAGTGAGTCCAGCATCCGGTTATACTGCTCCAAAGTCCACCTTGGGGTGCGTAACAGCTACACACAAAGATCCCGTTAATTTTGGCGATTACGAAACCCTCGCTTGAGCTGTCTACCACCTCTTGGATAGGAAATCTGCCCATCACTTGGATAGCCGCAATCCCCGTAGCATCCGCCACCCAGTTGCCGTTGTCAGAAGGAATCCGGTACGGCTCAGCAATAATTGCCACGTCGCACATTGCTTCTGTTGTCGACTGCCACAACAGCTGCTGTGCGGTGTCGCAATGGTTGAGATTCAACTGGATGATCTCCATTAATCTCGGCCCGCCATCGCCTTCTTGTAGGCAGGGCATTGGAAGCCACCCGTCATGTGGTCGTTTCCATCCTCCGGTTTGCAGAGTAGGCATCTTGGTTGCTTCGTGCAGTCCCTAGCAACGTGTCCTTCTCCACCACATTTCCTACAAAGACCGGATCTGTCTGGGCCACTGCAGTTTCGCGCCTGGTGTCCAAATGCCATACATTTGAAGCATCGCTCCATCTGTTTGGTGATTCTAGGGTGAGTCTCAACGGACACATAGACCATCCGACCTTCACCTTGGCCACCTCCACCATTTTGCTGGCGGCATCTACCGGTAGTCGTATCGCTGCTATTTGTGTACCACCGTACGCTTTCCTCAACCGAATGGTCATCTGAACTTCGCCCAGCGTGCATTGTGAGATCAGTGCATCCCTCAGTTCGTCTATCGTAGTGATCTCGTCCAGGTCTCTGCATTCGACCACGGCCTCCTGCGTTAAAGCCCTTACGTTTCCTTCACTACCTAAGGAATTGGCAATGAGCTCCCGGAAGGCCGAGCTCTTGACCGTGGGATCCTTCTTCAGCTCGAACAGCAATTCCCCCCTCTGAGTACGCCTAGTCCTCACCAGTTTTTGACCCAAGTCCTTGAGCACCGGGTCCTTTCTCACCTTCCGTAATATCGCTGAGTATGTCGTCTTGTCGCTCACTTCGACTATCAACCTATTCGACTATTGACCCTCTCACGAGAAGAGTGATGTTTTTCTTTCTTTTTCTGCTCCTTCTTCTTTTCCACGTACTCCTTCTGCTTATTTCTCTTCTCCCGATGACTTTCCACGGTTTTCCAATCTTCGTTCCTTCCTTCAGTACGCTAGAACATTCTTGCACGTTCCGCTGCTTCTTCGGGATTTCCTGCTCTCCTGGAGAGTCCCTGCTTCGCTTCTCCGTGCGAGTATTTCGGGAGCTCATTGGTGTTTGCAGTGCCTCGACTATTGTATGCTCCGCTGCATCTTTCAGTGCTTTTCATCTGCTTCAGCTCTTCTTTTGAGCGCGTTCTGTTCGTGCTCATCAGCTTTAACGGCGGACTTGATGCTCGTCACTAGAAGCTTGATCTTCGTGTGAACATTGTGCTTGTCCTTCACGAAGTCATAGAGCTCGTTGACTCGCTTCTGCACCTCCATCAGGTTGGACCTCCCAAATTGTAGATCCTCCTGAATAGCACTTCTTTCCGATTTTGGGGTGGACACCCTATTTCCGGATCCTAGCTCCTGTTGGCCTGCCTGGTTCTCAGCAGCCTTGGCCATACTGCTGGTACTTGCTACTGCTGCCTGCGCCATCACTGGAGATCGCTGCAGCCTCCCACTCTTTGCGAAAACATTCGCACCGCCAGCTCCTTCGTTGATTGTAGAATTTGTTTCCATGTAAAGGGTCCCCCTCCGGGCCGTTATCTCTACCTGTTGTAGATAGTCGCCTCTTGTGATCCCATGTGTGCCTTTGTAAACAGTGAGGTCCATGCAAGGGTTGACTCCGGTGCCTTGTAACACCGTGTGCAGAGCCGGATCGGCGTGTGTGTGTTTTTTTTTTTTCTTCCTAAACAATGGAGGGGGAATCTGCTCAACAGACATCCTGGGTTGACCAGGAAGTGCTGGGTTAGGGGCCACCTCCAATGAGGGAGGCAGGGCTGCATCCCCGACCAGCTAAACCGTTTCCATTGCCGCCAAGCAATGGCGTCCCTTCGGTACAACCAGAAAGTAATGCTTCAAAGGGGGGCCAGTGCATGACGCACCCTCGAGGTTAGCTGCGTGTCCTTGCAGCATCGAACATCGTGACTCGCTTTTTTAGAAGCACACCATTGTAGTGGATTATACAAATAACAAAAAGAATAATAAATAAATTAAAGAAAAATATATCTATCTCCTATAGACTTTTATTATTGGGAAATCGGACCTTTTCGATTGTTAGTCTACTTTTCTACACCTCGTACGTTCCACTCTTGATCTTGTTTAGGCGCAAACTTTCTCCCTCATCATTTACCGTTAGGCGTACGTTTCCCTTCTTCTGTATGCTACAAGAGCGTCGTTGCATACGAATTCGCTGCGACATCAATTCGTTTATTGATGCAACACCTATACATGTTGCAACATTTCTCGCGGTTATAAAAGGATGCAACATCGAAGACCGTGTCATTCCATTGACGATTTTCGGAGCGAGCAGACCAGCAGCCCAGCAGCCAGCCCAGCAGTCATCAGCCAGCCCAGCAGTCATCAGCCAGCCCAGCAGTAACCAGCCAGCCCAGCAGCCAGCTCAGCAGTCATCAGCCAGCCCAGCAAACACCACCCACTAGAAGCAGTTCAGCAGAAGTGGTAGCGAGTTCGGCAGCAGCTTGAATGCTAAGAGCTGAGCGATAGGCCGCAGACCGACGATCAGCGCACCGAGCGATAGGCCTCGGACCGACGATCAGCGCACCGAGCGATAGGCCTCGGACCGACGATCAGCGCACCGAGTGATAAGCCTCGGACAATCATCGAACCGAGCGATTGGTCTCGACGGGTGTACCTAAAACCTAGTTGCCGTGCCATAGGAGCCTAGAAACCGCAGAAGCGCGTCATATTCTTTCGTTGAACAACAGTACCACTCAGTTCACTCAGTCGGTTCCGGCTACGAACCTTCCGATGTCGGATCAAGGCAGCGAAATGCTGAGTCACGACAGCCATGGTATCGTGCCAGCGCATTGCCGGCTTTCCAGGTGGCCTTACCACGCCCTATGTCCTCGGAAGGTGGGCAGGGTCGACTTCGCGCCTGCTTCCCTCTGCACGACTGGTATCAAGAATGATGATGCCGCGTGCACCCCAAATTGACCTTTCTGCGATAGGGCCTATTCGCCAGCACACAGAGGGACTTGCCGACGCGAGGCCTACGCCTGCCCCAGCCTTGACGAGGACCCTTTCCGTCCTCGGGCTCGGAACCCGCCTGGTTGACCGAAGCCGCGAAAGCGACGATACCATGTTGTTCTTCGCGCGGCCACTTGTTCGATAAAAGGATCGAGTTCGACCACAGAGCATGACCACCGGTATGACCCATGAAGCCGACTCCGATCCCTTGGACCACCTCTTATTTGCGCCTGAACTAGCCATCCTTGAGTCCACGCGCCACCTTCCGTGTAGCTCCGAGACGATTTGGGCGATAGCCGATAAAACGGCGTTCCAGCCAAATTCGTCTTTACACATCCTCCGAACTAGGTTGTCCGGGGTAGTGTCCAGACCACATGTGGCAAGCATGTGGTCACGCATTGCGCGAAAACGTGAGCACACGAACAACACGTGTTCCGCCGTTTCCTCTAAACCTGCGCACACCAAACACTCGGGCGAAGCCGAGCAAGCCAGCTGCTTTACCTGCACTTTGATTTTGCAGCACGCTTAAACGCCGGGCACATCAGGCCCCCATGGGTGCTTGCTGTTCACAGCTTTGCTGGAACAAATCAAACAATTGGGAGGGTTCGTGCAGCATTGTGCCTTATGTCCCTCAATCCGCAGCGTCGGCAGAGATTGCTTCTGTCAGGGCCTTTGCAGTCCCATTGCTTGTGCCCCGGTTCCAGGCACTTGAAGCAAACTTCGGGTTGCTCGTATATGCGCACAGGGCATACCGACCATCCCACCTTGACGCTCCCTAACTTGACTACCTTGGAGGCGTCCGCTGCAGATAGCCGAACCAATGCCAACGTACCCGCAAATACTTGAGCCTCAGTCTGGGTAGACTTTGGCACCACCGTCTTAGCTGGCACGCCTTCGGTCGACTCGACCTTGCCCGAGTCCGCGAATCCTTGGGCCTCAGTCTGGGTAGACCTCGACTCCACCGATTTCACGGGTTTACACTTGGCCGTCCCGACCGCCTTCTCCAGCTTGGCGTCCAGCATCGACTTTCGAAGTTTCTGCAAGCTCCTCTTGAGGTCCTTGCTGATATTATGCTTCGATGACGCAAAGTCGATGATGGCGTCCAGCTGTTCCGTCGCCACCTCGAAGGCCGAAAGCCCATCGCGTTTGCGGTTCATCGCCTTCACAAGCCATGGGCCGTCAATAACCCCTTCCGGCGTTTTTATAGCCGAGAGGAAGGTTGAGTGACCCACGCTGGCGCTGCGCACTGAGCTGCCGACTATTGCCTCTGGCCTCCTAGGCGGAGACCTGAACAACCCACCTCTTGCGAAGGGGTTGTCGCCTACACTACTACCACTAATTGAAGAATTCACTTGGTTTTCCATTTTGGTCCCACGAGTTGCTCGGGAAAGAGGTCCACCACGCCAGAGCCCAGCATGACGCGGTAAGGGACAATTACTGTGGGGGGTGCCCAGGTACCCCACAGGCTCCGTTAAAGGCCTAGCTTATTATTTCACCCCCCTGGCCATGCATCCCCTCGGCACGGGTCGCTTGACGCCTTGGGATTAGGGATTAGGGACGATGGTCCCGGTCTAACTCGCAGTGGCCATGGGGAGGGGTCGTCAAGCCCTTGGACAAAGTCCCTGCTGCCCCTATGTGTGTGTGTGTGTGTGTGTGTGTGTGTGTGTGTGTGTGTGTGTGTGTGTGTGTGTGTGTGTGTGTGTGTGTGTGTGTGTGTGTGTGTGTGTGTGTGTGTGTGTGTGTGTGTGTGTGTGTGTGTGTGTGTGTGTGTGTGTGTGTGTGTGTGTGTGTGTGTGTGCACAAAACGACGCAAAAAATGTCACTCATTTTTCGGGCACTTATCCTTATCCAATTTGCTCGCTACAAATTGCATTCAACGCAGAATCTTTCCCATTGCTTTCTATTGAAAATTGGCCAGGTCGGACTATGGGATCGGAAGTTATTGTCAAAATACAAATTTATACGTAAAAATAGCGTAAAAAATGTCACTCATTTTTAGGGCACTTATCCTCAACCGATTTTCTCGTAACAAATTGCATTCGACGCAGAATCCTTTCCCATTGTTTCCTATTGAAAATTGGCCAGGTCGGATTATGGAATCGGAAGTTATGGCCAAAATACAAATTTATACGTAAAAATCGCGTTAAAAATTTTACTCATTTTTCAGGCACTTATCCTCAACCGATTTGCTCGCAACAAATTTCATTCGACGCAGAATCTTTTCCCATTATTTCCTATTGAAAATTGGACAGGTCGGACTATGGGATCGGAAGTTATGACCAAAAGACCTTTTTACCCTTCTTACATCCTAAGAAGGGTATAAAGATCGCTTGAAAACCCGACTTTTTATCCGAGGCTCGGAGACCCAAGTCGTATATACCAATCAACTCAGCTCGACGAACTGAGCACATGTATGTATGTATGTATGTGTGTGTGTGCGTGTGTGCGTGTGTGCATATGTGTGTGCGTTACAAAAACGTCACATCAAGATCTCAGCCGTCCGTGGACCGAAAGCTATGACTTTGTCATTGTACAAGTTTATTTTTTTTTGCAATCGGACATTTGGTTCCAGAGATATGTGAGAAATACGAACATGAAGTGTATTTTCAGAAAACTAACAAAATAATGTCACATGAATATCTCAGCCGTCTGTAAACCAATTTGCATGATTTTATCTTTAAACGAAAGCTATGACTTTGCCATTGAACCCATTGTATTTTGGTTATGCAATTAGACATTGGGTTCCGGAGATATCTCTGAAATACGAACATAAAGCATTAGACGTATCAACTTCACACATTGGTAAAATATGTCCCATCAAGATCTCAGTCGTCCTTGGACCGATTTTTGCGATTTTATCTTTAAACGAAAGCTATGTTTTTGTCATTGGACCCATTATTTTTTTCTGCAATAGTAAATTCGGTTTCAGAGATATCTGTGAAATACGAATATGAGACATATTTTCAGACTACTAAAGAAGAATTGTCACACCAATATCTCAGCCGTCTATGACCCGATTTGAACTCTTTTGGGCTTAAACAGAAGCTGTAATATTGCCATATAAGGCGGCAAATCAAATCTGCAGTCTTTTTGTATTTTTTAAAATTGTTAAATTTTTAGTAATATCCCTTTTTACCCTTCTTACATCCTAAGAAGGGTATAAAGATCGTTTGAAAAACCGACTTTTTATCCGAGGCTCAGAGACCCAAGTCGTATATACCAATCAACTCAGCCGGACGAACTGAGCACATGTATGTATGTATGTGTGTGTGTGTGCGTATGTGTGCGATACAAAAATGTCACATTAAGATCTCAGCCGTCCGTGGACCGATTTGCACGATTTTAACACTAAACGAAAGCTATGACTTTGTCATTGTACAAGTTTATTTTTTGCAATCGGACATTTGGTTCCAAAGATATGTGAGAAATACGAACATGAAGTGTATTTTCAGAAAACTAACAAAATGGCTTGTGGAGGCGATGAACCGCAAACGCGATGGGCTTTCGGCCTTCGAGGTGGCGACGGAACAGCTGGACGCCATAATCGACTTTGCGTCATCGAAGCATAATATCAGTAAGGACCTCAAGAGGAGCTTGCAGAAACTTCGAAAGTCGATGCTGGACGCCAAGCTGGAGAGGGCGGTCGGGACGGCCAAGTGTAAACCCGTGAAATCGGTGGAGTCGAGGTCTACCCAGACTGAGGCCCAAGGATTCGCGGACTCGGGCAAGGTCGAATCGACCGAAGGCGTGCCAGCGAAGACGGTGGTGCCAAAGTCTACCCAGACTGAGGCTCAAGTATTTGCGGGTACGTCGGGGGTGACTGCTCCAACGGAGCAGACACAAAAACGGGGGAGACAGTCTCCAGGGGATGAGCTCACTGGGGGCCGCTCCAAAACGCGAAGGGTTACTACAAGGGTAGTGGGGCTGGGAAACTGAACCCCGGTTAGGTACCTCCAAAACGGGGGGAGGAAGGACCTGGAAAGGTCCGTCCACTCAGGAAAGACGGTGGTAAAGGGTTACGGCAGGCTGAAAGTTCTCAGCCGCACCAGACCAGGGAAATAGAGGGGGATGACGCCGCCTGGACCCTGGTCAAGAACAAGAGGACACCGAAGACGTCAAGGGCCGAAAAAGAAGGCCCAGGCGAATGAGGGTAGCAAGAAGTCTAGGGTAGGCGCCAATCGCTCCAGGGCGATGCCCTAGTCATCACGGCGGACGAGGCTAAGTACTCGGATGTTTTGAAGGCGATGAGGAGTGACGTCAAGCTCGATGAACTCGGCGCCGACGTACGTCGAATAAGACGTACCCGGATGGGCGAGATGATACTCGAGCTGAAGCGGGGCGTCTCGCAAAAGGGCGCCGCCTACAAGAAGTTAGCGGAGGAGGTCCTAAGCGAGACGGTCAAGGTGAGGGCACTCACGACGGAGGTGAATCTAAGGGTTAAAGACCTGGACGAGATCACTGAAGTCGAAGAGCTCGTCACGGCACTGCGGCGACAGTGTGAAGTGGAGACGCCCACCGCAGCCGTTCGGCTACGGAAAGGTCCGGCAGGGACGCAGGTAGCATTGGTTCGGCTATCTGCAGCGGACGCCTCCAAGGTAGTCAAGTTAGGGAGCGTCAAGGTGGGATGGTCGGTATGCCCTGTGTGCATATACGAGCAACCCGAAGTTTGCTTCAAGTGCCTGGAACCGGGGCACAAGCAATGGGACTGCAAAGGCCCTGACAGAAGCAATCTCTGCCGACGCTGCGGATTGGAGGGACATAAGGCACAATGCTGCACGAACCCTCCCAATTGCTTGATTTGTTCCAGCAAAGCTGTGAACAGCAAGCACCCCATGGGGGGTTCGATGTGCCCGGCGTTTAAGCGTGCTGCAAAATCAAAGTGCAGGTAACGCAGCTGGCTTGCTCGGCCTCGCCCGAGTGTTTGTTGTGCGTTGGTTTAGAGGAAACGGCGGAACACGTGTTGTTCGTGTGCTCACGTTTTCGCGCAATGCATGACCACATGCTTACAACATGTGGTCTGGACACTACCCCGGACAACCTATTTCGGAGGATGTGTAAAGATGAAGTTGGCTGGAACGCCGTTTTATCGGCTATCGCCCAAATCGTCTCGGAGCTACACAGAAGGTGGCGCGTGGACTCAAGGACTGCTAGTTCAGGCGCAAATAAGAGGTGGTCCAAGGGATCGAAGTCGGCTGCATGGGTCATACCGGTGGTCATGCTCTGTGGTCGAACTCGATCCTTTTATTGAACAAGTGGCCGCGCGAAGAACAACATGGTATCGTCGCTTTCGCGGCGTCGGTCAACCGGGCGGGTTCCGAGCCCGAGGACGGAAAGGGGTCCTCGTCAAGGCTGGGGCAGGCGTAGGCCTCGCGTCGGCAAGTCCCTCTGTGTGCTGGCGAATAGGCCCTATCGCAGAAAGGTCAATTTGGGGTGCACGCGGCATCATCATTTTTGATACCAGTCGTGCAAAGGGAAGCAGGCGCGAAGTCGACCCTTCCCACCTTCCGAGGACATAGGGCGTGGTAAGGCCACCTGGAAAGCCGGCAACGCGCTGGCGCGGCAATGGAAACGGTTTAGCGGGTCGGGAATGTAGTCCTGCCTCCCTCGGTGATCCCTAACCCAGCACTTCCTGGTCAACCAAGGATGTCTGTTGAGCAGATTCCCCCTCCATTGTTTAGGAAGAAAAAAAAAATACGGGAGTTTGGCAGAAAGACGGTCATGAGATTTATATCATAACAAATATTGCCCTCCGCTCGCTTGATGGGAATGACATTTTCGTTTTCTTTTTGTGTAGCTTCAGTTCAACTAACATTCAAAAGTGATATCTTTGAAATATATGACTGGGTAAAATAAAACAGGGGTATGTACGTCAAAAAGATTGGAGAAGGAAACAAAAATGTCAAAATTCTTATTAGCATATTGTAGATCAAGCTGAAAACCGAACCGAGGTCTCGCGACAATCGCATTTTCTCGCATTTCCGGATGTTGCAACTGCATCGCGAGTAGTGCGCAACTGTGCCATAGTCGGGCACCACTCGCGATGCAGTTGCGACATCCGGGAATGGGACAAAATATGATTTTCGGTTTTTAACTGGATCTACAATTTCTTTGCCATAAATAATCTGATTTTCATAGAACGGACAAAGAAATTTGTCTTTTTCACTCCTAGCTACTAGCTCATCTATTTTCAAGCACACACATTTTACGAAGGTCGAGAAAGGCACCATCACCGCTAGGTGGATTAATCTGGGTTTTACCTACAAATCTTACCTAGCATTCACCACTTTTTAGTTGCATGGGGAATTGATCAAGCATTTTTACAAAATCTAACTTTTATTCGGAAAATTGTTCAGCTATCTCCTAAAGTGGACCAAAATACCTCCCTTGCCCTATTACCGGCTTGCACAACCGGTCTTATTAGCGTCCTGTTATAAGTAAATCTAAAATTATGCAATAAATCTGGCTTCTAAAGAAAGTTATGAACAAATTAGTCAAATGACATGCAGATGACATTTTACAACCCTGCTTACGGTTACATGTTACCAAACTCTTACCATTACTGTTGAACTGTTGGCAAACATGCTGGAATCAAAAGGCTCGTTATGCAATTGACAAATCAAGAAACTGCAAATGCCAACATTGTTCTGATATTAATGGCTAGACAAATTTGCGTCAATTTTAGACAATAAGACTCTTTGAAATAAAATTGTTTCGTATTATCTATACGGGAATGCAGCATAAAGACGGATAAAATGATAAAATGACCGTTTCTCGGCTGATCTCGGAAAAGAGGTGCATAATGAGCGAAACGACTTGATGGCTATATAGCGCATTTAGAAAATCGAATGTGCTAATCACTAGCAATTAAACCTACTGGGGTATGCTTGCTCCTGGATCACTCATGCCGTATCAGTTGCATTGTGATGTAAACAGCGGCCTCCGTTTAATAGGTGTTTTACTATGTACCACGGTGTGAGACAGCTTGTCGACGACAAAATCAGTGAGAATGCCAAAAAATAACAACATTCTACGGTGGGCTGGCTATATTAGGGTAATGTGAATAGGGACGTGGAAAACGTCAATAAAAGAGCAGAAAAGTATCAATAGAAATTGTTTGCAATGAGCAGTGATACGAGTGGTGATTCATTATTTCAGTGAAAGTGCCCACTATTCGTACATAGCCCATAATACGCATATAATCCTTAATGATATTCACTTTTGGTTTTGTTTATCCTATTAGGCAGATACAAATATTTGAGGGGGCAACAAAATAAAATTCGGATAATTTTGAGGATTTCCAAAACATTCTTTTACAAATCCGAGGAGTTTTCTGATTTTTTTCATTTTAATATTTATTTATTTTTTTATCATTGCCCCCCCCCCTTGACCTTTCGGAGACCAGTAGGACAAAAAGTTAATTAAATATTTTTAACGGCGTTACATATTAATGAAAAGGTTTAAGCTCTAAGAAGTAATAAAAAAAATCAAGGTTGTTGCCAAAATCGGGAAGAAAATGTTGCCAAAAAAGGGTGTTGCCAAAATCGGGGGTATACAAAAACGGGTGTTGCCAAAATCGGGATGGGACTGTAATGGCAAATAAGTCTAATTGTGTTGAGTAAACACGTTACACCTAGTTGAAGAGATGAATGCATGTACATATTAGATAATTAGCAAATAAAATAAGTTTTAAAAAGGATGATTGCATCTTGCAGAAACAACAATCATGGTTTAACCTTTTGAACCATTCAAGTTATCAACGATATCAAAATCAATCAATGCAGTTACGCCCTAATAATACTTAACGTGAGAATCGTATGCTGATAGTTTAGCTACTCTCTGAAGGCATGGAATGCTTTTGCATAATGTGTCAATTGCAGATTATGCACGTACTCACCTGGAAGTATTTTATTAGAAATAAATCAAATAAATAACTTAGCTGGGTGACCAATTATTAACAGTTTTTTTTAACCTCTACATAAAGATGGTTCAACATTCTCTTGGAGCAGTTTTGCTGTGGACTCTAACGAGCTGTGCTGTTGTCATAATAACCGAATCATCCAGACACAGCATAGCAAGGAAGAGTTTTCAACGCGCTACATCTGAGTGTAATCAATACCTTGGCGAAGTCAGTGCGTGCCATTCCAGATGCGAAGCCCTGGTCCTGCATTCATGGAGCGATAAAAACGGACTGGAGTACGTCTCATACAACCGCCATTTTCAACCGAATGCCAGCGATTCAAACTATCTTAACCGTACTGCTAAATGCTTTGATGATAAATTGGCTAATGTGCCATGCTGCGCTACATGCTCAAGGGCATCGATCTACAAGCAGTGCTACTTAGAACAATGGGGAAGCTTTGCACAAACGAGCAAATTCATTCGAAAACCAATGCTGATGGCTGTACAATCAATTGTCCAGTGTTCTCAGATGCTCCAAATAAACGCAAACGACTGGCAGCTACTTGTAGCAAAAAAGTTCGAACAGTCAGAACCTGCCAGGTGCCTGTTGCGCTGCATGATGATTCGCCAGGGATTGTATACCGACGCCGGTGGACTGGAGCTCGATCGTATGTACACCCAATGCGGAGGCTATGAGGGGGATGAAGATACGATCAAACGTGAAGCTAACCTGTGCATCGAAAGACTCCGCAGCAAGCGTTTGGACAAATGCACCCTTGCAACACGAATTATCCTTGACTGTTTGAATTCATTGGGGAGCATATTTGACCCGATTATTAACTCAACTATAGAATTAACTGCGGATGACAGACTCAATATTATAATCGTGTTAGATGCCCTAATAGAAAATGTACCGGAAGATCTTGAAATTGACTTTCCAAAAAAATTAACTCCCACGCAAACTAACATCATCAATGGGTAGCAAAAGCCTTCGCCAACGTGTTCATGTGGTTGATTTGCGTGGGAGTGCTATCAGAATTGCCAAATCGACGTTTGAAACTTTGTTTACAAAAGCAGATAAGTTGTTTTGATGGTGATGACGATGGTCACGCCACATACCCCTACAAAGGTTCGAGCTAGACGATTTATCTTTAAGATATTTAATTGTGATCAATTTAATCAGTTTTTGCAAAACAATAAACGATCCGATTATTTTCACAGATATAAACAACAATACAAATTATCATCGTTACCCAGCAAAAACATAAATAAGTAAAAAGAACCATTGAGTTCTACTGCAAATGTCGCAAGCATCATCAGTGATACAGCGAGTCCGATACAAATACAAAACTTGTGATGCCTCTCGCACGATGCCAAAAGTTTCGTCAGGAAGCGCGTACTCAAACCATTCTCGCTAGTACCAATTAATTTACTGTACAAAGCACGACAACATTCAAAACTTCTGTTACCTCTCCGTAGATACCAAAAGTTTCGAGAAAATTGCGTTCTATCTGAGAGCTCACTTCTTTTCTATAGAATCTTTCAAACAGTTTCAAACATTTCTAATTGTAGTGATAAATAAAAAAAAGTCATTTATACCTGTATTACGCGCGCGATTCTCAAACTTTCGTAGACAACACATAAAGAATAAAAGTTAAAAGACATCAACAAATAAAAAACCATCATCATCGAGGTGAACAATATAGTCTATAAGCGCCCTGATGAAATAACAAATCATTTACATTCGTCCAAACAAAAATATCCGTTATCACAAACTTCGTCAAGATACCGAATTAGTCAATAATAAAAATTTAAATATATAGCTGTTTAAAAAACAGCACGTGTGAAAAGTCTCTTGAACTGCGATAATGTACTTGCTCGTTTGATGTGTGCAGGCATCGAATTGAAAACATTTATTTCTTAAAACAATGAATTTTGTGAAGCACCGAGCAAAAAATATGGTGTTCTTATTTCTCCCCGTTTCTAGTATTATGTCCATGAATGTCACTTCCTCTTTCAATTCAATAACACAAATATCGTGGCAGCAATCCATTTATTTATTTTTTTATTATATTACATCTCAAATTCAAACGCATTACTTTATTCTGCAAACGCTGTAACCTCGATATTTGTGTTTCATTCAGTGTTGAGAAAAACTCAAAATCTCAAAACTCATGGATGATTCGAATCAATTGTGAGTTGAAACGCATCAACTCAGCACCTAAAAACTCATGGCTGAGTTGAATCATCCATTCGAATCATCGTAGGTTTTCTTTTATTCTCCTTTGTTAAAAACCGTTGTTTGACGTTTGGTTTGTCGCATTGAAAAATGAATACTCTTGCTTGTGTAAACAATAAATTCCCAGTGAACTGGTTTTAAACGTTTTCGGGAGCGAAATGATTTTTTTGGCAAATGAGTGAAATGATGCGTATTGGCATGAAAAACTCACGCGTGATGCAAATCTTCAAATTCGCAAACGAGTTTGCTCGTGCGGGAGAGCTCGATGAGTGAGTTTTATGAATGATTTTACCAACACTGGTTTCATTAGCTAGAAATAAAATGTAAGTACAAAAGTCCAAGTGAGGAGAGATGATTGACTTGTACAACTGTGTTTTACTCGCGACAGTTGATTCGTTTTTTAATCGACATAAAATTCCATACTTCTTGACTATTTTCTTGATGACATTGTTGATATAAGAATCAAAATTCAATTTATCATCAATAATCACGCCAAGATATTTAATTTCCCGAATGCGATCGAGTGTTTCATCATCGATTTTATCGGAAACATTACCAATGACTCGATTTTGCGAAATTACCATGTATTTAGTTTTGCTTACATTTAAGGGTATGCGATAACACTATTTTTCCTGACGAAATGAAACGAAACGAAATTAGAAATGCTACTGTTGAATCGAACAGAAACGAATCGAAATTCAAATTAAATAGTTTTTATAGCATAATATACATAATGCAAAAAAAAACACATTAAAAAATGTGAGGAGAAAATAATTTTGTTTAATATTTTTAGAGTCAAATAAGGTCGATACCCGTTTCCCGTAACACGGTAGATCACTTTGACGTAGTGTGTTGCGGTATAAGATCTACCAAACAGAGCCCCAGCTTAATCCATTTTTCTAGCTAGGGCAAAAAGTTGTGGTAATTAAGGATTCATCGTATTTAGTCCCCGCTACCAACAGCAGTTACCTTGCAGACAGTTGAAAGACTCGTATTCCTCTTGTTTGAGGCTAAACTGTATGCAGCGAAAACAACTTTTCAAGAAATTAGTTTAAAAAAAACCTCGGTACCCGGTCCTAGGCTGAACTGACTGCTGAAAAAATCGATTTAGGGGCTCAAATACGTAGGGGCCGTCCAGAAACCACGTGGTCATATATGGGGGGAGGAGGGGTTTGGAAAATGACCACGATGAGCCACATGGGGGGGAGAGGGGTGTTGCTCTCGAGCCACGTGGTTTTTTTACACGAAAAACTTTTTTTGAATAACAATAGCGGTGTAAAAATAAATAAAATTTAATGATTTAATCATAAAACGCAAATCGCATCTTAGGGCCGATTCCCACGTAGCGTCTTTTCAACTCAGCGTTAAAAAGACGCAGGTGTGCATCGAGAAAAACCGGTAACGCAGCGTCGGTCGTAACGCCAATGCATATCTACGCTATTTGATCATCTTAGCT
Organism: Armigeres subalbatus; assembly: GCF_024139115.2. Lineage (NCBI taxonomy): Eukaryota > Metazoa > Arthropoda > Insecta > Diptera > Culicidae > Armigeres > Armigeres subalbatus. Next base: position 276,627,863 of record NC_085140.1, read on the forward strand.
TTAGATCCTTTTTCCATAAAAAATAAATGAAAAAACAGGTTGCGATTCAGTCTCAATGAATCAGATACAGTGGTTGGTTTCCTACTCGCCGCTGCCGTACCCAGGCGCTAACGTATATGTAAAAATAGCCGGCAAGAGTTAACCACCTGAAGTTTGTATGGCGAAAGACATCTAACGCGGGTTTTCTCAACAGTAGGAACTTTTTACGAAAAACTATTTGGTACCAGTTATGTAGGAAGGTGTTGGCTACTACGCCTATCAAATATTTTTTCGATCAAGGTGCTTATTTTCGATATATTAAACATTAGATGCCTTTCACCATACTGATTTTCAAAAGTTAACTCCTAGTGTGCCGCTGTAAGCACGCTCAAAGCAGGCGATTCATTTCCACAACAAAAATTTGGAAAGGAAAAATGGGAAAATATAAACAAAAAATCCGCCGCGCCATGCCACCGCCGCAGATGGTTTTTGGCATCACGCCGCCGACACTTTTGAATCAGCGGACTGCAGCTACAAATTTGAAAAATATTCATGTTTTTACAATAATCCAAGAAAAAACTTTCTTGTGGATATTCAGGAAAAACTTTGACATTACTTCATATAATCCTGATAAAGTGCTGGCATTCAGAATTTTTAAACAATTCTCTCTGAACAATTTTGCTTGGAAAGTCGGCTACAAATTGTTGATGAAAAAAAAACAAAACATCTCCAGTGAAAATTGCGAAAAAAATTCCTTAAAACTCCGAAAAAAATTCCATGTGAAGTTCATGAAGTTCTTTCGAATCTTCACCAGAAATTCTTCTTTATTTCCAAAAGTTTTTCGAACATTTTAAGGAGTGCACTTCAAAATGTTCAGTCTCCAGTTAGCTTTGCGAGCAAAGGCGTAGGGTTGCCAACCCGGAGATGACGAGTTCGATTCTCGTTCCTGTCTAGGATGTGTTAGGGTGGGAAACATTCTCGACATGCTAGGTATAGTGTTTCCATCGTACTAGCTACACAAGATATATAAGCGTGCAATGGCTGGCATATAAAAGCTTTCATTTTATAACTAAGGAAATGCTTATAGAATATACTAAGTTAAAAAGCAGATCAACTTTCAGTTAGAATATGGAGCCATAGAAGAAGAAGAAGACTTCTAAATTTTTCAATAAAAACTCTTCTGAATTTCCGAAAGATATTAAACAGCCAATGCCACATGAAACACTTTGATATTCCCGTTGATTTTTTGGTTTTGGTTTTTTTTTCAAATTTGGAATTTTGAAATGAAAATTTTTCGGAATACTTTTTTACGCTCTTTGTGAATTCTATGACATTTTTTAAAACCTTCCAAGTATTTTTTAGAATTTCCACGGAAGAGTCTATCTATCTAGTCGGAAGATTATCTTAAAAAAATTCTTTGGATTTTCAAAAAATAAATCTTTAGAATTCTCGAGATTCTTGTTTTTATAATTTGTACCATAAATTCTTCCAAAATTTCATCAGGAATTCATTCTTCTTCGGGAAGTCATTTTGATTGCTTTGTAGGTTCAGCTAAACATTGCTATGAATCTTTACCATGCAAAGATGCCCAGGAAATGATTGACAAATTTCAAGGAATTTTCACAACAGAAAATCTTTAAAATTTTGATTTAATTTTCTAAGGAATTCAAGTACAATTTTTCCGTCATTTTCACTTGTAAAAACATCGGAATTTCCTCGGGAAATTCATTATTGGTGTTCCAGATGAACTTTTTTCGATTTTCTACTGGAAAATCTTAGGAATTTCCATCAGAAATATTTTGGCATATTCCGAATAATTTGGAAACTAAAAAAAACTGCTGAAAATGTCTAAGAATTTCTTTTAGGAAAACGAAAAAAAATTCTATTGGAAATTTAGAAGAATTTCCTTTGAAGATTTATTAAACTTGCCCAGGATTTTGAAAAAAAATCTTTAGAGATTCTGTAAAAAAAGTAAGCTGGATTTTTTTTCTAATTTATACTGAAACCTGTTAATATTGGAATGTAAACTAATTTGATGATTCTGAAAGCAAAACTGGAATTTCTACAGGAATGCTACTCAATATTCTCTGAAAATCTTTTTGTTGTAAGAGTTCAGTTCAGATGCTTCGCTGAGGTTAATATATCTTAAGAATTTGCAGTACCTCCAGAGCTACAGAAGGTCTCAAAAACTCTTAGGAATCTATAGGGATACTCAGTGATGAACTTTATAATTATTTTTAAAAAAATCACTGATAAAAAATTCTAAAAAAAAATAATATAGGGATATTTTGGAAAATTTCTAAACCATTACAATTTTTTCTCGAAATTTTTATAACATATTCGCGAGTCCACATTTTTTTGTATCCTCCTGATGCATCGAAGGTGTACGAGTTCTAGATATCCTAATACCCGATACACATTACAACATGATAACATCATCAAAATGTTCGAATTCATGAAAATTTATAATTTCCATGCTGGGTTTAGTTTGATTTTGAATCAGTTGAAATTGTCCATCTTCAAAATTGATCGGTTTAACCATATGTTTTAGTTACATAAGGTTTTTTTTTTAATTTTTGTACTTGAGAAAAAACCACGTGGTCATAGGGGGGGGGGGTCTGCCAAATGACCACGATAAGCCACATGGGGGGAGGGGGGGGTGAAAATCTTCAAAAATATGACCACGTGGTTTCTGGATGGCCCCGTACTAACTCTTCTTGAACTGGTGAACAATGATAGTGAGAGGAACACACGGAAGTTCTTATTAGGCAGCCCTTACTTTGCGCCGTCCATCCATAAAATAATGAAGAACGATCCGTAACTAACATCTGAATGTTCCATAAAACGATACCATAAATCCTTAAAATAGTTCGGGAGATTCCATAAAAATTTTTTTTATGATTTTTGATTTTATGATTTTATGATTTTTATGAAAATGATCCATAAAAACTATATTTTGATCCATGAAATTTCAAATTTGCGCAATTTTTATCCTGATGATGATCCATAATTTCAGTAATAAGATCCATAAGTTTGGTCACATGATCCATAATTTTGTTTATATGATGCTGATAATGCTTGGAAAGAAGGCCAATGAAACTATATTAATTGATCCACACATTTTATAAAATCTATGGATCATTTGCCAAAATTTATGGATCATATCACCAAACTATGGATCATTTGAACAATGCTGGATCAAATGGCCAGAGTTATGGATCATATGACTAAAATTATGGATCATCATTGCGATAAAAAAATACGCAAATTTGTAGTTTTATGGATCAAAATATAGTTTTTATTGATCATTTTCCAAAGATTTATGTATCATTTGTCATTTCATGGTAAAATAGCAGGAATTGTATTGTTTTTCTTGACTATGTTAATGGAACATATTTTCCCATTAATTGCTAAATTTTAGTTTAGTTATGGATCGAAAAAATATTCTTTATGGGATCTCCTGAACTATTTTATGGATTTATGGAACATTCAGAAGTTATTTATGGATCGATTTTCGTTTTTTTAAGGATCCGTCTTTATTGTTTATATGCAAAAGTATGTTTTGCCTTCTTATTACTGAACAAATTCTCTTGTTTGAAGTGGTCTTGTAGACAGAGCTAAATCCCGCGTTTTAAGAGTTTAACTGGTGATATTCTAGAAACAAGACAAGGATGTGGCTAGGGCTCAGATGCATAACCAAAAACAGTATTATTGTTCTGTTTTCTCAAGAAAGGATTGATTTCCTATTGATAAGGGGCGCGCCTTCAATGGGATTGCTCTCTATGAAGGGTCTAAATAGCGGGGCCTTGTCATGGTGCTCTTGAGAAAACCAAACATTCAACTGTATTATTATTTATTTATTCAGACTAAGGCCGAAGTGGCCTGTGCGGTATATAAGGGGTCGTTCAACAATGATGTCACAGGTTTTAGGGGGGGAGGGGGTCTAAGATTTTGTGACACTGCATATACTAGGTATACAAAAAAGCGTGACAGAGGGGGAGGAGGGGTCTATAAATCTCAAAAAGTAGTGGACGTCATATTTGAATCGTCCCTAAGAGTCTTCTCCATTCGGCTCGGTCCATGTCTACGGAGGGCCGCAAGTCATCTTCCACCTGATCGATCCACCTTGCCCGCTGCGCACCTCGTCTTCTTGTGCCCGTCGGATCGTTGTCGAGAACCATTTTCACTTTGTCTTCGACGTGTTAATGACTAGTCCGATCCGCTTGGCTTCCCTCTTCAGTCTGATGTAGGCTTAGTTATGGCAAAGTTACGTGCCATAATATCTATGCCGTCAGCGAAGCCAAATAACTGGACGGACTTATTGAAAATTGTACCACTCGTGTTAATCCCTGCTCTTCGTATTACCCCGTCCAAAGCGACGTTGAAGAGCAGACACGAAAGACCATCACCTGTAACCCTCTGCGGGTTTCGAAGGGACTCGAGAATGCCCCTGAAACTCGAACTACGCACATCACCCGATCCGTCGTCGCCTTGACCAACCGCGTCAGTTTACCCAGAAATCCGTATTCGTGCATTAACTGCTATAACTGGTCTTGAGCGATTGTATCATATGCGGCTTTGAAGTCGATGAATAGATGATGTGTGGGCACGTTGTATTCGCGACATTTCTGCAGTACTTGGAGAATGGCGAACACCTGGTCTGTGGTGGAGCGTTCGCCCATAAAACCCGCCTGGCACCCGTAAACATTCAACTGTATCGAAACCGATACTGCATTGCTTATCAATAGTAATGGAGTAATTCGACATGCACTTAAACACTAAGGATACGGGTAACGCTACAATAGATCTAATAACTGGTCGCAGTTTGGGGGCAGCAGGGACTATGCCCAAGGGCTTGACGATCCCTTCCCAGGTCATCTGCGAGTTGTGGCGCCTGCCTAAGATGTGGTGAAGTTTTACAGTGGGGCCTGTTAAAACTCTATAAAAAGCTGCATGAATCCGCAAGTAGGCTCCGCCAAAGCGACCGTGTGCCGCTCAAAACACTCAAGCCCAAGTCCTGGTGTTAGGTGGGACGCTAAACAGCCCTGACACGACGGCCCTCCGACGAGACAGGAGGTTTGCGCAGGCCCAATAAGCCGCCTTTGAAAACAACTATTACGAACGACATAGAAGATAATACGACTCGATACAATCGGCAGCGACCTAGGCGACGAATAAAGGATCACGATTGGAAACTTGGAACATGGAACTGCAAGTCGCTAGGCTTCGCAGGTTGTGACAGGATAATCTACGATGAATTCCGCAACTTCGATGTCGTAGCGCTGCAGGAAATCTGCTGGACAGGACAGAAAGTGTTGAAAAGCGGGCATCGAGCGGCTACCTTCTACCAAAGTTGTGGCACCACCAACGAACTGGGAACCGGCTTCATAGTGCTGGGAAACATGCGCCAACGCGTGACTGGGTGGCAGCCAATCAACGCAAGGATGTGCAATCTGAGGATAAAAGGCCGTTTCTTCAACTATAGCAACATCAACGTGCACTTCCCACACGACGGGAGATCCGACGACGAGACAGAAGCGTTCTATGTGCAGCTGGAGCAGACATACGATGGATGCCCACTGCGGGACGTAAAATCGTCATCGGTGACATGTATGTTCAGGTAGGAAGAGAGGAAATGTATAGACCGGTCATCGGACCGGATAGTCTGCATACCGTATCGAACGACAAAGGCCAACGATGCATCAACTTTGCAGCCTCCCACGAAATTGCAGTCCGTAGCACTTACGTCCCTCGCAAGAATATCCACAAGGCCACATGGAAATCACCTAATCAAGTAACGGGAATCCAAATCGACCACATTCTAATCGACGGTAAATTCTTCTCCGACATCACGAACGTACGCACTTACCGCAGTGCGAATATTGAATCCGACCACTACCTCGTTGCAGTATGTCTGCGCTCAAAACTCTCGACGGTGATCAACACCCGAGCAGCACAAGACAGACAACAATAATTGCAGCAACTTGAATGTGACTAAATCTGGTCACATATGAGTTTCAGTAACGTATGTGAAATATGCGTGCGGCTAGGGACGCGTCGGAATCGTCCGCCGCGGCTTTACATTGGGCGGCTACAAGATGGTAGACTAGCCCAAGACTACGCGCAGCAGCTAGAAGTGACACTACCAACGGAAGAGCAACTAGGCGCAGCGTCCATTAAAGATGACTAGAGATATATTCGATCCGCCATTGAAGCACCATAACCGCTGCACTAGGCACGGTGGCTCCGGATCAGAGAAACGACTGGTATGATGGCCAATGTGGGCAGTTAGTTGAGGAGAAGAATGCAGCATAGGCGAGATTGCTGCAACACCGCACGAGGGCGAACGAGGCACGATACAAACGGGCGCGGAATAGACAAAACTCGATTTTCCGGAGGAAAAAGCGCCAGCAGGAAGATCGAGACCGTGAGGAGACGGAGGAACTGTACCGCGCTAATAATGCACGAAAGTTTTATGAGAAGTTAAACCGTTCACGTCAGGGCCACGTGTCACAGCCCGATATGTGTGAGTGAGGACATAAACGGGAACCTTCTTACAAACTAGCGTGAGGTGATCCAAAGATGGCGGCAGCACTACGAAGAGCACCTGAATGGCGATATGGCAAACTAGGAGCACGATACGGCAACCTAGGAGCACGCGCGCAGGACATGCGACTTCCGGCTCCGGATCTCCAGGAAATCCAGGAGGAGATGGCCGATGAAAAACAACAAAGCCCCTGGAGCTGACCAACTACCAGGAAGGCTGTTTAAACACGGTGGTGAGGCACTGGCTAGAGCGCTGGGTAATTACCAATGTTTGGGACGATGAGGTCCTGCCGCTGGAGTGGATTAAAGGTGTCGTGTGTCTCATCTACAAAAAGGGTGATAATCTGGATTGTAGCAACTACCGCGCAATCACATTGCTGAACGCCGCCTACAAGGTACTCTCCCAAATTTTATGCCGCCGACTAACACCAATTGCAAGAGAGTTCGTGGGGCAGTACTAGGCGGGATTTATGGGTGAACGCTCTACCACAGACCAGGTGTTCGCCATACGTCAGGTATTGCAGAAATGCCGCGAATACAACGTGCCCACACATCATCTATTGATCGACTTCAAAGCCGCATATGATACAATCGATCGGAACCAGCTATGGCAGCTAATGCACGAAAACGGATTTCCGGATAAACTGATACGGTTGATCAAGGCGACGATGGATCGGGTGATGTGCGTAGTTCAAGTTTCAGGGGCAGTCTCGAGTACCTTCGAAACGCGCAAAGGGTTACGGCAAGGTGATGGACGTTCGTTTCTGCTATTCAACATCGCTTTGGAGAGAGTAATACGAAGGGCAGGGATTGACACGAGTGGTACGATTTTCACGAAGTCCGTCCAGTTATTTGGTTTCGCCGACGACATTGATATCATGGCACGTAACTTTGAGAGGATGGAGGAAGCCTACATCAGACTGAAAAGCGAAGCCAAACGGATTGGACTAGTCATCAACACGTCGAAGACGAAGTACATGATAGGAAGAGGCTCAAGAGAGGTCAATATAAGCCACCCACCACGGATCTGCTATCGGTGGTGACGAAATCGAGGTGGTTGAAGAATTCGTGTACTTGAGCTCACTGGTGACCGCCGATAACGATACCAGCAGAGAAATTTGGAGGCGCATAGTGGCTGGAAATCGTACGTACTTTGGACTCCGCAAGACGCTCCGATCGAATAGAGTTCGCCGCCGTACCAAACTGACTATCTACAAAACGCTTATAAGACCGGTAGTTCTCTACGGACACGAGACCTGGACGATGCTCGTGGAGGACCAACGCGCACTGGGAATTTTTGAAAGGAAAGTGTTGCGTACCATCTATGGTGGGGTGCAGATGGCAGACGGTACGTGGAGGAGGCGAATGAACCACGAGTTGCATCAGCTGTTGGGAGAACCATCCATCGTTCACACCGCGAAAATCGGAAGACTGCGGTGGGCCGGGCACGTAGCCAGAATGTCGGACAGTAATCCGGTGAAAATGGTTCTTGACAACGATCCGATGGGAACAAGAAGGCGAGGTCCACATCGGGCAAGGTGGATCAGGTGGAGGGCGATTTGCGGACCCTCCGCAGACTGCGTGGTTGGCGAAGTGCAGCTATGGACCGAGGTGAATGGAGAAGACTTTTAGGTGCAGCACAGGCCACTGCGGCCTAAGTCTGGTAATAAATAAATAATAACTGGTCGCAATGGCACACCCGAACAGGAAAAAAAGGTCGATACTAATATAAAAAAATGCACCCCCCTCTAGAATTTTTTTGTTCTAAAATAAAATTTTGATGCGGCAACAAAAAAGAATTTCGAAAAATTATAAGGATTTTCTTTACATTCTTTAACAAATCCGAGGAGGTTTTAGATTTTTTTTTTCATTTTAGTATTTATCTTTTATTACCCCCTCCCCATTGACCTTTCCGGCATCAATAGGACATATTTTTTATTAAATGTAACGGCCTAATAGCAAAATCAGCAATGCTCATTTTAAATATGAATCCGAAACAATCATTTGCCCAACAGCTGTTCTGGATTCATTATTTATACCAGTCAACTGTCAAAAACTTAAAACTGGCATCATGCTCAATTCTATTTTCTGCAGATTTGAATCACGAATGAATCACGAGTTTCAAATATTTTGGTGAATGAATGCGTCATTTTATCTACGTAACGCAAAAATCGACCATTTTCAACCCCCCTCTCCCCTATGTCACACTTTTTGTATGAATCATCAAAACTTTTTGTATGAACTGTCACACTTTACTCAACCTCCCCTCTCCCTCTTATCTTCTTCATATTGGCATTACATCCCCACACTGGGACAGAGCCGCCTCGCAGCTTAGTGTTCTCTAGGCACTTCCACAGTTATATTAACTGCGAGGTTTCTAAGCCAGGTTACCATTTTTGCATTCGTATATCATGAGGCTAACACGATGATACTTTTATGCCCAGAGAAGTCGAGACAATTTCCAATCCGAAAATTGCCTAGGCCGGCACCGGGAATCGAACCCAGTCACCCTCAGCATGGTCTTGCTTTGTAGCCGCGCGTCTTACCGCACGGCTAAGGAGGGCCCCTCTCCCTCTAAGCGTTACGTAATTTATGGATGTTCCAATTGCAATTACGGCGCTTTTCTTAGCAGCAACATAATTATTTCATTTGATTGAAAATTTTAAAAACATGAGTGAAGCACTGCAGGGGAAACCAGCGAGTTCGTTCTATTTAGCTCCAGATTCAAACTAGAATAGTGATCGAAAATTTGAATTGAAACTGAATCACTACTGATTTCAATCTACATAATTGTCACCCAAATGCCATAGGGAGAATCTAGCTTAATTTTTCAAAAGTACATAGGTAAGTAACAGATCATTTTAAATCTATTCACCATTCATTTTCAAAACTATGATGGTGAGGGATAAACAATGTGAAAATATTCATAGCTTAAAATTTCCAACAGACATCAGTGAAAATTGAAAAGTCGATTTTTTAACTGCAATCAACAGATTTCATATTGATTAGATCTGTTTACCATTTTAAAAAGTATTGAAGATTCAAAGTGTTTCACTTCCATTTCAATTAACATCTTGAATAAAGTCTCCAGGTAAATTTTCGACCAAATTCATGAAGATTTATTGAATCTGTAAAACTTTCCAAAATGATCTTTTCAACAGATCTAAGCAGTATGAAAGCTGTTGATTGCAATAAAAAAATCGACTTTTTCTTATTTGGTATGTTGGAAAAACGAGTATTTTTTTACGTTGTGAGCTTTTTATGGTGAGGGGCATTTTTCATCCATTACTTATTTTATGGAGTTAGCCTTGGACGATAAACGAAAATCGTGACTGCTAGATGAAAACCTTTTTTCGTTTTTTCACTTTTTCACAAATTATGTGATGCGCTGCGGTGGGAGTTGAACCTTAACGATAACATTCGTGGAATGCGCTCAAACTGCCGTATGAAAAACGCACTGCGCCAGCACGTTTGCGACGGAAAACCGGTACGATTTTGAATCATTTGAATAATCTGGACCTGTAGGATCTAGAAATTGTGAGAAAATTATAAATGTCCATGATATTCGGAATCAAAAATATCTTTAGAAGTTTAGATCATGACAATGATCTCAATCGGAAAGATACGAATCAGTTCCAGAATCCGAAATAAATGACATATCAGAGAATGCCCCAAATCTGGAGCACTCTTAAATCTGCAAAGATCTAACAATTTACTAAATCAGGAAAATTTCTGAAGTGTCACCATCTCTATTTCATTGCTGTCAAACAATGGTTGTTCAAACTGAATACTTTCAAAGGACAACGAAAAACGATACCCAGTAGATCAGTGAGGATTATTTCGCTTATCGAAGAGTTCCCACAACTTGAAGAGCATAATTCGAACAATCGCCTCATAATACATTACATATTACATACACAAATCAGTTAACTTAAATAAAAATATAGCATATCAAAACGATGAAATCTACAAATTATTTTTACTTCACTTCACAATTTTAACAAAACGTCGAAGAAATTTTCAAGTGGAAAGCTAAATGCGTTCCTGTTGAAAATACAAAATTGTATTACGTAGTGAGATTTAGTGAAAGAATTTATATGTATAAAATTGTGAGTAGCGTTTGAATGGCTTTATTCAACAGCCGGATTTTTTTATGATGTGTAAATTGGAATTATTAAAAATACATGTCGAAATTCCGTTTAATTTCGTTAAAAGTATGATTTTTCTGTCGAAATTTTTGAAATTTACCGATACGAAACGAAATCAAAAAATCAGATTTCGTCATACTCAAATTCCGCGGAATATCGTTTCGAATGCCCTAAAACTAAATTTTTCGAAATACCGCATATGCTTACTTACATTAAATTTCAACTGTTTGTACTTCAAAATCTGTATTCAAGCGTAAAACTGCATCTTCTACATTACAAAATCGTAAAACCCGTCCCATGTCATTAATATACATAATAAATAAATCTCTATGGTGTCTCGACTGTTAAATATATGTGATGGGATTCGGCTTTACAGTCTCAGAATTGTTCAAACAATAATGTTTAAGCTGCCCGACGTTTCGGCTGTGTTTGGCAGCCTTCTTCTGGGGGAAACTGGAAGGTTCCAAAATATGCAGAGCAATCCTTAGGCCTTTCTTTGTCTAACCCATGGATCTCTCTTTTTCCCCCATTAAAAATAAATGCATTTGAAAATGACGGGGTTTTTCGATAAAAATAGTGATATCTCTGCAATCCACTACAGTCGCGATTCGCTGGATGGGCCACGTCCTCGACCCAACTAACGAATTCTATTTTTTAATTGGGCCAACTGACATCCATTTGAACACGTGCATTTCGACTTGAGCATCACAAATGATGTCCAGTGACGCCCAATCCCGTTTTCCATGTCTACATTGAATTTTGACGTACGGTTGCTTTTTAGTTGGGCCATGACCCAACCAGCGGTTGGATACAGTCGAAGACGAAGTACATGATAGGAAGAGGTTCAAGAGAAGACAATGTGAGCCACCCACCGCCACCCGTTTGCATCGGTGGTGACGAAATCGAGGTGGTAGAAGAATTTGTGTACTTGGGCTCACTGGTGACTGCCGAAAATGACACCAGCAGAGAAATTCGGAGACGCATAGTGGCTGGAAATCGTACGTACTTTGGACTCCGCAAGACGCTCCGATCGAATAGAGTTCGCCGCCGTACCAAACTGACAATCTACAAAACGCTCATTAGACCGGTAGTCCTCTACGGACACGAGACCTGGACGATGCTCGTGGAGGACCAACGCGCACTTGGAGTTTTCGAAAGGAAAGTGCTGCGTACCATCTATGGTTGGGTGCAGATGGCGGACGGTACATGGAGGAGGCGAATGAACCACGAGTTGCATCAGCTGTTGGGAGAACCATCCATCGTTCACACTGCGAAAATCGGACGACTGCGGTGGGCCGGGCACGTAGCCAGAATGTCGGACAGTAACCCGGTGAAAATGGTTCTCGACAACGATCCGACGGGCACAAGAAGGCGAGGTGCGCAGCGGGCAAGGTGGATCGATCAGGTGGAAGATGACTTGCGGACCCTCCGTAGACTGCGTGGTTGGCGACGTGTAGCCATGGACCGAGCCGAATGGAGAAGACTCTTATATACCGCACAGGCCACTTCGGCCTTAGTCTGACTAAATAAATAAATAAATGATCCAACCAGCGGAGGCCCAACTAAAAAGTGATCCAAGTATCAAAATCCTAACCAGCGAAACCCGACTGTAATTCACTCGGTTATGTAACCAAAACGTGCTGTTTTAATGCTCTAGAACTTTGTAGAAGACGACACTTTGAAAAAAAAAATTGAAACTAAAAAGTTACAATCAAAATATTGATTTCTGAGGGTCACACTAACATTATTATTTGAATATATCATAACAGTTATTAGTTATTAGTTAATGATACAAACGATGTACAACAATGGTTGTTCAGCAGAATGCCTCTAAATTAAATAAGAAACACATTTCTAGAACATCGTACAATGCCAAAATTAGAAATATGGAAGCTTAAAATTTTATCTCAACATGTAGTGGGACCACCCTATTGCAACAAACTTCAAAATAAAGCTCTTATAATAAGCCTTGACTTTGATGGAGACACTTTGTTCCTAAAATATCATCTTCAAGGTGAAAGTAATTTTTTCCTTCTAATTTCCCGGCGTATAACGGACTTGGTAGTCATATGGCTACTGCATCTGCCACATACGCAGGGGGCCGTGGGTTCAATCACAGGTCCGTTCATTTCTCCTACTTTGTATCTTTCTCTATATTTCTCATGTTCTAGCAATCGCTAGAACTGGAAATGGACTTCCATACCGTTTCCATTTCTATCCCTATACCTTCAACTTGACTATTCTAGCGTGAGCTACAAGAATTGGAAATGAACCAAAAGCTCGTTTCCTACATCCAATTAGAAATTCCATCAGTTGCTTTCTCCTATCTATAACTTTGGCAACTCGTTAACCAAGACGAACCTCTACCTCTCGAACCTAACCCAAAAATATCAATAAATTCCGTATGAACTCGCGGCAAGTGCAGAGGTATATTCGGCTTGCAGTGGGTTAGTGATTACGTCATCATTTCCTCTCCCTTCCCTACATTGACTTGCATTCTGATGTGGCAGGCGCCAATATGACCTAACAAATGAGATCACCAGTACTCGCATACGCCGTCATACCAGTCGTTTTTCTGATCCGGGGCCTAGTGCAGCGGGTGCGGTGCTTCCAATGGCGAATCGAATATCTCTCCACCCATCTGCAAGAGACGCTTTGCCTAGCTGCTCTTCCGTTGGGAGTGCCACTTCCAGCTGCTGCGCAAAGTCTTGGGTAAGTCTGCCGTCTTGTAGTACGTTCGTGATGTCGGAGAAGAATTTTCCGTCGATCAGAAAGTGGTCGATTTGGTTTCCGTTTCTTGATTAGGTGATTTTCATGTGGCCTTGTGGATATTCTTGCGGGGGAAGAAAATGCTTCGGACTACCATTCTGCGGGAGGCTGCAAAGTTTATGCATCGTTGGCCGTTGTCGTTCGATACGGTATGCAGACTATCCGGTCCGATGACCGGTCTATACATTTCCTCCCTTCTTACCTGATCACTCATGTCGCCGATGACGATTTTGACGTCCCGCAGTGGACATCCATCGTATGTCTGCTCCAGCTGTGCATAGAATGCTTCTTTCTTGTCGTGTGGGCAGTGCACGTTGATGATGATATAGTTTAAGAAACGGCTTTTTATCCTCAGCTTGCACATCCTTGCGTTGATTAGCTGCCACCAGTGAATCAATTATTTTGGAATGCGCCGGCGAAACAAGCGACAAAAGACAACCAACGACAAAGCTTTGTTTTTGTCGGAGATAATAATGACAAAGATCCGAAAAATTTTGTCAGCAACAGAAAAGAAGACAATTTTGTTGCTAACTTTTCATCCCGTTATTTTGCATTATTTCTAGTGAAAATTTCGGTTTTATGCTATCATAGTTTCTGCTTTTATGGAAATATTCGAGAATCGAACAATGATTACAAAATTAGCAGCGTATTTTCGGAAATATCAGAGCATGCAAGGCAAATGATTCTTGTCATATTGTGTTCGGGTTCTGATAAAGGTTTGTCGCTAGGTGCGTTTGTCAGTAACAAACTTTGTTGATGACAAAGAGTATATTGTTAGGCGTTGCTCGAATATTGATTCCCTGGCTGCCACCCAATCACGCGTTTACGCATCTTGCTTAGCTTTATAAAGCTGGTCCCCAGTTCGTTGGTGGTGCCACAACTTTGGTAGAAGGTAGCCACTCGATGCCCGCTTTTCCACACTTCCTGTCCTGTTTAGCAGATTTCCTGCATCGCTACGACGTCGAAGTTGCGGGGATGTAATTCATCGGAGATTATCCTGTCGCAACCTGCGAAGCCTAGCGACTTGCAGTTCCATGTTCCAAGCTTCCAAACGTGATCCTTTATTCGTCGCCTAGGTATTTGCCGATTGTATCGAGTCGTATTATCTTCTATGTCGTTCGTAATGGTTCTTTTATATGCGGCTTATTGGACCTGCCCAAGCCTCCTGTCTCGTCGGAGGGCCGTCGTGATGGGATTCGGCCGTCGTCAGGTCTCTTTAGCGTCCCACCTAACACCGAAACTGGGGCTTGTGTGATTTGAGCGGCACTCGGTCGCTTTGGCGAAATTTACTTGCGGATACATGCAGCTTTTTATAGAAGTTTAACAGAGCCTATTGTCAAACCCCACCACATCCTAGACAGGCACCACAACTTGCAGATGGCTTGGGGAGGGATCGTCAAGTCCTTGGACAAAGTCCCTGCGGCCCCCTTGTATGGAGTTACTGGGTTGATTTCAGTTGGATACCAGGAATAGTGGACTCTGTAGACCAATTGAGCTGAATTCCAGTACAATTTGGAGAACCTAGAACATCTGCATCAAACAAATTTAAACTGTATATAATGGGCAACGGCTCTAGGGACTTGTATGGACATGTTGGGTTAATTTCGATTGGATACCAGGCGTAGTTGATTTTGTGGACGAATTGTTCTGAACTTCAGGACAATTTGGAGAACCTAGAACATCTGCATCAAACCAATATAGTATGTAAGGGCTTTAGGGGCTTGCAGGGACTTGCTGGGTTGATTTCCATTTTGAAGTTCTTCTTAATCGGTAAATTTTACTCATATTGAATTTGGTAAATCGAAGTTTTCTACGTTCTAAATGACAGCATTCCAGCTGATCTTGCTTTAAAAAATAGGATTCCTATAAACTTAACAAACTAGGAAACTATAGGAAACTACATGAGTTGGATAAGACAACCGTGAAAGAATTGTGAAAATCGCTTAGAAGACGTCCAGGAACCCGTTGCACAGTGGCTAAAACCGTGTTTTAAGCGCGTTTAATTAATATCACCTTTATTATGCAATTTAGCGTAACGGTCTCTTCGAGACATTTGATCAGTAAGTAAATGCGCTTCTTTGAAGGTATTTAGCTTACTGATCAATCCCCCTATAAGTGAGATAAAAATTTTGGTTTTTCTGCTTTACAATGGACAAGGTTAATGTTTTCACAAAAGTTGTAGTAAAAGTTCTCCTGAAAAACTTTGTCGAAGACACCGAGTTCGTAATTTCATTACTTTTGAAGATTTGTTACGTTTTATTCCAACAACCCCCTAAAAATGGTTTTTCCATCATAGCTTTTTTATTTTCAATTCTACATTTTTTACATGTTCTAGAAAGTTATAGATAATAACAAAATACGTCGTTTGGTGGTAATTGCACCTTAAAAACTTGAAAATGGCCCATAAAAAAGCGATATATTCGTTTTCAGAGGACGCAAAAACTCTTCTGAAAAGGAGAACTTTTCATATAGCAGCATAAACAAAGACAATAGTGACAGTGAAAATAGCTACATCGATTAGCGAATTTAATGCTTTAAAATTATTTTGAGTAGTATCTTAAAAAAGCAAAGCAACTTCTTGAATGCATTTTCATTAATACACTTCTAATATAGCAATAAAAGTTATTTGTTCAAACATGTCTTACATTCGCTTACAACTCGACAATTTAAGTATTAAATTAAAGTCCATTACTTGTACTTTGATATGCGTATGAGATTGTTTGCCACAATTTGCCCTATACTTAGTTACAACTACATCAAATATGACTAAAAAATCCATTAAAACTGTTATAACTTTTCTATTTTTCAAGTTTTTAAGGTGCAATTACCACCAAACGACGTATTTTGTTATTATCCATAACTTTCTAGAACATGCAAAAACTGTAGAATTGAAAATAAAAAGGCTATGATGGAAAAACCATTTTTAGGGGGTTGTCGGAATATAACGGAACAAATCTTCAAAAGTAATGAAATTACGAACTCGGTGTCTTCGACAAAGTTTTTCTGGAGAACTTTTACTACAACTTTTGTGAAGACATTAACCTTGGTCAATGTAAAGCAGAAAAACCAAAATTTTTATCTCACTTTTAGGGGGATTGATCAGTAAGCTAAATACCTTCAAAGAAGCGCATTTACTTGCTGATCAAATGTCTCGAAGAGACCATTAAGCTAACTTGCATAATAAAGGTGATATTAATTAAACGCGCTTAAAACACGGTTTTAGCCACTGTGCGTTGTTTGAAATCACGATTCTTATGATCAGACCGCATCGTGCTTTCGTGCTGTGCGGTTCTTTCTCTCTTTGCGGAAGGAAGTTTTTATTACTACCCGAAGCTATTTTAATTTCAACAGTGCTTCTCGGCGCTATTTGTACCCACTGATCCCGTTACGATCTTTGCAAGGACCCGTGCCTTCGTTTTACGTTGGACCCGTTTGCGGAAGTAAAATTCCGACAAGCGGTGGTAATCCTGCAGGGACACCGTTCTGGGAAAAAAACTCTTAGAAGGTTAAGTCTCCACGCTCAGCAATGAGTATTAACAAAAACAAGAGGAAGGGGGAGTCTCTGAATTCTCCACTTCCTTCAAAGAAACAAGGTTTCAAGACCGTCCTGCCCAAGCGCGGAAAAAATAGAAGGAAGCTGGAGAATTCAGATATTCCTTCTAACTCTAATATCGGAAATAATTCTTCTCCAATCGAACTGAGCAATCAGTTCGATTTGATTAATGATGAAATTGAGCAAATCGAATCTACCTCTAGCCCAGGTGATTCGATTCATGCGAAAAAGCAAAGGATTCCGCCAATTGTGGTATCTGTTGCCGAGTTTTCTGGCTTCCGGAATGAGATTTTGAGTAACCTTCAGGGGATCAAGGTTTCATTTCAGATTGCTAGGAAGGGTGACTGCCGCGTTTTGCCGGGATCCTTTGACGATCGCAAACGTCTTCTTCACTATTTAACTGAGAAGCGCCATAAATTCTTCACATACGACGACAAAACTGAGCGATTGTTCAAAGTCGTCTTGAAAGGTCTCCCCAGTGATGACAAATCACTGGATGAGATTAAAATTGAAATTTCTCAATTACTTGGATTTTCACCAGTCCAAGTAATTAAGATGAAAATGAAATCCCATTCTGGTACTTCCCAGAGGGGCATTTCTCAAGAATTTTATTTAGTTCATTTTAACAAAAGTGAACTAAATAATATGAAAAGTTTGGAAAAGGCCTGTATTATGTCTCATGTCCGTGTTACATGGGAACATTTCCGCAGGCCTGGGGGAAATTTCCAAAACCCTACCCAGTGCCGTAAGTGCCAAAAGTGGGGTCATGGAACCAAACATTGTCACATGGATGCTAAATGCATGATTTGTGGTGGAACCTCTCACGCCAAAGACGCATGTCCTGTGAGAGAAGATTCCAATAAACTTAAGTGCGCAAACTGTGGGGGCAATCATAAATCCAATTTCTGGGAATGCCCTTCACGCAAAAAAGTTTTGAATTCCCGTGCAAAATTGATGACGGGAAATTCCAATCGGATCCCAGATTCGACGGGTAGAAATTTTTCAAACGCTCAAATTTCGAAACCGGTTACCGGTCGAGCAATTCATACCCACCACAATTCAAATTTTGCCGCTCGTCAACGGGTAGCAAGCACTTCAGTAAATTCCAATTTTTCGAATGTACCTACGTATGCAAACATCGCTGCTGGTAGACCAAATTTCTCTTCTCAAAATGAGGTTTATACCCATGTCCCAACAGAAAATAACGGTCATGTTGCCGATTCAGGTAGCATGACTGCTTCCGATTTTGATTTTTTAACTGAACAATTGCATCACATGATTGATGCAATGTTCAAAGCAAATACCATTCCTGAAGCTGTTCAGGTTGGTATAAAGTACACACAAAAAATTGTTATCGGACTCCGTTTCAATGGATCCAAATAATTGTGTGAAAGTTCTAAATTGGAATGCCCGCTCTCTAAAGGGTAAGGAAGATGAATTATTCAACTTCCTTTCAGTTCATAATGTGCATATTGCCATTATAACAGAAACCTATTTTTAAACCAGGACTCTCCATTAAAAGAGATCCAAATTATTTTATCTACAGAAATGATCGTCTTGACAGCGCCTGTGGTGGGGTCGCCATTGTCATTAATAGACGTATCAAACATAAATTATTTTCTTCGTTTGAAACCAAAGTTTTTGAAACCTTGGGAGTTTCTGTTGAAACAAATTTTGGACAATTTTCCTTCATTGCAGCCTACTTGCCTTTTCAATGCAATGGGCAGCAAAGAATTTGTTGAAAGCTGATCTTCAAATTCTGACTCGCAACAAATCAAAATTCTTCGTAATTGGTGACTTCAATGCCAAACACCGTTCATGGAATAATGCTCAAAGCAATTCCAATGGTAAAATTTTATTTGAAGATTGTTCTGCGGGATATTATACTATTCAATATCCCAATGGACCAACTTGTTTTTCTTCCAGTCGAAATCCTTCTACAATTGATTTAGTTTTAACGGATTCAAGTCAGCTGTGTGGCCAATTGGTAACTCATGCTGACTTTGACTCTGATCACCTTCCTGTGACATTTGAAATCTCACAAGAAGTCATTTATAATCCAATCAGCTCTACTTTTAATTATCATAGAGCTGATTGGGATTTATATAAAACGTATATCGATAGGAATTTTGATGTTGATATTCCTCTCGATACCAAAAGTGATATTGATAATGCTCTCGTATCTTTGACAAATTTAATTGTCGAAGCCAGAGGCATTGCAATTCCGAAATGTGAAGTTAAATTCAACTCCATTATTATTGACGACGATCTTCAGCTACTGATCCGTCTTAAAAATGTGAGAAGAAGGCAATACCAAAGAACTCGCGATCCCGCGTTGAAAGTTATTTGGCGAGATTTGCAAAATGAAATTAAAAAACGTTTCGCTATTCTGAGAAATACCAACTTTGAGAATAATGTCTCGAAGTTGGATCCCAGTTCGAAACCCTTTTGGAAATAAACAAAATTCTTAAAAAACCTCAAAAGCCAATTCCAGCGCTTAAAGAGGGAAATAAAATTTTATTAACAAATGGCGAAAAGGCTCAAAAACTTGCTCAGCAGTTCGAGAGTGCCCATAATTTTAGTCTAGGTCTCACTAGTCCAATTGAGGATCAGTTTACACGGAGCTTCGAAGACATTCTCAATCAAGAGAATGTTTTTGACCCTTCGTTGGGAACCAATTTGGATGAAGTGAGATCTATTACTAGAAAATTTAAAAATATGAAAGCCCCGGGTGATGATGGTATTTTCTACATACTTATCAAAAAACTTCCTGAGAGCTCTTTATCCTATTTGGTTAATTTATTTAACAAATGTTTTCAATTGGCATACTTTCCAGATAAATGGAAAAACGCCAAAGTTGTTCCAATTTTGAAGCCGGACAAAAATCCAGCTGAGGCTTCTAGTTATCGCCCAATCAGTTTGCTTTCTTCAATAAGCAAACTGTTTGAAAAGATTATTTTAAATAGAATGATGGTTCATATTAATGACAATTCTCTTTTTGCTGATGAGCAATTTGGTTTTCGCCATGGGCATTCAACCACTCATCAGTTATTAAGAGTTACGAACTTAATTCGGCTCAACAAATCTGAAGGATATTCGACTGGAGTTGCTCTTCTTGATATAGAGAAAGCATTTGACAGTGTTTGGCATGAAGGTTTGATTGTAAAATTGATGAATTTTAATTTTCCTCTGTACATCATTAAACTGATCCAAAATTATTTATCAGATCGCTCGCTACAGGTAAACTATCAGAATACTAAATCTGATAGATTACCTGTAAGGGCTGGTGTCCCCCAAGGCAGCATACTGGGGCCCATATTGTATAACATTTTTACTTCTGACTTACCTGATTTACCACCAGGGTGTCAAAAATCTTTGTTTGCAGATGACACGGGCCTTTCAGCCAAAGGGCGAAGCCTTCGTGTCATTTGTAGTAGATTGCATAAAAGTTTGGATATTTTCTCCACTTACTTGCAAAAATGGAAAATTTCCCCGAATGCTTCCAAAACTCAGCTTATAATTTTCCCACATAAGCCGAGAGCTTCTTATTTGAAACCTTCTAGCAGACATATTGTCACTATGAATGGGGTTCCAATTAATTGGTCTAGCGAAGCTAAATATTTAGGACTTCTGCTAGATCAAAAATTAACTTTTAAAAATCACATTGAAGGCCTTCATGCCAAATGTAACAAATATATTAAGTGCCTATATCCACTTATAAACAGAAAATCAAAACTTTGTCTTAAGAACAAACTTTTGATTTACAAACAAATTTTTAGACCTGCCATGTTGTATGCTGTGCCAATATGGACTAGTTGCTGCAATACCAGAAAGAAGGTACTCCAGAGGATTCAAAATAAAATTTTGAAAATGATTCTGAAGTTGGCTCCGTGGTATAGTACCAATGAACTTCATAGAATTTCTAATATTGAGACATTGCAACAAATGTCCAACAAAATAATTTCAAATTTTAGACAAAAATCGTTGCAATCTTCTATTGCAACGATTAACTCCTTGTACCCTTAGTATAAAATAGGTTAAGTTTAGTTTAAGTAGAAAACATTGTAATTCCTACATGGTTCAATTCAACCAGAGGAAAAAATGCTAACTGCTAGAGGCAATTGAAATGTATGAATAATAACTAAAAGCGTAACATAGCAAATAAGAATGATAGTGTTAAGAAAACACGGAACACCTAGTCTAAGAGATGAATGCATGTTATGTATTGATCACGAGTGGTTGACGAAGGCGGTTGTGTGTCGTTGCGCTCCGCAAGTATTTAATTTTATTTTTTTTTCTCGTCGTGTAGCCACTCGTATCGCGGCGTCTTAACAATTTTAAACATCAAAACTTGACGTGATAAATATTTTTATTTTACATACCCGCGCGTTCTCCTCGCGTTCAACTTTACCCCCGTGCTTATCTTTTAAATATTTTGACCTGACCCGCGCGCATTTCGCGTTTAATTGTGCCATGAAGTGTGGAATAAGAAATTGTGCGCAAAGTGACAATCACTTTTATGGCGCTGTTATGGATCCTGCAAACGCACCTTTCATGCAGCATGCATAGGCGTCCAAAGGAATCATGAAGAAGTGCTACGCACTTTTATGCTGCCTCTCTGTAATGATTGCCAAGAAAAGTTCGCGCAAGAACTTAATCTAAATAAATTATCAATGTCTCTGAAAACATTTCTGAGAACATTGAACACACATTAGTGGCAAATCATAAGGTGCTCACAAATTTTGAGACCTTAAACAACACACACGATGAGGCGATTGCTCACGTCGAAACAATGCTTACCAACATTGAGCGGGGCGTCATCAATGTCACCAACAACAACAAAGCATACGCTACAGAAATTAAAAACAAGCTATCAGCATTTTTGGACACACCTCCTCCGGACGACCTCATAGTAGAAAAGGCGGTTAAATCAGCTACAGCAGCAGCAGTGGAGGCGATGGAAACAACAACAATTTCAATGGGCCTTATTCCACAACTAATAAATGACCTCAAAAGCGACCTGGTGCCATCTTCCCTAGTCCTCACTGAATCAAAAAAATTGGATGAATTATTGGATGAAGTGAAACATGTTTCTGCTGCTGTTTCCAACTTAAGTAACAGTGCAGAAATAAATTCACCTCCTTTACACAACACTTTGGCAGACGAGCTATATGACGTTTCGACTACTGAGCTGTCTCCACATCAACAAGAACTGCATCAACACCAACAACATCAACAACAAGAACAGCAACAACAATCTTTCCAAGACTCCAATGAACGGCAAAAGGCATCAGAACATCTACAACAACAACAAAATCGACAATCCCAGCAAGACGTGACCAATAATGCAATCATGGACCTGTTTGCTGAGCGTCGAGCCAAATTCTCTAAATTGAGCAACGAAGCTCAATCCTCCGCTGGTTGGCGAATGCTGGGAAATAAATGGTATTGGAGGCCAGACTGGTCGACATACGACAAGAAGCTGAATAGGCAAAAGCTCCAAGAAAAGCAGTTGATAAGGCCAGACAACGAAGGAAACGAAGAAAACAACAATCCGTTCGTATTAGCAACAAACCACCTGCAACTTTCAAAGATCATACTCAAGGACACATGGATAAAGACAAGGAACTACTTGCTATTGCTAAAGTTAAATTTGCCGGTCCACTCTCTATCATCGACCATCCTATTTCTGGTCTATCGGTCCCAAAACTAAATAATTTTAGAAAGGGTGAAACTATCAACCCATATCGAGCAGAACCAACTATTCAAAAAGAACAACATCAACCAGACACAAAGCCAACAACAACAGCAACAGCCAGCACAACTTTCTTGCAGGAGTGAAAGTCGACTTCAAATGGACATCGAGCACCCTCCTTTGCTGGACCCAATGCGACCACCTATAGTAAGACTCACAGAGCAATCTGCGTCTGGTGATCGACGTTTTTTAAAAGCACGACTACGGGACCCAAAAATTATGGACATTGTGCGTATGTTCCTGTCATACTTGCACGACCAGCCACCTACAGTATGCATTCGTGGAACCACCAAAACCAGCGCCACTGCAATGCTAGCATCTGAAGGACTACCAACAGACTTACAACTATTGCGTCAAATTTTCCTGGATGTACACGAGGATCTAGGAATATCTCGCAACGACGCCTTGGCAGACCTTCAATCACACCGTTCGTTCCTTTCCAGTGAACGCACTCAACAACTTCAACGCACTAGGGAGGCCGCATATAAATTCTACAGCCCACCAAATTTTCATCGGCAATGACGCACTCTCCGGAAGTAACATTAACAAGTGAAGATAACACGCTGCATGAAACATCAGAAGAGGTAAATATTTCGTCGACCGTCATACTTCCAAAAACTTCTTCGCAGAAACAGAATTCGACTGAAGTTCTAATTTATTGTCAGAATTTCAATCGAATGAAAAGCCCAGCCAAAATGAAGGATATATTTAAAAATTTATTAAGCTCATCCTTTTCGATTATTCTGGCAACTGAAACAAGCTGGGATGAAAGCGTTAGGAGTGAAGAAATTTTTGGAAGTAACTTTAATGTATTTAGAGATGACAGGAGTTTTCTAACGTCTCAGAAAAAGTCCGGTGGTGGTGTTCTAATAGCTATTTCAGCAAACTTTAATTCAGAAATCATCACAACAAATAAATTCAATGAATTTGAGCATGTCTGGGTAAAACCCAAATAGCTGGAGAAATGCATATATTCGCATCGGTATATTTCCACCTAATCATGCTTGTAAGCACAACTATGAATCTTTTTGAGTGCGCTGAACGAATACTATCAGAACATCCACCGGAGGTTAAAGATCACATCTATGGGGACTTTAACCAACGCAATGCTGACTTTATTCTAGACTCAGAAAACGAATGTATCCTACTGCCAGTCGTTGGGGATAACGAAACTTTGCAACGAAACAAGTCTGCAAGTTTAGGGTTGAAACAAATTAATCATATAAAAACAATCAAAATTGCTATTTGGACCTCTTGCTGACAAATATCTATGAAGATTTCTGTGTAACAGAATCTATCAATCCATTGTGGAAAAATGAAGCGTTCCACACTGCAATCGAATACTCGTTATTCATTCATGAAGAACAAAGACCCAACGATTGTGAGTATGAGAATGTCTTTGAATACAATTTAGCGAACTATGAAAATATTCGAGGTAGGTTAAGTAGTGTAAACTGGCAAATAGTTTTAAGAAATGAAGAAAATGTCGAAGCATCTGTTAACACTTTTACAGATTATTATCTGACATAATCTCGCAAGAAACTCCACTAAAACGAAAACGACGTCATAACAATAATAAAGACCCAATTTGGTATAACCGGCAAATCAAGAATTTAAGAAATCGCAAGCAAAAAGCACACAAAATTTACAAAAGTCATAACAGTAATGAAAATTTAGTATATTACTTGGACGTATGCGATCAATTGAATTACGCTATCAGTAACGCATTGGAAGATTACAATTCAAAAACTGAGAGCGAAATAAAGTCCTGTCCAAAGAACTTCTTTAATTACGTAAAAACAAAACTGAAATCTAATAACTTTCCATCAATTATGCATCTAGACGAAAACGCGGGGATAGCTCGGAAAAGAACTGCAATCTTTTGCAGATTTTTCCAGGAAACCTATTCTACATTTTCTGAAAATGATCGTGACCGCGACTATTTTGCATTTTTTCCAGAGTTTTCAAATGATATTGGAGTGAATCAACTTCATGTCCATGACATTTTGCAGGCCCTACGTAATTTAGATGCTTCGAAAGGTCCTGGTCCTGATGGAATCCCTCCTATATTTATGAAAACCCTAGCAGTAGAACTAACCACTCCATTATTTTGGCTATTTAATATGTCACTAGAATCAGGAAAATTCCCAAATATATGGAAAAACTCATTTTTGATACCCATTTTCAAATCTGGAAAAAAATCAGACATACGTAATTATCGTGGAATAGCCATTATCTCTTGCATTCCAAAACTTTTTGAGGCCATAGTAAACGAAAAATTATTCAAACAAGTAAAAAACCGAATAACAGACGCACAGCATGGCTTCTGTAAAGGGCGTTCAAGTTCAACTAATCTTCTTGAATTTGTTGACTATACCCTGAATGCAATGGATAAAGGAAACCATGTAGAAGCTCTTTATACTGACTTCAGTAAAGCATTTGACCGCATAGATATACCCATGCTTCTATTCAAATTGAAAAAACTGGAATTGAGCCGGGACTACTCAAATGGCTTGAATCCTACTTAACTGATCGCCAATTGATTATAAAATTTAACAACAATAGATCAAAACCCATTCAAGCCACTTCCGGTGTCCCCCAGGGCTCTCATTTGGGGCCTCTATTATTCATAATATATGTAAACGACATTTCCTTCATTCTTGACAAACTTAAAGTGTTAATCTATGCAGATGACATGAAGCTCTTTTTGGAAATAGGGAATAAAAATGACCTCAACATATTCCAGAACGAAATATGCACATTCTACGAATGGTGCAATAAAAGCCTATTGCAACTGAATGTAAAAAAATGTAACCTTATATCATTCAGCAGAAAAAGAACAGCATCAAATCTCTCAATTACATTAGGAAACCAGGTTGTAGAGAAGTGCGATAGAGTTAGGGATTTAGGAATTATCTTAGACTCCAAACTAACATTCATCGACCATTACAACACCATTATTCATAAAGCAAATAATATGATGGGTTTTATAAAACGTTTCTGCTATAACTTTCATGACCCATACACAATTAAAACATTATATATTGCTTATGTAAGGTCGATACTGGAATATTGCAGCATTGTATGGTCTCCATTTTCAATAGCACACGAAGAAAGATTAGAATCAGTACAAAAACAATTTCTATTATTTGCTCTTCGTAAATTAGGTTGGACAACATTCCCACTTCCATCATATGAGGCACGCTGCAAGCTTATAAACATTCAATCTTTGAAAGAGCGTCGTGAAACTGCAATGGTTTCATTTATTAACGATATAGTTTCGCAGCGTATTGATTCAACAAACATTTTATCGAAATTAAATTTCTACATACCATCTCGACAACTGCGTCATCGACATACATTTTTAATTAATCACTGCCGTACAAATTATGCAAAACTCGGACCTCTCAATCAGATGATGGCTATCTATAATCAACACTGCGAAACTATTGACTTTACAATGTCTCGGCAGAACCTAAAAAAATATTTTGTCACAATTCGAAACCTACACATCTAAATTTACATTAAATCGTAAAATTAAACACTACTTAACCAAACTATTTTTATTTTTATACACTATAATACCGTATTTATAGCATTAAGAAAATAAAGAAAAACATGTATATTGTATATGTACTAGTCTACGTCGGTTGACGAAATAAATAAATGGAAATGGAAAAGTTAAATTAGATAATTAGCAAATAAAATTAGTTAAAAAAAAAAAAAAAACGATTCTTATGATTCCTTGATCGCAGTATTCGACATGTTACCCAAAAGCAGTAGATCCGAACATGCAATTAGGTTCAGGGTTCCCATGATACAAGTTCCATGCAAATGCTTGCACACTTGTTAATTTATAGTTTAGTCACTAGAAAAATCCTCACACAAATGTACCATGCGTCCCCATATGCTTGTGTGCTTATATGCTGCCCAGGGAATCAATTTTTCTTGGGTGCGCTTGCGAAACAAACGACAAAGCTTTGATGTTGTCGGAGATAATAATGACAACGATCCGATTTTTTTTGCCAGAAACAAAAAAGAAGACCATTTTGTTGCTAACTTTTCATCCCGTTATTTCGCATTATCTCTTTCTGCATCTCATAGTAAAAAAGAATTAAAGTGTCAAATATTTTATTTTTTGTGAGAATTTCAGCGTGTGCTACGTCTGGTTGGCTAGTCACCGGACAGACAAACAGGGCTATTATATTTATGATGAATGATGATGATATATCAGAGTGGGGCGCAGTTGTATGAAAAAATGCAAACTTCATCCAATCAAGTGAGATCAAGGCTTTCCTGAATAGTTTTGGGACCCCAATCAACTATGCAAAATATGGACTCGATTGGTTGCGTCCTCACTTTCCGCATCGCGTTTTAAAATTTATATGGAAATAAGTATGGGAAAACTTACTTTCTTACAGTTTTGATCTTAGCGGCTTCAATTTATCGTCAATCACGTGACTCAATACGTTAGGCTAACGTCGTTAGCATATAGTCTGAAAGATGCCGAAAGACTTGGCCAAAGAAGGTACGTAACTGGAAATCAACAAAAAAAATTATTACACTTCGAAAATCGATTGCTCAAACCATATTCAAGAAATCAATGTTTCTGCCAGCACTATCGGGCCACCTATGCAGTGGTTGGCAGATTTTAATACAGTTCTGCATAAGAACCTTACAGAAGCTGTATAATACTTTGGCATATACAATTTTGGCAGATTCTAATACAATTGTTGTATTAAAACTTTACAGATTTGTATTATTTCAATAAAATATCTGTATAAAACAGCTTACAGAATTGTATATGCCAAGATTTGTTTTTTGGGTGTACACTTATCAATCATCAGGGTGGCAACGGTATAAAATTAAAGTATTCTTAAACGATGGTATACGTTATGCTCATACGTCGAAAAAATGCATTGGGAAGCGGTTTGTTAAAACAACTGAATATAAAAAGACGTGCACTTATTCACTTATATAGCCCTTTATAAGGTTGCGTGCATCGAGTAGACAGGAACTACAAACCAGTTGGATAGCGCACGTACCCACGTAGAAGTAGTTGTACGAAACAAACTGCTTTAAAGCTCGACAGATCAACCATGATTTTTTAGTTTCCTCACCATAGTTTAAGAATGACGTGCCTTCGCTGTGCTGTATTTTTGTTGTGGACCCTCAGTACATTCGCCATAATTGAATCATCCAAGCACAGTGTGGTACAGAAGAGCCTACACCGAGCCACCGAGGAGTGCAACCAATATCTTGTTGGAAGCCCACAGTGTCTTGCCCGATGTGAAGCATTGATTTTACAGTCCTGGAACGAGACAGCTGGACTTCGATATGTCCCATACGGTCAACATTTCCATCCGCACATCAACGATGCCAACTTCCTGAATCGTACCTTCAAGTGCGTCAACGATAAATTGCCACATGTTGCATGCGACGCTGCCTGTTCCAGGGCATCCATCTACAAGCAGTGCCACTTGGAGCAGTGTGGGAACCTGGTTGGTTCGCCGCAATTCGTTCCAATGTCAGTGTGGAGAATCGGAAAAACGGTGCAGGACTGTGCCCAGATACTGCAAGTTAACGCAACAGAGTTGGGACACTTTGCCCGCAACAGATTCGATGTATCCACGCGGTCAAGATGTCTGCTGCGGTGTGTGATGATTCGTCAGGGATTGTTTAGCGACGCTGGAGGACTAAACCTTGAACGACTGTACGCCCAGTGGGGAGCTCATGATATTGATCTGGAAACGTTCAAACGTAAAAGTGCGCAATGCATTGACCGTGTTCGCAGCACATGCCACGACAACTGCACATTTGTAGCTCGAATCGTCACCCAATGTTTCACACATCGATCAGGACCGTTGGGGTCAACTGTGGATAATTCAATCAGGACGGTGGTTATAGATTGCATAAGACCGTTTTTATCACTTGATCCGGCAAATGCGTATGCTGCATTGTTCACACTTTTCTCGTTTGACAATTCCTTCGAATTGATACTGAAGTATATGCATTCACTGGGGGTTCCATCGGCAGTAGCAACGGATGTAGTGGCCATCTTGAAACAAAGATATGAAGAATTCATGTGTGACGTTTACCCTAAGGCTGCGCATTGTTTGGCTGAGTAGTTTATTAGAAATCAAAAACGTTTTTTACGTAGGGCAGGTGCACTAGTTTTGGCTATAGTTAGTGGTCATATCACGATAAAGTCGATTTTCATGATATTCACTCAACAAATGGCTGATATTTAGACGTTACATAATAGTTACTGCATACAGAAATTTTAAAAGATTTTTCAACACTAGGCCATAAATGTGAACCATTTATGAACTAGTGGTTATATATGAAGTCTTGAATAAAACACAAAAACCATTAAAATTTCTTCAAAAAGTTGGAAAATCTATATATAAAAATGAAATGGTCTGTGTTCGTATCCGCAAAACTCGAAAACGGCTGGATGGATTTTCTCCATTCCTTCAGCAAGTATGACCGTTATCGTTTCCGACGGGTTTATATGATATTTCCTCAGTCGAAAATCATTAGTGAAGTTGAGTAAATCGCGAAAAACTTAAATAAAGAATGGTATGGAAAGTTCTCAAGGCCCATTTTAGCCTACTATGCAGGACAACGTCTGCCGGGTCAACTAGTAATCAATAAAATCAATAAAGTTTATATTTTTTTTCTTCTTTTTCTTCAGTGGTTCTGCATTCCAACTGAAACTTGACCTGCTTTCCAACTTAGTATTCTATCAGCATTTCCTCAGTTATTAATTGCAAGCTTTTCTATGTCCGCCATTGCATGATTATGTATCTTGTGTGGCAAGTACAATGGATATTAGGGTGGTTCAAAAAATCGATTTTGCTTTTGTTTTCACTGAGTGAAAGCTCTTGAGTATTACTTTTAGCTATGTAGGTTTCCTTTTAACCTGCGCTTAATGACGAAGCGTCATTATCAGTATAATGAACAAATAAATTTCCTCATACTAATTTGCATGCAAACTTGAAACGGCTTGTGCTAAATCAGTTTTCGTCCAAATGAGCTCAAATTTTCAGAGGACACTCGGAGCATGATACAGAATCAGATGAGCGCTGTGGAGCAAAATCGACTTTTTGAACCTCCCTATTATATATACCCAGGGAATCGAGAATGTTTCCCATCCGAAAGCATCCTAGACCGGAAAGAGAATCGAATTCGCGATCTCCGGATTGGCAATCCTACGCCTTTGCTCGCAAGGCTACTAGAGACCCCTAAAAATTTATTCCCATTGATTCCAATAAAAAGTTTAGCATTAACATTCATGTTGCTATTTAATTTTCAAACACAGTCAAATTAATTTCAAGCGTAGAATTTTCCGAAAGGCATTGCATATTTCGTAAGAATGAAGATAGAAAGAAAAAAAAATTCGCGCTCAAGTTTTGATTGCAATCATCATGGAGCCTCAAAATAGATTGAATTTACTGTATACATGAGGCAAAAATTCCCGTGAAAATCGTTACACATAAGACATCAAAGCAGTTTTTGCTTAGCTGGGGCCAGTACTGTAGTTTCTCATTTTTAATGAGAGATGTCACGCGAAGTTTACATATCTGCCCCTTTCAATATCTAAAGAAACGCCGAGGATGAATGGCATGCTACAAAAATCTCAAAAAATATTTGTTCCGAGACAGGGCATGGAAGTGTGCAATATCTGCTTTATTTTGTGCTTATTACCACTATCAACTCGGTGAATTAAAGGAGTATGATTAATTTATCGACTAGTCACTATTCTTTGCATATATCTATTAAAATAACTTAGAAATTTTAATTTTAAAATAAAGCACAACATCCCTTTCATGACTGCCTTTCATGCGAAATTGATCAAAGAATTCAAGATTCTTTCATTTGGTCGCCTGAAATAGAATAAAAGACGTTTTGCTCTCTGTCTTATGACGATCACGACCTTTTCCAGTACTGGCTGGGGCACATTGCCACTCTTCCCCTACACAAAAAAACCGATCCTCTTGCTTCTTTTTTATGTATGTATTACGCAACGCAAAAACAATGGAATCCTGGAAAATTCAAAGCGCATTCGATGAAAAATTTCCTTACTATTGATCAAAGGAACCTAATGCTACGTATTGTTTTTGTTTGTATTTATGACATTTCTATATTTAAACCATCTGAAGAATAAAAGGATCAGTTGGGATAGTGGAAGTGGGATAGTGGGAAATAAAAAACAAATGAATAAATTGATTATCCATACTCATCAGTTTTCTTTAGCTATTTTCTGCTTATCCATTAATATTTCGAGTTGAGTTTCGCTGCAAATGATTAAACTAAATTCCACCGTCCTCAATCATTCGTCGGGGAATGAACAATCCCTAAATAGAACTGTTTCACTGCACAAAAGAGAAGATTCCTTAATACCGAACAGTATAGTCGTTTGACATAAAGTCATTTGGTATAAAGCCGTATAGCACAATGTCGTTTGGCATAATGGCCGTTTGGTATAAGGGCATGTGGCATTGCATTTTAGCTATGTGATTAATAAGTAAGATTTGTCGAGCCATTCAGTTACATTGTTTCCACCGAATGGGCAATTCATTATAATTGGAAACCGGATTGTGATTTAAGAATAACAACTTTTCGATATTAATCTTCGCGTGCAAAATAACCCAAACTATCGGAAAGCTTAAGCTTTAAGCTTTGAAATGGTATATAAAACTTTATATTTGGAGAAAATTAACTTCATAACATACAAATCAAAATAAGTAATGATTTTTTATTATTATCAGCTTTTTTCACTTCGCCAGCCTATATCTTTTGACTGAATAAACACAGCGCTTTAATATTTTCCGATTCTCTTATCTAGGGTTTATTCTTTCATATGATATATAAATTAGACAAATTGAAGATAGTAAATTTTCCAATTAATGGCCACCCTTTTCCCCTTAGTGCATCGGTGGCTAGTTTTAATATTCATGTGAGAGTATGCTAGAAACCTTTCTCATTTCTTCCTTTTATTAGGAAAGGAATTTGTATTCTCTCATGTGTAAAGTTTATCTTTTAAAGAAATTATATTTTCGCGCTCTCCCAAAACGCTCATACATGCAGACATCACTTCTATTTATCAAGCTGAGTCTATTGGTATTTAGCATTATAGAACTCCAGGCCTTCTATCAGGTCATATGTTCTCTTCCTAGACAGGACTGACGCATGCTTTAAAATAAAAAATCAAGGAGAGGAAAAATGCATGGTTTTTTAAAAGAATTCATATTGAAAAATGGATTATATTTTCGCTTGCTTTAATCGTAGTAAATTCATCCTTTCAATCTCATATCTCTTCTTGTATTAAACCGAGCAAATATTTGAATTAAAAGAAGGAGTCATATCTTTTCTGTCTTCTGCTGGGCAAATGCATCCTTCGAAAGAAAAGATCATTACTCCCCTTTACTTAAACCGAATAAATGCTCAAATTGAGAAAAGGTACCGTATCGTATCGTCAGTCGGACAAATGCATCTTTTGCAAGAAGGAATCATATAATATCTTCCCTTGCCTTTTGCCTTCTCGAACATTAAGTGTACGTAAAATCTATAGATTCGCCCAAAGATGAGCTTTTTATAGAAAAAATGGGGCTTACAGGGTTTTAAACTAATAGTTTAACGAATTGAGGTGATGTCTGTTTGTGCGTGTTTGTATGTATGTGTGTGCGAAAAACATTTATAAAATTATCTCCTATTTTTAAGCACTTGCCTTCAACCAACCTGTTCGCACAAAAAAATTGCATTCAACGGCAAAACTTGCTATAAATATAAATGAATGTGAATCATGGAATATATTCACCTACTGGTGCTTTTTCTTTTTCATACATTTTTCATATGCAAAACATGTGAAAGGCATTAACACCGATAGGTGGATTAATAAGACTTTTTCTTATGCACATTAGTCTAATCACCACTGAAATCACAATGATAACAAAGAAGGGGCATATTAAGATTTACAACCATCAAAATAGACCCTAGAAGGAAAGAAAAAAAAAGCGTGATCAGAACATTTTCCACTTCCTCCGCAATGTTTGATACCAGGGTTAAGTGTAAAAACTTTATATTATTTGCTTTCATGATACAAACCACTACAGATTGAATGTGATTAGTTTAATTGTAAAATAGTAAGTAAAAGTAAAATCAGTAAAATCAAAGAGCAGCATTTTTTGCCCTGAGTGTAGGACAACACTGATTCTCAGTTTTATATTGGAACGAGAAATTTATTCTTAGTGCATAGTATTTCACTGTATGGTAACACTATCCAACAAAATTGAACTTTTTTTCGCTCCCTTCAACCATTTTCAATGTACTCAATAGATTTTTTACGCTGAATTCAGGTACGTATTCAGATTTTCTGCAACAAGTCCAATTTTTGAGATAAACGCATTAAAATTCACAAAAGTACGTATTTTCATTGAAATTTATTTTCTCTTCTGTGCAAAGTTGAATTTCGACTCCTCACTTTTAGTAATAAATTAGTAGAATTTTGTAGAATGGGCCTTGTAGAATGCATATTAGACCTCTTCATGTTTTCAAAAAGTTTCGAAAATTCAACCAGTCAACCCAAAATCACAATTCTTATGCTAAAATAAGCCTTCTGTCAATTTTTCAGCTAATTCAGATAAAATTTCGAGGTGGCTCAAGTCGATTTAGTGTTTTTGGGCTATTTTCAATTTTGGGAAAAATCTAACAAGAGATATAAACGTCGAAAACTATCGCAACAACCTCTATTCGAAAGCTTTTGGTGTGCTCTACAAGTCTTGTGAACATTGCGATTCGTTCCGTTCACGTTTTGTCCATGTTAAAGTGATTTTCAAGCTTTTAAGTGCATATAAATACTGCCCTCCCCAAAGTCGTTGTTCTACAAAATTCTTGAGTTTATGACAAATGATTGTTAATTTATTTTATTATTATTCCTCTTTTTTCCCTGGATTTTTGAGTAACATAACTGCCGATGTGCGATTAACCGTTAAACTCTTAAGAATCAGAAGCTGAACATTTGTAATAAATGTGCACGTTAGGATTTCTTCAAGCAAGTTGTTCGAACAAAACATAAATTTAATCATATGACATTTGATGCTTACAACAAACGACTTCCAAATTTTGTTAATTTCATCATATGTCTGCATGCTTTTAACATTGAATGCATCTGAGTAACAAGTGAAATCAAAGCTTCTTTGTTTGAACAACTTGTTTGAAGAAATCTCAGCGTGCAAATTTATGACGAATGTTCAGCTTCTGATTTTTAAGAATTTAACGGTAAATCGCACATGGGCAATTATATTACTCAAATTTCCAGGGAAAAAAGGTGAACTATAATAAAATAAATTAACAATCGTTTGTCATAAACTCAAGAATTTTGTAGAACAAGGACTTTTGGGGGAAACAGTATTTTTATGCTCTTAAAAGTTTGAAAATCACTTTCACATGGACAAAACGTGAACGGAACGAATCGCAATGTTCACAAGACTTGTAGAGTACACCAACATCTTCCGTATAGAGGTTG
Source organism: Armigeres subalbatus (assembly GCF_024139115.2). Classification (NCBI taxonomy): domain Eukaryota; kingdom Metazoa; phylum Arthropoda; class Insecta; order Diptera; family Culicidae; genus Armigeres; species Armigeres subalbatus. Next base: position 276,662,143 of record NC_085140.1, read on the forward strand.
TTGCGACAGTTTTCGACGTTAATATCTCTTGTTAGATTTTTTCCAAAATTGAAAATAGCACAAAAACACTAAATTGACTTGAGCCGCCTCGAAATTTTATCCGAATTAGGTGAAAATTTGACAGGAGACTTATTTTAGCATAAGAATTGTGATTCTGGGCTGACCGGTTGAATTCTTGATACTTTTTGAAAACATGAAGAGGTCTATTGCATATGGGTCGTTGGATTTCATTTGGCAAGTTCATTTGTTGTGAAAAATGGAATTTAATTCACAAAAGTACCTATTTTCATCTAAATTTGGTTTCTCTCATCTGCAAAGCTGTATTTCGGCTCCACACTTTTAAAATAAAGTTTGAATTTGGTGAACTGAGCCATGTTTAATGTATGTGGGTTGTTAGATTTCATTTGGTATGTTCGTTTGTTGTGAAAAAAGGAATTTATTCACAAAAGTACGTATTTTCATAGAAATTTGGTTTCTTTTCTCTGCAGAGGAGAGAAACCAAATTTGGAATTTTTCAAAATTTTCTGGGGGGCATAAGAAGGTATAGGGGGGGCAGCTCCCCCCCTTATTTAAGCCAATGACAACAGACCTGTCTTATAATTATTTCCAACAGAAACGCGTATTATCAGAATACATGCATAAATGGACCTTCATTCAAGTCATTCTAGGCCTTCTGGCAAAAAATCAGTAGATCCCGAATATTCGCTTTTCGTTGCAACACCACTGAACCGGAGTGAGTTTTTTCACTTTTACAAAACGGTATCATCATATAAGCACCTACCTGAAAATCGTTACAGTTCTCGATACAATTATTTTTATTGAAGCTGGTGATTAACAGTCCTTCCTATTTGTTCGTTTCACCAAAGTGAGCATGAGCATTATGACCGCACAATTCGTAGTTGCTACTCCGTGATTGACTGAACTTGCGAAATTGTACAGAGAACACCAAAACCACGCCGCTTCCTTACGGTCATATAGGAAGGGAAGCATTGTTAGTCCGACTCTCTTTGCTACTAGATACCGAGTATACCTCTGCATATCCACGATTGTCTAGGAATAGGATATCGTTTGAGTTAGGATAATTTATCTGGATTCACTTCGGTAAGTGATGCGACCTATGAGATGGGAAATAACACTAATTCGCTGTATCGCCTATGAAAACGGAGGAGAAACGTTTTGGACGACCGAACGGACGCGCAGTACTCTGTACCCGATAGCTACTGCAAACTACTTCCGCACAAAGCAAAACTAAATTTCGTCGACCGGCCGATCCGCTTACTGGAGAAACACGACTGGACAAGAAACAAACTTTCACTTTCTGATTTATTTACTCACCCGCGCAAAGCAGAACAAAATTACGGCAACTGACCGATCGTTTTGCCTTCCGCACAAAGCAAAACTAAAGTTCGACGATCGGCCAATCCGCTTACTAGAGAAACACGACTGGACAAGAAACAAACTTTCACTTTCTCTTTGTTTGTTTTACCAGAACTTATAAAAACATATTAGAATACATTTAGAAATGTATCCTCAAACCGAACAAAAATTCACCTCGGCCTAAGAACTGCTGCCAAAAGGCCAGGAGCCTCTTTTAGTATGAAAATCGTTAATAGGAAAACTGGCTAATACGTTGACGCTACTCAAATTTTTTCGTTTTGAAATGTTGATGGCAAAACATGGAAAATCGTATAAAGTTTTACCTGACAACGACCTTCAGAAATTCAAAATAAATCAAAAGATGTTTCAAAATTTGACGATTTTTCGAAAAGTTCATAGAAATCGATGAATTTGTCGATTTTTTAAGTTTTCTCGCTGAAACACAAAATAACTAATCCATTTGTATATATATAGTTTCATTTTTATGGTCAAAAATTTAAAACGTTGTTTCTGAAATTTAGCAGATTTTGAATTGTTCTTGTTTTGCACAAGACCGTCAACATGTACATCACTTTGCTGTGCATCCGTTCTAGGACTGGTTCTTCTTGGATTAGAATTCATTCTCATTGAGCCAAAACCAACTTTTAATAAATCATCAAAATAAAACATTTTTCATTATTGTTATGTTACTAAGATGATTGTTAACAAAAGAGAAAGACAACCCGTTTTGCCTCCTCGTTTATAAAACATAACCCCATACTGCAACACGTTTTGAAAATAGTTCATACCGGCCGTTTTATCTTGAATCAAGTGCATTCGTGCCTGATAGCCTAAGAATTCTGTTAGTCTATAGCATTGTAAATCACCATTCAATATTTATATTAGTTAATCGCCATCGCTCGCTGTTAAGACCGACATCATCCTAGAGTTATAATTGTGAGAGAAATGCGAATTTCCATCAAACGACTGGAACCGAAGAGTTGCGCTGCACCCAAATGTTGGTAAAGAGATTCTCCTTGGACCAGTCCACGTGGGCAATAAAGGGCAGCTACATCAGCCGCGAAAGTACATACCTCTACATATACAAATCAATTTTGCCGTCTAGACGGTTTGATTTTTTGTTCTCGGTTCCTTGTGCTTACCATCGCATCGGTTACCGATATGGAAGAGGTTGGCGTTGTTCATCGTTCGTCAGCACGAGCGCATGTTAAAAGGATAAAGGGAGCGCACATTTCAAGGATACTTGATTGCGTTCATCCTCGTCATTAGAGCTAGTATTTTATTCCGAGTAATTATTTGGAGTCAAACATGATTAGAACGCAAATCGATGCAAAACGCAAACCACATGGTCACATGGCATCCAATTTAATTTCATGTGTGATCATTTGTGGTCGAAATAGTCATCAGCTGATTTAACAAGGGTACGGGCAAGGTGACAGACAGTATTAGGTTTTTCTGCCAATATCCGACCGCATTGTCCGGGTGGGGCTTTGTTGCGAATATATAATGTTCACCGTTCGAATATCCGTAATGAGGCCGTTTATTTGTGGTGGCTAAATATTGTCACAATCGACGATGGCAGTATGGTTAAAGCCACAGTGCAGTGGTTCCTGTAGACTCTAGTGGACCGTGGCAATGGAGTGTTGGTGGCTATTTTGGTGCGATGGCTTCAATGCTCGATTCAACTAACAGTCAAGTCGACTTTTCTGTAGCCTTAAAATATTGATGTGCAACTTTAATTTGTCAAACCACTTACCTCTACAAATGGACAATTTTACAGTTATTACTCGTGTCGATAAATACCTGCAAAGGAAGAGAACAAATTTATTGTATGCTGCTATTACTTTTTGACGTAGGACTACGTATGTGTTTTCTACACCGAAGTAAACTTTGCGATTGCGAAAATCAGAGAGCATGAACCAAAAATGTTAAAGTACAAGATAGTCCACTCTTCAAAATCCCGTACATATCACTGGCGAACAACTTTTCCTGTGCAAAGCGCTAACTAGTGATCAAAAGTCTAACTATTCTACAGTAAAACCTCCATGAATCGATGTTTTTTGACTCGATATCGACTCATGGAAGCAAATTATGCCATATTAAAGAATGTTTTCGAGTTACTGTGATGGTCCCTCTAAACACCTTTCCAAGGATTTTCAATTCCACTCGATATTGTCCCTTCAATATCGATTAATGGAGGTTTAACTGTATTAAAAATTATCAAGTCAACATTGACTATTACCGGGTATCGAACATATTTAAATTTGGCGCGTTGACGCTGACGAGAATTCAGCAACAATTAAGTAAACATAAATATTCTGACATCGAGACCTTAATTTTCCTTCCAAAGATTGTCGAATAGATATATTGGTTAACAATCTCAAGTAACATTTTGAGTTTTATCATACTCTATTAGCTGTTTTGGAGAGCGAATTTTCAAGACTTGCAATTAAACTAAAATCTACATGACAACCGCTACAAGATTATGTTATGACCAAGTGGACCACTCTTGCGATCGTCTTCAAAGCAAGTTTAAGGTTATTCATAAGAGTTCCATAAAACCGCTGTCAAAAAAGGTAATTTCTTTTCCGTGGAGCTTTTTGTTATTGTGTTGTAGAAAAGGGATAATTGTAGAAATGGAAAAATGAAATAAAAATGGAAATTGCATGCCCAGAATTCGTTCGCGTGCTTTCAAATTTTTCTGTGCGTTCGAATTTCTGGTGAAACCAGGTAAGAAAATCAGTTTGTTCAAGTACGCCGTCGGAATACTGTAATTTACGGCCAAATAATTAGTGTAAATAATAAATAGATATGCTTCCTTTTTTCTGGTGGCATTCCGATTTGCAAGGAAACATTCCTCGTGCTTCAAATTTTGAAAATCATCTTGAAATGCAGCTATTATTACTAATAACAATGGATTTTGCAAAAGATTTACGCCAACATATTTTTTTTTCTACCAGCATGGCTGCTGCTACATTGTGGGCAATTTTGACGACCAAAATACCATTTTGCATAACTTCCTAATACAATAAGTATTTTGCTGAAAATTGCTGCAATCGGTTCCTTACGATCAGTTCTTCTCAATGATAGTTCTATATTCAACTGGAACTTGGCTTGCTTTTCAACTTTGTGGTCAATTAGCATTTCCACAGTTATGCAAATTTCATATTATTGAAAGCATTTCTATATAGAATAGTGGTCGTTGCATCATTCGTTGTGTATTCGCATTTATACCATTCTAATTTACCGGAAATAAAAAGATATGGTTTGCTCAATTTTTATTATCTGTTTCATTTTCAGAAGTGGAATTTGACCAATAAATAACAAAATCTTAAATATGCGAATGCCCAGTTGGGAAAAGTTATGTGTTTATTGTTTTTTTTTTTTATATTTGGGGAACATGGAACAGAAATATCTGTTTTTAGCCATTCGATTGACCATAGTTAACGTACTTCAACATAAGCATTGTGTTCTTGAACAAGACCACCCAGTCAACGATCTGTGGTGAATATGAAAGTATTTATTTGATCGCATATATTGCAGTTTTTTATCGCAATCGTAAATGATTACTTATAAAAATAGCCCAAATATGATTACTATCGTATGTAATACCTGCATATGGAATATTTACGATTGTATTAAAATAAATCGTAAAATGATATAAACAATATCCGGTTAATCTGATTGAATCGCGAATATCGTATATCCCCATACGTGTTGTCATAAAAATCGTATACGGATGTGCGTTGTACGTAAATAGTTTTTACTTCTGCGCGTTGGCCAAAGCCCACTGTATCTCTGCGATAAAATAAATTTCATTTCTACTTACTTCAATTTATCCGATGTGATTTAACTCCATTGCATAAATGCTGTCATCTAATCCCGTTCTATAAACCCTGCCCAATTTGTGCTCCGACCACTGCCAAACATTTAAAAACTAACTAAACTTCAAACAAATGAAAATAATTCAGTACTAGTGGTAAACACGGCGAAATGTTGATGTTGACATTTCATCATCGTTTATATGTGGGCAGAATCGTTTGGAATGCTGCGTAATCGTTTTATGTATGAACATAATCGGAACAATTACAAACAGTTTCCATATAAGAGCTACATTTGTACGTACAACAACATAGTACTTGAATCGTATAAATGTGATAGACATCGTATATTGTAATATCGTAGTCAACACTAGAGTTTCATCTAGATTATGATTGTCAAAAAGTTGCTGCTTTTCAACAGTTGCTGTTTAGCATATCGGTAGAGCATTAGCCTTTAGATACAAAGGTCAAATGTTCGAGGCATGCTTGTTTACAATAATTTTTTTTGTCTTTACTAGATCGTAATAATGCTTACGAAAACTCAAGAAAGTCGTTGTTTAATGCGTATATGGCCTCCACTTTAGTAGGTATATAGCGATTCAGTGCATTATATACAAGTTTGCTTGCTTGTATATGACAACTTATATCAAAAGTTATACATATCAAAATGTTAGCTGGGCATTAGGGTAACGGTACCAACAGTGGAGGTATAAGTGGATCCACAAAAGAAAATCTTCTATATAATAAAAATGAGTTGAGATTTCATTCCTGACGATTTAACTCGCGAACGGGTTGACTTTATACATACCGTCATCCCCCCGATTAAAATGGGTCTGAGGGGTGAGAATGGGTCATCGCTCTCACCGGCAGTCTGGAGGTCGGATAGCGATATCGCTCAAAAGGTATCTTATATTTTAGTCTTCTTGTCCTCAGATACATTCAATCTATTCTACAAGCATTCTAAGTACTTGAAACAGTGACCCATTCTCACCCCCATTTGGCCCATTGTCACCCCCGACGACGGTAATTTATATTCAAACCCAATTTTGAATCTCACATGCGGCCTTTCACAAATTACGTAACGTTGTAGAGGGAAGGATGGCGTCATGCCGAGCGTTACGCTCTATACAAAAAAATTGGACCTTCCATTCAAAAAGTGTTACGTGGGGGGGGGGTTCAAAATAATCAAATTTAGCGTTACGTAATTTATGAAAGAACCCTGTAACGGTTGTCTTAAAAGTATTTTAATGTTCGTCCAGAAATACATAGATCACATTTATATAAATTTATCTACTTCACCATTTCCTCGAATTCTTCGTTAGGATTTTCTGTACTTGATGTAATATTTCCCTTTTCTTAATCTCTACAGAAAACTTCTGAAAATACTCCGGAAAGTGTTCTCTAAAAAATTTTCTCAAAAATTCTAATCTCCAATCCAAATCCAGGAATACCTTCGTGATTTCCTCCAGGAATTTATCTACTCTGGGAATTCCTCCAGTAATTTCTCCGATTATTCAAGATATTTTCCTGAGAATTCCTCCAGGAATCCCTACGGTAATTTCTCCGGGAGTTCTTCCAGGTATTTTTTTTTTCATACGATTTCTCCAGGGATTCTATCAGGACTTTATTCAAGAATTTCTTTGGAAATTCCTCTAGAATTTCTTTGAAAATTCCTCCAGAAATTCTTCTGGGAATTTCTTCAGGAAAACATCCGATTGAATACCTCTGGAGATTTCTCCCATTATATCTTCGGAAATTCCTCCGAGATTTGAACCAGGAATTCGTCTGGGAATTCCTCCAAGAATTCTCCACTAATTCCTCCGAAAAAAAATCTTCGGAAGCACCTCCAGAAATTGTTTCGGTAGTTCCTCCAGGTATCGGGAATTGCTCCAGCACATATCACAACTCACACTGATATAGTTGCAGAAACTAAAATGTAAATAAATTTGGTTGTATATGAGTAACTGTAACTGTAACTTCTCTACAACATGTGTGCTGCTTGGGTATGGAACTTCTTCGAGAATTCATTCAGGTTTTCTTTGTAAAATCATCCAACAATTCCATAGGAAAATCTTCCAGGAATACATCCGAGAATTCCTCCAGGAATAGCTTTGGGAATTTCTTAACAAATGGCTCTGGCAATTCCTCCGAGAGTTTTGTCCAAGAATTCCTTCTATGATTTCTAACAAAAAACATCTTGAAATTCGCCAAACATAACTCCAAGATTTTCGAAGTTCCTCAGGGAATTCCTTCTGGCTCCCTTGTGGATTTCATATAAACTTCATACAGGAATTAGTCCAGGAAATCCATCAGATATCTCTCCGAGAATTCTTCCAGATTGTTTGGTGGAATTTCTCAAAGAATTTCCTAATGAAAGGATTTCCCACAAAATTATTTCCTCGGAATTGTTCCAACAATTCCTCCAAATCCTTCGGGAGTTTCTCCGGGGATTCTTCCAGTCGTTTTTCCAGACTTTCCTTGGGAATTCATTCAAGATTCATGCGAGATTTTTCTAGAAAATCCTCTGGAAATTACCTCTGGGAATTTTATCAAAATTGCTCCAGAAATTCCTTCAGATATTTCTTCGAGAATTTCTCTAGTATTACTAATAGAATTCCTCCAGGAATTCACCCGGAAATTCATTCGAGAATTCAACTGGGAATTGCTCTGAGTGCAGCTCCAATAATTCCTTCGGGAATTCCTCCAGAAGTTCCTTCGAGAATTCCTTCAAAAATTACTCCGGGAGATCTTCTGGGAATTCCTTCGAGATTTCCTCTGGGGATTCCTTCGGGAGTTCCTCCGGTAATTCCTTTGAGAGTGACTTAAACAATTTCTCCGATAAATTAACCTGGCATTCCTCCGATAATTTATCCAAAAGATCTTTCAAGAGTTCCTTTGGAAATTGTCCATGTGCTCCTCCTTGAATTCCTCTGAGAAGTCCTCCAAGAAATCATCCGGAAATGTTTCAAGGAGTTCCTTCGGTAAATTCTACAGGAGTTCTTCCTGAAATCCCTCCAGGCTTCCATCGTGAATTCAATGAAGTTTCCCCTAGGAATTAATCTAGGAATTCCTCCGGAAGTTCCTCCGAGAGTATCTTCAAGAATTCCGCCGAAACTTCTTCCGAGAGTATCGTCGGGAATTCCTCCGGGAGCCCCTGCGAGTATATTCCTCCAAGAGCTTTCCAAGAATTCCTAAAAGAAATGCTTCTGTAGCCTTTTTCCGGGACGTTCTTCGAATTTTATGGTTTTTGTTTGAACTTCCACGGGAATTTCTATGGAATTTATGCGAAAAATTTGAAACAAAACTACGGGAATTTTTAGGGAATATTCTAAGGAATTCCAAAAAGATTTTTTGGATTTTCTGAAGGAAATGCTTTGATATTTTCACAGGAAATAGTATGGTAGAATTACATGAGGAATTACCACTAGAGTTTCTGGATGAACGAACTAATGATGGAATTACTTGAGAAATTTTTGGTGGAATTCGTGGTGGAATTTTTGGAGACATTATTGGTGGAATTCTGCTTGATATCTAATAACAAGTTCTGCATCTCCTCTTCACGATACATATATAAAATACTCAAATAGATGACGTAATTTATTGAAATTAACATTTTAAAGTCTAACTGAATTCGCCCTTCATTTGATTTTCACGTTCCGTTTCGTGACCTTCTTCTTCCCTATTATGGACCCCCCAAAATATTCCTATAATGGTCACTCTCTTGTTTATTTTTTATAAAATTGTAAAAAATCACCTAATATTAATTTCCATAGCATTCCCAATGTATGTAATCAAATCATAGGACTGTAAGGTAGGTTCTGATGATGGAAATTCATAGCAAAATATTTACATTGAGCTGTAATAATGCAAAAATGGCTGGAGAGTCCACTATTGGTTGAGAGTCCACTATTGGGCAATTTACCCTATTCTTGGAAGAAATTCAGAAGAAAATCTTGGAGGAGCTGGAGACATTAAACGAGTTTTCGAATGAATTACTGTAATATTTTCGGAGCAATTCTCGAATTTATTCCAACGATTCCGAAGGAATACTCGGAGAAATTTACTTATTAAAACTGCATACCTTTTAGAAGAGGAATGTTTTCATGTTAGCTTGCCCATAGCTTGTTCTGCCTTATTTATAATAAACTGCTGCTTTCGGCATCCAATTAGATAATATACCACCCTTTCATTACTATCACATTGACAACCCGTTAACCAAGACGAACCTCTGCCATAAAACCAAACCACCAGATTCCAATTAAATTCAGCAGGAACTCGTGGCAAGTGCAGAGGTGTTCTCGGCTTGCACTGGGCGAGTGATTGCATCATCAATTCCTTCCCATCTCCGATAGACCGTGAGGACGTGGACAGCGCCGTTATCGACCATCCAAAATACTGTGCACATTGAGGTTGGAGAGCATGCTTCCATCCGTTGGTTCCCTGTGCAATTGCGATTGCTCTGGTCGATCACGGAGTAGCAACTCTACGAAATGAACGGTCATCATGCTGCTGCTCATGCTCAATAATGCGCCTTCTACATGTAGCGAAAGAGGGGTATGGGGAGCTGTGGTCCTTCCCTAAATTATGAAAAAATACTAACTGTCTAAAATTAAAGTGAGCTTATTTGGGATACAGTCATGTCGAGATATTAAAAAAACAGATTTATCCACCTAGCGGAGATGAAAGGCATCATGCGTCATAATGATGCGTGCGTCATGCGTCGTGCGTCATAAAATGTATTGGAAAATGTATTAGAAAAGGTCACAAAAACGCCTTTAGGGGAATGTTTTCAATCATTTTTCATGTGTTTGCGTTGATTATTATGCATTGTCACTATTCTTGGAAAATAACTTTTGGTTTCTTGGAAAAAAAAACAATGATTTTTCAGTAATTCCGAAATTCAATGTCTGATCTGGCCAATAGCGAACAATATGATCGCATTCCCCGTCGAATGCAACTTTTCTTTTTTGAAACTTTATTTACTTGATTTTTCATCCTTTAAAAATACCCGACAAGAAGGTCATATCAAAATTATATCAACCTATGTTATTATGTTATACTAAATTTTTATAACAAAATTTGTTAGAAACGTGGTGCAGGATGTTGTTAAAATATCTAAATTTCTATCAAAAATCACACTACTGGAAACAAAAAACTATCAAATTTTGTTACAATTTTATCATGAAAATGACATATTTTGCTAGAAATTTATAACAGAATCAGATACAAAAATATTGTTTCTGTGCAGTTGCACATTTTACAGTACGTGATAGGTCTCCAGATTGTGATCAACAATACAAAACTTTTGTTTTTGTCTGAACAAGAATATTTGTCGAGAACAAGAACTAACAACATTATAAATAAGGCAACCTTTGCAAATTATATCAGCGTTGTAAAATCTATATGACTGGTAGACTTTTGCTACATCTATTTTAATTGCCTACTGTTGGGCAATTCGGTGTTAAGCATTTTTTAAATCATATTATGATAAAATCCTGTTACAACATTTGAAAGATAATGGCCACTAAGAACAAAATTGTATCAAAATAAGTTATAAATATCACAATATGTTAATATTGTGTTCAGTTTCTATTATGCTCTTCTAGTCGGGTAAGCTCATCAAGGTGATAATAAGTCGAATGCAACTAGTTGCGGGTAAATCAGACAATGTTTAGTTCCAAAAACAAGCCACAAAAAATAATATAATTGGAGTTTTAAAAACACTATTTAATCATTAATTTTGATGTGAGTTCTACAGACCTGTTATAATTATGTTTAGTTGTAAGGGATTCGAACGTATTCGTAAAAAATACACTTCCCGGGAACATATTCAAAAGGACGAAATAATTCTGTGCTTAGAAATTAAATAAGTAATTTTCTATCCCACGCAAACCATCACCACGGTCAGATGGGGGGACTTTTCGGCCACCAGTTCGTGGTGTTGGTTTGCGTGGGAGTGCCATCAGATTGGTCGAATCGACGTCATTCATTTATTTAGTTAACATCTAAACAGATAACACTGAATCAACAATTTGACGCCACAATGCACGGTTCGAGGCCGCATCTCTCCATCCTCGGATACGCCCCACGCTCGCCAAGTCGTTCTGCACCTGGTCTGCCCATCTCGCTCGCTGCGCTCCACGCCGTCTCGTACCTGCCGGATCGTGAGCGAACACCATCTTTGCAGGGTTGATGTCCGGCATTCTCCATTTTCCGGCATTTTCCATTTTTGCAAGTAAGTGGAGAAAATATCCAAACTTTTTTGCAATCTACTACAAATGACACGAAGGCTTCGCCCTTTGGCTGAAACAAAGATTTTTGGGCCCCAGTATTCTGCCTTGGTGAACACCAGCTCTTACAGGTAATCTATCAGATTTAGAATTCTGATAGTTTACCTGCAGTGAGCGATCTGATAAATAATTTTGGATCAGTTTAATAATGTACAGAGGAAAATTAAAATTCATCAATTTTACAATCAAACCTTCATGCCAAACACTGTCAAATGCTTTCTCTATATCAAGAAGAGCAAGTCCAGTCGAATATCCTTCAGATTTGTTGAGCCGAATTAAGTTCGTAACTCTTAATAACTGATGAGTGGTTGAATGCCCATGGCGAAAACCAAATTGCTCATCAGCAAAAATAGAATTGTCATTAATATGAACCATCATTTTATTTAAAATAATCTTTACAAACAGTTTGCTTAATGAAGAAAACAAACTGATTGGGCGATAACTAGAAGCCTCAGCTGGATTTTTGTCCGGCTTCAAAATTGGAACAACTTTGGCGTTTTTTCATTTATCTGGAAAGTATGCCAATTGAAAACATTTGTTAAATAAATTAACCAAAAAGGATAAAGGAAGGAAGTTTTTTGATAAGTATGTAGAAAATACCATCATCACCCGGTGCTTTCATATTTTTAAATTTTCTAGTAATAAATCCCACTTCATCCAAATTAGTTCCCAACGAAGGGTCAAAAACAAACCTGATCCTCAATTGGACTAGTGAGACCTAGACTAAAATTATGGGCACTCTCGAACTGCTGAGCAAGTATTTGAGCCTTTTCGCCATTTGTTAATAAAATTTTATTTCCCTCTTTAAGCGCTGGAATTAGCTTTTGCGGTTTTTTTAAGAATTTTCGTTAATTTCCAAAAGAGTTTCGAACTGGGATCCAACTTCAAGACATTATTCTCAAAGTTGGTATTTCTCATTTTTTTTTTTCGTTTTTTATTTTCATTTTGCAAATCTCGCCGAATAACTTATGCTACCCGATGAGGAGCAGCAAAATTTGTTTGTGAATTGTGGTGGGTATGAATTGCTCGACCGGTAACTGGTTTCGAATTTTGAGCGTTTGAAAAATTCCTACCCGACGAATCTGGGATCCGATTGGAATTTCCCGTAATCAATTTTGCACGGGAATTCAAAACTTTTTTGCGTGAAGGGCATTCCCAGAAATTGGATTTATGATTCCCCCACAATTAGCACATTTAAATTTATTGGAATCTTCTCTCACAGGACATGCGTCCTTGACGTGAGAGGTTCCACCACAAATCATGCATTTAGCATCCATGTGACAATGTTTGGTTCCATGACCTCACTTTTGGCACTTACGGCACTGGGTGGGGTTTTGGAAATTTCCCCCAGGCCTGCGGAAATGTTCCCATGTAACACGGAAAACTTTTCATATTATTTAGTTCACTTTTGTTAAAATGAACTAAATAAAATTCTTGAGAAATGCCCCTCTGGGAAGTACCAGAGTGGGATTTCTTTTTCGTCTTAATTACTTGGACTGGTGAAAATCCAAGTAATTCAGAAATTTCAATTTTAATCTCATCCAGTGATTTATCATTACTGGGGAGACCTTTCAAGACGAATTTGAACAATCGCTCAGTTTTGTCGTCGTATGTGAAGAATTTATGGCGCTTCTCAGTTAAATACTGAAGAAGACGTTTGCGATCGTCAAAACGCGGCAGTCGTCACTCTTCCTAGCAATCTGAAATGAAACCTTGATCCCCTGAAGGTTACTCAAGATTTCATTCCGAAAGCTAGAAAACTCGGCAACAGATACCACAATTGGCGGAATCCGTTATTTCTTCGCATGAATCGAATCACCTGGGCTAGAGGTAGATTCGATTTCCTCAAATCCGTCATTAATCAAATCGAACTGATTGCTCAGTTCGATAGGAGAAGAAATAATGTCAACGTTAGATTTAGAAGGAATATCTGAAGTCTCCAGCTTTCTTCTATTTTTTCCGCGCTTGAGTAGGACGGTCTTGAAACCTTGTTTCTTTGAAGAAAGTGGAGAATTCAGAGACTCCCCCTTCTTCTTGTTTTTTATTAATGCTCATGGCTGAGCGTGGAGACGTGACCTTCTAAGAGGTTTTTCCCAGAACGGTATCCCTGCAGGATTACCACCGCTTGTCGGAATTTTACTTCCGCAAACGGGTCCAACGTAAAACGAAGGCACAGGTCCTTGAAAGATCGTAACGGGATCAGTGGGTTCAAATAGCGCTGAGAAGCACTGTTGAAATTAAAATAGCATCGGGTAGTATTAAAAACTTCCTTCCACAAAGAGAGAAAAGAACCGCACAGCACGAAAGCACGATGCGGTCTGGATCAACAAGCACTAATCGTTCCTTTTCTCTAGATCCGCCGTTTGATTCTCGCCATGAACAAAACATCATTCGACGGATACATAAAGCTTGAAATTAAGCATTTTTTTCCTTTCTGGGGCGATATACCTAACCAAGCCCAGTCAATAGTTTCAAATAGTAACTTTTTGAAATAGTGACTTTTTGCGAAAAAAAAGTTACTTTAGTGACTTGAGGTCGAAAAAAAAAACTTTTCGAAAAAAGTTCTCTAAAAAGTGACCCGCTACCAGGCCTGAACATAGCATTGTCCGAAACTTGCAACAGGTTTAATTAAACGGGGAATCCTGTCCCATTGTTTGCTATTGAGAATTGGCCAGATCGGATTATGGGATCAGAAATTATGGCCAAAAAACCTTTTTTTTATGCACAAAACACTCGTTTAGATTTTTAAGTATTTTTCAGGGTTTTTAATTTGATCTATAGCTCTCTCTTTATAGATCTCTTTAATTTCAGTGTACTCTACAAAACTCCATATTTCACAATCTGTATATTTTTTGCGCGCTCAACTTTATCGAATACTGTGATATCGACAGAAATTACAAGGACAATATGTTCCGTTAGACATGATCAAGAAAAATAATGAAATTTCTACAATTTTCCTATGAACGTTCTTCTTCTTCTTCTTATTGGCATTACATCCCCACACTGGGACAGAGCCGCCTCGCAGCTTAGTGTTCATTAAGCACTTCCACAGTTATTAACTGCGAGGTTTCTAAGCCAGGTTACCATTTTTGCATTCGTATATCATGAGGCTAGCACGATGATACTTTTATGCCCAAGGAAATCGAGACAATTTCCAATTCGAAAATTGCCTAGACCGGCACCGGGAATCGAACCCAGCCACCCTCAGCATGGTCTTGCTTTGTAGCCGCGCGTCTTTCCGCACGGCTAAGGAGGGCCCTTTTCTATGAACGTGTTTAACCATAAAAACAAAGAATTGCGCATTCTTTAACGTGATGATGATCCAAAATGTTTGCCATATGATCCATAATTTTGGTAATAACCCTTGGAAAAGTTATCCATAATTTTAGAAATAAAGCTTGAAAATAAGGGCACTTACTTGACAAACTACAAAATGATCGAACCCAGATTACTAACTGATATAAAAATATCTTTGCTTGTGATTGCTTCAGCTTGTCTACGCAGTCTACTTGTCTACGTATTTAGTGTCCATAGTCTCTATACTATACCTAAACCAGGTTAGCAATTGTCAGCGAACCAATGCAAAACTTCCGATACTTTTCGATGTATTCACATAAGAAACACTGTATTCCGCCATCCTATTCAATAAACCGCAAATGCCTACGTGGACTGGTACCATATCGAACGGTAATGGAAACAAATGAAAAATATCTCCCAACAGTACTTTTTACATTATTATTCAAATACATTTGCTAACCTGGTTGAAAACATAATGTTATCAGCTTGTTGTTGATGTCTCTGGTGGGAAGATGGCGGTGGCACCGGTGGTTGCACTGACAGCGATGGAATAGCCACGTTGTTGAGCAGTGGCACATAAACAAATAAGAAAGGCGTCAACAAATCGCCTAAGCGCTGCCGCTGGTTCCACTGTTGATGTCGCACCGTTGGCTCACCTCTGACGGGGGATTTTCCCGCCATGAGGTGCTCCACCTGGTGGTAGTACTCGTAGGCCAGTTGCGCCTGCAAGTTTCCAAGAAAGAATTGTTGCTCTTCCGGTTGCCTACCCGGTAGGCGCATGGCGGAACCATTCCAGCTCATTTCGCGACGCTGGGTCAAATGCGGCGAACCCACTGTCACCGACGACCGTTGTTGACGTTGATGCAGCTGACAGCGAACACGATTCAACTCACTGAACACAACATCGCTGATAAAACTATTCAACTGATGCAATCCATTGCACCGTGGCGGCTGTTGCTGACCGCACCGGAACCACGGATACGTAGTCACAGGACCACTCGGATAACGGCTCATTATGGGGTTTAAAAGATACTTTTAGAATAATTATCAGACCAGCAGCGAATACGCGCACTTCTTCTCACGACCAGTCAGTTGGTTTGAAACTAGTCGAAAGGATAATTTTGAATCCTAACTGGTGCTGTGGCTCCCCATTGGAGTTCGACTGCATGGGAAAGGGGACGCTGAACATCAACAAAAACAGCAACAAAGGAATGGAAACAGTTTCCTTGAGCGTGTGGAGGGAAAATACATTTCCATGACGATGCATACTCTTAGATGGTAATGTGGAGCAAAATGCGTCTCCTAAGTAGTTGATTTCATTTAATCATTTCCCAAATTTAAACAACTTGATTGGCAACATCCAAAAAAGACGGTTTAATTTGGAGGCATCTTTGGTTAAATATAGTTCTAAGCAAAAATATAGTATGGCTAAGAGCATTTTACTCATATGGTGCATTTCAAAACAGCTTCCCTTGGTTGAAACGTCCTTGTTTGTGTGCACGCTTTCCGACTATTTCTGGCCCTGTGACTATAGCATCACTCTATCCTGCAGGAACTTGCACTTCATGAAGCAGCAAACGACAGCGACCATGCAGCGCGCCGTCGTCGGTCTATTTTGGGTGTGTTGGTACGCATTAACAATGCACAGGACGGTGATGATACCGTCTCGCCATTGCCGCACAATGGAACCATTCTAAAAATGGATATAATTTACCTAAAGCGTTAAAAACAACTTCATATCATTGGTCCCGTTTTAGTTTTTAATATTTGATATCCTGCTTTATTTCATAAATATTATTTGAAAATATAGTACTAGGTTGGCTAACTTCGTAACAACGATATTCTAGGATCAAGTTGTATTTAACGTATCGTGAGGGTTTTGTTCATTTTTTCCCACTGTGGTTGCATTTTGCGCCGTTGCTTACTCACATCACCCACCAGGGTGGTAGAGTGTCAAACCAGCTCCATAAAAATGCACTCTCATCACCATGTCCCAAACTCCAACGAGGAGAACGATCGGAGCCAGTGGGTTCTTTGTTTTTCTTTGACTTTTCGAGGGGTAGTCAAGTATTAGAATTTTGGTAAATAATATTACTACCTGCTATCTTCAAAGTTCTTTTTGGAAATTATATGAAATCAGTTTTGATAATGGGGTATTCATATAATCAAGACAGCAATAGAATATCTAAACATCGAGCTATCATTGAAATAAGCAAGAGGAGTTACTTTCGTGAACGTCTTTTTAATTCGTGGAGTCGAAGCAAAGTTCTTCACACAATCAATGACAGTTAGTTACGGGTTCCTGCAGTATAAATCAAATTTCGAAAAACATCAAAATTTTGTGTTTGGTCCCAAAGTTCCTGTGTTCTGGGGGATGCAAAACTCCCTGTATAGGAATACAGAACAGATAACAGGGGATGGGATATGGGAGGAAAGAGCAGAATTTGCTTCGACTTCGCGAATACTGAAATCTAATTTCTATATAAAACAGTGCTGAATCCTGAATAACATCCATTTGATGCACCCCTCGTTACTTCACCACCACCAATACAAAGAAAACTCATAACGGATCCCAAAACAAGTCTGGAAAGCTATGCTTGCACCGGAAGTGCAAGTCTAGCATCACAAAGAGGAAGAAATCCAGACGAAACGGTCCAGGTCTGTCTCTGAACAACGACAACGAGGACAAGGACGACGATAACAAAGCGTGAAAAAAGTTTCAGCTTGGGCGGGAAAGCGCAGAAATTTTGTCCATCAGCAGGAGACCACCGACCGGCACCAGTGGGAAGGATGGAAAAGCTGACACGAGCGGCTAGTCAGTGTCATTCACACGCGTGAATTTTTCTTCTGCTCTCACGTCGTTGTCGTCGCCCGTCGGGTTCTTTGTTTTGATTGCGAAAGCGTGGCTTACATGCTTTGCATCTGAACGCTTTGTTTAGCTTTGGAGACTGAACGGAATAGGACAAATGTTCACTTCAAACGTAAAGGACAGCGGATTTACGGCGTGAAGTGGCTGGCTTTGGTCGCCAGCGACTGCGTCGGCAAATGATTAAAAACGCAATTAGTGCTAAGAAAAGATTTTTTTCAGTATCTTCTATAAAATCGAGCCCGAACTTTATCAATCGATCACGTTCCAATCAAATTACTTGATTTGTTGAAAGATTGTTCATTTGGTTTATTTAGCTTACAACAGAAAAGATAACACGGAATCAATAGTTTAGCGGCACGGGGTCGTACACTTATTACGTAAGCATTTTTTTAAGGTTTTCCGACCTCCCCATTTCTTAGATTTTTTTTTGTTTATATGGATCTTGAGAAAATGACAGACCCTCGCTCCGTAAGTGCTTAGGGGCGATTCAAATAGGACGTCCACTACCTTTTGAGATTTATAGACCCCTCTGCTTTTTTTATACCTAGTGTATGTACTCCACCCCCTTGACCCCTGTGACGTCATTTTTGAACGACCCCTTACGTAATAAGTGTATGGCCCCAATAGACGGCGGCTTGAAGTACATTTTTTCATCCTCGGTTGTGCCCCACAGTCGCCAAGCCGTCTTGTACCTGGTCTACCCATTATGCTCGCCACGATCTACTCCTACTTATCCCAAACAAACGACCATGCGTTCACCATTTACGTATTGCTCATCCAATTGAATCATTTTGAACCACCATTCAGATATTTTGCCCCAGTACCATTTTTGAAGCATATTCTGTGAGAAAGTCACAAAAACCATGTTGTTTTATTGTGAACTATAGCTAGTTTTGTAAATTTTGTAACTGCCACTTTCTGGTTGATATTGGTGAAAACATCGAAAAAGCTTTAAGGGTGCATATTGAGCTGTTCTCCTCTATACAAACACATCGACCACCTCGAAGACATCCCCATCAATCGCAATACTGTTTCCCAGGCGGGCCCTGTCGCGCACGTTGTTCGAAGTATAAACTACAAGTCGAACTTTTGCTGCCTCTTGTTTCAGGCGAGTGCCACAATGGTTGGGCTCCATACAAAGGGATGGCCAAACCTACCAAGACATGATTTCGCGATTATTTACTTTTATTGATTTTATTTTAAAGTAAATAAACTATATTTTCTTGCATGCTGATTCAAAATGGGTTGGTTATCCCACAATTAAAAACCTTCCTTCCTCCGCTAAAATCCAGTTTCTGGAGTTAATCTACTAAGCATGGTCTGATCAAATGTATCCAGACGCGTGGCGGAAAAGCCTCGTTGAACCATCCCCAAGAAACTGCAATCAAAAGCTTTCATGTTGGTCTGTTGATTGCACTTTTCAAATTATTTCATGGAAAAAATGTTACTTAGGTCCTTTTGAAAAGTTAAGCGAGATTTCCTCCCGAGATATCACAAAGTACCGGCCTATTTCACTGACTCCAAATTTGCTTTTTCACCATGACAGCCAGCAAACGCGTACGAGGGCACGTCTGCAGGTGGAAACATCAGCAGTCCGGACCAAGCCTCTAAGTTAGGTGACCAGCCCATCTCCAACAAAAAGATTGTGAAAGTTCTCGGAGTCTCCATCAACCGGAGCCTCTCGTTCCTTCCTTCCTCACTTCCGCGAAGTTAAAGTAAACTGTTGGACCAGAGTCAACTTAGTTCGGACCTTGTCTAAGCCTCATCGAACCAACAAAAGAAACCTCCGGTTAAAGATCGGGCAGGTTATCATTGATAGTCGCCTCCTCTACGGCCTCGAACTGACCTGTGTCGCCCATCGTAACCTGGTCGAAACTCTGTCACCAACTTTTAATTCCTACGTTCGAGCCGCCTTAGGATTGTTACCCTCAACACCAGCCGAGTCTGCCTGTGCTGAGGCAGGCTCTTGCCTTTTTGCCACCGCGTACTTTCGGCCATCTACCGCAAAGCCGTCACGTTCGCCGCAGCCACCTCTGGAGAATACAGGATCCCTCTCCTCACTGAAGAAAACCGCATTCTGCGCACGATTGCCTCCGTTGGTCTCCCCCCAGTGGCACGAGTTCACTGGTATGGAGCGAGGAGCTGGCACTCCTCATCAGCCATTATATTATAAACTAGTCGACCCGGCAGACGTTGTCCTGCATAGTAGGCGAAAATGCGCGTTGTGATCTGCCCATGCGAAATTTCCATACAAATCCTATTTTCAGTTTTTCACGATTTCCTCATATTTACTCGTGATTTCTTCTAAAGAAATATCATATAAACCCGTCGGAAACTATAACGGACGTTTCTGCTGAAGGAATAAAGATGATTCATCCAGCCGTTTTCGAGTTATGCGGATACGAACACAGACCATTTCATTTTTATTATATAGAACAGCGGTTCTCAAACTTTTTCTTGAGAGGTACCCCTTCGAACTTTTACATTCAATAGGTACCCCCTATTTTTTTCGCTGTGAATGAAAACAGGCTTTCCTAAGAGATATATAAAAAATGGAACTGAAAACTAATGAGATATATCCTGTCTATGATCGCATATCAGTCCCATCTTTGCCGGATTTTGATTATATGCGATTTTGGGTAGTATGGCTCTCCATAAAGCTGACTGAAATTTTCGTTATTTCGTTATTTTTTTTATTATATGTCTTTGAGGACATGTGAAGGCTTTTGAGCCTCTTGAAAGTAAACTTCGGAGCTTCCGAGCATCTTGAAAGGAGGCTTCCGAGCCTTTTAAAATGAGACATGAGAGGCCGTTTTTGAGCCTCTTGAAAGCAGGCATCACTCAAATTTTGAGTAGTTTCACTTTTTACGAAAATTGAGTAACTTTTCCATGGGAAAAAAAGAGATGGCAATACAATTTCACTCAGTCTCTGAGTGATTTGAAACGGGCGTGCAGGTTTATACATCTGCAGTTACCATTAAGCTGCATTCATGTTCCGGAAGAATATCGGTCCTAAAACACGAAACAAATACAGACAGGCTTATACATCTGCAGTTACCATTAAGCTGCATTCATGTTCCAGAAGAATATGGGTCCTAAAACACAAAATTATATTAATGAAGTAAAGAACAAAAACCCAGAAATCATGCAAACTGTTGTTTGTTTTGAAAGAAAAACTTAAATGATGTCGTTGACAACGTTCAAAATTCACGATTGCTTTGATAAAAAATACAGTTCAGTGGAAAGAAACAGTTTTGTTAAAACGTATAAGGTGCGTTGCAAAATTGATCAAACAGAATCATATAGGGTAACCGTACCCTTAGTGGAGGTAGCACCAATAGTGGAGGTAATGGGGTTTTAATGAGATTTATCATATTTATTCACTTTTCGATGGTTTCAGTTGATGCGTCGTGCTTTAAATATCCTGGGAAATGCAACTTATCTTAAGATTTTAATTGAAAAACTATTGAAAAAAATAATTTTCCTTAACAAAATTGACTCCCTTGCACCTATAGTGGTGCAACTGTACCAATAGTGGCGAATCTCATAAGAAACCAATGGATAGCACCACTATGGGAACCAAAATTATTTTTTACCGCCACTAAAGGAACAGTGTACCCATAGTGGTGCAAGCAATATTTGGTAAATGTTGATGTTAAATGACACCTATCTCATTTTTGTTAGCAAATTTATTAGTTTATCTATTGATTAAGATATTAAAGCTGTAAATTTCCCATAATTATCAATTTTTAAAAAATATTTTCTTCTGTCGATCTACTAATACCTCCACTATTGGTACCGTTACCCTAGCATTCGTTTGAAATCGACTTTATTTCGATTGAAATTCGCTGTGGTCAATAGCAGTGAGACACCCCTTGCTTCCGAGCCTCTAGAATTGAAGCTTTCGAGCCTCAAGAAAGGTGGCTTCCAAGCCTCTTGGAAGGAGGCTTCCGAGGCTTTTGAAAGAACGCTTCCGAGCTTCTTGAAAGGAGACTTCCGAGGAGCTTTCCAAGTCTCTTGAAAGTAGGTTTCCGAGTCTCTTGAAAGGTGGTTTCTGAGCCTTATGGCAGGCTTTCGAACATCTAGAAAGCAGGCCTCTGGAAAGTATGCTTCCGAACCTCTTCAAAAGCGGCTTTCAAGCATCTTGGAGGGAGGTTTCTGAGCTTTTTGATAGCAAGTTTTTCGAGTCTTTTGAAAGGAGGGTTCTTGAAAGGAGGCTTTCAAGCTCCTTGAAAGAAGAATTGAAGGGAGGCTTCCTTTCAAGAGAAAGGAGGCTTACGAGCTGCTCGGAAGAAGGCTTACGAGCTGCTCAAAAGAAGCCTCCCGAAAGGCTTCGAAAAAGACTTTTGCAGCTTCGAGCTCTTTAGCTCTTTACATGCTTTGATAAAGTGATCGGATCGCATAAACATGTACAATGCAATGTTTTGGAATCAAACATAAAACAATTATCAAAACTAATAATGAGTTTTTATTGGAACGGTAATGCAGCCGCCATTAAGCATTTTTGTCCGAGGTACCCCCTGGAACTAGCGAAGGTACCCCCAGTGGTACATGTACCCCAGGTTGAGAACCGCTGATACAGAAGATAGAAGAAGAAGACTAGTGGACCCAGCAGACGTTGTCCTGCATAGTAGGCGAGAATGCGCGTTGTGAACTTCTTCTTCTTCTTCATTGGCATTACATCCCCCACTGGGACATTGCCGCCTCGCAGCTTAGTGTTCATTAAGCACTTCCACAGTTATTAACTGCGAGGTTTCTAAGCCGAGTTACCATTTCTGCATTCGTATATCATGAGGCTAACACGATGATACTTTTATGCCCAGGGAAGTCGAGACAATTTCCAATCCGAAAATTGTCTAGACCGGCACCGGGAATCGAACCCAGCCACCCTCAGCATGGTCTTGCTTTGTAGTCGCGCATCTTACCGCACGGCTAAGGAGGGCGCGTTGTGAACTGCCTATACGAAATTCCCATACGAATCTTTATTTTTGTTTTTCGCGATTTACTCAACTTTATTTATGATTTTCACATGAGGAAATATCATATAAACCCGTCGAAAAGTATAATGAACGTTTCTGCTGAAAGAAAGAAGAAAATCCATCCAGCCGTTTTCGAGTCATGCGGATACGAACACAGACCATTTCATTTTTATTATATAGAAGATATTCCATGGCTCTTAGTCGGTGGCTGAGCTCCTCAACATAGATTTTTATGACCACTAACACAGTTTACAGATGCGTTGGTTTTGGGCCGTGGGGTCGGCATTGGGGTCCCTGGAACCGGTTTCACTGTCTTTGACAACTTCCCGGATATGTGCAGCATTTTCTAGGCTGAAGCAGCCGCATTCATCACCGCCATCGTCCATCGTCATGTCTGACTCTCCGCACTCCAGAGCGATGAGTCTGGAGAATCCAAAACATGCTACCGAACGCGACCTTCGCTTGGATTCAGGGGCACTGTGGAGTGCCTGGAAACATCCCGGCAGATCTCCTTGTTGGAATTGGAGATCAGGGCCACATTTCACGTCATCCGTCCCGTTGTGTGGCGTCAAAACCTGAATACGGAAAGCCGTACAAGAATACTGGGAAAGTTCCTAGATTACCACCACTTCCGGACACAAATGTTATTCTTGACTTAGAAGGATATTGGATTACTAAATTAAGCGAATTCTCATACCATATGAGTTGTTTTTGGAGCCGAGATGATTATGGCCTTCACTGGTTTAGTTTTGGATGAAAAGACACAGAAAAAACACAATTCCGACGAGAAAAAGATTTTATTTGGTAGGGAACATAATTACCATAATAACGTCCAGAAAGTTTCATTGAAATCTGAGATGGTGCTGCCAGCTCCATATACGAGTTGGTGGGAAATGTGTCTTACACCACATTTTAGTGTAGCATCAGATCTTTCACAGAGCGTCGAGAAATTTTGCACATGCACATTTGCAAGTTAGAGCTATCAATTTCTCTGTCGGGTAGACTACGCAGTACGCATAGTACCAAACTTATATACGGTGACCAAAATCGTGTTTTTAGCGCGTTTATTTAATAGTACCTTTGTTATGTGATTTAGCGTAACTACGTCTTCGAGACATTTTATCAGTAGGTCGATGCGCGATGAAAATACGAACTTGGTGTCTTCGAAAAACTTTTTCAGGAGAACTTTTGCTACAACTCTCGCGAAGACATATACCGTGCATGTTGTAAAGTGGAAAAAATAAAATTTTGAACTCATTATGTGCATTTGTAGACGGATTACCCTGCTTATGGAACCACCCCACCCATTTTTGGCCCTTCATACAGGAGTTTGATGAAATACAAACAATAATATAATCATGATCAAATCGTTTGTCAGATATGGCCAGTGCTATCGGCAGGTGCCTTGCTACAATCATCATCATCATCATCATGTAGACGGATTACCCTAATTCCAGACTACGCTTACACATTGGGTAAGGTACCCCGGGGCAAGTGGGACCTAAAAAACGTTAGTTCAGCGAAATCGCTAAAGCATACTTAGGAAACAGGGTATTTCAGGACATTAACCACGGATACATCATTATATGCTTCCGTTGTTGAAGTGTAGACGTGTTGTAAGCCATTTATTCAGTTACAAAAATATTGATAGTGCCATAAATAAATTTACCTGTGGGGTCCACTTACCCCTTCAAGCGGGGCAAGTGGGACCTATTCTGCTCTATACTGTCGAACGAAACTAATTTGAAAAATGTAGATATAATGTTCATGTAATTTCTGAGTCGTAGTTTCAGATCATGGATGGAGGTTTATTGCTTGTAAGACTTTTGTTTTTGGCAAAAGAAAGTGATTATAATGTTAGCAGATATAAAAACAGGACAACAGCCGGTTTTCTGTTTAATTGTCTGTTGTCTGGCTTTACATTAGCTTACTTTCTTACCAAATGTGGTATATGGAAGAGATAAGCAAATCTTTGTTCACTTCCCAAATGAATGTTTCTCTGTTTAAAACAAATTATTACATAAATTAGAACTTCAATTCAGGCGATGTTTTAAATTTGTAATAGGGCGAAAGACGGCTTTGGCAGGTTTTGTTCTATTATTGGCAGGGGGGTTTTTGTCGACCAAATTTTATGAAATTTGGCCACAATATTCTTTGATATGCAAAGAATGTTCAGGCCAAATTTGAGCCTAGTCAGTCATAAAAAACCCCCCTGCCAATAATAGAACAAAACCTGCCAAAGCCGTCATTCCCCCTAGAACGAAATGACAAGTTTATGTCTTAAGCACTTTTTTTATCTGAAAATCTGTTAATCTGATGCGAAGTTTAAAAATAATAAAACACAAGACAAAACCTGTTGATCTATTGTAGAATGAATAGATTGTTTGCACTGTAAACGGAAAATTTTGCATAGTTATAACCATTGCTCTTTTCCATGAGGGAGATAATTTTCAGAAAGTAAAATACACATTTGGTAAATCAACTGTACACTACTTCTTAACAACTAAACCTACAATATCAATTGTAGGTTTAGTTGTTAATTATAGTACTCACTTACCCCGTATTTTCACTTGCCCCGGGGTACCTTAGGTGATTTATCATCATTTTCAAGGTTTGTATGTGTTCGTTCACTTAAATAAAGTAGTAAAATGGTTTGTAGGTCATCCAAGCGCTTCTTGAAGTGCAGACCTGCAGTTCAATTAACGTGACAACCAGCTTCTCATATCACGTTGATTGGTTTCTCATCATTTTCAAGACCTATTTTACCGATACCCGCGAGATAACGAACTTAAACCGAGATTCACGCAGCCCCGATCGGTGGAAAAAATTAAGTGTGCAGATCTTGTTTTATTTCCAATATACGCGGCTTCAAGGCAATATTATGATTAGGGTGACTGAGTTCGATTCTCCGTTCAGTAGGTCATAGGAATATTCCTCAACATCCCTGGCCATGGAGTATCATCGTATTAGCCTCATGATATGCGAATGCAAATATGGTAACTTGGATTAGAAACCACTCAGTAAATACTCAATGAAAAAAGGATGCGAAGCGGCAATTACTGCCTACATGGAAAACAACATCAAGGATGCAGATCTAAGAAACATTCAGGATGTTAAAGAAGTTTTCATGTGTAACTTCAAGCAAAATATTCTGGGGAAACATATTATTTTAAAGGATTGTAGATCATCCAAGATCTTTGGTAAAGAATCTTTTAAATCATACAAAACCTGTGGGTACGTTTAGTTAAGCAAAATGATCCAAAATCTAAGGAACGTTTCTGGCTAAGAAACCTGCCATTGGTCATAAGTTCAAGTAAGTATATCTGTGTCTACTTTTGGCTCCACTAAAACCAAAGCATTGTCGGTTTTCAGGCTCCTCTGGAACTACATTATGGTTTTAGGGGTCGCACACTCACGAAGCACTTATGGGGCAGGAGGATCTGTCATTTTCTTACGCTTCAGCATGAGGATGAGCATGAGCATGATTGACCGCCCACGGTTGCTCCTCCGTTATTGCCAGGTCAGCAGTAATTACACAGAAAACTAATAGATAATGTTTGGGACTAACATTATCTTCAATGCGTAAGAGCTGGTGACCAAAAATTAAGCAATACCAGCGCCGGCCGTGTCCGAATGCAGGTCAATTAAGGAATGGTTAGGAAGATGTTGACGTGATGCTCGCTTTTATGGAAGCCGACGAGTCATCTGCACTTCCACGAGACATCACAGGGATGTTGGATATATCGGGTAGGTAGTGTAGTAGGGTTCGTTTTGGTAAACGGAATGCGGGGTGTAGCGTGTAGTTTGATCAACGTTTAACAAGAACACAAGCGAACGCGCACTAATTAATTGAACTACCGACCGCACAAAGCAGAACCAAATATTTTGAAGATCGCGCGATCGTTCTGCGTGATCAACTAAACACGTTAGGAGGCGTCCTGATTTTTATTTGCTAAATAATTAACTCATCCGCACAAGGCAAAACAAAGTATTCCGATGATCGCGCGATCGTTCTGCGTGGTTTGACGAAATCCAAGTTTCAAAGTGCTCGGGTTTTCGGGGCACACCACTCGATACGGAGGCGGTGCACAACTGTCATTTTTGTTGATTTAGCTTTGCTGCGTCGCATGCGTGAGGAAATAAAAATGACAGTTGTACGTTGCTTCCGCATCGAGTGGTGTGCCACCGAAAACGCGAGCACTTTGAAACTTGGATTCCGTCAGGAGTGACCTTAACATAACACGATAGGACGCGCACTCACTTTAATAAGTTTCCCGATTTTCATCTACAAACAAACTGCATAAAACAAAACACAGATCATCTATAAATTCATTTTTTTAAATTCTAAAACTAAAACTATAATGAGGAATGAAAAACAAATCGGTTTATGCTAAAATTCGACGAGAGAAAAACAAAACATATCATCACTAAATCGCGGTACACTTCGATCCTCCATTTAGATGATGTATTCATTTATAAAACATAGAAAATAAAAAAAAAGTCATCATGACATGCATTTACAAGGAATAAAATTAATATAGGGTATCTGTTCCATCATTAATAACATGCTCCCACATTAATAACATTCGCAAAACAGGCAATTTAGGCTAAATTTATGTCGTGTTTCGTTGTTATCCGGCGTGCTCACTGCACGGTAACGGAGCGGTAACCTCAAAATACATATAAAGTTGGAAAGTAGTGGAACAGATATTGATAATGTTAAGAGGCAGATCTATAACGAGACGTTTGTTGCTTAACATAATATTAAAGAAAATGAATGAGCGGCATCCAAATATAGTTACAATAATGCTGTCCAATGAGCAGCTCGAAGCAGCCCGAAGCTACTCCCATCCCTCCCATGTCCATTTGTTGACAAAAAAGAACGAGCAGGACAAGAACAACCCCGATCCGCTCATTGGACAGCACTACACCCAAATACACAAATACAAATACACCCAACCAACGTCCTTCAGACCTCCCCCTTACAACTCCGAACAAGAACCCACCAAAATCCATATGAAAACCAGGCACATGCGAAATTTCCAGACTCTTGTATAAATATTGTATCCGACCTACATACAATCCTGCAAGAAATTCCTCACATATCCAACTCCCACACAGACCCCGGCAGGCTCCAACACAGAATCGCATGAAAATCTAATAGTCCGCTGGATGTAACATTAAAAGTAGAATATTGGATTGATCTCACCAAATTGATGAACGTCCAGCAAGTACGGAAAAACAGCTAGGTATTGAGTGACTGCAACTGCAACTTCGGCACCACCAACACGTTGTCCCGTTACGCTGGGATATGGATACTCTGAAGTAGTGCGTAACGGTGTAAATCCGGTCATATCGCCAGGCTCGGTACAACACTGAAGCTGACAATATGACCTCAGGTGTCAGGCGGCCCGTGCAGAGAGGATGAATGGTCCGGGGGGTGAAACAATTAGCCAGGCAGTTAACGGAGCCTGAATGCTGGGTAGACACTCTTCATGTTGCATTACGGAGTAAGATCTACCACACTGTGCTCTAGTTCGCACTATTCTTGTTAATACTGATGAGTGATGGTCGGAAGAGTATGGAACGACTATAATTGGCTTTTAGATGACCCATTTTTTGCTACTTTTCGATGGAGTCAATGGAGTAAATTGTGAAAACGTAACTCAATCTTAGGCTGGTTTCGAAGCCGACGACATGAATCTCCAAGCACCAGAGCGCTGATTAATTAGGAAAGAAGCGGATACGATTTTGGTGGATCTGCTGAACCCTCTGACTGATTAGAGCTCTGTGTAAAGGTGAGATTCGGAAATGCCAAACGCAATGAAATTAGATCTCTATACAAAAACGAATTCGGAACTCATAAGAAGAAGCAAAAATATGTTTGAACTTCAGTACCGATGCATGGTCAAAATCCGTATTATCCCACTTATTGTTGAGCCGAAACTTATTGAGGGGCGCGCCTTTGAGAGTTGGTGTAAGCCATTTTTCGAAGGGTATAAAAAGCGGTACCTTAATCTAAAGAGGCATTACATTAAGCTTGAGAAATATATGAATAAAAAATGACTACTTCATTTCTTCTCAATAGAAATGGAGCAGAAAGACATGCACTAAACAAATGACACGGGTATACTACAAAAGTTCAATGAAACGCAGTGGTTCATCCCGAAAAAAAAAACACGCTGGAAACTGATCACGAACTACAACCGGACAAGATGCACTACCGCGAGAATAGTTAAACTACGGCACAGATGCGTGATCTTCCTTTGTGTGTCCTATCTATTGAAATGTTAATAATTTGTCCACTTTCATTTAATCAAATTAATCAAAAAATCAGCCAAAAACCAGCTGAAAATGAAAGAAAAACGACACAAAAAACCAAACCTAAACGAACGGGATGGCTACTACGACCAAACTCACTATCATCCTTAGTTGCTCGTCATTTTCTTACACTTCAAAAAAAAACAAAAAATAAATGGTATGGGTAAAATCTTACATCATGGGGGAGATTTGGGGGGGGGGGTCGAAAGCCTCAGAAAAAATGCGTTCATAATTAGTGTACGACCCCTTAGTTCTTGAGGGATGTAGAACTCGCCTTTTAACTGCAGCGCTTACATATTTGCTGAATCTATATTGCTGCTTTGAGATTCTCCGAGAAAGTTTATCATCGAAATGTTTGGGCCATGAGCTGCTTATTCTCTATATTTGCATGAGCCATTTCGCCCTACTAGTGGTAGAGCCACTTGGCTTTCTTTTGACGTAGGACTACGTCTTTGTTTTCGATGCACGGATATGGGGGTACATTTAAGAACTTGTAAAATTCAACCATTTCGAAAAAAATGATAGCTTATTAGTCGATCATTTCTAGACCAACATTTGAAAAAGGGGTAACAGTTAAAAAGTATTCTTTGCAGTTCCTCGTCTACATACATAACATAATACATAGACAAAGAATTGAAAAAAATGGTTGTTACGCCCTTTTCAAATGTTGATCTTGATTTCTCAACGGATTTTTATGATTTTGTCATCAATCGATTGTAAATTTATCAAAGATTCTTATAATTTTCATTAGTTAACTCTTGATTTGTGCTATATTCTCAAACACAATTTTTGACCACAATCAGTCAATTACCACCTGATTGAACTCCCTTCTATCAGTTTATACCGATCCATTCGGGTTATTTATGGCATAGGCTGGGGAGAATGATTTGTAACGCACTTGCAAGGTAAAATGGCAATTTTTAGCGAATATTTCACCGTTAACAAAATAAACATATGGCTCCTAATGGTTTTGAGTAGGACGTCAATATGATATGCAGTCAGCCTTGTAAATTTTGTGGTAGTACATTTCCAAAAGTGACAAGCCCTACTTTTCTCCGTATTTATACGTCCACAGTTCGTACATCCATTTTTGTTTCAATCTATTAGCTTCTACTTTTTTCCTGAGCAGATTTGCCACAAGCATCACATGTTTGAATACGCCCAGCCTACTGTAATCTGCCTTATTTTATCAACCCACAGATTTTTGCATTTTTGTATTAAGCGCAGTATTTTCCGCTCAAACACTCTGAAAATTCGACAGTCTGCATTCTTTAACGCCCATACTTCATGGCTGAACGAATCAACAATATGTACAGACCTAGTTTTGTTCCTTTCTGAAGGCTACGACACTTTAGCTGGGTACGCAAACCGTTGAAAGTTCTATTTGCAGCCGCAATACGTCTTTTCACCTCGCAGCTAACGTCATTATCACACGTAACGAATGTTCCAAGTTGTACACAGTCGTCAGCAACCTCAAATTGCATACTATCCATTTCCACCTCTGGACTAACACCGTTTAGATTGCTCCGTTCTCTGACACCCACCAGGTATTAAGTTTTGACAGAGTTCTATTCTTTCAGTCTCCCGTTTAAAAAGCACGAAAGCCTTTTGCACTGCTCTGCGATCTATACCAATGATGCCAATATCATTTTTCAAAACCAAGGAGCATGTTAAACTTGTTGGTGATGCACACCAAGTTTTTTTACTGTATACGGTAAAAATTTTACTGACTTTCAAACAGCTGAACATTCAGTAATCAGTTCAGTAAAAGTTTGGTTTACTGAACGATCAGCAAATTTGGCAAGAAATACTCAGCTGTCAAAAATTACTGACTACCTCATCAATCAATACCGTAAATCGGTAAAATTTACAAATCATCGTCAGTTGTCAATTATTACAAACTTTTCGGTAGATTTTACTGGGAAATTCGGGAAATGAATGGAAAATCAGTTAATAAATAAAATAAAGCACAACATATTTTTCAATGAATTTTTATTATTTGTATTCGATACGTTACGTTGGCTTCAATAATGTCAAGCCCATTTTTAAATTTACTGCAAATTCATATAAAAAAACATAATTACGCTAGAGTACGCATCAATTTTTCGCCTGTCGTGGTCATCGTTCCTGCACCCACCAAGGAGGAGGAAAACAAAAAACTGCTTGTCTGAATGTCAAGGGCAGGCCTTGTGCACTTATTCCTGCATAGATCACGGCGAATACGTTCAGCACATCCTTCATAACTTTGGAACTTTGCTTACACTTTTAACTCACGAAAAAATCTCACTTTTTCTCCAAGACCGTAAATCTGCTTCGACTTCTGCGCGCATTTGATAGAAAATAGCTGACATTTGACAGATATGTTATTACTGACTTGTTCAGTAAAGTTCAGTAGGTTTTTACCATTTTTTCAGCATTCTTTCAAATATTTACTGAACGTTAGCAATTTTTTTACTGAAAAGTTGGGGTGCAATGACAGACCTTCACTTCCTGAGTTTTTTGGTAAAAAAAATACAATTGTTCAGCATAATTCACATTTGAATTGCTGATAGCTTGTAGTTCTGTGACATACATTTGTAAATTGTACTAATTTTACTGATCATTCAGTGAAAATTTCATTTCACGGATCAAAACTGTAAAAAAAATTACCGAACATTCAAACTAAAATTTGGTGTGTGGTTCCGTTTCTTTGCCCGAATTGCATAGAGCTATGTTAAATAGCAGATTAGAAAGCGCATCGCCCTACTTGACTCCATCTAACGTCGAGGACGAATCGAGTGTCTCACCAGATATTCTGACGCTTAATTTGGATCCATCCAACGTCGCACGAATCAGCCTAATAAGCTTTGTCGGAAAGCCATGTTCTAACATTATATGCCACAGTTCGTTCTATTCCACTGAGTCGTACGCTGTCTTAAAACCAACAAACATATGATGAGTCCGCAAGTTGTATTCCCGGAATTAATCAAGAATTTGTCGCAGAGTAAACATCTGGCCTGTTGTTGATCGTCCTTACCGATAACCGCTTTGATATTCGCCGACAAAGGTCTCTGCAAACGAGCGTAGTAAATAGAATTCGAAAGATTATCTTGTAAGCGGTATTAAGGAGTGTTATGCCTCGATATTTAGCACAATTGAGTCAGTTCCTGTGTGGCAGTGAAACAGCCGTTTACTACATAAATCATATATTTAATTGCTTTGAAACCATCGAAGTAGGCCTAATGTGAACCACAACTTAGAGTCACATCATCAGCAATCAAAGCAATCGGGGAATGTGTCGTCGATCACATTCAGTGAACAAACAGTGCGATAAGGTGTTCCAAGTGGCTCCCGCTTGCAAATAATCAGAATAAACTCCACATTTGGCGATCCTGCTGGATTTTCAGCCTTTTTAAAAAAAATGTAGTATTGAGCAAGCGGGAGCACCCATAAAGTAATCGAATTGTTTGTGCAAGTGGACGTGATGTGGTCAAATACTT
Source organism: Armigeres subalbatus (assembly GCF_024139115.2). Lineage (NCBI taxonomy): Eukaryota > Metazoa > Arthropoda > Insecta > Diptera > Culicidae > Armigeres > Armigeres subalbatus. Next base: position 276,694,576 of record NC_085140.1, read on the forward strand.
GGACATTGGGTGAGCAAATTTTAGAAAATGAATTAAAACTGGACCTGTTATTTTCTGCAGATTTGAACCACTAATGAATCACGAGATTCAATTATGTTGGTGTATGAATGCGTCATTTTATGTACGGATCAATCCATTTTGTGTTGCGGCGCTTTTCTTAACAGCAGCATACTAGTTTCTTCTAAGGGAAAACAAATTTCAAACATGAATAAAACACTGGTGGAGAAGCCAGTGAGTTTCTATTTTACCTCAGATTCAAACTAGAATGATGTTCGAGGGTTTGCAACGAGACTGAATCACTACTGATTTCACTCCAAAAGTGACTTGAAATCGTTGGTCCATTCGAGAGCCGTAAAAAAAAATCTTAAAATGATGAAAGAATGAGATGTTAACTGTTTTATTCAATTGTTAAATGTTTCTACAACGCAGAACATATTTATTTTCTTATAGAAAACTATGAAATATGCATATTGTTTTAGATGATACAATTGTCCAATGCATGGACATTTTTCCCCTATTTTGAAACCAACTTAAGCAAATAGATGGACAAACTTGCACATAAAAACCCAGATTAATCCACCTACAGTGAGATTTTGACCCTTCCTCCAGACTCCATTATTTAAAACGAAATAAAACTACTCAGCTTCCTACGGCGATTTACTATGAAGGTGACAAAATAATTGCCTACCCAAAGGCGGATGTCATGGGTTGAGTGACAACTCAACGAATGGTAACTAACTGTACTTCATGCTGCCTATCTATAAGGCGCACCTCGGATTGATTAGCTATTGTGACATGATTAGTAACTATCGTAACGCTGGTTGCATATACTGTAGTCGTAATTTCCAGAGACCTCGATATTAATTAATCCAGAACTAACTAAATCAGTCCAGGGATGCCAGATATACAGACATGTCTGTATTTATACAGACTTTTGGTCTTGCATACAGACATCATGCAGATTACAGACATTATACAGACTTTTGATTGATCTTACAGACTTTTACAGACATTTGTTATCTTTGGAGGAAAACCGAAGCAGAAAGAATCATTAAAACCTGAGAATCTCCGATGATGATTTCAGTATAAATTAAAACCTAATGTTGCTTTTGAAAGCATTACGTAGGGAATCCTGAGAGAACAACACCAAAGAAAATCGAATCAATTTTTCTGAGGACCCCTTAATTTTTCGTTCGGAATTCTTGACGTAAGCCTGGAATATGCTTAAAATTAATTTTTTTCGAATAATTGTACAAACTTCATAAAGATTTTATAAGTAATTCGAAGGTGAACTTGGACACTTGAATGGTAGAACTTGATGTTATAAGCATCCGCTGACAAAATGCTCCACATAGTTGCTAACGTCACAGATATCGCAGATAGTACAGAAAGGGCTCCTGTCGAAATTATGCAAGGGCCGCCTGTGTCCGAGCCGGGAGATGATCTGCTGTTCTTTAAAATGGGAAACCTATGTCCACGCCGATGTGGTTCCTAACATTTTCCGGAGATAAACGGATGTAGTTGACCAGTTTTTGCCAGTTTTCTCAAATGATTTTCTTCATGCAGGTTTTGAAATCACCAAACGGGACGACACATTAATAAAGAAAAAAAAAACCAAACGGGACGGATGTCGTGAAATGTTGGCCCTGATGTCCGACTTCGGCAAGGAGATCCGCCTTGTTGTTGCCAGGCACTCCGCAGTGCCCCAGGATCCAAGGGAAGGTCGTGTTCGAGAGCATGTTCGCTAAGATGCTTTGGATCCTGTTGTGCTTAGGCTTATCACTCTGGAATGTGGAGATGGCGCTGGCAGAGTCTAAAAGTACGAGGATGGGTTCCCTGGACGGGTAGATGACGGCGCCGTGGCTGCTTCAGCTGAAAAAATGCAGCACATATCTGGGAGGTGGACCGAGATAGTGAAACCGGTCCCAGTGACCCCAATGCCGACTCCACCCATCCGCAAACCTGTGTTCATAGTTGTGGAAATATCTGTGGCTCCGACCTTCTAAGAGCCACGGAATTGTCACCCCTGCGGTAGATGGCCGCCAGCGCACGTTGCCTAAAAGGCAGAAGGCAGAGGCAGACTCGGCTGGTGTTGCGAGTAACAATTCTGAGGCGGCTCGAACGTAGGAATTGAAGGACCTCCTGTTGTTGGCTCGATGACGATAAGACAACGTCCGAACCACGTTGTCTCTGATCCGACAATTTACTTTGATTTCGCGGAAGTGCGAAAGGAACGAGAGTTTCCGATCAATGGAGACTCCGAGAACTTCCATAATATTTTTGTTAGAGATGGGTTTGTCACCCAACCGGCGGAATGAGAACATGTCCTCGAACGCATTTGCTGGTTGACAGAGTCTACCAAGTTCCGGACAAAAGCAAGGAGGTTGCCGGAAAATCCCGAAAAAAACAAATCTGACAATTGTTGTATAAGATCTGGGCATATACAATACTGTAAGCTTTTTATACAAATATTGTATTAAAATAATACAAATCTGTATTATTTCAATCAAGAATGTTAACGATCATTCAGTAAATTGCGTTCGATCATTTAGTAGTTTGTCAATAACATATTCCAGAAGCTGAATTTCAAAATATGTTGTATGGTGGACTTCTAATGCGAATGTTTTTCTACAACTTTGCCTAATGGTTCGTTATTAGAATTCAACTAATAACGGAGTTAAAGCGCTAGTTGCAGTAACTTAAACTAAATGATTGGAATTTTGTTATCATTTAGTCTAAGTTACTGAAACTATAGCTATAACTCCGTTGCTAGTGGAATTCAAACAACGAACCATTAGGGAGAGTTGTATAAAAACCTTCGCACTAGAAGTCCACCATACAACATATTTTGAAATTCAGCTTCTGGAATGTGTTATTGACAAACTACTAAATGATCGAACGCAATTTACTGAATGATCGTTAACATCCTTGATTTCAATACAACAATTGTATTAAAATCTTCCGAAATTGTATATGCCCAATTATTATACAGTTTCTGTAAGGTTCTTATCCAGAACTGTATTAAAATCTGCCATCCGCTGGTTGGGTGTAGAAGTTCTGATGAAAGCCTTGGAAATGTTCCTTTCCACAAACCTTTCCACGGCTTTGAAGACACCTCTTGTCGGAGAAACAGGCCGGTATATTGTGACATCTCGAGAGGAAATGTTGTTTTTGTGGATGGGTACAACGAGGCTTTTCCGCCATTCATCCGGAAAGATTCGATCAGACTCTCAGGATCAGACCATGCTTGGTTGATCAACCCCAGAACCAGATTTTGGCGGAGTTCGGAAAGTTTTTGATGATGAAATAACCAACCATATCGAGACCTGATGCTTTTCTATTACTCATTGAGAGGGCGAAGGCAGCTCTGAGGCGGAAAACGCAGAATTGAAATTGGTGTTTTGTGAATCCGGGGGGACTCGAAAGATGGAGAGTGTCCGCTGAATCTCAGCTGGATAATCGCTAACGGAAACTAAATGAATTACAATTATTTTTATTATACATTATTAATTATTTCATGGAACGAAAACTTATTTCGAATTTCAGATTATTGAAGCCTTGATATTCGATGATATCAAAAATGTATGGTTTGAAGTAATTTTTTATTTCCAGTTAACCTCTGAAGAAAAGATATTTTAGTTACTAGATAAAGATTGTCGCTTCGGTTCCCTTTGTTCTGCTGTCCGGGACATGTTGGGTACCAAGCTGTCAAATCGTATGGATTTTCCTTCTTTGACATTTAGCTCCCCTAATCCTCGCCAGCAAAAGATGTTCCGGACAGCGACGACAGCGACAATCTTTATCTAGTAACTAAAATATCTTTTCCCATACAGACAAATACAGACATTTTATTGAGATTAACACAGACATTTACAAATTGTATCTGGCATCCCTGAATCAGTCATTGATCTGAGCGAAACTATACCGGAGTAACTCTATACTCTATACCGGAGTAACTCAATTTAATGCACTTCCAAATTATTTGAAACTAGAAACAAATTTGTCATCTTATAAAAAAAACCTCAAAAAGTATCTAAATGAATAATTGAATTTTGTTATGAATTAAGATTTTAGTTTATAAGTAGATTTAAGTAGTAGTAGTTTAAAAGCTTGCTCGCTTGAATTTGTGTAATACTTTTGGAGAGGCTGGACACAGTTAATTTTGTAACTTCTACAGCTGCGATTTAATAAATAAAGAAAAAAAAAAAAAAAAAATTCAATAGCGTTCAATAATAACATATATTTCGCCTTATGGATGCCCAATTTGGTAAAACTAAACTTGTTCAATACCTTAAAAATGAGCGAGATTTTTACGGTAGTAAATTTTAGAATTTGCACACATACGCACACATACATGCATGCAAGTAATCTATTAGTGTCTCAAAACATGCTCACATTTGCTATCTAGCTTCCACTGAAGAAATTTTTTAAATCCCTTTCAATTTTTACGTTTTTGCTTTTCTGAGAAGATTTTTTTGTACATGCTTCTATATGTTGCTTAATTAAAATCATTTGTTTCTTTGAAACAAATCAGAAAAATATGCATATTTCCATGTCATATCATTTGTTATAATTATATTTTCAATGTCAAAGTGAATTTGTTTAAAATATCATACATTTTATTTAAAATTTCACGAGATTTCTTGATAGATTAATACGTAACACACCTGCGTAACGCATACAAAGTGAAATTATAGACACTTCCGAAGGAAGGGTCAAAAAAGGTAGGACCAAGCATACGTATAGGGCTGTTCATGATTACCTAACGAAAATTTCTCTGGTAGTGGTATCTTTTTTTTTTTTATTCCCGTTGTAATAAAATGTGTTGTTAATTAACAATAGTTTCAACTCAGACATGCTAAGAAGTGTTTAGTACGACTTAGTATTGTGCATATTTGAAAGAGCGTGAGTGAGTACGAGTTATTGTTATGATTTTTTGAATGAGCGCGAGTGGTGCTCGCATAAAGTGCTCAGTGCGACTCTGTGTTGCTAATCTTCGTAAAGAGCGCGAGTGGTGCTCGCATTAAGTGCTCAGTACGAGTTATTGTTATGATGTTTTGAATGAGCGCGAGTGGTGCTCGCATAAAGTGCTCAGTGCAACTTAGTGTTGCTAATCTTCGTAAAGAGCGCGAGTGGTGCTTGCATGAAGTGCTCAGTACGAGTTATTGTTATGATGTTTTGAATGAGCGCGAGTGGTGCTCGCATAAAGTGCTCAGTGCAACTTAGTGTTGCTAATCTTCGTAAAGAGCGCGAGTGGTGCTCGCATAAAGTGCTCAGTACAAGTTATTGTTATGAATTTTTGAATGAGCGCGAGTGGTGCTCGCATAAAGTGCTCAGTGCAACTTAGTGTTGCTAATCTTCGTAAAGAGCGCGAGTGGTGCTCGCATTAAGTGCTCAGTACGAGTTATTGTTATGATGTTTTGAATGAGCGCGAGTGGTGCTCGCATAAAGTGCTCAGTACGAGTTATTGTTATGATTTTTTGAATGAGCGCGAGTGGTGCTCGCATAAAGTGCTCAGTGCGACTCTGTGTTGCTAATCTTCGTAAAGAGCGCGAGTGGTGCTCGCATTAAGTGCTCAGTACGAGTTATTGTTATGATGTTTTGAATGAGCGCGAGTGGTGCTCGCATAAAGTGCTCAGTGCAACTTAGTGTTGCTAATCTTCGTAAAGAGCGCGAGTGGTGCTCGCATGAAGTGCTCAGTACGAGTTATTGTTATGATGTTTTGAATGAGCGCGAGTGGTGCTCGCATAAAGTGCTCAGTGCAACTTAGTGTTGCTAATCTTCGTAAAGAGCGCGAGTGGTGCTCGCATAAAGTGCTCAGTACAAGTTATTCTTATGAATTTTTGGATGAGCGCGAGTGGTGCTCGCATAAAGTGCTCAGTGCAACTTAGTGTTGCTAATCTTCGTAAAGAGCGCGAGTACGAGTTATTGTTATGATGTTTTGAATGAGCGCGAGTGGTGCTCGCATAAAGTGCTCAGTACGAGTTATTGTTATGATTTTTTGAATGAGCGCGAGTGGTGCTCGCATAAAGTGCTCAGTGCGACTCTGTGTTGCTAATCTTCGTAAAGAGCGCGAGTGGTGCTCGCATTAAGTGCTCAGTACGAGTTATTGTTATGATGTTTTGAATGAGCGCGAGTGGTGCTCGCATAAAGTGCTCAGTGCAACTTAGTGTTGCTAATCTTCGTAAAGAGCGCGAGTGGTGCTCGCATTAAGTGCTCAGTACGAGTTGTTGTTATGAATTTTTGAATGAGCGCGAATGGTGCTCGCATAAAGTGCTCAGTGCAGCTTAGTGTAGCTAATCTTCGTAAAGAGCGCGAGTGGTGCTCGCATAAAGTGCTCAGTACGATCAGCTTGCATAGCGTATTTGCGGTATCTAGTCAGTGTAAACATTATATTTAGAGAACTCATATCTGGAGAACAACACAATTTTACAAACTGAATTCAACTTCGTCTCACAGTTGTTAAGTGATGTATGTAGTATGTGCCACATACAGTAAACGGGTTTATATTTTGGTTTCTTATAGGCATAATAAAAATACAAAGTTTTCATGTTTTTCATTGAAAGTCAATTCAAATGACAATTTTTTTTCACATAAATTCCTGAGAAGAGGGGAAATGTGTGGCAGTGAAACAGTACTTGCCGTTTACTACATAAATCATATATTCAATTGCTTTGAAACCATCGAAGTAGGCCTAATGTGAACCACAACTTAGAGTCACATCATCAGCAATCAAAGCAATCGGGGAATGTGTCGTCGATCACATTCAGTGAACAAACAGTGCGATAAGGTGTTCCAAGTGGCTCCCGCTTGCAAATAATCAGAATAAACTCCACAGTTCCCTATCTTGTGTATTCCTTATACTTGGTCTTAACATTAAAAGTTCAACCTGTGTATATACGGGTTAACTTCCCTCAAGGTGCTGGTTGATTTCCATCGGTCGCTGAACGAACACAATTATCTTATCCGCCTATCCTGAACCTAAACTGAGCTCCAGCGCATTTCAAAATGTTCTGCTTCTAGCATTCGATCACTACACATTAATCCGCAAAGTGCTCCCATTCTTATCACTGCACGACTCGCAGCACTCCGCCGTTTCCAGGCAGCGTTCCTTATCCTGAAAGAAGCAAGTTTGCTGTCTCCGTTTCCGTCTAAACGCTGCCTTTTTCTTCTCCAGAAACTATCTGCATTCTTCGTCAACCCACTCATTCCATAAACTTCGTCCCATGCATACCCGAAGTTGCTCTCCTTGGCGTTGCTAATGGCTGCTTTAACTGTTCTCCAGCAGCTGTCAAGAGGGGCTCCATCATGCTCCGGCAACGCTGCCTCGCTGCATTGACGACATCTGGCTGTTTCAGTCGTATTAAGGAGGTTATCAGTAACGAACATTGTTGATGACGGATAGTTTTGGGACGCATTCTAATCATCATCAGATTGTGTTCAGTGTCGAAGATAGCGCCACGATAGGTCCTGCCTTTTACAATGTCAGGTAAGTGGTCCATCCATCAATCAGAACGTGGTTGATTTGTAATTCTGACTGCAGTCCAGGCCAAGTTCCAGTTGGAATGTACATAGAGCCGTTGAAGAATAAGAACAAATAGTAGGGCCAGACACCAAACCCTAAGAATTTCCGGAAGGCCATAGTGAATAGTTCTGTTTAGAGCTCAGCAGAGCGGACACTCGGGCAATGATCAGCCGCCTCTAGCATAAAGACAGACGCTATCATGAGCCGTACTTCCTTGTTAGACAGACGCTCGATCAAATTAGCACAAGAGGTTAAGGACCACTCAATGGAGCCTATTACATTCTTTTGAGTAAACGACGTAACTGTAATACTCTTTTAGCATCTTCCGACAACATATTCTGCTAATAATGGATCAGAAAATAAACTGATCTTATTGCGCATTGGAACCAGTGTTTTGGGTTCCTTCAACCATTCATCTTCATAATTTCGTCATTGTTCCCATTTTTTCTATTTTCACAGCATCTGATTTCCTCTTCAGTATATTCTGAATAGCTCAATTTTCCGACAGTTTTCATAGAAGTGCAAAGAAGGATCTTGACTTTTCTCAACATTAATTCAACTAAAATAATATAGTCGAATCAAATGTTATACGTTGCAATATTAACTTTGGCTTTTGAAATAATGCGAATGCTTTGTTGCTATAAAACAATCACAAAATATGACTCTGTAAATATGTAATCAGGGCACCTACCTTATTTAATTGTACTGACTAGCTCCAATTAAGTACGCTACATAAATTTAAAAAAGTCCATTGCTCATCTCTCCTGTATGATCCAATATCACGCTATCTGAAAAAGGAAAAAAAAATGGAGACTGTAAGTGAACTATCCTAAAGTCATGTATATGACTAATATTCAATCAACTTTTTCCCCATTGGCCGTCTCGATTCGTACAATTGGATGAATAATTTTGTTTCCATTTGAGCAAATTAAAATAAAACCAATTAATGCACCGCCACTACGTAACAACATCGAATTTCCACTGAACGATATAAAAAACACACACACACGAACACAAATGAATAATGGTAAACATCACCTATCACCCGGAGACAAACGATAAATAATTGCATTAAAATTTGTATCGATCCGCTTTGTTCCCGTCATCCCGCAAGGACCTCATCCCATAGCAGCTAACTGTTGTGGTGTGTGAACTCTGTAACGGTACCCACACGTTTTAATTGAGTGAGATAAATTTAATGTTAACCTGTAATTGTAATGTGATTGTAGATTTGTAGAACAAAGCCACTCCAGTATTTTTTCAAGAGTACGAATAATAATATTTTATCTAATAAAATTTACATTCAAAGCCGCCCTCATAATGTTATTAGCACTTTTAACGGTCCAGGGATCTTTGCTTGAAAAAATCCTTGAACACACATTCAAGCGACTGTTTTTTTCATATTAACTCTAATTCTAGGATAACCTCAGAATATTTTGATTAGTTTTTAATCGAAATCCATTGTTCAATGCTTACTCCGGAAATCCACATTATAATTTATTTCAATCTTTCCAACGGAATTACATTGAAGGATTATTTTTGTATTAAAAACATAAGCCTCCCGAATACTTGCAGTTCCCTGCTTTTGATGAGTATATACAAGTAGAAATACCACAACACGTCCAATCTGTGATAGTGAACCGCCAAACATAATAAAACATTTGAAATTATTATTATATTTGCCACGTTTTTCCGTGATGTTGCAACAGGCTTGCTTGGAAGCCCCCTTAAGGGTGGCTCGTAAGTCTACTTTCAGGAGGATCCGAAGTCTCTATTCAAGAAGTTCGGAAATCTCCGTTCAAAAGACGTTTGAACAGGCCTGGAAGACCTTTTTTAAAGAACCTCGAACGTCTTCTCTCAAAAGGCTAGGAAGTCTTCTTTCTAGAGGCTCGGAAGTCTTTTTCCAAACCTTTCTTCAAGAGGCTAGCTAGCCTTCTTTTAAGGAGCTCGGAAGCCCAATCTCAAGAGATTTTATTATTTGAGACTTTATTTACGCGATTTTCCGATAGTAATAACAGGTTCATCATGGACTCCTATCAAGAGGCTCGGAAGCCTCCTTTCAAGAGGCACGGAAGCCTCCTTTAAAGATGCTCGGAAGCATTCTTTCAAAAGGCTCGGAAGCCTCCTTTAAATATTCACGGAAGCCTCTTTTGAAGAGGCTTGGGAGCATCTATTCCCTTCGAAGCCTACTCTGTAAAGAAATAAATGAACTTAGTTTTGACGACTCGTCAAACGCCTGCAATTTGGTTCAAACCATGGTTGGATACCCTAACTATTATTTCGTGTTTGCCTTTCTCGTACAACTAAGTTGTACCGAAAGGCTATTATTTCACTCCAAAATTGAACTTTTTATAGAAGTCTCGGAGACCCATGATGTTATATACCAATCGACTCAGCTCGTCGAGCTGAACAAAATGTCTGCCTGTCCGTGTGTATGTGTGTGTGTGTACATGAAAACCGAAAAACATTAGCTACTTTTTCGTATAGTAATTCTTAACCGATTTTCTCGCAACAAGTTGCATTCGAAAGGGGACAAAACCTTGTTGATCACTATTGAATTTGATAACGATCGACCATTGCGTTTAAAAGTTATTAAGAAAATGGAATCGATCTATATAAGCGCCATATAAGGTTGGTGTCTTGGCTAAATGCGAGAAAGGCAGTATAGCCACTTGGTGAATTAAGTTGGGTATTGTTATAATGTTTAATGTTTAAAAGATGTTTTACGAGTGACAGCGTCGGTATGCGTTATAAGGTTAATGAGACAGGTTCATTGTGCTCTGTACTGTTGTTGACTCTTCCGCAACGCTAGCCGCCAGCTTCCGAAATTAATGACAACGATGATGAGCAACGCATTTGCATATACAATAGGGTATGATCATTTTAAAACATTCTTCATTATTTCTATAGTAGTCTATAAAACTAATTGTGGAGCTTTGCCCAAATGTGTTTAATATAATACCATGTGCTTAGTTGATTCCTTTTTTTTAAGAAATCTAGTACCTACTTTGACTTTAGAGAGAGAAACGTTTTGAGAAGCAATACAAAATAACGCTTGTAGAGAAAATGTTACCATGTTGTTATGTTAAACATCTTTCAATTTAGATTTGGGTCTTACCTCGGTAATAATTCAGTTCGGCACTCCACTATGATTACGCGTATTCAACCTTGTAGTTGACCATAAACATAACAATTATTATACTACAATTGAAATCATGTCGTGTAACGAATATATCCACCCTAATGTCAAGTTGGAATCGAATCACGCCATAATGTTCCGACCAGTAATTCCACCCAGGACCACGAGGACGTCAGATACCCGGAATTATAATCAAATTTTGCCCCCGTTCCGCATCGCTTGGAAAGTGAAAGAGGGAGCTGGGGAAATGCAGAATAGTGGAAGGGGTGTCATTGTTCGAACCTGATTCGTGAGCGAAAAAAAAGGATCAATTATGCCACCAACCCGACCCGACCATTGGAGCGTGCAGCGAGTCCCCACAGCAGTGTCCTCGTCGGTGGCATATTTTATAATCCTGGTTACCGGTGGACTGTCACTTCCCGATACTACACCCAGTCAGCCAGCGCGTGCGGAGATAGCTGGTTGGAAATAAACCCTGGGGCTGTGAGCTCTGACAACGGAGCTTCCGTTGCTGCGACAGCAATCGCGGAATTATTTTTAATGTCATAATTACTCGCTTTTAATTGCGAGTTAACTGAATTCGATCAATAACTGAATTTTTTTGACAGTGCAAACAAATCGCGAATGGGAGAGAAATTGGATCATCTAAACTGAAGCTATAATCTAGAATTTTTTAAGAAAGTTAATAGAAAGTTAATTAAATGCATTTCAAAGCATTTTTCAATTCATCAGTGTTGCAATCTGGAATCTTAATCTTAATCAGCACAGAAAACAAAAATAAACATAAAAACTTTTAAAACTTTATTAAATACGAAAACCCAAAAGTTTAGAAATCTAACAACTAGAAAATTAAAACAAGCAAATTTAACAATATCCAAAAATCTAATAATCTGAAAATCTAAAAATCTAAAAATCTGATAATCTAAAAATCTTAAAACCTTCAAATCTAAAAATCTAAAAATCTAAAAATCTGAAAATCTCTAAAAATCTAAATATCTAAAAATCTAAAAATCTAAAAATCTAAAAATCTAAAAATCTAAAAATCTAGAAATCTAAAAATCTAAAAATCTAAAAATCTAGAAATCTAAAAATCTAAAAACCTAAAAATCTAAAAATATAAAAATATAAAAATCTAAAAATCTAAAAATCTAAAAATCTAAAAATCCAAAAACCTGGAAATTTTAAAATCTAAAAATCTGAATATCTATAAGAATCCAAGAATCTAAGAATCTTAGAATCTAAAAATCTAAAAATCTTAAAATCTAAAAATCTAAGAATCTAAAAATCTAAAAGTTTAAGACTTTCAAAAAAAATCTGAAGGTTTAGAAATCTAAAATCTAAAAAACTGAAAATCTAAAAATCTAAAAAATTACAGATCTTAAAATAAAAAAATCTTAAAATTTAAAAATCAAGGGATCTGACAAAGAATTAAAATATGGAAATTGAACAATCCAGAAATCTGAAAATAAAAATCAAAAAATCTAAAAATCTGAAAATCTAAAAATCAAAAAATCAAAAAACCTAAAAATCAAAAAATCAATGTCAAAAAATCTATTAATCTGAAAATCCAGCAATCTAAAAATCTAAATATTTAAGCATCTAAAAATCTAAAAATATAGAAATCTAAAAATTCAAAAATTTTAAAAACTGAAAATTTAAAAATTAAAAAAATCTGAAAATCTAAAGATTTAAAAATTTAAAAAATCTGAAAATCTAAAGATTTAAAAATTAAAAAAATCCAGAAATTTAAAAATATATTAATTTAAAAATCTAAAAAAATAAAAATCTTAAAATCCTAGAATCCAAAAAATTTAAAATAAAAAAATCAGAAAAATCTGAAAATCTAGAAAACTAACAGATCTAACAACTTCAGAACTAAAATAAGGAAACGCAATAAACCAGAAATTTAAAAATTGAAATCCAAAAATCTAAAAATCTAAAAATCAAAAAATCTTGAAATTTAAAAATCTAAACAAAATCTTAAAATTTAAAAACTTAAAACTAAAAATCCTAAAATCTTGAAATCCAAAAATCTAAAATCTAAAATCTACAAATCAAACAATTTAAAAATTTAAAAATCTAAAACCACAAAAAATCCACATAAAAAATTTTAAAATCTGAAGATTTTGATTTCTAAAAATCTGAAAATCTAAAAATATAATAAACTGAAAAACAAAACAAAAATAGAGATCTAAAATATTAAAACCTAAAGCCCCAAGATCTAGAAATCTAAAAATATAAAAATCTGAAGATTTTAAAATCTATAAATCTGGAAATCTAGAAATATAAAAATCTAAAAATATAAAATCTAAAAATCTAAAAACTTAAAAATTTAATATTCCAAAAATCTAACAACCTAAAAATCTAAAAATCTGAAAATTGGATTTTAAAATTTTTGGATTTCAAAATTTTTAGATTTTTAGATGTTCAAATTTTTAGATTTTGAGATTATAAGATTTTTAGATTTTTTCAATTTTTGAAGTTTTAGATATTTAGATTTTCAAATTTTTAAATTTCAATATTTTAAGGTTTTCAGATTTTAAAATTTAATATTTTTTTGATTTTCAGATTTCTGAACTTTTAAAATCTGAAAATCAAAAAAATATAAAATTTGAAAATCTAAATATCTAAAACTTAAAAAATTTAAAAAATCTAAAAATCTAATAATCTCAAAATCTTAAAAATTTAAAAATCTAAAAATCTTAAAATCTGAAAATGTAAAAATCTATATAGGGGGAATGACGGCTTTGCCAGGTTTTGTTCTATTATTGTCAGGGTTTTTTTATGACTGATAATGCTCAAATTTGGTCTAAACAATCTTTGCTTATCAAAGAATATTGTGGCCAAATTTCATAAAATTCGGTCGACAAAAACCCCCCTGACAATAGTAGAACAAAACCTGCCAAAGCCGTTTTTTCCCCTATTTAAAAATTGGAATTTTAAAAATACGTGCTATTTATTATAAAGAAATGAGCTGTGGCAGATAATATCTGAACATCGTTTTCCGGCGAAACTGATCAGACTGACTCGTGTAACGCTGGATGGCTCTAAATCAAGTATTCAGATTGCAGACGAAGTGTCAACCTCGTTTATGACCTTAGAAGCATTGAAGCAGAGTGATGCACTTTCGAATTGCACTTGAGGGCGCTATTAGGAGATTTGGCGTGCAGAGGAACGGCACTATTATCACACGGTGGCATATGCTCCTGGGCTTTGCGGACGACTCCGACCTCATTGGAATCGATTGCAGATCAGTAGTGGAGGCTTTTGTCCCACTGAAAAGAGAGACGGCGATAATAGGCTTAACCATTAACTCTACCAAGACAAAGTACATGGTGGCAGGTAGAGATAGAGTAAGACCTAGTGGTGTTGTTGAAGAATTTGTTTATTTTGGATATGTGAAACGTATTGCTGCTGCGGCATTTTACGGATTAGGTAATCAGCTTAGGTCTCGCAACATGCAGACGGAAACGAAACTTGCTCTATACAAATCTCTGATTCTACCAGTGGCCCATTATGGACATGAAGCGGACCGGAGAGCTTTCGGGGGTTTCGAGCGAAAAGTGCTGCGTACAATACTCGGAGGGAAACTAGAAAATAGTGTGTGGCGCAGACGCATTCAGATGCGCTTACTCCACATTCACTCAAGTGGAATACAACAATTTCATGAATTTAGGGGGGTCCCGTAGCGTAGTTGACTACACGTTCGCCTTATAAGCAAATGGTCATGGGTTCGATTCCCAGCCCCTCCATCAAACCCTCGTCAGTCGCCGGAAGCGCAGTCCGTACGGTGGCGTTTTGGGGAACGCGCCTTACTGATACGGCTGCCTGATGACGACTAACAAATCTGTTCTTCTCGGAGGCACTCCATCAAAGTACCTCGATAAATTGCAACCGAACAAAGCAACGATCATTGGATTCATCATATGGACGGATGGACGCAATGGACTCACGATGAGATGAACTGGCAACGACAACAATAATGGTAATTGAAAAATTTAAAAATAGGTTCTGTGTGGATTCTGTGCAGCAGAGTACCACAGTAGATCACGGCACAGTAGCGGTTAAGAACAGAGTGCCTACCAAATAATAGACGAATAAAAAAAAATCCACGAATTCATCTGGCACACAATGTTCCATAGCTAATAAATTCCTTTAGGATACATACAACATTTCCAAGATTTTTTTTTCCTGTTCGGGTGTGCCACTGCGACCAATTATTAGATCTTTTGTAGCGTTACCCGTATCCTTAGTGTTTAAGTGCATGTCGAATTACCCCAGTGCTATTGAAAAGCAATGCAGTATCGTTTTCGATACAGTTGTTGTTTTGTTTTCTCAAGACCACCATGACAAGGTCCCGCTATTTAGACCCTTCATAGAGAGCAAGGGTTGGGTTGGACTCACGATCAATACCAGCAAAACGAAGTACATGGTCGCTGGCAATCAACGTGGGTTCATTAGTGGTGGTGGTAGCGAAATAGTGCTGGATGGTGAAAAATTTGAAGTGGTAGAAGAATTTGTGTATCTTGGAACATTAGTGACGTGCGATAATGATGTTACCCGCGAGGTGAAAAGGCGTATTGCAGCTGCAAATAGGGCTTATTACGGACTTCGTAACCAGCTTAAGTCCCGTAGTCTGCACACGAAAACAAAACTCGCGCTGTATACTACTCTGATTCTTCCGGTGGCTTTATACGGCCATGAGACATGGACGTTAAAGGAGGCTGATCGGAGAGCTCTCGGAGTGTTTGAGCGTAAGGTGCTGCGGACAATACTCGGCGGTAAACAGGAGAACGGTATCTGGCGGCGTCGCATGAATCACGAATTGTACCAGGTCACTATAGGATTTCGGGCGGTCATTAATCGAAAATGTCATGTCTTCCGAATTATTTTAAAATATTTTCTCTCCATTGTCAATACTCTAATTAAGAGAAATTCTGAATTTGAAGTCTCTAGGTGCACTAGTTCCAAAAGATATAAGGTGGCAAAGTCAGAAATGGGTAAAAAGTTAGCAAATTTTCTGAAAAAATATTTTATTTTCAACTATTTATTGAAATATTTTTAAATGTTTTTCTTCAATGTTAATACATCATTACAAAGGTTATTGTATAAGCTTTTAAATGGTGTGCAAAAACTAATGGTTACACTGTGAAAAAAATTGAAAAAATGCGGAAGCAATATTTTTTTCCAAAAACGACGCTATTTTCAACTTTGATAGTGAAGAACTTTTTTTTCCTCAGGAATCCCGGGTTCTTTTATGATACACATCAAGGACAAAGCTTCGACTAAAATGTCCCGAAAGAATTTCTTGCCAGTATTTGCAATTAACAGAGTTAAGTCACTCTGATTTTTTTTTCATTTGTTTTTTTACCGTGTTTTGCCTCTCTCGTACTCCAAGGTTAATGCTCATTCCAAAACGAATGTTTGATAGAAGGCCCGGAGACCCCTAGTGGTATATATCAACTAACTCAGCGCGAAGAATTGAGGTGATGTCTGTATGTGTGTGCATGCGCGTCTGTATGTATGTGCGCAAAAGAACGCAATCGCCATTTAGACACTTATTTGTGTCCGATTTTCTCGCAACAAGTTTCATTCGACGGAAATCTAGTCCCATCGTTTCCTATTGAAAATGGGTCAGACTGAACTATGCGCTCCAAGGGTATGGTCAACATACATTTATTGGTACTAACTTCGACTTTATTTATAACCATTTGAGCTCATTTAATTAACTTTTCAAAGGAGTAAATGAATAAAACCCCCAATGCAATGCAGCACAACGGTAACGGAAGGATTTAACAGTTCGCTCATATATTTCCTGTCAAATTTTACTGTTTCCGTCGCCATTCCGCTGAAATGCGTTTGGGGCTTGAGTGGTTTGAGTCATTCTCTAAACCTAATTTTCTGAGCTATTCATTAGCTACTGATGGAGAACTAAATATGAGATTTCATAATATGTAAATATTTATAAATCTCCTGGAATCAATAATTCTGACATGTTTATTGCAAAAGTAAAGACGAACAATATCTTAGTTAGAACGGAGCGTATGAAATTCCTGCTAGTGTTCATGAATGTCTGGCTAATGGTAGGGAAATATTTATTCACTCATCTACACTTTGAGGTTCACTGGCTGAACAACCAGCGGAAAGTCAATATAAACAGTTGAAGAAATTTAGAACTCATAATGCAAGAAAATGATCAAGAGAGGCAAATGTTGACATTTTCCTTCGTGCCTTACATGAATCAGATCCATTTTAAGCTCGATTTGGATAACGAGGAGACGTTGGAAAAAATTTTTCACTTAGTTATTCTTATGCCATGCGTAATTTTGTAATATTTGAAGATTTTCAAAAGTTCTTTATCTTCTAATACTTTAGATGAATTTATCTCATCTTCCATCGTTGATGGAATTGAAGAAAATATCATTGAAGACTTAAACCTTGACACAGAAAAAGAATGATGCTGTATATAACTTGTAGAAATCATGAAAACAAATCAAAAGTAATTCAAATAGTGTTGTTATTTAAATTAAAAGAATTTTGCTTTTCGGAAGAATGGAGCATTCTTACATTCCACAATGAATGTCCACATTTTTGAGAATATATTAATCTCGTTTTTGAATAACTTGTACACGTAAAAATGTCATGGGATTGCGATTTCTAATTTGCTAATACCCTTTTTCAAAAGTTATTTTCAATTCTGATTATTTGATTAACATTTAATGCTTTATGATCCTTCAGATCCTAGTACTTTGTCAAACAAATTGTTCTAAATACAAATTGTGAGGCATGAGAGTGAGAACAAAAAATATCACGGAATGTCATGAAATTAATGTCATTTAACATGATCGCCGCCATAATGTCCATAAATTGCTGAACTTAGTTTTTGTACAGCCCCTTCCTTCTCCTTAAGAAAACGCACGAAATTTCAACTTCCCAAATAGGTTTGCTTTGTCACGTTAATCGAACCTATGAAAAAATAATTACGTAATTCATAGACGATCCCCAAAGGGGGGGGGTTGGAAATTGTATATTCATGCTATTTCGACCATACACAGCTAAAACTAAGTGGAAAATCACTTTAAAAGTCCAATTTTATTTTTGACCGCTCGCTTGTATGGGGATCCCCCATAGTGGCAGGTGTATAAAGGGCTGGATATTATTAAGCTTATACAACACGGCAGACTACGGTGGGCTGGTCACGTTGATCGTATGCCGGAAGAACGACAAGCGAAGATAATATTTAGTAGAGAACCCGGAAGAGGCCGCAGGCTTCGTGGAAGGCCGCGTACACGATGGCTTTTTGCAGTTGAAGAGGACCTGAGGGCGCTCAATGTTCAGGGCGACTGGAAGCGATTGGCCCAGGATCGAGTCCAGTAGAGAAGGATACTCCATTCGGCGTAGGTTCATCGAAGAGCTGTAGCCCATCAAGTATCAAATAAGTAGAGAGCAATCCCATTGAAGGCGCGCCCCTTATCAATAGGAAATCAATCCTTTCTTGAGAAAACAGAACAGTGATACTGTTTTTGGCCATGCATCGGAGCCCTAGCCACATCCTTATCTTGCTTCAAAAATATCACCAGTAAACAATGAAAACCCGGGATTTAGCGCTGTCCACAAGACCATTTCAAGCAAGAGAATTTGTTCAATAATAAGAACTTCCGTGTGTTCCTCTCACTACCATTGTTCACCAGTTCAAGAAGAGTTAGTACGTATTTAAACCCCTAACTCGATTTTTCCAGCAGTCAGTTCAGCCTAGGACCGAGTACCGAGGTTTTTTAACTAATTGCTTGAAAAGTTGTTTCCGCTGCATACAGTTTAGCCTCAAACAAGAGGAATTCGAGTCTTTCAACTGTCTGCAAGGTAACATTAATTATGTTTTATTTCTGAGACTGCTGTTGGTAGTGAGGACTAAATACGATGAAACCTTAATTACCACAACTTATTGCCCTAGCTAGAAAAATGGTAGATCTTACACCGCAACACACTACGTCAAAGTGATCTACCGTGTTACGGGAAGAATTATTCTGTTTCATGTCACTTTACACCTATCGATTTCCATACCACACAAGTGCTGGTAACTAGAGCAAGGCGCTGGTTTTCTTCAATGGCAACATGATTCATTTACGATCCCTTCATATTTCATGTCGCCTAGAGCGCTGACCAATTATGTTCTTTCTTTTACACAACTGACCTACTCCAACGCGGTTATTGCCTTTTCGATTAACACTTCTCCGATTGGTAAATTAGTAAATGGTTGTTCCTAGCTTCTCACTCCATAGACAAAGAAAGCATAATGAAGAATGTACGAATGTACGATGTACTAGAATTAAAAAGTTTCCTATTCGATAAGATTGATAATAAAGAGGTTTAGTTTACCAACCACGAATCGAACCACATCTTCATCCTTTTTTGTCCAAGTCCCAAGCTTACTAAATGGCTGTACTTGTAAAAATCTCGTAAATCGTTCATAAAGCTCAATTTACTGCATCTAATCCCACAACAGTAAAATAGGCTTTACCGTCTTGCTTATCTGTGGTAAGCTGGAAATGATTGAGTTTGTGGGGAGGATTGACGAACGATCTACAGAATCAACTAAAATGCAAATGTTACAAATATGCGATCATGGGCAGTGTATCAAATATACATAGAAGAAAATATTCTGAATCGTTTAAAATACGACAGACTTCAGTGGGCTGGTCACTTAGTGCGAATGTTGGAAGAAAGAATAACGAAAACAATATTCAACATAGAACTGGATAGAGGACGGCGACTTCGTGGAAGGCCACGAACATGCTGGCTGCACGCGGTGGAATCGGACCTGGAAACGTTCGGGAAACATCACCCAACAATACGCCAGGCATAGGTGTATCGATGCTGTTGCCTACCAGGTATTCAGGTAGGTATCTTTGCCATATACCGGGCAAATGCATGTTTGCTGCGAAAGGAGCAAATCCTTTTTAACCTTATATCGGGCAGGTATTAGTAAACCAATCGTATTAACCATTTCTTTCTACTGCGCAGATGTAAACTTTCTGAAGAAGGAATCACATCCCTAACCAGAACAGAAAAAAATATGCCAAATGTCCGTTATGTCAAATGACGTTCATGTTTGATTTTATTCAAGATTATGTCTAATAACCATTATACCGAAAGGCCTTCATCTTCATGCCAAATGATTTTATGTATGTATGTATTTTATGGCCATCTCTTCAAACACATAAGAATGAGTAAACTTTCATTGATGAGATGAGTGTATTACTTCTGCATGAAGTTAAAGGCATTCTACAATAATATGGAAATTTTAATACCGTTTTGACTCAAATCTCGAACATGACTTCCATTCCTTCTGAAAAGAAAGCTTGTCGATGGGAAGGTTGTTTTATTTATACCGTCACCAAAAGCTTCCCTAAGCTTTAACTTTTTCATGTCTGCCGTATCCTCACGTAACTATCAAATCCATAGGTTCGCCTATAATTCTATCATGTAAATGTATATCTAAGTGTCACTCAATCACTCATGGGTTCATGAAACGCCTAGAGGTACATTGCACCAACGATATAAATTACCATCCTAAGCGGCTGCTAGCTATAGCCTTGACCTGGGCCCCGGGTCACGTTCCTAATCGACCTCCATTATTTCTATGTTGAGGGCTCGACCCTACGAACCCCTGAGTATGCCTCTGCTGCAATTTACTAATTGCACCAAGTTCTGCACTTGCTTGCAGATTTCGTCTCCACTCTATCATAATGTGTAACCGACCCACCTCTATTTACGTTTTTGAATTTCCGTTGATATCGGGTTTTGATGGCATCGTCGATGGAGTTCAGCATTCGAGATTCAGCTGTGACGACTTTTAGTTAAATTCCATATTCAATCCCCAGAAAAAAAATTACCAATAAACAAATTAAATTTGATTTAATCTGCCACAGATTAGAATGAATTTATTTTGTTTGCAAATGTTTGGCAAGGCGCAACATTTGCCAGCAATAATTCGCACCGTAACAAAATAATGCATAAATAATAAACAATCAATTCCGCTCATTAATATTCGACAATTTCACCTGTACCCATCCCTATATACATATTGAAAACACGCAACTTCTGATTGAAACAACTTCCCGCGTGTGATCGAACTGGGCTAAGGGAGAATGGTCTGCAAAACACATAACAGTGTGGTTTCCTAGATCAGATCAGGATATTGGAAGTCCCTAATAAGAAGAGGGAGAAAAAAAAGCTAATACACGTTCAATTAAGGAATTTAAGGTCATTTTAGACCATTCTTCTCTATTTAAACGCATAATATCAACCCTGTTCGAGACCTGCCAAGTGGTGAAGGTTACCACCCAACAATATCACAGTTGCAATTTACGTAATGCTGCGCATTGCCTTGACTGACTGGGATATGGCATCCGGTCACAGGAAAAGCGACCAAAATCCCAGCCAGTGCCAAAGTGCATGTGTGCGCCACTAACAGGTACAACACGAAGCCAAACAATAATGCGTCGTCCGGTATCCTCCATGGGCTGACACTGGCACTGCGGGGATTTGGTAATTATTGATAAATAAACCCGGTTGTCACAACAAGCTCACTCGGCCAGCACATTGCAATTGCACTGCACCTGCATCGGGCTTCGCTTCATCCGCAGTTGTTTCCCCGTGCATCATGTTGTATCGAACATGCATTCGCGCACTTGTTTATTATTTTTCAACTTAAACTACAACATCCCGTCCATGTAATTAAGGACGATCGGAAGATAACGCATATCCTGCACAGTGGTCTTCGGTAAGCTGTCAAGGGAGGATATTAATTTCAGATTAATCTCAGAAACAGTGTCAGACTACCGCTCGTTACCCAATCTTTATTTCTGATAATTTAATGTACATAATCAGTGTTCCATTTGCTTAGTAATCTGTTCTTATTAAAACGTAAATTAGTGTTCATCACAAAAACTTGTGCCATTTTGTATTATGTGTTTGAACGCCTAGATACGTTTATTAACGCTTTTAGGCTTTGTGCTCAAATTATGTAATCGGGATTTTGAATCCCCCTCATGTAACAAAAAGTAACGCGTGACTAGACTCCCCCATTTAGTTACGTAACGCTCACTGAGACAACCCTATTGCTCAATTGTTGTTAAAACATCACAAAACCGTCATTGTTGTTTTTTCTATGTGTTATCCTCATCTTAAGCAGGACATTGTATTAGTGCAAATTGCGTATCCGACTTTGATTTTCTTTAATTTGGTCATTTTGTTACACGTAACTATTGAAAAATTCCCCCTCCCTCTATGTCACAATAAGTAAAGGATGTTCAACCCCTCTACCTCCCCCCCCAAGTGTTACGTAATTTGTGCACCAAGCCTTACTAAATAATTTTCGATTAGGGTGTTTAATATCGAGGAATTCAACCTTAGATGCCTTTCGTCATACTGATTCAAAAAGTTAACTCCTAGTATACATCATGTGTCATAGTTCGTAGTCTGAATACCCTAATGAGTGAATATATTAAATATATAAATAAATCGCTTTAATATGTTTCATAAATAAATGCAGCGCATCTGCAAATATCTTCTTACCAAACCCACTGTGCTTCGCTTTCGGAGAGAACCACAATGCACCTCCATCACATTGCATATTGCATGAGGTACGCAAACGACTCATCGCCTCTCCATGATTTTGATAAGGCGAGATCTGGTTTATAATGCTGGAGTATTTCGATAATCCAATATTCCATTACCCGAGACCTGGTGCACACAAACACGACGGCGGCGCTGCAATTCGATTCCGGAACAAATCAATACTAACTGCAATCCACTTCGATGGGATAGCGCGTGTTTGCATGAACTGGGCTAAATAGATTTGTGGATTGCTCTTCTTGTGGTACGTACACATATGGGACCCATTCTAACGACTCTCTATACACATTTATTGATTAGTTTGGCAGAGGATTGTTCGGAATTAGCGATGCATGCAAAAGCTATGAGAATCTGAAGGTTTATTTGCGAAGCACTAATGGAAATGTTGTTCTTCTGATGCATGTATCGAAATTTGGAATTAAATTATCTCATATAAATGGTAAGCTCAAGTGGATAATTGAATCCCT
The DNA here is from genome assembly GCF_024139115.2 of Armigeres subalbatus. Taxonomy (NCBI): domain Eukaryota; kingdom Metazoa; phylum Arthropoda; class Insecta; order Diptera; family Culicidae; genus Armigeres; species Armigeres subalbatus. The sequence goes on from NC_085140.1 coordinate 276,717,344, forward strand.
AGATTAGGTTTAATGATAATATGTAGGTACATAATCAAATTATTTTTTGTAATAATGAAGAACGAAATCATAGAAAAGAAAGAAAGAAGGGTCGCCAGAGGGAATTCCCAATCCGAAGATCCTCCGGCATGTTGATAACGTGCCTTTATCAATTAGGCTGTCCGAGTCTCACTAGTAAACTACTAAATCCATCATTTGATGTTATGAGTTTCAAGCATTGTCAATGATTTCCTTCGAAATATTTACACATTTTCAACATTCACATGTCTAATCGTTCATATTTTCTCTTGAATTCATATTTATCGATTTCAATTATCCAACACTGCATAAAACCACACGTTTCACAAGCATAATTCATAACCCGGCGTGCCAACAAACATAACTACTCCCCATTGTTGATTTATGCTCATCAAGAGCCCATAAATCAGAAACCCATAAATTATAGCTCCATTTCAGCGGCAGACAATTCGGCGTGTTTTGTTTGTCGTGGCATATAGACCCGCTAAAGGGCTCCGTTTGTCATGGAATAACATCAACGCGCTTTTATTGGCACTGATTCGCAACACAAAAGGCGAACATCCAAGGTGCCCATTGAGCCGGACCAAGTGGTAATCCTCGTGAACGGCAGAATTTCTCCAGGAAAAAAAATTACAGCTCAAGCGAAGCGAATCTTCCTCACGTTTTGTGCTGCTTGTGAAACATTGTCGATTTCCTTGTGAATTAGGGTTATACCAGAATCTCCAGGAAATGGTATAAAATCAAAATCAGACATAAATTCACAAATCAGATTGTCTTAAACTGCATCTCTTTATAATAATCTAAGCAAACCAATCTATAATTTCAATATTTTATATCAAACATGAACAACCCTTCAGAATCACAAAAGGCAACAGAGTCGGTTCCTCCTTTTTAGTAAAAAAAAAACAATTTGATAAAATTTTCTATTTGATAATTTATTTCCCTTCATTACCGTTTTGACTCAAATTTCAAACATGACTCACATTACGAACACTGACTGGCGTTTCGGTGCCCTGAAACTTAGGTTTCTATCAGTTTTAGATACCGACGTGCCCGACTTCGTCGGTGTATCAGGAAATTTTCTATCTGTCAAATGATTTATGGGGCGGTCTATTAACATCTGCTCCTATCCGCCCTGAGATAGAGGCGCCATCTATTTGTCAGCACATGCATTAACTATTATGCAGCGTACACACCAGTCAAGTAGTTTGACGAACATTGACTCCGCTTCCAAGAAAACGCTTCGGTGGCTGCTTTGTTTGAACGTGTATGAAGTTGTTCGAACAACCATTTAACAGTTGGCGGCTCGGTTGGTAAAAATTAAAACGGTTTGATTTTGGTTTGAGTAGTCGGGGGTGGAGTCAATGTTCGCCGAACATGTTTGAGCATTCGCAGTGAAGTTGCACAAACCCCCACATATTTTTTGATGGTTGGTGCTCAAGTTGGCACTTCAATCGTTCGTGTATGATATTGTTGGTAGAATAAATTGATTGTTCGTGCTGCTGTTGGTAAAACTTGATGGATGTTTGAATAAACGAGATGTGGAGTCAATGTTGGTCAAACTGTTTGACCGCATGTACGTCCCATTAAGAGCATCTTCAATGTTTACTCTGTTTGGTCAAGTTTGACAAAGTGTAAGATATCTCCGCTGGAAGTTTTTCATAGTTGCGCTTCCAGTTGGTCAACTGTAGAACACATGTCATAAGACGAGTTTGTACCATTCAATGGGAAGGTGCATTAAATGGCGCGGCAAATGCTGGGTAAAGCGTACCATTGGTACTTCGCGTACCTGAAGGAATAAAATAGACCCCATCTCGCGGTCCTTTGCCTCTTACCCAGCAACTCCTATCCCTACCTCCCCGCGGTGCTGACCGGGATACGAGCAACCTTAGGGAAGATCGGGTAACCAACCCCGGTGGGAACTATGGTCGTATGCTGACAGGGAGGGGGGGTTTGCTCCTCTCCGGAGGTGCAAATCTTATTGAGCGTCTGTTCTCCATGTCAAGATCGGCTCACAACAGCGTCTGTTCTCCATGTTAGGGGCGGTTGATCATCGTCCGAGTGCCAGCGAGGGACTCTAAGTGAAACTGTGCACCATGGTCCACCGGAAATAAGGAGGAATGGTCCTCCGGAAATTTAGGCGGTTTGGTGTCAGGCCCTGCAAGCCAGCCAAAAAAAAATCACGAACAATCAACAAGAGAGTACGGACCGGAACCATCGGCGAAGACCACTGCGACGAAAAGGGACTAGCGATTGGAAACTTGGGTTCGTGGAACTGCAAACCTCTCAACTTCATCGGGAGCACACGCATACTCGCCGATGTGCTCATAGACCGTGGATTCGGCATCGTAGCGCTGCAGGAGGTTTGTTGGAAGGGATCAATGGTGCGAACGTTTAGAGGTAATCATACCATCTACCAGAGCTGCGGCGACACACACGAGGTGGGAACAGCTTGCATAGTAATGGGCGACATGCAAAGGCGCGTGATCGGGTGGTGGCCGATCAACGAGAGAATGTGCAGGTTGAGGATCAAAGGCCGGTTTTTCAACTTCAGCATAATCAACGTCCATAGCCCACACTCCGGAAGCACTGATGATGATAAGGACGCATTCTACGCGCAGCTGGAACGTGAGTACGATAGCTGCCCAAGTCATCATAGGAGATTTGAACTCTCAGGTTGACCAAGAGGAGGAGTTTAGACCGACTATTGGGAAGTTCAGCGCACACCGGCTGACGAACGAAAACGGCCTACGACTAATTGATTTCGCTGCCTCCAAAAATATGGCCATTCGCAGCACCTACTTCCAACACAGCCTTCCGTATCGGTACACCTGGAGATCACCACTGCAGACAGAATCACAAATCGACCACGTTCTGATTGATGGACGGCACTTCTCCGACATTATCGACGTCAGGACATCGACTCTGACCACTATCTGGTGATGGTTTTTTTTTGTTGGGGCATAGAACCACTGCGTCCATTGAGTTGAACTTTTGTGGTATACCTGGTGATGGTGATGGTTAAACTGTGCCCAAAACTATCCGTCATCAACAATGTTCGGTACCGACGACCGCCGCGGTACGACCTAGAGCGACTGAAGCAACCTGATGTCGCCACTGCATACGCGCAGCATCTCGAGGCAGCGTTGCCGGAAGAGGGTGAGCTCGATGGGGCCCCTCTTGAGGACTGCTGGCATACAGTCAAAGCAGCCATTAACGACGCAGCGGAGAACAACGTCAGGTATGTGGGACGAAGTCGACGGAACGATTGGTTCGACGAAGAGTGCAGACAGATTCTGGAGGAGAAGGACGCAGCGTGGGCGGTCGCGCTGCAGCAAGGTACCCGGCAGAACGTGGAACGTTATAGACGGAAGCGGAGACAGCAGACCCGCCTTTTTCAGGAGAAGAAACGCCGCCTGGAAGAAGCGGAGTGCGAGGGGATGGAACAGCTGTGCCGTTCTCAAGAAACACGCAAGTTCTACCAGAAGCTCAACGCATCCCGCAAAGGCTTCCCGCGAGCCGAAATGTGCCGGGATAATGATGGGAGCATCTTGACGGACGAACGTGTGGTGATCGAAAGGTGGAAGCAGCACTACGAGGAACATTTGCATGGCGCTGAGAGTACAGGCAGTGAAAGTCATGGCAGCGGAGGAGATGACTGCGTCAAGCGGACGATGGAAGCCAACCAGCCCCCACCTTGAGGGAAGTTGAGGATGCCATCCAACAGCTATTAACCAATAAAGCAGCTGGTAAGGATGGTATCGGAGCTGAGTTCATCAAGATGGGCCCGGAAAAGCTAGCCACTTGCCTGCACAAATTGATAGTCAGAATATGGGAAACTGAACAGCTACCGGAGGAGTGGAAGGAAGGGGTTATATGCCCCATCTACAAGAAAGGCGATAAGCTGGAGTGTGAGAACTTTCGAGCGATCACCATCCTTAATTCCGCCTACAAAGTGATATCCCAGATCATCTTCCGTCGTCTGTCACCATTAGTGAATGAGTTCGTGGGAAGTTATCAAGCCGGCTTCGTTGACGGCCGCTCAACAACGGACCAGATCTTTACTGTACGGCAAATCCTTCAAAAATGCCGCGAATAGCAGGTCCCAACGCATCATCTGTTCGTTGATTTCAAGGCGGCATACGACAGTATAGACCGCGTAGAGCTATGGAAAATCATGGACGAGAACAGCTTCCCTGGGAAGCTTACCAGACTGATCAAAGCAACGGTGGATGGTGTGCAAAACTGTGTGAAGATTTCGGGCGAACACTCCAGTTCGTTCGAATCGCGCCGGGACTAAGACAAGGTGATGGACTTTCGTACCTGTTGTTCAACATTGCGCTAGAAGGAGTCATGCGGAGAGCCGGGTGTAACAGCCGGAGTACAATTTTCAACAGATCTAGTAAATTTATTTTTCTCGCGGATGACATGGACATTGTTGGCCGAACATTTGCAAAGTGGCAGAACTGTACACCCGCCTGAAACGTGAAGCAACAAAAGTTGGACTGGTGGTGAATGCGTCAAAGACAAAGTACATGCTTGTGGGCGGAACAGAGCGCGATACGGCCCGCCTGGGAAGCAGTGTTTCGATAGACGGGGATATCTTCGAGGTGGTCGAGGAATTCGTCTACCTTGGATGCTTGCTAACGGCTGATAATAATGTTGGTCGTGAAATACGAAGGCGCATCATCTGTGGAAGTCGGGCCTACTACGGGCTCCAGAAGAAACTGCGGTCAAAAAATATTCACCACCGCACCAAATGTGTCATGTACAAGACGCTAATAAGACCGGTTGTCCTCTACGGACATGAAACATGGACAATGCTCGAGGAGGACTTGCAAGCACTCGGAGTATTCGAGAGACGGGTGCTTACGACCATATTTGGCGGTGTGCAAGAAGACGGTGTGTGGCGGCGAAGAATGAACCATGAGCTCGCCCTACGGCGAACCTAGTATCCAGAAGGTTGCTAAAGCCGAAGGGGTACGATGGGCAGAGCATGTTGCAAGAATGCCGGACAGCAACCCTACAAAGATGGCGTTCGCTTCCGATCCGGCAGGTACGAGACGACGTGGAGCGCAGCGAGCGAGATGGGCAGACCAGGCGCAGAACGACTTGGCGAGCGTGGGGCGTATTCGAGGTTGGAGAGATGCGGCCTCGAACCGTGTATTGTGGCGTCAAATAGTTGATTCAGTGTTATCTGTTTAGATGTAGAAGAAATAAATGAATGAACAAACTCGTCTTATGACATTTGAAGACATTCCACTAAAAAGCTCAAAAGTCATGCTACCATATAAATCCATCTGTCTGTGTTGCATCTATATTTGTTGTGTATTGAGCATTAGAAGCCCACGATATGAGTGCACCGTTATGCCTAGTAACCTAGCCGTTTAATAGCAACCTAGTTTGTTTAATTGAAGTAATTAGTTGAATAAATTTTTATTAGTTTCTTTGAGCCCATCCAGTATACACGCGTCTTATTAACTCGCAATAGGTTATGGGCCCAGAACTGGTCAAAGCTTGAAGTAGTCAAATCAAGAATAGTTCGTTCAATTTCAAGAGGATGATTCCAAGGGATAATTCCAATTCAGGTGGTGAAATACGTACAAATGCGAGACAATCAGGCGAAGTTGATGTTGCAAGCGGAACTACTCAACTACTAGTCGGACGCAATTTGGAAGTGCAGTAGCTTTACCGGCCATAGAGAGATTGAAGGGATGGCAGAACTATGCATCGTGTTTTCAATGAAAATGTTGCTCATACGAGAAGGTACGTGCCGTGCAATAAAACCATCGGCGAATGTGGCGGTTGATCCGGATATGAGTGATCGAGCACTTGCAACTATATGTCTAAGTTTGGAGAAGCACAACTTTAGTTTAGTCAAGAATGCTGGTTTCGCAAAGGAAGCATGGGACAAACTGCAGCAACCGTTTCAGGACGATGGACTAATCCGGAGGTTCGGTCTGCTGGACAAACTTACAACTGTCAAGTTAGAAGACTGCGAACCCGTTGAAGATTATGTTGATCAGTTGGTTGCGGCGGCAAATGATTTAGGAGAAAATGGTTTTCAAGTCAACGATCAGTGGCTGGCGTCTTTGCTTCTGAATGGACTGCCTGAATAATATAATCCGATGGTAATGAGTCTTCAAGCCTCAGGAATTGCATTAACTGCTGTTGTTGTGATGACGAAGATTATCCAAGATGTCAAATTGCCGCTGAAGAGTTTCAGCAGTGAAGGCGCTCTCTATTCAAAGCAGAAGTCGAAGCCTGTTTCAATTGCAAGAAACCGGGGCATTTCGCTGTGAATTGTCCTCAGAAACAAGGAGCAAGTTTTTCAAAATCAAAGGGGAAAGCTTTGTGTGTTTCGCTAGCTGCAGGTATCGGCAAAGAAGAAGATTGGTATTTTGATTCTGGTGCGACCTCACACATGACACGGACCGAAGAAGGTTTCATCAAGCAAGCGGACTGGATACATTCGATCGATACAGCAAGCAGTCAAAGCATCAAGTCGATAGCAAAGGGTATTGTAAAGTTGCAGTTGGAAGAAGCGCCAATAAAAGTGAAAGATGTTTGGATGGTTCCTGATCTGATGACAAACCTGTTGTCTATAAGTAAGATTTGTGCAAAGAACATGACTATGCTTTTCAAGATGTTGTTGTTACCGGTATTCAAGAAAACGGAATGTATAAGTTGAACACAAGGAAGTCGAATAAAGCCCTGATGGTACACAACTCAAATCTATGACACCGGAGACTCGGACATTTGAATCAGCAATATATGGCCAAGCTTTTGAAGATTGTCGACGGAATGCCACTACGACTTGGAATAGCGACTAACTGTGTGGCATGCTCTCAAGGTAAGCACGCGAGAAATTCTTTCGGGGCTAGTTCGTCGCGCGCAGAAAATCTTTTGGATCTGTTTCATTCGGATGTATGCGGACCAGTGGAAGTTGAATCAATTGGTGGAAGCCGTTACTTTGTGACTTTTGTTGACGATGCCAGTAACACTGTTGAGCAGGACGGATTAAGGCGCAGCGGTCGGGAGCGCCAGCCCCCAGGCAAGTATTCCGACTTTAAATGTTTTAGTTCAATCACTGGTTCAGATGATTTCGCAGAACCAACCCGGATAACAACCGAGATGACAGATGATCCAGCTTGTAACACCGAGGCTGTTAAACGAGCTGATCGAAATCGATGGACGGCCGCTATGCGTGAAAAAATTCAAGCGTTGATTGAAAATGAAACCTGGGAATTAACTGAACTTCCTGAGGGACGTAAGGCGATCAAAAACAAATGGATCTTCAAAACGAAACGAGGTCCCGATGGAAACGTGCAGCGAATTAAAGCAACGTTAGTCGTGAAAGGATGTTCACAACGCTACGGAGTCGACTTCGATGAGGTGTAATCACCAGTCGTACGCTACTCGACTATTCGATATCTGATGTCACTGGCGGTTCGAACTTAGACATAGACCAGATGGATGCAGTGTCCGCTTTTCTTCAAGGGAAATTGTCCGACGAAGTAATTTTCATGGAACAACCCGAAGGTTTTATTCAAGATCCATCAAAAGTATTCCGTTTAAAGAAAGCTTTGTATGGCTTGAAACAATCCAGCCGTGTATGGGATCTCCAACTTGATGTGTTGCGTGCATTTGGTTTGGAGCGTTCAGCATTAGACCCATGTCTATATTTCCAGATTGATGGAGAGAAAATGATTTACGTTACAATATTAGTTGATGACTTCCTCCTGTTTACGAATGACGCTATTCTAAAGAAAAGGCTGAAAACTTTTCTCAACACCGCTTTAAGATGAAAGATTTGGGAGAAGCATGTGTTTGTGTTGGATTAAGAATTACACGTGACAGAACGAAGGGCAAGCTTTGGCTGGAACAGCAAGAGTATATTCAAGTTGTACTAGAACGTTTCAATTTGGCGAACAGTAATCATTTTTCTACTCCGGTTGATCCTGGTGTGAAGCTCGACAAGACAATGTGTCCATCTGATCAAGAAGAACTTCGAATCATGCAGGGTATCACATATAAATAAGCCGTAAGTTCTTTGACATATATTGCACAAGCAACAAGACCGGACATTGAGTTCGCTGTCAACATGGCTAGTAAATTCAGCAGTAAAACGTATTATGCGTTATCTCAAAGGCTCATCAAATAACCGTCTAGAATATTCCTTGAACGACAACCCGCAGTTGACTGGTTACACGGATGCGGATTAGGAAGGAAATATAGAGAATAGAAAATCTACTACTGGCTACGTTTTCAAAAAGATGGGAGGAGCAATCTCGTTGAAGTGCAAACAACAAAATGTTGTGGTGCTACATCGCGAATACATCGCACTATCAAGAACCACACAAGAAGCTCTCTGGTGGCAGCAGATGTTGGAGCAAATTAACCGAAGCTGTACTGTACCAATCCTATGTGATAACCAATCAGCATTATGTTTAGCAAGAAATCAAGGTTACAACCCTCGTACAAAACATATTTCGATTCGATATCATTTTCTTCGCGAAGCATTGAATCGTGGCGATGCTACACTAAATTATGTTCCCACCGATCAACAACCAGCGGAAGGCTTTACAAAACCACTTACAAGATACAAACATGAAGCATTCAAGACATTTCTTGGAGTCGTAGGTTAAGGAGGAGTGTTGTGTATTGAGCATTAGTAACCCACAATCGTTTCCTTTGGATAGATAATACCTGGGACGATAATACGTGTTCCAAATTTGGTTTAAATCGACCCATGCGATAAAAAGTTATACAAAACTGTTCGTTTCATATGCCCTCCCGCTCATTCAACTATGACACTCCCACCCAGTCAGATGTCGTCTTCCTTAGAAAGAGAAAGATGCAAATCGATGAAAAGGCTCAGAAGTTAAACTAAATTGATCGATAACAAAACAATACCCCTTCCTCAGACCCTCCTCCTTTTCTTATGACCAACCCACCTCCACTGAAATCGTTTTCTTTGGACAGAGAATATTTTATCCAATTTTGGTTGAAATCGGCCATGGGGTTCAGAAGCTACACTGAGTTTATCGATGACTAAATATTACTTCTCCCTTCAAGCCCTCCCTTTTTTTCAATTACCTTTCCATACCCCGCAAGGCCATACCACTCAGATACAGAGAATATGTGTTCCACATTTGGTTGAAATCGGCCGAGGGGCTCAGTAATTAAACTGAGTTGATCGAACAGTACCCCTAATTTAATTTGCCTCCATATGCCGGTTAGCGATATGTGCAAAGATTTTAGACAGCCGTCAAAATTTTACCACAAGCCTGAAACATTTCTAAACACTGAAATGAAAATCTGGTTTTGGTGTTGTAGCCATAGAATGCTTTGCCAAACAGCAAAAAAGGTATGAAGCGACAGCTTATAAATTGAACCGGAAAGAAGAAAGTTTTCTCTAGAATTAGCAATACATATTTCATATTATTTTTTCTACCGCCATACTTATATTTATTATATTTATATATAATATTTACACATGCTTTAATAGATTCTCGAAATAGAAAGCATGCGTCGTTACCGTGGTTAAGTTTGATCCGTCTCTGCTAACATCGCTTGGTTCTTCTTCATATTCAATCATGTAGAGCTTAAGGGTCCCCCTTTTGTAGACGAATTCCATTACATAAGGAATATGTTTACCGTCGTCGTCGTCGTCATCAATTTCCATTTTTCTCGACAGACGATTTTCCGGCGTTCTCTAGACCTCAACAAGCCGACCAGCCAGCGAGTGCATGCTACTTCCTTGTGCGAGTGACTTTTCCGCGGCTTTTTACCTACCGACTTTTTACCTCATTGGAAGGTTTCTCTCTCCGAACGCAAAGGCAGATACAGACCATGCCGTCTGCTGCCGTAAGTCGTGTAGCTCGATTCCGAAGTGTGTCAAGGGCACGGCACGATTGATCGTTTGTCCGTTTGCTTGGTATACCGCTTCGGTCCCATTGTGTCCCAGCGTCTTCTCACGATCACTGCGCGATTTACGGTGCGATCGTTCATTTTTAAACATAAATCGCGGCTGTTCGCGCTGGAACCGTACCGGATATTATTAATGGCGGGGACCCTTTACACACGTACCGATAGGAGGGATCTTAGCCAGTCCCGGCGCGACCAAGGCAAGTTTTTGTCTTAAAAACTGAACATAAATCAGTTCATCACCCGTGAGTTGCAGGCAGTTTACTGTGCGCTTGGAATTACGACCATGACAAATGGAACGGAATCGTATCGAAATTGAAGGTTTTGTTGGTAATTGCGTCACCATCACCGCCCAGCCATCCTGGATACCGACGTGTTCCAAACAAAACCCAAAGCAGGAGCTACCTTGGAGCTTGCCATGGCGAAAACAATGAGCCACTTTCGGTTGAAGGGTTTTACCGAGTTATTAAATTCCCTATATGTTTGTGACATGGATACCGGTAGGACTTTGTATCGGCTTCGACGATTGAAATGTTTGGCACCAACGGAAACAAAACTTTCACTTCCCAACCATAAAGCAACACTTCGCGGGTGGGTAGTTTTTTCTTTCCTTAGGGGCGGTATCCACCCATGCGAATCCAGCATATGGATAAACAGATCAGGCGGTTGTATGACTCACATCTACAAAATTCAAAAAAGGCTATGTTTTTACAAATAAAATAGTTTTAAATTTTAAAGGCGTTTTACAATGAATTAAATACTTTTCCATGTGTTTCTCTTTCAAGACGATTTGAGCATAAAACTACTTCATTGCCGTCTTTCTACACTTCAATAATAATAATATAATTCTTAATTCATTTATTGGTGTAGATACGTTTTGGCTTCAATAGGTCCGACAACAACAATCAGGGCTACTATAAAATCGTTATCAAACTGAAATAAATCTAAAAAGCTTTTGAAAGGACCAAAGCAAGTCAAATTTTAATTTTGTCCTAGATGATTGTCGAATATCTCACAATCGATTATATCTGCCAAGCATAAAAAACTTTTTCCAACACAATGCCCCAACCTAAACATTAATTATTCTGATTAGCAATTCAAGTTACAATCGATAAAAAGGTTCCTAGCCTTGTACTCGCCGACTATTAGCATGGATCAGATATTATACTAATTGGTTGTAACGACCTCGCATAAAATGTGGAAATAGTTTCCGAAAAACTCAACCATTATCGATTTCAATTATTATGTGACGACATTCTCCATGATCAGGATGGGCTATAAATTTCGGAGTGTTGCGCTACAAGCTTCAAACAAATACTAATTCGCTTACCACTCCAAACCTAAAACTACGATTCAAATTCACCTGATTCGAATCTATTTCTGGCCCACACGAATACGCTCTGGTTTCGATTTACCAACCGCGCCATGCCACGCAAGGCCATGAAACTTTTGCTTATTGATGTGGCATCCTCGAGATGACCTCGACCTGTTCCAAATCAGCTGAAATATGAGGCAAATCACCCAGGCAGAATCGGATTTGTTTATACAGTAATAAAATACTGCTGATGCTTCAAATAGCCTAGTGGGTGAAAGGTACGGTTTCAGTACGCCGGCAAACATTGGGTTCGATTTTCGCTCCAGTTGGTCACAGAAATATGAGTGTCGCACGTTATACAAATTTGTAATTGTTTTTATTATCAAATAAAGCTCTCATTTCAATACCTGTGAAAATCCATGTTGAACACTAAGTCAAAAGTCGGCAATACGCATTACGCATATACGCCAAGCAATCAGCTTGGAATGCTCAGAAGTAGAAAGCAACAAGCAAGCGGCCGGTACGGCATCCTACCAAGCTAAATGAAAAGTCGTTCGTGCGTCGTAATGGGGAACCTTGGCGATAGTGGGAAAAACATTTCCGATTTAAGTGGCAAATGTAGAGCAAGTAAGACGAGTGTTTAGGCAATAATTTGTTCACCGCCAAAAAAACAAATTTTCTTTATTGTTGGCTGTCTTCGATGTGGGCGAGGATATTGAAAACCGTTTGTTACTAAAGATGAGCAATACAACATTTCCAAAATAATGAATGCTAAAATGTAAACTCAGATTAAACCCCCGATCATTTAGTTACACTGCATTCAGCGAACCGGACTATCAGAATTTATTATTAGCGCCTTATGAAGATTTGACTGTCTATTCAAACAAAAGTGCTTCATATACGCAGTTACGTTATTAAGTTTGTAAACGTCGATGGGCATGTGGTCAACATACCGACTCCGACGTCCATGGTTCGACCCCAGTCTGCTGCACTTTACTTTTTGTAAAAAGTATATCATCTTCATAAAGCAACATATTGAACATACCGGCAAATTTCCATAAGACGTGGACGTAAGAGTATGCTTTTTCTGAACGACATTTTTTCTGAATTTCCAACGAAGTTTTTTCGAATTCCCTTAGCAAAATCGTCTGAAATTTCTCTGAAAATTCTTTTGCAGGACTCCTACAGAATTTACTGAAAAAAATCATAAAGAATTTTCCTAAGGAAGCTCCGTCAAATTATTCAAGGAATACTCGTTGGTTTGATGTCGATATATGCTTGTGTGCCTGTATCACTGAGGATCTCCAGTTAGTCTTGCGAGCAAAGGCGTAGAATTGCCTATCCGGAGAGAGCGAGCTCCACTCTCGGTCTGATCTAGTATGTTTTCGGGTAGGAAACATTCTCGACTCCCCTGGACATAGTGCATCCATTGTACTTTTGCCACAAAAAAATACATATTCATGCAATGGCGGGCGTAGAAAAGCTTTCAATTAATAAAATTAACTTGAAAACGGCTTGTCTGATCGTTTTGATGTCTTCCGCAAAGTTTTAGATAATCAATGGGGCTATGTGAAAAAATATACACTGCGAAAAAAAATTGTTCAAATATTGAAAATAAAACTTAAAAATCGATTTTCTCAAAAACGATTTTTTCAATATTTTTATTTTATTTTTAAAAATAAATCGATCTTCGATTTCACAGAGAATTGCTCTCAGGATTGAAAGTTCCAGCGAGGTATCAATTGAAGTACGTCGAAAGCAAAACTCAGAACGTAGATTGCTTTAGTGAAGAGGTGGCCATTCGAAAGGAAGCAAATGCAGCTCATGTGCATACAGCGATCCTTCTTTGGCCTCTGTTTGAGACCAAAGAATGCCACAAAGCACAACAACAAGTCTTTAAGTCTTATCTTTATATTCGGTCGCAATTTAAGACTACAACACTCAAATTTTTTCGATACTTTATCAAAGTGATTTTTTTAACAATTATATCACTTCCCCGAATCATTCAGTCGTAGGCACGGTAAGTATTATTTTTTTTTTTAATTTCCTTATTAACGTGTTTTTTTCGTGTATGAAGTTCATCACTTAGGTAAGTATTAAAGCTGCAAAACATTGAAAATTATGGGTCATCTGTGACCTGAATTTCTACCACTGGATCCGTAGCGTTATTCCTAATCAGATTTCCCGGCTACTGAAACTACACTTCTATCCAGGAAGATCAGGAAAACGAAGTTAACATTGATGGTTAACGCCCTGTGTGGCTGAACAGCCTGGAAAAGCGGTGTCAGGCCAGTTGACCAAATGCCGTTTGACCGAACGGGTCGTTTGCCCGAATGCCGTTTGACCTAATAGTTAAAAAATTGACCTCAGATTATGAGTAGTGAGAAGTGAGAAGTGAGTAATGAGAAGTAGTAAGTGAGAAGTGAAAAGTGGGAACAAAAAAGTGAACTGAGAACAGAGAACTTCGTTGTTCGTCCTTCTTCCTTCTTCTTAGCTTTTGCTTCCTCCTTCTTTTCTTCTCATTCAATCCTTCCTTTTTCTTTCTTCCTATTTTCTTCCTTATTCCTTATTTCTGCTTCCTACTTCCTTCTTCCATCTAGAGGTGTGCGCCGGTCCAATATTCGTCGGCGGCGGCGTTTGTCAGAATTATGGTCGGCGGAGGCGGCGTTTTCGGCGTCACGCCGGAAGCCATTTTACCCGGCGGCGGCGGCGGCGTGAATCGGCGTGGCGATTTTTTCATTATGTACGTTTTTCTAAGATTTAAAAAAAAAATTCGGGGTATTTTCAAGACATTAAAAGAAGAAGTTTTAATTTTCGCATGAAAAATCCAATGAACTTCTCCAGAAAAAACTGAAGCTTCGCGAAATCTTTGGAATTACCAAGAGAAGCTCTTTTGAATTCCTAAATAAACATGTTTGAACTTTCAGCAGAAAATTTGTCGCAATTTACATGAGAAACTTCAGAATTCACAAAAAAAAACTTCTGCAGGAAAAACTTCGGAAATTTATGAAAAGTTCTTGTTGAGTTTCTGTTGAATATTCTTCCAAATTTGCACAGAACATTATTGATAATTGTAGTAGAGTGCGGCTGATTAAATGGGAGGTTTACCGTTGGCTTTCTCAGTCTAGACAGATATTAAAGACAACTAGTTTGGCATGGCCAACGATAAAACAGTCAATTCTTAAGAATTTCCGCGGAAGACTCTAAGGAGTTTTCGAGAAAAAATCTCTGGAATGTTCAGGAGAAATTCTACGTAATTTTGACGGAAACTTCTTTAGAATTTCCGCGGAGGATTGTTCAAAATGATCCAACGAAAAATTGTTCGAAATTATTGGAGTTCTATGGGAAATTTTTTGTATAGTAGTTGGTAAAATCACTCATAAATCTCAATCAACGAGCGCTCCCGTACGAACGAAATCGTCTGCGATTTTAAAGAAATGCATCACGCTTTAATTTTTCATGCTAAAACGCATCATTTCACTCATTTGCCAAAAAATCGTTTTGGTTTAAAAACGCATTTGAAATAAATTGGGGGCAATTTATTGCTTATACATAAAAGAGTGTCTAATATTTTATGCGACAAACGTCAATTCACTGTTTTTAACAAAGGAGAACAAAAGAAAACCTACGATGATTCAAATGGATAATCAACTCATCCATGAGTTTTTAGGTGCTGAGTTGGGTGTAAAGTTTTAGTACCGGGAGTACCGGTACCGGAATTCCCGGGAGTACCGACCAATTTTCGGTACCGAAATACCGGTACTGGCTTAATGAAAGTACCGATATTTTCGGTACTAAGGAAAAAGTTTTGGTTAAAACTTCCGATGGTTAAAACCACATTATTTGAATGCAGCAGCTAGTAAGTAAGGGCCCTCCTTAGCCGTGCGGTAAGACGCGCGGCTACAAAGCAAGACCATGCTGAGGGTGGCTGGGTTCGATTCCCGGTGCCGGTTTAGGCAATTTTCGGATTGGAAATTGTCCGGACTTCCCTAAGCATAAAAGTATCATCGTGCTAGCCTCATGATAAACGAATGCAAAAATAGTAACCTAGGTTTAGAAACAGGGCCGGATCTAAGGGGGTCCTGGGGGGTCGTGGCCCCCGGCCCCCACAAATCTTATGTACCAAAACCAACCTTTTTTGTACATTTTAGGCCCCCCACAGGCTTTCGGCCCGGGGCCCCCCTCCGGATAAACCCATCCCTGCTTAGAAACCTCGCAGTTTAAAACTGTGGAAGTGCTTAATGAACACTAAGCTGCGAGGCGGCTCTGTCCCAGTGTGGGGATGTAATGCCAATAAGAAGAAAAAGAAGAAGAAGCTAGTAAGAAAGATATTATTATTTTTACTAAAATTTCTAACACCTGACAATAGAGGATATTAACTATAGAGGACGATTGTCGCTGCGATTCCCTTTGTTATCGTCCCCAAACATGTTGGTTACCTATCTGTCAAAACGTACTCATTTTCCTTCGCTGACATTTAGGCTGTGAACCATTCCACCGATTCGTTTAACGTTTAGTTAAAATTTGACACTTCGATGGTTATTTTCCCCTCATGGTTGTTCGGCAGCCGACCCATTTGAGTTTTGACAGATTAATAGTTATTCGGAACGAAAATGATTTGGCGCCAATTTTCTCGCGAACAAAGTTTAACTTTTTGTTAAAAAAATCTTCCAGTACCGGTATTTTCCCGGTACTCCCGGTACTGAGGGGTTTAGTACCGTAGTACCGGGACTCGCCAAAAGGGGTCGGTACTAAAAACCCTAGTTGGGTGCGTTTCAACTCACGCTTGATTTGAATCATCCATGAGTTTTGAGATTTTGAGTTTTTACCAACACTGAGTAGACGTTCGATAACTGAAAGACATTTAACTGCAATGCTTTTAACTGCATTTCGAAATTTACATCAGTTTTGCAGTTATCGAACAGCTGAGCTTCAAAACTATGTCAAAGTCGATGATAGCTGCATAACGGTGAACAATCAGATGCACTTATATTTTGACGACGTCTGACAATTGTTTGACGCCTAGAATGCGTCATGTTGCAGTTATCGAACGACTAGTGTATTGTCCGTAAGAAATTCTTGGCAAATTCCATTGTCTGAAAGCCGTATGTCTGAACTGGTAATTTGGCCGAAAAAGTCGTTTCCCTAACAGGTCGTTTGGCCGAATAGGTCGTCAGCCCAAAAATGCCGTTTGGCCGATATGGTCGTTTGACAGAATGGGTCAATTGTCCGAAAATATCGTTTAGGTCAACAGGTCATACGGCCAAATGTTAATAACTGAATGGGTAGTTTAGTCCAAATATCCATCCGTTTGGCCGAATGACGTTTACGTTGAAAAGGCCTTTTGTCAAACGACTGTTGAACGAAATTTCGTAACCTCTCTACTTTTAAGTCGATACTGGCATTAAAGTCAATAGCCATCTAACCAAATCCCATTAAGTCGAATTGAACGTATATCCGAAACTGTTATCAGGTCAAAAATGGTTTGGCCAAAAATTATATAAATTATATAAATTATATTTTTACCGAAAGCGACATACAGCCGAAATGGACATTCAGTTTGGCCGAAAAAAATCGTTTAACCGAATAGATCATTTGACCGAAAATGCCGTTTGGTAGGAATGGTAATTTGGCTCGAAAATGTGCTTTCTCGCCGAACGGCATTATCTGCCAAATGACCTATTCGGATAAACGTCTTTTTTGGCAAAATGATCAATTCAGCCGAACGACACTTTTTAAAGAAGGTTGCAGAAAGGAGATTTAAGGGCCAAATGGATCTTTCTGCCAAATGTCATTTTTTACCAAACGGCATTTTTGGTCAAATGATGATGATGTATATTCGGTCGAACGACTTTCTCACTCGAATGGCATTTTCAGCCAAATGATCTTTTAGGGTAAACAACTTTTTACAAGTCCGTCCAAATTTTCCTTTTGGCTGTGCATCGCTTTCGGCCAAACTACATTTTCGGTCAAACCAGTTTTGATCTGATAACAGTTTCCGTGAATCGTTTTGCTAAATGGTACCTGGCTTGATGTCTTTTGGCCTAAAGTCCATTAACGACTTAAAAATAGAGAGGCCACATTATGTTGTTCAATGGTCAATTGACAAAAAGATTATTTCGCCAAACAAGTGGTCATTTCTGACCATATTACCCGTTCAGTACGAGGCTCCGTTGAACCAAATGACATTTTTGGCCAAATTACCCATTCTGTCAAAAAACTATTTCTGCTAAACTGGCATTTTTAGGCAACGATGGTTTCGGCCAGACGACCTGTTAGGGCAAACGGCTTTTTCGGGAAAATTACCAGCTTGGCCGTCTGTCACTTTCGGTCTTATTGGAATGGAATGGAACTTACCAAGAATTTTTAATCAATAATAGATAAAAACAATCCTCAACAATTTTGAGAATTTTCCGATATTTTAAAGTTAGCCGTTTAATGATGAACTTCTCCCTGCGAAAAAATCACTCTAATAAAGGATAAAAAACTAACCGTCTTGATTAATTTAGATTGGGGAAGTCAACGTTAAAGCATCTCTTTCACTAGTCACAATTTTCTGTGTGAATTTTAAAGAATACTCAACAGAGACTCAATAGGAACTTTCCGTGAATATTCCGAATATTTTCCTGTAGAAATTTGGAACAACTTCCCGTAAAAACTCTGAAGAGATTCTCATGTAAATCCCAAACAATTTTCCTTGGTAATTCCAAAAAGTTCTCGAAACTTGAAAGTAGTTCCCGTGGAAAATCTGAAAAAAGTTTTTAAATGAAAATTCTGGAAAATCTTGAAGAATTTCTGGGGAAGTTCATCCATTGTTTTAGGCGAATTTCAAAAGATTCTCCAGTTATTGTCGTGAAAATATTCAAAATGACCAATTCAGCCGAACGACACATTCGACCGAACGTCCTTTTGACCAAATTGCCCTTTCGACAAAACGACTATTTCGGCCGAAAGACAAGTTCACGATTTTTTCAGCCAAAGGAACTATTCGACCAAATGACATTCTCGGCCAAATATCTGTAGGCTGAGAGCATATAGAATATTTTGATTTTGACATCAAATTGATTCATAATTTGTTTTCAAATATGTATAAATCATCATAATTGATTACATTCTTTGATCTCATGTTGCTGTAGATTACTATCGGAAACCAATATCAAATTTGGTTTTTAATTTGCTCTCATCGACAGCAGAAATAGTTTTGGATTTGATGTCACAGTAAGATAATTCTGCTATACGTTTTGTTATTTTAACCTTTAAAACGACCAAAAAGATATCAAATTAAGTAAACATAATCGATGATTTCACAACATTAAATCAAGTTATCAATTTGCTCTTAAGCTTTGCTAGGGTAGGCTTCTACCAAATAGTCTTTTCGGTTAAACGATTCGTTCTAACAACTTTCAGCCTTGTGACTTTCTGCCGAACAACTCTTTTCTGTTCTAAAATTCAATTTCAAACCGATTTTTTTATTATTTCAACGTGAACTCCTCTGCAGTTTTCACGCTTGGTTTTTACGCGGAGCTCTTCGAAGTGTTAACAATATATTGTATGGAATTTTCATGGAAATAATTGGTATCTTTACGAAAAATTCTCAGGAGTTTCAACGTAATGTTGTAGAGATCATCAGGAAACTATACGGAAAATCCAATGAATCTTAGGAGTTTCCACTGAAAACTTTAATCGGCGTGGAAAATTATAGATTAGCGGCGTGACAAATTTTAAACGGCGGCGCGCCGATGCAAAAATATCGACGGCGGCGGTGTGCCAAAAAGTGTCGGCGACGATGGGACAGCATTGTTCTCCGGCTATGTAGAGCAGGTGCTGCTGGAACTGCCGCTGCCAGTCGCTGATGCGGTGTAACGGACGGAAGATCGGAATCGTTCGACGGGAAGCCGGGATGACCGGGAAGGCCGGACAGTTCATCTCCTTGAGTGCAAGAAAACAGTTCTTCTTCGGCAGGGTCCGGATTTCCAGAAACTTCACCCACTTCGTAAAACCTTTTGGTTTGTTTATCGCCGCAGTTGACGCACTTCGGATTGGCCACTTCCATCTTGACGTACTGATCCGTAGCGTGGGAATAGCCCCACTTGTTGCAGCAGTTAGTACACTACGTGACTGCACTCATAGTCGACGACCGTGTGGTTGATGACGCCGATGAATTCCATATCATTTCAAGCGATGAAACCGTGCTCGTGATGGGCCATGTACAGCTGGTCCCGATAGTTTCTTGTCGTGTGGATGGCGGCAAGTTTAGGCCATCTCAGCAATAGGCTCCAAGCAGTATAGCATTGAATGGCAACAATGAAAATCAGTTGGAGGAGTTTTGATGAATAAACAAAAAATCGAACTGCTTAGCGATTCGTATACATGAACGCACAGCTGTTTGAGCCCGAATGGGAGCAATGTTGCCAGATATTCTGTGGAAACAATCATATCCGAGTGAAAAAAATTTCTCATCCAAACTTTTTTTATTTTCGAATGCAACGGAAGGCGACGGAAAGATAATTTTATGTGCATTGTGTAGAGTTTGATTCATAGTTTTATGTGTGAAAATCACAGACTGCGCTAACGAGCGCGTAGGAAGATATTCAATGTCAAAGTCATGCATTTTTTAAGTCAATTCTTAAATTACTCAGTCACTTTGAATTTTTTTAATGAAATATTTTTTCTTGACGCACAAAAGTCCAGAACATTTGAAAATTGTAGAAAATCTCTGGAAAAAGATATATTAAAAAAAGCTGATTTGAAGGGTTTCCATAAAAAAAAACTCCACGAAAACCCATTCAAACGAAGAGATAGACGAGTAATTTGGTTGCAATAACTTACGACCAAATAAGGTTATAAATGAGAATCAGAAATTAATTTACAATATGTGTGATGCTGAAACTTGAAACTTGAAAGAAAAAACACTTGAAAATAAATTTTTGATAGCGCGAACGTAAAAAAATGACAGATCTGGAAAAAAGAAACTAAAGGAAATGGCTAGGAATTCCAATACCTTAAAAAAATACGATTCCAAAATCCACCTGGTGTTTGGTTGACGAAATGACGTAAGCAATGATTTATTCGGCTGTTATGCTTAGAAGAATATATTACGATGAGTCCATCCCGAGACGACCACCGCGTGATCGACCAAAAGTCGATCAGTCTTCCATATCCAGATCCAGAGAATCACAATGAACGTATGAATGCCTTTCGAGAGCGATATGCCTTCAAAGTGTGTATGAGCCTAGCAAGTTGACAATTTTGACGTAGAACTTCGTCTGTCTTTTCTATATTGGGGTACATTTTACGATTGCAAAAAAATCAAAAACGTCGCGAAAATATGATAGACTTTGATCGTAATGGATTTTCAATTTGCTTGGACCATTCGATCAAGGAAGCGTCAACGCTTTATACTTACTCGATGTACATTGAAGTCGTTTTTATGTGTTTTTTTCCTCGAATTTCGGGATTTTCGCGGTTTATTCAGACATATAGGGATTTACTCGGTTTTAACATTGTTTAAATTTACGCGGCCCATATCCTCTGCGTGAAAACCGACTCAGTGTGTTACAATATTTATGTATGACTATCTGTATGTACCCGGCCGGGATTGCCAGTTTGATTCTGCAACTGTTGGAATTGCCAATTTGATTGCGCTAAAACCAGTTGGTAATCGATAGCCCCCATGTTTTGTTGTTGATACTTCCTCAATTGATGAGAAGATCTAAAGATCGGTTCAAGAACATCCAATGATTGAAAGAAGGTAGATGATACTTTTAAAAACATTTATTCCCACAAATAAATTCTTGTTATATTCTAGGAAATGAAATTACGGGGAAAATTTATTTTACCGAAACTGTCATATTCGGAGAAGTGTTATTTTCTAAAAAAATGTTATTTTCGGGGAATTGTCATATTCGGGGAATTGTCATATTCGGGAAATGTCACATTCGGGGAAATATCATTAAAAAAAATAGTTGGGGAAAAGTACGTTATATTCGGGGATATGTCACGTTCGAGAAAATGACATTTTCGGGGAAATATCATATTTGAGGATTTTTTTTCAGGAATGGCATATTCGAGGAATTTTCATTTTCGGGCGAAATGTCATTTCCGAATAAATGTTTCCAAGGATATGATATTTTTTTATATCTTTATTAAAGAGGCTTTCAGCCCTTGGGTGGCTCACCTCCGAATATAAAACTTGCGGAAAATGATATTTTCTATCGTACATTATGTCTTACGTTTTTCACGCCTGACGTACCGATGCTTAACCTCGCGCACCTTATACGGCCTGTTGTCCGTTCAACTCCATCTATAACCCTAGCAGCAAACATATTCCACATTGGTTACTGCAACTCATATGTGACCCCTTTTAGTTGCAATCAAGTTGCTGCAACCAGATTTGCCTGACTTGTGCTGCTCGGGAGTCGCCTGCTAACGATAAAGGATATATGTCCCATTTTTTAAGGATATCGGTAAAGGTTCAGAAGTTTTACCTTCTTCTTCTTCTTCTTCTTCTTTATTGGCATTACATCCCCCACTGGGACATTGCCGCATCGCAGCTTAGTGTTCATTAAGAACTTCCACAGTTATTAACTGCGAGGTTTCTAAGCCAAGTTACCATTTTTGCATTCGTATATCATGAGGATAACACGATGATACTTCTTTAATTCCCAGGGAAGTCGAGACAATTTCCAATTCAAAAATTGTCTAGACCGGCATCTGGAATCCAACCCAGACACCCTTACCGCACGGCTAAGGAGAGCCCAGCTCAGAAGTTTTACCGCTTTCTCTAATGACCCTCGAACTCCTCTGTATTCGTCTCCTTAGGATTGAGAGTATGTGTCCCAAATTTGGATCAAACGGACCAATGCATTTAAAAGGTACGTAAAACGTTCGCTTCATTCAGATGTCTCTCCCTCCTTTCTCGTTTGACCCTCCCATCTATTATATAACCTTATGTTGAAGAGTATGTGTTCCCCATTTGGTGGAAATCGGTTGAGAGGCTCAAAAGTTACAAAAGTCCGTAACTAAACAATACACCCCGTAAATCCTCCTCCTTTTCCCAATGACCATCCCACTCTCTTTGTTATCTTCTCCTTAGGATATAGAATGTGTTTACCAAATATGGTTGCAATCGGTTCAAGGGTTCAGAAGTTACACTGAATTGCTCTTTTTTTCAACAATACCCCTCCCTTCAGACCTCTCCCCTATTTTCCAAATTAGCCTCCCATATGATCGGCTTCTCATAGGGAATATGTGTACAAATTTTGGTTGAAATCAGTCCTGGGACTTACTTACTTGGGAGTTACACTGAATTGCTCATTTCCAAAGACAACCTCTCCCCCTAGACCCTCCCTCCTTCCCACATGATCATCCCACCTCCTTTGTTATCTTCTCCTAGGGATAGAGGATGTGTGTACCAAATTTGGTTGAAATCGGTCCAGGAGTTCAGAAGTTACACCAAAGTGCCCGTTTTCTGAACAATACCCCTCTCTTTTGACGTAGGACTTACGTCTCTCTTTACTATACCGGGTGTCATTTCAAAATATTCAAATCGACCGCGTTACGCTGTGTTGAAAGATTTTAAACGTTAATAGCGTTCGTCTCAGTGAACGAATTTCTGCGGTAAGCCCCTCAATCGACAGATTTCAAGTATGCCTTTCATGTCCATGCTTAATAAGACCCGAAAAACTTGTTTCAATAGGCATGAAACTGTTTTCAATGAAAAACATTGAGATCAAGGGAACCTATAAATATGGGTACCGCATAATTCTTGCATCATTCCATTACCACGTTCTGATTGGTGTAGACACCAGCGAATGAGCAGCCGCTGGGTCTGCCGAGAAGCCATAAAATAGCGCAACGCGATTTTTTCCTTTCATTCTCACCGGGACAAGCGAAGCAACCGCATCATCAATTGAACAGCACTCACACCTTTTAGCAGGGAATGAAGTCATCGAAGTCACCATCATCAGCCGAAACCTAGCCAGTACAGCAGCAGTCCACCCTACAGACCTGACTAAGCAGCAATGCAGAGCAGATACCGGCAGCAGCAGCAGAGTCGAGCCGAGACCGGCCGGCATCGGTGATGAGCCGAGACAGGCTGAAGAAAAGCCACATGATGCAGCATGTATGTCCAAAAAACAAACGGTTCTTCAGAGAGCCAATGATAGAGATCAATATCAAAGCTTTCATTTCCCTTCGGGATAGAAATTGCAGGGTTGTTACGGAGATCCTGAAATATTTTCCGCGCCGACTAAAATCAAATCCACGCCATTTCCACGCGACATGAAAATCTATTCTGCGCCAAATCCGCGCGACCCAAAACTAAATTCTAAGCAAATACACGTTAAATATCAATGTTAAATATTACGCTGAACATTACAACAATTTAGTGAACGTCTTTTTTCGAGTTCGTTTTTATAATATTACTGATCAGGTTTGCTGCGAGTACTTTGAAAATTGGATTCCGTCAGGAGTGACCTTAATATCCGAAAATTGATGTTAGTAAATAACTACAAACGTTAATTTTGTTCTCGAAAACATTTGCTAACGAGAATAAAGTCCATCTAGATAGACATAAAACTAATTTTCAAATAAACGTCCTTAGATATAGAATTTCATTTGTTCAAATACTCCTAAAACTAAATCCGCACAAAGTCCTAAAATCGTTATGTAAATCCGCTTAGTCGTAACAACCCTGAAATTGTACTTGGGCGCCAAATCCAATATTCTAGAGATAAAATTTTATGCGTGATTTTCATAAATAGCGTTAAAACTAACAGTGGATAATTTTTCTGACTCAACCGCGAAGTGGACGAAGGACTTCACTTGACCATGCCTTTAAAGATTCATAAGATGTTTAAATCTTTCACATAATCTTATTTGGATAAAACACCACCGATAACAGCTCAAACATTAATAAACTATCAATCTATTTTTCATCAAATGTTGGATTTTTTGGCATTGATAAAAAAAATATGTAGAAAAACATTGTTTGATACTGACCGCACACAAAGCGAACGTGACTGAATGATAGTCATGTTATGTATTCTAAATCTTATCACCCGAAATCCCATGTCCGGGTGTTTCCTTCCTTCTACTACTAAAAATGTTGTCTCAGAAAAGAACACCCTACTTCCCACCTAAACTGCAATTCTAAGCTCGCTTGCCCGGCTTATTGACCTGTATCAAGCGAAAAGTCCCGTTAAGAAATAGACGCCAGCAGCGAGCAACAAGCGTAAAAAAGAAGAAGCACTTCTCGAACGCGTTGATGATGATGACGCTTTGGTTGACAAAGAAGCGGGATACAAGATACTAGCTGATTGGCCCACCAATTGGGAAGCAGAGAAGATTCAAAATTAAGTAGTATAAAAGAAAAGTGCATTCGCTCGCAGAGCATTCAGTCTTTTTTATATCATCACTAGAAATTCGCGGTTATTTGGAAAGATCGTTTTCTTACTTTTTGCACTTAGCCGAGGCAAACAGCCTTTTTCCTGGCTCTAAGAGTTAAAAATAATGGTCTCCTTCAGTCGCTATCGCACGGATTAGAAGGCCCTTCAGTGGAAGGGCTGAGATACAGTCTACATCCCCTGCTGAGCCAACTTGTGGTTTATTTCAGGCAGTCCTTCAGTGGGAAGGTTGCCAATGTCGAGGCTAATATTTTGTGACCGGACAGATACTTCCTGAATTTTTTTGTTGATGATTTTTGTTCGAGGTAGATTTGATTTCTGTGTCGGTTTGATGAGAAGATTTTGCCAAGTAATGGTATGCAACGCCGATTATTTATCCAAAATAGTTGATGTGAGAAATTTGAACATATTATGTATCTTAAAGGCATGGCCAAGTCAAGTCCTACGTCCACTTAGCGGTTATGTCACAGACATTACCCACTGTTCGTTTTTCCAGATGTTTTCTATTTTTTTCTAGATTTGAGTTCCATTCTAAGAGAACACGCAGATACACCTTTGAACCATCGGTGTAAAAAATCTCTTTTGATCCTTCATTGTCAAGGAACGCTGCAAGTGAAATATCTTTTGCTTCAAAAGATCTTTCCAACTTCGTAACTAACTTATGATGTGCTGTTACTGAAGATTTACCCTCCTGATATGCAAACTGATTTTTGCTCAGAGGAGTATTCGTTAAATAAGAGGATTTTATATGCTCATCTATTAGTTTTTCCATTATTTTTAGTAGAATGGACGATAAGCTAATTGGTCTGAAGGATGTTGGGGTTGATTTGTCCTTCTTATTAGCTTTTGGGATAAATGTGACACGCACTCCCCGCCATACAGTCGGAATATAGCCTAATATATGAAATTTAATAATATTAAGCTCGATTGGAACATCTTAGTTAGAACGGGTGTTAAGATGACGTTTCCCTTCTGTAGTAGTACAGGAAAAATCCCATCCCTACCAGTTGTTTTGAAGGGTTCAAATTAATCAATCGCCCATTCAACTTTCTGTTCAGTAAATAATTCATTGGCCAGAATGCTAGCATTGCTCCTGGTGAAATTCATCCCAGTGACTTTATTCCTTTATTGAATATCTCGCCTGGCTTCGTTTACACTAGTTTGCGTAACAGATACATTCTGGTCCTCATGTGAAATGATGATAGAACACGGGAAGTGTCTAATGTTTCATAAGTTGTCTTGGTAAAAGACCCGTCATCTTTTTAATAGTACCAAGACCATTTGTGTGATCTTTAGCAAGGACTTTCTGCAACCTAGCAGCTACTGGAGTACTTTCAATGTTTTCACAAGTGTGCCTCCAATTAATCCTTTTAGATCTTCGAATTTCTCTATTGTAGGAAGTGAGGGATTCTTTGTATTGTTTCCACTGCTGTGTACGTTTAGCCCGGTTAAAGAGTTTCCGGGTTTTTTTTTCCGCATCTTTTGTGAATTAGTATTCCACCAAGATACGTCTCTATTTGAATAACGTTCTTTAGCAGCGCAGCTGACTTGAAAAGCTTCCAGTATCAAGCAAGATAGTTGCTTAGAACGTTTTTCAAGTCCAGGACTAGTATTTAATGAGGTGCTCAAGTTTTCCCCCTCGCTAGTTAAATTTGAGATATAAATTTCCCAGTTAGTTTTCCTGGGATTTCTTTTGGTTTCTATGAGTTGATTTCCAGCCTCATATTCAAATAATATGTGCATGTGATCAGATAGAGATATTTCTTCTGATAAACATACATGCCAATTTTTGATTTTTCCGAAGGTGTATGACTACACAAGGTTTAATCAAGAACTTCTTGCCTGATGGCATTTGAAAAGGTGGGTTTGTTCCCCCTGTTACATATATCTACATCATTTTTTGCAATATAGTCGAACAGGTTCTCACCTCTTTTGCTGATATCCGAGCTAGCCCATATAGTGTGATGAGCGTTTGCGTCACAACCGATAATGAAAGCTTTATTTTGCTTTCTGCTAGCTGCGAAGCTAGTATTTTTATTTACACATGCTCTCGCAAACTAGGCTATATTTCGAGTTTATGCCAGGCGCATTTGATGACATCGA
Organism: Armigeres subalbatus; assembly: GCF_024139115.2. Classification (NCBI taxonomy): domain Eukaryota; kingdom Metazoa; phylum Arthropoda; class Insecta; order Diptera; family Culicidae; genus Armigeres; species Armigeres subalbatus. Next base: position 276,744,116 of record NC_085140.1, read on the forward strand.
ATACATATTCATGTAAATCCCAATGAATGTCAAAATTACTCACACAGATAGAAAAATCCACTAAAATGTACGCTAAACATCATGCACATAAATGGAACGCCATTATTAGCGTAATTCCGCGCGTGATATAGCCTAAATGTATAAAATATTTGATGTGAAACGTTAATGTTGCTTGCAAGTTGTAAGCAAACTTATTAGGAAGAGGACCATTTCCGCGTCGAATAGTTTAAATTTCTGCATCTCAAGTTTTACGCGCTGTTTTTCATTATTTTTTTCTGTGCAATAGAAAATCATGAATATAGGATTCATTACCTTGCAACGTCAGATAAAACATGCAAAAACATCGCCTCCACTTTTGTACGGCGTTTTCGAAAGCATTCCTGATATTTGTTCCATTCTCAATAACATGCTCTTATACTACCGGTCCCAATGCGTACAGCATCGAAATCCGTCCACCTCAAGAAACAACAATAAATTAAAGGGGGTTTAAAGTTATTAATTTATGAATAATTTGTTTTATCCTGTTCATATACTCGACAGTAAGCTTTTTGGACATTAAAATGAAAAGTAGGCTTTGAAATTAAAATAACAAATATTAAAAAAAAACAACTGGCCACCCAGCAAACCCATATTTCCAGGTGCCATATAGTATTTCGATTAAAGCATTATTCATTTGTAATCGGTACGGGGTGATGCAAGATTATATGCGAAGCTCCACAACGAATAAGTTTCGACTAAAACAGCCCACATTCGTATGCGTTACCCTGACAGCTTTGAATAAATTGAAGAAAAAAGTATCATAGCAGTTACCACAAACTCTTGTATGAACTGAAGTGCTCCAGATATATTGCCATAATTATGTATTTGTCATCTTCTGCTCACACACTTTGTAAGCCGAAAACAAATGAAACCCGCCTCTTCTTTAAACTGAAGCATCAATTTAGATTTTATAACAAAGCATTTTAAAACATATACTCCCACAGAGCATCTCTCGATGCTGTATCTCTGTCTCTGGTGCTACCCACCTTCGAATGGTAAGAAGGGTTCACAAAAAACTGAATTCTATCTACCTAGATGCGTTGATACCGGCGACAACACGGCGACAGCATGGGTACAGCACTATCAGGTACACTAAAAGCAAACAGTCAGAGCCTTCCCCATAAATAGATTCTGAAAGTTGGATTTCCCCAGTATTTGATCAATGACTGCAGTGGGAAAAACCCAGAGCTGATCGATTGATCCGAAAATCAAGTGATTTATGTTCGATTATAGTTTACCGAGATAGGCGGAGCGAACTGTGACAAAAATGGCTGAAAAACCTTACATCCTAATCACCGAGCAACCGCAGTCGAAGGCTTTGAGATTCCGTTACGAGTGCGAAGGTCGATCAGCTGGTTCGATACCAGGAGTGAGCAGTACGGCGGAACACAAGACGTTTCCATCCATCGAAATTCACGGATACACAGGTCGAGTGGTCGTGGTTGTTTCTTGCGTCACAAAGGATCCACCCTATCGACCGCATCCACACAATCTAGTGGGTAAGGAAGGTTGTAAAAAGGGTGTCTGCACAGTGGAAATCAACAACAGCAGTATGAGCTACACGTTCAGTAATCTGGGCATTCAGTGTGTGAAGAAAAAGGACATCAAGGATGCACTTAAGTTGCGCGAAGAAATTCGAGTTGATCCGTTTAGGACCGGCTATGGCCACAGCAAGCAGCCCGCATCGATTGATCTGAACGCAGTTAGGCTCTGTTTCCAGGCATTCCTGGAAGGGCAGCAGCGTGGTCATTTTACTAACCCGCTAGTGCCAGTGGTTTCCGATATAATATATGACAAGAAAGCCATGTCCGATTTGGTGATTTGCAAGCTAAGTCACGTTGCAGCCCCGATGATAGGAGGAAAGGAGATAATTTTGTTGTGTGAAAAGGTCGTAAAAGAGGATATTGCTGTGCGATTCTACGAGGAACATCAAGGCAAAATTGTTTGGGAAGACCAAGGTGAGTTCAACCAATCAAACGTCCACAAGCAAGTGGCGATCAGCTTTCGAACACCACGATATCAATCGTTGGACGTGGAACGACCGGTCATGGTTCACATCCAGTTGAAAAGACCATCGGATGGGGCAACCAGCGAACCCGTTCCATTTGAATTGATTCCAGTCGATGGCGACAACTTTTGTAAGAAACGGAAGCGGTCGCAGTTCAACAGTTTCGAGATGAGCAAACAAGAAGTGCAGTATGCAGCATCGATGAAACCAGTTGGATCAGTCAAAATGGAAGATACTGCATTCCAGCAGAATTTCCCCACACAAAATGCCTATCGCAATCCAGCGGAATCTCCCGAGGGTAACATGACTCCGATGGCAAATGTCTCCCCATACGAAGGAGCTGTCGGGTATCAAGTTGGAAACGGATACTATACAGAGAGTCATCGTCAGCCAAACCATTTTAACAATTTCAACGTCGCTGGATCATCCAATGGCATGGCAGTTTACCAACAACATCAGTACCAGCAGCAAACTGGTATACATTATGGATTGAACAGCCAAGCTGGACCATCGACTGCGGCAGCTGTAAACGGACAGCAGTGTTTCAATGTGCAGCAGCAGCTGGCCCAAATGCCGGACAATCTTGAGTGCCTTCTGGACATGGACCTATCCAAAGGGTTCCCGATCAACTCCTCGGAAATCAAATCCATGATTGGGCAATTTGGCGAGCCACTTCGGATTCAGCAAGAAGAGGAAAATCTGTCCAACAGTTTCACAAAGCTGACCACCAATGCATAAATGACCCAATGAATATTGTACTTCGAAAAACACATTTGAGAGATGAACGTTTATACGGGATAGAGTCATACTACATGTGATATATTTTTAGGTTAATTGTTATACTCTAAATAAACAGTACTTATATTCAGGGACAGAAAAAGTCATTTCAACTACACTCAAACAGCTGACATCCAACACATAATCAAGTTGCTAGTCCTTCCCGAATTTGAATGTGCGAATGAATAGGACGGCATGTGCACGAACAGCAGCAAGCGCCGACTCTCGGTATCAGCGTTGTTTTGTGCGGCGTCAAAATGAATCTTCAGCTTGGCACATTGATATTCAATTTGAAATCTCAAAATATGAATATCATTTCATACTGCGGTGCATGGATTCAACATTTTGAAGTCAGATTCCTAAAATATATGCATCTGTTTAGTATATAAAGTAAAATAATCAACATTTTTCGATGCAAATCAACCGCAATTAAAAATATTCATTTCAGCCCCGGTAGATATTCACTTTTTACGCTTGATTCTCAATCGGCTATTGAGGATCGGGCGGTAAAAAAGGTATGGAAATTTGACAGTACGCTGCGAGATGTTCGTGCCTGCATTGCCGAGCATCTGATCAAAACAAACACGAATCAACGACGAAGCTGCCTACTGAGCGTCGATGCAACTGATAGTAAAACGAAAATTTCCGTCCTTGCTTATATTTATTAAAAATAAAAAAAATAAAAAAAACAAATTGCGATTTATTATTTAGAGTGAGAATCCCTTATGTTCCGTTCACACAATTACTTACAATCACAGACAGAGTTGATAGAATCAGTAAACACTGAAGTATTGGAACGCTAGAGGGGTTGTCATCCCATACAACTATTGAGAACGTCATGCTTCAATCATGGTGACGCATATTTCGTAAGATTTATAGCTCCATTTTCAATCTAATACGGTAGAATTCTATTCAAGTCTCAATCATCAAGGTCTCCTGCAAAACTTGTGGTACTGCAGAGAGAGTATTGTGATTGAGTTTTTCAGGCAGAATCATATTTTATCGCTCATTCACCCCAAATGGCACTGGAACTCAATCGAGGTGCAATTTATTATTCGACGAAAAAAATTATCTCGCGCTTGATTTGAATCGTGGATGGAATTTAAGAATTGGAGTTTTCTCAACACTGTAAACAGCTGAACAACAGAAATTTGTAAGAAATAAGCACACTTGAGCGTCCCAAATAAAACTTTGAATGCATTGGTGCAATAAAAACATTCGTATACTGTAGTAGTATTAGTTTATTATAACACTGAGCAAGCTGGACGTAGGAATTTCAACCAACCGCTTCATGGAAATTTTAATATCAAAAGTACGCCCCATGAAAGATGATTTCGATTTAAAAGCGAAGACTGCGTTTGAATCACTGGCATCGCAATGCGGACGCCTGTATGTAGATTATACGCCCATCAACGCTTGAGTATACGGTTAGGCAATTGCGTATATGAAGCATTGTTGGTGGAATATCAGTCGAAGATACACAAAGTGCAGCACTGAGTGAAGAAAGATTATTAGTAGATTATTATTAGATTATTAGTAGTGATTAAATGTATGCTCCACCGGCGTGGTCCTTTGGTTCTATTCAGTCTCAGGCTCTCAGGTTCTGACTGTTCTCCAAAAATTGAGCTGATTTTGATAAAACTGACTGAGCCCAACACGTTTCAAGTTTGTATAAAAATTAATGTGGAGAAATTACATCTATCATTATACTGAATGTAGCGCATTCCTATTGACATTGAGCGACTGCGAAAAGAGAAGTAAAGCAATACTCAAAAGCTTTTACTCAACGACTACCGCATCCTTATTAATCGTTCTTTAATAATTGGTTGTAATCAGGTGAGCATGGTGGATCAAAAGCTATTTTCTAAATCACCCTAAATATTATTTAACTACTAGCAGTTACCAAAGTGTGCCAGTTCCGGAGTTTTCGATTGCTCCTCTAATAATTTTTCACAATTTTTGAGGCGATAACCATATTTTTACTTCAAAGTGAATGATTTAAGGGAAGATCCATAAAGTACGTCACGCAAAAATCGGCGATTTTCGACCCCCCTCCCCCCTTCGTCACACTTTTTTGTAATAAACCTCTTAAATGTTTGTATGGATCGTCACGCTTCTCAGAACCCCCCCTCCCCCTATAGGCGTGACGTACTTTGTGGACGGCCCCTAAGGAAAAAAGTAAATTCCAAAAGAAAAAAAAATCCTAGACCGGCACCGGGAATCGAACCTAGCCACCCTCAGCATGGTCTTGGTTTGTAGCTACGCGTCGTACCGCACGGCTGAGGAAAGCCCTTATATATCTTTTAACTAGTTCCTACCTAAACTAGTATTGAAAGAACTGAAAACATTTTTTTTTTCGGGCGTCCTAGGCCGTCCAAACTGTTCTGGAGTACATATCCTCGAATGCATCAGAAATTATGTAAAATTAATCAAATATCCTAAGCTGAGATATCCAAAAATATCCATGTTATCATGATACATCAATTAAAAGAGTTTTTAATAAATATAAACTATTTCAGAGTCTCCAGAACGGCCTGGAGTTTAGAACATGCGATCTACTCGACCAACCATGTCCTGAACGATGTATCCGTTCATCGTTGAACATCGCTGCAAACCCATTGAGTCGATAGGATTTTAGTTATTAATTGCAAGCTACAGTGAATCCTTCATTAGTTGATGTTCTACTACTCGATGTCAACTCGGGGAAGCACATGAAAAGTTTTCCAAGAAACTTCTGCGCCTCAACAAAAAAAAAGTTCGTGGCTACATTCGAATGAACATTGCTCGACACAAACAACTCCTCAGACATTGTGCATCTGATAGATACCTTGATATTAACTCATTTTGAAAGACCTTGCACATCTCATGTCCAAGGAAATTTGAATAATATGTTTATTGAACTGGATTTGATGATTACTGATTATTGGGACATGCCAGAAACCTAATTGATCTGTTAGATACCGTGGGCTGAGAATGTTTTGGAGTACCTAGAACATCTCGAATTCAAGACTTATTGGGCTTAATCGATGCGCATATGCTTATTGAACCGGGTTGGGCATAAATTGACGAAGGGGACATTGCAAAAGCCTTGGTTGATCTGGTAGATTCCGTGGACAGAACTGGAGAACCTTGAGCATCTCGTATTCAAGAAAATTGGTTTTTCATTATGCACATATGCTTATCGAACCGGATTGGGTATATACCAACGACGAGGACATTGCAAAAGCTTTGGTTGACCTTGAACTCGAGAATGTTTCGGAGTACCCTGAACATCTCGTATTCATGAAAATTGGGTTCTTCATTACGTACTATTCATTTTAAACCGGATTGTGTACATACCGACGGCGAGGACATTGTAGGACTTTGTTGATCTGCTAGATACCATGGACAGAACTGGAGAACCTTGGGCATCTCGTATTCAAGACAAATTGGGTTTGCATGATGCACATATTCTAATTAAACCAGATTGGTTATATACCGACGATGAGGTCTTTGAAAAACACCTTGGATGATCTGGTAGATATCGTGCGCTGAACTCGAGAGCGTTTTGGAGTACCTTGAGCAACTCGAAATTCAAGGAAATTAGGTTATTCATAATGTACATATTCTTATTAAACTCGATTGGGTATATAGTATATACCAACAATGAGAACATTGCAAAAGCCTTGATTGATCTGGTAGATAACGTGGATTGAACTCGAGAAAGTTTTGGAATACCTTGAACATCTCGTATTCATGAAAATTGTGTTCTACATTACGCACATATGCTTATTGAACCGGATTGTGTACATACCGACGATAAAAACTGTGCAAAAGCCTGGGTTGAACTGATAGATAACGCGAACAGAAGTCGAGAATGTTTTGGAGAACCTTGAGCAACTCGTATTCCTAAAAATTAATCATTGGCTTAACGTTCAGGATTTTCCCGTAATGCTGGGTAGACACCTTTACGTGGTGCATTACGGAGTTAGATCTACCACACTGTGCTCTAGATCTTACTATTCTTGTTGATACTTATGAGTGATGGTCGGAAGAGTATGGTACGACTATAATTTGCTTTTAGATGACCCACCTTTTGCTCCTTTTGGATGGAGTAAATGGAGTAAATTATAAAAACGAAACTCAATCTTAGGCTGGTTTCGAAGCCGACGACATGAATCTCCAAGCTCCAGAGCGCTCATTAATTAGGAAAGAAGTGGATACGAATTTGATGGATCGGTTGATTTTTCTGATTCTGAAATGCCAAACGCAATGAAATCAGATCTCTGTACAAAAACGAATTCGGAACTCATAAGAAAAAGCAAAAATATGTTTGCACTTCAGTACCGATGCATGGTCAAAATCAGTACTATCCCACTTTTTGTTAAAGCCGAAACTGATTGATGAGCGTGCCTTTGGGAGTTGTCACCTCACAGTGAACTCTATAGCTATTAAGAAAAATCACTTAAATAAAGATTAAAAAAAAGAAATTGTTACCTCTCGAAGGGTATAGATAGCGGTACCTCAATCTAAACAGGCCTCACATTAAGTTTAAGAAATATCTGAATAAAAAACTACTACTTCATTTCTTTTCAATAAAAATAGAGCAGAAAAACCCAGATTAATCCACCTAGCAGCGATGATGCCCTTCTCGTGCTTCGTAAAATGTACTGAAAAAATCACATAAGAAAGATCAAAAAAGCTCTTTAGGGGAATAGATCGCATATTTTCTATCATTTTGCATGTTTTTGCATTACTTACTATGCATTCCCACCATTCTTGAAAAAAAAATCGATTTAGAATTTTTATTTTTGCAAGGGGGGACCCTTGGGAAAAAACAATGATTTTTCAATAATTCCGAAATGCAATGTCCGATCAGGCCAATTTTCAATAGCAAACAATGGGACCGCATTCCCCGTTAAATGCAACTTGTTGTCGGGCGATGCTAAGTTCTAAAAAGTGTGTCTACAGAATGTGTACATATACACACATACACACACACACACACATACATACACATACATTAGGGGCAGCAGGGACTTTGTCCAAGGGCTTGACGACCCCTCCACATGGCCACTGCGAGTTAGACTGGGACCATCGTCCTTAACCCCTAATCCCAAGGCGTCAAGCGACCCGTGCCGAGGGGATGCATGGCCAGGGGGGGAAATAATAAGCTAGGCCTTTAACGGAGCCTGTGGGGTACCTGGGCACCCTCCACAGTAATTGTCCCTTACCGCGTCATGCTGGGCTCTGGCGTGGTGGACCTCTTTTCCCGAGCAACTCGTGGGACCAAAATGGAAAACCAAGTCAATTCTTCAATTAGTGGTAGTAGTGTAGGCGACAACCCCTTCGCAAGAGGTGGGTTGTTCAGGTCTCCGCCTAGGAGGCCAGAGGCAATAGTCGGCAGCTCAGTGCGCAGCGCCAGCGTGGGTCACTCAACCTTCCTCTCGGCTATAAAAACGCCGGTAGGGGTTATTGACGGCCCATGGCTTGTGGAGGCGATGAACCGCAAACGCGATGGGCTTTCGGCCTTCGAGGTGGCGACGGAACAGCTGGACGCCATCATCGACTTTGCGTCATCGAAGCATAATATCAGCAAGGACCTCAAGAGGAGCTTGCAGAAACTTCGAAAGTCGATGCTGGACGCCAAGCTGGAGAGGGCGGTCGGGACGGCCAAGTGTAAACCCGTGAAATCGGTGGAGTCGAGGTCTACCCAGACTGAGGCCCAAGGATTCGCGGACTCGGGCAAGGTCGAATCGACCGAAGGCGTGCCAGCGAAGACGGTGGTGCCAAAGTCTACCCAGACTGAGGCTCAAGTATTTGCGGGTACGTCGGGGTGACTGCTCCAACGGAGCAGACACAAAAACGGGAGACAGTCTCCAGGGGATGATCTCCCTGGGGCCGCCCAAAACACGGAGGGTTACTACCCCGAACAAGGGTAGTGGGGCTGGGAAGCTGAATCCCGGTCAGGTACCTCCAAAGCCGGGGAGGAAGGACCTGGAAAGGTCCGTCCACTCAGGAAAGACGGTGGTAAGGGGTTACGGCAGGCTGAAAGTTCTCAGCCGCACCAGACCAGGGAAATAGAGGGGGATGACGCCTCCTGGACCCTGGTCAAGAACAAGAGGAAACTGAAGACGTCAAGGGCCGAAAAGAAGGCCCAGGCGAATGAGGGTAGCAAGAAGTCTAGGGTAGGCGCCAATCGCTCCAGGGGCGATGCCCTAGTCATCACGGCGGACGAGGCTAAGTACTCGGATGTTTTGAAGGCGATGAGGAGTGACGTCAAGCTCGGTGAACTCGGCGCCGACGTACGTCGAATAAGACGTACCGGATGGGCGAGATGATACTCGAGCTGAAGCGGGGCGTCTCGCAAAGGGCGCCGCCTACAAGAAGTTGGCGGAGGAGGTCCTAGGCGAGACGGTCAAGGTGAGGGTACTCACGACGGAGGTGAATCTAAGGGTTAAAGACCTGGACGAGATCACTGAAGTCGAAGAGCTCGTCACGGCACTGCGGCGACAGTGTGAAGTGGAGACGCCCACCGCAGCCGTTCGGCTACGGAAAGGTCCGGCAGGGACGCAGCTAGCATTGGTTCGGCTATCTGCAGCGGACGCCTCAAGGTAGTCAAGTTAGGGAGCGTCAAGGTGGGATGGTCGGTATGCCCTGTGCGCATATACGAGCAACCTGAAGTTTGCTTCAAGTGCCTGGAACCGGGGCACAAGCAATGGGACTGCAAGGGCCCTGACAGAAGCAATATCTGCCGACGCTGCGGATTGGAGGGACATAAGGCACAATGCTGCACGAACCCTCCCAATTGTTTGATTTGTTCCAGCAAAGCTGTGAACAGCAAGCACCCCATGGGGGGTTCGATGTGCCCGGCGTTTAAGCGTGCTGCAAAATCCAAGTGCAGGTAACGCAGCTGGCTTGCTCGGCCTCGCCCGAGTGTTTGGTGTGCGCATGTTTTGAGGAAACGGCGGAACACGTGTTGTTCGTGTGCTCACGTTTTCGCGCAATGCGTGACCACATGCTTGCCTCATGTGGTCTGGACACTACCCCGGTCAACCCAGTTCGGAGGATGTGTAAAGATGAAGTTGGCTGGAACGCCGTATTATCGGCTATCGCCCAAATCGTCTTGGAGCTACGGAGAAGGTGGCGCGTGGACTCAAGGATGGCTAGTTCAGGCGCAAATAAGAAGTGGTCCAAGGGATCGGAGTCGGCTTCATGGGTCATACCGGTGGTCATGCTCTGTGGTCGAATTCGATCCTTTTATCGAACAAGTGGCCGCGCGAAGAACAACATGGTATCGTCGCTTTCGCGGCGTCGGTCAACCGGGCGGGTTCCGAGCCCGAGGACGGAAAGGGGTCCTCGTCAAGGCTGGGACAGGCGTAGGCCTCGCGTCGGCAAGTGTGCTGGCGAATAGGCCCTATCGCAGAAAGGTCAATTTGGGGTGCACGCGGCATCATCATTCTTGATACCAGTCGTGCAGAGGGAAGCAGGCGCGAAGTCGACCCTTCCCACCTTCCGAGGACATAGGGCGTGGTAAGGCCACCTGGAAAGCCGGCAACGCGCTGGCACGATACCATGGTGTTCTTCTAAAAAAGCGAGTTACGATGTTCGGTGCTGCAAGGACACGCAGCTAACCTCGAGGGTGCGTTGTGCACTGGCCCCCCTTTTAAGCATTACTTTCTGGTTGTACCGAAGGGACTATGGGCTTGGCGGCAATTGAAACGGTTTAGCGGGTCGGGAATGTAGTCCTGCCTCCCTCGGTGATCCCTAACCCCGCACTTCCTGGTCAACCCAGGATGTCTGTTGAGCAGATTCCCCCTCCATTGTTTAGGAAGAAAAAAAAAACACACATACATACATACATACACACAAACAGACATCGGGGGCAGCAGGGACTTTGTCCAAGGGCTTGACGATCCCTTCCCATGGCCACTGCGAGTTAGACCGGTACCATCGTTCCTAGCCCCTAATCCCAAGGCGTCAAGCGACTCGTGCCGAGGGGATGCATGGCCAGGGGGGTGAAATAATAAGCAATTGTCCCTTACCGTGTCATGCTGGGCTCTGGCGTGATGGACCTCTTTTTCCGAGCAACTCGTGGGACCAAAATGGAAAACCAAGTCAATTCTTCAATTAGTGGTAGTAGTGTAGGCGATAACCCCTTCGCAAGAGGTGGGTTGTTCAGGTCTCCGCCTAGGAGGCCAGAGGCAATAGTCGGCAGCTCAGTGCGCAGCGCCAGCGTGGGTCGCTTAACCTTCATCTCGGCTAAAAAAAAACGCTCTTCTTCTTCTTCTTCTTCTTCTACAATGACTTTACAATCCAACTGGATTAATTTTCAACTTAGTATTCTATTAGCATTTCGTCAGTTATTAATTGAAAGCTTTCTATGTACGCCATTGGGAAGAAAAGAGACGGCAATACAATTTTACTCAGTCACTGAGTAGGTAAAAGTTAGAGTGCAGTGCATGCTTTTTCGGAGTAGCTATCGAGCAAGCGTTGTGCAGTGCGTGTTTTAGTCGTCTCGAAGTGACGACATGGCCGGCATCGTTATTGGTCTTGAATAAAAGAAACTCCGAAGCATGTACAGTAGGGTGGTTCAAAAAATCGATTTTGCTCCACAGTGCTTATCTGATTCTTTACCGTGTTCTGAGTGTCCTCTGAAAATTTGATCTCATTTGGATTAAAACTGATTTAGCACAAGCCGTTTCAAGTTTGCATGCAAATTAGTATGGGGAAATTTATTTTTTCATTATACTGTTAATGACGTTCCCCCATTAAGCGCAGGTTAAAAGAAAACCTACATAGCTAAAAAGAATACTCAACAGCTTTCACCCAACGAAAATCGCATGTTGATTAATCGCCCCAATAATTAGTAATCGATTTTAAGACAGGTTGCGAATCTTTAGTCATGATCGTTAAACTTCTTTGAGGGCATCACTGAAATGTGCAGTGCAACATAGTAGCCTGAATTTGTGTGTGCTATCTTTTGCGCCACGAGCAGCAATGTTGCCTGTTGATGAGTTATGCAATTAGCTCCAGAAAACCACGGTATAGATTAAATTCGATTACTAATTATTGAAACGATTAATTGAGATGCAGTTTTCACTGAGTGAAAGCTGTTGAGTATTCCTTTTAGCTATGTAGGTTTTCTTTTAACCTGCGCTTAATGGAGGAACGCCATTAACAGTATAATGAAAAAATTAATTTCCCCATACTAATTTCGTGCAAACTTGAAACGGCTTGTGCTAAATCAGTTTTAATCCAAATGAGATCAAATTTTCAGAGGACACTCAGAACACGGTAAAGAATCAGTTAAGCACTGTGGAGCAAAATCGATTTTTGAACCACCCTATTGTACAGAGAGAATAGCTTACACAGATAAAAATATGTTGTGATTTTAAATGTATTTTCATGCACATATTTGGAGCATGCAAATAAACGTAACATTCAATTGATCTCACTATTCTTTTAAATCGAAATAAATTTAAACGGAGCATACTTGTAAAATTCAATCAAATTTTATTGAATATCGAATGTTTATTTGTTTGATGGGAAACGCTGCAATTTTACACGTCGTTGAATTTTCAAAATTATTTGCTGTGTAGCTAAGCTATTTTTGAGCGTGCCTCCCGCGTTAAAACCGACTCCAGACTGGATTCTCCAGTGCATAAAAATGTTTCAGCTTATATGTATATGTGTCGATTCTGTTATTATCAACGTATCCCCGGGCCTCGGCCAATCTCCGATGCCAACAAAAAGCCTCCAATCGATTCGATGTATTTTTTTAAAACATTTTAAAATTACAGGTTGTATTTGAATGAATATAAAGTCGAACATAGTTGTAAAATGATTCAAAATGCACCACACATCTTATTTGAAGTTTTATTGCTGATATAAGTTGGCCAAAAATGATTTCGTGTTGGTAGAAATGAATATTGTAGCACTAGTACAATCACCTGCCACAATGCATCTCCGAATTTCGTTGCTAATATTCTGCATTAAATAAATAGTACTTACCACACTATTAGTATATGCTTTGTACCAAGTTCATGTCTCGTTTCTGAAAATAGATAAAGAAAAAATGTTGTCAGAAGATATTTTACAAAAACTGTACGCAGCAAATCGGTTAAAAAATCTCTCAGACTCCCAAACATTACTTCGATATTCAAGTTTGTTTATTCTACAATATCAACCTGAAAAAAGGAATGTTAACTTTCCTGCAACTTTGCAGCAACTTTCATATCACTTCTACATAGTTGAGTACAGGTTTCATAGACTTGTTCACAACAAGCGTGCTATTCGGAAAGAGCATCGTGGTTCCATAGATCAAGTTTTGTCGCATAAGAGAAATATTTTGAGCTTTTAGTGGAATGTTTTCACTTGTCATAAGACTAGTTTGTACTATCCCGTTTAATTCCACTACTTTAGTGACGGCCTTACTGTGGAGGTCGAAATACGTATTTGTCAAAAGTACAATAAAGTGGTGGAGTTAAATGAGATAGTACAAATTCGTCTTATGGCAACCGTTGGCAAGTGAAAAGTCGATAGCAAAAAGAACTTCATAGGTAATTTTGCGAAATAAGGAATAGTACCGAATAGCAAAAACGAACACTAATGTTGGATCGTGTTATCGATCAGACGGCTAAAGCTTAGTACGCAGATTGAGAGCTGCTCAAGTACGAATGAAATGTCACTTTTCCGCAATGTGAAAGAATATTTTCTGCAAGGAAAACAGACGATGTAGTAAGAATTTCACATCCAGAAAGTAGCTAAAGCTGAAAGGGTACGAACGACAGAGCATGTTGCAAGAATGCTGGGCAGCAACCAGGCAAAGATGGCTGACCAGGTACAGAATACGACTTGGCGACAGTGAGGCGCAATCCAGGATGAAGAAATGTGGCCTCAAACCCTGTGTTGTGTCGTCAAATTATTGATTCAGTGTTATCTGTTTAGATATAGGGGAAGATCTCCCAGCGCCGGACACCTCGCAATACCGGACTCTTTTCAAAACGACACATGTAAAGATTCCTCCACCATCTTATGTAGTGAAAAAATGCTATTAAAAAGTATTTTACCTGCATGAAATAGCCGATCCTCATGATGTAAACTTTGGACAAAATTTGAAATTGAATAAAACTGCCCAAAATTTTGATGTTTCGCTTTACTGCTATCAACAATATTAAAATCAATGGAATGCATTCTGATTATGATTAGCTATATTTTAAATAACAATCATGATTTATCAGATATATAATTTAACTGTGGCACAAAATCAATTTCTGTATCCGGTAGCTGCCCCTCATGTCCGAACAGTGAGATTTTTCATATGATCAAATAGTCATTCAAAATACATGTTTTGTTAAACTTACTTCAATTCAATTGTTTCTTCTTGCTGAGGCATCAAAAAGCCACAGAAATAAATTGAAGACGTCATTAAAACAGCTAGGAATTTGGATAAGTATGTAAGAAATACAGCTGGAGAGTTAATAAAGACAATAATAGACAACAAAGTTGTCCTCAATGGACAAATCAACACCGTTTTGTATACATATATACTGCCCATGATCGCATATTTGTAACATTTGCATTTTGGTTGATTTTGTAAATCCTTTGTCAATCCTTACTCCCAACTCAATCATTTCCAGCTTACCACAGATAAGCAAGATAGTAAAGCCTATTTTACTGTTGTAGGATAAGATGCAGGGGCCCTGCTTAGCCGTGTGGTAAGACGCGCGGCTACAAAGCAAGACCATGCTGAGGGTGGCTGGGTTCGATTCCCGGTGCCGGTCTAGGCAATTTTCGGATTGGAAATTGTCTTGACTTCCCTGGGCATAAAAGTGTCATCGTGTTAGCCTCATGATACACGCTAACTTTCACCTACTCAGTGACTGAGTAAAATTGTATTGCTCTCTCTTTCTATCCCACGGAAATTTTACTCAATTTCCGTCAAAAGCAGGACAACTCAAAACTATGAGTAATCCTGGTTTTGACGGAAATTGAGTAAAATTTCCGTGGGAAGAAAAGAGATGGCAATACAATTTTACTCAGTCACTGAGTAGGTGAAAGTTAGAGTGTATACGAATGCAAAAATGGTAATCTGGCTTAGAAACATCGCAGTTAATAACTGTGGAAGTGCTTAATGAACACTAAGCTGCGAGGCGGCTCTGTCCCAGTGTGTAATGCCAGTAAGAAGAAGAAGGATAAGATGAAGTAAATTGACCTTTCTGAACGATCCACATGCTTTTTACAAAATGAACCAAAATGCGAGTGTTACAAATAATCGATCCAAATCAATCCAAAAGGAATTCTTTGGGAATTTTACCTTCAAATTTCTACCACGAATGTTCTTCAAAACTGTCACAGAAAATTCCAAACAAATTCAGTGAAATATTCTACAAAAGTACCACAGATTATGCTATAGAATTTTAGAACATAGCTAAGGTAAATGTTGCCGCATTTCCAAGAAAAATTATACAGATAATAATGTTTACCAGGACATTATCAGGAACTTCCACTGGAAACTAAGGATTTTTCTCAAGATATCTTTGAATTTTCTACAAGGAAGTAGTTTCTGTGAATTTCTAAGAAATTTCCACGACATTCTATAGGAAATACAGAATGGTTATATTATTGGAAGATGTAATAATATGACAGATTTTGTACAACGACGTGCCGTTGAAAAAATGTTAGCGGAAGCGTGATGCCAAAAACTGTCCACGGTTGCGCTTCGCCATTTAATTTAATCTACTAGTACTACCCCGTAAAACATCGAAATATGAAAAAAGTTTCTCCGAAGATAATGGGATGCCAAAGTTAAAAAGTTTGGAAAATAATTAATAATATAAAAAAATTAAAGTCATCAAATCAGTTTTCCAAATGTATACGTTCTTAAATGGCACTAAACTGAGTTTCTATATGCATAACACATCAAAATTCTTCCCCAAAAGTAGAGTGCATCGAACTTGGTCAAAGCATCGAACTGAAACGATTACCGCTTCAAAGAGCACCCAAATTCACGGCCAGTGAAGCGGGTATCCATTCCGAAAAAAAATCGCACCAGAGCTTGCCTACTAGTACAAGATGTTCCACCGTAGAGCATCCTTGAACTGTAAAATTATTCAGTCACGGGGCTCATGATTCACGCTCGTTGTTCTTGCTCCAGAAGCCAGTCTGCGTCTTCGCTCGCCTCCAAAGATTCGTTTCCACCATCCAATTTAAAGTGAGCGAGCTATCTGCTGGCGATGCTAATAAAAGTCGAATTTATCCTACGGAACGTAAGCAAGCCCCCAGCCAGCCAGCGGTGTCAGCAGACCTTCAAAAATATGTACCTGGGTAACGCAGGCAGATACGATACGATTCTCGCCAAAACACGACATGAAAAACTCACAAAGGCATAACAACTGTTACAGTAAACTAACTTCCTACGGTGGCCGCTCACGACGGGATGGACACGCGTTTTTTTTTTCTTGTGGCCTGTCGGCAGTCGGCGGCGCTTGTAACTGGAACGAAAGTAAATGTTCTTATTTCCACGCAGCGATGACTTTCTTCGGTGGATGGTTCGATGGTCATCGCGTGGTAATGATCAATGCAGGTGATTTGACCTTGGTTTCACGTGGTGGAATCAACTTGAGGATAACTTTCAATATGCCAAGTTAATTGATTACCTCAATTACAAAAAATCAGGACACATATAAATATTAAATGCGCGTAAAATGACATTCGAAGTAGGATAGATTTTCAACGTCAACGGATCAAAAACTAGCCCAAAACAAAAGCTTTCAGTAGTATTGATAGATTTAGTACATTAAACAACCTTCATCATTGATAGGATTCATCGATATGGTAGCATTCTTGATCTCAAAATTTTGAGATATCACACGGTTTAGTTTTCAAACAAATCTTATATTGTACTAACATGAAAAAAATGAAAATTAAATTGTGTAGTTGTTCATCTAAAATAACCAAATAATCACAACATGAATATCTGTCGACCACGAATATAGATCTCTGTGGCCCACTGAATAATCTCGTCGAAAGCACCCGAGAGCAACACTAATTGAATTTTGCGGCCCGGAAAAAATCCTATTATCGATCAATGTCGCATGACGGTGGTCCCGAGCTGATATTTGCACAAATTACTCATTTGCGCGATTTAACTGAAAAAGTCGAATATATACATCACATACAACAAACCTCGGTATGGGGTGAATACGGGACAACGTGGAATCTGATTAACCTGACACGCACGGGTGCAATTGATGTTAATTTCATCTCGTTTCACTTTTTTCGATGACGATATCATCCAACCCTTTTGGGTTGGTTCTATTTGCCTGAGCCATCCGAATAGGGAAGGGTTGTACGGCGTTCGGACTCATGGGACATCGTATCCACTTGTATAACAGGCTACCTACCTATATGCTGATTGTATATTTTAAATTCAATTTTCTATAGGGTAGTCGAGGGATAAAAATTAGCAATGAAAATAAAGAAGGAACGACTGACGACAATAAATAGAAAAGTGATTTATATTTCAATACGATCGATGCGTTCACGTATTAATATAAAATATGTGAATACACATTAGCAGGTCCGGGTTTTGATGAAGGGGGGTGGTTGTCCGTGGCCCCGTGCCCCCACGAATATTGTGTACCAAAACCAACCTTTTTTGTACATTTTGGGGCCCCCACAAGCTGTCGGCTCCGTGGCTCCGTGGGTAAATCTAGCCCTGCACATTAGGGTAACGCAATTTAAACATAATCGGCGTTACTCATAAGTTTCATTGGCCCAAAATATGACCATATGTCAAATTTAAGCTTAACCGGTCATGGTTTACGGCTGTCATGAAAATTTTCTACAGCCAAATGATTTAGAAAGGTGTGCAACGTCGATGAAAAAAAAAGACTTATAATTCTCGCGCTTAGTTTCATAGGGGCGTAACTGTATTGATCGATTTTATATTTTGTTAATAACTCAATTGTTTCAAAAGCTACATCCGTGATTATTGATTCTGGTGCAAGATATAATCATCCTTTATCACACCAAACCATTAGATCAACGACAAACTAGCGCAATTCGGTTGTTCGGCCACATTGAGAGTTGACGTAAAGTCAATGTCAACTTCTCTCCACGAACAGCCTAGATAGCCGTGTGGTGTCGGCAGCTGGTTATCTGGCTAAGAATAACATTACGGATTGCATGTTCCAGTGGTAAAAGTCCACCATACAGGTGACCCCTAATTCTCGGTGTGATGCGGCTTTATGCTTACCGTGCCTACGAATGAATGGTTAGGGGGGTCTAATAAGAACCTAACCGCAAACGGAACCTGTGAAGCACCAGGGCCCCCTTCACAGTATTTTAGCCCTCGCTGCGCTAACCGGAGATATGGCGTAGTTGATTCTTTACTTCTCCGAGATAATCGGCTACTCTTATTCAACCTCATCGTGAGGTTAAATAAGAGTAGGGTTATGAATATGTGTTTTAATTAGTTTTCAACAAATTGTCACCTATGTATATGGATTCGCATTATGCGTTTTTTACAATGTGCTTTGTGTATGTTACCTATATGGATTCGCATTATGCGTTTTTTCACAGTGTACTCTGTGTTTCGTCTTTGACGTTCGGCTTCAGCTACTCTTGTTTAATCTCAACTTGAGTTTGAATAAGGGTGGGATTATGAATGTTTTTTACTTAGTTTTTCAACAAATTTTCACCTATATGGATTCGCATTATGCGTTTTTTACAATGTAGTTTGTGTTTGTCACCTATATGGATTCGTATTATACGTTTTTCAAAGTGTAATCTGTGTTTCATTTTTGATGTTTGGCTTCAGCTACTCTTGTTTAATCTCACCTTGAGGTTGAATAAGGGTGGGGTTATGAAAATGGTTTTTTTACTTAGTTTTTTTCAACAAATTGTCACCTATATGGATTCGCATTATGCGTTTTTTTTTACAATGTACTTTGTGTATGTTACCTTTATGGATTCGCATTATGCGTTTTTCACAGTGTACTGTGTGTCTCGTTCTTGACGTTCGTCTTTGGCTACTCTTGTTCAATCTCAACGTGAGGTTAAATAAGAGTGGGGTTATGGATATGTATTTTACTTAGTTTTCAACAAATTGTCACCTATATGGATTCGCATTATGCGTTTTTTACAATGTACTTTGTGTATGTTACCTTTATGGATTCGCATTATGCGTTTTTCACAGTGTACTCTGTGTCTAGTCCTTGACGTTCGGCTTCGGCTACTCTTGTTCAATCTCAACGTGAGGTTAAATAAGAGTGGGGTTATGGATATGTGTTTTACTTAGTTTTCAACAAATTGTCACCTATATGGATTCGCATTATGCGTTTTTCACAATGTACTCTGTGTCTCGTCCTTGACGTTCGGCTTCGGTTACTCTTGTTCAATCTCAACGTGAGATTAAATAAGAAAGGGGTTATGAATATGTGTTTTACTTAGTTTTCAACAAATTTTTATTTATTATGTATATTAATGACATGCGACGGGTTTTACGATTTTGTAATATAAATCTATTCGCGGATGACACCGTATTATTCATTGCAGCTAGAACTATCGAAGATGCAGTTTCACGCTTGAATACAGATTTGCGTTCTTTAAGTAGATGGTTGAAGTACAAACAGTTGAAATTGAATGTAAGTAAAACTAAATACATGGTAATTTCGCGAAATCGAGTCATTGGTAATGTTTCCGTTCAAATTGATGATGAAACACTTGATCGCGTTCGGGAAATTATATATCTTGGCGTGATTATTGATGATAAATTGAAATTTGATTCTCATATCAACAATGTCATCAAGAAAATAGCCAAGAAGTATGGAATTTTATGTCGATTAAAAATGAATTAACTGTTGCGAGTAAAATACAGTTGTACAAGTCAATCATCTCTCCTCACTTGGACTTTTGTGCTTCCATTTTATTTCTAGCTAATGAAACACAAATATCGAGGTTACAGCGTTTGCAGAATAAAGTACTGCGTTTGATTTTAAGATGCAATAGATTCACTTCCTCCTCCTTTTTGTTGGACGCTTTACAATGGTTATCAGTGAAGCAGAGAATTGTTTATTTGACTATGGTGTTCATTTTTAAAATAATAAATAGATTGCTGCCACGATATGTGTGTAATCGAATTGAAAGAGGAAGTGACATTCATGGATATAATACTAGAAACGCGGAAGAAATAAGAACACCTTATTTTTTGCATGGTGCTTCACAAAATTCATTGTTTTATAAAGGAATAAATGTTTTCAATTCGATGCCTGCACACATCAAGCGAGCAAGTACACTATCACAGTTCAATAGACTTTGCATTTCACACGTGAAAGCTGTTTTTAAACAGCTATTTATTTAAGTTTTTATTAGTGACTTATTGTGTATCTTGACGATGTCTGTGATAACGGCTATTTTTGTTTGGACTAACGTAAATGATGTTTTATTTCATTAGGGCGCTCACAGACTATTGTTCGCCTCGATGATGATGATGGTATTTTATTTGTTGATGTATTTAAACTTTTATTCTTTATGTAAATGTCTACGAAAGTTTGAGAATCGCGCGCGTAATACAGGTATAAATGACTTTTTGTATTTATCACTACAATTTGAAATATTTGAAACTGTTTGAAAGATACTACAGAAAAGTAGGGAGCTCTCAGATAGAACGCGATTTTCTCGAAACTTTTGGTATCTACGGAGAGGTAACACAAGTTTTGAATGTTGTCGAGCTTTGTACAGTAAATTGATTGGTACTAGCGAGAATGGTTTGAGTACGCGCTTCCTGACGAAACTTTTGGCATCATGCGAGAGGTATCACAAGTTTTGTATTTGTATCGGACTCGCTGTATCACTGATGATGCTTGCGAACATCTGCAGTAGAACTCAACGGTTCTTTTTACTTATTTATATTTTTGCTGGAAAGCGATGATAATTTGTATTGTTGTTTATATCTGTGAAAATAATCGGATCGTTTATTGTTTTGCAAAATCTGATTAAATTGATCACAATTAAATATCTTAAAGATAAATCGTCTAGCTCAAACCTTTGTAGGGGTATATGGCGGGACCATCATCATCATCATCATCAAATTGTCACCTATATGGATTCGCATTATGCATTTTTTTTACAATGTACTTTGTGTATGTTACCTATATGGATTCGCATTATGCGTTTTTTCACAGTGTACTCTGTGTTTCGTTCTTGACGTTCGGGTTCGGCTACTCTTGTTCAATCTCAACGTGAGGTTCAATAAGAATGGGGTTATGAATATGTGTTTTACTTAGTTTTCAACAAATTGTCACCTATATGGATTCGCATTATGCGATTTTTACAATGTACTTTGTGATTGTCACCTATATGGATTTGCATTATGCGTTTTTACAGTGCACTCTGTGTTTCGTCTTTGACGTTCGTCCATTGTTACGTCCTCTGTGTTTTTGTGACACCTCTCTTTAGTCCCTAGCTGAATGCGTCTACATAATTGGCTTTCCTATAAATGGTTCCATTCTCCTTTCCAACTTCACTTCCTCTTCCTTTCCCCTTTTCACTTCCTTTTCCGTCAGGTAAATGATGAGAAAGGCCAGTGAAGGCGATGGCACAAATCTCCCAAATTGAGGGGAACGTGCCTCCTGAGCCGACGTTCTGATAACTGGAACCATTAGATCAACGACAAACTAGCGCAATTCGGTACAATAATAAAAAGAAAACATCGACGAAAAGAAATCGATCTACACAGTTACGCCCCTATGAAACTAAGCGCGAGAATTATTCTAAATAACTTTATGCATATGACCTATCCATATGAAATGGAGAATCATTTGAGGTACTTCAACGACGCTTTTGAGTTTCCTCATAAATCATAACGATGAATTATATGTGACGCAATCAAACAACTATGACTGCTCATAACTTCATAACAGCCCCATGTTTGCTTAATTTCCTATATACATTTGGAATACACCACATGCACATCAATAATTGTACTTCTCTTTTACTTAACCGATTGATATTTTAGTAACAGATCAGCAATTGCAGCCTCATCCTAGAAACGAAAATGGTAACAACGCTAGACATGCCCTTAAGCACCCATTCAGACACGTTCGCATCCCCGGCCATAAGATCGTGCGACTAGGAATCGATTGGATGCATGGTGGATGCTTAAATTGAAAATCTCCCTCGCAACTGTTGGGTTGGCTGGTTGGAATTCGCGCCGCGCGATGGATGCTGTCGATGCTGCTGAAGAAGTCTATTCTTTGCCATTATTCACGGTTGTTGAACTTGAAGTTCACGGTCAAACGAGCCATTCGAGCGGCGATACGATCGCGGCCCTAGGCCTTCCCGTGTTGTGTACATACAGGCAGCCTATAATTGGGAATAATCGATGGAAATGAAGAATAATGACTATTATTCCTTGATGTGGTGTACGAGGACTAATAGCAATCGAAGGTATTGTGCAATGGGAACTCCCTGTAATGGTTGCATTGCTCTGCCCGGCAACCACTAAGGGATTCGAAATCTGATCCGTTTCAAGGTTTGATTCAATTGAATATCTAAAAATACATTTAGTCGATTATCTCAATTTACCGAACAATCCGAACGCACAGAGCATGATCTGAACAGATTCACCGCAAGATGATTGATCATCAATTGACTCATCTCTTCGATCTCTTCAATCAGATAATTCGGGTTGTTAGGTTGTAAGTAATACTTTTCCACATTTTAATTTATCTCAAATTTATTTTAAAATCATCATAACGATGTTTGAACAACATTCTTAACCATTTCCAAGTCATTAGAGCATCATTAGTCGGGTCATTAAATGGAAGTTATGTACAGTCGACTCTTAAAAAAAAATTGTACAGTTGCTGAAAATAGACATCAAATACTAAAGGAGAACTTTTCGATTTAATCTTCGATCTTAAGGCCACTTTTAAAGTGAAACGTTTAAATCTAATTGAATAAAAAATTTGAGATTCCAATCAGAATATCAGACTGCTGAAATCATGTAGGATTCAGAATTTTGAAATAGTGCTTTTCGTATCTCCACCTCCAGACTTCGGTGATAATGTTCAGATACTATTCAGGTGCAAACCGCATCTGTATAGTATAGTGACGATAGTCAAAAACAAAGTTCAGTTCTCTGAAAGCCACAGAAACGCTGTGAAACGCCCTCATTCGTTTGACGTAAACTACATCTAATGGGAAGAGTGTAAAATGAAAATTTCAAAATTGAGGACCGTCACGAATTCATGTAAGATAATAGCGCAACCATCTTTTGATGGATTTTTGAGATTCATATATCAATTGACTCGGAAATTCTCCACCATTTTGCCAGTTTTATAGAAACTTTATTGAAACGGTCGAAAAGTTAATTAATTGGTGCGCGATCGAACATGATTTGAATGTGCAGAACAGTCTCGAGACTCGCTTTTTCTGCTTTGTGCGGAAAAACTACACATTACAGGCGGCATACCGTTTACCAAAACGAACCTCGCTACCGCTCTACCCCATATTCTTGAATCTCGCGCTTAGTTTCATAGAGCGTAACTGTATAGATCGATTTCTCTTCGTCGATGTTTCCTTTTTATTATTGTACCGAATTGCGCTAGTTTGTCGATGATTAAATGGTTTGGTGTGATAAAGGATAATTGTATCTTGCACCAGAACCAGTAATCACGGTTGTAGCTTTTGAAACAATTGAGTTATTAACAAAATATAAAATCGATTAAGAGAAATCGATCAATACAGTTACGCCCCTATGAAACTAAGCGCGAGACATGCAAGTATCACAGCAACATTTATCTACCCACTCCGCCGCCGGTATTGCTTAATTTTGGGTCACCAGTTTTTACCAATCGGAAATATCTTTTCCCCGAACAGGTTGTTTGGCCAAGATTGGCGCTTTGCCGTGGTCATTTTGTCAACGATGGCCACACAGATCATAGGAAAGGACATGCCATTTGGCCAAATACGGGTGGCTTACATTAACCTCTCTTTAGCCTCTTCCTATCATGTACTTCATCTTCGACGTGTTGATGACTAGTCCAATCCGTTTAGCTTCGCTTTTCAGTCTGATGTTGGCTTCCTCCGTCCTCTCAAAGTTACGTCGTCGGCGAAACCAAATAACTGGACGGACTTCGTGAAAATCTTACCACTCGTGTCAATCCGTGCCATTCGTATTACTCCCTCCAAAGCGATGTTGAATAGCAGACACGAAAGACCATCACCTTGCAGTAATCCTCTGCGCGTTTCGAAGGGACTCGAGAATGCCCCTGAAACTCGAACTACGCACATCACCCGATCCATCGTCGCCTTGATCAACCGTATCAGTTTATTAGGAAATCCGTTTTCGTGCGTCAGCTGCCATAGCTGATCCCGATCGTTTGTATCATATGCGGCTTTGAAGTCAATAAATAGATGATGTGTGGGCACGTTGTATTCGCGGCATTTCTGCAATACCTGACGTACGGCGAACACCTCGTCTATGGTAGAGCGTTCACCCATAAATCCTGGCTCAGGTGGGGCAGTACCTAACAGTACGAACTCTCTTGCAATTGGTGTTAGTCTGCGGCATAAAATTTGGGAGTTAATCCTAAGCCCCGTCCATCCTTAAACATTGTAAACTAACCTCGAGTCACCACGAGTACGCTGGCTTCTATCCCTCTCTTACTAACTGTACAATAAAATGATATTGATTGTATATATCACAAAGAACCATGGCTCCGTAAAGTGTTATACACGCCTGAGCCTACCAAATAAACGAAATTGAAAAAAAAATATGAGAGAGTACTTTGTAGGCGGCGTTCAGTAATGTGATTGCGCGGTAGTTGCTACAATCCAGCTTATGTTTTGTCTGTTCCGCGCCCGTTTGTATCGTGCCTCGTTCGCCCTCGTGCGGAGTTGCAGCAATCTCGTCCATGCTGCATTCTTCTCCTCAACTAACTGCTCACATTCGCCGTCATACCAGTCGTTTCTCTGATCCGGAGCCACCGTGCCTAGTGCAGCGGTTGCGGTGCTTCCAATGGCGGATCGAATATCTCTCCAGCCATCTTCAAGAGATGCTGCGCCTAGCTGCTCTTCCGTTGGGAGTGCCACTTCCAGCTGCTGCGCGTAGTCTTGGGCTAGTCTACCGTCTTGTAGCCGCCCAATGTTAAGCCGCGGCGGACGACTCCGACGCGTGTTGATCACCGTCGAGAGTTTTGAGCGCAGACATACTGCGACGAGGTAGTGGTCGGATTCAATATTCGCACTGCGGTAAGTGCGTACGTTCGTGATGTCGGAGAAGAATTTACCGTCGATTAGAACGTGGTCAATTTGGTTTTCCGTTACTTGATTAGGTGATTTGTGGATATTCTTGCAGGGGAAGGAAGTGCTTCGGACTATCATTCCGCAGGAGGCTGCGAAGTTTATGCATCGTTGGCCGTTATCGTTCGATACGGTATGCAGACTATCCGTTCCGAGAACCGGTCTATACATTTCCTCCCTTCCTACCTGTGCGTTCATGTCACCGATGACGATTTTGACGTCCCGCAGTGGGCATCGTATGTCTGCTCCAACTGTGCGTAGAACGCTTCTTTCTCGTCGTCGGGTCTCCCTTCGTGTGGGCTGTGCACGTTGATGATGCTATAGTTGAAGAATCGGCCTTTTATCCTCAATCACGCGTTGGCGCATCTTTCCCATCACTATGAAGCCGGTTCCCAGCTCGTTGGTGGTGCCACAGCCTCGGTAGAAGGTAGCCGCTCGATGTCCGCTTTCCCACACTTTCTGTCCTGTCCAGCAGATTTCCTGCAGCGCTACGACATCGAAGTTGCGGAAATGTAATTCATCGTAGATTATTCTGTCGCAACCTGCGAAGCCCAGCGACTTGCAGTTCCATGTTCCAAGCTTCCAATCGTGATCCTTTATTCGTCACCTAGGTCGTTGCCGAATGTATCGAGTCGTATTATCTTTTATGTCGTTCGTAATGGTTGTTTTTGAAGGCGGCTTATTGGGCCTGCGGTAACCTTCTGTCTCGTCGGAGGGCCGTTGGGTCAGGTCTGCGCCACAACTCGCAGATGGCCTGGGGAGGGATCGTCAAGCCGTTGGACATAGTCCCTGCTGCCCTCAGTCTAAAAAGTCGTTTGGCTAATAGATCACATGGCCGAATAGCTAACTCGGCCGAACGGGTCACAATGTCATACGGTCGAAAATGATATTTGGTGAACAGATCAAACATCGTAAGGGTTGTTTGACCAAAAAAGCCAGTTGGTAGTGTATTTACCATAAGTATTTAACCATACGTAGCGTATTGGCATCATGTCATTTGGAATACAGTCTTTTGGCATAATGGCCGTTTGAAATAACGGCAATTTGGCATAATGGTCGTTTGGAATAATAGTCGTTTGGCATAATAGCCATTTGGGGTGAGAGATTGAAGAAAAAGATTTGTTGAACCATTCAGCTGGGAGCGGGTCATTTGGCATTAAATCATTTGGCATAACACCATTTGGCATTAGGTTATTTGGCATAAAGACTATTTGGCATAACGGTCATTTGGCATAACGGACATTTGGCATAATTGAGAACAGCTACATAAGTGAGGGTAATCATAACGGACATATGGCATATTTTTTTGTATTCATAAAATTAGTTACTAAAAACTAAACCTTTCAATGCAGTCGTAAGATATGCATACAATCTAAAACAATAAGACTATATATCTGCCTATAAGAAGTCTTTACTTGGTGGTGATTTTATAAATCATCTTAAGATAAGAACATGCATCCAAACATATAAAATTATAAATAATCCAATTTACCTCCGAAACTTCTTCAAGATTGCCCGCTCTTCTCGAGCATTACTACTTATTGTTCCAAGAGCCCTTTCTAATAATTTGATAGATTTTTTTCGTGCCCGTGCTGTCACAATTCGGCACGAATTACCTCGTAATCATAGAAGCGAAATGACATTTCTCTCTGTGAGCATTCACTTCAATTCCCTTTAGTACTTTGGTGTGAAATTACTTGTTTTATATGTTAGAAAATAGTACATGGTTGCGTAAGCTTTGAAAACTGTTAAGTGGTTATTTATGCGTTTATAAAGATTATGTAAATAAATGTAAATGTAAATACCTGACTAAGTGGTGTTGAAAAAACCCTGAATGGTGGATATAAACGTTATCTCTTCGTCAGAAATTAAGCATCTATCGGGATGCGTTTGCCCGGGTTAAGGCAATGGTGGATGTGATCCCTTCTTCACAAGTAGGCAATGGCGGCCTTATTTTAAGTGAGCTCTTGTCCGGATTAATGCAATGATTGATGGGATCCCTTCATTAAAAGTAGGTGCTTGTTCGAATTAAGGCAATTGTGGATGTGATCCTTTCCTTAAAAACAAGTGCTTGCCCGGGTTGAGGAAATGGTGGATGCAATCTCTTTTTTAAAAGTAGGCGCTTGCTCGGATTAAGGCAATGGTGGATGTGATCCCTTCTTTAATTGTAGACGATTGCTTGGATTAAGGTAAAGGTGGATGTGATCACTTCTTTATCAATAAGCATTTGCCTGGATTAAGGAAACGGTGGATGCCTTGTTTTTAGAAATAGGCGCTTGATCGGATTAAGGCAATAGTGGATGTGATCCTTTCTTTAAAAGTAGGCGTTTTCCCGGCATAAGGCGATGGTGGACATGACCCCTGCATAAAAATTAGGCGCTCGCCCAGATTAAGGCAAAGGTGGATATAATCTATTATTTAAAAGTAGGCGCTTGCCTGGATTAAGGCAATGGTGGATGTGATCACTTCTTTAAAAGTAGGCGTTTGCCCGGATTGAAGCAATGGTTGATGTGATCTCTTCTGTAGAATCTAGTTTTTTTAATGAAGGTGTGTGCAGTTCAAAATTATGCCAAACGTCCGTTATGCCAAATGACCGTTATGCCAAATAACCTTTATGCCAAATGGCGTTATGCCAAATGACTTTATGCCAAATAACCCAAGCCCCATTCAGCTACGTTGTCTCTACCATATGGGCGACACATGTGTTCGATCACGAACTGCGCTCACCGTCGTAGCTGCTGTTGAAGCCCAACAGTGCAGCGTGTGAGCTGCTATTCATGTCTATTTTTCGTTGTTCTCTGTTATCGCGCCAATTGCTAGCGTTATGTGCGTAGCAGTTGGCGCGCTGTAAGTCCAATTAGATTTTAAATTTGAATGTTTGTGCACACGTCCCCAATAATTGTGATATATAAAATTAATTGTTTTGCCGTACTAAGAGTCGCCTATAAAAGGCGACTCTGAAATCCATGTAATGTACAGTGTCTCGAAAGTAACCTCCGAGTTGGCACGCTGCCTCTCGGAGGCAATAAATCAGAAGTCTCGATCAAGCAGTAGTTTTCTTTAATCGTCGCCCAGAGTATCACCATAAGAAAAAAGAACACAACGTAGGGTCGTCCCACCCTGGACGAAACATTGGTGCCGTGACCAGGATGGCACTTGGAGGATTCCTGGACGACGATACCAAAACCTCTGTTGGATCGCTCTTCAACTCGTCGAACAGGAAGCATCAGCCATTCAACTCAGCCTCGCGACGCAGTATGGACTAGTAGCGAGAGAATCGGATTGCCGCCTTCCAGCCACTGCGCACATCGTTCGATGGAGGAGAAAGCAATTACCACACGATACTGTCACCATGTCAGCCACAGGGCTATTTGCGGACCGCAGCGTCAACCTCCCTGGCCGTAGCGCCATTTGGACCGTCAGCGTCAACCTTCCGGCCGTAGCGCCATTTTGGACCACCCGCGTCACCTTCCGGCCGTAGCGCCATTTTGGACCATCCGCGTCATCTTCCGGCCGTAGTGCCATTTTGGACCATCCGCGTCACCTTCCGGCCGTAGCGCCATTTTGGACCATCCGCGTCACCTTCCGGCCGTAGAGCCCTTTGGACCATCAGCGTCACCTTCCGGCCGTAGCGCCATTTCGGACCGTCAGCGTCAACCCATACGGTCGTGGCGCCATCTCGACCCTTGCGTCATTGTCGTGGACCACAGCGTCGAATTATGTTAGCCGTTCCATCATCATCGCCGTTCACCACTTCGGAATAGAATTCAATTCACCGAAGCGCTAAAATGTTACCTGAGGATCAATTCAACATTCCGGCACCCGCCCTGCATCAACCATCAAACAATCCAACCAATTTCGTGTGCCCAAAACTGATTGCACTATCAGGAGCTAAGTAGCAATAAAACGATCGACAACAGCAGCCCTAGCCGACCGCAAAGAGGAATTGAAAAACATTCGTTTTGGGGGGCAGTATGTTCGATCACGAACTGCGCTCACCGTCGTAGCTGCTGTTGAAGCCCAACAGTGCAGCGTGTGAGCTGCTATTCATGTCTATTTTTCGTTGTTCTCTGTTATCGCGCCAATTGCTAGCGTTATGTGCGTAGCAGTTGGCGCGCTGTAAGTCCAATTAGATTTTAAATTTGAATGTTTGTGCACACGTCCCCAATAATTGTGATATATAAAATTAATTGTTTTGCCGTACTAAGAGTCGCCTATAAAAGGCGACTCCACACTCCATGTAAAGTACAGTATCGTTATCGTAACCTCCGAGCTGGCACGCTGCCTCTCGGAGGTAATAAATCAATAGTAAAGTCGCCGACAGTTCTTGTTACTCGTCGTCTGAATCCTGGAGAAAGTAAACACAACGTAGGGTCGTCCCACCCTGGACGAAACAACATGTAATGTTTTTTTTTTTGGAAAAAAAATACATGTTAAATGGCCGCATGATTGTACAATTTTTCAAACTCACAAAAATCAGTACGTTTTGACAGATAGGTACCCAACAGGAGCGGGCCATTTGGCATAAAGTCATTTGGCATAACGCCATTTGGCATAACGCCATTTGGCATAAGGCCATTTGGCATAACGATCATTTGGAATAACGGACATTTGGCATAATTGTAACCAACGTCAAAAGTGAGGGTCTTTTGGCATAACGGACATTTAGCATAATTTTTCTTTGCGTTCGCTAAATGGTGACTAAGTGGTGCGGGAAACACCCCGGAATAGTGAATGTAACACCCGTCGATAACAATATTAAAAAGACATTATCCTCTCGTGGAAAGAATTCATTTGCAATGCAATGCAAAAGTAGGTGCATGCCCGGATTAGAGCAGTGGTGGATGTAATTCCCTCTTTAAAAGTAGGCGTGTGGCCGGATTATGGCAATGATGGATGTGATTCCTTCTTTAAAAGGAGGCGTTTACTCGGATTATGGCAATGGAGGATATGATCTCTTCTTTAAAAGTAGGCGCTTACCCGGATTATGGCAATGGTGGATGTGATCTCTTCTTTAAAAGTAGGCGCTTGCCCGGATTATGGTAATGATGGATGTGATTCCTTCTTTAAAAGGAGACGCTTGCCCGGATTATGGCAATGGAGGCTATGATCTCTTCTTTAAAAGTAGGCGCTTGCCCGGATTATGGTAATGGTGGATGTGATTCCTTCTTTAAAAGGAGGCGCTTGTCCGGATTGAGGCAATGGTGGAAGTGCTCCCTTCTTTAAAAGTAGGCGCATGACCGGATTAAGGCCATGGTGGATGCGATCCCTTCTTTTAAAGTAGTCGCTTACCCGGATTATGACAATGGTGGATGTGATTCCTTCTTTAAAAGAAGGCGCTTGCCCGGATTGAGGCAATGGTGGATGTGATCCCTTCTTTAAAAATAGGCGCTTTCACGGATTATGGCAATGGAAGATTCGATTTGTTCTTTAAAAGGAGGCGCTTGCCCGGATTGAGGCAATGGTGAATGTTATCCCTTCTTTAAAAGTAGGTGTGTGGCCTGAATTATGGCAATGCAATGGTGGATGTAATCCCTTCTTTAAAAGTAGGCCCTGCCCGGATTATGGCAATGGTAGATGTGACTCCTTCTTTATAAGTAGGCGGTTGTCGGGAATAAATCAATGGTAGATGTGATCTCTTCCCCGAAAAGCACAATTCAGATTGATTTGGTTGCAATAACTCATATGTGACTTGATTGGTTTTAGTAACTCATCTACGACAAGTGTGTTGCTTGAGTTTTTAAAGTTAAGCGCTTGCCCGGATTAAGGCAATAGTGAATTTGATCCGGTCTTAAGGCGCATGCCCGGATTGAAGCAATGGTGGATGTAATCCCTACTTTAAAAGTAGGCATGTGGCCGAAATAAGTCAATGGTGAATGTGATCCTTCTCTCGGAACTAATTCTACCGTTTTGCTAAGAAAATTATTTTGAGCTTTTTAGAGGAATGTCTTCACTTGTCATAAGACGAGTTTGTACAATCCCATTGAATTCCACCACTTAATTGTATCTTGACAGATACGTATTTAGACCTCAACAGTAAGGCCGTTTTCAGTGTCTCGTACGTAAGTCGAGTCAAGTACGAGACACTGAAGACTGCCTTACTGTTGAGGTCGAAATACGTATCTGTCAAGATACAATTAAGTGGTGGAATTCAATGGGATTGTACAAACTCGTCTTATGACAAGGGGGTCTACCGTTTTGTTATTTCGTTCTTCCGGAAAATGTCTACCATCAGTCTAGATTTATCAGAAAACACCTTAGTCTCGACCTACTTTACATGAATTATCCCTTTCGCTTTCACAGTTCGAAATTATGCCAAATGTCCGTTATGCCAAATGACCCACTCTTTTCTTGCAGTTTAAAATTATGCCAAATGTTCGTTATGCCAAATGTTCGTTATGCCAAATGGCCTTTATGCCAAATGGCCTTATGCCAAATGACGTTATGCCAAATGACTATATGCCAAATGACCCAGACCCGTACCCAACATGTTTGGGGACGATAACAAACGGAACCGCAGCGACAATTGTCCTCTATAGTTTATTACCTCTATTGGCAAAAAAAATGAAGAATGGTCTTGTAAAAACGGGAACACTGCATGACACATTTTCTAGCAAAATAAAAAAGCTTTGAATCAGTGAAAACTAGTCCATTAAGCATTTCTACCTTTTAATAGAAAAATAATTCATATTATCTCATGCGTTATGGAAAATATTTTTAAAAAAATCAAATCATATAGTCGCGTGCGCCAGTCCAGACATCATCGGTGGCGGTGTTTGTCGTGATTTTGGGTGGCAGCGGATTTTACGGCCTCAGGCCGGGAGTCATTTTAGCCGGCGGCGGAATGAATCGACGTCGCAAAATATTTGCATTCGATTGCCGGGATTTAAAAAAAGATTTTCCTGGATTATTTTATCAGGAATTTGTTGAAATGTGTAAAATATTTTACCTCATTTAAGGACGTTCTTCTTAGATCTTTCGGATAATTCTCGCTTAACTTTTCAAAAGGACCTAAGTAACATTTTTTTCATGAATTAATTTGAGTACTGCAATCAAAAGATTGCATGTTTTTCTGTTGATTGCGCTATTCAAATTAATTCATGAAAAAAATGTTACTTAGGTCCTTTTGAAAAGTTAAGCGAGAATTCTCTGAAACCTCATCGGAAAAATGTTCGAAATAGCATTCATCTTTCGAGATTGGTATTTTTTTCACCGAAAATATATTGTAACCTAATATTTTGTAGATCTGTCGGTTATTAGGCATTATTTTTTCGAAGTTCAGTATACTTCCACCGAAATTTCGGTTCCATCTGGGTACTGGCAAGACATCTGTCACCATCACCGATAGATCTGTAAATTAACAGGACGTTCAGGAATCCATACACGGAAGAAAAAAAAGTACCCAAAATTGAGTATTTTTAAACTTACTTTTGAGTTATTTTTTCTCTTCTCTTTCATCCACTGTTTCTTTTGTTGTCAAAAACAAAAGAGCCAAACAATCCAACGACGCCAGTTCAATACGGGAAGCCAATTTTGAGTTTTATTACCTGAGGTCGAAATTGAGTGAATTAAACTTACATTTGGGTAAATAAATTTTCCGTTGGGTACTTTTTTAACATGGGAGTATAGGCAAATTACTTCGACCCTACTTACTCAATTTTGGCTTCCCGTGCGGATGTTCGAGGTTGGGTGAATTAAACTCACTATTGGGTAGTTTATTTCTTCCATGTAGAGTCAGACGAAAGTCTATGATGATCAAAAGATGATCCCACGGATGCCGCTCGTTGTGCGAGATTCTACGCAAAATTGATAGTTTCTTTTCCATTAGGAGACTGATTTTGGTTAATACAAAATAAAATATAGACTGAATAAATAAATTGTTGCCATGTCGTTCCCATTATGTTTTCTTTTCATGAAAATGTTTTTCATTCATAATCGGAAATTGTAAATATTCACCGGTACCGACCATTTCGGTATAAGGAGGAGAAATTCACCGATGTTCGGTAATTCTGACATTTTTGATGGGAGAGCCACTTTACAGAATGTTCGGTAACTTATTTATTCACCGAACCAGTTACATAACGTTCAGCTGTTGAAAATTCGGTAAACGAATTACCGAACTCGGTAATTTATTCTTATTGTAAGATGATCTTGATAAAATCTTTATAATTATTTCGGGAAACTATTTGGAAGTTCATATTCAAATTTCTTGAAATTTTCTTGCTTAAATTTTGAGAATTTCATCGGGAAAATTTTCTAAAATTCTCGGGAAATTCTTCGCAATTTCTTGGTAAATTTCATAAGAAATTCAGCAGCAAACTATTAGGAATTTCCTCAACAAATTGTTCGAAATTTTCCTGGCAAGTTCTTTGTAATTTTTTCGGGAGTATCTTGGCGAACTCTTCTGAATTTCCTCGGCAAATTCTTTGAATTTCATGTACCACTTTACCACCTCTTGCACGAGAGTCATGTTCCATCTGGAAACGCCTAAAAGAAAGATTTCTCGCTTAACTTTTCAAAAGGACCTAAGTAACATTTTTTTCATGATTTAATTTGAATATTGCAATCAACAGAACAATATGAAAGCTTTTGTTTGCAGTACTCAAATTAAATCATGAAAAAAATGTTACTTAGGTCCTTTTGAAAAGTTAAGCGAGATTTGTATCCGCTCTTGCCTTCTGAAGGAAAACTTCAGCCCTCAAAGAAGGGATCATATATCTTCTTGTCTGAAGCCGGACAATTGCGTGAATTGAAAGAATGAGTCATCTTTCTTGCCTTCTGTCTAAAAAATGCATCTTTTGAAAGAAGGGATTATATCGACTGTTTCCCTAAACCGAGCAAATGCTCGAATTAAAAAAAGAAATCATATCTTCTTGTCTTCTGCCGGGAAGATGCATGCCTCAAAGAAGGAATCATATATGCCCTTTCCTCAAACCGAGCAAATGACCGAATTGGAAAAAAAAGGAATTATATCCTCTCACGCCTTCTCCCGGGTAAATGCATCTCTTAAAGAATGGATGATATCTTACCGAAAACCAAGCAAATCGAGCAAATGCCCGAATTGGAAAACAGAAATCTTATCTCTTGCCTTCTGCCAAGCAAATGCATCCTTTGAAAGAATGGATCCTTAAACCAAGGAAATACCTGAATTGACTAAAGGAATCATATCTTCCCTTGCCTTGAACCAAGAAAAAGCACTACCTTTCAGGCTATTGCCAATACATTCGAGCAGTTAATTGACAACTTAAAAAAAAGCATCTCTCTTATGATGTAGAAGCGACAATAATTATCATCGCTCCTGCTTGGGCTTAGCTATTTTCGACTAAAAAATTTTGAAAATTTACCTCGTTTTCACATTTTAAGATATATTTTGAGAATCCATATTTTATGACTAATAACTTTGCTCTGAAGCTATTATGTATCAACACACAAAATCAGTTTCGTCTCGCCCCATCTCTCATCATTCATTAGGCAAGTGAAAGGGAAAAGCGTTCCCAAAGATCCCATAAAAAGAATTTTGTAAACAAACCCCGATGATGTCCCGTGTGCGCAGTTAAGCCGGTTTAATGAGAATGGCGACAACAACATCACATAAAAGTCTACCACCTCTTCTCGGCTGCGACCAATGAGCTGCAACACTGCGTCCCCAATCCTGCTGTGGTCAATTCCAGTCACATACCTACAGATACGCACCGCGCCGCCGCGCCGACAACGCACGGGCAGTGTTCTTGGACTGGATGGGGTTTGACTGTGTGCGCCCGCGCGTCCCGGCATTGCTGGCAGAGTTCATTGACAGGGTTCAGGGACAACCAGTTCTTCACGCGCGCGCGCCTCCATCACCACCGCCACCTTCTTCAATCAAGTCAGTCAGTGTAACACAAAACCCACCCGAAAACGCATGCGCTCCACAACTCCATCAAGCTTGGGAGATGACTTTTCCGAGTGGCTGGGTCTGAGGTCTTTTTTCCTTCTTTTTGCTGATGCGTAGGTACTGGTGGGGAGCACATGTACTTTATCGAAAAACTTTCGGAAAGCTGGAGCTTTTTGCTATTAAAATTCTAGTCAACCGAAACCGAGGTAGCAGTGTTAAATGTAAGCATGTAAGCGCCCTATTGATGTTTTTAGGGTAAAAACTACTTCTTCCATGAATTAGTGGGCAAAAAATGTCTAATGAACAAATTTGATAAAAATAGGTCATCATCCCAAAAAATGGTACAAGTGCCAATTTAGTCATCACCCCACATTTTGAAGGCAAAAATTTCTATGATCAGCAAATGAAGAAAAAAGTTGTTAATTTGTTTCCCCAAATTCATGGGATGATATTGGTATTGTATGTCTCACTTTCAGCTCGAAATCTAGTATTATCAATAAAATATCTCTTTCGATGGAACGTCATTCGACCAAACAACTTTTTTATCATATATCCTTGGGAAGATATAAGAAGGGGACACAGAGAAAATTTTTTTTTTTAATCTAAGTTGTTAACTAAGAAAATGTGAAGGAACATTTTACCCAAACGGAGCATTTTATACAGATTACCGTTAATTATATCGATCGGGTAAGAGATGTTGGTATCAACTTTATTATTCCATTTAAAATTATATTGGGTCATTTTATGCCTAACGTCCATTATGCCTAACGTCCATTATGCCTAACGTCTTTATGCCTAACGTACTTATGCCTAACGGAGTATACCGATTACAAAGTACCATATGTTTAGCAAGTATGGCTAATTTGGCTATGCTGTACAGTATACATACCAATCATAATGAATATAAATAATACAAGTGAGATAAACGACACGTACATTGTACAGACGTAATTAAAAAACAGATAAATTATCACCAAACATAAATGACGCGCAATTAAGTTAACTTCCATTTTATCGTCGCTCAACGAAGCGCGAAAGGTCCTATCCAGAACAAATGCAGACTGAATCTCGAACTGCAG
This sequence comes from Armigeres subalbatus, assembly GCF_024139115.2. Taxonomy (NCBI): domain Eukaryota; kingdom Metazoa; phylum Arthropoda; class Insecta; order Diptera; family Culicidae; genus Armigeres; species Armigeres subalbatus. The sequence continues at coordinate 276,780,183 of NC_085140.1, forward strand.
TCTGGCTAGACTCCCCCGGGGCTGAATGTCCCCGACGCAGTTCATTAATAGATTTTGATTAAAGTAAATGAGGAGTGCAGAACACATATCTCGTTCCATCGCATCACCCATTATTGAGCAGGAGGAAATTATCAGAAAAGTCTATTATATCTATCAGGTATTAAATATTGGTACGAAAATCAATTATTTGAAAGTTGAAAAGCTACGACACTAATATTTGGCAAGCCGCTGCATAGACGAGCATTGATGTTGGCACTATGAAGATTCCAAGATTAAAGTTACCGTATTGAAAAGCAGCAAACATTAATATTCTCACCGTTCTGTATCATTGTGCATCGATCGGCCCCACGAAGATATCGATAAAACTGATGTGATGACCCGACCGGGAACAACAAGTGCAATGGACCTGTAATGGCTTTATGGTCAGCTTCATGCCATTCGTGGTCAGTAATATTATTATTGGCAACCGAAGGAAGGGACCACTTCTTGGATCAATTATTGTCGCTGATTGGACGCACCACGGCAAGTGATGGAAATTGGAATGGATTATTATTTTTAAATGCACATGCATACGTACTTCGCACCGATGTGAATTGTGGTGGAAGCTGATTTTATTGGCATTTTGTAAGTATCTTGTCCGAGCTGCTGGTTTATGAGCTTCCATAAAAAAGTGCGGCTGCAGGTGGTTTATTAGGGGTTTATTCATGATGACCGAAGAACAACTGACTGTTTTAAAAATGACAACCATTTGACCGTATATCGTTTGATTCCTGAGACAGGTAAAGCTTCGGCCTTTAAACCTTTTGTTCTGTTTTGATATTCTTAATCGTAAAGTTAACATAATAGTAGCTGCAAACTGGAATCATTTTCATTCCGTTGGCATGGACAATGTTACAAGATGCATGCTGTTTCATAGGCATTCACATCGGTTGCATGAAATATACACACTTAAAGTTATGCGCAGTTATTAGAAAAAATGTATGAATATTGTAGGAGAACTGTGGGTAAAACCGACACCACTTCAAATTTCTGTTTTGAAGTACATAGCTGATTTTGATACACTTTGAATGAACCTACGAAAAGGGTGCTTGGTGGCCTTGCGTCATTGCTTCTGTCTCATACGCAAGAGATTAAGGGTTCGATCCCTGGCCCTGGAAAAAGCGCCAGCAGGAAGATCGAAACCGTGAAGAGACGGAGCAACTGTACTGCGTTAATAACGGATGAAAGTTCTATGAGAAGCTGAACCGTACGCGTAAGGGCCACGAGCCACACCCTGATAAGTGTAAGGACCAAGGATGTTATCGATTATTTAGTAATCTGCCTTCGATCATTTAGTAGTTTGTCAATAACTCATTTCAGAGGCTAAATTTCAAAATGTGTTGTATGGTGGACTTCTAGTGCAAAGGTTTATTTACAACTCTGCCTAACAGTTCGTTGTTTGAATTTTACTAATAACGGAGCTATAGCGCTAGTAGCAGTAACTTAGACTAAATGATTGCATATTTTGTTATCATTTAGTATAAGTATAGCAACTAGCACCGTAACTACTTTAATAGTGGAATTCAAACATCGACCTGTTCAGGAGAGTTGTAGAAAAACCTTCGCACTAAAAGTCCACCATACAACACATTTTGAAATTAGGCCTCTGGAATGAATTATTGACAAACTACTAAATGATCGAAGGCAGATTACTAAATGATCGATAACATCCTTGGTAAGGACATAAACGGGAACCTTCTTACGAACGAGCGCGAGGTGATCCAAAAGTGGTGGCATAACTACGAAAATTACCTAAATGGCGAAGTGGAAGACAACGATGGCGGCATGATGGCGAACCTAAGAGCACGCGCGCTGGACATACGTTTTCCGGCTCCGGATCTCCAGGAGGAGAATTGCCGGCTGAAAATCAACTAAGTTACTGGGATTGACCAACAAGGTTTCAGGTATCAGAACGTAGACTCCAGGGGCACGTTTGGATTTTGGAAAGGGAAAGTTTGGAAAAGGGCCCTTGAAAAGGGCATACAACGCATAAGCGTACAAGAGCTTATAGCTCCTTACCACAACAGGTTTTGAACAACAAAATATTCTGAAGGTTCAGGTTTCAAAAGTCAATTTCACTAAGTAAGTGTTTACCAAATATTTGGAAACGCAAATGGGCATAGACTAGGCAGTTACATATCAGATGATAATGATGATAATAATTATCACAAACAGATTATTCAACGCGTTGAATATTTGCCATGTGATCATCAGTTCAGTCGGCAGTGACCTGCCAAGGCTTTGACGAAATTGCAGTTCTGTTTAGACAGACTAGCTAAATAGCTTTTTTTCCTTGTCGGGTATTTTTTATCACTGCGACCATTTTTTGATCTATTGTAATATATTCCCCTTTTTTTCTAGCTATGTCATTATGGCGTATCGCTATTGGGAGTAATCGCCATTGTTTGACTAACAGCTTCTCCCCAACACGGCTCAGCTTTTCGAATGAAATGCACCACCGAATTGGGATTTGTTCTACCAAGCTCAAGTGGTTCTATAAGCCCCTTGGTGAAGAACTTTTGTCTTGTTCGAAAAATGCCGGACAACGGCGTAACAGATGCTCCGAGTCTTCTTTTCTATGTCACAGAAGCGACATAGATCATTTTGAAGTTTCCCTATAACTCGGACAATGACCTGTAAGGAGACCCATATAAGTATCGTCGCTTTCGCGGCGTCGGTCAACCGGGCGGGTTCCGAGCCCGAGGACGGAAAGGGGTCCTCGGCAAGGCTGGGGCAGGCGTAGGCCTCGCGTCGGCAAGTCCCTCTGTGTGCTGGCGAATAGGCCCTATCGCAGAAAGGTCAATTTGGGATGCACGCGGCATCATCATTCTTGCTACCAGTCGTGCAGAGGGAAGCAGGTGCGAAGTCGACCCTTCCCACCTTCCGAGGACATAGGGCGTGGTAAGGCCACCTAGAAAGCCGGCAACGCGCTGGCACGATACCATGGTGTTCTTCTAAAAAAGTGAGTTACGATGTTCGGTGCTGCAAGGACACGCAGCTAACCTCGAGGGTGCGTTGTGCACTGGCCACTGGCCCCCCTTTGAAGCATTACTTTCTGGTTGTACCGAAGGGACTATGGGCTTGGCGGCAATGGAAACGGTTTAGCGGGTCGGGTATGTAGTCCTGCCTCCCTCGGTAATCCCTAACCCCGCACTTCCTGGTCAACCCAGGATGTCTGTTGAGCAGATTCCCCCTCCATTGTTTAGGAAGAAAAAAAAAAAAAGACCCATATAAGTGCTTAGGTCTCTTTTAGATGTTGCGAGTCATGGAAACATTTGGAGTGATAAAGCATTTCGATTGCCTGGCATTAGTTGCGTTCCTAAATTTTCATAGATTCCCATACCTTCAGCTCCATACGAAGAGAAGAAGTTGGTAAGCTGCAAAAAGGTTCCGGTCCTGTAAACCGACTTGATGATCCAAGTCTCGCCAGCATATCGGTTTTTTCGTTACCATCTATTCCAGTGTCCTGGAACCCAATATAGATTGACTTGGTTCCGACAAGACAATTTTTGGAGATACTGAATGCATTCCCAAACTTGTTTTGAAGTGCATGTTGCCGACTTTAGAGCATTCAAAGCTGCTTGGCTGTCGGACATTATGCATATATTTGAGTGTCTGTAGTTCCTACGCAAACATATTACAGAACACTCTAGAATTGTGTGAACTTTTGCTTGGAACACGGATGGCCAACTGCCCATGGGAATCGATATGTCAATGTCTATCCCAGGGCCAGTAACTTCTCAGTTACTCTCAGCCAGTAACTCAATTACTTTGAACAGTCTATTGAAATTGTACTTTTTCTCCATCCAGTCTTCATTGTTTATTACTAGGGAGTTCATACTGAAGTTTTTAAGAATGCTAAGATGACCCTTAAGGTCACCTCCTAAGAGGTTTTCCGATATTCTGATCCTCAAGGTAATCTTTTCAGCTTCAAATTGTATAATTTGATGCAGAGGAAGCATGTACAGTAAAGCATTTAGTGCACTCGATGGCGTACTGCACATTGCACCTGTAATTGAGATAGTCGCTACTCGTTGAAGTTTTTCGAGCTTCATCTGAGCATTCTTCTCTTTCGTCTTTCGGCCACCAGACCAACGAACCATAGGTAATTCTTGGTTTTACTATAGCTGAATATATGCAATGGATCATTTTCGGCTTTAATCCCCATAGCCTACCAAAAGTTCGTTTACTAATCCATAGAGCATTTGTCGCTTTATTAATGGCGTGTTCTAAATGTTCCAGTTGTTCCAGTTTGTTTCAGTTAAGTTTGCTATCAAGAACTACGCCAAGAAATTTGACTGTATTCGAAAGTTCCAATCGTGTACCTTTCAATATCATGTTGTTTAGTGAGAATTTCCTCCTACGCGTGAAGGGCACAATAGTGGTTTTGGAAGGATTTACACTCAATCCTTCTCTATCGCACCACGTGGAGACATAGTTTAAAGCAGTTTGCATTCTGTTGGCGATAATGTCATTGTATTTGCCTCGTACTATTATGACAATATCGTCAGCGAAACCAATTCCTTCGAAGCCCTGGATTATAAGGTATTTGAGAAGATCATCTACTATTAAAGACCACAGTAAAAGTGATAATACGCCTCCTTGTGGGTAAGCATATGCGGTATTTCGAAAAATTTCGTTTCAGATGATTCGAAACGAAATTCCGCGGAATTTCGCGGAATTTGAGCATGGCGAAATCTGATTTCTTGATTTCGTTTCGTATCGTAAAATTACAAAAATTTCGCTAGAAAAAACTAGCTTCTCACGAAATTTAACGGAATTCCGCGGAATTTCGAAACAAATTTAAACTTAAATTATACTTTGTTTCATCAAAAAATTTGGCTGCGCCGCTAAATTAAATCATAAAACTATTTTCTAAACTTTATGTTATACACATTTTTCTTTTAACGCTTACTTCTTCTTTTCAATGGTTTTACGATCCAAGCATTTCCTCAGTTATTAATTGAAAACTTTAAACTCTATTTCCGTCTTTGTAAGAGTGAGTTGAGTATGTATCTTGTGTGGTAAGACTATGGATACGACATGGTTGCGACTAAGGTTGCGACAGGATAATCTATGATGAATTGCATCCCCGCAATTTCGACGTCGTAGCGCTGCAGGAAATCTGCTGGACAGGACAGAAAGTGTGGGGCATCGAGCAGCTACCTTCTACCAAAGCTGTGGCACCACCAGCGTGCTGGGAACCGGCTTCATAGTGCTGGGAAAGATACGCCAACGCGTGATTGGGTGGCAGCCAATCAACGCAAGGATGTGCAAGCTGAGGATAAAAGGCCGATTCTTCAACTATAGCATCATCAACGTGCACTGCCCACACGAAGGGAGACCCAACGACGAGAAAGAAGCGTTCTGTGCACAACTGGAGCAGACATACGATGGATGCCCACTGCGGGACATCAAAATCGTCATCGGTGACATGAACGCTCAGGTAGGAAGGGAGGAAATGTATAGACCGGTCATCGGACCGAATAGTCTTTGCAGGCTCCCGCGGAATGGTAGTCTGAAGCTCTTTCTTCCCCCGCAAGAATATCCACAACGCCACATGGAAATCACCTAATCAAGTAACGGAAACCCAAATCGACCACGTTCTAGTCGACGGTGAATTCTTCTCCGACATAAGAACGTACGCACTTACCGCAGGGCGAATATTGAATCCGACCACTACCTCGTTGCAGTATGTGTGCGCTCAAAACTCTCGACGGTGTACAACACGCGTCGGAGTCGTCCGCCGCGGCTAAACATAGGGCGGCTACAAGGCGGTAGGCTAGCCCAAGACTATGCGCAGCAGCTGGAAGTGGCATTCCCAACGGAAGAGCAGCTAGGCGCAGCCTCTCTTGAAGATGGCTGGAGAGATATTCGATCCGCCATTGGAAGCACCGCAACCCCTGCACTAGGCAGGGTGGCCCCGGATCAGAGAAACGACGGAGAATGTGAGCAGTTAGTTGAGGAGAAGAATGCAGCATGGGCGAGATTGCTGCAACACCGCACGAGGGCGAACGAGGCACGATACAAACAGGCACGGAACAGACAAAACTCGATTTTTCGGATGAAAAAGCGCCAGCAGGAAGATCAAGACCGTGAAGAAACGGAGGAACTGTACCGCGCTAATAACGCACGAAAGTTCTATGAGAAGTTGAACCGTTCACGTAAGGGCCACGTGCCACAGCCCGATATGTGTAAGGACATAAACGGGAACCTTCTTACAAACGAGCATGAGGTGATCCAAAGGGGCAGCACTACGAAGAGCACCTGAATGGCGATATGGCAGACAACGGTAGCGGTATGGTAATGAACCTAAGAGCACGCATGCAGGACATGCGACTTCCGGCTCCAAATCTCCAGGAAATCTAGGAAGAGATCGGCCGGCTAAAAACAACCAAGCTCCTGGAGTTGGCCAACTACCAGGAGAGCTGTTTAAACAAGGTGGTGAGGCACTGGCTAGAGCGCTGCACTGGCTGATTACCAAAGTTTGAGAGGATGAGGTTCTGCCGCAGGAGTGGATGGAAGGTGCCGTGTGTCCCATCTACAAAAAGGGCGATAAGCTGTATTGTAGCAACTACCGCGCAATCACATTGCTGAATGCCGTCACCTTGTAGAATATAAGCATTTCTCAAATTTTATGCCGCATTTTGTAGAATATAATAAGAATTTATTTAGCAAAATTTATGTTTTTAAAAGTGAAGTCTGCATCCTTTTAATCATTGGAAGTTCTGTAAGCTATCTTCTGCTTTTCTCATCAAACGATGAAGCATCAATAATGAGACACAATTGATCTGTGGATCAACTGGTATGATCATTCTCCGATTATAACAGAAATGCAAATCAAATTTGTAATTCAGGGCAGGATACAGGGCAGGGTACATACATCTCCGCTGAAGCAAACAGCACCATCCTGCAACGAGACCATAAAGAAGGACGCCATACCAGATTGAGCCTATATGATCTGGCTTTCGACAATATCTGGCATAATGGTCTAGCGTACAAGCTCTACTGGTACAATCCTCCCAGCTTCCTAGAGAAAATAATCAAAAACTATCTGACCGCGGATTATTCCGGTTCTCCCTCGGAGAAGAAACATTTGATTCGCACCGGATGATTACAGACATTCCGCAAGGCAGCATTCTTGGACCCCTGCAATTTATCCTATTCACAACCACCATGCCAGCAATCCCTGGAGGCGGCACCCTGTCTCTATTCGCAGACGACACCTGCGTCATCTACAAAGGCAGCGCTATCACATCGAAGCTCCAACAAGACCTGGTTGTTCTGACAGAGTACTTCACCAACTGGAAGATCTGCAATTAATATCCGAGTATATTTGTGTATATCAAAGTCCTTCTTGATATGAATATATTTGAAATATTACATGTCTAATGTTACATCATATCATATCATTACCTGTAATTGGATAATAAACGCAACCATCAAAGTAAGTTTGCAAACCAAATGTCTCACCTGGAAAAAGAATAGAAGAAATAAAAGATTTATTAGTCAAACAGTAAGTCGAAATCACAAATCATGCGGAAAAAACCCCATCGGAAACGATTCAAATGCCACATAAGATACCACCCAAAGTGTCGGTTCTCTGCTTCTTCATATCTCGTACCATCCAATTAAATCGAGCGCTATTCAAACCTCCAAGCCCCTTGCATCTGGTCAGGTTATGAATCGGTATTTCTTTCTTCTCACGATATGATATCATGCGGATGGAATGTGCGGCTGTTGCCCCAGTGAAGAAATTGACCATCGAATGACTACAATCGCCCGTCATCAACATCTTCCTGACTCAAACACCCATACACACCGGTTTGATGTCCTTTATTCAAATCGTGCTCGTGCAGCTTTCTGTCGCGCCAAAAGCGTAATTCGACCACACGCCACCGAACCAAGGTTGACCTTTTCTTTTTCTCACCATCCGGTGAACATGCTCGACAATCTGGCCAATATGGAACGGTTCAGTTCTGCGAAATGTTTGCATGACACGCCATTCCGTCAGGTAACAGCACTTAAACTTAAACCCTACCCTAGTTCTAACCCGGCATCAATTCGTAAACCGGTTCGCAAACACCGAAACTCATTATCCAATTGGCAAATGTCGGCATTTGATTACAATTCGGAGTACCATTAACCGACAATCGCAAGACAATCAACGCATTCAAAAAAAAATGAACGAGCATCTTGTTGTGAGTTCGACAGCGGCATTCAATCGGTCTACCTCTGGCAAAGTGCTATGAACTGCAAAGAACTGGACCAAGAGACCTTGAGTGCGGTCAACGATTCTCCTGCGCTGATTGTTGTCGGACGCTTTGCAAAACGGTTTGGGCGATCACATACGTGCTCTTATTCGAGATTGTTTTTTTGTGTAATAATCCATGAATAAACTTGCAGCCAGCAATGTTTCGTGTGTCTCGAAAAGCGATTACAGTCCACGGACAGATCATTAATTTGTAAGATTCTTGTCGATAATTTCCTAACAGAGTTTGGAAAAAAATACCTTCTTGTCGGAGTTCTTTAGAAGTGAACACATTAGAAGGATTTCAATTTCAAGGACGACCAACCAAAGGGACATTTTTTATCTTGCTCTGTTTGGTGCGCTATTTTTTGTCACTATCAACGACGCATATTGTGAAGAATATCCGGATTCACATTCTAAACCCTGAATACGAGTGACTAAGCAGCTTTGTTTAGATTTGTAGATATTTATTCATATTCTATATTTACTCTTGAAAGTTCTCAAACACATAATGTGCTCGAATATTGCATCACTGATTTTTTATAATGTTTTAGGTTCGAGTTTCAGGTTAATAAATATGGCCAAGGTACACTTCGCATATCAAAATATTATTTTATATCTTTGGAGCGATACAATAATTACCTACGTAAGAGACAGTGATCATTAAATGTTCCGTCCCCCATTGTTTTTTTTATTTATTGTTTTAGTATTTGGCGTAATGCCAAATCTTGATCCATGGTAGAGTGTTCGTCTATGTAGGAAAAAATGGTTCAAAGCATACCCATGGGACAATATGGCCTAACACATAAAATCACTCGTAAAATTGTGTATACATTGTGTACTACATTTCTGAACGAATATTATCATTCCATGCAATATTAGTTATTCAGTATTGAGAAATCTCGTTGTTTTCTCTGAGATTTAACGGTTTGCGGTTCTTTTACCTCATTTTCAAAACATACACTCTGCGAACTAGACAATCGAAATTCATACACTACTAAAAATCCACACATATTTATTGGCAAAAATCCATAGATTTAACTTATGATGTATATCAGTGCACACATAACCATTCTCCACGCGAACTCCTAATAAAATATATGTCCAAATAAGCTTTATGTGTGGTCTCGTATTAGCAATTATTTAATTTATGTGTGGTTCTATATCGATTATATTAGGGTGGAGCTATTGCAAAAATTTATAACGGCGACACATATATCTTATATAGATATTTTTGGCAGTGTAGTAAGCGCCATATGAATCTTCTACTGATTATTTCTTCAACAGTGCTTCATATACGCAGCAACCGCAGGGATAGAGGCTTCCTCAGAGATTGCGTCCCGATATCCGACTTGAAATTTCCAAGTGAGGTTGGCTGAACGAATGACTGAGGGCGAGAAACGGATCAGAAAGCGTATTGTTCCGTGATGCTGTGTACTTGCCTGTAGACGGAGTTCGGAAGACCTCATCTCCCAACTCAGACGCAGGACCGGGACGGCTGTTGGTCGCTGGCAGGAAGGGCTCGACTGCGCTGAGAGGGATAGAGGCTTCCTCAGAGCTAGCATGAGTCGCTGACTTCACTTGTTGCAGATTTAGGTACAGTCACTTTAAAGGATTCGAAAGACAAATCATTGATGTGCTTTCCACGAGGAACGAACTTTGTCACTTTTACAACGGATGAACTGGTGTTGGAGATATCCATTACGTACTTCTTCGCGTCTTCTTCATTTTGGTCAGGTTTGAAGGGAGTAGAGTAGAGTGGGGCAAGAGTGCGCGTGGGGTAAGAGTACGTTTTCGATTTTTTGAAGTAATAAAAAAAGATAAACTAGCAGCACTGCATCAGTTTGACAGGTATTCTGGCCAACTATTATCATGTGTAATTGTAAACGATTTGAATAAACAACAAGGGAGATATGGAGTTAGATAATTTTTTGGTCATTTTGCTAAAAATAATTGGATTTCCGCAACTAGTATTCCATTACCATATAGACGTTCAATCTGGTGAACATTATAACATTTCGATAACCTATTGTATAGAGTACTTTATGGTACAGAACACCAATCCGGTTGGTTTTCCATGAAGTCAAAACCATTACTTGAATAATTTTTGGGACTGTGGGGTAAAAGTACGCAGGAACCGGTAGGGCAAGAGTACGCATATGAATTTTCAAGTGATGATGTCAAACCCGTACCTTCGGCCGAAATAAGACTTCTTCCAAAGCGTAAAGATTCACAACTAAGAAAAAAGGGACAGAACTCGAAATTATCACAAGTTTTTAGGATAAGTTGAAGTAATTCGGTGTTAGAAAGGACTTAGCGAACAAAGCACTGAAGCGAAATAATAAAATTGTATTAGGACTTGTTGTACACCTAAACATAGTACGTAAACACAATTTCATCTAAATGATAATTTCATTTAATCAAAAGAAACATTCATAAATTACGCATCGTTTAGCTGGGAGGGGTTGTGAGATGTGTGATGATCCATATAATTTGTAGAGGATTCATACAAATAGTGTAAGATAGGAGGGGAGGGGTGATGAAATAGCCAAATTTTACGTTACGTGATTGGTGGACTTTCTTTAAGGAAAATGCCTTTGTATACGCCACGCGAAACCTGATATATATTTTTACCTCTGTGGTTTTTTGTATATATAAAAAACAATGGTTTTTCGTATGAAAGTGCACATTTTTAGGACCCCCTCCTCCTTTAAGAGTTACGTAATCTTTAAACATTCCCTAATATATGCTCATTAAACATCAATTAAATGATATTAACTCTTATTTGTGTTAATATATACTTAAAGCACATGATTGGATAAATGCGTACTCTTACCCCACCCGATGCGCACTTTTACCCCACCGGTGGAATGCGTTTTTTACTTGTCTTGCAATAAGGGTTCTACTAAAACGATTCTCAATAATTTCAATATTTTTTCCACTGGGTAACATAAAGGAAGAGTATATGAATCATCGACACTGATTTGATATGCAGAAGCTTGCTTCATACGGGCCACATGATCGATTGAAAACTAAGTGCGTACTCTTGCCCCACTCTACTCTAACGTAGAAGGACTCCACATCGTCAGTGGCAGCGTCACTGTTCGCCACATGCGATTCGCATCATTGTTGATGGAAGATGCAAATCTTACTTGAGCAGCGGAATGCCTAGAAGATGTTCCGCCAGCACTCATATCACGATCTGAACGATCTGAACCCTTTTGTTGTTGAAACCATCAACAATTTTTTCCGAAATGTGAGCAATGGAACTGTTGATCTCATCTAGGACTTCGAAGAAGGAGTTCTCCTCACAGGATCTAGATCTGTTAATCGGGTCATCCAAAACGTCGTCTAAGTTGAGCTCATCGATACTCTGAAGGAACGTGGTTTGATCGGTTACATTCATTGGTAGTTACCAAGCCGGGTGTCCATCGAATCGGTACGAATAAGTAATTCTCGCAATCCTCTCATGATAGTTTTTTCGCGATCGTAAACAGCGGAATCGAAATTGAGGCGGCATGATTCACAAATAATGCGATTTAATCATTCCCACGCAGGTATAATGAAACGCCATATTGCAAGAACCACCGCATGCGATTGTTCTACCAGCCTCCAGCACATTCGAACATACTTTGCATGAATCCATCTCAGAATTATTTATTAAAAGTGTTGAAGTATTCCAAAGTGCCCCAATGTACCGGTAAATCGAAATATTTCCAGTCGTCTAACTGCCTGCAGCTTGTCTTACATTCAACATGAAAAGCTTTGCAAGAAAAGATATTTTAGTTACTAGATAAAGATTGTCGCTGTCGTCGCTGTCCGGAACATCTTTTGCTGGCGAGGATAGGGGAGCTAAATGTCAAAGAAGGAAAATCCATGCGATTTGACAGGTATGTACCACACATGTTTCGGACAGCAGAACAAAGGGAACAGTAGCGACAATCTTTATCTAGTAACTAAAATATCTTTTTTTGCAAGCGTATGCAGCTTCAGCAAATTGCTGTCAGATGGCGCTCCGATTAATAAAAAACGAACGTGGGGGTGTGTATACAGTGGGAATTGTTTACAAAGTTTTTTGATGTTCACCACACACACAATTCGCACTGCACTAACCGAAAAACACGAAAACGAGATTGCAAAACCGATCTTATTGTGAGTGAGCCGACGCAAATGATTTTAACGGGATTCGATAACATATAAAACACAAAAACAAACGGAGCTTCGAGAAGATATGCTCATTACCCGACCGTGTTGCCAGAATAGGAGATCGTCAGTTGCGTTCTAGCAAATATTCCGCTTGAGGCCCTTCCTAAATATTTTAACAACAGCCACTACACCTGACGGTATAATTGCAATATTTCCATTATCAGGCGACAGGTGGTGTTGCTGTGTGTTTGTATCAATGTTATATTGCATATACACTAGTGACATCTGCTGTTCGATATCGTAAGCTTTCAATGTTCCTTCCACACACACGAGGTGGAGAACAGTCTTGAAGAAATGGAAAGTATACAGCTAGAATTTAGTATGGAGGTACAATGAAATCTCTTTTATTGTTTAGAACTGTAAAACAAGTCGTGGGAACAAAAAATCTAAAAATTATTTGTTGCTTTTTGACCTAGGTTTCATATTGATGCGATGCGTAGTTAATGAGAACGGATGATTTGTCCATACAAGGAAATTTATTTTACTTTAAATGTAGTGTCGCCATCTCGTTCAAACAGCACCTTTGTCTTTGCCTTATTGCCAAGCTAACAAAAGTGTACTGGAGTGTCGGACTCAACCAGTGAAGGTAATACAGACTAAACTTTCTTGGGCTCCGCCCATCAATTCCACGGTACCTTTTGACGTTTCGGTAGCTTTATTGGTTCTTTTGCAATGAATTAAAATAGTATCGCTTTATTGTTTCTTTTGACGTAGAAGTACGTCTGTCTTTTCTATATTGGGGTACAATTTACAATTGGGCAAAAACAAAGGTGCTGTTTGAACGAGATGGCGCCACAACATTTAAAGTAAAATGAATTTCCTTGTATGGACAAATCATCCGTTCTCATTAACTACGCATCGCATCAATATGAAACCTAGGTCAAAAAGAAACAAATAATTTTTAGATTTTTTGTTCCCACGACTTGTTTTACAGTTCTAAACAATAAAAGAGATTTCATTGTACCTCCATACTAAATTCTATAGCTGTATACTTTCAATAAGGCAAAGACAAAGGTGCTGTTTGAACGAGATGGCGCCACAACATTTAAAGTAAATTTAATTTCCTTGTATGGACAAATCATCCGTTCTCATCAACTACGCATCGCATCAATATGAAAGCTAGGTCAAAAAGCAACAAATAATTTTTAGATTTTTTGTACTCACCACTTGTTTTACAGTTCTAAACAATAAAAGAGATTTCATTGTTCCTCCATACTAAATTCTAGCTTTATACTTTCCATTTTTTCAAGACTATTCTCCACCTCGTGTGTGTGGATGGAACATTGAAATCGAACGATATCGAACAGCAGATGTCACTAGTGTATATGCAATATTGCATTGATACACATACGCAGCAACACCATCTGTCGCCTGCTAATGGAAGTATTGCAATTATACCATCAGGTGTAGTGGCTGCTGTTAAAATGTTTTGAAAGGGCCTCAAGCGGAATTTTTGCTAGAATGCAACTGACGATCTCCTATTTCTTTAAGACTGTTCTGCACCTCGTGTGTGTGGAAGGAACATTAAAAACTTACGATATCGAATAGAAGATGTCACTAGTGTATATGCAATATTACATTGATCCAAACACACAGCAACACCACCTGTCGCCTGATAATGGAAATATTGCAATTATACCGTCAGGTGTAGTGGCTGTTGTTAAAACATTTAGGAAGGGCCTCAAGCGGAATTTTTGTTAGAACGCAACTGACGATCTCCTATTGCAAAAAATCGAAAAACGTCACGAAAATATGATAGACTTTGATCGTTAATATCTCAGCCGTTTCTCGATGGATTTTCAATTTTATTGGACCATCCGATCAAGGAAGAGTCAACGCTTTTACGCGGTTTTTTACACGGACCGCTTTTTACGCGATTTTTTTTTCACTCGAATTTCGTGATTTACGCGGTTTATTCAGACATATTTTGGGATTTACACAGTTTTTTACGCTGTTTTAATTTACTCGGCCCATATCTTCCGCGTTAAAACCGACTCCAGTGTGTAACAATATTTATGTATGGTTATTTACTATTGAAAACTTGCTAACAGTTTAGTAATCGGTTTCGGTAAATCAGTCAATCTCGTAAGTGCATCACAAACTTCATTTTTCATAGCACTACATTCCAACTGGAACTTGGCCTGCCTTTCAACTTAGTAATCTATTGGCATTTCTTTAGTTATTGATTAAAAGCTTTCTATGCGTGTGGCAAAGTCAATGGAATTACTATGTCCAGGGTGTCGAGAGTGTCTCCTGATAATAATTATTATCAATAAACTGTTAAACTTCTTTGTCGCGTCGTATTGCATCCCGTTTACTCAGACTCTCCATCGGATAATCGCCAGATTAATTGATAATTTGGAATGTGATCGCTTGAGAGTGTTGTTCATCCTCGATTATTTGAAACTTTTATTTTCATCATCCTTTTCAAATGTTGATCTAAAAATAATATACATCACCAGGGTTTGTAATGCTCATGCCTCGTTCAATATCAGGAGCACGGGATAAACAACGATAACAGATTCACCCTGGGCTTGAAAAACGCTTGAGTTGGTCTCATCGAACAGAAAAGTCGAAAAACGGTACATTACATACAGCTACGTAGTTCAACGTCACCTTTGCGTTCAACCCGACTGAGGTTTTCATAATAAAATAATACTGAACATAACTAATAATTTTCATTGTCTGTTGCTTATTATGAATAGTTAAAAAAAAAATTGGAAGTCTAAAGAAGAAGAATTTTTTGGAAGTCCAATTTGACAGTCAAAAACTTGCACCGTACATACGCTTTGCAGCTTGCGCTGTTTTGACCTATTTAAAGAACTTTTCTCGATACATTTTATAATGAACGAGAAAGGCATCTGTAGTAGGTATTGCGGACGTTATTAATAGTTAGGCTACGTTGACATAACTGGTATGAGCTTTTGCAAAAAGCTTCTATCCGAAAAAAAGCATACTCGAAAACTCGAGCGAAAACTTGGTGCTCGAAATTAACTGATTGAAACCGGAAACCGATTACCGAAGACAGACGACTTTTGACGACAGGGATTTGCAACAGTAACATGGGAAAAATAGAGACGGGGTTCAATGTAAAAAAAAAGTACCTCCACATTCTCTGCTCTGGGAGAAAGCAAGACAGCGCTCCTATGATTTACATGATTTATCTAAGAGGGAGAAAGATGCAAATCTAGAAAAAAAAGAAAAAAGGAGCGAGCGGCCTTGTAACCGACTCTCAGGACGATTGTCATTCTGTTGGATACTTTCTGCGTGAGCGGACGCGAAAACGGAGTGCTCCTTTCGGCGTTAAATTTTTGAAGATGGCTTCTAAACGGCCGATGGATGGTTCCATGTGCGACAATGGCGTGGTCGGTGGCATCGGAGACGTTCCGCCCCGGTAAGTTCTTTTTTCCTTTGAAGTCTAAAACTAAGAACTGGAAAGAGGCAATTGATGCAAGCAGTGATGGCACAAAAAAAAATTGGGAGAACGAAGAAAGAGAAAAGTCGACACGAAAAATAGCGTAAAAGTGAGAAAAATAAATAAATAAGTGATTTAATGTGAAAAAATGGTTGTACTGAGAATGACTGTAAGATGTACTGACGATGATTGAAAAAAATATGTGCAAATGAAACTGATGATTGACGAAAAAAATGTGTAATGAAAAAAATGGAGGTTACAGTAAAAGAAAAGGTAAAAACAGGCCGAAAAAAAAACATATATAAAAAAAAAAGGAGAACGAAAAATTGGAATGGTCTGATTTCATTGAATTCATGGTGAAAAAAAAAATGCCTAGAACGAAAAAAAAAGTTGTGGTACGTAAAAAAAAAAATGAGATAATGAGTAAGAAAAAGCGAGAAAATTGATGTTTGTAAACGAAAAAAATACGAATAGAAGAAAAAGTGAAAAAAAAAAAATGTTGAAAAAAAAAAAAAAAATATTGGGATGCATATTGTAGATATTTGATAGTTAATTTGCTGAAAAAAAAAAGTCATATTGAAAATTAGTGTGGTTTGGATTCATCTATTCCAGAAAATCGAGAAAGAAAAACACGAAACTGGAGACGGCACTGAAGGAACTTGCAGCTGCTAAGGCAAGCAATGCATTGCTAACCGCGGAATGGAATAAGGCACAAGAAACGATCAGGAATCTACAAAGTACTTCGAAAGCACCAGGCAGTGAAGCAAGTAGTGATGTGAACACTGATGAATTTATTGACATTATCGGACCATCGAGTACACACCGTGATAGGAATACAAGAGAAACTACGGAGATTTCACGCTTCATGTCTTCCGTCAATCAAATGTCGGTTTCATCGATAACCGTGCCTGAGTGCAAACCATCCTCGGGTAGCGAAATGATTGGACGCCAAGACTTTGAAGCATGGAGGGATCTATTGGTGGATTCCATGAAGCTCGCCGGTATAACAGATGAGGGCACTCAATATATATTGCTTAAGGTGAAGGCCGGACAACAGTTGCTAGAAATCTTGAAAAACACGAAGTCAACTAGCGATGCTCCCGATCCAGACGAATTCCCTTTTTCGAATGCTTTGTTTCGGTTGAAGGCATACTTTTCATCGGGATCTGATGTCATGCTCCAAAGGAGGAAGTTGGCGTTAATGCAACAGCAACCAGGTGAGAACGACATATCATTTCTTATGCGAGTGGGTGCAACCGCCAGATTGTGCGAGTTTGGTATGGACAAGGAATTTGAAGAGATTGTGGGAACAGTGGCGGAACAAGCGCGCAACAGAGAAGTTCGGACTGCGGCCCTTAAACTGTTAAGCCGGAAAGGTACGTTCACCGACTTAGTGGATGAAGTTCGTGAAATTGAAGCTATTCGTTTAAACGAAGAGTACTTCAATATGAAACATGGCAGCCAAACACCGGTGGCGACTATTGCACGAGTGACGGGTGGAGAGTATCGTCAGCAGTACAGAGGAAGACCAGCTGGAGTAGCCCGTGGAAGATATGCAGCACAACAAATTCACCAAGACAGGGCAATGCAAGCTAGAAACTTGACCAATTGGAGAGGATCTACCAGCTCTATCCCGGAGCGTTGCTTCAGATGTAATAGTTTGTTTCATAAAGCAAATAATTGCTTCGCCGCGGATAAAATTTGCCGGAATTGTGGTGTGAAAGGGCACCTGCAACGCGCTTGCCGGACTTTCGTGCGAGACAGGCCCATACAACAACATAGCGAGCGGGTTACAGACACGAAGCTATCGGAGATTTCAGCAGTAACTGCGAAGGAGGAAACTAAACCTGAGGAACCGATTGAGCAGGAAAATGTAAGTCTTATTCCGTAATCTTCACAAATGCCACTTGGAAGTAACGCAAAGTAACGTTAATCATCGCCTAATAGTATGTTGTTCCTTAACTGTTCAATTTAATTGGGTTCATAATAAAAATAAATAAACTCTAATGAGCAAATAGGGTATCTGTTCTAATAAAATACACTCCCATGTTGATCATATCCATTAAAAGATTCGAAATTAATTCTACCCACAATAATATGAAACTAAACTATTTCTCTTTTATTCGTCATTTTGAGAATCATAAACAGTCATTAGTTTAAATCCGGGAGTAGTGGCTCACCTTATTTCAAAAGTTGGATGATAGCACTAAGTTAGGATTGTTTGTCTTGACAGGTTCCGACAACCCAAGCACAGGACAACGTCGTTTCTGCAATTACTAAGGTGCCAGGCATCCGTGACGATGGTGTGATAAGGGTGGTTATTTCAGGATTTCCTTGTGATTTCCTTATAGATTCGGGAGCGCAAGTGAACACGCTAACTGAGCATTCGTTCAACCAGTTGATCGATGACGAGTCTTGCCGAAAAGGTGTTCATAATTTACAATTCAAAGCGGATCGATCTCTTAAGGCCTATGCGACATCTGGTGAGATACCTGTTATAGGAACTTTTGAAGCTTTCATGTTCGTATCAGAAGATCGGCCAGTATTATTAGAAAAATTTTACGTCGTAAAGGAATCGCAATCATTACTCGGTAGACCAACGGCTACTAGGTATAGCGATGCTTTGCTAGGCCTCCAGGTTCCATTGTGCCTAGATGCTTCGAAAGCTTTTCAGTTTCATGGTATTGATATCGCTTATATAAGTTCCGACAAAGCATTCCCCAAATTCAAAATTCCGCCTGTTGTAATTCGTTACGATAAGACTAAGCCTCCATGTCGGAATATTTTCTTCAACATTCCGATAGCTATGAAGTCGCGGGTCGAAGAAAGACTACAACAGTTGATGACGGCTAACATAATTGAACGAGTCACGGATGAGATGGACCCTTCCTTTTGTTCCTCCATGCTGATTATACCTAAGGGAAAAGAGGATTTTCGTCTAGTTATCGATCTCCGAGGCCCAAATCAGTACATTCTCCGTACACCCTTTGCAATGCCAACACTAGAAAAGATTCTAGCTGACTTGAGAGGGGCAAAGTGGTTCTCTACCATTGATTTAAGCAATGCTTTCTTTCATGTAGAGCTCCACGACGACAGCCGCCATTTGACCAATTTTATGACGGAGTTCGGGATGTTCCGTTGTGTCAGAATGCCGTTCGGACTGTGCAATGCCCCGGACATCTTTCAGGAGGTGATGCAGCGAAAGATTTTGGGGGGCTGCAAGGGTGTCAGGAATTATCTTGACGATATATTGATATTTGGAGAGACCATTGAGGAACACGACAATAACTTGGCGGCAGTACTGGAGCGACTGGAAGAGCATGGGGTGGAAATTAATAAATCAAAGTGTGTAATCCGGAGTCAAGAGCTTCCGTTTCTAGGATTTATTTTAACATCGGACGGCTGGCAAATCGAAGAGGATAAACTAAGTGCCATCAGGAATTTTCGTAAACCTGAAAATTGTGCAGAGGTGAAAAGCTTCCTTGGGCTAATCACCTTTGTCGATCGTTTTTTGGTTCATCGCGCGACGAAAACCGAACATTTACGGACGTTGGCCAATGCTGAAAGTTTTTATTGGACAGACAAAGAGGAGATCGAGTTTATAACTCTACAGAAGGAAACGTTGAATCACATCAAGACATTAGGGTTTTCTCCACCTCAGATCGTACTGAATTATTCGTAGATGCGTCATCGATAGGTTTGGGAGCTGTTCTCGTTCAGTTTAACAGTGCAAACATCCCAAGAATCATCGCGTGTGCTTCCAAAAGCCTAACATCAACGGAGCAAAGATACCCTCAAACGCAGAGGGAGGCTCTGGCGGTAGTTTGGGGGGTGGAGCGATTCTCGTTCTACCTAACGGGTCGTCAGTTTATTGTTCGAACGGATGCTACTGCCAACGAATTTATATACAACTGCCAGCATAGAATAGGTAAAAGAGCTGTCTCAAGAGCAGAAGCTTGGTCATTAAGACTGCAACCATATGATTTTACCATAAAAAGGGTTACAAGTGAAGACAACGTGGCGGATGCCTTATCCCGTCTAATTCGATGCTCTCAGGCAGCAGAACCGTTCGAAGATGAGAATGAGAATCATCTATTGTACGTGCTAGACGGGGAATGGACATTACGTTGGACGAAATCGAGAAAAGTCGGAGACGGATACTGAAATGCAAAAATTTGCTTAGCTTTGCGGTTTGATAAGTGGCCGAGAGAGTTGCGGCGCTACGAGTGCCAGAAGAAAGATCTGCACAATCTCGGTTTCCTGGTTTTCAAAACGATACCATCGTACTCCCGAATGCACTCCGAAAAAAGCTTTATTTTCAGCCCATGGGGCCATGTTGGAGAGATTGCCATGAAAAGGATCATGCGGCAATTTTTCTGGTGGCCAGGAATGGCCAAGGATACGGAGAACTTTGTTAAGGGGTGTGAAACCTGTGCTGTGCTATCTAGAAGGAACCCTCCAATTCCGCTTTCTTCTCGTGAGCTGCCGGATGGTCCGTGGGAGGTCCTTCAAATAGATTTCCTAACGGCAACCGGTTTTGGTTCAGAAAAATTCTTAGTTTTAACAGATACATATTCTCGATACCTCTATGTTATCGAAATGAACAATTTGACCGCTGAAAGTACAAACGCTGCTCTCTGTGATATTTTTAAACTTTGGGGCTGTCCAGAAATTATGCAAAGCGACAATGGTCCTCCATTCAAGAGCGCAAATTTCTGTGATTTTTGGGAAGAAAAAGGCGTTAAGATACGCAAGGCTATTCCATTGAGCCCGCAATCTAATGGAATGATAGAGCGGCAAAACCAAGGAATAATAAAGGCTCTTGCAGCGGCTCGGATAGATGGAGTTCATTGGAGAATGGCTCTAGACCGTTATGTGCATAAGCACAATACTTTGGTCCCCCATGCCAGGCTAAATGTCACACCATTCGAACTAATGGTAGGATGGCGGTTCCGGGTACTTTTCCCAGTTTGTGGAAGGAGGGTGATGGACAGACATTAGATCGAACAGACCCGAGAGAGAAGGATTCGGAAGCAAAGCTAGTCAGCAAGAAACACGCTGATATGGCCAGAGGAGCAAAAGAGGCAGATATAAATATCGGAGACGTAGTTCTACTTCATCAACAACGGAAAACGAAAACCGATCGTTCTTTTTCAGCTGAACGTTACACGGTTATTGCTAGACAAGGAGCAAAGGTGGTAGTAATGAGCGGAAACGGAGTCCAATACGCTCGGAATGTGCACGACGTCAAGCTGGCTCCACCTATCGAACGAAACACAACCACTATGGAAACAATTCAGCAGGATTCTACACTTTCGTCGGAACATGGTATGGCGGAACTACCAGAAGATGTTGGTTCGAACAGAATTGAACGCAACTTACGTGCGAGACAAGAACTAAAGAAGCCATCGAAATATGACGATAATTTTGTCTACCTAATTTACCACTAAATAAGTTATCAGTTGCAACGCAATCCTGTAATAAAAGAACAGAGATTAATAAAATATATGCATATAAAAAAATGGAACGATACGCTTTCTGATTTCACGGTTGATTATCTGATCTTTGCAGGTTCGAATATTAATTTGCTCGGAGCAAGTTTGCGAAGTATAGTGTTGGATATATGGCTGCTATGTGAATATTATTATCCCACAGTCTTGTTGAGTTTATGGCAGGGAAGATCACGGAGGGCTTAAACTTCTATACGACGCCTCGCTGGTCCTGTGACGCTGTGACCGTGTTGATAACTGCACTGGGCCCGGTGGTTGGATTAAGCATAAATTTAGCTTTCTCTTCATAGCTTCATAATAAAAATCGTCTCGACTCGACGTGCCTCCTTTGGGCTAGAGTGGGTGGTTCCAAGCTGTTCCAAGTATTCGTCTAGGCACTTTGAGATGGATGCGGTCTTTCCTCCTGTAATAACTGATTTCTGTTTTACAGGGAAACTGTTTTTTTACTCACATTTCCGTTCAAAAAGAAAAACGTATGAAATTGATCTCTAGCTCATTGCTCTAAGCCTACTGTGCAGCAACAGTAAACTCAACCAAACTTTTCAATGATAACATATTTAGGTAAGGAAAATGTCCATCTGCAAGCATAGCGTCACAGCATACAACAACAAGGCTGACTCAGCACGAATGTAAACATCCAGTTTGAATGTAAACATGTGACGTAACTACTATTGTCGAACGAGTTAAGCCGAGGCTTTTGCACTTCAACATGGGGCGATAAAATATACGTCATTACTGTATCCTACGAACCTACCTTGCCGTGGCACAGTGATGAAAGCGTTTCTGCTTTGCACGACTATCCGAACACAAAATATGGAATTCCTCACCTTAGTAATCTATAGGTTCATTGAGATGCAGCAAAGGTAACATCAACGTAAGGTACGATCAAAACCGAGACACAAAAACAGGGTATGTTTTGACTGACAGATGGCGCTTATAGATACGATAGAGATTATAGATGTGCAGGTAAGTTTTTAATGCCCACTTCTTTAACCTCATTTGGGCTCACAGAATACCAGTTGACACGATTAAAAGTTTTTAAAGAAACCTCGCTGAATTAATTCTGGCTTGTACAAAACTATGAAATTAGTTACGCTGTGGAATAAATTACGAAAATGGTCAGAAAAAAAATGCTTTACATCGCAACTTAAAGGGCAAAACTCCAAAAATACATCGCAAACTGAAATCGGGTTAGTTTAAATTTTGAAAATAATAACAGACATAGAGTACACAAGGGAAATATTGTAGTAGGTATTGCGGACGTTATTAATAGTTAGGCTACGTTGACATAACTGGTATGAGCTTTTGCAAAAAGCTTCTATCCGAAATAAGCATACTCGAAAACTCGAGCGAAAACTTGGTGCTCGAAATTAACTTATTGAAACCGGAAACCGATTACTGAAGACAGACGACTTTTGACGACAGGGATTTGCAACAGTAACATGGAAAAAAGAGAGACGGGGTTCAATTTAAAAAAAAAAGTGCCTCCACATTCTCTGCTCTGGGAGAAAGCAAGACAGCGCTCCTATGATTTACATGATTTATCTAAGAGGGAGAAAGATGCAAATCTAGAAAAAAGAAAAAGGAGCGAGCGGGCTTGTAACCGACTCTCAGGACGATTGTCATTCTGTTGGATACTTTCTGCGTGAGCGGACGCGAAAACGGAGTGCTCCTTTCGGCGTTAAATTTTTGAAGATGGCTTCTAAACGGCCGATGGATGGTTCCATGTGCGACAGCATCATCATCGCTAGGTGGATTAATCTTGGTTTTTTTTAATCACATTTCCATTAGCCCAAATCTGACGTAATAATTGTCATTCTGTGGTGAAATTGAAGTCCATTATTAGGCAGAAGTGAACAAATGATCCATCATTCAGTATATTCAAAGTTAATTGTCTATGTTCCGGGTATTAAGCCACCCGGAGTGGAAATTAATTACTATGTCTGAAACTCGATTATGCATATGCACAACATGTGATAGATTTTAGTTCGGATTAATTCATGAAAAAATGTTGCTTAGGTCCTTTTGAGAAGTTAAGCGAGAAATGCTTGGGATAAATAGAGACTCCAAACTATATACCAAAGCTAAAAAACGCTTTTGCATAGCAAACAGCGAAAAAGTGCATTTCCGCGATGGTGTCGCGTTACATTTGTAATATTCAAGGCGAAAAATATGAATATTCCACCAAAAACGAAATTTGGTAAGGATAATTCTACACGTCCTATAAGCCAATCTTCAAATGCAGACCAAATTTCTCGCTGAAAGTCGGCTCCTCATGGTGTCGTGTTACGTTGTAATGTGTCATATAGATATAAAGTTCCTTTCGCGTACATTGCCATACCCAATATATTATTCAAACATTGTAAAAGTGAACCATCTAAACATTTTCCCGCAATAAAGGAAACTTCAATGAGCGAGTTCCTTTCATCGAGAAATTAGCAATTTAACAAGAAGGTATGGTAATTAAGGGTAAATGGGACGGTCGAGAAAGTTAAATAAGGTTCCGGAAAGTTCGAACATATGCGTTAACTTTCAACCGCTGCTTGTACATTTCATCCCATGCACAGTTGAGCCTAATTGGATAGAACTGTTAATGATCTCGAAAAGTTTTCCGGTGAATTTTGTTGTCTTACGTCACAACAAGCAGCAGCGTCACCCTTTCTCCCCAACTTTCGAACAATGCTGGACCATATAGGAACAGCATACCTACTGTCGTTTGTTTTATTATACCTTTAAAGAAGCTCAGATCGTTTTGAAAATAAGGACAAAGTTTCGCATTTTCAGACATTTACCGAAAGTTTACAGTGCAATTATTTTCTTTGGGATAGAACCTTACATAAAGCTTCAACACTTATGGAAAACTCTTCGATGCTGATGCATTTGCAACCATCATGTATAACAAGTATGAATTTCGATTAATTCTTACCAGCTTTTATTACGAATCTTTTTTGAGACCAGTTTATCTCGAACAAATACAAAAGCTCTAAATGATTAACGAAAATTGAGTAAAATTCTTTGAGAAAAAAGAAACGGCAATACAATTTTACTCAATACAAAAAAGTTAGAGTGTAATCAAGGGTGATATCGATCATTTGGTAGTTTACCAATAACCCATTTCAGAGGATGGATTTCATAATGTGTTTTATGGCAGCCGACATCATCGATCCGACATCACGAACGTACGCACTAACCGCAGTGCGAATATTGAATCCGACCACTACCTCGTCGCAGTATGTCTGCGCTCAAAACTCTCGACGGTGATCAACACGCGTCGGAGTCGTCCGCCGCGGCTTAACATTGGACGGCTACAAGACGGTAGACTAGCCCAAGACTACGCGCAGCAGCTGGAAGTGGCACTCCCAACGGAAGAGCAGCTAGGCGCAGCATCTCTTGAAGATGGCTGGAGAGATATTCGATCCGCCATTGGAAGCACCGCAACCGCTGCACTAGGCACGGTGGCTCCGGATCAGAGAAACGACTGGTATGACGGCGAATGTGAGCAGTTAGTTGAGGAGAAGAATGCAGCATGGGCGAGATTGCTGCAACACTGCACGAGGGCGAACGAGGCACGATACAAACGGGCGCGGAACAGACAAAACTCGATTTTCCGGAGGAAAAAGCGCCAGCAGGAAGATCGAGACCGTGAAGAGACGGAGGAACTGTACCACGCTAATAACGCACGAAAGTTCTATGAAAAGTTGAACCGTTCACGTAAGGGCCACTTGCCACAGCCCGATATGTGTAAGAACATAAACGGGAACCTTCTTACGAACGAGCGTGAGGTGATCCACAGGTGGCGGCAGCACTACGAAGAGCACCTGAATGGCGATATGGCAGACAACGGTGGCGGTATGGTAATGAACCTAGGAGCACGCGCGCAGGACATGCGACTTCCGGCTCCGAATCTCCAGGAAATCCAGGAGGAGATCGGCCGGCTGAAAAACAACAAAGCCCCTGGAGTTGACCAACTACCAGGAGAGCTGTTTAAACACGGTGGTGAAGCACTGGCTAGAGCGCTGCATTGGGTGATTACCAAGGTTTGGGAGGATGAGGTTCTGCCGCAGCAGTGGATGGAAGGTGTCGTGTGTCCCATCTACAAAAAGGGCGATAAGCTGGATTGTAGCAACTACCGCGCAATCACATTGCTGAACGCCGCCTACAAGGTACTCTCCCAAATTTTATGCCGTCGACTAACACCAATTGCAAGAGAGTTCGTGGGGCAGTACCAGGCGGGATTTATGGGTGAACGCTCTACCACAGACCAGGTGTTCGCCATACGTCAGGTATTGCAGAAATGCCGCGAATACAACGTGCCCACACATCATCTATTTATCGACTTCAAAGCCGTATATGATACAATCGATCGGGACCAGCTATGGCAGCTAATGCATGAAAACGGATTTCCGGATAAACTGATACGGTTGATCAAGGCGACGATGGATCGGGTGATGTGCGTAGTTCGAGTTTCAGGGGCATTCTCGAGTCCGTTCGAAACCCGTAGAGGGTTACGGCAAGGTGATGGTATTTCGTGTCTGCTATTCAACATCGCTTTGGAGGGAGTAATACGAAGGGCAGGGATTGACACGAGTGGTACGATTTTCACGATGACATTGATATTATGGCACGTAACTTTGATAGGATGGAGGAAGCCTACATCAGACTGAAAGAAGCGAAGCTAAACGGATTGGACTAGTCATCAACACGTCGAAGACGAAGTACATGATAGGAAGAGGCTCAAGAGAGGTCAATGTGAGCCACCCACCACGAGTTTCTATCGGTGGTGACGAATTTGTGTGGTAGAAGAATGTGTGTACTTGGGCTCACTGGTGACCGCCGATAACGATACCAGCAGAGAAATTCGGAGACGCATAGTGGCTGGAAATCGTACGTACTTTGGACTCCGCAAGACGCTTCGATCGAATAGAGTTCGCCGCCGTACCAAACAGACTATCTACAAAACGCTTATAAGACCGGTAGTTCTCTACGGACACGAGACCTGGACGATGCTCGTAGAGGACCAACGCGCACTGGGAGTTTTCGAAAGGAAAGTGTTGCGTACCATCTATGGTGGGTTGCAGATGGCGGACGGTACGTGGAGGAGGCGAATGAACCACGAGTTGCATCAGCTGCTGGGAGAACCATCCATCGTTCACACCGCGAAAATCGGAAGACTGCGGTGGGCCGGGCACGTAGCCAGAATGTCGGACAGTAATCCGGTGAAAATGGTTCTCGACAACGATCCGACGGGAACAAGAAGGCGAGGTGCACAGCGGGCAAGGTGGATCGATCAGGTGGAGGACGACTTGCGGACCCTCCGCAGACTGCGTGGTTGGTGAAGTGCAGCCATGAACCGAGCTGAATGGAGAAGTCTTTTATGTGCAGCACAGGCCACTCCGGCCTTAGTCTGATGATAGATTTATGGCAGCCTTTTAGATCGAAGTTTTTTCTACAACTCTGCCTAACATTTCCTTTTTATAATTCTACTAGAAACGGAGTATGAACACTATTAGCTATAACCTATATCAAATGATCAAATATCAAATCAAATTGGGGGCCCTCCTTAGCCGTGTGGTAAGACGCGCGACTACAAAGCAAAACCATGTTGAGGGTGGCTGGGTTCGATTCCCGGTGCCAGTCTAGACAATTTTCGGATTGGAAATTGCCTCGACTTCCCTGGGCATAAAAGTATCATCGTGTTAGCCTCATGATATACGAATGCAAAAATGGTAACTTGGCTTAGAAACCTCGCAGTTAATAACTGTGGAAGTGCTTAATGAACATTAAGCTGCGAGGCGGCTCTGTCCCAGTGTGGGGATGTAATGCCAATAAGAAGAAGAAGATGGGATTCATAGCAGCATCCACTCAAGATCCTGAGGAAAATTCGTTAGAAATTCTAAACAGAATCCGTCTGGAATCCTGAACAGAATCCGTTTGAGATTCTGATAAGAATCTGTTCGGAACTCTGGAATTCTAAAGAGTATGGAATTCAAAAGAGTATCGATTAAATTATATTTAAATATATAGGGGAACGGTTCGGCACTTCATCTCATAGCTCCCATATTCATCCTATCGAAAATAAAGCAACGAAAAGGAATTTGATTAGTTTATTATTTTTATGATGCTGTAATTCTTTATTTTGCAATGAGATGAATATATGTTCAGTGAGATGGAAAACGGAACACTTTCCCTATATTTTCATTTTGTTATCAATTGAGACCAGTCAGAGATGTATTGCGGTCCAACTTTAGAAAAAAAAATCAAATTTTCAACTTATTTCCAACGTAGTTAAGAAGTGCGTTCACATATTAGAAACATGTATTACATAAAAATGAGATAGCTTCCTCCCCACTGCTGTCAAACTTATTTTGTCGTCTAACTCCCCCAGACAGAGAAGACATACGTCTTTCTTATTTGTGGTTATTACCTTTGCTCGGGATTATGGGCCCCGAGAAAAGAAGTAAATTGCCTACTTCTCAGGAAACAGAAAAAATATTGATTGTGGAAAATTTCTCTCGTTTTCCTTACATATTTTCTATCCAGCGACGACAACGCGTCCTCAGCCAGGGGAAAGTCAGCTTGCTGGCGGAGGATACCGGGGAAGGTCGTTGCCGTTGTTCGAGACTTCGTTTACCTACGCGTGTTCGTTTACGAGGATATTATTCTAATGGGGAGCCGAAAGAATCCGGATGCTGTGCTTCACGCAGGGGGAAGGTTATCGCTGAGTTGGGAAAATTTGGCAGGTTTCGCTCGTTGTTACGAAGAATAAGATAAGAAGTCTTATTCCGGACGGGGATGGAAAATCAATATGATGTGAATAATTTATAAACGCCGCGACGCTGGATGAATTATAATAAGTTGGAGGTGAAAAACGTGAATACATTTCAGATGTATGGCGTACAAAAATGTTAACCAAAACTTCAAGGGTAATCTGATGATATTCCGTCAACTATTTAAACAAGACAACTTTTTCCATTAGTCTTATCCCAATCCTACAAGCGGTCCCTTCCTAGTTTACCAAACTGTTGAAAACAACCGTTACAAAGCTCATATTTCAAACTCTAGTATGTAATCCACCACCGCTACCGTGCGCTTGGCAGCCGGTAATTTTCTAACCCTTCCCGTCGTCATTAGCTAACTCGTTCTCGTCACCAGCCTTTGTTTTCCCGTTCTTTCAACTATTTTAGTGAACATTGCTAGATTACCGCTTCAAAAGCATTGACACCTTTCTGCTCTGCCCATGCCAATTTAAGGCATTCCCGTTCTCGTTATCCAAATTGTTGAAACAGCTTCTGGCTGATGGTGCATGGTTGGGTGTTTGTTCAAAATAAATGGTTAAAACATCTATGGTATATAATTCAATTCTGGCAATTTGACGTTATTCAAGCAGTATATCAGTACATTAATGGATCCCAAGAATCAGTGCACTGTTGGATTGGTTGGTCAGTAGTTTTGAAATCCGCTATATGAATACAAATTTTTAGTTTCATTTGTCACAATTGAACTCACAAGACAGATAGATTTATATATAAACATATTGTCTTTAATTTTTGCTATGTAACAAAAAACTAACTATGTAAATCACTATACCATTTCAAACTGTTTTTTTTTGTACTGGACCGATTTTGCACTTAAAGAATTTAATAACGATGATGCATTTCAAAGTTATAACGATAATGATGTTTTATTTTAAAAAAAAGATCAACTTTTTATAGCAAATAACTGTCTGTGTGGTGGCGCTCCAAATCCAGCCCAGCCACGAGTCGCGCAACATCGAGGGAAAGGTGGTTGACATAGTTTTCCCCCTGCTTTCTCGCGTCTACCCAACAGGAACGGCAACGATTGAAGGACCAAGTTTACGACTATGTTGCTTGTAGGTCCTCGCTAGGGTAGGTTCGACTGATGTTGATGTCACGTGTTTCGGATTTTTTTTCCTCTTCGACAAACATCGCTGTACAACATTGTACACACCCTTAGCATACATTCGACGAAGGCTTCGGCCATTGTTCCTTTCGGAATCTGCGAACTATGTGAAACGAGCAGCCGCCAGCCAGCACCAGTGGGGTGGAAACTCAAAACACTCGATTGCTGTTGTTGTTAGGATCGGTTGCTTTCGCCGGGATATCCTTCCGCGATGAGTGTGAGAGAAATTTAAATTTTAAATGGAATTCCATACCAGCCGTTGCTATGAATAATGGCCCAGCAGCACGCTATTCTGTACAAACCTATAGCTGGGTGTGAGCACAGCGCAGAATTTCTGGATCCCTTTCTTCCGTGGAACAGCGCATTGAACTCAGCTGGGAATTACTTTTTTGTGCTGTTTGGCCTGGAAAACAATGACGCTTGCACTATTGTTGGAATTCGAGAACACAGGAGATTCGATTTGAAGAATGGAGTTCAAGTGCTTTTATTTTCTAGTATTTGAACATGCTGTAAAAGAACGGTATTGTTACTCACATTGAATCATTACGGATTCCAGCTGATAGTTGCAAGTTATGTTAACATGCATTTCGACAATGTTGGGAACCGATATCCTGCTCCAAAAAGTCGTACATGTAGCCATGATATTATCAGGGCTTAGGTTAGGTTAGGTATTTATTTCTCTAAGGGTAAATTCTAAAAAGTTTGTGTGTTTGAAAAAAGAAATGTATAATACATATGTCTATAAAAGCGATTCATTACAGTTGTCAAAGCGCATTTGCGTGCCGTGGAGTACGGGTTCGATTCCCAATGTTAAGTATTCAGTCTGTGCGACCTCTGGTCAAAGACAGTGGTTCTGTCTTTTCCGACTAAGGATTACGTCCTTCCCCTGTTCTGTAGATTCAAATTTGAGACCGCCACGAAAAATGATCAGGAAGTATATGGGCTAATAACTCGCCTGACATCGGTAGCAGCGGTCCCAGCGGGAAGAGAATAATCGATTGACCGCCGCCGGCAGCAGCAGCAATCAATCTCAAAACCTTCCATGTAGTCCTCGCAGTTTCCACAACCTCCTGTAGATTTCTATATAACCATTAGTCATTCCGTGCCGATAGTTCGAACGAGCCAGACGTGTGTGCTGTGTCTCATCGCGGGTTTTGTTCGGTAGTGCGAGTCTATTGTGTGGTGCCTACCTACGGATCCAAGGCGATCACTGTCGGCGAGCGAAGTAGCTGCTTCTGGCGACGCCAGTGAAGCAGGCTATTGTTTCTGCTGCTACCTACAGCAGCAGCGCAGATAAGTGGAAGGCATTGTTTTATTATTCTCCCATCTCGCTGATACAGAGTGGGATTAATTATAATAAATTAAATTAGTTTTTTAATATTTTTTCTAATTTGCCATTAGTTCTAAGTTAGCATAAGAAATAATTGTCCTTCCACATTGCGTGGTGAGAATGGAGGCAGAGACTATGGGGGCGATAGTCCTCCAGAAGAAGCCCGCACCCGATTGTACCAGGCGGCTTCGCCTGGGCCTTGGGTTGTTTACTTTCGGCAGAAAGTGAAAAATCTAGACTTTCTCGGCATTAAGCGAGATTTGACGCGTCGTTTTACGAAGCTTGATTTTAATCAGATCAACAGGAACAAGCTACGAATCACCGCACCTACATATCAGGTGGCGAACGAAATTGCTAAAGACAAGGCCTACAATGTAGAATATTTAGTTTATGTCCCCTCGCGGGAGGTCGAAATCGAAGGTGTGATCAACGCAGCGAGCCTGACTTGCAAGGATGTACTTGCGGGAAAAGGCCGCTTAAAGAACGCAATGGAGTCTACCGTGGATATTCTGGATTGCAAGGAATTGCATTCAGCAACCATGGTAGATGGCAAAAAAGTATATTCTAAGTCAGGCTCGCTTCGGGTATCGTTTGCCGGTTGTTTCCGGTGCGTCTTTTTGTACCAAGGGTATTTAATTGTACCAATTGCAAACAACTTGGTCACACTGCCGAGTTTTGTGACAACAAACCACGTTGTGGTAAATGTTTCGAAAGACATCGGGAGGAATCCTGCCAGCAACAAGCCACAAAATGTGCTTATTGCGGTTTGGCTCCTGCCCATGGTTTGCAAGATTGCCCGGTGTACAGAAAGCGCACCCAAAAAGTGAAGCGCTCGTTGGTACAGCGCTCCAAGCAGACTTATGCGGAAATGGTTAAAGCGCAAGACACATCCGCCGATACCACTGCAAAGGCTGCTATTTCAGCTACCGTTCAAGTAAGTGATTATTATGATTCCATATGCATTGACGAATTGGACTCTGACGCAGCTGATATGGATGATTCTACGGAGGTACACGTGCCCGAAAAGAGGAAGCAACCGTCTTCCCCGGGATTGCGCCGTAAGAAATCAAAAGTCATCCATAAAAGCTTGCCCAAATCTGAAGGCAATGGGGGATTATTTAAAATCCCGAAGCAACCTGTCTTCACTGCTCCTTTGGATCCATCTTGCAGCAAGACATTCCCGCCATTGCCCAAAACCGATGTTTCCAAGAAACATCCGGCTAGGAAAATCAATGAAAGAAAAACTACAATTCGTTCTTCCCAAAAAAGTACTCCGTCCAAGCGAGGATTGATCTCCTTTAAGGATCTTGTGGACCGTTTTTTTGAATTTACTCAATATTCCGAATTCATTTAGGCCAATCATTGAACTCTTTATACCAACAGTGGAAAGTTATCTGAAGCAATTGACTGTTTCATGGCCCTTCTTGCAGGAATTGTATCTTTCGATGGATAATACGGCCATACAAGATACAATCACTGTGCTGCAGTGGAACTGTCATAGTCTAAAAAATAAATTGGACGTGTTCAAGTTTTTGATTCGCAATTCCGATTGCGACATATTTGCACTCTGTGAAACATGGCTTTCTTCCGAAGACGAAATCAACTTCCACGATTTTAATATTATTCGCCAAGATCGGAATGATCATTATGGTGGCGTTCTTTTGGGGATCAAAATGCTACTCCTTCTACAGAATTCCCATTCCGACTGTTCCCGGCTTAGAAATCGTCGCATGCCAAGTAAATGTGAAGCATAAAGATCTTTGCATAGCCGCATTGGACAGACCTGTAAAGGCCTCTATGAATAGTCGTCATCTTTAGTGCGTAGTCTCCCTCCTATCATCTCCAGTATTGATATTGGGTGATATGAACGCACATGGTATTGGATGGGGCGAAACGTATGACGATTATAGAGCGCCTATTTTCTATGATTTGTGTGACGATTTCAATTTGAATATTTTGAACACTGGTGAAGTAACTCGAATAGGACCAAATGGTCAACAAAGCCGTATTGATCTGTCTTTATGTTCAAATTCACTATCGTTAGATTGCACGTGGAAGGTTATCCAAGATCCCCACGGTAGTGACCATATGCCGATAGTTACTACAATTAAAAGTAGCTATCAACAATCTGAGCCAGTTAATGTTCCTTTCGACCTCACGAAGAACATTGACTGGCAAAAATTTGCATCGGCGGTAAAAATTGGTATTGAATCAACTGATGTTCTTCCACCGCTAGATGAATATCGATTCCTTACCGAATTAATTAAAAAAAGCGCACTAGAAGCTCAGAAACGACGCGTTCCAAGTACATCTGTCATAAGAAGACCAGCCACTCCTGGATGGGATGATGAATGTACTAAGTTGTATTCTGAGAAATCTGATGCCTTCAAGGCCTTCCGTAAACACGGAAGGTCTGAGCTTCGAAGAGTATTTGAGGCTTGAAAGAAAGCTCAAAAATCTTCTCAAGGCTAAAAAACGTAGCTACTGGCGACGTTTTGTCGAGGGACTATCGCGAGAAACCTCAATGACAACACTTTGGAAAACGGCCCGCAACATGCGGAACCGCACTTCCACCAACGAGAGTGAAGAATACTCCAATCGATGGATATTCAACTTCGCAAAAAGGTCTGCCCAGATTCCGTACCAGCAGAACCGCTATTTCGAGAATCAGTCAATGATCCCGGTTCTTTGGGTGGACCATTCTCAATGCTGGAACTTTCTATGTCTCTTCTTTCATCGAATAACTCTGCTCCGGGATGCGATAACATCAAATTCAATCTTCTGAAAAACCTCCCAGATATCGCAAACAGACGATTACTTGACCTGTACAACTGTTTCATGGAGTACAACATTGTGCCACCTGAATGGCGACAGGTCAAAGTAATAGCTATTCAAAAGCCTGGGAAACCAGCGTCTAATCACAATTCATACCGACCGATCGCCATGCTATCGTGCATGAGAAAATTATTGGAGAAAATGATCCTTTCAAGAATTGATCATTGGGTCGAAGAAAATGCATTGCTTTCAAATACTCAGTTTGGATTTAGAAAGAGAAAGGAACAAACGATTGTCTAGCGTTGCTTTCTTCAGATATACAACTGGCCTTTGCGCACAAGGAGCAATTGGCTTCAGTATTCTTGGATATTAAGGGCGCTTTTGATTCAGTTTCCATTGAAGTACTGTCAGACAATCTGCACAGTAATGGACTACCTGTATTTTTAAATAATTTCTTGTACAATTTGTTGTCAGAAAAACAAATGAACTTCACACTCGGCACTCTGACAACTTCCAGAAATAGCTACATGGGTCTTCCCCAAGGATCATGTTTAAGTCCCTTGCTTTATAATTTCTATGTTAAAGATATTGACAATTGTTTGGAAGGACAATGCACGCTCAGACAACTTGCAGATGATGCCGTGGTCTCTCTAAGAGGTCCATGTGCAGCTGTCTTGCAAGGACCATTGCAAAGTACCCTTAATAATCTGACTGTTTGGGCCAGACATCTAGGGATCGAGTTTTCACCGCAAAAAACTCAGTTGGTTGTGTTTACTAAGAAGCGGTATCCTGCTCAACTGAAACTCAAGCTGTTGAATGATGACATCAACCAATCTTTATCTTCTAAATACCTTGGGGTCGTGTTTGATTCCAAATGTACCTGGAAACTCCACATTGAGTATTTGATACAAAAATGCCGGAAAAGGATCAATTTTCTACGTTCTATCTCCGGAACATGGTGGGGTGCTCACCGGAAGACCTCATCAAACTCTATAGAACGACTATTCTCTCTGTTTTAGAGTATGGCTCTTTCTGCTTCCTCTCAGCAGCTGATTGCCACCTGATCAAATTGGAACGAATTCAGTATCGTTGTTTGCGTATTGCCCTTGGCTGCATGCATTCAACGCATAACATGAGCCTGGAGAAGCTTGCTGGAGTCACTCCTTTAAAGCACCGTTACTGGGAGCTCTCACTTAGAATACTCATCAAATGTGGAACAAGTAACACACTTGTTCTAGATAACTTCGATAATATACTTGAACTAACTTGTCGTTCAAGATTCCTGAGAGTTTATCTCAACTACATATCGTCAGATCTTTGTCTTCCGTGCTATAAATCCCCTCGAGTTCACTTCACCAACGACAGTTCCTCAATTGTATACGATCTGTCCATGAAACATGCTATTCAAGGAATACCAGATCATCTTCGACAAATATCTATTCCCTCACTTTTTTCTGAAAAATATGAACATGTCAATTGCAACAACAGATATTTCACTGATGGTTCTCGCATCAACGGATCCACTGGCTTCGGTGTTTTCAATGTAACTTCAACCACCTTCCGGAAACTTCAGGAACCGTGTTCGGTTTATGTTGCTGAGCTGGCAGCAATTAACTTCGCTTTAGGGATAATTTCCAATCAGCCCGTAGACCATTATTTCATCTTCTCGGATAGTCTTAGTTCTATCGAGGCACTCCGGTCGATGAAACCCGTTAAGCACGCATCTTACTTTCTTACAAACATAAGAGAGCAGATGCGTGTTTTGGTCGAAAGATCATTCAAGATTACCTTTGCTTGGGTCCCTTCTCACTGCTCAATCTACGGCAATGAGAAGGCAGACTCGCTGGCAAAGGTGGGCACAGGAAGGTGAGGTTTATGATAGACAATTCTCGAGCAACGAGTTTTTCCCATTAGTCCGTCAGAGTACTCTTCAAAGTTGGCAAAGAAATTGGACACACAACGAACTTGGACGGTGGCTATTTTCTATAGTTCCAAAAGTTTCTGGGCGAGCGTGATTCAGAGGTGAGGACTTAAGTCGAGGCTTCATCCGCACGATGTCGAGGCTTATGTCCAATCACTATTCACTAAACGCACATCTGTACAGAATAAACCTTGTCGATAGCAACTTATGTAGGTGCGGAGCCGGTTATGATGACATCGATCACGTAGTTTGGTCCTGCTCGGAAAATGACGCCTCCAGAGAGCAATTATTGGATACCCTAGTGGCCCGAGGTAAACAACCCTTCAGGGAAGTTCGAGGTGTTTTGGGAGATCGTGATGTGGTCTATATGCAGGCCATTTATAGTTTTCTTTGTGCTTCTGATATCAAAATCTAATAGTTTTTTTTTTCTTTCTTCAAAGTTTTTTTTTTTGTGTTTAGTCTCTGCTTTCTGTTCCGTAGAGCACCATAGCTCTTGCCATCCGGAAGATGCTCCCAGTTGAACCATTCCTTGAGCACGACGACACGCCACATCGTCCCTGACGCCAAATACCCGGATGAGCAGCCGAAATTCCTTGATTCCGAATCCTAAGCCCCGTCCATCCTTAAACATTGTAAACTAACCTCGAGTCACCACGAGTACGCTGGCTCCTACCCCTCTCTTACTAACTGAAAAAATAAATGATATTGATTGTATATATCACAAAGAACCATGGCTCCGTAAAGTGTTATACACGCCTGAGCCTACCAAATAAACGAACTTGGAAAAAAAAAATAACCATTAGGGTGGTTCAAAAAATCGATTTTGCTCCACAGTGCTCATCTGATTCTTTACCATGTTCTGAGTGTCCTCTGAAAATTTGAGCTCATTCGGATTAAAACTGATTTAGCACAAGCCGTTTCAAGTTTGCATGCAAATTAGTATGGGGAAATTCATTTTTCATTATACTATTAATGACGCTTCCCATTAAGCGCAGGTTAAAGAAAACCTACATAGCTAAAAGGAATACTCAACCGCTTTCACCCAACGAAAAACGCATGTTGATTAATCGCTCCAATAATTAGTAATCGAATTTAATCTATACCGTGGTTTTCTGGAGCTAATTGCATAACTCATCAACAGGCAACATTGCTGCTCGTGGCGCGAAAGATAGCACACACAAATTCAGGCTACTATGTTGCACTGCACATTTCAGTGATGCCCTCAAAGAAGTTTAACTATCATGACTAAAGATTCGCAACCTGTCTTAAAATCGATTACTAATTATTGAGGCGATTAATCAACATGCGATTTTCGTTGGGTGAAAGCTGTTAAGTATTCCTTTTAGCTATGTAGGTTTTCTTTTAACCTGCGCTTAATGAAGAAGCGCCATAATCACTATAATGAAAAAATAAATCTTCCCATACTAATTTGCATGCAAACTTGAAACGGCTTGTGCTAAATCAGTTTAAATCCAAATGAGCTCAAATTTTCAGAGGACACTCAGAACATGGTAAAAAATCAGATGAGCACTGTGGAGCAAAATCGATTTTTTGAACCACCCTAATAACCATGTTACAGCCAGTTGGCCCAGTTTTATTGCAATCATTAAAACCTGATATGCGTTTCAGTTCAGAACCAACGGTTTTAATATATACTTAAGTCTCACATAAAACATGCAACAGAAAACCTCCTCCAGACTTGGTGGTTTTGAGAACATCTATATAACCATGATACAACCACTTCATAACTATGATATAACAAATAAGCCGATAATTAGACAGTTGTCAACTCTCAAGTTAATTATTTGTTTATTGTTTGTACTCTAATAGGAATAAGTTTTTCTTCCTGTAATATATAGATTGAATGTCAGCAACAAAATATAAGAATTATTATCAGCCAAGTTCAATAAAAGTTCATATCTGGCTTTTGGTGTTCTATGCATGTTTGATGGCATGCCAGGGACTTTTCATGGTAAAACCATCATAAATAATCAGTATTGGTGCCGACGAAATTGGTACCGTATTTCTTTGCTTTCTTTGTTGGCTTTTTTTCGACTGAAATCGAAATGAAAAGCCTTCCGTGGGTCAAACAATTTGTGCTGAATTTGAAATTTGGTTTCTATCCATTGTAGTAGTTTAAAGCTTCGTATTTCTATGCAGGCCTTCTTCAAGATTAAAGGATATATATGGGTTTTACACACGACTTTACGAAGTTCGGCAGCTTTTATAAGTCTTGATCAAAACCAACATATAGCTTAACTGCTGGCTTTATGTCAGTTCCATTGTTTAGCTCTGAGGAGGAACACTGGAGCGTTATAAAACCTACAAAGCTGTGGTTTTGTATTGGATTTCAAAACGCAGTTCTCAAGTCTCAAGTCTTACGGATCTGATTAAATAACAACTGTATAAAACCAAAATAAAACTTCAAGCATTTCTACATGCCGTAATAAAACCTTTATAAAACTAGTATACATCTTCAAAGCATTGCGATTGTTACTCGGGAGAAGCACTTAAGTGAAATTTCCACGCAATGATCGCGCACCATCGTTTGGTTGATGTTATCGATTAGAAAGGCGCATTATGGAAAGAAAATCAGTTCTCCACAAGACCAGTGTTGGTAAAATCACTCATAAATCTCAATCAATGAGCCCTCACGTGCGAATTAAATCGTCTGCGATTTTAAAGAAATGCATCACGCTTGATTTTTTCATGCTAAAACGCATCATTTCACTCATTTTCCAAAAAATCATTTTGGTTTAAAAACGCATTTGAAATCAATTTGGGGGTAATTTATTGCTTCTACATGGGAGGGTGTCTAATATTATATGCGATAAACATCAATTCACTGTTTTTAACGAAGGAGAACAAAAGAAAACCTACGATGATTCGAATGGATGATTCAACTCATCCATGAGTTTTTAGGTGCTGAGTTGGGTTTCAACTCACGCTTGATTTGAATCGTCCATGAGTTTTGAGATTTTGAGTTTTTACCAACACTGCACAAGACCAACACTTCATAAGAAGAAAGGGTTGATGAGGTTGCGGTCTCGGGACAACAGAGGCGGTACTGAAAATTTATACTATTTAAGCGGAGTCTTAGCGGAGAACCATCGAGTCACCGTCGGTCTGCAGCAGCAGTCAAGTGAAATTTTGGCGCAAGGCTCGGGCTAACGTTTGGTTGCTGTGAATGATAAGAAAGGCGCATTGTGGATTGAAAATCAATTCTTTTCAGAACTAGGGTAAATGTTCCAATAGTCGTGGTTTTTTCTATAGTGCGGTAGTATACTGTCGTGACTCGCATACCTGCCCCATCTTTGCTGGGTTTCCTATTCATATGAGACAAATATGCGATTCACGGCAGTGTAGTATATTCAAAATTTACAAATCAAACGCAGCAACGCGGCCCATATTGTCAAACCATTAGTTAATCTGTCAGCACCCGAACCGAGCTAAAACATATTTGCTAGCTCCTCTAAATCGGTAAATATCCTCGAAATACTTTAATAATTTGTCGTCTTTGTACCACCAGTTGCGGTAGTGTTCCTATAGTTGCGAGTCCCATAAGGAAACAATGGGATTCACAACTATAGGAACGCAGATTAGAAAATACCGCAACTATTGGAACACTGGACCAATAATTGATGTTATGTTATCTATGGTTATACTTTTAGGTTTGAATAAAGATTTCTATCACAACGGATGCATTTTCTCTTTAAAATAGAAAAGAAGAGCTTTCGGATACATATCAAAGGTAAGTGAAATGTGATCTCACATTATTCTGGGAAAATGAATAGTGTTGGAACATGCTTAGTTCCTCCACTATTGGATCGTTTACCCTAGCATTTTGTAGAAAGAAAAATTTTGTTTACCAATATTTCATTTATTTATTGGGGCCCAGGCACCAATTAAGTTTTACGGGGCCGATACCACGGATTAAATTTTTATTATTTTTGTAACATTATTATTCTTAATTTTAGTCTGCGGTTATCAATAATCCCAGTAGTGGATATTGAACAATTACTATTTTTTCCGAATTTGAATTAACGTTGGTACTCTCCTAAATGTTATGCCGCCGACTAACACCAATCGCAGGAGAGCTCGTGGGGCGATACCAGGCGGGATTTATGGGTGAACGGTGTACCACAGATCAAGTGTTCGCCTCACGTCAGGTATTGCAGAAATGCCACGAGTACAACCTGCTAAGGCAGCTAATGCACGGATTTCCGTATAACCTGATCAGGAAAAAGGAAAAAATGGATCAGAACGATATGCGGAAGTTTTATGAGACTGGCAATGGCGTGCGGAGAAAGACAGCACCATCTCCCGTCATATGCTGCATTGGTCGCTGCGACCAAGAGGGGAATTTGCTGACAGATAAAACCGAAATGGCTGCCAGATAGAAGCAACACTTGGAGACTTTCTTGAATCGTGGACGTGACGATGTATCGATGAACAGAATAAATATTCGCGACGAGGGGCAAGCTGTGGAGTCGCCTACACTAGATCAGGTTAAAAAAGCTATTAAAGAGCTGAGAAACAATAAGGCTGTGAGGAAGGACCATAATTGGGAAGACGAGGAATTGCCTGCTAGCTGGTTGGACGGCCTCATTTGTCCTCTCTTTAAGATAGGGCACAGACTGGAGTGCGTCAATTACCAAACAGGTTTTCGTGAGGGCCGATCAACGACGGATCAAGTGTTTACCCTGAGACAAATCCTTGATAAATTCCGGATATACAACTTGTGTCTTGTGTCATCTGTTTATTGATTTCAAGGAGTACGATTCAGTGAAACGGAATGAATTTTTGCAAATTATGCTTGAACATGGTTTTCCGGCGAAACTGATACGGCTGATTCGTATAACGCTGAACGGATCGAAATCAAGTGTAAGGGTTGCGGATGAAATATCAACATCATTTGTTACCTTAGATGGATTAAAGCAGGGTGATGCACTCTCGAATCTACTGTTCAATATAGTGCTCGAGGGAGCGATTAGGAGAGCTGGTGTGCAAAGAAACGGCACCATTATCACAAGATCGCTTATGCTTCTGGGATTTGCGGATGATATCGATATTATCACTGGCTAGAGCGCTGCACTGGGTGATTACCAAGGTTTGGGAGGATGAGGTTCTGCCGCAGGAGTGGATGGAAGGTGTCGTGTGTCCCATCTACAAAAAGGGCGATAAGCTGGATTGCAACAACTACCGCGCAATCACCTTGCTGAACGCCGCCTAAAAGGTGCTCTCCCAAATTTTATGCCGTCGAGTAACACCAATTGCAAAAGAGTTCGTGGGGCAGTACTAAGCGGGATTCATGGCCGAACGCCCCACCACAGACCAGGTGTTCGCCATACGTCAGGTATTGCAGAAATGCCGCGAATACAACGTGCCCACACATCATCTATTTATCGACTTCAAAGCCGCATATGATACAATCGATCGGAACCAGCTATGGCAGCTAATGCACGAAAACGGATTTCCGGATAAACTGATACGGTTGATCAAGGCGACGATGGATCGGGTGATGTGCGTAGTTCGAGTTTCAGGGGCATTCTCGAGTCCCTTCGAAACCCGTAGAGGGTTACGGCAAGGTGATGGTCTTTCGTGTCTGCTATTCAACATCGCTTTGGAGGGAGTAATACGAAGGGCAGGGATTGACATGAGTGGTACGATTTTCACGAAGTCCGTCCAGTTATTTGGTTTCGCCGACGACATTGATACCATGGCACGTAACTTTCAGAGAGTGGGGGAAGCCTACATCAGACTGAAAAGCGAAGCTAAACGGACTGGACTAGTCATCAACACGTCGAAGACGAAGTACCTGATAGGAAAAGGCTCAAGAGAGGTCAATCAAAGCCACCCAGAATGAGGTTCTATAGGTGGAGACGAAATCGAGGTGGTTGAATAATTCGTGGGCTTGGGCTCATTGGTGAACGCCGATAACGATACCAGCAGAGAAGTTCGGAGACGCATAGTGGCTGGAAATCGTAAGAACTTTGGACTCCGCAAGACGCTCCGATCGAATAGAGTTCGCCGCCGTACCAAACTGACTATCTACAAAACGCTTATAAGACCGGTAGTTCTCTACGGACACGAGACCTGGACGATGCTCGTGGAGGACCAACGCGTACTGGGAGTTTTCGAAAGGAAAGTGTTGCGTACCATCTATGGTGGGGTGCAGATGGCGGACGGTACGTGGAGGAGGCGAATGAACCACGAGTTGCATCAGCTGTTGGGAGAACCATCCATCGTTCACACCGCGAAAATCGGAAGACTGCGGTGGGCCGGGCACGTAGCCAGAATGTCGGACAGTAAT
Organism: Armigeres subalbatus; assembly: GCF_024139115.2. Classification (NCBI taxonomy): domain Eukaryota; kingdom Metazoa; phylum Arthropoda; class Insecta; order Diptera; family Culicidae; genus Armigeres; species Armigeres subalbatus. Next base: position 276,821,863 of record NC_085140.1, read on the forward strand.
CCGGTGAAAATGGTTCTCGACAACGATCCGACGGGAACAAGAAGGCGAGGTGCACAGCGGGCAAGGTGGATCGATCAGGTGGAGGACGACTTGCGGACCCTCCGCAGACTGCGTGGTTGGCGAAGTGCAGCCATGGACCGAGCTGAATGGAGAAGTCTTTTAGGTGCAGCACAGGCCACTCCGGCCTTAGTCTGATGATGAAAAAAATCGATATTAGCGGGATTTATCGCCGTGTCGTGGAAGAGGCTTTTGAACCTTTTAAAAGGGAGATAGCGAGGATTGGACTCACACGATCAATACCAGCAAAACGAAGTACATGGTCGCTGGCAATCAACGCGGATTCATTAGTGGTGGAGTAGTGAAATGGTGCTGGATGGTGAAAAATTTTAAGTGGTAGAAGAATTTGTGTATCTTGGAACATTACTGACGTGCGATAATGATGTTACCTTGTTACCAGCTTAAGTTCCGTAGTCTGCAAACGAAGACAAAATTCGCGCTGTGTGCTACTCTGATTCTTCCGGTGGCTTTATACGGCCATGAAACATGGACGTTAATGGTGGCTAATCGGAGAGCTTTCGGAGTGTTTGAGCGTAAGGTACTGCGGACAATACTCGGCGTTAAACAGAAAAACGGTATCTGGCGGCGTCGCTTGAATCACGAGTTGTGTATAAAAAGCTGGATATTGATAAACTTATATAACACGGCAGGCTACGGTGAGCTGGACACGTTGGTCGTATATCGTAAGAGTGTCAAGTAAAGATGAATATAAGTAAAGATGAAAATATGATTTAATTTTTGAAATGAAGTCTGCGTCTGGAATGAGACCCAGAAATATGATATCCATTCGTGAACAGTTTGTTTGGTATTAGACAAATGATTTGTTTTTTTTTTTTTGATAAATAGTATCCATCTTTCTGAAAATTGTCTAATATCAAAAATATTTAAATAGTCCACTCTCTAATATCCCATACTATATTTTGGCAAACAGATATTCCAACAGCAGCGCCAACTCGTTTTTTTTTTAAATCATCAAGTATGCTTTGCGTTTCAATATTGAATCAATGTACCTAAATGTTTCACATTCTGTCGTCTTCCGGTATTGACGAATTAAAGTGAACCGATTACGACAACAAGAAGGTAAGTGACCGATATGCTACTTAACAAGTAAGATATGAACCGGTGCCAGCGAAAGTGGTACAATAGACCTGTTCACCATTTTCAAAAGTATTCCAGATTCAAAGTGCCACACCTCTATTTCAATGAGTATCTAAAATGGAGTCTCCTGACCAATTTTCAGCCAAATCCATGGAAATTTAGAGGTGCATCAAACGAGATTTGTGATTTTTCAGACTTTCCCATAGAAATGTCGTCTGAATGCATCAACTTTACTCCACATAATAAAAGCATTAGTCCTTAATAGCTTCTTTAGACTATTATCTACCACTTTGTCATTGATACTAGGATGTTTAGAGTGCTTATTCTATGACTTTTTAGTAGGTTTAGCTGAAAAATTTGCCTAAAAACTAGAAAAAATATTTTGGGTGCTTCGGTGGGTAGTATAAATTTTCAATATATGCCCAATTCAATTTTCCCGTTTATTTCCTTCGATTGTTGCAGAAGTTTCGCCCATACATCACTTTATTCTGAAAAATAATCTTCGGCATGTAAAAATGCAGTTTTCATGAAATACTCAACATTTGAATAGGGTAGTCAAGCAAGACCATTCCCCCCATGCTAGATCAAAGTTGACGATGATTTATGAGCAATGTCATCTAGTATGTTCAACCCATTGGTATATATAGATCTAGAGTAGGCTATGTGGTAGTGTCAGGGCCTACAGATCAAGAGGTCTACGGTTCGAGGCGTACAGTAGATAAAAATATTTTTTACCAAGGCAGATTGAAATTCCATGTTGCCGATGATCTGTCGCTGTCGGAAACTTACTTTAAATTGAGCGTGATAAAAAAAACTCATGGCACACATAAAACCGGATCGATGCCACCAATAACAAACCATAACTTCACAGTTGGTGTCTGCAATGATGGACATAAACTTATTATATTCTCAATAACTGAAGGTTGTTTGAAATTAATATGATAGAATGATTAGAGTGATGCAATAACTAGGACGGTATAGACATAATCATATTCAAATGTAGTTAATGACCGTGAAAGGATATTGAAATTGAAAACAAGTAATTTTCCAAAAGATTAGACAAGAAAAAATGTTATCGACTCGGCACCTCGAACCGTGGATCTCTTGATCTGCAGGCCCTGACACTACCACATAGCCCACTCTAGATCTATACCAGTGGGTTGAACATACTGGATGACATTGCTCATAAATCATTCTGGTATATATCACAATGGCCATTTCGTTGCCAGAAAAAGTGGTACATGTACAGTTCCACCCACTAAAATCAGCTTATTTAAACACACTTAAATTATTTTGCAGACCTCGGCAAAATTTTTGCGGAGACTCCAACAGCTGAGATTCGTTTTTTTTTTTACTGAATTTCGGTAATTCGATGACCGAAATTCCGTCAATATTTTACCGAAATTCGGCAAAGTTGATTTTTTGCAGAGATCTCGGTAATGATTACCGATGACTCGGTAAAGTTTACCAAGATCTCGGTAAAGTTTTTACCGAAATTCGTCAAAATTATTACCAATATCTCGGCTGTTGGATTCTCGGCAATCGGTAAACTTAGAATTTTAAGTATGAAAGAAAATTTGGCAACATGACTGTTTTCACAACAGATTTAAATCCTATTTTGAATTTCAAGATAGTTTCCTGCCGTTTAGAATGATTTTTAAAATGTACATGTACCACTTTTATTGTAAACGTTTTTCGGTTTCTGTTTCCTTTTGTTCCCATTAATAGTGGTACATGTGAAATTTGTTCCAATAAACATGGAATTTGTCATAAACTTCGCTTATTTTTCACAACTATCTTTAGGCACATCAGTCATAACATGTTGGTACAGTTAAGTTGCATAAAATTGCAAATGTGAATTTATTATTCGATGTTTTTGGGAAAATGCGTCTCTTGAAAAATTTACTCAATGTAACATGTACCACTTTCGCGGGCACCGGTTCATATAATTCTCTATTTGCATTCTTTTACAGATTCGTAACATGCTAGCAAAAACGACCTTCGATTTTCTGCACATAAGACGGCGCAAAGACCACGTAGAGCTATGGAAAATCATGGACGAGAACGAGCTTAAGAGACTGATCAAAGCAACAATGAATGGATTGCAAAATTGTCTGAAGATTTCGGACGAACACCCCAGTTTGTGCGATTCCCGCCGAGGACTCAGGCAAGGTGATGGACTTTCGTGCCTATTGTTCAACGTTACGCTAGAGGGCATCATGCGAAGAGTCGGGTGTAACAGCCGGGTACGATATTCAACAGATCCAGTCAATTTATTTATTTCGCGTAGGATGTGGATATTGTCGGCCGGACATTTGAAAAGGTGGCAAAGATTGGACTGGTAGTGAATGCGTCGAAGATAAAGTACATGGTAAGTGGGTGCAGCAGAATGTGACAAGGCTCGCCGGGGAAGCAGGAGGATTTGCAAGCAATCGGGGTATTCGAGAGACGCGTGCTTAGGACCATCTTGCAGTGTTCAAGAGAACGGTGTGTGGCGGCGAAGGTTGAACCACGGGCTTGCCGAACTCTACGAAGAGTAAGATGGACAGGGCATGTTGCAAGAATGCCGGTCAGCAATTCTGCAATGATAGTGTTCGCATCCGATCCAGCAGGTACAAAAAGGCGTGTAGCGCAGCGAGCGAGGTGGGCTGGCTAGCTATGAACGAATTGACGAGCGTGCGGCACAACCAAGGATGGAGAGATGTAGTCTCGAACCGTGTACTGTGGCGTCAAATTGTTAATTTAGTGTTATCTGTTGAACTAAATTAATTCTGCTTTCTAAGAAAATCATCGCCGGTAATATATCAGGAAAAAACTACTCATTTATACATCTCTAAAGTTATAAAACTATTGACACATACGATCTATGAATGGTTCAAAATGAACCAGACTAAACATAATTACGTAGTATGTGAATGACCCCACGCTATACCGATCTTAAAACATATCTCACTTAACTTTTCAAAAGGACCTAAGTAACATTTTTTTCATGAATTAGTTTGAATAGCGCAATCAACAGAAAAACGTGAAAGCTTTCGATTGCAGTACTCAAATTAATTCATAAAAAAAATGTTACTTAAATCACTGAAAAGTTAAGCGAGATATTCATATTTTGACCCTTAAAGGCGCAAGGCGATTTTTTAAGAAATCGTCGAAAATATTTTTAACGTAAATAACCATTGAAATTATTAACATTGAACATATTTTCAATTTGTTGTTTTAAAACAACATTGCGCATTTAAGGGTTAAATAAAATCGTGCGTAAAATTAAACTTTTTTTTGTACATACTATCGAGATAAAATGTACGTACAATCGAGGGTACGCACTATTGAGCGTACGTAACGTCTAGGTACTATCGAGGTGTATCATCAACATTATTTACTCTTCAAGATAATCGTAATTTATAGAGTTTGATATTTATTTTTCCATTGAACAATTTATTGAGGTTCTGAAGCTAACTTCAGATGAAATGCCGTAAATCGCATATCTGTCCCATCTTTGCTAGGTTTCCTATTCATATGGGATAAATATGCAATTCACGGTAGTGAATGTGATGTTGTGGCATTGATCATAGCTGTGATGAAACTTTTATAAACAAGTATAAAAATCAGAAAACACAATAATATGGACAAAGACGCACTCAAAAAATAAAAAAATAAACATTTGAAACGGAATAAGGAAAGACGACAATGGACAATGAGCTTGATAGCTTCGAAACATGATCGAAAATCATTCATATTTTTACAATCACATATATGTTAACGCCTGGGTACATGCCCAGACACGCTTCTCCTGGCTTTGTGCTGAATAGCAACGTTCCATCTGGCTGATTATTACCAGTCCTTTCCGAATAATATTTATCCTGCTGTACCTATATAGGCAGCATGATTTTGATATGCAAATGAGTCGATTTTAATGGAAGCCACGCGTACGAAGGTCCTCGTTTGCATACGAACATATACGTATATACATAACCGGGGTGTTCACTGTTCCGTCTCTACCGGGAACCCGAGTCAATATAGATGTCCATGGGGTTGCATTGCAACTGCAACAATCGATGAGGGCTCGCCTCAGCGATTCAACGGTTACAAGTTGCATGCAACTAGACATGTCCGCACTTTATGAACCCCTACTTGAGTACAATGTTGTAGTCACTGTGGCGCCTAGCGGTGAGTAGCTGAAACTCATCCAGTGAACCGGTTCACTCGATAGCCGATTCGTAACCTCGGTTGTTGCAGATAAACTGTTCGGGTATGTGTCTTGGTTGGATCTAGATAAGTATGATTTCATGAGGGTAAGCGATGGAGCAGCATGGTTCAACATTGTTGGGTAGGGTGAACTGTGCGGTGGTATGTTCGCGATAGAAAGCAATTTGAAATTCTCATCATCAGAAACAGAAACTACTTAAAACTAGAAGAACTCATATAGTTGACACCTTCAGTCGTTATTTTTCCAATATTTGCTGATTTTTCCATATTTGCTGATTAATATGGCAATCTGCTATGATATAAGTATTGAAATTTTCGTCGTCCACAGTTCACCAAACCGAAAAATATTTAATGTTTCACACGACCAAGCTGCTCCATCGCTTACATTCATGGAATCATCTTCTTCTTCTTATTGGCATCCCCACTCTACTGGGACAGAGTCGCCTCGCAGCTTAGTATTCATTCAGGTCTATTCTGCGTCTCGTGCGAATCGACACGAGTCGAGTCGTACCCGTCACCCGATTCCCGTAGTCGAATGAAGTGACGATTGTCGATGTGGATGAACCTCGATGAACTCTCAGTGCATTCTGATAGTCGTTCTATGTCGACAAAAGTCTGACTGGAACGAGTATTTCATGCGAGATTTGTCGGTACGTCAGAAGCAAACGAGAATAGTTCGGAAACGAAAAATCCAGATCAATTCACCTAGTAATACTAGTGCTTTTCTCGTGCAGTATAAAAGATCATAATATAAGAACATTGGAGATGCGTGGATATTTCTCTTGAGTAATGCTACTTTCCATTAATTTACATTTGTTTGCTCCGCTAATATGGGTGGGGGATCGGATGAGGAAATTTTTTTTCGATGGGTAAGAGTTCTTCGAAAGGAGATTGAAGTGAACCGGCAATTTCATGATGGAGTTCTTAAATGTGCTTCTTAAACTTTAGTTTGGGGATAGTACTTATTGTGATGTTTATTTGTGACTTGGGAGTACCTTTCTGAGATTGAGTGGCTCATAAACATTTATTCTTGCATCAACATTTTAACCGTTAATCTGGACAATAGAAAATTAGTTTTTTGGGATCATATTGGCCCCAAACTTAAATAGCCATAACTAATTAACATTAATAGCCATAACTAATTAAATAACATAACTAATTCATTGCCATAAATAAAGGGTCTGGACTGGATACAAATGTGTGTGGCGTTTCCGGTATCACGCTGAGAGCAATTATACCCTGAGCTGACGTCGATGTTCCCAGCAAAATAATGTTTTTAGCATGGAAAGACCTATGAACTGAAACATGTTTTTACATGTTAAATACCCTCGGAAAAATCCTCTCATTTTTTTATGAAAACCTATTCTGAATTGAAATTTTAAAAAAATCTTGGAAGTCCTTTTGTATTACCCGATAAATTTTTCTCTGAATTATCTTCTACGGTAGTGAGCAGGGAAAACTATTTTAGATTTTCATGGGAGATTTATCCGATGATCAAGGAAAAAATATGTTAAATTTCAACTTTATTCCGCAAGATACTCTGCATGTTTAGCCGCAAATTCTTTGGAGGGTTTTTTTGGTCAACAACCTCCCGTAATATTTCATATTCTTCCAGAAATTCCCTCGGTTCAGATTTTGTTTTTTCGAAAATTTCTCCAGGGATTCATTTAGATCTTCTTTCAGGAACTCCTTCTGAAATTCTTCCAGGAATTCTTTTGGAAATTGCTTCAGGAATTAACAGGAACATTCATACTCAACCATAAATTCTGTCGGTCCTTCGGCGATTCCTCCATGAAAATTTCTTATATTTCTTAGGAAGTTTTGGTTTCACAAAATTAAATTCTTCTCCAAGAGATTGTTGTACGGGAATGAGTCTTCTTCTACTTCAATGCCTCTACATTCAAACTGGCTAGCTTTCCAACTTAGTATTCTATTAGCATTTCCACAGTTGATAAGAATTTTTTTTAGCTTTTTAGTGGAATGTCTTCACTTGTAATAAGACGAGTTCGTACTATCCCATTTAATTCCACCCACTTGATTGTAACTTGACAGATACGTATTTCGACCGAACAGTAAGATCGTCTTCAGTGTCTCGTACTTGACTCGAGTCGAGAATTCCCTGAGGGATTGTTGAATTAATATTTGGAGGAGTTTCTGGGGGAATTCCTGAAACATATTCCGAAAGAATTTTTGAACAAATTTCTGTCGGAAACTCTTTCAGAGAGTCTTTCGAAAATTGCTCCAAAGTTTCCTTCGAAAATTCCTCTGGGAATTCTTTCGAATTCCTCCAAGGATCCTTTAGGAAATTTTTTAAAGAATCCCATCGGAGATTTATACCGGAAACGCTTTGGAATACCTTCAGAATTTGAAGATTCCTGCAGGAATTCCTTCAAAAAATCATCTAGGAAATTCTTCAGAAATTCGTCCAGGAATTCTTTCGAAAATATCATGAAGGATTCCTTCGAAAATTCCTACAGGAATTCCTTCGAAACTTACAAGCAATCTTCAATCCAGAAATTCTATTGAAAGTTCTTCTTTCAAAAATTGGGGTATTCTTTCGAAAATTCCTCCAGGAATTCCTACGGAAATTCCCCCTGTATTTCCTTCGGAAATTTTTCAGGAATTGCTTTAGAAATTCTACCAAAAATTCCATTAGGAATTTTTGGGAGTTCCTATATGAATTTCCAACGGATCACCTGAAGGAATTTACGAGAGAAAGCCTGGAGACATTTAATAAGAAAATCCTGAATGAAATTTTAAAGGAAATCCTGGAGCAATTTCCAAAGAAATTCCTGGAAGAATTTCTGGCGGAATTCTTGGAGAAATTTCCGAGGGAAATGAAGGAGAAAGTTCTAAAAGAATTCCTGAATTATTTCCTGAAGGAATAACCGAAAAAAGAGAAATTCTTAAAAAGATTTCCCAGAATTCCTGGAGGAATTTTCTATGAATTTCAGGAAGAATTTCCGAAGTAATTCCTAAAGAAATCCTGGAGGAATTTCCGAAGAAACTACTGGAGGAATTTTCAAATAAAGTGCTAAAGGAATTTTCAAAGAATCTCCTGGAGGAATTTCCGGAAAAAAATCCTAGAGAAAATTCTGAAGGAATTTCCGATGGAATTCCAGGGGGAATTTCCGGGAAAATTCCCGGAGGAACTTCCGGAGGAATTCCCGGAGGAACTTCCGGAGGAATTCCCGGAGGAACTTCCGGAGGAATTCCGGAGGAACTTCCGGAGGAATTCGGAGGAACTTCGGAGGAATTCGGAGGAACTTCCGGAGGAATTCCCGGAGGAACTTCCGGAGGAATTCCCGGAGGATCTTCCGGAGGAATTCCCGGAGGAACTTCCGGAGGAATTTTCGGAGGAACTTCCGGAGGAATTCCCGGAGGAACTACCGGAGGAATTCCCGGAGGAACTTCCGGAGGAATTCCCGGAGCAACTTCGGAGGAATTCCCGGAGGAACTTCCGGAGGAATTCGGAGGAACTTCGGAGGAATTCCCGGAGGAACTTCCGGAGGAATTTCGGAGGAACTTCCGGAGGAATTCGGAGGAACTTCCGGAGGAATTCCCGGAGGAACTTCCGGAGGAATTCCCGGAGGAACTTCGGAGGAATTCGGAGGAACTTCCGGAGGAATTCCCGGAGGAACTTCCGGAGGAATTTCGGAGGAACTTCCGGAGGAATTCCCGGAGGAACTTCCGGAGGAATTCAGGAGGAACTTCCGGAGGAATTCCGGAGGAACTTCCGGAGGAATTCCCGGAGGAACTTCGGAGGAATTCGGAGGAACTTCGGAGGAATTCGGAGGAACTTCCGGAGGAATTCGGAGGAACTTCGGAGGAATTCCGGAGGAACTTCCGGAGGAATTGGGAGGAACTTCGGAGGAATTCCCGGAGGAACTTCCGGAGGAATTCGGAGGAACTTCCGGAGGAATTCGGAGGAACTTCCGGAGGAATTCCTGGAGGAACTTCCGGAGGAACTTCCGGAGGAACTTCCGGAGGAATTCCCGGAGGAACTTCCGGAGGAATTCCCGGAGGAACTTCCGGAGGAATTCCCGGAGGAACTTCCGGAGGAATTCCCGGAGGAACTTCCGGAGGAATTCCCGGAGGAACTTCCGGAGGAATTCCCGGAGGAACTTCCGGAAGAATGTGAAGGAATTCCAAAAGGAACTTTCGGGGGAATTCCCGGAGCAACTTTCGGGTGGAATTCCTGAAGGAACTTCCGGAGGAATTCCTGGAGAAACTTCCGGAGGAATTCCTGGAGAAACTTCCGGAGGAATTCCTGGAGGAACTTCCGGAGGAATTCCTGAAGGTACTTCCGGAGGAATTCCAGTAGGTACTTCCGGAGGAATTCCTGAAGGATTTCTGGAGGAACTTCCGAAGGAATTCCTGGAGGAACTTCCGAAGGAATTCCTGGAGGAACTTCCGAAGGAATTCCTGGAGGAACTTCTGTCCTGGAGGAACTTCGGTAGGAATTCCTGGAGGAACTTCGGCAGGAATTCCTGGAGGAACTTCCGCAGGAATTCCTGGAGGAACTTCCGCAGGAATTCCTGGAGGAACTTCCGGAGGAATTCTTGGAGGATTTTCCGGAGGAATTTCTGGAGGAACTTCCGAAGGAATTACTAAAGGAACTTCAGAAGGAATTACTAAAGGAACTTCAGAAGGAATTTCTAAAGGAACTTTGGAAAGAATTCCTGAAGGAATTTGCGAAGGGATTCCTAAAGGAACTTCCGGAGGAACTTCTGGAGTTATTCCAAACTCCCGGAGTAAATCCTGAAAGAACTTCATGTGGATATCCTGGAGGAACTTCCGGGGAAATTCATAAAAGAACTTCTGGAGGAATTCCTGGAGGAACTTCTGGAGTTATTCCGAACTCCCGGAGTAAATCCTGAAAGAACTTCGTGTGGATATCCTGGAGGTACTTCCGGAGAAATTGCTAGATGAACTTCCGGAGGAATTTCTGGAGCAACTTCCGGAGGAATTCCTGGAGGAACTTCCGAAAGAATTACTAAAGGAACTACAGGAGGGATTCCTAAAGGAATTTTGGAAGGAATTCCTGAAGGAACTTGCAAAGGAATTCCCAAAGGAACTTCCGGATTTCTGGAGTAACTTCAGGAGGAATTCCTGGAGGAACTTCCAAAGAAATTCCTGAAGAAACTTCCAAAGGTATTGCTGAAGGAACATCCAAAGGAATTCCTGAAGGAACTTTCAAAGGAATTCTTAAAGGAACTTTCGAAGGAATTCCTAAAGGAACTTTCTAAGGAGTTACTTTTAGAAATTCTAGAGAAATTGCGGATGAATTGCTAATGGAATTTCTGGAGAAATTCCTAGAGGATTTTGTGGATAAATTCCTGGAGGACCCTCCGGAGGAACCTGGAATTCGCTATGGAGAAATTTTCGGTGGAATATCTGGAAGAATTTTCGAATCCTTCAAGGAATTTCTGTAAGAATTCCTGGAGGAATTTTCGAAGGATTTCCTGGAGGATTTTGTGTTTTTAATAAGTGGAGGAATTTCCGAAGAAGGATCTACCAGAGCATTTCCGATGATCTTCCGTCGAGGAACATCTCAAGAGTAAATTCCGAAGGAATTCAAGGAGAGATTCCGAATCCATGGAGGAACCTTCGAAAGAACCTTCGATGTTATAAGCTCTCAAAACCTGTCTGTAGTATTGTCGGATGGTGCATTGTCCGCTAGAAAAACTAGGGAATATGTAAACGGGCCATTACGAAAAGTTTTTTCTTTACTATGGCGGAAGCCACAGCACGCAAAGGCGCATAGACGACTGCCACCGCTATCCGCACGGCTACGAATCCCCTATTTGGTGTGTTATTCTACCAAGAATTTCTATATAATCCTGCAACAGCTTCTTAAATCATCTTATGAATTCTCAATGGGTCATTCTTTTCCATAAAAATCCTGGGAAAGGTATTTAAATAATTTAGACAAAAAAATCAGTTAAATTCTGCAAAATTATATGAAAATCCGCCAAAAGATTCAACCTGTGAAAAATTTGAGCAGAATCCCGCGTAAAATTCTTGAACAATCGAACAAAAAGTTCGCTTAGAACGCTTCAAATGATTCTCATGAATTGCATAATAATTCTGTGAAAAGTTCTGTAAAATATATGCTTGCATGGAAGGTCAAATAATTTCTCAATTACCAAAAAATGTTATGTGTGTGATTTGGTTGTTTTATAACATTTAATGTAGATGATCATATTAAAGGACATTTTTGATAACTTAATATTATTATAATAGTCTTCAATTCAGGATTTCACAATTTATCAATATACAAACACGAATCAACGTCGATCCTATAACTCTTGGACAAGGAAGCAAGCATTCCAGATGTTTCTGTATAGGTTCAACGGTCGGCATCAACAACTCATCTCGGTTAAAGTCTTCTGAAGATGTGATGTTCAGGCGGCTGGTTCATACAGCTCTCTTTTTATTACTTCCATAAAATAATTCCACTCCTAAAGCAGGGAAGCAGAACAAGCATTTCAACGCGAAGCATGGACCAATTTCGAAGCAGCATATACTCTCCAGGCAATGGAAATCGACAACTATCACCCGTATTCTGGAAGAACTGCAGTATAAGGAATAAACAGCAATCCGTACACCAATATATGAAGCGACGTGGGGCTGAACTTATTCCAGATCCCTGTCCGAGCAAAACCAGGTGATCAATAATCTTCGGCGGGTTTGACCTGAAATAACGTTAATTTACAAATTACTAAATCCAGCACAAGCACCGAATTCAGTATCTACCTACCTGACGAAAACCACCATAATTTAACTTTATTCGAATGACAACAACGAAAGCAGTCCATCAATAGTTAATTCACAAGCTAAATCCGGTATTTAAGAGAACAGCTACAGAACCGTAAACTTAATAACGTAGACGTCCACAATTAAAATAGTTTGAAAATTTCAACTTAAGCACTTCAAAATAAAATATGTATCACGAACAAAAAAGGGCGTGTTCCAAATAATACTTTTATCACAAAAGTTTCAACAAATTCCTCCAAAAAAATATGAGATAATTCTCAAATGACGAAAGAACGCATACATTATTATTATAACATGGAGTGATGGCTTTTTCATTGTGATTATTTGTAATATAGAGCACTTTAAAAAATGTTTTTAATTAATCATAATTTGTTTTGCCCTTATCATAAACTACGCGATGAACTTTTCCCAATTTGACGTTTCTCCAAATGAACTTCATTTCGATGCCGGTTCATCCTTCCTCTCGACACAAAATGAACGTCTCGTCTCGCGCGAGTCGACATTCGGAATAGAACGAGAAGTGTCATACGACAACGAAACGAGAATTGTCGTTTCGTCTCGTGCGAGACGCAGAATAAGCCTGATTAAGTACTTTCACAGTTATTAACTGCGAGGTTTCTAAGCCAGGTTACCATTTTTACATTCGTGTATCAAGAGCAAGCTTGTAAAATGTCATCTGCATGTAATTTGACTAATTTGTTCATAACTTTCTTTAGAAGCCAAATTTACTTCATAATTTTAGATGTACGCATAACGGTTGAGTAGTGCTATATTTTTGTCCAAGGGTACATTGCTCTAAATATAACATCTGAGGCTAGAGAGGGAAATCTCTCCAAAATGTCACGTGTCATTTGACATAATGTCATTTGAATGACATTTTGTCTCCCACGCCCCAGATTACACATTTACAGCAATGTCTTGTTAGACAAAGTTGTAGCAACATTTAGGCGCTTAAGTTCGCCATACTTGATAGTTGATAGCTAACTACTGAAAAAAAGATTCTGGGAAAATTATACAAACGAATGCAAATGAAAAAAATCACTCTGATAAGTGCTAACTGTCGTAGATGTGAATTGACGTAAATGTTTGTCGTAAATGTGAATTAGCCTGGTTTCAACTTATATGGAATAAAAATCTCCAACCTTTCTTTCATTCTTTCATAACACGATTTTTTTTATTTTTGACCTGCAATTTATGAGTTTCATTATCTTTTTATATCATACCCACTTTTACTTGTGTCCATACAATTTAAAAAGCATAATTTGATTGAAAGGCAATACCCCAGAGTAATTTGCACACAAGTACAACAAAACTGACATAGAAAATTCCGAGAACTTTAGCCAATCAATAAAATCCAACCAACCCCAGGTCAGCTACTGCATATGTAGGTTCGCGTGTCAAGTTATCGTCGTGGGTAAAAACTTTTCGTGGAGCTGAGCAACTCCGAATCAGCCATCAACCGCTGCAAAACAATCCATGAACCAGTTTTGCGTTTGCACCACAAGAGCAAGCCAGTGCACCCTTGACATGAAAGATAGTTTTCTTTCCATGCAACTGAATCTCTGAAGTAATGTTGTTGCATTTCTGCTGGTTGACTTCAGTATCATGATAAGTGCAGATCCTGTCGACATTCTTTTCGGATGGCATAACTTCACTGAGCTTTTTTATGTTGTGAGAAGTAACCACTTCGTTCGCTAATTGAACTTTTTGTGGTTACTGAGCGTAGTAAAGCATTGTTATTACGGAACAAGATACAAGAAAAAACAGATTAATTCACCTAGCGGGGATGATGTCTTTCTCGCTCACAATAAAATGTATCTAGAAGCCAGAAGTTCTTGGAAGAGGTCACAATAACACAAATACTTTTGACTGTTATATAAACTTCCAAAACATTTTAAAATAATTTTTCTGCTTCTTCAGACTTTCAAATTTATGAAATAATTCATAATAAGCAACAGACTATGGGAATAATTAGTATTATTTCTGAGTACAAAAAAAAATGAGACAAAATTGGATCATGAAGAAATCATATTAAAATAGTAATAAAATCGAATGTAGACGAAAACAGGGGCAGACAAAATATGAATATGTTCGAAATCGCATTATCACTGTATTTGTTACATTATTTATTTATGAAATGATGCTTTGGCAATTTCATTGCAAAAAATTATTTGAATCTTATTTGAAGTTAAATTGTGAACAACAGAAGCCTAAAAGGTTCAATTTTTGAAAAAAATAGAAAGCAAAAACAGTGAACTATTTGAACTACATATGCACCAAAATCTGAACAAAAAGTATCTTTTAAAATATAGCTATCACTATTTTGAGAGCCTATTCCGACTACAAGCTTCATCAAGATAAAGCTAGGATAAGGAGTATCCTGATCCCAAAGTTGTCGTTTAACATTCTTCTTCGTCTTCAATGGCTCTACATTCTATCTGGAACTTAGCCTGCTTTTCACCTATCTATTAGCAATGAATTATTGGCAGTAGCTGATTTTCTACTCGCCGCTTCCACATCCAGGCGCTATCGTATATGCGCGAATAGCCAGCATGAGTTAACCGCCAGAAATTTGTATGGCGAAAGACATCTAACGCGGGTTTTCTCAAAATTAGGAACTTTTTATGAAAAACTATTTGGTACCGGTTATGAAGGATAGTGTCCGCTACTAAGCCTACCAAATATTTTTTGGGATTAATGTGCTTAATTTTGAGAAATCGAACCTTAGATGCTTTTCGCCATACTGATTTCAGAAAGTTAACTCCTGGTGTGCCGCTGTATTTACGCTCAAAGCAGGCGATTCATTCATTATTAATGAATCGACTGCTTTGAACGTGCTTACAGCGGCACACTAGGAGTTAACTTTTTGAAATCAGTATGGCGAAAGGCATCTAAGGTTCGATTTCTCAAAATTAGGCACCTTAATCGAAAAAATATTTGGTAGGCGTAGTAGCGGACACCACCCTTCATAACCGGTACCAAATAGTTTTTCATGAAAAGTTCCTAATTTTGAGAAAACCCGCGTTAGATGTCTTTCGCCATACAAATTTCTGGCGGTTAACTCATGCTGGCTATTTTGCGCATATACTATAGCGCCTAGATGTGGCAACGGCGGGTAGAAAATCAGCCACTGCCAATAATTCATTGAAAGCTTTTCTATGTCCGCCATTGTAATAAGGGACATTGGGGTAAAACGAGGTCTTGCAGCTTCGTTCAATGAACTTAACCATCCTTACACGATTTCCCAGAAAGTTCAACGATTTGTGTCAAAATTACAGCGAAATCGACTCATACCGAACAGAGATACTAAATGTATTCGCGTTATGGACATTTTTCTCCCATTGTGCGATGTATGTCCAATTAGTCCTACAAAGTGTTTCGAAAATTCCACCATCCAATGGAGTGATTTTTTTATTTGCTATGATTGGCTGTTGTAATAACATTTCAAGGCTTCAATTGCGTCTACGAAATTTGAATTGAACAAGAGTTATCAATAATATTCATAAAAAAAATCAGAAGGGGTGTACAAGACACAACCGCATGGTAGACGTTGGACAACGTAAGGATATTATTGTAACACAATACGCATTGTAGTTTATTATGGTGTTAACTAAAGTATTATTGTTTTGTTGGTTAAAATATGAGTATGGTTAAGTATCTGAGACACATTTTGATCAAACATGTTGTAGATTGTGGAATCTCGAAAGAAAATTTCTGACGTCATCCATGCGAATAAATATTTGTAGCACCTTCCTACGATACGCACTAGTGATTCTGATACGGACGCCAACTTTCTGACGTCGTACTGTGAACATATTCGTCTCACTGAATCTTCCTTTGAATATAATGGTGGCCCTGAGAAGAACCGATTAATTTCCATTAATGCATATTTCGAATCACTACAGCTATCGACGACGACCACACGACCCACGCCATGGGCTGGAATAAAATTAGCTTTAAGCAACTTCGTCGATGCTAGTGCCGCTATCTCCCAAGTAACACCGAAAACATCATTATTAACGAAGATCTAATAATAATGTAGAATAAAGGTCGGGAAAATGCAATACAAACCATGTTATGTTCAAGGAAAGCTATGAAAAGGTTTTTGCAAAACATACAGCAATTTGATCAGAGAAGAAGTTTCATACTACATTCTCACAACTTGCTGATAACATGTCGATTTTCGACATTTGTTTGGTTTTTTTAGATGTTTCGTTTTACATTCTCACAACATAAAACATGTCTACAGGAAGATTTTAAGAACAAGGTCATAACATGTTCATTTTTTGACATTTGTTTCGTCAGAATATATACCCCAATGATAGCAGTTTAGCTAAAATATGCATTTTGAACGTAATTTCAACATCTTTTAAGATTAATGTAATGAACGTTCTTCATCGGCCCTGTTGTTTACCGAGAACTCGCCATACTATTTTTCTTTTGCAGATTCGAGAATTTGTTTTCATATCAATTTCAAAATTATGCTTTGGCATAGTTATATCTTTCTTCAATCAATGGCGCATGAATTTAGGAGAAGTAAAATGAAAAGTTGACCAATGAAACATGAGCCGCATATAATGTTTCGACCGAGACTTCGAAACAAATTTGATTTATTTATTCAGTTTGTATATATTTATTAATATTATTAAAATTGTGTTCATCATTTCATGCATGCTTGTTTTCAATCGTTTTTTGTATAAAATTTATTTCTTTCAACGTGTTGGTCAGCATTTTTGTTTTGGTGTTCAATTTGACAGAACCATGTTGAGAGTCGGTTATTGAAAACATCCTTAGTACTTAGGTTTAATCTTGTGAATGTGCAATCAAAAACAAGGTTGCGACTGAAAGATGTTGAAAATATCGATGATTTTTGCGCTGTTTGGGTCGTGTGAAAGTAATGAAAGCAGTTTTTTATACCAAAACGTAACAAACTATATGTTCGAAAGATGTATTTTTTACACTCATACAACAAGCCGTGTTACTTGGGCTGCTTTCCGTGTCATTTCAAATGAAATGCCGCGCGCGGGGGAAAGCAGTTCTCTTATAATCTATAAAGGAGGCCCATTAGTCCCACCTTTCTGTTGATTCTTTATTATTCTTTATTATTTATTTACATTCAACTGACCTGTGCTGGTCTTATTGAATTTCTTAACACTAATGTTCATCTTGTTCACAACTTCAGTATAACTACAGTACAGACTGATAAATATGTTCTATGACAATAAAATAATGCAGATACAAGTTTATAGATAAATTACGTTACTTAAACAGAAATACATATTGGAACTAATTAATTGAACAGAAATAAAAACAGAAATTTGATTATCAGTGTGCCACATTTCATCTACTTACAAAAATTCTATCATACTACATTTTAAACAAAAAAATCCATAAATCCATCGTTAGTAATATTACAATATGCTTCTATCTAAACAATTCAATTACCTATTTACTCTGTTTTGAAAATTCGGATTCCACGTTCTGCCGCCTAAATTTACAAACTCTCTAAATTTTATGCAAGTTGGCCATGTAGAAGAACTCAAAGCTACAGATTTCCAACGAGAACTTAAAATGATTTTAAAGGAAGCATAATCAAGTAGTTTGATATTTTTCCACTTTGGAACTAACTTGAAAATAATAATTTCCAATTCCAACCGATTCTCGAACCAGCAAGTCAATTTCATGTTCAGTTACTAGACTATCGATATTAGTCAAAAACAATGAAAAACACTCCTTCCCACGGTCAGCAGACGAACAATTCTCCTCACGATGGTATTCTATTTTGCGTTCAGGGCCAGTGCCATCAAGAAGTTTTGTGGATGAGATTGGTGTTGAAGATTCCATGGTGGCATTCGATGTAATCACTGACAGTGCTTTCACAACATCACTAATTTGAGATTTTATACTTATCTGCTAGCTCGGACTCAATTACAGCTGGACGTGTAGGGTGAAGTTCATCCGATAAAGCACTTGTACGCATTTTATAGAAGTGGTTTAGGCATACATCGCACATCCAAAGAATATTGTTGAACGTTAAGCTATCCGTGTGTTGCTCTGACAATCCAACACAACCAGCATGGTAGCACTTGCTGCAGTCTCCTTCGCACACAACGAACGATTCACGTTTAGCGTCGATGGTAGAACAACATTTACCGCACTCCATTGTTTCGATAATGCGAAATATGGTATCGAAAAATCCAGGGAATTAAACGTTCGATTTTCTATTTTCTGCAGTTTTTTAGACGTATCTTTGATTATATCAATACGCCAACGGCTTTGAAGAATGCGATAACAGTAGTTTATCTCCGTAGAACCCACAATTCATGCAAAAACTTGTTAATTAGAAAGACGACACACTCTTTACACTTGCATGTATATCAAAACTCGTCGATACTTGATCGGTCTGAATGCAAATATTGTGTAAATGTAACACTCATCAAAAGGGCGTGGCTACAGGGTTAACTTTATTGATTACAAGAAAGCAGCTTTTCCGCGCGCGAGAGCCATTTCGTTCGAGATGCCGCGAAGAGCAGATCGCGGTCCCATCATCAGCATCGGCGGAGCTCCTGCCGGAAATTTTATTCCCGCCGACGATGGTGTGAGTCGTGCGGTCGTCATTGTCGGCATCAGCAACACTCAGATAAAATTTTCTTGCCTGTTTTGCTACGATGGCGGCTGTGGCAAATTTACACGATATAGCAGAACATTTTTGTTCAATTTTGAACGATTGGCTTCTTTCTAATGCTCCATCGGCCAACACCGTCGCCTGCCTGGAGTATACGACGTTTACGTAGTTTGAAAAAGCACGAAATGCTTGTCAAAGGAAACTTCGTAGTCATCGTTCGAAATTTTCAAATGCTAGCCATGCGTATCGGGATTTAACCTTCCGGGACTCGCATTGTTGTAAAAAGTACAACACATTTAGTAAAAATTAGTTATCTTTTTAGTCAGTTAACCAATTTGTACCAAACCACCATGTATTCCTCTAAAAATTAGTTCTCCATCACTTGGAAAGATAATAAAAGTGATTCGATAGGATGCTCGGGTAAATATAGCTAAATAAAAGGCTCAGGTGCACTGGGAAAAGTGACCAGTAATGAACTAATTATTTATTTCATTAACAATTCATCCTAAAGTAGCGCTATTTTTCATATATTATTTCTGACAATAGCCTTGGAGTTACAACTTAAGACGAGTTAAGTAACTCCATTTAATTCCACCAATTATTTCGATATCTTTGCAGATACGTATTTCGATCACAACTGTGTGGTCGTCTTCAGTGTCTTGTACTTGATGTCGTGTGGAGTTACTTAACTCGTCTTAGACGGTTGAATACATTCCACTAAAAAGAGCTTAAAATATTGTTTCTGAACCTTGGAGTTTATTCGCAGTTCTCACTTACCTATGACCGTAGGTGGCCACCAGGCGGCCTTCCGGAAAACTCGAAACGTTCCCCGTCCATCACTTACTAACTGTTGATAATAAGATGATATCGATTGTAAATATCATTAATAGTCTCGGCTCCGTTAAGTGTTATACACGCCTGAGCCTGTCAAATAAATACAATAGATAAAAAAAAACTCGGAACGTTCGTAAAAATGGTAATTTTGGGAAGTTCGTCCTACAGCACTGCCGTAATCTGAAAAAATTACGTATACGCCATTTTTCATCACTGTTACTGTTACGTCACTTTCTCAGATTACGGCAGAGCAGCGCAATTTTCGACGGTGATCTTAGAGTTAATACACAGTTCTTACTATGCTATGACCGCAGGTGGCCACCAGACGGCCTTTCGGATAATCCGGAACGTCCGTAAAAATGGTCATTTTGGAAAGTTTGTCCTAGAGCAGCGTATTTTTTTAAAACCATTTCTGATGGGGATATTCGAGCTATGGGGCCATCTAGAAACCACGTGGTCATATTTTTGAAGATTTCCCATCCCCCCTCCCCCCCCTTGTGGCTTATCGTGGTCATTTGGCAGACACCCACCTCCCCCCCTCCCGATGACCACGTGGTTTTTTCTCAAGCTCAAAAATAAAATAAAAACCTTATGTAACTAAAACATATGGTTAAACCGATCAATTTTGAAGATGGACAATTTCAACTGATTCAAAATCAAACTAAACCAAGCATGGAAATTATAAATTTTCATGAATTCGAACATTTTGATGATGTTATCATGTTGTAATGTGTATCGGGTATAAGGATATCTAGCAGTACTGCTAGTTTTCGTGACTGTCATGTGAAAGCGAAAACAGTTGCATTTTCATTTTCAAGAGACCAAATGAAAATGTAGCCATATCCCGGTCATTTGTCACATTACAAGCAGTCATGATAGGAATATGCTTTGTTTTGAAATCTAAATTTCTAAATAGTTTTAATAGATCTGTGTAAATAACGATAACTAATCGATACAATGATTGTATTCTTTTTTATTTTTGAGTTAGAAGTAACATTATTGAAGAAGAAACAGCTTGTTTACACTAGTTTGAAGCGCTTTCATGAAATAAAAATCTGTGAAAATTTAGCAGAATTCCTTTCAATGTTTATGTTTTCTATGAAAGCGGGAGAGAATAAAGTGTAAATATCGCGTGACCTCTCTCAATGAAAATGAAAATCTCAGTACTGATATCTAGAACTGTTCACCTTCGATGCATCAGGAGGATACAAAAAAATGTGGCCTCGAAAATATGTTATAAAAATTTCGAGAAAAAATTGGAATGGTTTAGAAATTTTCCAAAATGCCCCTATGCTATTAATTTCTTTAAATTTTTTTTATCAGTGATTTTTTTTAAAATAATTATAAAGTTCATCACTGAATATCTCTATAGATTCCTAAGAGTATTTGGGACCTTCCGTAGCTCTGGAGGTACTGGAAAATCTTAAGATATATTAACCTCAGCGAAGCATCTGAACTGAACTCTTACAACAAAAAGTTTATCAGAGAATCTTAAAGTTAATATGCAATCTTAGAGATACAAATAAAACCTCCTACTGTTGTTTCTTTTGAGTAGCATTCCTGTAGAAATTCCAGTTTTGTTTTCAGAATCATCAAATTAGTTTACATTCCAATATTACCAGGTATTAAAAGGTTTCAGTATAAAAATATATAAATTAGAAAAAAAAATCCAGCTTACTTTTTTTACAGAATCTCTAAAGATTTTTTTTTTTCAAAATCCTGGGCAACATTAATGAATCTTCAAAGGAAATTCTTCTAAATTTCCAATGGAAATTTTTTTCGTTTTCCAAAAGAAATTCTTAGACACTTTCAGCAGTTTTTTTGAATTTCCAAATCAAATTATTCGGAATATGCCAAAATATTTCCGATGGAAATTCCTAAGATTTTCCAGTAGAAAATCGAAAAAAGTTCATCTGAAACACCAATAATGAATTTCCCGAGGAAATTCCGATGTTTTTACAAGTGAAAATAACGAAAAAAATGTACTTTTGAAGGAATTCCTCTGATTTTCTGACGTGAAAATTCCTTAAAATTTCTAAATCATTTCCCGTGCATCTTTGCATGGTAAAGACTTAAAGCAATGTTTAGCTGAACCTACAAAGAAATCAAAATGACTTCCAGAGAAAGAATGAATTCCCGATGAAATTTTGGAAGAATTTATGGTACAAATTAAAAAAACAAGAATCTCGAGAATTCTAAAGATTTATTTTTTGAAAATCCAAAGAATTTTTTGAAGATAATCCATAGACTCTTCCGTGGAAATTCTAAATAATGCCTCGAATAAAAAAAATACTTGGAAAATTTAAAAAATGTGATAGAATTCACAAAGAGCGTAAAAAAGTATTCCGAAAAATTTTCATTTCAAAATTCCAAATTTGAAAAAAAAATCCAAAAACAAAAAATCAACGGAAATATCAAAGTGTTTCATGTGGCATTGGCTGTTTAATATCTTTCGGAAATTCAGAAGAGTTTTTTTTTAATTCTGTTCTTCTTCTTCTATGGCTCCATATTCCAACTGGAAGTTGGTCTGCTTTTCAACTTAGTATATTCTATTAGCATTTCCTTAGTTATAAATTGAAAGCTTTTGTATGCCAACCGTTGCACGATTATATATCTTGCGTAGCTAGTACGATGGATACACTATACCTAGGATGTCGAGAATGTTTCCCACCCGAACACATCCTAGACAGGAACGAGAATCGAACTCGTCATCTCCGGGTTGGAAACCCTACGCCTTTGCTCGCAAACCTAACTGGAGACTAAACATTTTGAAGTGCACTCCTTAAAATGTTCGAAAAACTTTATTTGGAAATAAAGAAGAATTTCTGGTGAAGAATCGAAAAAACTTGTCGTAGAAAATTTCATTAGAATGTAAAAAAAAATATATGAAAATTTGAACATTTTTTTCCACCGAAAATTATATGTTTTTCCACGGGACTGTTTTGAATTTTCAGACAGAATTCACATGGAATTTTTTTTCGGAGTTTTAAGGATTTTTTTTTCGCAATTTACACTGGAGATGTTTTGTTTTTTTTTTCATTAACAATTTGTAGCAAAATTTCCAAGCAAAATTGTTCAGAGAGAATTGTTTGAAAATCATTCTGAATGCCAGCACTTTATCAGGGTTATATGAAGTAATTTCAAAGTTTTTACAGGAAATTTCTTTACTGGATTTTTCCTGAATATCCACAAGAAATTCTTTTGAAGTTTTTTTCTTGGATTATTGTAAAAACATGAATATTTTTCAAATTTGTAGCTGCAGTCCGCTGATGCAAAATTGTCGGCGGCGTGATGCCAAAAACCATCTGCAGCGGTGGCGTGGCGGACTTTTTTTTTAATATTTTCCCATTTTTCCTTTCCAAATTTTTGTAGTGGAAATTGAGACTGAATCGCAACCTGTTTTTTCGTTTAGTTTTTTATGGAAAAAGGATCTAAAGCTAAGATGGTCAAATAGCGCAGATATGCATCGGCGTTACGACCGACGCTGCGTTACCAGTTTTTCTCGATGCACACCTGCGTCTTTATAACGCTGAGTTTAAAAGACGCTACGTGGGCATCGGCTCTAAGATGCGCTTTGCGTTTAATGATTAAATCATTAAATTTAATTGATTTGTATTTTTTACACCGCTATTGTTATTCACCAAAAGTTTTTCGTATAAAAAACCACGTGGTTCGAGAGCAACACCCCCCCTCCCCCCATGTGGCTTATCGTGGTCATTTTCCACCCCCCCCCCTTCCCCCATACATGACCACGTGGTTTCTGGACGGCCCTAAGACACATTTCTCACTCTGCTATGACCGAAGGTGGCCACCAGACGGCCTTCCGGATAATCCGGAACGTCCGTAAAAGTGGTCATTTTGTGAAGTTCGTCCTAGAGCAGCGCAATTTTTTCTAAACCATTTCTGACGGTGATTTTGGAGATATTTCACAGTTCTTACTCAGCTATAACCGCATGTGGCCACCAGACGCCTTCCGGATAATCCGGAACGACCGTAAAAATGGTTCTTTTTGGAAAGTTTATCCTAGAGCAGCGCATTTTTTAAGCCATTTCTGACGGTGATTTTGGAGTTAATACACAG
The DNA here is from genome assembly GCF_024139115.2 of Armigeres subalbatus. Lineage (NCBI taxonomy): Eukaryota > Metazoa > Arthropoda > Insecta > Diptera > Culicidae > Armigeres > Armigeres subalbatus. The sequence continues at coordinate 276,845,546 of NC_085140.1, forward strand.
CTCTTACTCTGCTATGACCGCAGTGGCCACCAGACGGCTTTCTGGAGAATCCGGAACATCCGTAAAAATGGTCATTTTGTGAAGTTCGTCCTAGAGCAGCGCAATTTTTCTAAACCATTTCTGACGGTGATTTTGGAGAAATTTCACAGTTCTTTTTTTTTCCTAACTGATTTATTCAAGGCTCATTTGTTTTGTACAAAACTCCACGGAGCCGATAAACTTATTGAATAACAAAGTTATCTTATCTATAAAGCATATTTTCTCGCTTTTTTGCGAGCCGCATACTTTTCTTGTTCTAGCAGATCATCCTCTTTCTTCTTCCGTTGTTCCTCAGCATATTCTCGCATATTTTTTTCTTTTTTCTCTGCATAATTCAGAATACCCTTGCGTTCATACCACAGCTGAATAATTTTATTTTTAAATATGATTTTCGTTGGATTCTGTGCTTCTTCTGTTTCCGTAGACTGCTGCATCTCCTCGTCCAAAACTTCGATTGTTTCCTCCTCGATAACTTCCTCTTCGACACATTCTTCATTTTCCTGAATTCCGCTTACTACTCCAGCATAAGTGTTTGACGATCTCTTGGGCTTCTCTTGATTCCGTTCACTTCGCAGGGGACATGCATCTTTGCGATGCCCTTCCTTCCTACACTCAAAACACTTGTTCTTCAAGTCCTCGTAGAAAATCCTGCCTCTATTATTCGCGATTTCCAGCGACGACGGTATTTCATGTTTCACATCTATGAAGACGCCACGTATACCCGTGTACAAATGATCGAGGCCCAAATCCACTGGAAATTTTTCGCGAACTGAACACTCCACTGTACCGTATTGTCCAAGCAACAAAGATACATCTTCATCGGGTATTTCTGGTGGAAGGTCAAACACTCGGACTTATCGAATGTTGTTGCCCGCAACAATCATCCGAACTTCCACAGCCCTTCCACTCGAATACCGAAACTTTTGCGGTTCGCGATCCTTCCTTAGTGCATCCTGCATGGCTTCCAGTTACTGCTAGACTAATCAAGTTGAAGGTACAGGATTGAAATGGAAACGATACGGAAATCCATTTGGGGCCATCCACAAAGTACGTCACGCTCCTAGGGGGGAGGGGGGTTCCAAGCAGCGTGACGACTCATACAAAAATTTCAGAGTTTAATACAAAAAGTGTGACGAAGGGGGAGGGGGGGTAGAAAATCGCCAATTTTTGTGTGACGTACTTTATGGATCTTCCCTTTCATGTTCTAGCGATTGCTGAAATATGAGAAATATGGATAAAGAGATACAAAGTAGGCGAATGAAACAACCCTGAGATCGAACCCAAGGCCTCCTGCGTATAAAACAGAAACGGTAGCCATATGACTACCAAGCACACTTTTCTGAACACATTGGTTTTAGAATCCCAAATAACTGTAAATGACTTCCCGTAACACGGTAGATCACTTTGACGTAGTGTGTTGCGGTGTAAGATCTACCAAACAGAGCCCTAGCTTAATCCATTTTTCTAGCTAGGGCAATAAGTTGTGGTAATTAAGGATTCATCGTATTTAGTCCCCGCTACCAACAGCAGTCTCAGAAATAAAACATAATTAATGTTACCTTGCAGACAGTTGAAAGACTCGAATTCCTCTTGTTTGAGGCTAAACTGTATGCAGCGGAAACAACTTTTCAAGCAATTAGTTAAAAACCTCGGTACCCGGTCCTAGGCTGAACTGACTGCTGGAAAAATCGAGTTAGGGGTTTAAATACGTACTAACTCTTCATGAACTGGTGAAAAATGGTAGTGAGAGGAACACACGGAAGTTCTTATTACTGAACATATTCTCTTGCTTGAAATGGTATTGTAGACAGAGCTAAATCCCGGGTTTTAAGAGTTTAACTGGTGATATTCTAGAAGCAAGACAAGGATGTGGCTAGGGCTCCGATGCATGGCCAAAAACAGTATTACTGTTCTGTTTTCTCAAGAAAGGATTGATTTCTTATTGATAAGGGGCGCGCCTTCAATGGGATTGCTCTCTATGAAGGGTCTAAATAGCGGGACCTGGTCATGGTGGTCTTGAGAAAACAAAACAACAACTGTATCGAAACCGATACTACATTGCTTCTCAATAGCACTGGAGTAATTCGACATGCACTTAAACACTAATGATACGGGTAACGCTACAATAGATCTAACAATTGGTCGCAGTGGGACACCCGAACAGGAAAAAAAACTGTAAATGACGACGTTTGAATCCCACACATCCTGAGATATCTAACAAAGCTGGTTGATTCATATATCACCAACCAGCGGATGCAATCCAAACTAAACCGTTTTTCAGAAAATTGGTTTTCATCCTCGAACAGTTGTGTATAAGGCGGCCACTATCTTATATCACAGATCCGGGGATATATAACCCAACTGGTGATCTTAGTTGCACTAGAACTACTCAACGGATGAATTTTAAACTTCATAATTTTTCAATATACAGTAATATCCCGATTTTATCACCCCCTTGGTGAATTTTGGGGTCATAAAATAGGAAATGTGACAAAATCGGAAAAAAATAATTTCGATTTTTTAATTCATTTCACAAATATGAATCAGTTTACCTTGGAAAGATAAAATACGTGATTAGCACCATTTATTTCTTGTCGAAAAGACCTAAAAAATCCTCGACAGGTACTCAGAAATGATTTATAATAAACCACATGTGGTGAAAGTTATTTCATGAAAATTATTGATGTGTGCGGTATTATATACAAAATAAAAAAAACGACTAAAATTTTCAAAATATTTTGGAGTGGTAGAATCGGGTCGAAAATGTGATAAAATCGGGGGTAGACAAAATCGGGGAATGACAAAATCATGTCGACACGTATTAGTTTACAAACCCCAAACAGCTTTGTAGAAGACGGCAATTGTCTAAATGATAAGCCCCTCATAATACTAATGACACACTGATGGTATTCGTACCATGGTACAAGTTGTACCACAGGTGTGTCGCCTTGTACCATGCTGGTACAACGTGGAAAACCATGGTACAATATGTACTAGGGTATATAACCGTGGTATACCACGGTCCTTGTACCACCAGTGTGTCTTTAGTATAAGATATGCGATTTTAAACTGAACGGTTGAATCATTTTTTTTTTTCAAAAACACTAAGAGGTCTATTAAGAAAGATAGAAGCGATAGGTCCAACATACAAATCAATTTTGTAACTTCAATCTCATGGAATTATATGTATTTTAAAAACCGAATGGATAGCGATTGAACAATTGTTTCACTACCTTCGTCAGGGGTGACAATGTGTCAAATGGGGGTGAGAATGGGTCACTGTTTCAACTACTTAGAATGCTTGTAGAATTAATTGAATGTATCTTAGGGCAAGAAAACTAAAATATAAGAGATCTTTTTAAACGATTTTGTTATCCGACCTCCAGGCTGTCGGTGAGAGCGATGACCCATTCTCACCCCCCAGACCCATTGTCACCCCCGATGGCGGTACGCGAACAATCATTTTAACCATACTTGTAAGATTGCGTACTGCCGGTTTAATGTGAACAATAGTCTCAAGTTGAAGAAATCATCTTCAATGCCACTGACAAAAACCATCAATTAATAAAAATTGTTTAATAAAAAATGTTTGATTCAACAGCAGTAGGCATAGCACTTGTCATTTAAACAAACGGCACGGCATTCAAAAAAACAGGCACATATTTGAAAAATAAGCATTTGCTTAGGTACGAACACGCATCAATTCTTTACAATAATAATGATGGTCGAAATAGCCAGGCAAGAATAATCCAACAAGAAGATACCTGTAACACGCTGTTGAAATCCATACCCATATCTGCTTAAAAATCATGGAACCCCCGTCGGCTGTAGTATTCATTTCAAGTCATTTGCTCACGATGGCAACTACCGTAGACATTTTACTATCCGATTTACCAGTGGAAATCTTGTCACATATATTTTCGTTTCTCCCGTTGTCCGATCGGAAATCTGTGTCCTTAGTGTGCCATTCATGGAACGAACAAGCCTTCAACCGCCGATTGTTGCGAAACGTTGCTCTGAGTCTCTCCATGGACTGGGAGCAAGCTCATCTCGATGCACTCCGAAAGAGCACCCGGAAATATCGAAATGTGTTCGCCTTTTTTGGACCGGAAACGTGCGGTGAGTTCGACTTTGAATTAGTCAACGAAGTGCTGGAAATGTTCGGTCAAGGACTAGAGAGTTTTCATTGCATGACCAATTTCACCGCGGAACAAACTAAGCGCATCATGAGTTGTGCACCGAATCTTACGCAGCTGATAGCCGGAGTTGATGTCAGAAGTTTGAGTCAGCAGAAATCTGACTTACTCGAGTTGCAGTGCTTGAGAGATTTGGGATCGCTGAACAACATGCTACAGTTCCACGATTTGAGTGCTCCAAACTTGACAAGACTTAGTGCAAATTTTACCACCCGATCGGATGCAGATGGGTCGAGTAAACTTCTGCGGCGACTCGCTCCACAGTTGAAGAATGTGGAACTTTTTGCCACGGAGTATTTTATCCCGATCGAAGATCTTGACTTTCCCAAACTAGAAGTGCTCAAACTATCCGGTCAAATGTGCAAAACAAACGATAATGCTTTGAGAACGTTCTTTAGCAGGCTTAAACATCTGAGGGAAGTAAGACTGGATTTCAATGTTGAAAAACTAGTGTTAGATGTCATAACAACGGCGAGTCCAGGAATTGAAATATTGCATTTCAAGAACAGTGGGTTGAACCCGTATTCAATTTGCTATTTGGAGCGCCTGAAGAACTTGAAGGTGTTGAGCCTTGTCGTGAGCATCTATTGTTCCGGCGTTTTGGATTGCAAACCCCTGGAGAGTGTGGAACGGTTCTGCTTGCAGTTGTCCAATCTAGATGATGAGGAACGCATCATGGAAGGCTTCCGTCGTCTGTTACCGAACGTAACCGATATGAATGTGACGCTGACGACGCTTTCAAGACCGGAGTATATTTTGGGACACGTTAGTCGAAATTTTTCCCACATTAAGCGGCTTACCATTGCCGATACCCAGTATCGCATGCTTAGCTGTAGACTCTTCCAAGTCCTGCGGCATATGAAGCAACTGGAAGAACTTACCCTCAAGTGCATTCGTGTGCCGGTGGTGTTCATGCTGCCGAACCAGTACCTGCATCGTTTGAAGATTCAAAACTTCCATTGGTTGATTGACAAAGATCTGCTTATGCTGCCGGAGATGTATCCGAATCTGAAGTATCTCGAGTTAACGTGGTGCAAGAAAGTAACGGCCAAAGGTGTAAAGAAACTCCGATCGTTACTAAAGGATTGTGTTGTACACGTCGATAAAACGACTTTTTCTACCGTAGATGTACTTTGATTTATAATATACAGTTGAATTTCCTAGTATTGTATGATTTTATTGTGTCTCAAACTTGATTATGCATATGTACAACATGTGATAGATTTAGTTCGGAAAAGGTATTGGAGGGTAACCGCCCCTTCGGTGGGGTTTGATCCCACGACCCCAGTTCGCATGACAGGTGCTTTCCCTACTAAGCTACGAAGGACCTCCGTCGTCCTCCGCAGCTTAGCGGGTACTGATGAAACCAAATTCCCAGCACCAGGTACCAGCCGATCTCTCGCAATACATTTTCAGAACTAACTCTCTCAAATGTATTTTTGTACACATGTCAACCAAGTAGGATGAGTATTTAGTATAGGCAATTAACTTTGAATGTGATGATTTTATTGTTTGTATTGAATCACTATCCAGAGTTATGATTTAACTGAGAACTGAAAATAAACTGCATGAATAAAAAAACAGAGTCACATTCTTCATTTTTATTTAATTAATATCCATTGTTTATTAAAATTGCAAGTACATAAGTGCACTCATAATTAGTTACAGTTTAGTGCTAAGTGTCCTTGTACACCCCGGAAATAATTATAACACCACCGTTGGTTTTGTGTGTGTGTGCGTCATCCTCTGTCCCTCACCCAACTGGGGTGGTGATTAAGTAGCACTACGAATAATTTGATCAAATCTCATGCTCCGTAATGGTACCCTTTTTGTTACGAATACTAGTACCACAAAAAGGATTCACTTCTGAAGCAAGAAATGTTTCTTCAAGGAGCGTGGGGAATGGGATGTACTAGTTATACATAACAGGTACAGCAAAACTTCACAAGGACGCCCTTATTCGTACTAACTACTCAGGGAGAAGGTCGAGAAGAGCCACCGTTGCAAACTAAAGCGTGAACCGGATACCTGGGACACCCACAATATCCGCAGCAATAGCAGCAAACGATGCCCTGTGCGTATTTAGTGTAAATGTCATGAACATAGTATTCTGAAGCACTAAGAGAAAGAACTGGAACATGCTCACCAACTTAGTTTGTCCTCCTTTGCTTCCAATGAAAACTTGATCACAATGCCCAACTATGGCCGATTAGGAGGCTGCGACTGTTCACACTGGGTTAGCAGCTGTGGAAGTTCTGGTAGCTGATACAGTCATGCTTCTTCCTTCAAATAGGATCAACTGCGTCCATAGTATTGAAAAATTGAATTTGAAAAAGAATTCTTGAATTCTGAAAATATTTGTTCAAAAGTAGGGAGGCAGTATCAAACATTACAACATAATAACATGAGTGTTATTGATTGGAAATCATATACATTATAACACCACCGTTGGTTTTACATACAAAATGGTCATGTTTGAAGATCAATATCTCAATTTCTTGCGAATAGATTAAGGACATATTTTACTCTTACAAACGAATAATACATACAGGGAATGCTATTGGTTTTATGCGATGTTTTCTCTATCCATAGTATACCGTGGTGCATCGAAACCCGTACATTTAAGCACTTCAGTATACCGTGCGGGACCGAAATCCATACAGCACGGAAATCCGTCCACCTCATGAGATATCAATAAATTAAAGGGGGTTAAAGGTAATTAATGTAGAAATAATTTATCTTATCCTGTTCAGATACTTGGCAGTAAGCTTTCAGGGCATAGAAATGGAAAGATGACTTTGAAATTAAAACAACAAAAATCAAAAACAAATCGACACCAACCAAACGCGGAGTTTTTGCCGCCATTTTGTTTTCGGGTAGAGCTTAATTGCACCAAAAGTAACTGTGCTTCAATTGCTAATTGCTATCCATTACATAAGATAAGCGGAACACAAATCGAAGGGATCGATTCTCAAGGTGCGTATCGAACTATTTACAGTGGTAGTTTTATCAATTAGAATGCTTCAATTTAAATATTTATTCTAAAAATAGCTGTACGGATTTTGATCCTTTGATTCGAAATCCGTCCACGGTGGACGGATTTTGAGTCAGGAATAGTTGATTTTATTCATAATTTTATCATGTTTTTCGTAGTTTTTAATGAGTAAATGAGAAACACTTCAAAAGTAGAAGCCTTCATGCTCCTGTGTCAATGGAAAACGTTTTATTTACATTCGATACTTTTTATCTAATGACTTTTTCATATACTAAGGTGCTTAAGTGTACGGATTTCGATGCCCCACGGTATGAAAAATTCTCTAGAAAATACAAATAGAACGTTCGTCATTGATCTAACTGCACGAGGGCCACTATTTCTTGTGTGCTACATTGTATTCCATTGAAAGCAATGAAAAATATGATGAAATTACGAACAAAATCAACACCTCCTGAATCGAAATCCGTCCACCGTGAACGGATTTCGAATCATAGGATCATAATCCGTACAGCTATTTCCTAACAAAATATTTAAATTGAATCTGTCTGATTGACTAAACTACCACTGTAAATAGTTCGATACGCACCTTGAGAAGCGATCCCTTCGATTTGTATTCCGCTTATCTTATATTATGATTCGCAATTAGCAATTGAAACAGTCACACAGTTACTTTTGGTGCAATTATGCTCTACCCGAAAACAAAATGGCTGCCAAAACTGCGCGTTTGGTAGGAGGAGATTTGTTTTTGATTTTTGTTGTTTTAATTTCAAAGCCTTCTGTCCATTTCTATTCCCTAAAAATTTACTGCCAAGTATCTGAACAGGATAAGATAAATTATTTCTACATTAATTACCGTTAACCCCCTTTAATTTATTGATATCTCATGAGGTGGACGGATTTCGGTGCTGTACAGATTTCGGTCCCGCACGGTACGAGAGATCGGAATAATAAATGATCGTCAGATTCACTTGAAACTCTTAGCAAACAACACGTGTTCAGCTTGTGATCATAGAGCACAAAGTGTATATGTGGAAACTGATTAAAATGTTCGGAAAAGTGTTAAATGATTTTTTTGACTAACTAGTGAAACAAACCTGATCACAACAGAAACATAAATTCAATAAATCCTAAAAAATATGTTTTATCACGTTAAATATCTTGGCTGTGCATATACACAGCATATGTTTCGAAATGGACAAATTGATATGAAATTTGCGAAAAAGAATCCACGTGTCTTGGAGGGACTCGAACCCTCAACCTCCTACTCTCTAGATAGGCGTGATAACCCCTACACAACAAGACCACTTAAAGGTCACGTTTGCGGAAAAGCCATCAGAATCCGAGTGCCAACCTCCACCGCGGTTAGCTCTCTCTTTTGCAAATTGAATATCTTTCGGATGCTTGATTTGTCCAATCTCCACATGTGCTTTACTGTTGTATATCCACAGTCAAGCGAGTGCATGTTGTTCGTGTGCCCGCATTTTCGCACAATGCGTGACCACATGCTTGCCACATGTGGTCTGGACACTACCCCGGACAACCTAGTCCGGAGGATGTGTAAAGATGAAGTTGGCTGGAACGCCGTTTTATCGGCTATCGTCCAAATCGTCTCGGAGCTACACAGAAGGTGGCGCGTGGACTCGAGGAATGGCTAGTTCAGGCGCAAATAAGAGGTGGTCCAAGGGTTCGGAGTCGGCTTCATGGGTCATACCGGTGTCCTGTGGTCGAACTCGATCCTTTTATCGAACAAGTGGCCGCGTGAAGAACAACATGGTATCGTCGCTTTCGCGGCGTCGGTCAACCGGGCGGGTTCCGAGCACGAGGACGGAAAGGGGTCCTCGTCAAGGCTGGGGCAGGCGTAGGCACCGCGTCGGCAAGTCCCTCTGTGTGCTGGCGAATAGGCCCTATCGCAGAGAGGTCAATTTGGGGTGCACGCGGCAACATCATTCTTGATACCAGTCGTGCAGAGGGAAGCAGGCGCGAAGTCGACCCTGCCCACCTTCCGAGGACATAGGGCGTGGTAAGGCCACCTGGAAAGCCGGCAATGCGCTGGCACGATACCATGGTATTCTTCTAAAAAAGCGAGTCACGATGTTCGATGCTGCAAGGACACGTAGCTAATCTCGAGGGTGCGTTATGCACTGGCCCCCCTTTGAAGCATTACTTTCTGGTTGTACCGAAGGGACGATGGGCTTGGCGGCAATGGAAACGGTTTAGCGGGTCGGGGATGCAGTCCTGCCTCCCTCATTGGAGGTGGTCCCTAACCCCGCACTTCCTGGTCAACCCAGGATGTCTGTTTAGCAGATTCCCCCTCCATTGCTTAGAAAGAAAAAAAAAGTCAAGCGAGTGCACATTGTTTATTGCCGAGTTACCGAATAATATGCAATTAAATGTTTTATCACTTCAAACTTATGAGACATAACACATATCAACGTTTTCATACAATACTGGCAAAACTCAACATTTTTCGTTTTTGACGTTTTCGGGGCAATGCACGGAAAATGGCATAAAGATTCACCTGTCAAAATTCACAATACATCAAAAGTTATATGTATTTCAAAATTAATGATTTTTTGAACATTTCTTGTAAATGTTGATTTTTTAGATTTTCCTGCTGAAACACACAAAACTAATACATTTCTATGGACACATGCAGAAAGAGAGCCGAATAATTCAAAACAATTACTAAAATATAGAAGTTTCATTTTTTTAGTCCAAAATTTAAAATGTAGTTTCTAAAAATTTGCAAATTTTGAGTGGTGTCTACATTGCATGAAACTGTCGATATGTAGTAGAGCTTGCTCCTAACTAGCAATTATAGACCTATTTCACTTAAGACCATTGCCAGCCAAATGAACGAGCGATTAAAAGTGAAACAATCGCTATGAAAAATTCTAAAAACAGCCCTTCTGGTAAGTCATAATATAACGTCCAGTTCTCATATATTTTTCCTTGAGAACATGTTTATACGAAACTATTTTTTTACTAAACAAGTTATATATGGGGTCATAGGCGCCAACTTTGGGTTTGACTATTTTATTTACATGCAGTTCATGCTTGCGTTACTGTGTGCGTTTATGACCATACAAACCATTGGTGACGAAAGGAGAGCATTATTTGTTCATTGACATTGTTTAGCTCAATTATTAAACTTGGATGAACAAAACACCATCAAGACTATTTCTGCCTGTAAGGATACATTAACCACGATAAAGAACAGTGTTAGTAGAATCATACTCAAAGCTCAATGATTCATGAACGAACTAACTTGTTTGCGATTCAGTAGAGAGAGCATTGCGCTTTTTTTCGGACAGAATCGCAGCGCTTCTCTCACTCGCAAAACAAATGATTTTGTTCTAAAAAAACGTCAAAACGCAATCGAGCCGTTTACGTTTTTGTTTACGTATGGATTTATTTGCCATTGTTTTAGGCAAAAAAACTCAACATTGAAGAACACGTAAAAATTATGCAATGATGCGAATCACGAGCGATTATCTGGGCCATGATTCTGATGGGATTTGACTGACGCATGATTTAAACCGTCGATGGTATTTGATAATTTGAGATTTTACCAGCACTGGAACGATATGATCAATTTTGTCAGTGACTCTCCAAAACGGGCTCTCAGGGATCAATTTTGTTTTGTCTTAGAATCTGTTCCGGGCTCTCTAGTCAAATGATACCACAAATCTAGGAACGGTTTGCGCAGTAACATGGACTGAAATGTATGTGTAGATGTCGTCTGTCCTCGCGAACTATTCTAGTTTTGTTTTTTTTTTTATTAGCTTTATTAAGGAGACTTGCAGCCCCAGGCTGGCTCGCCTCCTCTAGTTTTGTTGAATTTTTCAAAATTTTGTCTGACAATGATCCTTCAGGCGACGCGGAGCGGTTGATGGGGCATCGAGATATGTTTCTGCGGTTGTTGAAAGCGTCTCAGATGTAGTGAACTAAATATCTTCAGGAACAACATTCGATAGATCTTCTTCCAAATTTGTCGAGTATGTAATAGTATTCAGCACCATTCCTATATCTGCTGCTGCTGAGCGATTGTTTCATGGGCTCCAAAGGATGAAAATCTATAGGAGACCCAGTATGGGACAACAGCGACTGAACTCCATAACTCCCTTCTGCACTTCTACCAGGACATGGCGAATAAATTAAATGTGGATGAAGTCGTTAATCAATTTATTTCCAGAAATAGCCAGAGAACAAAAAGTTTTCTATGTAAGCAGGACATATAAGAAATCGATTAAATAGATGTTCTAGTGTTGTCATTTTTTCATTTTCCGAAGGGAATAATTTCATGAAGTTGGCGCTTCTGTATGGAGTATTTTTATTATTTTCATAAAATGTTATCAAAACTTTCGCTTTAAAATAGTTACACGTGCAATTACTACAACTAGAGCTCGTTCAGGTTTGACAGTTTCAAGATATATCCGCATTTATGGTAAATGATCCGCTGGATGAAACAACCGCACACATTGAACCTTTTTACTCAATAGTAAGTAGTATTGTATTGCCGAGCATTTTTTTCCAACGGAAATTTCACTCACTCTTCATCAAAAGCGGAACTATTTAAAATTTGAGTAGTGCCACTTCCAACAAAAATTAATGAAACCTCAAAGTGAGGGTATATGCTGTCAAGCTTTTGTCAAGCTCAGTAAGGGCTCGGTCATTCAGCAGTCCGTCAACAACTTAGCTCAGAGGGCAAAACTAAAAAAATGCTGCCTGGTGGTCCATCAGTGTGAAAGCCCATCACCACACTCTGCCCAAAAATTCGTTGTTTGAACTCCACCAACAACAAAGTAACCGCGCTAACTGTAGTAACCCGAACTAAATGATAGAAAATTTGTTGTCATTTAGTATAAGTCACTGCAACCAGCGCTACAACTCCGACACCAGTGGAACTCAAACAAAGAACAGTTAGGCAGAATTGTGGAAAAACCCTAACACCAGAAGTCCAGCATACATCATACTTTCAACTGAGACATCTGAAACAACAAACAAACTACCAAACTACCAAATGATCGATAACATTCTTGATTTCTTGTATCGATAAATTTCGATTCATCGTATAACTAATACCACCTGAAGCCAATGGGCTACGAAGACACATAAAGCTGATTGTCATTCTACATTGATAGCGTACATACCGCCTTTTCTAATCTATTCCGTTAAGAACGTCCGCTAAATTTGTATAGTCAGAAGAGGATCGGTACACTCAGGAAAATCGACACATGATTTCTGGCAAAAATCCATGTATTTTAAAATATGCATATCACTTACTTAATTGTACACAAATTCACATATAAATACTATGACCCACATGGATAGTATGTGTGAACACTCATGCAATGCATGTGGACGCATGGAATATATGTGTCGAAAATATGAAACCTATTTTGCTACCCCCATTGCAAAAATCCATGTGTGAACTCATGGATATAATGCGGAGTTTTTTGTGAGTGTAGGTTATTTGTATAGGAAGGAAACAAATGCTTAGCGTTAAATTAGATGGATCTTACTAGAATAGATTGATGATGTTGAAGATTTGAGGATTTCGAAGGGAGGCATCAGGGACATTGGTTTGTGATGATTCAATCTAGTTTGACTGAGTGGTACCTATGTTTGAGTAGTAGTGGAAAACACTATAGACGCCTCATTCTGACGATCTCTGGTGTACATGGCTCAGTTGATTTCTATTGCTTTCTGTTTAAAGTCTGGCGACGAACTTCAAAAAAGTATTCCATTCTAGCTAAAGGGTAAAGTTCGGATGAAAACCGTACACTTTAAATTTTCACCTTTTTACATGTTTTAACGGGAGGAAAACAGTTTCGCGTCCGTATTTGGACATAGTTTACTGCAATCTCTGACTTCTGTAGCTAATATTTATAGCTTCAAAACTGCAAAACAATTGTTACTTCGTTCATCATTCCACCGTTGACAGCCTATCCAGGTGACACATTGGTAGTGAGTCAGTCAAGCGGTAGAATCGGTTGTTTTAGGGTGACCAACTCGACGATAGCACTGTTAACAACCTATCCTAGGCGCATATGATACAATCGATCGGGAGCTATGGCAGCTAATGCACGAAAACGGATTTCCGGATAAACTGATACGGTTGATCAAGGCGACGATGGATCTGGTGATGAGCGTAGTTCGAGTTTCAGGGGCATTCTTGAGACCTTTCGTAACGCGCAGAGGGTTACGGCAAGGTGATGGTCTTTCGTGTCTGCTATTCAACATCGCTTTGGAGGGAGTAATACGAAGGGCAGGGATTGACACGAGTGGTACAATTTTCACGAAGTCCGTTCAGTTATTTGGTTTCGCCGACGACATTGATATCATGGCACGCAACTTTGAGAGGATAGAGGAAGCCTACATAAGACTGAAAAGCGAAGCAAAACGGATTGGACTAATCATCAATACGTCGAAGACGAAGTACATGATAGGAAGAGGCTCAAGAGAGGACAATGTAAGCCACCCACCACGAGTTTGTATTGGTGGTGACGAAATCGAGGTGGTTGTAGCATTCGTGTACTTGGGCTTATTGGTGACCTCCGATAAGGAAACCAGCAGATAAATTCGGAGACGTATCGCTCCGAAAACGCTCCGATCGAATAGAGTTCGCCGCCGTACCAAACTGACTATCTACAAAATCACTTGTCATAAGACGAGTTTGTACAATCCCATTGAATTCCACCACTTAATTGTATCTTGACAGATACGTATTTCGACCTCAACAGTAAGGCCGTCTTCAGTGTCTCGTACTTGACTCGACTCTACAAAACGCTCATTAGACCGGTAGTTCTCTACGGACACGAGACCTGGACGATGCTCGTTAAGGACCAACGCGCACTAGGAGTTTTCGAAAGGAAAGTGCTGCGTACCATCTATCGTGGGGTGCAGACGGCGTACGGTACGTAAAGAAGGCAAATGAACCACGAGTTGCATCAGCTGAACCATCAGAACCATCCATCGTTCAAACCGCGAAAATCGGAAGATTGCGATGGGCCGGGCACGTAGCCAGAATGTCGGACAGTAATCCAGTGAAAATGGTTCTCGAAAACGATCCGACGGGAACAAGAAAGCGAGGTGCACAGCGGGCAAGGTGGATCGATCAGGTGGAGGACGATTTGCGGCCCTCCGCAGAATGCGTGGTTGGCGACGTGCATCCATGGACCGAGCTGAATGGAGCAGACTTTTATGTATTGCACATGCCACTCCGGCCTTAGCCTGGTGACAATGACGCATTCTTCATTCAACTTGGGTTGTTTTCCAGTGTGCTATTGAGTATTCATGATGCCAAAACATGTCACTATTCTAGTACCTCTTCGGACGATAATTCGTTTTCGATGCATAATGCCTCCTCTGGTTTCACCAGAAATTCGAACGCACACAACAATTATATGCACGCAAACGAATTTTAGAGGATCCAATCATTATTTTACTGTCCATGAATGTTGTTGTTTTTTTTTTTCATTCTTCCATTTATATGTTTTTCTTTTTCTTTAATACAATAGAAAAATGCTTCACGAAAAAAAATCCCGTATTTGACAAAGGTTTTATGGCTGTTTTATTAACAACCTTGAACTTGCTTTGGAGACGTTCTCAAGAGTGGTCCAATTGGCCATAACATAATCTTGTAGCGGCCATCAAGAGGTTATCATGTATATCTGCAAAACTGCTAATAGAGTATGATAAAACTAAATATGTTACTTGGGATATAGCCATACCCCAGTAACATACGAGTTTTATATGGTTTAATAGGAGTTTTGTAAAGCAAATAATGGTTTCATGACCCTTATAAAACCAAAAGACAGATTAAACAGATTAAAGCGAATATTATGGATTTTGAGAGTAAACGTAAATATTTGAATATTGTGTGTGACCTAGCCAATGCAATGATGGGGAAAGAAGATGCTCTGCTTGGCAGACAACTTATCACAACTTCCAGCCGTATGTAAAAACGAGAAAAGAAAAAAAATCACTGGGAGGATTCATCTGTTTTTTCTTGTCAATGTAGACATACGACAGACGTAGGGTAAAAGTTAAAATAGGTTGATATCATGATAAAATACATGTCAACCTTCACCAACTCAATCAGCTGTTTTATATTTTAGTGCCACTACTGCATTACCTGACCTGCCTTAAATCGAACGCTGGGCTGAACATTTCCACCGAGCCCGATTTAGGATCTCACGGTACGAAATTCTGATTTGCATAAAAGGGGCCGTTTACACCCAAAATACGAGCTACGAAACACAATTCGAAAGATGCATTTGGAATGAGGATGTTTGATTAATAATAAGACGCACACGCACCTTTTGCAACATCTAACCACCGAGTGACGGCAGGCCGGCCCAAGCAGGTTTGGTATTTTAGTTCTGTTCCTCGTCGCGCCGTCGGGCATAGTGCAAGGCCAACCGGTTGTGGCAAAACATAATAATATGGAAATTTATCCCGGCGGAGCACGCTGTTCAATTCAGGTAAAACCTAAACAAATTCACTTAGCAGTGATGGCATCTTGTTTGTGTGAAATGCGATTTGAATAAATAATTGGTATTTTTGTTATAAATTCTGAACGTTTTTTCCCGGAAGTGTTATATTGAAAATGTATCGACTTTTTGCGTAGGCACACATCCTATTATAGTGAAGTTTCGGACACACACTTTTGATCGCTTTAACCTATTCCGCTAAAATTCAGCAGCAAATAAGCCAGATTTACCGTCGATTTCAAATTTTACGGGTATGAGTAATTGAATTGGAATATTTTCATTGCATGCAAAACTTGTGAAGCTTTTATTGTAAATCATTTTTGGAATGACCATCTAGCCTTTCGGGAAATCATGGGAAACACAAATGAATGAACTGTCGTCTAGCGGTTTTCCGTTAGGTCGATAGGGTCGATCATTCGATCCAAACTCAAGGCCTTTTTGGCAACCTATAATTCTCGTATACACGGAAAATGATCGATCGTTATGCGCTATGCTATGATTGGGTAATTTGGGACGATCTGAAGAATACAGAAACTCGCATGGAATTTTCCTATTAATTGATTATTTATGATGCGCTAGTCGACTAACTCGTCTTATGACAAGTTGTTAGTTTTTGTTTAAGTTCCTAATACACTGGAGAGTGAAGGCACATTTTTCTTATTTATGCATGAAAACATAAAAGTTTTATTGTTGAAATCTGATTTCATTTCAATGATGTTAAAATGGTAATTGGATTGAAATTTTCCACTAAGTAAGATAAATATCTCAGAAATCAAACAATTAATTTCCATAAAAAGATTATAACCATCAACTGGAATAAACCATACAAGGAACATATGTAATTAAATGACAAAGAGTAACTCAATTGACATTTCAAAAGATAACAACTTGAACCTTCTAGCTTAGTTGAAGAAGATGCATTCAAAATAAAGATTTTTTAATACAAACAGGAAGTGCACACACCTTTTCGAAACAACAACAACCAAAAAAAATTAGCGGTCAAAACTTGTTTGGCATTTTGAGCTACGTCACGTCGTCGGGCACGGTGTTTTTCCACCAAAGAATATCATTATTGATATTTTAGTATCACCAAAACATCCACATGCTACCAAATTGATAATCGGTTCAACGATTTTCAAATTTATTACAATTTTTGTTATAAAGATTCTTGTCATTGTATGGAATTTGAATTGCACATACCTTGCCACAATAATTCATCCGGCATACTTAGGGAGAGCATAACTTTCACTTGGAAATGAATGTCAAACTTATTAGAATGAGTAACGATACTGATATTTTCCCATAGAGACACCGTGCGGACATCGTGCAAGGTCAGCCAGTTATGGTGAAACAAGATGATATGGAAATCTATTTCGCCGGAGATCGAAAACGAGAACACACGAACATTTATTTTTTGTTCTACTGTGACGAAGTCATCGTGACTTGCAAGCTTTAAAGAGGTTTCGCTTGAACTTGAACCATAAATAAGTTAGAATAAATAGCTGATCGCACATGGTTCGGAAGAAAACAGGAAAAAGTAAGATAAATCGTATGTTTTGGATTCTAAAAATAGAGGACTAGAAAGCAAGTTCGACCAATGTATATAGAAGATGAGAAAAATGACTAATTTCGTAAATTGACGAAATAATTGAGATAGGTTCATGGGCGATCAAAGCAACTTGTTTGAAGATTTCGGGCGAACACTCCAATTCGTTCGAATCCCGCCGAGGAGTAAGACAAGGTGCCTGTCGATTTTCGTGCCTGTTTTTTAACATTTTGGTGGAAAGTGTCATGCGGAAAGCCGAGTACGATTTTCAACAGATCCAGTTAATTTGTTCGTTTCGCGGATCACATGGACATTGCGGCCGAACATTTGCAACGCTGGCAGAACTGTATACCCGCCTGAAACGCGTAGCAACAAAAGTTTAACATCGAAGACAAATTAGATACATGCTAGTGCGTGGAACCGAACGCGACAGGGTCCACATGGGAAGCAATGTTACGATAAACGGGAATACTTTCGAGGTAGTTGATGAGTTTGTCTACTATCAACCACCGTAATGGAGGCAGTTGTTGTAGAATAAACTAGCTGTGCAACTCCTTCTTGGTATATGTTTGTACTCTTAGTAGTTCTTGTTATTGTCATGGGTTCCAGGTAGTATACGAAACTCCATAGAGTCAAGGTATGTGGATCAACCTCCGTAATGGAGTCAGTTATTGAAAAATAAACAAGTTGTGTGACTCCTTCTTGGTATATGTTTGTTTTATCAGTAGTTCTTATTGTTAATATGAGATCCAGGTAGTATACAAACTCCACAGAGTCAGTTATTTAACATTAAACAAGATTCATCAAAGTTAATTGCCTATGTTCGGGTATTAATCCACCCGACTTTGACATTAATTTACAATGTTCTGAAAACTCAGATGTGAATATGTACTTTATGTGGAAGATATTGATTTGAAAAATGTATTGGAGGTAATCACTTTTCCTTTAACTAACTAAGCTACGAAGGACCTCCGTCGGCCGTCGCAACCTATCGGCTACTGAATGAGCTCGAGATTCCCAAATTGGACGCATAGTCAAATCACTCGAAATCCATTTGTCAATCCAACACATGTGTACAGTACACGTTCACTTTGTGCGTTCACATTAGAGGAGCGTGAGTATTTAGAATGTCTGGCGGCTACACACATTCTTCATCAGCAACTGTACTGGAGTGAGGTTGTGTGTTCTATTTGCCAGTCGGTCGTCAAGCTCAGACCCGACTGCATTGCGTAGGCAAGAGCACGCAACCTAGGTTCAGTTCAATCAAAGTTAATCGCCTATGTTCCGGGTATTTAATCATCCGACTTGGACGTTAATATACATGTACATAATCAATTCACATATAAGTTTTCATAACATTGTAAATTAATGTCCAATAGGCAATTAACTTTGATTGAACTGATCCTGAGTTGCGTGCTCTTACCAACGCAATGCGATCGGGTCTGAGCTTGACGACCGACTAACAAATGCTTTAATGTCCTAACGGAGTTAGTTGTGCAGGTCCCTACGTTTATCCTCGCTTGCTGCAACCCATGGTGGTTGTGCACCACAACAACCTCAGTCTTGTGATGTGCTAACGCCAACCGCCTTGAGTTGAGCCATTCTTCGACTCTGCTAATCGCGTACGAAGCTTACAATTTAACTTCGTCAAGAGTGTCGCCTGTGACCTCTAGCATTACATCATCCACAAAGCCTTCTATTTTCACACTCCGTCACACATGGTATTCCGCAGAACCGGTTCGAGGATCGATCCCTGTGAAACACCTGCTGACACTTCAATCGACTGCTGACCAACGTCGGTGTCGACTAACAATATCCTGTTCTGAAAATAGCTTTTCAGAATCCTGCACAGATAACCCGAGACTCTCAAGCGATGCAGGGAATCAGCTATAGCTGCCCAGCTAGCGTTATTAAATGCATTCTACATACACTAGATGTAGTGTAATCAATGCACAGTACCTAATACCTCTCCTATTCAAACCACGCGCTATCTTAGCCGTTTCCGTTACCGACCGAATTGCTTCGATGATAGAACGGCCTTTACGGAACCCATATTGGTTCCTTGATAATCCACCAGCACACTCTGTATAGTCCGTCAATCTATTCAGGATCAGCCTCTCTAACAACTTACCGGTTGTGTCGAGTAGGCAAATTGGTCTGTATGCCGAAGGCTCTCCCGGGGATTTCCCAGGCTAAGGCAATAGCACCAACTCTGCCGTTTCCAACGATCTGGGAAGTTTTCTTCGGCCAGGCAACGTTGGTGGCAGCTCCTGAACATATCTGGAGCGGCAAGAATCGCGTGCTTAAGGACCAGGTTAGGAATACAATCCGGCCCTGGTGCCTTATTTAGCGTAAGTTTTCTTGCAACGGCGATAAGCTCATCGTTAGTCACTAGAGGTACCACGTTCACTGACTCGTACGGTGTGGCGGGCCAGTCTCCTAGCTAACATCTCCGAGGATTTTTCAGGAGGTGTGCTGTTGGTCCTAGCCATCACTATCCTGCATGCATCCCCCCATGGAATACTATTGGCCATCCTACACAGCTCTTCAAAGCAGGCTCTCTTACTACATTTGATTTCGTAGTTCAGAGCTCTGCTCGCTGTTTGGAACACTCGGCGTCTTGCTAGCCTGTCCGCTTCGGTTCTAGCACGTCGAAACCTTTTTTTGGCTCTAAGACAGGTTCTGCGAAGATCAGCTATCGTGCTCGTTCACCAGTGCATTGAACCGAGAGGACCAATCCACTGCCCACGTGGTGAAGTCACCTGCTATAACTAATGGTTTAAGACCAGTTGGTCTCGCTACAAGAATATCTAACACCCTAGTATACTGCTCTTTATGCTCCATCTAGGAGGACAGTAGCAGCTACAAGAGTAAACTCCGTTTACCTTTGTTATAACAAAACCCTCATCATCAGGAGATGACATCTCCTGGATGGGGTACCTCCCGCAAGTCCAGATTCCGGACTTATCCGCAACTCAACTGCTATGTTTAGCAGAGATGCGGGTACGGGTCGGAAAGCAAGGCACCAACAGTCTTATTCTCGTCCACCGACTGTTGTAGAAGCGCTTGCGCTGCATCGCAGTGGTTGAGATTTAGCTGAGCTACTTGCATGACGGAGCCCGCCTGGGGGCCGGACATGCCTGCCAACCGGATGGGTGTTTGTTGTCTGTGCCAGGACCAAAGATCAAACACCTCGGTGCGGCCTGGCAGGTGTGATCCTTGTGACATTCAGCTCCACACCTCCGGCAAAGCCGACTCCGATCAGGACCTTTACAGTCATATGACTTATGTCCGTAATCGAAGCACTTGAAGCAGGCCTGAGGTTGTTGGTTTGCGCTCACCGAGCATACCGACCAACCTACCTTCAGCTTGACCTTATCCAGTACCTACTTGGCGTCAGCCAAGTGTACCTGGAATGAAGCAACCTGCGTTCCAGCATAACCTCTCCGCAACCGAATCGCGGTATCCTGGATTTCAACACCAGACTGATATCTCAGTCCCGCTACCAGCTCACCGGCTTCGGTAATTTCGTCCAGGCCTCGGCATTGGATTACCTCTACTGGGCATAGGGCTCTCACCTGAACCGCCCAGCACCTCTTCTGCCAACTTTTTGTACGCGGAACTCTTCCGAGCAGCATCCCGCTTCAGGACGAGGATCATCTCACCCTTCTGCGTTCTGCGGATGCACTTGACATCATCCCCTAGGCCTAGGCTGACCATACGTACCGTATTTAACGGGACAGTCCCGTTTTTAAGACGTTATTGTGCTGCCCCGTCGTAATCTAAAAAATCTCCAATTTGTCCCGTTTTTTAATTGATTCTTTCGAAGAGCTTCAAAATGGCATTAAAATTTCATTAGTGGATTGAACAGAACCGGTAACTTGGTAGGCAAGTATATCCTGAAAATCAGATCGATAGACTTCAATAAAATGTTGCGCAGAGGCAGACAGATTTCCAGATTAAATTCATTTTCGATTTTTTTGCGAAGTAGGTTAATTCTATTTTATTTTTCAGATCTGCTATACCACACGTAAAAAAATTTAATGTTGTTTATCATTAATATTTCTAATACTTTTTTGCCAAAGCAGGCGCTTAATGATTTGTAAAAGAAAAAAACTTATACATCGCATTAGTCACATACATTCGGAAACTTATACGTTTCATTAACTTATGAATGTTATTAGCTTTTTGATATGGGACTGGGATCATTCATTAGGTGAGATAATGAAGAGTATGAGTATTTTCGAATGGTTTTTTGCCATAACATATAAGGTTATTTTTTTACATGCACATATTTTCCAATCGTTTGATTCTTTTCAAAACATTAAGAATCACGGAGTCTTTCTGAATAATTCAGAATATTTCGAATTCATCCACTGTAAAAAAAATCAATAAATCAGCTGAACAAAATCAAATCGAGTTTAAGGCGGTTTCAAACCGAGTGAAAATTTGGTCGGATTTCGGTCCTCACGTACTTTAAGACTAGTTTACTGATCAGGAGCTTCCATATGTGTGGGCCTTTTTGGATGCACATGACCATGAGAACAAAATTAATGGACAAGATTCCCGAGATGTGATGCTACTTTTAGCATCATTTAAATCAATTTCGATAAAAAAGGACTGTGAATTGATTAGATTTGATATTTTTTCACAAGCGCCAACCATATTCATGGAAATAATTAAAATTACTTCGTAATAATGTTCTTTCCTTGTTGAGATTCTTGTTCCGCAGATTTTTCCTCACTCCAGGGTTTTGGCACGGGAAATCCGTCCTATTTCTTTTTTCGCATTTGTCTTTCGACATTTTTTTCTTAAAATTATTTTTTTATCTCTTTAATGCCCACACCGGCTTTAAAGGCTGATTCACAGTTCAGAAAACGTGTCACGGGATTTGATTCCTCATGCATTTTTAAAGTGGCGGGATTTAGGGAATTTGGGCTAGGAAAACGATAGACCGCCTCACCCCCCCCCCTCCCTTGAAAAATGCATGAGGGAATAACTCCTATGACACGTTTTCCGATCTATGATCTATGAGGATATATATCTAAGGATATTTTGGCTATTTTTGCCTTTCTCGTATACTAAGAATACGGAAAGGCTATAGAACTGCTCTAAAACCGATCTTTTTCTATTTGCAATTGTTGAAAAATTGGAAAAGTTATTGGTCAATAATAAAATCCTTAGAGCTTAATGCATGTTTAAAAGATGATTAAAACTAATTTTCAAAATTCCACATTTTTTTAAGTAGAATTACGTCTTTGGTAATTTATTTAGGGGAGTTATTCCAAAGTTTCAAATTGGGAACCGTCACGAAAAGAGGTCAGGAAGTAGGAGCTAATAACTCAGCCGAATTTCAAAGGATTCTGGAGGATTCTTCTTTTTGAAAAAAAAAAATGACAATTGAAATAAAATCTCTCCGATGAAATGGTTTATCGTACATTTTGTATGATAATTTCAAATCATGTCATCTTTGTTGACATTATCATATTTTTGTTAATTTTGGTTTGGCTACTAAATTAATTCGAAAAGTTTCATGATAAAATAATGTCAAAAAAAGGAAAAATTATTTTGAAAAACCGGTTTGTTTTTTAGATAAATTGTGTACGTAAAAAATATATCAACAAATTGATCAGTTTTGGGCGAGACAAAGTTCGCCGGGTCAGCTAGTTTATTGTAAACAATTCTTTCAATGCATTTAACTATTGAAAATCAAATTTCGACAGGTAGTGTTTAAATTTCACTTTTACAGTAAGTTGCCTACATTGTGACAATATCCATCCACAATAAACATGCACAAAATAAATGAATATCACTTGGACTATCGAACGATACGTAAATTCTATGTTCAATTTGCGGTCGTGTCTACAACCTTCTACTTTTTTAATATTGAACAATACGTATTTTTTGTTCCATCTTGTTTTTGTGCGCGCCTTTTAAAGAGCGAAATATTTGTTGTTCAGTATTTTTCCATAACTTCCTAGCTTAAAAGGCTAGGAGGTTAGAGAAGGTACTTATTAGAAGACTTAATCACTCTAAAATTCTTACACGGAAAATTAAAACTAAGCCCATAAATTTTGAAATTTTCACAGCGTTAAAATTTTGTCACAAAGTGTTTTACATGTCCCGTTTGTCAAGTGCGTTTGTCCCGTTTTTCCACCGAAAGGATCTGGTCAGCCTACCTAGGCCAGTGAGCTTTTTATCGCCCCGCAAAGCCTACAGAATGTCAGCATAGCTCTTACCATCAGCCTTGACGATAATTGTTTTTAAAAATTAACGAAAAATTACTTTGGTTATCGATTTTGGCATTCTTCCGGTACGTCCTGGTTCAAAAGTTCCTGGAGAATGAAATTCAGCTTCAATTATCTGAGGTGGAGAACATACAGCTGCAAAACATACGAGTTCAAAGATAGTGAGACTGCCGCTTGCTATCAGAGGAACCACAATAACAGACATGTGATCGTCAACGCAGACAAAGGTTTCAAAATACCCGTGTATGTGGAGAGCGAAGCCACACCAGTTCGAGTGCATGATTTGCCTCCGGCAATGAAGCACATCACGGTGATAGTTTTTTTTAAGCAATACGGAGAGGTGTTGTCGGTTACACGAGAGCGGTGGAAGAACTTTTTTCCTGGAATCTACAACGTGAATCTCCATATGAAAATCAAGAATCCGATCCCATCGTACGTTACAATTTCTGGGCATCAGACTTTAATCTCGTACCCTGGACAGTTGAAAACGTGTCAACTATGCCACAGGGCTGTTCACCCCAAACAAAAATGTTTGGATGCAGCAAATCTCGCTTAACTTTTCAAAAGGACCTAAGTAACATTTTTTTCATGAATTAATTTGAATAGCGCAATCAACAGAAAAACATGGAAGCTCTTGATTGCAGTACTCAAATTAATTCATGAAAAAAATGTTACTTAGGTCCTTTTGAAAAGTTAAGCGAGAAATAATCAACCCGCAAAAAACCAACAACATCCGTCTTTCGCAAACTCCGCGTCTGAAACAGCCCTGTCGGTAAGCATCATTCACTCTCCACCAGTGACGGGAAATGTCATATCGATGTCATGGGACTAACTTGCTAATAACTTTTCTCAGAAGTCATTTACAATTATGTTTTCCATATAAACATGTAGCCCTCAAATGACCCGAAAACTTTTTCTAATAGGTAATTTCTCTAAATATGATATTGGTGGCGTGAGAGCCGAAT
Organism: Armigeres subalbatus; assembly: GCF_024139115.2. NCBI lineage: Eukaryota > Metazoa > Arthropoda > Insecta > Diptera > Culicidae > Armigeres > Armigeres subalbatus. The sequence goes on from NC_085140.1 coordinate 276,870,033, forward strand.
TAGTGTCAGATGACATTAATGTCATGACATTCCGTGACATTTTTTTAATCTCGCTCTCATGGCTTACACTTTGTATTTACAACAATGATCTGTTCGACAAAGTTCTAGGACCCTTTAGGTACTACATTGTAATAAAAAAATCCGAACTGTAAATAACTTTTGGAAAAAGTTATTACGAAATTAGTAATAGCAATGCCATGACATTTTTTTTGACATTTCCCATCACTGCTCTCCACTGTCTGCCGAAAACTTCCCTCCAATTGAACCACAACAACAATCGTCGGGTCTAGCGCAGAGCGAAGGTAACAAACTGGCTTTGATATCTATGATACAAGCCGTCGATGATGAACAGAAAGGCAACAGCAGCAAATACGATGACGACGATGGGAACAAGAGTACATCATCTTCTAGTACAAAGGAATACAGCAACACGCGGCGGCGTTAGGCAGGCAAATTTGAAGAAAAAAATGTGTGCGAGTCAGGTCTCCCCCAATGATGCTGATGATAACTCGCATGAAAAGGGATTAAATTTTTGTAAAGATTTCAATATAATTGTTAAAAAATAATGACTTTCGGCTCCGTATGCTTTCGGGCGCTTGAGCCTTTTAAATAAATGATAAGTAAAAAAGTGTTGAATTCCAATTAAAGACGCTGTTGGCAAAGCGTTTAGATCAGCAATGTACGGCTTCAATCACATTGTTAACCCCAATATTATTTCAAGACTGCATTATCAGGATCTTAAATAGTATGCCTATGTTAAATACAGTCACTCTCAAAATTGAGCGTACAGTATGGATTAGTTGACTACATTCGAAAACAAAGGAAATTAAATGGTTGGCTCAGTTGTTTTTAATGCATTTCAATATTCATCCCTTACTTCAATGTATGCGTATATAATTGTTGAAATTTTTTCTCTAAAGTTTATTTATTTAAAAATAATCTAAAAATACGCCTATTAGATGTGACAAAATTGAGCGTACTGCATTTTTTTCTATAAAATTTCTTATTATAAACACGATTAATGTATTTTAATATTGTTTTTTCATGATTATATTTATAATAATAAACATCCGCTACCTAAACATTCCATGTTTTGAAATTAAACCATGTTTTGGTCAAAATGGCGAACAAGTGAGAGGTAAGAACATTGCTATTTAACAATTCAATGCTGCTGGGCAAAATAGATGCTTTAACTTGTATGTTTCTCCGGCATCGTATCTTATATATGATAAATCATTGAAATCGAGCGAGACATATGATTAATTTGGGAAAATTCAGTCGGTAAATGATGAAAACAGATGTAAACATACAGAGAAAACGACAAAAGTTAGGAATGACATAATTCAAATTTAGTATGTCCACAGACAAACAGACATAACACATTGAATATTCACTAGGGTGGTTCAAAAAATAGATTTTGCTCCACAGTGCTCATCTGATTCTTTATCATGTTCTGAGTGTCCTCTGAAAATTTGAGCTCATTTGGATTAAAACTTATTTAGCACAAGCGATTTTAAGTTTGCATGCAAATTAGTATGGGGAAAATTATTTTTTCATTATACTGTTAATGAAGCTTCCCCATTAAGCGCATGTTAAAAGAAAACCTACATAGCTAAAAGGAATACTCAACATCTTTCACTCAGTGAAATCCGCATCTTAATTGATCGTTCCAATAATTAGTAATCGAATTTAATCTATACCATGGTTTTCTGGAGCTAATTGCATAACTCCTCAACAGGCAACATTGCTGCTCGTGGCGCGAAAGATAGCACACACAAATTCAGGCTACTATGTTGCACTGCACAATTCAGTGATGCCCTCAAAGAAGTTTAACGATCATGACTAAAGATTCGCAACCTGTATTAAAATCGATTACTAATTACTGGGGCGATCAATCAACATGCGGTTTTCGTTGGGTGAAAGCTGTTGAGTATTCCTTTTAGCTATGTAGGTTTTCTTTTAACCTGCGCTTAATGCGGAAGCGTCATTTACAGTATACTGAAAAAATAAATTTCCTCAAACTAATTTGCATGCAAACTTGCAATCGCTTGTGCTAAATCAGTTTTAATCCAAATGAGCTCAAACTTTCAGGGGACACTCAGAATATAGTAAAGAATCAGATGAGCACTGTGGAGCAAAATCGATTTTTTGAACCACCCTAATATTCACTCATCAAATTAATCGTCGTTCAAACACTAACGACATCTGTTGATTTTAGTTAGTTGGGCAAACCATGAACCAGATGGCGGTAGTGTGCAAACGTCAAACTCGAGCAAATCCGATGCGCGCGCCACAAGTGATCGATTGGCCAACTAATGATTATTTGAATTGACCAGTAAATCAGTGAACAATGGAATTTTTTCGAGTGTTATGTCTGTTTGTCTGTGGTATGTCTATGGGTTTTGTGAAAAGTTTTTTGACGTTTTAGTTTGAAATGTGCATAGTATTTTTTGGTCTGTTTCTAATAAAAACCTTACAAATGCGTATTTTTTGTTCACAAGAACCTTAAAAATACCTTTTTCTAATTATTAGATTGAAGTGTCTTACTTTCAAAATCTTCTCCTGGCATCCGAGAATCTATTAATTTTATTTTTTCGCATGGATTTTATTGTTAGGGGTTTGTTTATGACTATTAATCCGAAATACGTAATCATGCTGAAAACTTTTCTAATGCTATGGAAACTCTTAGTATTGTATTGGATATTAGCATTAGTTCATCACATTGCAATCGAAATTTTGTTTGAGCTCGAGCTAAACTGTAACACACTATTCTTGCTAGCAAAAGACAATGTTGGTACTGACATTTGAACTGAAAAGCTGAATCAAAACAATTATTTGAACAAGCATAACAGATGAAAAAAGCTACCACTATTCCACTACTACTATATTTGACTTTGCTTGAAAGATAACATTTGCTATTTCAATATAAAAAAAGAAAAGCACTGTTCACCGACCTTTTAGAATATATTTTTACGTTGTGAACAAAAAAAATCGCAATCAAATTAGCAATAAGCGAAAATTAGCAAATAGATCGTCTTTTGTCTTGTCTTAGCACATGGGCAGTCAGTATTTAGCAAGCAATTATTTTGATAGGAAAATTATTTAGAGCTTTTTTGCGGAATATCTTTACTTGTCATAGGACGAGTTAATACTATCCCATTTATGTATGAAGTACGAAAAACTGAAGACGGCTTTTCTGTTGGAGTCGAAATACATATCTGTAGAATAATAATCAAATGGTGGAAATAAATGGAATAGTACTAACTAGTTTCATGGCATGTATGATCGTCTTTGTTGCGAAACGATCTGTTTTTAAAAACCGAATTTAGCAGTAAAATGAAAGTATTTACTATTCACTTCCAACACCCCCGTTCAAGCATCAAAATACTACCAGATTATGACCAGATTTGTACCGATACACACTGCTCAAAAGTATGTCTATCCCCAGTGTAGCGAGACGCGACCCTGTACCGCTCTAAGTACACAGCATAGTTAATCATTTACCCGAGCAAATCTTGAGAGCTAATCGATAACTTGTTTTGTTCTTGTGAAATCGCCGACTATGACAACCTATAGGTTGATATCCTTTTGATTGTTTCTACGGTTAAAATATCAAAATCTATAGCAGAAACATCTTCCTGTGAAATCAAATTCAAATCTATTTCTGCTATCGATGAGAGCAAATTGAAAATTAATTCAGATGTCGGTTTTTGATAGAAAATAATTAATAAGTTCGATGTCATCATACTAAATGAAATCAAAACATGTAATCGCTCACGAAAACAAGAATTTGAAAACAAATCATGATTTCAATTTGCTGTCAACATCAAAATATGTTTTCAATTCGACCTCATATTGTCTCATGATCCCGAGGTCGTTAAATTGGTGGCAAAAGGAGCAGACATCAGTAACATGACGTTTATCTCCTTCAAAGTCGGCATGGATCCTACGCTGAAGTCAACAGCACTTGATCCTTCAACCTGGCCGGAAGGGATTATGTTCCGTGAGTTTGAGGTGTATACCTCGCAAAAAATTCGGAGACCTCCCTCTGTGCACCTGACATCAACTCCCGTGACGCCGCTAGCTACTCCAATGCAACAATAGATTTCTATATGACGCGCTCCTTTGTGGACGGTGGGAACCCCCGGGTTCCCATCACAGGCGAGTATCTTGATTCAATTTCTTTTCAATCGACACTCAATCATCCTGTGTTGCAGCATATCCTCCACAACGCCGATTGCACCGCCTGGGTCTACTACCAAAACGTTAGAGGTCTGAAGACAAAATTGGATGATATCTTCTTGGCATCGATCGACTGTAATTATGACGTGATTATGCTGACAGAGACAGGACTAGACAAGAGCATCAATTCACTCCAGGTTTTTAGAAACTTTTTCAACGTCTTCCGGTGCGACCGCAATTCTCTTAATAGCGACAAACGTAGCTTTGGAGGTGTGCTTATTGCTGTCTCAGAACGATTTGATTGCTCACCAATTGAAACGCACAGTGGCCGTAGGCTAGAACAAGTGTGTATTTCCGCAAACATTCGTGGTGTCCGTTTTCTTTTGTGCAACGTTTACATTCCGCCAGATAAAAGTCGCAACCCGGAAGTAATTGACCAGCACATTGCAAGCGTACGTGAACTCTGCGACCGCGCTTCAAAGAATGACATTGTTCTAGTGTGTGGCGATTTCAACCAACCTCGTATTGTTTGGTCTGAGGGCGAGATCGGCATACGTCCTGTTGATTCAACCGTATTGACTCCCGCAAGCAACGCATTGGTGGACGGAATGAATTTCTTAAATATGAACCAGGCTAACGTACAACGCAATAGTTTGGGTCGTACTCTAGACTTGGTGTTCGTATCTGAGGATAGCAACAGTGTTGTATACACTGCGGAAGAATCTCTGCTGCCAGTTGATCTTCACCACCCTCCACTGGACATTCGTGTCGAGATACCATCTGATGCCCCCGGTCAACTACCGGTTGCAAATGAGAGTGAAAAAGCTCTAAATTTTCGCAAAATTGATTTTGAGCCTAATGCGTTTTTTGTCCGGTACGAACTGGAGTTGTGTGTATGACAGTGTGACTGTTCACAATATGGCTACTGTTTTTTGTGATGTCGTCAACCAGTGGCTGAATGAGAATGTACCAATGAAGAAAAAGCGTGTCTCCCCTCCCTGGAGCACCCCTGGTCTCCGAATATTGAAGCGGAAGCGAAATCAATGGCAGCGATTTTTGCGGGTCATCGGTCAGCCTTTGCAAAAGAAAATTTCAAACGTGCTAGTGATGATTATAAAAAGACGAACGCTGCGCTCTACAAAGCACATGTTCTAAGGGTACAATTTGGTTTACGAAGTGACCCAAAATCCTTCTGGGGCTTTGTTAATAGCAAACGAAAACAAACCTCTGCCATCCAGTGTGATCTACGACAGCAAGGAAGCTTGAAGTTTATCAGAGGCGTGCGACTTTTTTGCAAAGCATTTTTCATCCGTTTTCCAGTCTGAATCATCGATTGACGTCGAAGCTGAGCTAGCTGCATCAAACATCCCGCTCGACGCTGTTGACATGGACACGTTTCAAATATCGCCGGCAATGATCGTTGATGCTGCAAAAAAGCTGTTCGTTTTCACCCGGCCCGGATGGCATTCCTGCTGTTGTGTTCCGTCGGTGTGCAAGAGCTGTGGCTGATCCACTTGCTTCTATCTTCAATCGTTCTTTCGAGCAAGGAATTTTCCCTGAGTGCTGGAAAATTTCTACCATGTTTCCAGTGCACAAAAGTGGCGACCGTCAAGATGTCAAAAACTACCGTAGAATAACGAGTCTTTATGCGGCGTCAAAGCTCTTCGAAATTATTGCCAGCGGTCATATTCTACAAGCTGTAAAATTACATATCTCGAACGAGCAACACGGATTTCTTCCTGGAAGATCTGTAGTTACCAACTTACTGGAACTAACTACCACTTGTTTGTCGGCAATGGAGCAAAAAGCGCAAGTAGATGTCATCTATACGGATCTGGAAGCGGCTTTCGATAAAATCGATCATAAAGTGCTACTCAGTAAACTCTCACGTTTAGGTGCCTCTAATAGATTAGTATCTTGGCTTTCTTCGTATCTAACAGGGAGAACGTTACGCGTAACGCATGGAACCTGGGTCTCTTCTCCGTTCCATAGTTCTTCGGGTGTGCCCCAAGGCAGTAATCTGGGACCTTTATTGTTCGTAATATTTTTCAACGACGTGGCATCTTCACTTGGCTACAGGTGCAAGCTTATTTACGCTGATGATCTGAAAATGTATTTAGTAGTCCGTTGCATCGAGGACTGCTATCATTTGCAGAGTCTCCTTAATGTGTTTGTCAACTGGTGTAGCAGGAATAAGCTTATGATCAGCGTCGATAAATGTGAAGTAATGACTTTTCATCGTTTGAAGAACCCGATTATTTTTGAATATTACATAGATAACATTCTACTAAGCAGAGTTGATCAAGCAATAGATCTTGGCGTTACATTGGACACAAAACTTTCCATCAACTCGCATTATGCTGCAATAATTAGCAAGGCAAACCGTCAGCTCGGTTTCATCTCTAAAATCGCCAGAGAATTTACTTGGGAGATCTGCGCAAAAATATTTAAAAAAAGCTCCAGCGATTTCGGAGCAAAATACGTCAAGAATCACAAACATTCTGAGGGGTACGCGCACGCTCGAAGTCCACCACCTGGCAGGCATAAAATACAAAACGAGCGCTTTGGTGATGCGAAGAACAAGTTTACACTATATGATGTTGCAAAACTTCAAAGCATCAAGTTATACGGAGTTTATTCATTAGGTTATAAAGATTTAGGTTTAGCTACGTTCTGTTTTAATTTGACTATAAGTTCCATAAATTTATCATGTAAATGAGTGACGGAATAAAAAATATAAACATAAACAAGCAGGGCAAAACCATTTACAAAATGCCTTGTGTTGCGAGTGACTCTACTGAAAAAGTAATGTATTTACATGTCTCGATTCCAATGATTCAGCAAAAACCTACAACTGCTCATACATTTCTAACCAGTCTTCTTCAACTACTCAAGTCAGCAAAACAGCATGACCATAACCCATTTCGTGATGACCTCCATTAGCTCAGAAAAACTTCTAAAGCACAATCCAAACAGCAGAACGAGCCTCGTTGATCTCGTAATCGTAATACACGTTATTGTCTGTCTGGTGCGGAGGAAAAAATGCCTGCAAATGATCGAATCATGACCCATTCATCTGAGACACTGAGAAGATCCCAGAACCAACACACTCGTCTTCTAAGTCTCGCTGTGGTCGTCGTCGTCGTCGTCGTCATCGATGAGGTGGACGTCACTTGGTTTACAAGACCGCAGCACATGGCAAGATGCCAGCAGCCAAACATTGGTATAGGTGCGCTTCTCGTGCATGGATAAGTCTTGGCCCGTTAGGTGACACAGTTTTCTCCGCGTTTCGCTGGTTTGCAAACTCGCTCACCCCGGCGATGGTACTTGTAGCCACTTAGCGCTAATGCCCGCCGGGTTGACGGGAGCAAAAGCTTGTAGACACCCACTACCGTTCTGCGTGATTTTGTCCTTTATGATTGAGTGGAACTGACGGAGAAAACAATGGTGCGAAATTCCTAGATGAGATGCTAAATGCTAGCGTTTGAATAGATTTCGCTTCAGTTCGAAACAAGAGGGGTTTTATTATGCTACGTTGCTGAAGATAAATGGCAAAAAAATCCTAATTCGATGTTTTTTTAAATTTACCTTCGTCAGACCGGGCTGGTTTCTTACCTGAAAAGAGAAATATACAATGTATTAGTTAAAGCGCATAAAATATAATTCTTTGTTAGTATTAAATGAGAAAATTTAAATAGCATCTTATCTGAATACATAAAAAAGGTGTTCATACAAGCTTACATAACTATACCGATTTGAGCTATTTTTCTATTTGCTCTGTTCAACTTCTTACGAGGAAAAGTGTTATGATGAAACTGGAGACTCTTGAAAATTGAAATTCAATCTATCTGAAGCATGAATCTATGCTTCAGATAGCCTTAACCTTATGATTTTTTAATTATTATGAGTATGCACAGAATAATTTCTATCAATGAATCGACATCGATCGTGACGAAATTCGTTGCATCAGCTAGTTTCAATTCAATACAGAAATGATTATTTTACTGAAGAAATGGAAAACCAGAAATAGGATTTTGTACACATAATATTCCAATTCGAATAGACTTAATTTTAATAAATGGAGACTTATACGATCCTTAAAGATAAATATAATGCTCCGTCACTCTTAGTCAGTAATTTATCACTATTCAAGATAACCGTTTATCTTGCTTCCTCATAGGAAATATCGATATCAAAATATTCAAAGCAAACCACCAAATACCCTGTACCTAACATTGAGATAATATAAATGCTGACCCCTAGCTGACAGACCCAGTACCAAGCAAATTTGTAAGACAATAGCTCAGTTTTATAGAGTGACTAGCTGACCCGGCGAACTTTGTCTCGCCAAAAGCTGATCAATTTACTGATACAATTTTTTGTGTTCCCAATTTATTTAAAAACAAATCGGATCTTTGGAACGAAAATTATTTTTTTTAAAGTTTTATCTCAACATCATTCCTATTATTAAGTAAACAAACAAAAATAGCAAAAATCTATCTTTGCATTATCAAATGATAATGTCAGCTTCATGTCGTTATTTTTATCACAGGGAGCCCAATTTTCCATATCGCACTTATTTATATTTTTTGATACCCAGAACGATAAGTTTGTGATTTTATTCTTCGAAACTGAATAAAATACATTTGATCTCAAAGCATAGCTTCTTTTGTAGCAAGTTATTTTTAGTATAACTGGTTTTGAAAAGGAGATTGTTCAAAGAAAGTGAGAAGCTGCATCAATCAATCCACCGTGGGAGGATAAAGAACTGCCAACCGGTTGGTTGGTTGGTGTCGTATTTTTCTTTATAATTCATTATTTGGTGATGGTGCCCGGTTTTTGATTCATGGCGAAAGAAAGGGCATCAAATAGAGTGTGCCAATTACAGGTTGATTACTGGTGAAAACTCTGTCGCACTTCCTGTTTAACAAAATGAGTCTTTCATCGGCAAATACCAGAAAGATTTTCAACTTGCGGACTCACCATTTGTTCATTGATTTCAAAGCAGCATACTATTAAGTTAACAAGTGAGCTGTGGCAGATAATGTTTGAATATGGTTTTCTGACTAAACTGACCAGGCTCATAAGCGCAACGATTGATGGATTGAATCAAGCATTCGGAGAGCAGACTTAGTGCTAATTACGTGCGTAACTTTTGATGGACGAAACATGGCGTTGGGCATCGAATTTGTTGTTCAAAATACGCTCGAGGGTGCGATTAAGATGTTTGGTGTGCAAATAACGAGGTTATCATTACACGGTCAAATATGCTTCTGGGATTTGCGGATGATATCGACTCTATTGAAATCGATGACAGGGCAGTAGTGGAAGTCCTGCAGCAAGGATAGGCTAAACCATTGACTTTGGCACTTCAAAGCACAAAGCCTAGTGGTTTTGTTACTTAGGTAGTACTTGATGAAGATGTTCTCAGCTTTTAAATATCTCCTGATTTTTTTTCGAGGGATTTTACTCATTGTTTTATTGACACTAAAGGTCTTGGTCTAAGCGGATCGGACTAGTCATCAACACGTCGAAGACGAAGTACATGATAGGAAGAGGTTCAAGAGAAGACAATGTGAGCCACCCACCACGAGTTTGCATCGGTGGTGACGAAATCGAGGTGTTAGAAGAATTTGTGTACTTGGGCTCACTGTTGACTGCCGAAAATGATACCAGCAGAGAAATTCGGAAACGCATAGTGGCTGGAAATCGTACGTACTTTGGACTCCGCAGGACGCTCCGATCGAATAGAGTTCGCCGCCGTACCAAACTGACAATCTACAAACGGACACGAGACCTGGACGATGCTCGTGGAGAACCAACGCGCACTTGGAGTTTTCGAAAGGAAAGTGCTGCGTACCATCTATGGTGAGGTGCAGATGGCGGATGGTTCGTGGAGAAGGCGAATGAATCACGAGTTGCATGAGCTGCTGGGAGAACCATCCATCGTTCACACTGCGAAAATCGGACGACTGCGGCGGGCCGGGCACGTAGCCAGAATATCGAACAGTAACCCGGTGAAAATGGTTCTCGATCCGACGGGCACAAGAATGCGAGATGCGCAGCGGTCAAGGTGGATCGATCAGGTGGAAGATGACTTGCGGACCCTTCGTAGACTGCGTGGTTGGTGACGTGTAGCCATGGACCCAGCCGAATGGAGAATACTCTTATATACTGCACAGGCAACTTCGGCCTTAGTCTGAATAAATAACAATAAATAATAATAATAAAGGTCTTGGTCGACTAAAACTAAACCGTGTAAAAAAACTGGATGTATTTAATCAGTGATCCCCAAAGTGCGGCCCGCGGGCCGCATGCGGCCCTCTAAGCCTGTTCCTGCGGCCCGCGAGAGATTTCTGAGAGTACACTACATGTGGCCCATTGATAAGCATTATATGTCAGGGAAAGTGTTTTATCATTCCCAATATATCGGTGTACTCGGGAACCTGTCGAGTTCACATCATTATGCTGTTAAATCATGATTATATGTATATCATAATTAGTTTTTTATCATTATGATTATGAAATTCAGAACTTTATCCATAGAAGTTATGTAGGATGGTAGCAAATATACCTTGATGTTATCGCCCAGGTTATGATAATAGCAAATTTGTATTTAATCGCAGATTTAAAAGAACTGAAGGCTGAAATACAGGAAAAAATAATATTGTCAGAAACTGCTCCGTAATAAAGTGTACTTTTATTTTTCAAATTAAGTTAGGTTTGGCAAAGTTGAACTGAAACTTTGCTGGATCCATTTAATTTATTTAGCTTACATATAAACATATAACACTGAAACAACAATTTGACGTCACAATACACGATTTGAGATCGCATCTCTCCATTCTCGAATGCGCCCCTCGCTCACTGGGTTTGCCATAGAGCTCGGCGAGCTCATGATTCATCCTTCGCCGTCACACGTCTTCTTGCACACCTTTTCTGGATTATTACCTGCATAAAATACGTTGACTATCAGCTATTCTGTCAACGTACTTTACTCTACGAAAAATATTTAACGAAATCAAGATTTTTTCCATGCTTAGAATCTTGAACTGATTTTGTTCAGAATCGCGAACGTATTCTGTCCAGAACCCCAAATGAATTCTTTTTTTTTTTTTAAAAAACTTTATTAAAGTGATTTTTAAGATGGTACAAAGTTCATCACTTATAAAAAATGAATTCTGTTCAGAATACCATTCGGGTTCTTTTCGGAATCGCAAACGGATTATGCTCAGAATATCAAACAGACTCCTTCACGGAAAAAAATCATTCAAATTTCCAAAGGATTCTGCTCCAAATCTCGACCGGTATTCTTTTTAAAACTGCGAACGGATTGTATTCAGAGTTCCGGGCGGATTTTTTTCACGATCTGAAACGAATTCTGATTAGGGAATCTTTTCAGAATTTCTGAAATACTGGGTGGATGCTTCTTAGAATCTCGAGCGGATGCTGCTCATACTCTCAATAGGGTTTTACTCCGATCCCTTTCGTTATTTGCTACGACAAGTTATAATGAACAATAAACCCCGAATATTAAAAACATAAACTTGAAATTATAGAATCGATCGGCATGATCATTTGGAAAACAGCCTTGAATATTTTCTGCCAACTGACCCAAAAAGATGCTATGGCTTCTCGTGTCAAGTACACTACTGTAAGAACAATGCAAAAGACTAAAAATGAGCTATAATCTGTAGAAAGAAACCCATAGTACATTAAATATGTAATTTTACTTGGAAAAGATTCACAGGAATAACATATTTTGTTCAAATATAAAACAATATTCTTCAATATTCAATATGAACTGAAAAACAATTGTTGCAAATATACTGCGGCCCGCTTCAACAACTTCAAATTTCTGTGCGGGCCTTGATATTAAGCATGTTGGGGACCACTAATTAAAGGACGACTTGCAAGCACTATGAGTATTCGAAAGATGAGTGTTTAGGATCATCTTTGGCGGTGTGTGGCGGCGAAGAATGAATCACGAGCTCGCTCAGCTCTACGGCGAATCCAGAAGGTAGCTATAGCCGGAAGGGTACGATGGGCAGGACATGGAACAAGATTGCCGGACAGCAACCCTCCAGAGATGGTGTTCACTTCCGCTCCTGCATGTACGAGACTGCGTGGAGCGCAACGAGCAGGGTGGGCTGCCCAGGTACAAAAAGCCTTGGCGAGCGTGGGACGCATTCGAGGATGGAGAAATGCGGCATCGAACCGTGTATTATGGCGTCAAATTGTTGATTCAGTGTTATCTGTTTAGATGTAAGCTAAACAAATGTTATGAATTAAATAATTTGTTTACTTTGGAACAACTGAGACATGTGGCAATAACGTGTCCAATGAAGGGCTATTGTTACTGCGAATCGGGCCTTTTACTGCTCATGTCACCAGATGACACATACAGACAGAAACGAAAATCGCTCTACATAAAACCCTTATTCTTGGACGATCAAGCGTGGATGTTTAAAAAAGCAAACCAAAAAGCTTTAGAGGTGCAGCGTACAATTCTTAGTGAGAAGATATAAAATGTACAGAATCACGAACGGAATCAAATATGTTCTTCAAACCACAAACTATTTTTTCAGATGCGCTACCACAAACCATTTTTCAACGGTCTTCGAGACGCGTCTTGTGATTTTGCAAACCACAAACCATATTCCGACGGTCTTCGAGACGCGTCTTGTTATTTAGCAAACCATAAACCATTTTCCGACGGTCTTCGAGACGCGTCTTGTGATGTAGGAAATCATTTTCCGACGGTCTTCGAGACGCGTCTTGTGATTTTGCAAACTGAAATATATTACTCGTCACAATTTAACCACTTGAATTTAACTCACCGCATGAAATCAGCGACAAGATCAAAAAAATAGACTGGCAGAATCGCCAAAATGTGTAGCCCTAAATGGCCGGAACGAATTTATGACAGCGACTGTCCGTGGATGCGTGAGCACGCCGCGGAGGTCTGACTAGAAGAGGAAAACTCCTGGCTTGCTGTTCGCCGATTCACACGCTGATGTGTGAATCTATTAACACACGCTGAAGGCATTTTACTCAAAACCCACACAAAGAAGTAAATCTTGTAAATCGAATAAAATATGGTAGAGTTCAGTGGGGTCGACACTAGATATGAATATTGAAAGTAAGAATAGCAAAAATAATATTCATCAGATAATTAGATAGAAGACTTCATGGAAGATCACGATCACGCTGGCTGCTAGTGGCATTGGACCTGGAGGCGCTTAGACAATTTGTTGATAATTTTCAACCACCCTCCCCGCCCCACCATCTCCCCTCGTAGATGTACTGGAACCCTCCCCTCCTTAAATGTCTACGTAGACCGTCGAAAATATTATATAGTATAGTATATAGCCATACAGCACACAAAATCAAAGTTCAATAATAGTTTTTATGATAAGCACTTTGTTCAGATGCATCCCAAATTATATTCGTTTATTATTTCAGTTTATTTTTTTTATTCGTTTCTGAGCCCAATTTTCATTTCTTATCTTAAGGTCTGAGGGAAGAGTTTTCCGTTAAAAAAGCACGTGGTAGCACTCTCTGACAACTGACGACATACACGTAAAAAAATTTAATGTTATTTATTTTTAATATTTCTAATACTTTTTTGCCAAAGCAGGCGCCCAATGATATGTATAAGAAAAAAATTATACATCGCATTAGTCACATACATTCCGAAACTTATACTTTTCATTAACTTATGAATGTTATTAACTTTTTGATATTGGATCATTCATTAGGTGGCATAATGAAGAGTATAAGTATTTTCAAATGGTTTTTTGCCATAACATATAAGGTTATTTTTTTACGTGTAGTAAAATTATTTTATAGAGGAGAATGAGGCAAAACAGCGAAATCCAGTTATGATCCAAGGCATGCATATATACCATACGTATTCTCTACTAAATTACCATCAGGAAACATAGAAATAAATACCGTCGTGCGGGGCTTCTTTTGATTCCGGGGGCTACTTTGGATTTTTGATTTTTTGAAAAAAATAAACGGAAAAAATACCAAATTTGAAACAGAAAGTTGCCATCCAACTATCAACAAGACACCCGATTGGTGAATATGTCAATTTTATAGTTATTTTCGTTATAATTCTTGTTTTAAAATGTCCAAAGTAGCCCCTTATTTTTCAAAAGAAGCCCCGCACGACGGTAGTCGCAATCGGTTTTGAATGGCTGTTGTCATTGAAAAATGCATTTTGTAGAGGAAAATGGGGCAAAACAGCCACTTTCAGTTTCGATCTAGATCCGGAACGTAAACATAATATTCTCTACAAATTTAGCATAAGAAAACAAAAATAAAAGTTAAGTTAGTAGCAAATGGTTTTAAAGAGTAGCTGTCATAGAATAAAAGCATTTTTATAGGAAAGTGGGGCAAAACAGCCAAGAAATAAAGAAAGTCGACAGGAATGTGACCTGGGCCCAGGTCATGACTGAAGCGGGCAGCCGCCCAGGATGGAGCTCTTTTACGTTGGACCTATGTACGTAATTATATTTATAATAACTAGGGGTGCTCAAGACACATAAGTAAGTGAGTTTGTGTATTTTTTGTATAACTTATGGGCTAAAATCTGCAGTGACAATAACATGAAAACTAAAAATTAGGAATAAATATATTGGCATAAATTAATGCAGAACGAAACTATAAACTATTAACAGCATCTAAGACGTAGAAAATGGTTGTATCTTTCGATGAACTAAGATGCGTTCATCGCATAGCCCAACTAGAAGAGCATAACAAAAACTGAACACAATTTTAACACATTATGATATTTATAACTTATTTTGATAACATTTTGTTCTTAGTAGCCATTATCTTTCAAATGTTGTAACAGAATACGATTTAAAAACCCAGATTAATCCACCTAGCGGTGACGATGCGCTTTCGATTCAATCGTTTGGTTTCGCCTTAGCGCGATTACACATCATAAATAGTTGCCGATTACGGCTCTTGCAAACGCTGTATAGCGAATCAACCAACCAAGCTTATACGGTGCAACACCCCATTTTCTTCATAACTTTTGAACGCAGTGACCGATAGTGATTATATTCAATAGTGATCAACTAGGGTTTGTCCTTTGTCGAATACAACTTGTTGCGAGAAAATCGGTTAAAATTACTATATGAAAAAGTGGCCAATGTTTTTCGATTTTCGTGTGCACACACACACACATACACACGGACTGACAGACATTTGTCTGGTTTGAGCTAATCACCGTGGAATTCATTAATTGAAATTAATTGGCTTTTTTTCGGTGACGATGAAATCAAAAAAGCATTTTTCACGTTACGCGTTTCGGCCTACTATTCTTCAGCCATCATCAGACGTCTAAAAATAAACATTTATTACAATGACAGACATTTATTCAGTTCGACGAGCTAAGTCAATTGGTATATAACATCATGGATCTCCGAGACTTCTATAAATAGTTCGATTGGGATAAAATGATGGCCTTTCAGTACAACTTTGTAGTACGAGATAGGCAAAATTGCTCTATACCGACTTTAGAAGTGTTGTTGTTTGTGCTAACGCAAGAAATATACGACACTTATCGCGTCGCGTCTTTAAGTGTCTCTATACCAAGTTGCCCAAAAGTAGGCTATACAAAAGGATGAAGCAAAGTATCTCAGCCATAGATATCACAACGCTTATATAATTTGTAAACGTTGCCTAATTTTGATACGATTTGGGACCTCGGGAATGACGCTTAGTCCCAGAAGGAGACCAGCCTAGCCCCAAGCTGCTGGTCTAAATCCAACGGCAGCCTCCGGGGTGGGCACACAAGGCCTCTTTAGTCTGCCTTGTCCCAACGCGTATCCTCAGGGTCGTATATAATTACGGATTGGTCTCTAGGAGGAATCTGCTTCCCTAACTTACCTTAAACACTCAGTAGAACTTAAAACAAGAACAAAAGGGGACTAGACAATTCGGCTCAAACAAACAATTTAGAATTATACAATACAAATTTTGAACAATAAGTTTATTTAGGGACAATAATTGAACTTAACTGTCGTTGTGGCCATGATGAACGTTGGTCGACATGTGGTTTTCTCGGGACTTCACGGTGGTGGGGAGCGACTAGCTGGTGGCGTTTTGGCTGCGGGTGGTGGGTAGCTTGCTCTTCACTCGATCCTTGAACACGGGACCGGTTTACTGGGTGACACTAGGCCTGTATTAACGATTGGCCATCGAATGTTCCGCGGATCCGGGGAGTGGTACCGAGCGCGCACTTTCTCTTGTGGTCAGGAATCCAAGCGAGTATCGACACTTTCACTTGGCAGGTTACAGTCTTGGCGAATCGTCACTAGGACCTCCGAACACCGGAAGGAACCTAACCTGCCACTTCTGACCAACACACAAACACTGCAGTCTATTGCACCACACTCGCGTGGTTCTTTGTACGATGATGAACTAAGTCGACCTAACGCGACCAGCACTAGCTTTGGGCGTGTCGTACACTGGCCGTTGTGGTGCGGTCGAACAAAGTTCCGTACGGAATAAACTTAAGTCCAAATATCCACCGTGACGATGTAGCTGTATACTTTGGACGAATAATGGTTACCACACGGGCCAACCACGCGGAACTACAGATACGCAAATGGACGGGCGTAAACGGAACGGTCACCAAACGTCACTCCTCCGGATCGGATTTCAAACTTTTCCCCTCAAGGCTTTCTTCTAGCTTATTTATACCCAGCCCCGCCATCGCATTTTGATGTTGGTTTCTTCGCTCAACCGCCATACCAAATAATTATCGCCGGTTGGCGGTTCTTTTGGGACTGCAACCCGCATAGCACAAACATTTTAGTACAATATTTACATATGGCTGACGAGACGAACATTTAAATTCAAATCTCAACGAAAACATAATATATACATTTTATTTGAACATTAATCTACAAAACTCAACTTCTACGTCAGCCAAGGGCTATTAAATATACAATAAACGTTCACTCAAACATGAAAACACGGAGCCTGAACATTTATTATACATTTAGACATTTACTTACAATATGACATAAAAAAATACAATCTTTCTAGTGAGCCAAATTGACCAAGTGTTTAAGGCTATAAATTGTAACCTGGGAAAGTGACTGGTTACAATTTGTAATGGACATAGTTTCATGTTATTGATAAATAATCTAGTATAGACAAAAAATCTGGTCACAATCTGCAAACCTATCACGACCGGTAAAAAAATCCCACTGCACAATAAACAATATATTTTGTATCTTATTCTATTTTATCAATCAATATATTTCATTTTTTGTGAAAAAATTGTTTCAAAATTTGAATTTGTTTTGTTTAGAGTAGTGCAATTTTTCAAATGAATTCGGATAATTTAACAACATTCTGCACCAAGTTTTTAACAAATTTGGTTATAGAAATTTAATATAACAAAATAACATATGTTGATATAATGTTGATATGGCCTTCTACTCGGGTACCTTTTGAAATAATGCAAATAATAACCAGACGTCAGAAAGGCTAAAGACAATAATAATAACAAGTTGAAATTTCCGCGACAAATAATGCAATAGAAGGAATGCCAGCAGCAACTTAAGTTCATACGATTTATTGCCCAAATATGAGATAAATGTTTTGCATTTCCGT
Organism: Armigeres subalbatus; assembly: GCF_024139115.2. Taxonomy (NCBI): domain Eukaryota; kingdom Metazoa; phylum Arthropoda; class Insecta; order Diptera; family Culicidae; genus Armigeres; species Armigeres subalbatus. The sequence continues at coordinate 276,887,859 of NC_085140.1, forward strand.
CTAGAAGTGCCGATCCATAGCTATTAACTCTGCTACGTTTCTAGCCAAGTCAGCGTTTTTACATTCATGCGTCATATGGGTTCACATGATGATGCTTTATGCGCAGGGAAGTATACTATAGGTGTACCAGTTGTGGCTATAGCACCAGTTGTCGCACTAGTGCTTTATATGCCAAATGACCAATCAAGTCACCGCAAACCAAGTTCATATCGATAAAGCATATTCATATGACACATGTAACATGACATGTAAAAATTGATTTTACTTAATTTTTAACGTCCTTTGCACCAGTTGTGGCAATAGTGGTCCCAATTTGGCCAGTCCCATAAGAAAACAATGGGATTTGCCAAATAAGGAACCAAAATTAAGAATAGTGCCACAACTGGTGCATGCGTTCCTATTATGGATTAATCTATTTTGAGGATTATAACAAATTTTATTGTGGTTTTCACAGCTGTTCTAAGGAGCAGGAAGTAAAACCTTTCGCTTGATATATAAAGTGCACCTACATGCCTTTTACTTATTTTTTTTTAAATAGCTGTTCTTATGTATGGCGACAATTGGTACACCGACCCTAGAGGAAAACCACAATTCGAATTTTTTCTAAAACGGACCGTGAATTGAATAAAGGCACACTCAGCATGGTCTTGCTTTGTAGCCACGCATCATACTGTTAGACTCTGGAAGACCGCATTTTTTACAAGGGAAAATTATGTGACCTTCTTATTTTCAGTTTTAACTTTAATATATGTTTCGCCATAAATCTGTCTACCCTTTCTCCAATTGAACAATTTTGCTAAAACACAATTTTGCCAATTGTAAAGCTAAATGGTCGTTGTCATTTCGTAGCCATGGTCGACCGAAAGTTAATTGAGCACTGTTTGCGACACGTAATAAACTTAAGTAATGACGAGTCTCTTTTGTGTTCTCCTTGTGATTTTACAATTTACTTATGGGAGAATGGTCTATAACAAACGCTGTCGATTGATTTCGAGCAATACATCTCTGAATACAAGTTTAATTTCGGAAGATCCACGTGACGCAAAATTTGGCCGTTTTCAGCAACCCTCCCCCTTATAGCACTCTCGGGCAACTCCCTCTCTTGCATTCGTATATCATGAGGCTAACACGATGATACTTTTATGCCCAAGGAAGTCGAGACAATTTCCAATCCGAAAATTGTCTAGACCGGCACCGGGAATCGAACCCAGCCACCCTCAGCATGGTTTTGCTTTTGTGTATGAAGCAGAGGCGGTAGCCACCAAGCCCGTTTATGATAAAGTCGCTTGGAAATTTGAACATACTTTCATAGGAGAGTGCATCCTGAACAAAGTATTACCGAACCATATCGAGATAGAAAGATATCAAAATAGGGAGGTTATTGAGATGAAGAAAGCAAAATATGGATGTACATATTTTGTACACGTTGACCCGTAAAACTTTGTCTCGCCCAATATCAATTAATTAGCACTAGGGACGTTCCGATACTTACGATATATCGGAATATCGATATTTTTGTTTCGATATCCGATATTTTTGTATCGATATTTTGCTTTCAATATATCGGTCATATCGATATTTTTACTTTCGATATCGATATATTGAATCAGAACAAAGTAACACAAAAAATAATCAATTTGTGAAAGCAAATACTTCAAAATGGATCTGAAAATACAGCATTTTAATGGTTAAATTGATTTTTCTCGGTAGCGCGGATGGTGTGATGTGTGCGCTGCCATCACAAATAGTTTTGGCAACTCAACACTTTACATTGACGCGCCGTTGTGCAACATCTGTCATACCGCTGGTACTTGAATCCTTATGCGAATTCAATTATATATTTAAAAACCCAGATCAATCCACCTAGCGTTGGCGGTGCCTTTCTCGCGCATTAAAAAAAATAGGAAAAACACAAAAAATAGGTCGAAATAACACTTTAGGGGGATAGATTTCCCTTTTTCCATCAATTCACATGCATTTGAGGTCATTTGAATGCATTGCTGCAATTTTTGAAAAAAAAATCGTTTTTGAATTTTTTTTCCTTGGCAGAAAAACAATGTTTTTTCAATAACTTTGGAACGCAATGACCGATCGGGCCAATTTTCAATAGGAAACAACTAGACCGCAATCCGCAATCCGAATAATGCTAAGTACCAAAAAGTGTGTCTCACATTTTTGTACACACACACACATACAGACATCACCTCAATTCGTCGAGCTGGGTCGATTGGTATATCAAAAGTTCAGTTTTGAAGTGATCCTATAGCCTTAACGTATACTTTGTATACGAGAAACGCAAAACATATCCGAAAAAACTAATTATATATTTAACGTGTTCCTATGATAGATTAGATAAATTAACTTAAGTCATTAGAAAGATATTTGTGGAAATGGGAATTTCAAAGAATTGGAAAACGTATGGGAATTTCCTTCCGAAATTCAATAGAATATCCCGTAGAAATTAAAGAAAATTTCCTTAGGAAGTTCAAAATATTTCTTTGGCGTTTCTGATAAAAATTTTGATTTTTTTTTCAGATAACAATTTTTTCGTAAATTCTGAAGAATGCCCGTAAAAATCTAAAAGAATTTCCTGCAGAATTTGACGCGAAACAAAATGATAATTTCTAGTGAAAGTTGCAGAGAATTTCCTTTTTAATGTCAATGGATTTTCTCGTGATAATTCTAAAATTTATATATAGAGAGAATATTTCTCGAAACTTCAGTTGATATTTTCGAGCAAACGGGCAATAGTGAGGCAGTATCATGCCGAAAACCCCTCCGATACCGGTTAAAACTACGACGAACGCCGACGCCGATGATTGTTGGACTGGCACACTCTAGATTGGATTAAGTAATACACAAAAGTCATTTCTAATAATTAGTGTAAAGGGGTAGGGTATCCAATCATGGTTTGAATCAAATGGCGGGTTTCAGATGAGCCGTCAAAACAAAGTTGATTTATTTCATTAAAGGGACATGTTACAACTGCGATTTCTAGTTTATATAGAAGCTTAGTTCATTATCTTTCTAGAAACATCCTGGGTGCACATATTTATGCTCAGTTTCATTGAAAAAACTTAATAATTACATAACTTTGATTCGTACCATGGTTTGAACTACTGCAGCAGCTCCTAAATATAATACTTTTTTTTTGTCTTTATTTGAGAGGTTTTCAGCTCTTAGCTGGCTCACCACTAATATAATACTAATCACATGCATGAAACGCTGAGAAAATCTATAGAGAAGCAAATTTGTTTTACTATTCATCTTCTCGCATTAGATTAGTAACACGAAACGTGTGAAAATCGTCTCAATTATCGATATGAAAATTGCGATTTTTTCATATTGGAAATGTAAACAAAATGCTCCAGCTAGGCGCATGCAGCGCTCCTAGCGGACAGCAGCAGAACAACTGCATTTACAAGTTCAAACCATGGTACGAATTTAGTTCAAACCATGATCAATTTTGACCTTGTATAAATGTTTCTATTTTAACTATTTAAAACTGTTTCTCAATTGTATGATGATGTCAATCGATTACAGATGAAAATAGCGTTCTTTTGATATATTGATCTCACTCCTGTGTCTTAAAATGCGTCCTTTACGAGTTTTTTGAAATTATTGCACTGGTGGGGAAGATTTAGCGCAAATTCAGGACGTTTTTAAATCGCTCCATTTTATTACTTAAACAATATGTACAAGCGTTTGAATAAACTCTATCACTTCCAGTATACCTAAATATGCCATTCATACTGTTTTAGGTTTTAGGTTTCCTGCCAATGAGATGGTAATTTCTACTGATTTCAAAATGGTTCAAACCACGATACGCTTTTCACTAGTTCAAACCATGATAGGATACCCTAATATGGTAATACGATAGTAATTGAATAGCTAAAACAAATATATTCTAAATATTCTCATTTCTGAAATATCATATGATTTACAGATATATGGGTATTTTTATTCCAATATATCGATGATATCAATACTTTGATTTGGTTATCGTTCATTTCATTTATTTAGTCTACATCTATATAGATAACACTGAATCAACAATTTGACGCCACAATACACGGTTCGAGGCCGCATCTCTCCATCCTCGAATACGCCCCACGCTCGCCAAGTCGTTCTGCACCTGGTCTGCCCATCTCGCTCGCTGCGCTCCACGTCGTCTCGTACCTGCCGGATCGGAAGCGAACACCATCTTTGCAGGGTTGCTGTCCGGCATTCTTGCAACATGCCCTGCCCATCGTACCCTTCCGGCTTTAGCTACCTTCTGGATACTGGGTTCGCCGTAGAGCTGGGCGAGCTCATGGTTCATTCTTCGCCGCCACACACCGTCTTCTTGCACACCGCCAAAGATGGTCCTAAGCACCCGTCTCTCGAATACTCCGAGTGCTTGCAAGTCCTCCTCGAGCATTGTCCATGTTTCATGTCCGTAGAGGACTACCGGTCTTATTAACGTCTTGTACATGACACATTTGGTGCGGTGGCGAATCTTTGGTTATCGTATCGAATCAAATATCGATATTTTGAAGTATCGGAACGTCCCTAATTAGCACAAACTTTTTTTTCCATAAAGGGAGGGGTTTCGAACCACCACAGAAACATCTTCCCTTCCAAAACATCCACATGCCAGATTTGGTTCCATTTGCTTGATTTATTCTCGAATTATGAAGAAATTCGTGTTTCATTTGTATGCTCACCTTTCTAAAAAGGGGAGGGGCCTCGAACCATCCTAATAACCTTCCCTGGCCCCAAAAACCTCTGCATACAAATTTTCTGATCGTTTCAGTATTTTCCGAGTCTATAAGAGTCAGACAGACAGAAATTAATTTTATTTAGAGAAGAAGATAAATAACTGAAGGGACTAAGGAAACCATCCACATAGGGAGAGATATCGAGATAAGGAGTCGACTGTAATTTATATAAGCAAGTTCAGGATGCGTACGACGTCATCTTCCCCTGAGCAACGTGCGAATGCGATCAATGGAACACAACCAACGAAGAATAACACTTCTCACAAAGTTCAACATCCGAAATTGCACAAGTCATTGCGCCTCAAAAAGAGAACATTTTGCATGACTGACTGCCCGCAAGCAGAAAACTAGTTTTCTGCGAACAACTCATAGAGGATCAGGAATAGAAGCGATCCGCAACGCGCGGGTAAGGCAGAACCGGCGTCGGCAAGAGAATCAGCGAAGAGAGCAACGAACTCACCTTGCCCAAACTTTCTTTTATATGGCACGAATGTAGTTGGGATCACCAATCAAACTCAATTGCCGTTGAACCACAGGTGACTATAGTCAATTACTTTTTCGCTTGGGTGCGAGGCTGAGGTAGGTTAGTGTGCCGATGAATCTTTTTCAATCAAATATCATCTGTCTTAATATAATTTTCAATGTAATCAGTGAATGATGGTGAGCCATTGGTAAACAAGTCCATTGTTGACTCTTTGGGGATGCAGTGCAATATATTACATTCTTTTTTAAATTGAGTGCAATAAACAGCTGGACAGTTTGAGCTAACAAGACTCATGATCCCTGGATAAAGAACTTCCTTACATATTTTGCAAATAGTCAAAAACTATAACAGTAGTTTCAAAAAATGTTTTCAAATGATTTCATGCAATTCACATAGACTTTCAAGTACCAGCTTCCAACTTCTTTTTTGTGAGAATCAAGTTGTTTTCTGAATGTAAAATGTACATTTATATATTCGATTTGATATACATATTGTAACTAGGTGTTACGCGGAATTTGAAAAAGCTATTCTGTTTCAGCTGAGGTATAAAAATATAATGACTGTCTCTTTTATTTCTTATTTTGAACCCTTGGGCCCAACACATGTTCATCGATAACGATAAATGGTTTATACAATTTCAGAGTGCACTATAGGGATGTGCAAGTAAGATATATCAAACATGACCATTTTTTTTCTTTTTTTTTTTTCAAGTTAAGAAAGGGGCGTCAACATAGGTTTCACCAAGGGTACTGGTAATCAATGCTACGACTCTGCACACTTCCCACCTTCGAAATTAATTTATTGGCTTTTTTCGGTGATAATTATACTACTCAAAGCGAAAGGGAGTAGATGAAAGTAATGAAGATACAGATTCGATTGACACCGCAAGCGAGCGGCAATTGTGAAATGAATAGAAACTGAAGATTAGCAGAGGGCCATATGAGAGAACAAGCATTGTTGAAATCGCTGTTATTCTGCCTAACGTCCACCCAGGAACGGCTTGGATAGTGACGTGGTGATCACTGTACCAAGACAGGCAGAAATAACAGCGATTTCAACCTGCTAAAGTGCTGTTCGGCAAGCGTAAACAGTTCTATTGATTCGTGGCATATTTTCCGAGATTCATACAAGAGCGCGCTAAATCTCTTCACGCATAACTCTCGCAAGCTCATACTTCGCCCAAATTGAATCTTATTCGAACTGTATTTCATCAATTTTTCGCCAATTGGATAACTGTTCCTCTAAACTTTCAATAATGTCTAATACTTGACAAGTATTCCGATCGATATTGACACAGCCTTGTCATCGCAAACAATCCGTAAAAAACGTGTTCCTATCAATGTCATATCCAGCGAACCTTGAAAACATCGTTTGAACTCCAATTTTGATTTTTTATTTCGCTTCGCACCCACCTATGTCGATATGACGGTGATAACCTACCGCAAGAAGGAATTGAAGAACGAAAAGAAACAAGCAAACCGAGCCGCAAGCCTTCGCCATTGTCAAGTGTACACGATCGACGGCGCTAGCTCACTCAATTAATAGAGATTACTACCAACCAGATATTGCTCGTTTAACTAGCCGACGTTGGTTGGGAGGCGAAGATCAAGACTAGTCAACACATAGCTCCATATTTTCATTTGTACTGGTACTGCTACTGGTGGCTGGCCATACAATCTTGTCTCGGTCGAAACTGGATTTCGATAAGTTAATGTTAGTGATTTTGCTGCGGTGCTAGGTGTCAGCTGAACGTATATTAATGACAACAAACAATATAAAGGTCAAATGAATTAGATGAAAAGATACGGAAATATAGCTTTTTTAGCGTCTTTGAACTCGAGTGCCACCTTTGTGGCTGTTTAGCACCTTAGAATCAACAAACCCATCAACTAGATTCGGATACTGATGAAAATTGCAAAATAGATAAATGCTAATATGTAGCATATCAGCTGAATAAATGAACTAAATTTTGCTTTAACACGATTATTTACACAATTTTATTTTATTTTCACATCAGATTGTGAAAGAGGGAGATACATAGTATATAATACTTTCATGATATGTATTCATGGTCATCCAAGCGATTTCTGAAGTCAGGCCTTAAGGTCTATACGCGTAACAAGAGATCTTTTGACCAACTTCAAATAATGAACATGCTCTTTGTGGTACACAGAAAAGAATGTGTTCATGAGATAGGAGCACGATCATCCAAGAAATCGCTTAAGTCAGGCCTGTGGAACATACCTTTTGTGGTACACAAAAAAATTCATTCATGACATATAGGAATGATCGTCCATGAAAGCACTTAAGTCTGGCGCAATCAGAGAGACCTGTTTCAAATATAGAATATGCCCTCGGGTTATATAGAATACAATTACTATATGATATATAGGTTTGGTCATCTAAGAAGTCTCTGAAGTCATGCCTTAAGGTCTACACGCGGAACTAGAGATCTACTGCCTACTTTCAAATTAGTAACATGCCCCTTTTTGGTACACAGAAGAGAATCCGTCTCAAGTTCGTGTTGAGCGATTTGAATATGTTAGTATCTCAATTACAATCGAACTTTGGCCGCAGGACCTCAAGATTGCCGTTTGAACCAATTTAAACGTGTTTCAGGTGCATGTTACGAAGAGTCCTATAATGCATGTTCTCCTGCAAACTGGCGTCCAGCAGGCACTTTGGTAGATAGCTTTACATTTTAGATAATTTTAAAGATAAATTATATTTGATTTGTGAATTCTCATCAGGAGCCGCTAGAGTTGAGGTAAAAGTATGCAATGATCATACTTTCGATAAAAATTTTCCTACACATTATCTAAAATTGATCGAAGAAGCTCAGGCTTGTCCAAAATATGTACATGTCCAAAATATATCATTTACCCTACAAGTTTTTTTTACAATTTGTTTTTCTTTTGTATTTTTTCGTTTCAAAACTGAATTCAGTATACTACAACATTTTTTTAACCCGTTTCGGTCTAACCTAAAAATCAAAATAAAATTACCCGTGTGCGCTTGTTTTAAGTCCGATTGCCATGAAATTTTCAGGGAAGAAGCGTCATCATGTCTATTTTTGCGGGGGAAGAATGTGCTTCGGACTACCATTCCGCGGGAACCTGCGAAGTTTATGCATCGTTGGCCGTTGTCATTTGATACGGTGTGAAGACTATCCAGTCTGATGACCGGTCTACACAATTTCTCCCTTCCTACCTGTGCGTTCATGTCGCCGATGACGATTTTGACGTCCCGCAGTGGGCATCCATCGTATGTCTGCTCCTGCTGTGCATAGAACGCTTCTTTCTCGTCGTCGGGTCTCCCTTCGTGTGGGCAATGCACGTTGATGATGCTATAGTTGAAGAAACGGCCTTTTATCCTCAGCTTGCACATCCTTGCGTTGATTGGATGTCACCCAATCACGCGTTGGCGCATCTTACCCAGCATTATGAAGCCGGTTCCCAGCTCGTTGGTGGTGCCACAGCTTTGGTAGAAGGCAGCCGCTCGATGACTGCTTTTCCACCCTTTCTGTCCTGTCCAGCAAATCTCCTGCAACGCCACGACGTCGAAGTTGCTTGCGACATATCAAACTTTATTATTTTAAAAGACACTACTTTATTGTACCTTTGACAGATACGTATTTCGACCTGAACGACTTCAAGTCGCTTTGAGACGAGGCGAGAGACTGAAGACGGCCTGGTCTAGTCTTATGACAGTAAACTAGTCTTATGACAAGTAAATCATTTTACTTAAAACTTTAAAAAAATCCTTATTTGATATGTCGCAAGATGGGTTTCGGAGCCAATCGAAATTTGTTCACTTCCCTAAGGGAACTAGCTCCCGGGAACACTTCTGGACGTAACTAATGAGTCCAAAATCTCATTCTAGTCCAAATTCTATTGATCTGTTCTTCGGGTATCCAGTACCCTTGTGAGCAAAGGCGTATTGCCAATCCGGAGATAGTGAGTTCGATTCTCGATCCAATCTAGGATGTTTTCAGATTTGGAAACATTCTCGACTCCCTGGGCATAGTGTATCCATTGTACTTGTCACACAAGATACATACTCATGCAATGGCAGGCAAAGAAAAGCTTTCAATTAATAACTGAGGAAATTCTCATTAAATGCCTTGTTGAAAAGCAGACCAAGATCCAGTTGGATTGTAGAGCCATTGAAGAAGAAGAAGATAACCTTGCCTTTTAAAATCATGAAGATTGATATGCCGCAAGATAGGTTTAGAAGCTAATCAAAATTTGTCCACTTCCTTAAAGGAACCAGCTTCCCAGGAACACTTCCGGATGCGATCTTTGTATCCAAAACCTCTCAAAATTTCATCTATTGAGCTTGTCTTCCAAAAATCATGAAGCTGTTAAAGTTAGTTTATGTCACATGAAGGGTTTATGAGCTAATCGAAATGTGTCCAGTTCCCTGGGGGAACCATGTTCCCGGGAACACTTCCGAACATGGCCAATGTATCCAAAACCTCTAGAAAATGCATCCACTGATCTTGTCTTTCAAAATCATGAAGATTGATATATCGCAAGACGGGTTTCAGAGCTAAAGGAAAATTGTACACTTCCCTGAGGGAACCAGCTTCCCGGGAATTCTTCCGGATGTGGTCTTTTGTATCCAAAACGTCTCAAAATTTCCCTGAGGGAACCAGGTTCCGGGAACACTTCAGGATGTGGCCAATGAGTCCAAAACCTCTAAAAATTTATCTATTGATCTTGTCTTTCAAAATCATTAAGATTGATATTTCGCAACATGGGTTTCGGAGCTAATCGAAATGTGTCCACTTCCTTTAGGGAACCAGGTTACCGGAACATCCGGAACCATGTCCTGGTGGTCCAATTGTTTCAAAACTCTCAAAATTTCATCTATTGAGCTTGTTTTCCAAAATCATGAAGTTTGATATGTCGCAAGATGGGGTTAGGAGGTAATCGAAATGTGTCCACTTCCCTTAGGGTTCAATAATTACGTAAGCATTTTTTCTTGGTTTTTGGACCCCTCTCCCCCCTTGTAAGATTTTTCCCATACAAATTATTTTTTGTTTATATGAAGAGTAAGAAAATGACTGAAAATGAATGCTTACGTAATTATTGAACGACCCCTTAGGGAACCAGGTTACTGGAACATCCGAAACCATGACCTGGTGGTCCAATTGTATCAAAACTAACTTCGGATACTGATCAATAATGATTGACCTCGTTTGCATAAACATTCTGGGCACTTTCGCTCATTTATCGATGGTTTTGTGAAAAATGACCCGTTTTTGACTGCACCTGACCCATTTTTTATTTATTACCAGACTAAGGCCGGAGTGGCCTGTGCTGCACATAAAATTCTTCTCCAGTCAGCTCGGTTCATGGCTGCACTTCGCCAACCACGCAGTCGGCGGAGGGTCCGCAAATCGTCTTCCACCTGATCGATCCACCTTGCCCGCTGTGCACCTCGCCTTCTTGTTCCCGTCGGATTGTTGTCGAGAACCATTTTTACCGGATTACTGTCCGACATTCTGGCTGCGTGCCCGGCCCACCGCAGTCTTCCGATTTTCGCGATGTGAACGATGGATGGTTCTCCCAACAGCTGATGCAACTCGTGGTTCATTCGCCTCCTCCACGTACCGTCCGCCATCTGCACCCCACCATAGATGATACGCAACACTTTCCTTTCGAAAACTCCCAGTGCGCGTTGTTCCTCTACGAGCATCGTCCAGGTCTCGTGTCCGTAGAGAACTACCGGTCTTATAAGCGTTTTGTAGATAGTCAGTTAGGTACGGCGGCGAACTCTATTCGATCGGAGCGTCTTGCGGAGTCCAAAGTACGTACGATTTCCAGCCACTATGCGTCTCCGAATTTTTCTGCGGATATCGTTATCGGCGGTCACCAGTGAGCCCAAGTACACGAATTCTGCAACCACCTCGATTTCGTCACCACCGATAGAAACTCGTGGTGGGTGGCTTACATTGACCTCTCTTGAGCCTCTTCCTATTATGTACTTCGTTTTCGACGTGTTGATGACTAGTCCAATCCGTTTAGCTTCGCATTTCAGTTTGATGTAGGCTTCCTCCATCCTCTCAAAGTTACGTGCCATGATATCAATGTTGTCAGCGAAACCAAATAACTTGACGGACTTCGTGAAAATCGTACCACTCGTGTCAATCCCTGCCCTTCGCATTACTCCCTCCAAAGCGATGTTGAATGGCAGACACGAAAGACCATCACCTTGCCGTAACCCTCGGCGCGTTTCGAACTGACTCGAGAATGCCCCTGGAACTCGAACTACGCACATCACCCGATCCATCGTCGCCTTGATCAACCGTATCAGTTTATCCAGAAATCCGTTTTCGTGCATTAGCTGCTATAGCTGGTCCCGATCGATTGTATCATATGCGACTTTGAAGTCGATAAATAGATGATGTGTGGGCACGTTGTATTCGCAGCATTTCTGCAATACCTGACGTATGGCGAACACCTGGTCTGTGGTAGAGCGTTCACCCATAAATCCCGCCTGGTACTGCCCCACGAACTCTCTTGCAATTGGTGTTAGTCGGCGGCATAAAACTTGGGAGAGTACCTTGTAGGCGGCGTTCAGCAATGTGATTGCGCGGTAGTTGCTACAATCCAGCTTATCGCCGTTTTTGTAGATGGGGCACATGATACCTGCCCTCCTGCGGCAGAACCTCATCCTCCCAAACCTTGGTAATCACCCAGTGCAGCGCTCTGCATCACCACCGTGTTTAAACAGCTCTCCTGGTAGTTGGTCAACTCCAGGGGCTTTGTTGTTTTTCAGCCGGCCGATCTTCTCCAGGTTTTCTTGGAGATTCGGTGCTGTAAGTCGCATGTCCTGCACGCGTGCTCTTAGGTTCATAACCATACCGTCACCGTTGTCTACCATATCAGCATTCAGGTGCTCTTCGTTGTGCTGCCGCCACCTTTGGATCAACTCACGCTCGTTTGTAAGAAGGTTCCCATTATGTCCTTACACATATCGGGTTGTGGCACGTGGCCCTTACGTGAACGGTTCAACTTCTCATAGAACTTTCGTGCGTTATTAGCATGCTACAGTTGCTCCGTCTCTTCACGGTCTCGACCTTCCTGCTGGCGCTTTTTCCTCCGGAAAATCGAGTTTTATCTGTTCCGCGCCTGTTTGTATCGTGCCTCGTTGACCCTCGTGCGGTGTTGCAGCAATCTCGCCCATGCTGCATTCTTCTCCTCAACTAACTTCTCACATTCGCCGTCATACCAGTCGTTTCTCTGATCCGGAGCCACCGTGCCTACTGTAGCAATTGCGATGCTTCCAATGGCGGATCGAACATCTCTCCAGCCATCTTCAAAAGATGCTGCGCCTAGCTGCTCTTCCGTTGGGACTACCACTTCCAGCTCCTGCGCTTATTCTTGGGATAGTCTACCGTCTTGTAGCCGCCCAGTGTTTGGCCGCGGTGGACGACTCCGACCCGTGTTGTACACCGTCGAGAGTTTTTAACCCAGACATACTGCAACGAGGTAGTGGTCGGATTCAATATTCGCACTGCGGTAAGTGCGTATGTTCGTGATGTTGGAGAAGAATTTGCCGTCGATTATAACGTGGTCGATTTGGTTTTCCGTTACTTGATTAGGTGATTTCCATGTGATTTCCACAGTGGGCATCCATCGTATGTCTGCTCTAGCTATGCATGGAACGCTTCTTTCTCGTCGCCGGGTCTCCCTTCGTGTGGGCAGTGCACGTTGATGATGCTATAGTTGAAGAATCGGCCTTTTATCCTCAGCTTGCACATCCTTGCGTTGATTGGCTGCCACCCAATCACGCATTGGCGCATCTTTCCCAGCACTATGAAGCCGGTTCCCAGCTCGTTGGTGGTGCCACAACTTTGGTAGAAGGTAGCCGCTCGATGCCCGCTTTTCCACAATTTCTGTCCTGTCCTCGTCGGAGGGCCGTCGTGCCAGGGCTGTTTAGCATCCCACTTGGGCTTGTGCGCTTGTGCACGCGGTCGCTTTGGCGGAGCCTACTTGCGGATACATGCAGCTTTTTATAGAGTGATTAATTATTTTTATAGCGTCTTAGGGGAAATGCTACAAGGTTAAAAGACTATTATTCTTCCATTTTGAATAGTGGAAGTAAATGGAAGAATAATAGTCTTTTAACCTTTTTATAGAGGTTTAACAGGGCCCACTGTCAAACCCCACCACATCCTAGGCAGGCGCCACAACTCGCAGATGGCCTGGGGAGGGATCGTCAAGCCCTTGGACATAGTCCCTGCCAATCCCCCCCCCTCCACCTGCACCTGACCCAGGACACCCTTAAATAAAACCGGCCGGATTGGCACCATGGTCAAATCAAGTCATGTATCAAAAAATAGACATGATGGCGCTTCTTCCCTGAAAATTTCATGGCAATCGGACGTAAACTAAGCCCACGCGGGTGATTTCAATTTTGATTTCTAAGTCAGACCGACACGGGTTATTAAGTGAATGTTGATCGTTCATCCAACGGGTTGAGAATAATATAAGGAAAGTCTAAAATTATAGGTCGACAGGTCTTATTTTTCACATTTGATAACACCAAAAAAAGTGTTTTTTTTAATAAAGAGTTTGAAATTAGTATTTTGCCCACAACTTTTGATCTTATAGTTCGATTTGGTAAATATTCCAGGAAAAAAAATGGGACATACCGTGCGGGACCGAAATCCGTACAGCATCGAAATCCGTCCACCTCATGAGATATCAATGAATTAAAGGGTGTTAAAGGTAATTAATGTGGAAATAATTTATCTTGTCCTGTTCGGATACTTGGCAGGGGGGATATAAATAGAAAGAAGGCTTTGAAATTAAAGCAGCAAAAATCAAAAACAAATCTCCACCCACCAAACGCGGAGTTTTTGCCGCCATTTTGTTTTCGGGTAGAGCATAATTGCACCAAAAGTATCTGTGTTTTAATTGCTAATTGCGAATCATTACATAGGATAAGCGGAATACAAATCGAATGGATCGCTTCTCAAGGTGCGTATCGAACTATTTACAGTGTTAGTTTAGTCAATCAGACTGCTTCAATTTAAATATTTAGTTCAATAATAGCTGTACGGATTTTGATCCTTTGATTCGAAATCCGTCCACGGTGGACGGATTTCGAGTCAGGAGTAGTAGATTTTATCCATTATTTTATCATGTTTTACGTAGTTTTTAATGAGTAACTGTGAAACACTTCAAAACTAGAAGCCTTCATGCTCCTGTGTCAGTGATAAATGTTTTATTTACATTCGATTCCTATTTTATAATGACTTTTCCATATACTAAGGTGCTTAATTGTACGGATTTCGATGCCCCACGTAACTACTTGTCGAATGCAACTTGCCGCGATTAAGGTTAAGGTTAAGTGCTCAAAAAATCAATTTTTCGAGATGAGTTGATCGGTATATACGATTCTTCTATAAAAAAATAGTTTTTGGAGCGAACAAATAGCTGTTATGCATACAGTGACGAAAACAGTATTTCTCGGGTACTTATTCAAAAGGACGTATGTGATTTTGTAAACAAAGATTCCAACGTCGATTTGTCCAATCTGATGGCTCTCCCACGCAAACCGACACCACTAACAGGTAGCCGAAGGCTTCCCCTACCTGTCTGTGGTGATGGTTTGCGTGGGAGTGCTATCAGATTGGACAAATCGACGTTTGAATCTTTGTTTACAAAATCACATACGTCCTTTTGAATAAGTACCCGAGATTTGCGGTTAAATGGTTTATGAACAAAACCCACGAGATCTCAATTTTTATATTTTTCAAGATCCCAGAACATGTATTTTTCTTCCTCAGTTCTAAGTTAACAATATTCTCGTATTATTTATTTTTGTAGTTATTTATATTTATACACAAAATAGATCAATTAACAATAAGTGCTTACGTATTTAGTGGACGACCCTTATCCATATGCAGTGCTTCACATTAACAACATCAAGTGTCGGGAAACGAATAAGCCAACTTTTATGTATAATTGTTTTGGTGAAATTTTCTTCCATTCGTCTATTGGAGCCATTTTCAACTGCTGCTTGATGAGGGGACAATATAGTGGAGTGTTGAACCCATGCGTACGTTGTAAATAAGGGATTCTCAAAATTCTAATTTATAAACGAAGTTACTAATTATCACTAATAAAGGAATTACAAAAAAAAACATACAAAAATTTATCGAAATTTTACTAAACAGCAATTGATCTAATGTTTCGCTTAACTGCTATCATTTTGAACAATTTCATCTAGTGTGTAATTTATTAGCAGTAGGAAAAAAAACCCTATATATATTCCAACATATTTGTAATTCACTGCCAAAATTTCAGCTCAATCGGTTATCGGGGAACAAAGTTGAAGCTTGTGAAAGTAGGCCATTTTGTATGAAAAACGGTCCGCACTGCTATTATTCTGAACGCAGGTGTACATATGTATATCGTCAATCGTCATATGCATTATGAAAGGCTCATGAAAGCGACACTCACCGACACAGTGACCTACATGACACATCCAGTTCCGAAGTGGAAGTTTTATCGTGGCTGTGCTTCCTCGTCTCGAACGACAAAGGAAAAAAAATCAAAAGCAAACTGACCACTTCAGCGCTGAAATGCAAACAACTTTCAATTCGTCCCCAAGTCAGCGAGAAGCACTCGTTGGCTTTCTTTTCCAGTCGATTGGATTTTAGCGCAAAACCCACCGACGGGCCAGCCCATTTGGAACGAAACGTCGTGTGCGAGTAGGTATATCGTACTCAATCGCTAATTGTTAGTGTAAACAAAATTCAGCACTCGCCGGACGGAATTCCTTGACTTTGACCTAGAACCGCACAAAAAGTCAGTCACAAAATACGACGATGACGGTGACTGACGAGTCCGGCGCGGCGGTATAGGTATGTGAAAAGGAGTGAATATGTACCGACCGCAGCAACTTGCTCGATAAATTGAGCTACGTTTTAGGACCTGCGGACCGCGGAGTGCAGTTTTAAGCTGAGTCATTGGTTTTTGAAAACACGTCAAACTGGGTCTAGCTGGCACCAATCGCCTCGGTCAGTGAGAAACAGTTTAAGTATGGAAGGTAAACGGGTGGCCATAGCGAATAATTGTTGTTATTTGGTGTTATTTCAAACAGTTTTTGCACAGCGCGATAACAACAACAAAGGCATGTAACGTTATGGAGGAAGGTTTGCCTTGAATAATATTTACTATGAAGCGCGGAGAAGACCTCTTTGGTTCAGCTGTGAAATGAACGTTTAACAAAAGCATAGTTGAGGTGTCTGGGTTCGATCCATGATCCCAGTAAGAATTACTACGAGGAGTATATACGTATGGACCCATACATGCTCTATGACAGGTAATTTGACTTAGAAGCTTTGCAGTTATAAACTGTAATAAGCACTGAAAATTCTTCCGTATTTTCAAGGGGAATATCCTTGAGTTTTCACGGGAAAAATTCTTTTGAATTTTGAACAGAATCTTTTTAGAACTTTCACGGGGAATTCTTTTGAGCTTTCACGTGAAATTGTTCCTAATTTCCAAGGAAATTTCTTCTCAACTTCCACTAGCATTTTTTCTTCAACTTTCTATGGAAAATTATATTGAACTTCCATGAAAGCTTATTATTTTCCATTGAAAAATCTTCTGATTTTTCCCTGAAAATTCTTCTGAATTTTAATTGGAAAAACTTCTTGAATTCCACGGGAAACTATTTTGAATTCGTAAAATTCTACTTAAACTGCATAGCAATTTTATCAGAATTTCCACGGAAGTACCATTTCAAATTGCCACAAAACTTCACCTGTATTTTTGTATGAATTGCTACGGATTTTTTTTCTCATTTATTAAGCTTATTCATAGCACACGATTTTATGAATTTAAAAATAAGTAGAAATATCGCGGCAACATTATTACTTGGATCGCTTCGCCATTTAAATACAAAAACCAATATAATTTTTTTAATTGTAGAAATTATTGACATTTGGTGTCTAAATGTAACACTAATATAGTTGTTAACGGTCATCGGGTCGGAAAATGTTTAGTAACCGGTTGAGGAACACGTCAGCAGAGATATTACAATCGTAGAAAACTTAAGTAGTCGTTAAAGCGTTGTCTGATTGCGTGTATTGGTTCATTTGAGGCGTAGTTATTGTTCCATGATCACATGTAAAAAATATCTTTACCTGGGTTGTTTTTCGAGCATGTGGATGTTAAGTTGTTTGAGAAATACATATCTGGCAGTCGATGTTTCCAGAAAATATTTTGCCAGCGTTCGTCGTCTGAGAAATAAACCTTCTTACTTCAAGAAGTTCATTTTGTAGAGGGCGACATCACTCACGGCGACAGGTTCGAGAGATTGCCTTAACCAAGATTTCTAATAGCGTAACGAACGGACTTATTCTGTACTACCTCCACTGGCATTTTTTCCATAGTACACATACGTGAAATGTAAGTCCACTAACTAGAGTAATGTCAAGATCAGTAATGTGTTGCATGCGATCGCTTACGATGGTACGACGTAATATTATATTTGTTCATGATCAGGCTCTGCAAGCTTATGGAGTACCATTCGGCAAATGTATACATCATATTCTGCAGATCCACACAGTACGTTGACTTTCTAAATATTTTTTATTTTCATGACCTACCAAAACCATGGATGGATGCTTAAGTGGGCCAAGATTACTGCCGTGCGCCGAAGTTGCTGGTAAATATTCTCGATTGAGAAATGTGATTCGCCCAATATCATTTTCACTTACATTTAACGGCTCATCGTGTGAGATCTAAACACGCTTCTAAATGAAACAACAGATCTTTCCAGGTTGTTGTGAACAGCATCAGGTTAATTATTCGTAGATACTGAATGCTTCGAATAGAAGCCAAGTCCAAGCCCAACTCCACACCACATGCGTCTAAACGTCTGACATTGCTAACCGCCACGACGCCCACCAAAACTTGGAGAAGTGAGAAATTAGAAGTAAGAAGTAACAAGTGGAAATGATAAGTGAGCCGTTACAAATATTTTATAAAAATTATGTCCTACTGGTCTCTGAAAAATCCAGGGGGGGGGTTAGTGAGAAATGAGAAGTGAGGAGTAAAAAGGTGGGAAATGAGACACTTCTCATTTTTCACTTCGCAATTTTTACAGTCAGAGGAGAGGCAAGTGAAAAGTGAAATGTCTCACATCTCATTCTAACTTCTTTTTTCCTACTTATCACTTCCTATTTCTCACTACTCACTTCTCAATGATCAAATCACATTTTCCACATATACTATTGTTCGGCCAAACGACATTTCCGGCTTTTTTACCCGATCAGCAAATGACATTAACAACGTACTTTGTGGATCTTCCTTTAACGATCGTACACGTAAAAAAAATTAATGTTAATTATTATTAAGATTTCTAATACTTTTTGCCAAAGCAGGCGCTTAATGATATGTATAAGAAAAGACTTATACATTGCATTATGCACATACATTCCCAAACTTATACTTTTCATTAACTTTTTAATGTTATAAGCTTTTTGGTATGGGATCTTGTTTTTTATGTTTCTTTGTTCCTCCCTGTCTATGATGATGTCTCTCAGTTGCGTTGCATTGCGTTGTAATGGAGTATTTCGTAGATTGCATACTGATAGCTGTCATGCGTATTACTTAGCTTTCTTAGCCCAACTGCTTACTGATTAGTATATGGGGTTAACAACAATCCAATTGGAGGTCCAAAATGATAAAACATGATAGATTCCATTGCTGGTCACGTCCATCTTATCCATTACTATATTGATGCCTCTCAGTCAGAAAGACAAAGCAGCAATAAGTTAGCAAATTCAATCGGAACAGACACGCGCACACGCGAACAGAGCAGTGCGTGCGGACGTGCTTTTTGCTCGCGCATTTTTTCTCGTGTTTTCTCTCGTTCATTCGCTGTTTACGTTTTCGCTTCGTCGCGTTGGCGTTATTTTCTCCCGGTCCTGTTATGGAAGACTCGATGGCCGATTCGGTTGCGGGAAAGGTGCCTACCCATGCAGCACAATCGAAGCAAATTTGGTTGCAGCAACTTAATTGGAACTGAATCTGGTCATATAGAAGTTGAAGCGATGAAATGTTTGTACTACTCGGGTAAGCACACTGCTCATGGAGGCGCGGGTAACCCCTCCAAGCAGCTTTTGCAGAGCGACTTATATTCGTCGTTGCCAATCGACGATCCCAGCAATCCGCCGAAGAAACGAAAGCAGCAGCAATCGCAGCTGCCATAGGTGCAACCGGAACGGAAGGAGAAGTGCCCGCCCGTGTTTGTGAAGGGCGATTCGCTGGATTTGCACCGAAAATTCGACAGCTGATCGCTAAGGGGCTGGAATGTGCTTTTCGGCTCTGCAGAGAGTGCGTGAAAGTGATGCCGGCAAACAAGGACCATCATCAATCCGTCGTGGAGTTCCTCGAGGTCCACAAGTATGAGTCATACACTCATTACCACCCCAGCACGAAGCCGCTCAAGGCTTTCATCTCATTGCGAAACTCGAGAGCTACGGCATGAAGCCAGTGGCCGTGCACAAGAGCGCTTGTGACGACAAGACGAGGAGATATCGCGACCAGCTTTACCTGGTTCATATGGAGCACGGCTCCACCACGTGGAAGAACCTGAAGCCGTCGTTAACTGGGAGCGATATCAGCCAGTGCACCACGATGTTATGCAGTGCACCAACTGCTTCAACCTCGGGCACGGCACCAGGAACTGGCACATGAAGCCGCGCTGCAGCAAGCGTGGCGAACCCCATCCGACCAAAGAGTGCGACAAGATGGAGATGGTTGATCCAAAGTGCGCCAGCTGTGGCGACAAACATCGGGCTACAATCAAGGACTGTCCAAAGCGGGCGGCGTTTTTGAAAATCCGGAAGAATACTTCCACCAGAAACTTGTCGAAGAAGAACCGTGTTCTTGCTCTCAACGAGGTAAACTTTCTAGCCATCCCGGCTCCCCGTCGTGCGATTCCAATCTTCCCACCGCTACAACCGCACAAGCGACTGTCAGCGGCAGCTGCGTTGGTTCAACGCTTGCTAGCTCAAGAGCAAAAACATCGAACTGGCTGATTTCCTCGATGAGAAGGAAATTGACGTGGCGTTCATCACCGAAACGCACCTAAAACCGAAGGTGAGCGTCCACATCCCGGACTTTCGTATCGTGCGACTCAACCGGCTGCCCAGGGGAGGTGGTGTGGCCATCGCTCTTCGCTACAACATTAACTGTCGCCTGCTGCCAAACTTCCAGTCGAGCATCATCGAGGCCATCGGTGTTGTAGTGACCACTGCCGTCGGCACAATCACGCTCAACGTGGCGTACTGCCCAATTCAAGCTAAAGACGGCGATGGTTCATCGGCCACACTTCGGAGGGACATCGTCAAGCTAACGCGAAGACAAGGTCAGTACATCATTGCCGGCGACCTGAATGCCAAACATCAAGCCTAGGGCAACAGTCGCTGCAATCGAAACGGCACCATCTGGAGGAACGATATGGAGGAAGGCCACTACTCGATCTTGAGCCCAGATTTCCACACTCGGCTGAGTCGGTCCGGCGTCTACTTGACAATCGACTTGTACATCACCAATATGAACGACCACATCTCGCAGCCGGTCGTCTACCAGGAGCTCAGCTCGGATCACTATCCGGTGGTGGTGGAAGTGGGCTCCTTGGTTAATCGGCATCAGCTGTCCCGGCAAACCTATCATCGAGTCGGCTGGGGCCGGTTCCAAAGGTGCATGGACGTCAACGTTGACTACGAGGCGATCAACATATACCGACAGCTCGGCAGGTAAGCAATACCCTAACCATCGATACCCTCACCAAAGATTTGAATCGATTGCAGAATGTCACTCGCAGGCAGTTTCAGCGTACTGGACTTAAGGCACGCTGCAATCGAAACACAAAAATTATCAAGGCCAGATTGGTGGACCTCAGCAATAGTGATTCCTCCAATAACTTTCCGTGCCGTCTATTATGCAAGCCGCCAAACCGGATAAGTTTTGGCTGTACATGACAGGATTGAATCCGCTAATTAATGATAGCGACGTGCAGAAAATAGTCTCACGTTGTTTGAATATTTCGGATGCTGCTGAGGTGATTCGTCTTGTTCCCAGAGGCAAAGATGTGACCACCTTGACTTTCGTATCCTACAAAATCGGATTGGATCCTGATCTCAAAGAATTGGCGCTCGAACCATCGTCTTGGCCCACCGGAATCCGGCTAAGAGAGTTTGTTGATTTCTCAAAAAACTAATCTTGGATTTTGAAAAAAACATACAATCTACTGTTGCTGATCCGGGACAACCTTCGACAAGTATTGAGGATTCCTCCTACCCCCCCGACCCATTCGAGTTCTGCAGCACCATTCATCATCGTCCCGGTCGTGTGGTCGGAGGTGGCGTAGGGGGTTTCCGCACTCCAACCTCAGGCGAGTATCCTCCTAATTATATAGTTTCGATACCTGATGCTTTTCCGGCTTCCAGCTACTCCATACCATTCGACTGTATTGTCAGTGCTCCTGCATCGGAAACAAGCATTCTATCATCATTTACTGCAACTTTGGATCCGGGACACCCTGTAACAAGTACTAAGGAAGTCCCTGAGCCTCCCGACCCAGTCGTGCCTTCCAATGCCACCCGCCATCGTCGTCGTCCCGGTCCTGTGGTCGGTGATGGTATACGGGACTTCCGATCTGCTTCACCAGGCGAGTATAATCACGTTAATGATCTGTCCCTGCCTGAAAATTCACCGCTTTTCAGTTCGGTTTCAACTTCCGGCATGGACACCGCTCCCACTAGGAGTCTACGAGTGTATTACCAAAATACTAGAGGACTTTCTACCAAATTGGACGACGTTTATCTGGCTGTGCTTGATGGCGAGTATGATGTTTATGTGTTCACCGAAACCTGGCTTGATGGGAGAATCAACTCACTCCAACTTTTCGGTGACAACTTCGTCGTTTATAGAGTGGATCGCAGTATATCTAATAGCTCTCGCGTGCGTGGTGGCGGTGTTCTAGTTGCTGTTTCCAATGAGCTTATTTCCTGCCAGATCGCTGTCGGACAATTCAATTCAATTGAGACTGTTTGGGCCAAAATAAGTCTCTCTAGACGCAGCATTTTCATCGGTGCCTCGTACATTCCTCCCGACCGACGACATGATTGCAGTGTAATACAACTTCATCTTGGTGCTACAGAATTTGCCTCTGCTTTGGCCTTATCATCGGATGTGGTTCTTCTGCTTGGAGACTTCAATCAACCCGGACTTGTCTGGTCTCTCTCGCACCATGGATATACGTTTCCTGATCCGCTTTCGTCTACAACTACACCTGCTAGTCGCCAACTAGTCGATGGAATTGCTTTTCTTGGACTCAGCCAAATCAATAGGATTTCCAACTTTCAATCAAACATGCTCGACTTGGTGTTTATCAATGATTATTCACTGCATGAATGCACTGTCCTTGAGGCTCCGGACGCCGTTGTGCCACTTGACAACTATCATCCTGCGTTGGATATATCTATTGACAACAGATTTAATCTACGTTTCGATGGACCTGTGAGTGACGACCGACTCAATTTTCGCAAAACCGATTTTCAACAGCTCCGACAATGCTTGTCCCGTATTGACTGGAATGTTTTAGACCGCCTGGACATCGAATCAGCTGTAGACCGCTTCAACTGTCTGCTACGTGACTCCGTTTCAGCCACTGTACCGAAGCGAAAGCCTCCGAGGAAACCACCGTGGACTAATGCTCTATTACGCAACCTGAAAAGAGTGCGCGCTAGAGCTCTTCGCGCTTATACTTATCGACGGTGTGCCTTCACTAAACGGAACTTCAACATTGCCAGCAATGATTATCGGCAGTATAATAAACTTCGTTACAAACATTATGTTCATCTCACGCAACAAAATCTCCGACGACACCCTAAGAAGTTTTGGTCTTTCGTGAATTCTAAAAGGAAGGAAACTGGACTGCCATCAAGTGTTTTTCTCGATAACGACATTGCGCTGAATACTGAGGAGAAATGCAGCCTTTTCGCTAAACACTTCTCAAGTGTATTCTCGAGCTATTCGCCTTCTCAGGATGACACTGATAGAGCTGTGAGTGGAGTACCTAGTAATGTAGTGGATGTGGACGTCTTTGATATAGACGTTCAAATGGTTCTGTCAGCGATAAGTCAGATTAAATCATCATTTTCTCCTGGACCTAGCGTTCTTCCATCGGCCGTGCTGAAGAAATGCTCTGATATTCTAGCTGTTCCACTTTGTCTACTATTCAACCTATCACTCCAGCAGAGTAAATTTCCTGTGCAGTGGAAATGCTCTACTATGTTCCCAGTTTTCAAGAAAGGCGACAAACGTGATGTGACTACCGTGGCATTACATCACTCGGAGTGGAGTCGAAAGTGTTCGAGTCGCTGATGAACGATAGAATGTTCGCTTCCTGCAAAAATTACATCAGCCCCTATCAGCATGGTTTCTTTCCCGGCCGCTCTGTGGAAACGAATCTTACCAGTTATACTTCGTTTTGCATGGAGAACATGTGTAAAAATTCCAAATAGATACCGTTTACACCGATCTAAAATCTGCCTTCGACAAAGTTAATCATGACTTGCGGCTTGCAAAACTAGAAAAAATGGGCTGTTCTTCTGCTTTATGCACTTGGCTCAGATCATATCTGGTTGGACGCCAAATGTCGGTCAGTATTGGAAACAATTCGTCCGACTGTTTCTCGAACCTTTCTGGAGTTCCACAAGGTAGCACCCTTGGACCATTGCTATTCTCGCTTTTTATAAACGATGTAACCCTTATACTATACTGCAACGTGGAGGTATGCTGCTGTTGTTTGCCGATGACCTTAAAATGTATGTAATTGTCCGAGACCTCACTGACTGCTATGAGCTACAGAACCTTCTCGAAATCTTCCATGACTGGTGTACTCGGAATATGATGGTTCTGAGCATTCCGAAGTGCTGTGTCATAAGTTTCCGACGAACGACTAATTTCATCCAGTTTGACTACAGTATTGCTGGTTCTCAACTTCAACGGGTTTATCACGTTAAAGACCTAGGAGTTGTTTTGGATGAAAATCTTACCTATAGCCGTCACTTCTCAAATACCATCGATAGAGCCAATCGCCAGCTTGGGTTCATGTTTAAAATCTCCAATGAGTTCCAAGATCCGTTGTGTTTCAAAGCACTGTACTGCTCTCTGGTACGCTCAATACTAGAGTTTGCATCTGTTGTTTGGAATCCCTACCAGGCTGTATGGAGTGACCGGTTCGAAGCTGTCCAAAGAAGATTTGTCAGATATGCCTTGCGCCACCTTCCATGGAATGACCCGTTGAACTTGCCTGCTTACGCTGATCGCTGTCGTCTACTCGGGTTGGATACTCTAGCCAAGCGGAGGAATGTGGCTCAGTGTGTCTTCATTGCCAAGCTTTTATTATCTGAATACGATGCTCCTAAGTTGCTGTCGAGGATCAGTTTATACGCACCTGTCCGGACGCTTCGAGCGCGAGCGCTGCTACACGAGGAGCCACAAGCTACTAACTATGCTGCAAACAGTTCTATTGTCGCCATGATCCATCGCTTCAACGAAGTGTCCGATGAATTTGATTTCAACATCTCTACATCCAGATTTCGCTGCCGCTTGCTGAGCCGTCTTTAATGTTTTTATTGTTTGACCACCATTAGATTTAAGAATTTCATGTAGACAACACAGTCCGATGAATAAAAAACAAATACAAAAAAATAAGATCCGCGCTCTTCCAGACTGAAAAAAAGGACTCAATATTAATGAAAGCTGAAGGATCAAGTGGTGAACTTGATTAACTATTAAACTTTATAGGTCCCTCACTTTCACGCACCAGCGAGTGAACTGAATGAATTCTCGCTTAACTTTTCACTACACTTGGCATACCGTATACCAAAACGAACACCTAAGTCGAGTCAAGTACGAGGCACTGAAGACGACCTTACTGTTGAGGCCGAAATACGTATATGTCAAGGTACAATTAAGTGGTGGAAATAAATGGGATTGTACAAACTCGTCTTACGACCAGTGAAGACATACCACTAAAAAGCTCAAAATAATTTTCTTATACAACTAAGGTAATTTGCTGTACTTTTAGAAAAAAATATAATTTGAGTACTGAAATCAAAAGCTTTCATGTTGTTGTGTTGATTGCGCTATTCAAATTAATTCATGAAAAAAATGTTACTTGTCACTGCGGGCTGCATGTGTGGCGAGAAAAGAGGTTTTTGTTTACTTTATCCCTGACCTGATCGTTGCTGCTAATTATTTTGAGCTTTAATTCATTGCTAGAAAGTGAGTGTAAGAGGCAATGTATCAATATCCTACAAGTCATTAATTTTAACATAGTATTTGTCGCATGTTTCGATAGACATTTTGCCGAAAGTCATTTTGCCAAAATGGACAACGTGTTCGAGTTCGTTCGTGTTTTGTTCAGCAAGCAGCTCGATGGCGCGATCATCAAAATAAAAATTTTGTTCTGCTTTGTTGTTTATAATTAATTAACAAGTGAAAGTTTAGTTCGCGTCCCATCATGTTTCATCCAGGACACCGATCGATCGCGCTATCATCGAAATATTTCGTTCGGCTTTGAGCGGTCGGTAAGTCGATTAATTAGTACGCGTTAAATTGTGCTTTTGTGTAAACTTGATCAAACTACAGGCTACACTTGGCATACCGTTTACCAAAACGAACACCTAAGTCGAGTCAAGTACGAGACTCTGAAGACGACCTTACTGTTGAGGACGAAATACGTATCTGTCAAGGTACAATTAAGTGGTGGAATTAAATGGGATTGTACAAACTCATCTTACGACAAGTGAAGACATTCCACTAAAAAGCTCAAAATAATTTTCTTATACAACTAAGGTTAATACATCAAAACAAAGGTAATTTACTGTACTTTTAGAAAAAAAAATAAATGCAAATAATTTCTAGTTTTCTAGTAACAATTCGCACTTTCTTCTTTATTCCTCTCATCAAATGCTGCACACCTCCGGAGACAACTTCCTTGGCACATTTGTTCCACATTTTGGTCATCTGAGTCGCGTCCCGAGCTGTTTATCCACTTATTAAGCTTTATTAAGCTTCCGCTTCATTATTGCCCAAAATGTCTCGATGGGCCGGAACTGCGGGCAGTTGGGTGGATTATGTTTTTATTGTTGAAATCTACATTATTATCGCGGTACAACTGGATGACTTCCAGATATGCAGCTGCATATCTCTTGCCAAATCATCAGTATTTTTTGGCAAAGTTGTCCATAAAAGCAAACTTAATCTCGCAGGAACAACTCCTCGTGTCGTTGCCATGCCATGCCAGGAAGCTGTCCTAAATCCATTTGACGTAGGTTCCACCGTCGATGAGCAGGATTATCAACGAGGGTGTGCAGAATTTTTTCTCTCCTCTCGGCTTCCATCTGGAATTATTTTTGACTCGCTGCACAAAACACCATGAAATTTGTACCACAGAAAGTGAGCGCCTAGGTAGTCATACCGCTGTAAAATAATTCTTACAGCGTTTATTTTCCGTACCGCTGCAATAAAATAAATGATTCCGGATTCTAACTGGACTGAGCTTTACTTTATTACTTTCATAAGGAATGTATGTATTAAACAAAAATATTTTAAATACCACATAAACGCTCAATTTCATACAAACTGCAAAAAAAATATTTTGTCTGAAATAATAATACAGTAATATCCCGATTTTATCACCCCCTGGTGAATTTTGGGGTACTAAAACAGGGTATGTGACAAAATTGGAAAAAAATATTTCCAATTTTTTTAATTCATTCCACAAATATGAATCATTTTATGTCTTGGAAAGGCCAAATACGTGAACGGTACCCGTTATTTCTTGTCGAAATTGCTTGCAGAATATTTCCCAGGTACTCAGAAGTCGTTCGTAATAAACTACAGGCGGTGAAAGTTATTTCATGAAAATCAATGTTGTTTGTGGTATTATTTACGAAAATAAAAAGAATGACAAAATTTTTGGGGTTGCAAAATCGGGTCGAAAACGTGACAAAATCGGGACGTAATAAAATCGGGGGTAGACAAAATCGGGGAGTGACAAAATCGGATCAACACTGTATAACATAAATTGCTTCATGCGACTTGCGATCTTAATCGCATAAATCAATAAATCGCTAAAACAATATTTAATCAAGAAGAAATCACGACGCCGTGAAGGTAGATCATCGGTCATTAGTTCGCTTCAATCCAACGACCGCATTTGTTTCCCGTTTTCGCTCAGCATTGGTAGAGATTTGACTTCCTATTGGACCGGTTGTACTGACGATGGCAGGAAACAGCGAATAGCCATCACCAAAGTTCGACTCTACAGTTGTGTGACCTTGCCACGCGGAGATAGAAATACCGAAGCAAAAGTAAACCGGCAGAATCGTCAATGTCGCCCGGATAGGAGAGTAAAGCCGGTACCGGTTTAAAACTTTAGCATGGCATTTCACAACCATAGACACCGTCTACCAGCAGATATGAGTGATTAATTTCATTATCTGTCTTCTACCAGACGTGTTGGAGTGGTAAGTTAAATTGATCCATTTGACCGTCACAAATTCTTACCGCTGTGGAACGTACCATACCCGTACGTACGTACCAAAGAGGTAAGTTTGTTGAATATAACCCACGATTGTACATATAAATTGTTGGATCAAAAAGTTTATTTAATTTTAATTGCAGTTTGTTGCAATTTGATAAGAAATCTTTAATTGCTAAATAGTTATTATTTTTGTTGTTAATAGTCAGGAACTTGAACCGTCTACAATATAACACTAAGTAAAAAAACCAGATTAATCCACCTAGCGGTGATGGAGGCTTTCTCGTATGTTATAAAAATAGATCTTTTCTCCCTTTCGACCTTTTGTCTCTTTCGTCCTTTTGACCCTTTCGACCTTTTGTGCCTTTCGACCTTTTGTCCTCTCTACCTTCTGTCCCTTTCGACGTTTTGTTTTTTCGACCTTTTGTCTTTTCGACCTTTTGCCTTCTCGACCTTTTGTCTTACGACCTTTTATCCTTTCGAACTTTTGTTATAGATTCAACACTATGAGTCTCCGGGCCTTTTAAAAAGTTTGTTTTCGGAGCGATCATATAGCCTTTACGTATGCGAGAAAGGCAAAAAGGCGTACTTGATCCAGTTAATAAATCGAGTGAGACTGCGTACGTCACGCATGATCTGAAAAGTAAATTTGATAAAGAATACTAACTCTTTTTACGTCTTAGGCCATGAGAGGGAAGCGCAATCTTTAAAAGTCTATATCCCGTTCCCTATCGCATTCATACGTATCAAAGCTAGATTTTGAAATCCTTTTTCTAATTTTTGTTATGAGAACTATTAGCACCAGAAGCCATTTTTATCAAAACTACAACACCCTCTGCCTCTGCCTCTGTTTTAACAATTGATTGAAAATTTTGTTTCCGGCCCTATGTACAGTGTGGTCCAAGTTCCATTTCCACTT